>NC_141875.1:453956885-455156885 GCF_056163025.1 Triticum urartu
ATGTCTCCTTTAGTAACATGATCTCAAATGAAATGATGATGAACTTCAATATTCTTAGTTCGAGAATGTTGCACGGGATTGTGAGCAATCTTAATAGCACTCTCATTATCACAAAGCAACTGAACATGTTTCACATGTATCGCAGAGTCTTTAAGAGTTTGGGTCATCCAAAGTAACTGAGCACAACATGAACCGGCGGCAATGTATTCCGAGTTATGTTTCTTAGAGGACCAAGACACAAGAGATCTACCAAGAAATTGACAAGTACCCGAAGTGGACTGTCTATCAACCTTGTCACTGGCATAGTCCGAGTCGGAATAGCCAACAAGATCAAAAGAAGACCTCTTAGGATACCAAATGCCAAAGTTTGGTGTATGAACTAAGTATCTCACTATCCTTTTCACAGCCTTAAGATGAAACTCTTTAGGGGACGCTTGATATCGTCAACACATGCACACACTTAGCATAATATCGGGACAAGAGGCACATAGATATAACAATGAACCAATCATAGAGCGGTAAACCTTTTGGTCAACCGGTGTGCCATCCTTAGTCAAGTCAAGATGTCCAATAGTAGGCATGGTTGTTTTCATACCTTTGCTTTCTTGCATGTTGAACTTCTTGAATAAGTCCTTGGTATACTTTGTTTAGGAAACAAAGGTACCCTCCTTAGTTTGCTTGATTTGCAAACTAAGAAAGAACTTGAGTTCACTCATCATAGACATCTCAAACCTCTCCGACATTAGCCTTCCAAACTTTTCACTAAAATGAGGGTTAGTAGATCCAAATATGATATCATCCACATAAATTTGGCATAAAAATAATTCACCATTAACCCTTTCAGTAAAAAGAGTAGAAACAATTTTTCCAATCTCAAAGCCTTTTTCAATAAGGAACTTGGTCAAGCATTTATACCACGCTCTAGGAGCTTGTTTAAGACCATAAAGAGCTTTGTGGTGTTTGTAAACATGATTAGGTTTCTTAGGATTAACAAAGCCGGGAGGTTGTTTAACATATACTTCCTCCTCAATTTCACCATTTAGAAAAGCACTTTTAATGTCCATTTGGTATAATGTGATATCATGGTGATTGGCATAAGCAAGTAAGATGCCTATGGACTCAAGTCTAGCAACGGGGGCATATGTCTCACCATAGTCCATACCTTCAACTTGAGTGTAGCCTTGGGTGACGAGATGGGCCTTGTTGCATACAACTTGTCCATCTTCATCTTGCTTATTCCGAAACATCCATTTGGTTCCAATGACATTTTGGTTGTTGTCCGGCTTTTCTACCAATTTACACACTTGTTTCCTCTCGAAGTTGTGTAGCTCTTCGTGCATGGCGTTCACCCTATCTGGATCATCAAGGGCTTATTCAACCTCCAAGGTTAAATACTAGAGATGAATGAATAATGTTCACAAAAGTTAGCCAAACGAGTTTTAGAGCAAGTAATTCTCCCGGTTTGAATATCATCAAAGATTTGTTTGACGGGGTGGTCTCTTGAAACTCTTGCTCAAACTCATGAGAGCTTTTGTTTGGGTCGGGGTGGAACATCCTCTTCATCATCTTGTTCTTCCTCTTAGCCTTCTTCACTATTGGCGTTGTTGTTCTCTTGTGGAGGTGGATAGGGAGGTTGATGAGGTTCATCTTGGTGCACTTACTCGTTTGCTTCATCTTGGCGTGTTCCACTTGTGGATGCATGCCTCCAAGTCAGCTTGTGGTTCACCTTGTCGTGAGGTAGAGGCTTCCACTTTAACGGATGAGGCACTCTCCTTCACCTCCGTTGGGTGAATCTTGCCAATAGACAAATCTTGTATTGCTTCCGAAGGATCTTTATCTCCTACATCAATTGGCAACTGCTCTACTTGTGAGCCGTTAGATTCATCAAACTTCACATCTACTGTCTCTTCAACCTTTCGGGTGAAATTGTTGTAGACACGGTAAGTGTGAGAGTTTGAGCCATAACCGAGTAGAAAACCTTCATGAGATTTAGGAGCAAATTTCAAACAACGATGCTTATCAAGAATATAGCACTTTGAGCCGAATACTTGAAAGTATCCAACTTGGGGTTTGTTACCGGTGAGAAGCTTGTATGCCGTCTTGTCAAGAAGCTTGTGAAGATATAGAAGATTTGTTGCATGACAAGCTGTCTCAACCGCTTCCGCGCAAAAGTGTTTTGGTGTCGTGTATCCATCAAGCATCATCCTCTCCATCTCAATCAATGTCCGATTCTTCCTCTCAACTACTCCATTTTGTTGAGGTGTGTACATAGCCGAGAACTCGTGTGAAATCCCTTCTCTGTCAAGAAAGGTTTCCACATTGGCATTCTTGAACTCTGTTCCATTGTCGCTGTGGACCTTCTTGATCTTCACTTCAAATTGATTTTGTGCCTTCGTAGCGAAGTTCTTGAAGATCTTTTGGACCTGCGATTTATCATCAAGAAAGAACGCCCACATAAATCTTGAAAAATCATCCACAATGACTAAACCAAATGAGTTACCACCGAGACTCTTGTAGCCGCCGGGACCAAAAAGAACCATATGAAGCAGCTCAAGCGGTCTTCTCATGGTCATGATGTTTTTCACGGGGTGGCTTCCTCCAACCTGTTTTCCTTCTTGACAAGCACTACAAAGTCTATCCTCATCAAATATAACATCTTTAACTCCAAGGATATGATCACCTTTAATAAGCTTATAAAGATTTCGCATGCCCACATGACCTAAACTTCTATGCCATAACCAACCTATATAAGATTTAGCAATTAAGCAAGTTCTAGGTTGAGCCTTTTTAGTGAAATCAACAATGTATAGATCACCTCTACATATACCGGTAAAGGCCATATTATGATTATCTCTTCGAAACACTTGGCAATCTACTTCAGTAAATAGGACATTGAAACCGAAATCGGCTAGTCTAGATACGGAAAGTAAATTATAGCCAAGAGATTCAATGAGCATAACATTTTGGATGGAGCTATCATGTGAGATGGCCACCTTACCAAGGCCAACCACCTTACCCTTTGAGTTATCACCAAAAGTGACATACTTTCGAGGGCCGTCATTTTTAGCAAGCTCACAAAATATATCTGTAACACCCTCGATGCGACTATATCTCCCACGTGCCGAGGCACCACTTAGAGGCATAATCGCATTGAAGGAATATGTCGCAAGTGAGGTAATCTTCACACAACCCATGTAATACATGAGGGAAAGAGATACATAGTTGGCTTACAATCGCCACTTCACACAATTACAGGAATAAACATTACATCAGTCAAATACACTCATGGTCCGACTACGGAACCAAAATAAAAGAAGAACCCCAAATGCGACAAAGGTCCCCGATCGACCCCAACTGGGCTCCACTACTGATCAACTAGAACGGAAACAACATAGAGGACAAGATCTTCAATGAGCTCCTCCTGAGCTTGGTTGCGTCATCTGCACGGACTCATCGGCACCTGCAAGCTGGTTTTGGAAGTAACTGTGAGCCACGGGGACTCAGCAATCTCGCACCCTCGCGATCAAGACTATTTAAGCTTATGGGTAAGGTCAAGGTATGAGGTGGAGCTGCAGCAAGCGACTAGCAAATATGGTGGCTAACATACGCAAATGAGAGCGAGAAGAGAAGGCAAAGCACGGTCGATAAAAGTCCGATCAAGAAGTGATCCTAGTCTACCTACGTCAAGCATAACTCCAACAACCGTGTTCACTTCCCGGACTCCGCTGGAAAGAGACCATCACGGTTACACACGCTGTTGATTCATTTTAATTAAGGTCAAGTTCAGGTTTTCTACACCCGGACGTTAACAAATTCCCATCTGCCCATAACCGCGGGCACGGCTTTCGAAAGTTCAAATCCCTGCAGGGGTGTCCCAACTTATCCCATGACAAGCTCTCACGGTCAACAAAGGAATAGACCTCCACCCGAGACGTTCCGATCGGACTCGGTATCCCGGTACAACAAGACATTTCGACAGGGTAAAACTAAACCAGCAACACTGCCCGAATGTGCCGACAAATCCCGATAGGAGCTGCACATATCTCTTTCTCAGGGCACACTCAGATTGTCCTAGGTACGGGTAGGCCAGCCCAGAGTTGCCCCTGGTGGTCACCGGTAGCTGACAGTTTGGACCAACACTCAGAGGAGCACTGGCCCGGGGGGGTAAAATAATGATGACCCTCAGGAGCGCGACTCCCAGGGGAAAAGAAAAGGCTAGGTGGCAAATGGTAAAACCAATGTTGGGCATTGCTGGAAGAGCTTTAATTAAGGCGAACTGTCAAGGGGTTCCCATTATAGCCCAACCGCGTAAGGGACGCAAAATCCGGGAACATAACACCGATATGACGGAAACTAGGGCGGCAAGAGTGGAACAAAACACCAGGCATAAGGCCGAGCCTTCCACCCTTTACCAAGTATATAGATGCATTAATTAAATAAGATATATAGTGATATCCCAACAAGTAAACAAATGTTCCAACAAGGATCGGCCTCCAATCTTCACCTGCAACTAGCAACGCTATAAGAGGGGCTGAGCAAAGCGGTAACATAGCCAATCAACGGTTTGCTAGGACATGGTGGGTTAGAGGTTTGACATGGCAATTGGGAGGCTGACAAGCAAAAGGTAGGCATCGTAGCATTGGCATAGCAAAGAGCGAGCAAACTAGCATAGCAAAGATAGTAGTGATTTCGAGGGTATGATCATCTTGCCTGAGATCCCGCAAGGAAGAAGAACGAGTCCATGAAGAAGACAAACGGACGTAGACGAACGGGTCCTCACAAACGCGACGTTAACGGAACCAACCCGAAGAAGCAACACCGGAAAGAAGCAAACAATCACGGTAAACAACCATCACATAAACATGGCATGATGCACAAACAATTATGATGCATGTCCGGTTTAATGAAGCATGGCATGGCAAAATGCACAAACAATCCTACAAATTAAGTGGAGCTCGATATGCAACGAGTTGCATATTGCCAAAACACCACATCAATTATTTAGTTCTCTCTCGCTTATGTACCCAACAAGACTAAGTGTTGATTAACATGGCAAGAGTTGAAGCAAATGAAAACTACCTATCTAGTCAAGGTTAAATGAGGCCGGAAGCAACGAACAACAATTCCGGAAACTCCTCATGTGCAAATATTAGGTTAGGTCCTGTTCTGTCCTAAACATAATTTTAGAGTTGTTAAGCATGCAAAATAAGGCCAACATGTTAAACTAGGCAAAATTCTACCCCATTTACATATAAAGTTTATTAAAATCGGAGTTACGGTTATTTAGTTATGAATTAAATCATTTTAACATGGCATAGGAGCAGATTAATGCAAACAACATTTTAAACATTTCAAACATAGATGAAAGTTGGATATTATTAATCTACACAAAATTCTGAGCAAGTTTCATATATAAAACATTTTAATCCGATGCACCAATTGTGAGTTATTAAATGCATGAGCATGAGGGTCTAATCTGCAAAACTGGCAATCTCTGGATAAATAGGCAAAATCGTTCCGCGGGAAAAAACATGAATTGGGCCGAATCTGAACAGTGCACTGGGCAGCCCAACAAGAGTAAAAAAAAACAAGAGGAGGGGGCGCTAGGGTTCGGCTCACCCAGGGCCTGGCCCAGTCGGTGGAGGAGGAAGCAGGCCGAGGCGGGGGCGGCGCGCTGGGCCTTGGCGCCATCGTGGCCCACGCGCGGGACGACGGAGGACGAAGCGGGCTGGAGGGGCAGGCCAGCTGGGCCTGGATGCGGGGCCCATGCGGAAGGAGGCGGAGGCAGGCCGAGGCGGGGGCGCTGGGCTGGACTCGGGCGCGGCCCACGCGGCAGGTCAACGGAGCCGGGGAGGGAGCGGCTGGATCGGGCTCCTCCTGATCCATGGCGGCGGCGGCGCTGGAAGATTCCGGCGGGGACTACAGGAACCGAGGCGGCGGCGCCGGATCTTGGGGCGGACGGCACCGGGGCTCCTCCCTTGGGCGGATCGAGGCAGAGGCGCCCCTGGACGGCGGCTGGGAGCGAAGGGGCGACGGGGCGGACTCCGGCGAGGGTCGGTGGTGACCGGAGCCAAGTCCGGCGCTGCACTGCGGCGGCGTTCCGGCGAGGGTCGGTGGCGGCGCGAAGCGCCTGAGGCGGCGGGGACGAAGGAGAGGCGCGGCGGGGAGCCTCGGGCCCGGGAGGGCCTGCGGCGGGCCTCGCGGGCTCTGCGGCGTGGTGCGGCGAAGTGGGCACCGAGCGGACAGATGGCGCGCGCTGGTTGGCTAGCGGCGGCGGCGAGGTGACGTGGCAGCCTCTGGTTGGCTGGAGCGGTGTGGAGGGGCGCGGACATGTCCGGTGAAGGTGGGGATTTCGTCCGGCGGCGCGGATCTGAGAATTTTTAGGGGTAGGGGAAGAATGAACCGTGAATTTCGGAGGGGGGGTTGTATATATAGGCATAGAGGGAGCTACGAGAGTCCAAATGAGGTGCGGTTTTCGGCCACGTGATCGTGATCGAACGACCGAGATGATGGAGCAGAGTTAGGTGGGTTTTGGGCCAAATTGAAAGGGTGTTGAGCTGCAACACACACGAGGCCTTTTCGGTCCCTCGGTCAACCGTTGGAGTATCAAACGAAGTCCAAATGGTACGAAACTTGACAGGCGGTCTATCGGTAGTAAACCAAGGCCGCTTGGCAAGACTTGGTCCAATCCAGAAATGTTTAATCCCCACACATGAAAGAAAGGTAGAAATGACCACCGGAGAAGAACGGAACGCCGGATTGCAAAACGGACAACGGGGAAAATGCTCGGATGCATGAGACGAACACGTATGCAAATGAAATGCGCATGATGACCTGATATGCAATGCATGACACGCAAGGAATGACAAGGCAACACCAACGAATAACTGAACGACACCTGGCACATCGGTCTCGGGGTGTTACAATATCTGAGGGAGTCCTGGATTAGGGGGTGTCCGGATAGCCGGACTATACCTTCGGCTGGACTCCTGGACTATGAAGATACAAGATTGAAGACTTCGTCCCGTGTCCAGAAGGGACTTTCCTTGGCGTGGAAGGCAAGCTTGGCGATACAGATATGATCCTACCATTGTAACCGACTCTGTGTAACCCTAGCCCTCTCCGATGTCTATATAAACCGGAGAGTTTTAGTCCGTTGGACGAACAACAATCATACCATAGGCTAGCTTCTAGGGTTTAGCCTCTCTGATCTCGTGGTAGATCTACTCTTGTACTACCCATATCATCAATATTAATCAAGCAGGACGTAGGGTTTTACGTCCATCAAGAGGGCCCGAACCTGGGTAAAACATCGTGTCCCCTGCCTCCTGTTACCATTCGGCCTAGACGCACAGTTCGGGACCCCCTACCCGAGATCCGTCGGTTTTGACACCGACATTGGTGCTTTCATTGAGAGTTCCTCTGTGTCGTCACTTTTAGACCCGATGGCTTCTCCGATCATCAACAGCGATGCGATCTAGGGTGAGACTTTTCTCCCCGGACAGATCTTCGTATTCGGCGGCTTTGCACTGCGGTCCAATTCGCTTGGTCATCTGGAGTAGATCGAAAGCTACGCCCCTGGCCATCAGGTCAGATTTGGAAGTTTGAACTACACAGCCGACATCCACGGAGACTTGATCTTCGACGAATTCGAGCCACAGCCGAGCGCGCCGCACTGTCACGATGGGCATGATTTAGCTCTGCCGCCGAACAGTGCCCTGGAGGCCGCACCTGAGTCCGCTCCGACCCCTAGCTTGGAGCCGATCACACCAATCAAGGATGGGTGGTTAGACACCACCTTGGGGGCTGCAATCTCTACGGAGATCGAGCCGAACACCAGCCCTATTCTCTGCGAAGCCCGTGACTCCAAGGAGCCGGACTCCTCTCCAGACTCCGAGCCCTCCGCGCCCGACCGATCGAACCCGATTGGGCGCCGATCATGGAGTTCATCACCGCGGACATCTTTCAGCACTCGCCCTTCGGCGATATTCTGAATTCACTAAAGTCTCTCTCTTTATCAGGAGAGCCCTGGCCGGACTATGGTCAACAAGGTTGGGATGCGGATGATGAAGAAATTCAAAGCCCACCCACCACCCACTTCGTAGCCACTATCGATAATTTAAACGACGTGCTCGACTCCAAAGACATCGATGGTATGGACAACGATGTAGGAGATGAACATGAACCAACGCCTATAAGGCACTGGACAGCCACCTCATCTCATGATGTATACATGGTGGACACACCCAAAGGAAGCAACGACGAGGAACACAGGGATGCAACGAGGGATCGTTCACTCGAAAAGCAATCAAAGCGGCAACGTAAGCGCCGCTCCAAGCCCCGCCTCGACAGAAACAGCAGCCATACAGACCCAGCCATAGAGCAGGACGAGCCAGCGGACGACGAACATGCCTTCGAGCAAGCGTCCGAACAGGGCAACTTGGATAAACAAACCGAAAACCCCGTCCCCGGCGAAAACAACAGTCCAGACGACCTTACGCCGGATAAACTCATGGAGCAGAAGAGCCTCCACAAAAGGCTCGTCGCCACTGCGCATAGCCTGAAAAAGCTGAAGCGGAAGCTCAAAACTGTGGAAGATGCACTCAGAATCACACGGAGCAAAGTACGCAACACCGCAGACAAATATGCCGGCAGTCGCCGCACAAAAAGCTATCCAAAGCGAAAGCCACTGCCTGAATTTGATGAGGAGGCCTTAGAGCCCCCGCAGTCAAAAAATAGGAAAGCCATCCGGTCGGATGGACGACCGCATGGCCAGCATGGAGCGGCAAGCGGCGCCGCACACAAGCCGGCACGCGATCCACCAAAGGATCCGCATCAAAAAGACAGCCCAGCCAGATCTATATACGGGCCAAGAAAGCAAGCTCTAGTAAGCAATGCAACACAACAAATATCCGAACATCACGGCACACCCAAATACAGGGGTGCCGCACACCCCCTATGTTTCACCGATGAGGTGCTGGACCATGAATTTCCAGCGGGATTCAAGCCCGTAAACATAGAGGCGTACGACGGAACAACATACCCTGGGGTCTGGATCGAGCATTATATCCTCCACATACACATGGCCAGAGGAGATGACCTCCACGCCATAAAATACTTACCCCTCAAGCTTAAAGGGCCAGCCCGACATTGGCTCAAAAGCCTTCCCGAAAACACCATTGGAAGTTGGGAAGAGCTTGAGGATGCTTTCCGGGCAAATTTTCAAGGGACCTATGTCCGCCCTCCGGATGCAGACGATCTCAGTCACATAACTCAAAAGCCCGGAGAGTCAGCCCGGAAATTCTGGAACAGATTTCATACTAAAAGGAATCAGATAGTCGACTATCCGGACGCCGAAGCCCTAGCAGCTTTTAAGCACAACGTTCGAGACAAATGGCTTGCCAGACACCTCGGCCAAGAAAAGCCAAGAACAATGGCCACATTAACAAGCCTCATGACCCGCTTTTGCGCAGGAGAGGACAGCTGGTTGGCAAGATGTATCACCAGCGACCCAAGTACATCCGAAGTTAGGGATGGAAACGGAAAACCCCGACGCAGCAAGGACCAGCGGCGGAATAAGGGAAACAGCCCAAAGAGCACGGCGGTCAATGCCGGATTCAAAAGCTCGCGGCAGAATCAGAGAAAGCCGCCCCTCAAGGATAACAGGGACGGGCTATCCAACTTAAACAAAATCTTGGACAAGATATGTCAAATACACAGTACTCCCGGGAAGCCTGCGAACCATACCCACAGAGATTGTTGGGTTTTCAAGCAAGCCGGCAAGCTCAACGCCGAACACAAGGGGCTCGACACACCAAGTGAGGACAACGACGAACCCCACAAGCAGAGCACCAGGAAACAAAAGGATTTCCCACAAGAAGTCAAAACAGTAAACTTACTTCACGTGACGAACAG
This sequence comes from Triticum urartu, assembly GCF_056163025.1. NCBI lineage: Eukaryota > Viridiplantae > Streptophyta > Magnoliopsida > Poales > Poaceae > Triticum > Triticum urartu. The sequence continues at coordinate 453,966,801 of NC_141875.1, forward strand.
AACGGCACCACCAGAGATACGCGCCATACGGCCTATCCGAAAGGAGTCTTGCCAATGGTTATTAAAACCAATCACCTTCGACCATCAGGATTACTCTAGAAGTATCTGGAACGCAGGCTGGACTGCCTTGGTATTAGATCCAATAATCGGCGGACTCCACTTTACAAATGTCCTGATGGACGGCGGCAGTGGTCTAAACCTGTTATACCAGGACACAATCCGCAACATGGGGATAGACCCAACAAAAATTCGCCATAGCAAAACCTCCTTTCAAGGGGTAACGCCAGGCCCGGATGCCCACTGTATGGGTTCTCTCCGGCTAGAAGTTATGTTCGGCTCCCTCGATAACTTCCGTCGCGAACAACTAACTTTCCACATCGCCCCATTCTCAAGTAGCTATCAAGCACTGCTGGGACGCGAAGCTTTCGCCCGCTTTAACGCAATACCGCATTATGCATCTCTTACGCTTAAGATGCCCAGTCCACGAGGCATCATCTCATTAAAGGGAAAACATTGAGTGTTCCCCCCGCGCGAAAAACAGTGCGGCTGCCTTGACAGCCCCACAATAAAGTGGCTTCACCAGCCAAAGCATCTAAACAGGTCGTCAAGACCACGGACACGGCTAGACGAGTCCGGCATAAACATAAAATTGATAAAGGATTAATAGTCGTATACCCCTGTACTAGGGGCTCCGAGCATATAAAACAAGAGACAATAAAGCTCAATTTTACCCATTTCGATTTATACTTCGTTTATTTAGCATAACTTATGTTCAGCACGATCTTTCTTTAATTAAGTTCCTCTCTTTTACAGATGAACACCGTGCTATGCCCGTCCAGGATACGGCACAACGGAGACACAGGCGCAGACGTGCAGCAGGGACCCGTTCCAAGGATTCTTTTCAGATTAAGACCCTGCGTAAACCTTTTTTACTGTCTCTTGTTGATACACATCCCCTGATTTCCTGATATAACCAAGGAGGAGGCTGGCATTTTGGCATGTGGCCACGTCAGAATTTTGCACATACCTGGACACTAGGGGCTTATTACTAAGGGCGTTATCCCGCCCGCCCTCATAAAGACCGAATACCTTAGGGAGTGTTCGGCGTCGCAAGTTTGGCCTTATATGCATCAGCTCCAAATCATGTCTTTGGTCAAATGTTGGGTTTTCCCGGCTCCTGTGTTTTGCTGCCTTACGTTCCGCTCTATCGGCTAAGGCGGCACCCGGAGAACTACTGCGATTGTGCCCCGGTTCGGCCAGGCAAGCACCTCAGTAGAGAAAGCCGAAAAACTGACTGTCATGATATAGCGTGAGACTGGTCAACCACTCGATGACTTACTGGAATCTTTAGGATTCCTTCGCATTAACGAAGGGCCGTTTCTCGGCCAGGCACATACGCGCCCCGAGTTCGGGCGAGCGCAGGCGCCACCAGGGGCTATATAAGTAGCCTCGCTGTCAAACTCCTATGGCTAAGTGAAAGTGATAAAGCATCATAGTCTGATTTCCTAGTTCGCTGCGCTATCACCTCCTTTGTAGGACCAAGACGTTGGATCAAGTGTGAAAATGCGCCTTCTGCGAACACCCCCGCATTATATGCGTGGGGGCTGAAGCCAATGACTGCCATCTTTCAGATTATATATAAATATATGTTAAACAGCCGCACTGGAGGTATCATAATACTTGCAGGCACAAGTATAAAAAGCTTCTACAATTTATCAAAATATTGTTTTACAATAATACATGCTATTCGAATATAGTATCCTTCGAGCACTGCGTCTCTATTAAACGAGCGCCTTGCAGAACTTCCTGAAAATAGCGCTCGGCAGGTACTCGGCTTCCGTCCGAGTCTGGAGATGCAACAGCGGTGGCTTCCATTTCCGCCCAGTATGTCTTGACACGGGCAAGAGCCATCTGCGCACCCTCTATGCACGCTGACCTCTTCATCGCATTGATATGCGGCGCCGCACCAAGGAACTACTGCACCAAGTTGAAATAACTTTTCGGCTCTGGCCTCTCTGGCCACAGATGACTCACGACATACTTCATGGCGAGTCCGGACAACCTATTTAGCTCGGCCCATTCGGCCAAACGATCGGGTAATGACAGTGGACACTCTAGATTGTGGAACTGCGACCAGAAGAGCTTTTCCACTTTGCGATCTTCTTGATCTCGGAAGTGCTCGGCCGCATCTGCGGCACTCGCTGCTAAATCCAGATAGGTGTCCGCCGTACTCCACATCTGGTCTAACAAAGCATGTTTAGGATCACAGAACTTCCTCCGCAGCATAATTTCCAGCCGCGATTTCTCCGGCCTGACGCAACTCCTCCTTCATAGCTCTCATCGCAGAGCGAGCATCCTTGGCATCGGCAACGGCCTTCTTCAGGTCCGTCTGTTCCGCCCGATCTTCTTTTTCAAGAAGCTTGCAACGGTCAACAGCGTTCTTCAGCTTCACGGCCACCTCGGCCATTTCCTTCTTGCTTCGGAAGTGAGCAGCCTGTTCGGCTTTCAGCTCTTCAATTGCCTTTCCGGCAGCCGCATCACTTTTCCTAGATTGCTCCTTGGCTCAGGCAAGTTCCGCCCGAAGATTCTCCATGGCAGCAGCACCATCTGCATCAAGCGCACACATTATAAGATATTGGCATAAAGCTCCTCTTACCAGGCGCCGCCGAAGGAATTACATACCTTGTGCCTCGTCAAGCCGCTTGTTGACAAGTGCGATGTCGGCATGTGCCACGTCAAGTTGCCGCTTTAGCTCGGCAAATCCATCAGTCCGGCTGGCCACCGGACACTTCGCCACCTACGTATAAAGGCGGCATATTAGACCTGGGATTATGATTCTCTGTGCGCCGTCACTTTTGACAACACACAGAGTCTCAGGGGCTACTATCTACACAGGGCGCATCTTATTTATGCGCAATTGTCCAAAAAGGGTACATTATTTTGCATACCTCAAAACCTGTCAGTAAACTCCAGACAGCCTCGTGCAATCCGCTCTCCGCGGATGAAATCCTCTCAATCACCGTACCCATCAATGCACGGTGCTCCTCTGAGATAGATGCTCGCCCTAGCAGATCCTTCAGCTCCTCTGACCGCGCACTAGATGGCGCCGGACTCGTCCGATGGCCCTTTTCGAAGGCCGGACGCGGAGGGCTTTGGGGGGCCATATGACTACCTTCCGGCCCCGCCGGATTCGGAGAAACCCTCCGTGACGATACCTTAGGGTCGCCCGCCTCGCAAGGTGGTACGGCAGGAGGAGGCATTCCGCTCTCCATCATCTCCGGAAGAAGATCCCCCGAAGACGAGCTCTGCTGAGAAGGGCTAAGGTCCGACCTACAAGGTAAATTTTCGATTACTTTTCTTAGATATAAAGCAGGGATTTCTCTTGTTTCTTAAAAAGAAAACTCCTCTCTATTTACGGCTCGGTGGAGGGCTGATCCCCTTGAGGGCATAATTTGGCCGAAGTATCCCCCAGCACAGGATCCTCTGGTAAAGATTTCTTCCCCCACTTTAAGGCCATGGTCTCCGGGTCTTCAGAGGCGGTCCTCTTCTTCCCCTGAGGAGAGGAATTTTCGATTCCTCCCTTCCGAACAACCTCCTTCGAGGAGGCTGTAGCTTCCTTGTCCCCTCCCTCGCTTCCCTTTGAAGGCACAACCTCCAACATCCTGACTAGCACGGGACCTGGCGTGGTCTCGGGGAGGGGGGACGGACACCTGATTAGCTTTGCTTTCGCTATCCACTCCTGTTTAAAGGACAACTCTTCTAGGGGCAATTTTATGATAAATATACGGATAGCGAGTCCGGGCACAAGGCTACTTACTTGAGTATCTGTCGGAGTAATGGGCCACGGGTAGGCTAACCCAGGCCCAGAACCTTTCAAGACATTGAGGCAGACTGCGCCCCTTGAGACCCCAGGACGAAGAGCCGCCTTCTGAGAGTCGGCGGAGAGGCGGCCGACTGCCCACTCGCGGCCGAGTGGCAGGGACGACTTCAGGATAAGCCGACTCCTGACTGGCGACTTCCAGAGAAGCCGGCCTTGGGGAGTCGGCCCGCGACGCCAACAACCCCCATTCCCTCATAAAGAGGGACGGGACGGGGAGTGGCCATAGTAAGGTCCACTCCCACCCCTTTTCCAAGGGCAGGCGTGGCTACAATACGCCGTACCCGCAGAGATCTCCACGTGGCGCGACACTATTGCCATGCCGGCCCTGACGTCAGCCCAGAGGGCGGAGTCCTGTGCCCGCGACAGCCTGCCGGTACGACCCAGTGATGATGGGTCCCACCAGTCGGCGGGCGTATGAAAGACGGCAAGAGCGCCACCAGTCGGCCCGGATGGGAGTCGGCCACCAGGAGTCGGCCGGCCCCTCCCACGGGCCCCATGCACCATTAATCAAACACGACAGGTAGTGGCCACAGTGATCGCCTGCCAGACGGCGGAGCTGTCGCCACGACCTCATGACCGAGCCTGCGTCATTAGAGGCACGACTGCAGTAATCCGCAGCCGGCAAGACCCGCCCGCGGCGGACGCGGCCTGTCGGCTCCGTACCGAGCCAATCGGCGGGCCCCAGGAGTCGGCGGATAAGACGGCGGCCAGAAAGACTGACGGCAGGGCCCGTGCCCAGCCGGATTACCATTGTACCCCTGGGGGGTAGGCCTATATAAACCCCCCAGGGCTTCCGTGCAAAGGGGTTGGAATCCATTAGCACTAGACCAGATCATATAGGAAGGAGAGAGCTAGCCTTGCCTTCTCCTACCTCCAGGAAACAGCTCGAGGACCAACCGTGTAAACACTTTGCCATAGTGATCATGCGGAGACCCCGTAGAGCAGCGGTAGGGGTATTATCTCCCCGGAGAGCCCCGAAGCTGGGTAAGATTCGCCGGCATGCATGCCTTCGCCTTATCCCGTTTCCAGGCACCGGCGACGTTCTACTCGCCCCCACCATGATAAGCCATCCTTTGGCATATGTCGCGCCCAACCCCCGACATTTGGCGCCCATCGTGGGGCCTGGTGCACCGTCGTCCGGAGACCTGCTCTGGACGGGAGCCCTTTTTCTCCCTGGCGAGCGCGGCCAGCCTGGCACGCCAGACGGAAGTTGCACTGACGCGCTACACGGCGCTGAGATCGCCTGCGCAGCCAGCTGCCTCACCGATCTTGTCGGCGAGGTTTGCCTCTCCGACGAACCTGCATCCAACGCAGGCACGGGAGGCCCCGAGAGCCTCCTCGCGGGCCTCCTCGACCAACTCCATGTCGCCGGCGAGCCTGCCGTGGACTTGGAGTCTGTAGGCTCCACCGACCCGATGCTGGTCGACTCCGACACCGCGTCGCTCGACGCGTTCCCCACCAACGTGGTGGTCTACGACGAGCCTCTCCCTCGTGCGGAGAGCGACGGAAGCACCGTCAACGAGGTGCTCGTCATCGGTCATGACGAGCCTCCCGGCGGAGGAGCGCATGACCCACTTGGTGCGGCACTACAAGACCTGACTGCGCCCATCCGGAAGACGCTGACGCGGAGACGTTGGAGGCACGCCGCCTTCAGCTCGTCGAAGGCGCGAAGAAGCTGGCTAGCATGAGATGCTTGTCAGAAGCCTACCAGCGTGAGATGGATCGCGCTGTGGGTGGCTTGGGAGCCGGCGTTGTCCTCACTTCTCCTAAAGGTGAAAGCTCAAATACGCACTGCAAATCCACTTTGCCGCCTCCAACAACATCGCCGAGTACGAGGAGCTCATTCATGGGCTCCGGCTTGCCAAAGAACTTGGCATTCGCCGGATCCTGTGTTATGGCGACTCGGACTTAGTGGTCCAGCAGTCGTCTGGCGACTGGGACGCCAAAGATGAAAACATGGCGAGTTACCGTTTCCTCGTGCAGCAACTCAGTGGATATTTCGAGGGGTGCGAGTTCCTCCATGTGCCAAGAAACGACAACGACCAAGCAGACGCCTTGGCACGAATCGGCTCTACCCGCCAAGCAATACCATCCAGTGTCGCCCTTCAACGCCTCCTCAAGCCGTCTGTCAAGCCATCACCAGAATCAGACTCCATCTTTGTGTCGGCTCCTCCCGAAGAAGTCGGATCCGACTCCAGAGCCCCGGCAGACGGTACGAGGATTTTGGCAGATGGCTCCAAAGCCGCCACAGTCGAGGCCGACCCAGGGACTGCAGAACCCGGCCCGGGGACTACGGCGGCCGGCCCGAAGACTCCAGAACTCGGCCCAAGAGCTGCGCCAGTCGGCCCGGGGACTTCATTAATCCAGCAAGTGGTTGTTGACTCCAGCCCAGCCGCCTCCCAGCCCAGCCGCCCTCGTCCAAGTCGCAGTTCTGGCAGTCGAAGAAATAGCAGCACCCTCATGGGCCCAGCCCATCATCAAATTCCTGGTGAGCAAAGAGCTGCCGACTGATGAGACCTTAGCTCGGCAAGTACAATGCCGAGCGGCAGCCTACACCATAGTCAATAGAGAGCTGGTCAGGCGCAGCATCACTGGTGTCTACCAGCGCTGCGTAGAGCCAGAGCAAGGCCAATCAATTCTCAAAGACATCCATCAAGGTGAGTGCACCCACCATGCGGCTTCAAGAGCACTCGTCGCCAAAGCTTTCCGACACGGTTTCTTTTGGCCAACGGCCTTAGAAGAGGCCAAGGAATTGGTCCAAAAATGCAAAGGGTGCCAGAAGTTCCGCTCCAAGCCCCATCAGCCGGCTTCTGCACTCAAGACCATCCCCATTACCTGGCCTTTCGCAGTTTGGGGTCTAGACATGGTGGGACCATTCAAGACGGCACGAGGTGGCTTAACTCACTTACTTGTCGCGGTGGACAAGTTCACCAAGTGGATAGAAGCGAAGCCAATCAAGAAACTGAATGGTCCGACTGCCGTGACTTTCATCTCCGACATCACAATTCGGTACGGCATACCACACAACATCATCACTGACAACGGCATGAATTTTGCCAAAGGCACCTTGGCCCATTTCTGTGCGACACAGGGCATCCGACTGGACCTAGCGTCCGTCGCCCATCCACAGTCAAACGGCCAGGTGGAGCGAGCAAACGGCCTCATCCTGTCCGGCATCAAGCCCCGACTGGTCGAGCCTCTAGAGCGCTCGGCTGGCTGCTGGCTCGACGAGTTGCCAGCCGTCCTCTGGAGTCTGCGCACGACTCCAAACAAGTCAACCGGCTTCACGCCTTTCTTCCTCGTCTACGGTGCTGAAGCCGTCATCCCAATGGACATAGAGTTCGATTCCCCGCGAGTCACCATGTACACCGAGGAAGAAGCAGAAGAAGCACGACAAGACGACGTCGACCTGCTGGAAGAGGGCCGGCTGTTGGCACTCAGCCGGTCCAGCATCTACCAGCAGAGCCTGCGCAGATACTACAACAGGAAGGTTAGGCCGAGATCTTTCCAGGAGGGCGACCTCGTGCTCCGACTAATCCAGCGAACAGCCGACCAGCACAAGTTGTCGGTGCCTTGGGAAGGCCCCTTCATCATCAGCAAAGTACTGGGCAACGACTCCTACTACCTGATCGACGCTCAGAAGCCCCGAGCACGCAAGAGGGGTGACTCCGGCAAAGAGACAGAGCGGCCATGGAATGCAAATCTCTTCCGAAAATTTTACAGTTAAACGCAGTATGTATCATGCTACCTTTTGTATTAAAAGTACCAAGACTTCGGGCCTCCCGAGAAGAGCTCGAGGTCTGCCCTCTTTTATCTATATGATAAGAAATATGCCTTCGAGTATATTACTCTTTGTTATGCCGCTTGGCACCGGGTTCGACTAGTCGGCCCGGGGACTTGCCATCCTACGCAATGAAATGCTTCCTGCAGCCGGACAAGTAGTGTGTGGCATCTAAGCCGTCTCCTGCCAGAGGCCGCGGCTCACAGAGCGACTGTCTAGTGGGCAGGAGTAAGGAAGAATGGGCGTCCACATGAAAAATGGCTAAGGACTCAAAGCACAAACATAGCTTAAGGCCGGCTTCCAGCCTTTTTTCGCAAACCGACTCTTGAATAGTCGTCTTGCCACCTTCTATCCGACTTGTTAAACAACTCTAAAAATGGCTAAGTACTCACCATCCCAAAGTGACCAAGAATTTGATCCAGCAGCAGTCCGCAGAGCGGCTGTCCGACTGACAAAGACGACAACTGAGGGAAGACGGCAAAGGAAAAAGCCAAAAGAACAATGAGCAAGAAAGATAGAAGTCGGATGAATATTTACATAACAAAGGCCCTTGGCCGAATCTTCGAGCAGAATTTCAAAATACACCCCGTGGGTGGAATTGTGCGAATTAACAAGTTCTTCAAAGACTATTAGAACAGGTAAAACAAAGACAAGGTGGCAGCCTAGGGGGCGGCAGACGGGTTTGGAGGATCGGAGGAGACGACGGTGTTGGATGTTGGGGCAGCCGGCTGGGCGGTCTCGGCTTGATCACCTCCGGCGGCAGTCGGCTTGGGCGTGCACGGCTCATTGCTGGAGGCGCGGTCGAGCTGAGGCTGGCCGTCCACTCCGTCTTCCGGTGCCTCTGTCTCGCTTCCGTCCTCCGCCTCATCTTCCTCCTCGACGCTGGAGCTGATCACCTCTGCCGAGTCCTCGCCGTAGTCGGGGTTCAGCCAAACCACTCCGGCGGTACCTCCCCGCCGTCTTCAGCCCGCTCGGGGACAAAGATGCTGGTGTCGGTGTACTCGGCGATCGCCGCCGCACGCTTGACAAGGGCGTCTTCCGCGGCTGCCAGCTCCGGCTGGGCCTCTGACCGGAGTGTGGCCAGCCGGTCTAGGTCCAGCCCCGGATACCACGCCTTGATGAATTCCAAGGCTCGGCGCGCTCCGGCCTGGGCCGAGGAACCCTTCCAGGCCGACGGCCAGCCGCGACCTCCAGCCAGTTGGCAGTCCGACTGGGGGTGTGCGGAGCCTGCACGTCTGGCCACAGGGCGGCGATCGCTTGGGCGCCGACACGTTGAAGCCGGCACAGCATCGGGTGGGCCGGCCGCAGGCGAGCCCCAATGCTCAGAATATGCTCGTCAAGGGTCCGAGGGGCATCAGCGGCATCTCCGCGCCACCCACCCTCCGCTCCTCGCGGTCGGCCTCGATAGCTTGAATGGCGGCCTGCGAGTGGCCGGGGAAGAAGTCTACCAAGACGGAAAGAATGAAGAACAAGTCAAAAAAAACCAAGAGTCGGCTCGACATATAGTCGGCGGCTCGAAGAAGGAAAGCAAAGAAGCTCACCATCGACAAGGTCCTCGATCTCGTGGAAGCCGGAGACCAGCATTGCCTCCTTGTCGGTCCAGGAGGAGCGCTCGCTCGCAAACTCGGCCAGGAGGGCGGCCTCTGCCTCTTCCGCCTCCTTCTACGTCTTCGTAAGCAGCTCCTTCTGCTCTGCCAACTGTGCGGCCAGCAGATCGCGCTCTGCGGCGAGCTTGCTGCACTCCTCCCCCTTGGCACGCAATGCGGAGTTGGCTTCGCTTAGCTGTTGTTGAAGAGTGGCGTTGGCCTCTGAAGAGAAACAAGAAAGAAGGCGTTAAGTCATCAACGAAGAAGGTCGCCAAGGAGATCCGGCCCGACTGCTCAGCAGTCGGCCCTAATCTCGGGGACTACAACCCGTGGGTGCGCTAGTGCGCCCCCGCAAAGAAGAAAAAGGACTCACTCTGGCTCTCTGACAAGTCGGCGGTCCCCTTGCCCAGCTCTTCAACGTTGCGGTTGAAGGCGGTGACACGAAGGTTGTGATAGTCCGACAACAAGTAATTCAGACAAAGGTTAGTACCCGGAACTCACCAATTGGAGTTCCGGGCCGCCTGCTCAGCAGCCGGCCCAGAACTCGGGGACTACACCCAGTGGGTGCGCTGGCGCGCCCCCATAGAGAGGAACAAGAAAACATGGACAAAGGAGAAAGCATACCCGGATGGCTGCCCGCGACACCAGGTGCGCCTTGGTGCAGTTTTGGATGGCGTTGCTCTCAGCTCGCAGCTTCGTCTGGACATCCAGAAGCGCCTGGTTTAGCGGGCCCGTGCCGCCTCCTCGCGCCCTCCCAATGGGCGCGGCGCTCGTCGCTTCGGCGTCTGGAATCGTCGAGCTGGCGGTGCCGGTCTCCAAGGGGCGTGGCGCCGAAGTCACCTTCTCAAGACGGCGGCGCGTTGGCAAGCCGACTTGAAGGAGTAGCCTTGCCACGGCCTCGTCTTCAATCGGCGGCAAGGGCGGATCCGCCAGCTGTTTGCCTTGCGCGCTCCTAGATGGCGGCGGGGGCGGCTGTGGCGGCGCGACCGCGTCCTGCATGGGGGCGTCGCCGCCGCCTCTCTCCACGATCGGGAAATCGCCGCCGGCTTCCCCCGACTGCCCCATGAACTCCGGGGGCGGCGGCGCAGAGTTCAGAGGGGTGACGAACACCGCCGACCGCTGGGGCGCGACTTCCTTAGCCGACCGCTTTGCTGCAGCGGCGGCCTCGGCCGCCTCCAGCTTCTTCAGGGTGGAGGCCTCCGCCTTCTCGGCCTCCGCTTTCTCCCGGCGGGCGGCCTCGTCCTCCTCGCGCTTCTCTTGCGTGTTCTGCTCCGTCGCCTCCCAAAGATCGGCGGCGGGTCAATCCGCCGAGTGGTGGCAGACGTCTCCACCGACCCCATAACGGAGGCGGCGGCAACCCTCTCAAGAGTGAGGGGAGCCCTGAGGCGAGAAAAGCATATGAAAAACTCAGACAAGATCAACAAAGAGAAAATAAAGATAAGGGATGGAGGCGCTTACGCAGAGACCAGCGGTGGCTTCTTCACATCCCTGCGGAAGCGGTTGGCTTTCGCGGCCACCTCTTCCCGCTTGGTCGCGGCGGCCGCTCCCTTGAACTTCTTCGACCGGCCACCAAGCGTACTCGGCCCGGCCCGGCACTTCTTCGCACCGCCTTGAGCGTCCAAGCCGGCGGAGGAACTCGCGCTTGGCTGGCCGGCCTTTGGCTGGCGACGCGGGGCGACTTCTCCCTCGGCCTCGTCGTCAGGCCAGTCGGCGAAAGTGGCTGAAGGCCTGGAGCCGCCTGCTTCTCCTCCTCCTCCCTCGGCGTCGGCTTCCATGGCCGCCACCCCCAAGTCAGGATCATCAACGTCGCTCTCCGCCCGATCGGGGACAAACTGACGAGCCGGCCCCGCGGTGCCAGCCGAAGGAGGGACGAGAGGGTTCTGATTCAAAACAAAAATGGTCAGACTTGACAAGTCGGACTCGGCAACAAAAGAAACAGAATAAGAAGGAAGACGACTTACAATAGGCGGGGGGTTGGCGCGCGAATACGGCTCCTTGCCGAACCGCCAGTCCACCGAGAGACCGCAGTTCGCGATGTAGTTCACCGTGTTCGCCACCTCCGCATGAGGCATGTCCTTGGAGCACATCCGACTCGGGTCCCGATGACCGCTCATCTGGTAGATCAGGTGAGGTCGGCCTTGGAGTGGGAGGACTCGGCGCGCCACGAAGGCGGCCAGCAAATCGGCCCCGGTCAAGCCCTCCGACTACGTCAGCACTCAGAGTCACGCGACGGCGGCGGCACTAGCGGGAGACAGCGTCTTGGCTCGGTGTGACCAGCTGGGGAGCCTTCCAGCCGGCGCACCGGCTTCGTAAGCCGGCAGGTTAATCTAGTCGCCTTCTGGGGCGACGTTCTTCACATAAAAATAGGACCGCTGCCACATCTTCACCGACTTAATCAGTGCGATGGTGGGAAACGGATTGTCGGCCACTGATCTCCACATCGCGATGAATGCACTGCCCTGGGCCGGCACGCGGGCGATGTGTGTGCCGAGCTTGGACTGGAAGAACTCACCCCAAAGCTCGATGGTGGGGAGAACGCCGAGGAAGCCTTTGCACAGGGTGGCGAAGGCAGCCAGCAGCACCACCATGTTCGGAGTAAGGTGGTGCGGCTGGAGCCCGTGGAACTCCAAGAAGGAGTGGAAGAAGCCGCTCGCCGGCAGCCCCAGGCCGCGCATAAGGTGCGAGCGGAATATGACCCGCTCGCCCTCCATTGGCATCGGCGATATTTCTCCCTCCGGCGCGAGGCGGACCCGCACTAAGTCCCTGCCGGGCAGCCGCCGTGTCTGGCGGAGAATCTCGATGTCGTCGTCGTCAACGTTGGAGCCATCCCACATTCCGGAGCGTACAGCAGGAGGCGCGGCGGCGGAGGAAGAGCTCATCGCTGCGGGCGCGGCGTGGTTCAGAGCAGCAGCAGCAAGAGGAAGAAGAAGCAAGAAGGAGCGAAAGGGAGTGGGGAGAATGGGCGCGCGTGCTTCGCCGCCCCCCTCCCCCCGCCTACTTGTAGGCTCGTGGGCTGAGAAGCCGAGGGGGCGGTCGTGGGATTAACTGCGGCCGGGACCCCACAACCCCCATGATTTACCACACAAAATTACCACGTGGAATAACCGCGCGGGAACCCCAACCGTCCGCACGGCCACAACGGATCCGTTCGCATGTCGAGGCGCGGTAGTGGCGGGCCCCGCCTGTAGGCCTGTCCCGTCGCGCGCGTGGGTGAGCAGACTAGCTCAGCCACGTGGCGCCTCGCGACGGGTCCACCACAGGCGGCAACCCGGAAGCTTATCGGGCACGCCGCCTGAACTCCGCCGCGATGTTCAAACTTTTTTAGGGGCAAGTCGGCCTTGAGCAAGTCCGACTCCAACTAGTCGGCTTGACAGAAGACGGCTAGCGAGGGCCAGATCAAACCGTCGAAGAGAAGAAACTGTTGAGGCTCCACGACATGTTGCCCTCGAAGTCTCACCAGCTTCGGGGACTACTGTCGGAGTAATGGGCCACGGGTAGGCTAACCCAGGCCCAGAACCTTTCAAGACATTTAGGCAGACTACGCCCCTTGAGACCCCAGGACAAAGAGCCGCCTTCTGAGAGTCGGCGGCGAGGCGGCCGACCGCCCACTCGCGGCCGAGTGGCAGGGACGACTTCAGGATAAGCCGACTCCTGATTGGCGACTTCCAGAGAAGCCGGCCTTGGGGAGTCGGCCTGCGACGCCAACAACCCCCATGCCCTCATAAAGAGGGACAGGACGGGGAGTGGCCATAGTAAGGTCCACTCCCACCCCTTTTCCAAGGGAAGGCGTGGCTACAGTATGCCATACCCGCAGAGATCTCCGCGCGGCGCGACACTATTGCCATGCCGGCCCTGACGTCAGCCCCAGAGGGCGGAGTCCTGTGCCCGCGACAGCCGGCCGGTATGACCCAGGGATGATGGGTCCCACCAGTCGGCGGGCGTATGAAAGACGGCGAGAGCGCCACCAGTCGGCCCGGATGGGAGTCGGCCACCAGGAGTCGGCCGGCCCCTCCCACGGGCCCCACACACCATTAATCAGACACAACAGATAGTGGCCACAGTGATCGCCTGCCAGACGGCGGAGCTGTCGCCACGACCTCATGACCGAGCCTGCGTCATTAGAGGCACGACTGCAGTAATCCGCAGCCGGCAAGACCCGCCCGCGGCGGACGCGGCCTGTCGGCTCCGTACCGAGCCAATCGGCGGGCCCCAGGAGTCGGCGGATAAGACGGCGGCCAGAAAGACTGACGGCAGGGCCCGTGCCCAGCCGGATTACCATTGTACCCCTGGGGGGTAGGCCTATATAAACCCCCCAGGGCTTCCGTGCAAAGGGGTTGGAATCCATTAGCACTAGACCAGATCATATAGGAAGGAGAGAGCTAGCCTTGCCTTCTCCTACCTCCAGGAAACAGCTCGAGGACCAACCGTGTAAACACTTTGCCATAGTGATCATGCGGAGACCCCGTAGAGCAGCGGTAGGGGTATTATCTCCCCGGAGAGCCCCGAAGCTGGGTAAGATTCGCCGGCATGCATGCCTTCGCCTTATCCCGTTTCCAGGCACCGGCGACGTTCTACTCGCCCCCACCATGATAAGCCATCCTTTGGCATATGTCGCGCCCAATCCCCGACAGTATCCGGACGATTGCAGCTCAGACTTGCGTCCTCCGTAGAATCCGGACACACTACTTGTGGTCCGAAGAACAATTTGTACATCTCCACGGCTGTCATGCCAAGAAAATGTTGGAGAACTCATGGTCCCTCCGGGTTGAACTCCCACAGGCGAAGGGGGCGACGTTCGCAGGGCAGAACTCGGCGAATTAACATAACCTGTGTCACCATGACCAGACTGATGTCTCTTTCTAGGAGATCTCGGATGCGGCCCTGCAACAAGGGCACGTCCTTTGGTGGCCCCCAGTCCAGCCCCGTATTGACCCATGACGCCAGTCGTGGCGGGGGACCCGAGTGAAAGGCAGGTGGCGCCACCCACTTAGGGGCCCTGGGAGTGGTAATATAAAACCACTCTCGTTGCCATAAGCTGGACTCCTCTTGAAAAGAGCCCTCGGGCCATGGAGTACCAGCATTCTTGCTTATAAAGGCACCTCCGCACTCCGTGTGCCGTCCCTCGATCATCTTCGGCTCTACTTTGAAGGTCTTGAGCCATAGTCCAAAGTGAGGAGTGATACAGAGGAAGGCTTCACACATGACGATGAATGAGGAAATATGGAGGATGGACTCCGGGGCTAAGTCATGAAATTCCAGCCCATAATAATACATGAGCCCCCTCACGAAGGGATCCATCGGGAAGCCTAGCCCCCGAAGGAAGTGACACATGAACACCACACTCTCACCGGGCTTGGGAGTGGGAATGACCTGCCCTTGAGCAGGCAGCCTATGCGAGATTTCGCCGGTCAAGAACCTGGCCTCTCTCAATTTTAGCACGTTCTCCTCCGTGATGGAGGAGGGCATCCATCGGCCTAGAAGGTCGGAACCGGACATTGTTGATGGTCCGAAGCGCCTGAAATCTAGAGCCTTGGGTGTTGGAACTCGAGGCGAAGGGCGAACTCATTCGAGATTGAAAGAAAGGAGTAAGGCCTTGGTCTCTTTATAAGAGGTTGAATACCAAGGGCCTTCCCTGTGACCGTTTGGGACTCGCCTTTGATCGAGAAAATATACCAACGGGTACGGTTGGGTTACCCACACCCGTATTGATGAGAATCCCGGAATAAGGGGACACGACCTCTGCTTTAACAAGACGTGCCAAGGAAACCGCCTCGCTAAACACGCTGAGGTGGGACAGTAAAACGATTCGAATAAAGACTTGGCCGTGGTGTGATGTCACGCTGCGGAATACGTCAGCAGATTAGATTTGTGTAAATATTATTCTCTATATGGCAATATGTGGAAACTTATTTTGCAGAGCCGGAAACTACCTTTGTGTTCAAAATCTTCTATGAAGTACTTGGAGGAGGAACCCGCATGCAATGCCGAAGACAATCTGCGCGCCGGACTCGTCGTCATTGAAGCCTGGTTCAGGCGCTACTGAGGGAGTCCTGGATTAGGGGGTGTTTGGATAGCCGGACTATACCTTCGGCCGGACTCCTGGACTATGAAGATACAAGATTTAAGACTTCATCCCGTGTCCGGAAGGGACTTTCCTTGGCGTGGAAGGCAAGCTTGGCGATACGGATATGTAGATCTCCTACCATTGTAACCGACTCTGTGTAACCCTAGCCCTCTCCGGTGTCTATATAAACCGGAGAGTTTTAGTCTGTAGGACGAACAACAATCATACCATAGGCTAGCTTCTAGGGTTTAGCCTCTCTGATCTCGTGGTAGATCTACTCTTCTACTACCCATATCATCAATATTAATCAAGCAGGACGTAGGGTTTTACCTCCATCAAGAGGGCCCGAACCTGGGTAAAACATCGTGTCCCCTGCCTCCTGTTACCATCCGGCCTAGACGCACAGTTCGGGACCCCCTACCCAAGATCCGCCGGTTTTGACACCGACAATATCCTTGTCTCCGGTCATGTGATCGGCAATCCACTGTCAAGAACCCATTCCTTTCCTCCAACCATATAGCTGCGAAGGTTAGCCATAAGACCAAAGTGTCTCATAGATTCAGCAAGTTCAAAGTCACTATCATCATCCTCATCATAGTATCCATGTTCAACATCATCTTGTGATGAATCATCACCTAGAGAGAGTGTTTCATTAGATGTATGACCATGGCAATGTGCATATTTATGAATTCTAATGACTTGGGAGATAACGCTACTAATGACTCCAACATCTCCTTTGGCACGCATAAGGTCACGAAGCTCAAATAGACAATCATCAAATTTTGGGTCACTAGGTTTAATTTTATGGAAAGCTATGGACTTTTGAAGGATCACATATAGATTTTTCAAGGAATAGTTTGGGAACAATCCCTCAGAAAATATCCATATGGTGTAAGCACATTGAAAAGTAGGCAAGCATACAATCAAATTTCTAGGCAATCCTCTAATGATAAGATTGATAGTTCTAAGATTGCAGATCATATCAAGAGACTCATCAGGGGTAGGATGCAATGGATCAACAAGGGGAGCACAAAGGCTAGTAATGTACTTGTTCAAGTGATATTCATTGAAAATCTCAAGCATCTCATTTTTCCAAGCATTAAAGAACTCTCCATCAAGCATAGGCACTCTACGTCTAAAACTCTCCATCGTAGACTCATCCATCTTCCTCCAATGGTGATTAAACCAAAGCAATGGAGACCAATGCTCTTATACCAATTGAAAAGATCAAGAAGAGGTGTCTAGAGGGGGGTGATTAGACCCTCAACAAGCAAAAGTAGCAGTTTTTAAGTTCTTCAAGTTGAGGTGGAGTTTCAGCACAAGTTTAAGCATTCATAATACATTTCAAGCAAGCATGGCAAGAGTATATGAGCAACGGAAAGTAAAGCATGCAAGTTGCAAGAAAGTAAAGGGATGGGATTGGAGTGTGCAAACGCAATTGGAGACACGGTGATTCTTGGCATGGTTCCGATAGGTGGTGCTATCGTACATCCACATTGGTGGAGACTTCGACCCACGAAGGGTAACGGTTGCGCGAGTCCGGGGAGGGATCCACCCACGAAGGGTCCATGAAGAAGAAACCTTGTCTATCCCACCATGGCCATCGCCCACGAAGGACACTACAAAAAAAGACACATCCGTGACATTTTGGGCCGAACGAAATTTTTTCTATCGTACTTATGACACTTCTATGACGATAATTGTGACAAAACCCGGTATCATCATAGATGTGGTGGGGTCCTACTTCTTTGACAAAAAATCATGATAGAAAATGGGCTTTTTGTCCTTGGCGGGCCGGAGACGCAGCTGCCTGAAATTTTTGGGCCGTCCATGATGAAAAAAACCATGGTAGAAGCGAGGGAGAGGAAAATATTGGGGAGTTCCCGGTTACGGTGGGTAGTCGGGGGCCGAGCGATGCGCGTTTCTCTCGTACGTACGCGCGTGTGTGCGAGGCGTTGGGCTCTAACTGAACCCGAGCGAGGCGTTGGGCTCTAACTGAACCCGAGCGAGGCATTGGGCTCAAACTGAACCCGAGCGATTGCACTGCGGGCTACACGTTACTGAACCCGAGCGATTGCACTGTAGGCTACGCGTTACTGAACCCGAGCGATCTATCGATCCCTTGCTGTTAACTGAAGCCGAGTGATTCCTTCGCTACTGCTGCTAATTGAAGACGATCGATGTTGCCTCTGGATGAATAGTGAGCGTTGTTGGGGGGGGTTTGGATGAACAATTCCCGGTGGGGGTGGATGAACCGGACCCCGTGGTAGTAGAGGCCGTTGCCGCTGGATGAACAGTACCCCGATCGATCGAGCCGGTGGATGAACAGGACCCTGTGGAGGGCTGGATGAACATGACCCTGTGGAGGGCTGGTTGAATAGTAGCCGGTGGAGGGCTGGATGAACAGTAGCCCGTGGAGGGGTGGTTGAATAGGACCCCGTGGAGAGGGCTGGTTGAATAGTAGCCGGTGAAGGAGCGCGCGGTGGAGGCTGGATGAACAGGAGCCCGTGGATGAACAGTCGCGGGTGGAGGCTGGAGGAGGTCGACAGTGTATGAATAGTAGCCCGTGGAGGCTGGAGGAGGTCGACGGTGGAGATGAACTGTATCCAGTGGAGTCCCATTTTGCGGTACGCCCCACCCCTCCCGATGAACAGGACCCGCGTTTGACCGTAGCGCTCCAACACAAGTCCGTTTCCTCCGTTTTGTGGTACGCCGCACCCTCCCGATCAACAGGACCCCATTTCCACCGTAGGAGGTCCGTTTCCTCCGTTTTGCGGTACGCCAGACCCCTCCCGATGAACAGGATCCCGGTTCGACTGTGGCCGGTCGAACACAAGGTTATTTCCTCCGTTCTGCGGTACACCAGGCCTCGTTTCCATCGGCTGTTCCGTCCAAGCCGGTTGGCTCCCGATGAACAGCACGCGTTTCGTTGCCTCGCGATGAACACGATGCATTCCGTTGACTCCCCATGAACACGATGCCGACGCAGTTTCTCCGTTCTGACCCAGCCATGTACACGAGCCCTATGCGTGAGTAGGCATTCGAGACCCCACCCGTATGTACGTACATGGTCGTATTTTCTTTCTTGCACCCTGGTCGCTGTACGTACGTGTACATGCTACGTGCGCGCCTCTACTACGACACGTGCGCACCTCTAATACAACACGTGCGCGCCTCTACATCAACCAGTATGTGCGTACACGTTCGCGACCAGAATGACCACACTACGTACGCTTCGACCAGGTGGGTCCCGACTGCCACGCACTTCCTTGCATGCGAAGATGTAGCTAGTGGGTCCCTGCAGTCAGGGGAAATGTTTTTTCGCAAAATACGGTGGCCCATCCAGTGGGTCCCTGCTGTCAGGTGGAGGAATCATTGTTTTCCGCATAATAAGGAGGCACTTCCTTGCTGCGGCCGTGGACCCAGCTGTCAGCCTCTCCATGTACAGTACTCTTCCGATGGAAGTCGTTCATTGACCACATTGACCACGCCGCGTCGAGAACACCAAGGCGGTGGACGACTGTGAGGCCTAGGAAGGGGACGATGCGGAGCCGGGGAAGACACGGCAGTGGATGCCCACGCGGAGGGGAGTACGTGGGTTGACTGCTTCGGCTGCGGTGTGAGGCTGCCATCGCCGGAAAATAACAGGAGGTGTAGGTGAGTATAGAGGGATGGCATGGCCAGCGGTGGAAGCACAGCCAGACACGTGAGGCAGGTGCAGGCGGCACGGCCGACGCTTGTTTGGGCGGCTGGAGCAAGAAGACCAGAGGTTGAAGAAGCACTACGGCCGTTGGATGGACATCGTACGGTCATTGGAGCTAGAATCATTCATATTGACTAAGTTAACAAAGCCCTCCGTCCCTGTCATCTTAGTAGGCCCACAATTCAGCCTCCCACTATGGTGGGCCCTAGCTAGCAGGGGGAGTATTCATTTTATTGTGCGTAATAACGAGGCACTTCCTTGCGTGTGAAGATCTAGCTGGTGGGTCTGACCTGTCAGCGGGGGAACGTTTTTTCACGAAATGCAAAGGCCCTTCTGGTGGGTCCCAGCTGTCAGGTGGATAAATCATTATTTTGCGCGTAATAAGGAGGCATTTCTTTGCGTGCGGCCGTGGACCCAGCTGTCAGCCTCTCCACATACAGTCCACTTCCCATGCATGTCGTTCGTTGACCACGCCGCGCTGAGAGCACCAGCGCAGTGGACAACGGCGAGGCCTAAGAAGGGAATGACACGTAGCCAGGGAAAACTCGGCAGTTGTTCCCCATGCGGAGGGGGTGCATGGGTTTACTGGTTCATCTGCCGTCGCCGGAGAATAACAACAGGTATGGGTGAGTAGAGGGATGGCTAGGCCAGCGATGGGAGAACGATGGGGCGGTGAGGCCAACGCGGCAGCATAGCCGGCCGCGGGAGGAGGGAGCAGGTAGTCCCGCCAGCGCTTGTTTGAGCGGCTAATGCAGGAAGAGCAGAGATTGAAGAAGCACGACGGCCATTGGATGGACATCCAACAGTCACTGCTCTCGTGTGTTGACTAAGTTGACACGGCGTTGCGTGTGTGTCAACCTTATTTTTTAGGAAAGCGTACGCGTCAACCTGTAGTAGGCGCACAAGTCAGCCTCAAATCTGTGGAAAACAACATACAACCCATCTGCCATTATTTCTAATAATTTACAGCCCATTTGCCAATTCTTAAGAATTTTTTTGGAGCCCATCTTCTTTTTGTTAGCATTACACCCCATATTGTGGCCACGGTTAGAAATTATATGAAATTTTGCATATTTTGGTGCGGTCAACTGTTTTTAATCCCAAAATATCGAGTCACATTCAAACTATTTTGAAAAATAATTTATATAAATCTAAAATCCAAATAAGTTTCCACGCATAAAAATCAATGGAATTTGAAATCTTGTAATTAAAAAAATTGAAACTAATTCCCAGTTTGATGTGTTTTAAAAATGTATAGCCCATTTCTGGGCAAACCGAATGAAACGCTCCTCGTCTTGAAAGATTTGTAGCCCGGTAGGGCTGATAAAGCAAGTAGGCCTTGTTTCATTATTTCTTAAAAAAATAGAACTGGGCTAGCCATTTTCAGCAAGAAAAAAACACAACTAGGCTCGTGATGTGGTAAACATGAATAAAACCCTGGCTAGACGGGCCACAACCCCGTTGTTACCCTGATCCGTCACTAAAACAAGTATAAATAACAACCGACTGTTCCTAAAAAAGTAAATAACAACTGCGCGACCTGCTGGGTCCCTGGTGTCAGCCGCTCCTTGTGTAATTCTCTCGTTTATTGACTACCTTGACAATGGTGTGAGCCCCAGATGTCCAACCATTAGGAGGAACCATTTTGGGGCTTATAATAATGAGGCACTTGCTTGCATACTGCCATGACGCTGGTGGGTCCCTATTGTCATCCTCTCCACCTACATTCATATCCTTGTTCCTCTTGGTTGTTGACGGTGTTGACAACGCAAGAGGGTGGCGCTCCGCACACAGCGAGCAAACCAAGGCCTCGGACGGAATGAACAGGAGCCGTGGAAGATGCGCCAGTCCAGTCGCTGGCGAAGGGGAGTACGAGGGTTGACTGTTTCAGGTGCGGGTGCGTGTTGTGGCTGACATCGTCGGAGAATAACAGGATGTGTGGGGCAATAGAGGGAGGGACTGGCCAACGTTGGAGGGTACGGTAGGGAGGCGGAGGCGCAACCAGCCATGGGAGGCGGGAGCAGGCAGAGCGGACGGGGTGGTTTGGTTTGGGTGGCTGGAGGAAGAAGACCAGAGATAGAAGATACACGACAGATGTTGGATGTCAATCCAACGACTGGTAGGCAGAATCGTTTGTTGACTAGCTAGTAAGTTGACACCACCTTGGATAGGCTATTTCCTCATGGGTCCCAAATGTCAGAATCCAAATCTGTCACGGTCATGCAGCCTTTCCTATGAAAATTTACAGCCCATTTGGTGTGCTAGTTCGAAATAAGTTTGTGGGTGCTGGTGGGGGCTAATCACTTGGCTTCTGTAATGCACAGTGAGCTCAAGCAGCCGGCGAGAGTGATGTTATTTCCCTTGGTTGGGATTTGTTACAATATTTCACTCTAAATTAAAGGAATGGCAAGCCATTTGCCTTGTTTCAAA
Organism: Triticum urartu; assembly: GCF_056163025.1. Classification (NCBI taxonomy): domain Eukaryota; kingdom Viridiplantae; phylum Streptophyta; class Magnoliopsida; order Poales; family Poaceae; genus Triticum; species Triticum urartu. Next base: position 453,988,245 of record NC_141875.1, read on the forward strand.
GAAAATATGACAGCTAACTCCAGCTTACAAACTGTACAAAAGCACGAGGGTTAATTGATCATCAGGTTTAGACAAAACCCAGGTTGAAAAGGGCAACAACATCTAACTCCAGCACTATTTTCGGCAGTCACAGTCAAATGGATCGGTCAGGTCCATAGAATGAACATCCCGGGTCGTAAAATTTACTAGATTATGACCACAATATGTTGTAAATAGAAGCCCGGCACATTCAGAAGCTCTTTTGCCCACCTGAAACTCCTTTTTTTTCTCTTCGACATACCCATCCGTCAAAACCATGCTACTGATAAACTTAAGCCTGATGGACAATAGTAACCTTGCATTCAGCAGGAAGAATGTGACGAATCTAGTGTTTGCATGGTTGGCTACATATAGTTCTAGCGTTATTGTCTTCAATCGAATGTCATGAGAAGTGAGAAAATCCCAGTGATTATGAATCCACTGATTGGTTATAACTTTCTTACCCTGTCCCGTTTCCTAAATATACATGAAGATTGAAAATAGTTAAGGTCTAAAAAAGAGCGCGGAAAGAGCAATAGCTGAACGGTTAATTCTAGTACACTATATGCGGGCTTCCAATGTGCGTGAAATTATCACCTTTATATACAACTTCTCCAGACATGGAAAGCATTGCAGCAAGCCAATAATCTTGTCTAGATCAAAACTATTCATTTGGAAATATAAGATCTTGACAGAATCTAGCACCATTGATAGGCTATCCGTGGAGAAACTCTTCATTGAGCATAGAACATAATATTAGTACAAAATGTGTACTCCGAGATGATATATAACTTATGCGCAGAAATATAAAATGCAGCTTACGGTTACCAAGTGTAGATGATAATATAAAGTACCTGAAGAACTGTGGAGCCAAACACCATCTTGAAATGAGCACAGAGATCATGTATTACACCCAAGGTCTCCAGTTTAGGCGCAGAGAGGACGATTATTTGCGACGGTGAATAACTAGAATCAAGGATCAACCTTTGAAGTGAAGGGGCATCTTGGATGATGAGCTGCCTTCCATCAAAAAAAATTCCAATTCTTACACGGTTAGGCGACTTTATTTGGAGACAACCGATTCTAACTGTGAAAACAAGCACCAAGCACTCCAGGGTAGGGCAACTGGAGTGGATGATGCTGTGCAATGAGGCCTGTGACATATGAACCCGCACAAGTGAAAGTTTCTTGAGAAATGGGAGTTAAAGGTTTAGTACCAGATTGTATGGTAGGTCGCACAACGCAAAGGTGCCAGTGTGGAGAGAGGAGGAAAACCGCGAGATGGACATCGGTGCTGAGGGCACAGGTAGATGGCGTTCGGTATCTGGTAGGTGATTTCTAGGGGAATAGTAGAACTCAATCAGCTGTAGTTCTATGAATTCAAGGGATTTGAGCCAGGCGTCCACCATGTAGGGCATGGTATGCTTGCTCAGGTATCATGACGAGATGCAGAGGCATTGAACGGAGCCCTGGTGGGAGGAGATGATGGCTCTGGGGATTTCAAAATCATTGAAGAGAGATAGCTGACGACAGTCGAGATTAAGGGTCATGACGCTCCATAGAGGGCGCCACCGAATTGAGAGGATTTGGGTGCGGCAGCAATCCTTTGTGGGGAGAAGCGAGATGATCTCCCCAAGGACGGCGTCCGGGAGATCGCTGATGCTGTCCACCTGAGATTCTACGGGTTCCTGGGATCTGGTGGGGGCGGGATCGCCGCTTCTCCCCATGCTGCCGAGTGCGGGATCTACAACAGGCGTCGCCGCTAGCGGGAGCCTCATCTTCTTGGCAATGGGGTCAGCCGACTCCATTTTCCTCGAGGGCGTCGCGTCGCGCTCACGTATTTGAGAAAAGTAACGAATGACAAGCCTAGTTGTAGTGCGAGTGAATAAGAAGGGGAGCTGGGGTTTTTCTGTGGTAGCGAGGAAGAAGGGGAGCTGGGGTTTTCTGTAGGAGTGAGGTGAGGAATTTGGGGTACGAGTGGAGCGAGCTGACGTGAGGTGGGTGGGAGTGAGGAGGAAGAAGAGCACCTATGTTTTTTTGGGGGGCGGTGTGCTGGGTGTGGGTAGAGCCTCTCATTAAGTAAATATATGGGCTTTTGAATTGATTTTATTATTTACTAGGGTGGATGGGCTGTTTTGTATTGGGCCCGGAGAAACAATTACTACTAGTACAGTGGAGACACTCTACAGCTACCAGAAAAACAATTACTACTAGTACAGTGGATACACTACCGCTTCTGGCTCCTCCTAGGTCATTGAACTGTCTCCCTCTACTGAATGTCATTCTACTTTTGTTCACCTACATGCGGGCCATGACGCACGCGGGCCCAAATGACATCCACCAAATTAGAAGGCAGTATGCAGGCGGAGAGTCATCCTGGTCATAGTGCGGCAGTAACAAGCCATCGTATCACAAAACCCCACCTCCCGCAGTATAAGTTTGACGTACGAAGCAACCATCATTTCACCCTTCGCTGAATCTCCTTCTCCCTCGCCGCCTTCAAGAAAGCCAACACTCTGCATCTGCCACCGTTCTTCTCTCCCAACGAAGGGAAGGTAAGCGGATCCGTGATATTGGTATATTTTCGTTCATAGAAGAAAAGAACTTTTGCAAAGCAGTAATCGATCCTCACTCTCTTTTTGTTTCATTGTCATTGCGATTGTGTTTTACTTTCAGTGGTCTCCTAGTATTCGTCAGCTTCATGATGGACCAAGGAGAACCAGGCAAAGATCTGCCGATATTGGAGCAGACGCGGGAGGCTGATCCCCATGAGACAGAGAGCTCCAAGAAGATGGAGGCACCCACCGAGCCGACCCCAGATACGCTCACGGCCACTAGTGAGATGGTCAATGCCCCGTTTGAGGTTACAGCCCCCGTGGCACTGCAGGAGCAGTTTTCCCCCGTCGAGGATGTGTGTCCCCCCCCTCCCCGCTGAGTTGCGCAAGGTTATTTTCTTCTTTGCCGATCTTGATTGTGGTTTTTCATATAAGTATGTGGTGATGAATAATGCAAAATTTTATTAGCTTCGGTGTCATGCTATACATAGTGGTTTAAATAACTTGTGTTTCTTATATTGGGAAGTAATTCAGAATTTGTTTCTATTTCAATTAGCGCCCTGATGCAGACAAGGATTGTGTGGTTGTACATGTCACTCGCTATGAGGCGGATGACCTGAATATACGCACAAGGAAAACAGAGTTCTTAGGCTATTGGATCCCAGAAGCCATTTGCGCTTATACTGATGTCGAGTTGTATTCCAGCCTCACTGTTGTCAGGCGTGTTGTCCAGGGTGTACTGAAGCATGAGAAGTTCAAATCTACTCCTTCATTTGTGAGGCACACTTTTGTTGTGAAGCTTACACAGGAAGATGATGTGGCATGCCTCCACAAACAAGTTTATGAGTGCCAAGGTCACAAGGTTATCTTCATGAAGGTTCACAGGATTGAGCTGCTGCGGGACGTCCTCGATGATGTTCATGGCAAGGTCCGTCTTGTGTCCAGCCCAAATTAGATCGAGGCATGAAATAGTTGCCCCAGCTTGTGTTTAATACTAGTTTGGATTGTGTCTACTTATCCGAACCTTGCCTATTATCGAGCCCTCTGGGGCTAGTACTATGTTTGAATCCCTCTATGGGAACTGCTGCTACTTTTGTGTGCCTGTGAATCATGTGAGAACCATCGTAATTGTTGCCGAAACAGATGTGTCCTCACTAGTTTTTTCACGAATATGGCATGGTAAGACATAAGTTGTCACGGTTTATCATACGAGCAGTGTGTGTTTGATGAAATAGAGTAGCTTCAACACTAGGCTATCGACCAGCTAACAATCAATAATCTGATGTCTGACATATAAGCAACTATGTATCTTGTTACAGTGGTTCATGCAGTTAACTGAGGCCACAATGTAAATTCCAAACGTTCACACGCTAGTCCAACGTTCATCTGGAACACTCACATTAAACTCGGCTTCATAAAAAACTTGAAAAGCATAAGTTAAGCAATTTTATACATCTCAATGATTCATAGAACATAACAAACATATACTGGTTCACAGCAAAATACAAAGTTGTGAGAAGGTTTACTAATCAGAAAAAAACAAGCAAGGCTTCTCTAAGCAAAGGGCCTCCCAGCAGTCTTAAATTTTCCGGAGTTCACTCTGGTTTTTTCTTGTTGCCGCGCTCCAGGGTTAGGTTCTCTCATTCCAGAATAACCAATTATAATTGTGTCCTCAGCTGGAATGTTGAACTGAACCATGTAGTGTACTGACTAGCTGAAATTCTTGTGCATTCCACTAAATTTAAGCACCGCTATTTGCAGAGATAAGTAGACCACAATGCCTCTTGTCCGCGCACCTGCCCCAAAAACCTCCGTGTAGCCATGCCAGCTAGTCCTCGGTCCATGGATCAACTCGTAGAAAGTGCATTCTGGACTAGGATGCAGTTGATTTCCTCGTCCCTGCACTGCAATCAGGAAGTAAAACGTACGAATCAGCTTCTATTAGATTGCGTTGGTCATTCTACCTAGTTACTACCAATGAAGGAATACCTGGAACACTGGTGATTAGAGGACGGTAGCTAGGAATATCCATCTCATTTTGTGCAGTTGTACTAAAACTGAGGTGTGTACTTTTGATTGCGCGGATAGAAACAATATGGAGACAGACATCTCTGTTTGCGCAAATATGAAATACAGTTATTTAAACAGTGACAGATATTTGCAGTGGCGTATGATTAACAACAGCATCTATTGTGTTATAATTGGCACTAGACAGACAGTATGAAAGTGCCCTTAAGTAAGTAGCATCACATCACATCAACACTGCCACTAGATTAACATGCAGAACAATAGAATTAGTATTACTATCATGAGAGTAGCACATGGTCAGTAAATGTGCAATCAAATTTGTGCAGTTCCACTGGGATGAAGCAATGTTAGCGGTGTGAGATTTAAGTGTAACTGCAAAAACACAATTCATGGGAAATAAAGCAAGACAGAAGCACTTCATAAAATGGTGGTCGCATTGCTTCAATTTATCAACGGCACTAGACCATTACTTATAGTGACATTAGGTGGCATTGCTTAATTCTTCATGTGATTTTACGTTAATGGTAGCGATATGGGCGTAGGGACAGCAGGGGCATAAAGTGGTGAGGCAGATGTGGTTGCCGAGAGCGGCAAACACTTAGGTAGCATGTCTGTATTTGTCCCATTTTTTATCTCCTCGGCGACATTTTCCTATGTGAGCACAGGAAATCTAGACCTGCCCGTTCTCATTTGAGTTGTCCCCCAACACCCCTCACTTTCATTCCCTTTTCAACCAAGAGAAAGGTCCACTTCCCCCACCCTTCGCCATCCACCATGCTTTCTTCTCCTTTTCAATCAATAGACCGGTTGGGTAACCAGTATCTACTATTTTCCCTCGTTTCCTCTTAGAACCAATTCCTAGATTCATGCTACAGCTTTCCGACTTTCTTCCCTATTTGAACCAACTCTTAGATTTGACTGTATGAACTACCTTTACCTCTAATAATAGTAAAAGTCCAGGTGGCTTTGGAACAGCCGACGGAAGTAGAAAAAGATCCACACGCAGCCACGTGGGGAGCTGGGGCAGTAGAGCAAGGAAGGTTTCAAAGGAATATATACCTGAGGGTCGTCGGCATGTGGCAAAGACGGCGTGGGGAGGCCGCATCTTGGCCACAATACCGCATGGAGGAAGAAGGGGGGCGGAGGCCCTCCCGAGTTGGCGCTCTCTCGGAGAGAACGGCACGGCCGCCGATCGGGATGCGTGTGTAGCCATTGGTCTCCTCCCTCGCCGCCGACAACAGCGTAAATGATGCACCTACACCCCTGCCCCGGTCGAGGTGGTTCGGCCAGATTTGTGACCAGCCATGAGCAGAGAGAGAGTGTGTCCACCTATGTCTTGCTTAGACCTGCAGAGCATGAGAGAGTGAAGGAGAGGAACCCTAGTAAAGCAAGCGCTAAGGCTCCTGCTTATATATATAGTGGAGTGATTTTGTTGTACCAGCTTCAAAAAAATGCGCTCCTATGTGTACCCACGAGTGGGTGTGAGAGAACTAGTGCGTGCGTGCACCGCTTCTCTTTGTGAGAGTAGAATATACTATGTGAGGCAGTCCTGGACTAAGGGGTCCTCGGGCGTCCAGCCTGTTGGACATGGGCCGGACTATTGGGCCATGAAGATACAAGATAGAAGACTTTCTCCCGTGTCCGGATAGGACTCTCCTTTGCGTGGATGTCAAGCTAGGCGGTCGGATGTACTATTTCCTTTCTATGTAACCAACTTTGTAAAACCCTAGTCCCCTCTAGTGTCTATATAAACTGAAGGGTTTAGTTCATAGGGACAATCATAATCACATAGGCTAGACTTCTAGGGTTTTAGCCATTAAGATCTCGTGGTAGATCAACTCTTGTAACCTCCAATACTCATCAATATTAATCAAGCAGGACGTAGGGTTTTACCTCTATCAAGACGGCCTGAACCTGGGTAAACATTGTGTCCCCTATCTCATGTTACCATCAACCTCAGACGCACATACGGGACCCCCTACCCGAGATCCACTGGTTTTGACACCGACATTGGTGCTTTCATTGAGAGTTCCGCTATGCCGTCATCAGAAGGTTCGATGGCTCCATCCATCATCTACAACAACACTACTCGGGGGGGTGTCTTTCTCCCTGGCCAGATCTTCGTATTCGGCGGCTTCGCACTACGGGCCAACTCGCTTGGCCACTTAGAGCAGATCGACAGCTACGCCCCTAGCCGTCAGGTCAGGTTCGGAAGCTTGAACTACGTCGCTGATATCCGCGGAGACTTGATATTCGATGGATTTGAGCCCATGGCAGCGGCTCCCTTCCATCGCGATGAACATGACCTAGATCTATCGTCAGACTATACCCAGGAGATTGCGCCTTTAAGAGCTCTGGCCCTAGATCCAGAGCAGCTTGCGCCATTCGAAGACGGGAGGCTTGACCCCGCCACGGAAGTTGTAGACTCAGCGGCATTGGAGCCGCACACATACCCCACTTGGAGCGGGATCTGTGTCACCGGACACCCGGATCCATCTCCGGTCACTGGCCCCGAACTGCGTGCATCCACGTCTACCGAGCCTTACCGGCGCCGATCATCGAATTCAGTTCCGCGGACATCTCCCGGCACTCACCTCTAGGCGACGTGCTAAACTCACTAAAAACCCTCTCTTTAGCAGGGGACTCACAGCCGAATTGTGTCCGGTTTGAACTGGGGGCTGATGACGGGGAATTTCGCTTCCCACCCACCTCCCACTTAATAGTCACTGTCGAAGATCTAACCGACATGCTCGACTACGACTCCGGAGACATTGATAGTATGGACAACGATGCCGAAGAGGAGCAGGCCCAAAACCCTCCATTTACCAGGCGCTGGACGACCACTTCCTCCTACAACGTGTACATGGTGGATACACCCAAATAAGTTAATGGCGATGACAAAGAAGACCCAGTGGACGATAAAACCACTGCGATACAGCCAGAGCACAGGCGACAGCGACGCCGCTCTAAGTCACGCCCTAGACGATGCCGGAGAAAACAATACTCTAGACGATGCCAGAGACAATGAAGACCCCGTTGAGCCAGCTTCCGAACAGGCCGAATGGGAAGATGGGCGAGTCAGCCCTGATGAACAGGCTGTGCATGAAGACTCGGAGGACAGTAATTACCTTCCACACTCCGAGGATGAGGCAAGCCTCGGCACCAAGAATTTCATCGTGCCTGAGGAGCCTCTCGAGGAGGAGCGCTTCAAGCGCCGGCTGATAGCCACTACAAGGAGCTTGAAAAAGAAGCAGCAACAGCTTCAAGATGATCAAGATCTGCTCAATGATAGATGGACAAACATCCTGGAAGCCGAGGAATACAACGTCAAGCAACCACTCAAAAGTTACCCGAAGCGCAAATTACTACCTCAATTCGATGACGAGGCGTGAGAGCCTGTGCCATCAGCGCACAATGCGGCTGACCGACCACCACGTGGTCGGGACAAAGCGGCAACCCAAGCCGAACACCAGCCCGCACTACCCCGCCATCAAGGAAGAGACAAAACTGCTCATGGATACGCGTATGATCTCTGGCAGGGCCTGAAGAATAAAGCAGGCCCGGCCTGATCGATCTACGGATCACGGGGGCGTGCCTCGACGCGCGACGACGGCTATCAAGCCGAACACGGCAAGCACAATTATGTCCGAGACGAAAACCGCAGACGGACTCCATCCGAACTGCGTCGCGACCTGGCCCAACATAGAGGAGCCGCACACCCCGTCTGCTTCACTGATGAAGTAATAGAACATGAATTTCCAGAAGGGTTCAAACCCGTGAATATCGAATCATATGATGGAACCACAGATCCTGCATTATGGATTGAAGACTTTATTCTCCATATTCACATGGCCCACGGCGATGATCTTCATGCCATCAAATACCTCCCCCTAAAGCTCATGGGGCCAGCCCAACACTGGCTGAACAGCCTGCCTGAAAACTCTATTGGCAACTGGGAGGACTTGGAAGAATCCTTCCTTGACAACTTCCAAGGTACATGTGTTCGACCTCCGGATGCCGACGACTTAAGTCACATAATCCAACAGCCCGGTGAGTCGGCCAGGAAATTCTGGACTAGATTCTTAACCAAAAAGAACCAGATCATCGACTGTCCGGATGCCGAAGCCCTAGTGGCATTTAAACATAGCATCCGGGATGAATGGCTCGCCCGACACCTCGGCCAAGAAAAGCCGAAGTCCATGGCAGCCCTCACGGCACTCATGACCCGCTTTTGCGTGAGCAAAGATAGCTGGCTAGCCCATAGTAATAACAATACAAGCGAACCTGGCACTTCGGAAGCCAGAAATAGCAACGGCAAGCCCCGACGCAACAGACATAAGCGTCGAAGCAACGGTGATAATACCGATGACACAACAGTCAACGCCGGATTCAGTGGCTCCAAGTCTGGTCAGCGAAAGAAGCCATATAAAAGAAATAATCAGGGCCCTTCCAGCCTGGACCGCATACTCGATCGCCCATGTCAGATCCATGGCACCCCTGATAAACCAACCAATCATACCCACAGGAGTTGTTGGGTCTTCAAACAGGCTGGCAAGTTAAATGCCGAAGACAAGGAGAAGGGGTCGCAAAGCAAGAATGACGACGAGGAGCCCTGTCCACCGAACCCAGGGGGACAGAAGAAGTTTCCCCCTCAAATCAAAACGGTGAACATGATATACGTCACCCATATCCCCAAGAGGGAGCTCAAACGCGCGCTCAGGGATGTCTATGCGATAGAGCCAGTCGCCCCAAAATTCAACCCATGGTCGTCATGCCTGATCACTTTCGATCGTAGGGATCATCCAACCAGTATCCGTCATGGTGGGTCAGCCGCACTGGTCCTCAACCCAATAATTGATGGATTTCACCTCACACGAGTCCTCATGGACGGTGGCAGCAGCCTCAACATGCTTTACCAGGATACAATGCGCAAAATGGGCATCGATCCATCAATGATCAAGCCCACCAAAACTACCTTTAAAGGATTTATACCAGGTGTGGAGGCTCGCTGCTCGGGCTCAATCACATTGGAGGTCGTCTTCAGATCTCCGGACAACTTCCGAAGCGAGGAGTTAATCTTCGATATCGTCCCCTTCCACAGTGGCTATAACGCACTACTCGGACGAACTACGTTTTCCCGATTCAATGCGGTGCCGCACTATGCTTATCTCAAGCTCAAGATGCCCGGACCACGCGGTGTCATAACAGTTAATGGAAATACGGAGTGCTCCCGCCGTACCGAGGAGCACACCACTGCCCTGGCAGCAGAAGTACAGTGCAGCCTCCACAAGAAGAACCTTAATTCGGCAGCCATACTCCCGGACACTGTCAAACAAGTCCGGACTACCATGCACTAGGACAGCCCAGCTCGTCAAAAGCTCAACTTGCAATTCGGCCTCCGTCCCAGACCACACCAAGTGGCGGTGTTCACGCCACGCGTACATAACTACACACTCAAAATACCATGGGCATAGACAGAGGCATAAATAGATTGTGATCCATAATAAGGCTCAACCTCCCCTGGACACACATACTTTCACTTTTTCTTTTTTCCTGTTCAGGTTTCCTTTCCGCAGGCCCCTCTCACCGGCCTCATAACGGTCCTTTCGAAGGACGGACACACCAAGGTGGCAAGTAGCACAGACATGCGGGGGAATCTCAAGATGTCCTTCTTGGCGATCACTCTACCTGTTTTCAGGACCTGTGCGCAGCTCCCCCTTGGTTTTGGCATGTTAAATAGCCACTATTGCTTCTTGCACTTTTTGTTCAAGTACGCTCTGACGTATTAATTAGAATTATAATGGAAACAGTTTGCGGCCCAACATATGTGGCACTAGCTTCTTCTTTATTTTTTATTTTCGCTATTTTAATTTGCATCCGTACACCTTCATACGCCGTAATCCGCCAGGGGCTTTATTGCGCCCCACACTATGGCAACAAGTCCGAACACTTTTACAGTATAGTTCGGCACCCCTAATTTAGCATTATATGCATTGGCTCCAAATCATGTCTTTGGTCAATACTTGGGTTGCCCGGCTCCTGTTCTTACTACCTTATGTTCCGTTATCTCAGCTAGGGTAGTAAAGGGAGAACTACTGCGATTGTACCCTGGTTTATCCGGATGAGCACCTCAGTAGAGAAAGCCGAAAACTGACTGCCATGATGCGGCATGAGTCGGTCAGCTCTTCGGAGGTTTCAAATCTTTAGCGATTTTTCCCACATTATGCGACGAATCGGTTCTTATCCGATCAGGTGTTTACAGCACCCTAGTCTGGATACTAGGGGTTGCGCCTACATTTTCATTGTCAAACTCCTATGTCTAAGTGAGGGTAATAAAGCCACATAGTCTGCTTGCCTGGTTCGTTGCACTAAACGCCTCCTTTAAGGACCAAACTCTTGGATAAAGAGTGTTTAGATTCATCCCGAACACCCCCGTACTACCTACATGGGGGATAAAGCCGATGACTGGCCAACTCTCAGACTTGATGAAACGGCCGCACAGGAGGTAAAACTTTAAATAAACAAACAACAAAGCACTATATTACACATCAAGCCTTGTTTTCATTATACAGGGCGGGATTACATGAATGTATTCATTCAAACATAATGTCCTTAGCACATTGCTCCACCACAATGCGGGATCCCTTCAGAACATCTTCAAAATACCGCTCGGGCGTGCGGTGCTCCTTCCCCGCGGGCGGTCCTTCGGTCGCGAGCTTGTTGGCATCCATCTTCGCCCATTGTATCTTGACACGGGCGAAGGCCATCCACCTTCTATGTCGACGACTGCTTGATGGCGTCAAGCCGAGGGTAGGCATTCACCAGCCGCTTCACGAGGCCGAAGTAGCTGCCGGGTATAGCTTCTGCAGGCCACAGCCGGATTATTAAATCCTTCATGGCCAGTTCGGCGACCCTATGCAGCTCGACCAGCTGCTTCAGCTGGTCGCTAAAAGCACCGGATGTTTTGGCGCAAGATATTGCGACCAGAATAGCTTCTCCGTTGAGCTCCCCTCTTCGGCTCGTAAGAATGCTGCAGCGTCAAAAATACTGCAGGGAAGATCTGCAAACGCCCCTGGAGAACTCCAAATCCGGGTTAGCATGAGATATCTCTTCTTCACATAATTGCTCTGCATAATAAAAGCCTTACCCGCTGCAATTTTCTTGGCCTCCCGGAATTCCTGGAGGGCGCCCTGGGCTTCGACCCGGGCCTCTTGTGCACTTCGACGAGCCTGGGCAAGTTCGGCCTCTTCGTCCACATTCTTGCGCTCCAAGGCCTCACACTTCTTCATGGTGTCCTGCAGCTCCTACTGGACCTCGCCGACCATGGCCTCGTGCTTTTTGCGGGTGGCCTGCTCATCTGCCGCTCTCTTCAGGGCTTCAGCCAGCGCTGCCTTGAGGGTTTCCACCTTGGGCGCCGCCCCTACAAATTATCACACGATCAACACAAGCAATTCATATCTTCCTATATTTGAATAGGTCGTTACATACCCTGCTTGTCCGCAAGCTGCCTTTTCGCACGACCGAGCTCTTCCTCGGTTTGCTCCAGCCTCTGCTTCAGTCCGGAGACTTCGACAGCATGAGAAGTCGCGGCTAGCAGCGATGCCTACTTATTCACAAAGACATATTATTCTCCTGTGACAAACTATTTGATCCTCTATTTGTCTTTTTTTCCGAACACCGAACAGAGTCTCAGGGGCTACTATCTATACTTTAACTTTCTTTTCACATAAATGCAACGCTTTCTTCAAAGCTTGTTAGAAGGCTCGCGCAGGCTTCGGTCAGTCCGCTTTTCGCAGACTTAAATTTCTCAATCAACGCACCCATAAGGGTACAGTGTTACTCAACGATGGAAGCACTTTGCAACGCTTCCAGTAGAGTATCCGGCGCCTCTGGTTGGACAGAGGTCACCGGCGGAATGGGCACACCTCCTGTCGGTGTCAAAATCGGCGGATCTCGGGTAGGGGGTCCCGAACTATGCGTCTAAGGTCGATGGTAACAGGAGACGGGGGACACAATGTTTACCCAGGTTCGGGGCCTCTCTATGGAGGCAATACCCTACTTCCTGCTTGATCGATCTTGATGAATATAAGTATTACAAGAGTTGATCTACCACGAGATCGTAATGGCTAAACCCTAAGGGCCTAGCCTGACTATGATTATGAGGATATATATATACGGACCTAGCCCTCCGGTTTATATAGACACCGAAGGGATCTAGGGTTACATAGGGTCGGTTACAGAGAAAGGAATCTTCATATTTGGTCGCCAAGCTTGCCTTCCACGCCAAGGAGAGTCCCATCCGGACACACGTAGAGTCTTCGGTCTTCGTATCTTCACAGCCCATTAGTCCAGCCCATGTCCAATAGGTCGGACGCCCGAGGACCCCTTAGTCCAGGACTCCCTCAGTAGCCCCCGAACTAGACTTCAATGACGAGGTGTCCGGTACGTAGATAGTCTTTGGCATTGCAAGGCGGGTTCCTCCGATGACTTCAAAGCGATGTATTCGGATTTCCATTTAATGTCGTACCCCTCAGCTTCCGCGCCTTCCTGACTTTGGCTTCCATGTGTCGAGCGAATACAAGAGGTCGGGGTATTTTTACACATACCACCCTAACTATACCAGAAAGGTGCCTATTTAAAGAGAATAGATCTCAGATCCACTCCAAACCTCACGAAAAAAATACTCAGAGCTTGCAGAGCAAACACCACCCCAACATGGCTAGCGCTCCCAGATCTTCCTCTCGTCCCCACGGCTCCGAAAAGGGTGATTGGGAGAGCCGTTCCGTATCTCACAGTCAGCTGGTGAAGCTGCAAAAACAGGGCTTTCTTCCTCCCGCGGATTTAGTCCCCGTACGAGCAGGGCTGACGTCCTTTAATGGGGGGGTTCAGGCGGAGAACTTCCCCAATCCGTCCAGCGAGGAATGAGTATGCTTTGTTCCCTTCTTGTTAAGGGGCATCGGATTTCCATCCCTTCCTCCTAGGATTGCTGGGGCATTATGGCCTCCAACTGCATAGTCTTACTCCCGCCTCCATCCTGCATATTGCGGGTTATGTCGCTCTGTGCAAGCTATTCCTAGGCTGTGAGGCCCATTTCGATTTATGGAGAAGACTGTTCTGCCTCGTCCCTCGTAATCAAGGAGGGTCAATATTCGAAGTGGGGGGAGCCGAAGTGTGGCGTATCGCCAGAACGGGATACCTGTCCGGCATGCCGAAGAAGGCTTCCGAAGAGTGGCCTTCCGAATGGTTCTATATTGATGACATCGCTCTTCCCAACCTAGTCCGAATGGGCCTCCCCAATTTTTCAAGCGCTCCGTTGAAGAAACACCATAGCTGGTGTCCTTGGAGCCTCGAGGAGGAGGATAGCGCAGAGATCAGTCAGCTGTTGGGCAAGATTAAGATGCTCGCCCAGTCCGGATTGTCAGTAGTCTAGGTAATGGCGATCTCCATAGTGCGGGGGGTCCAGCCGCTCCAATACAGAGGGCTTCCCATGTGACATTATAATGGGGAAGACGATGCCTCACGCTGCAGTCGGAAGGGCCCAAAGACCCCCGCTGCTCTGGCCAAAATATTGGCCGAACTGTATAAAGGGGAGAAGGAGGAGTTCTCCCGTCTCCAATGTCGAGACGGATTTTCCATGTATAATACTCCTAGCTGGGTAAGCTTCTGACCCTGCCATTTTACTCCTCTCCCTGAATTATTTTTGACAGACAGTATCCTATCCACTCATAACAGGAATGGCGAAAGGCTGTCGAGGGGATCCATAACCCCGCCCCTCAACCGGAGGGTCACAACCGGGATCTTGACCCCGGATATGCAGAAGATCCGAACATATTTGTGGAACTCGAGGATGGAATATTCTATCAAAGGAGCTATGATGGTACGGAAGTACCTATCATCACCGATTACCCCGGCCTCCTTCCTGCTTCGCATGTAAGTGATTTAGAAGGCACTCTCTTTGAAAGAGTTTCCTTGCTATGCCTCACCCACCACACTATTTCATGTTCCAAAGGGGAGGCGCTCGACATCGCAACGTGCACCAGATGCGTCTCCGAGGAGAGCGATGCCCGCGCCGAGCACATCTTCGAAGAGGAAGGCAAATGATAATACGGCAGAACCCTTGTCAAAGAGGTCAAGCTTTCCTTTGAGGAATACATCCTCTGATCGTCACATCAAATCGTGACGCCACTCCCTGCATTCTATCAGGAAAAGTATCCGCCGGACGCGCATCCACTAGTCAGGTTTCGGACCCTGCCCTAAGGACGGGGGCTGACACGGGAGCGTCACTGAACTGTCCTTCCACAGAGGGTTCGGACGACATGTCCGTCACAAATTCTGAGGTGGAGAGTGAGGGAGTCCTGGATTAGGGGGTGTCCGGATAGCCGGACTATACCTTCGGCCGGACTCCTGGACTATGAAGATACAAGATTGAAGACTTCGTCCCATGTCCGGAAGGGACTTTCCTTGGCGTGGAAGGCAAGCTTGGCAATACGGATATGTAGATCTCCTACCATTGTAACCGACTCTGTATAACCCTAGCCCTCTCCGGTGTTTATAAAAACCGGAGAGTTTTAGTCCGTAGGACAAAGAACAATCATACCATAGGCTAGCTTCTAGGGTTTAGCCTCTTTGATCTCGTGGTAGATCTACTCTTGTACTACCCATATCATCAATATTAATCAAGCAGGACGTAGGGTTTTACCTCCATCAAGAGGGCCCGAACCTGGGTAAAACATCGTGTCCCCTGCCTCCTGTTACCATCCGACCTAGACGCACAGTTCGGGACCCCCTGCCCAAGATCCGCCGGTTTTGACACCGACATTGGTGCTTTCATTCAGAGTTCCTCTGTGTCGTCACTTTTAGGCCCGATGGCTTCTCCGATCATCAACAGCGATGCGATCCAAGGTGAGACTTTTCTCCCCGGACAGATCTTCGTATTCGGCGGCTTTGCACTGCGGGCCAATTCGCTTGGTCATCTGGAGTAGATCGAAAGCTACGCCCCTGGCCATCAGGTCAGATTTGGAAGTTTGAATTACACGGCCGACATCTGCGGAGACTTGATCTTCGACGGATTCGAGCCACAGCCGAGCGCGCCGCACTGTCACGATGGGCATGATTTAGATTTGCCGCCGAACAGTGCCCTGGAGGCCGCACCTGTGTCCGCTCCGACCCCTAGCTCGGAACCGATCACACCAACCGAGGATGGGTGGTTAGACACCGCCTCGGGGGCTGCAATCTCTACGGCGATCGAGCCGAACACCAGCCCTATTCTCTGTGAAGCCCGTGACTCTAAGGAGCCGGACTCCTCTCCAGACTCCGAGCCCTCCGCACCCCGACCGATCGAACCCGATTGGGCGCCGATCATGGAGTTCACCGCCGCGAACATCTTTCAGCACTCGCCCTTCGGTGATATTCTGAATTCACTAAAGTCTCTCTCTTTGTCAGGAGAGCCCTGGCCGAATTATGGTCAGCAAGGTTGGGATGCGGATGATGAAGAAATTCAAAGCCCACCCACCACCCACTTCATAGCCACTGTCGATGATTTAACCGACATGCTCGACTTCGACTCCGAAGACATCAATGGTATGGACACCGATCCAGGAGACGATCAAGAACCAGCGCCTATAGGGCACTAGAAAGCCACCTCGTCATATGATATATACATGGTGGACACCCCAAAAGAAGGCAATGGCGATGGAACAGCGGAGGATGACCCCTCCAAGAAGCAGCCTAAGCACCGGCGTCAGCGGCGTCGCTCTAAATCCCGCCAAAACAAAAATGGTGATTCCGGCACGGGAGATAATAACACCCCGGACAGTGCCGAAGACAACCACCTCCAGCAAGATTCAGCACAGGAGGATAGAGAAGCCAGCCCTCATGAGAGAGCGGCAGACAGAGAGGTCGAGGACGATAATTATATGCCTCCCTCCGAAGACGAGGTAAGCCTCGACGACGACGAATTTTTCGTGCCGGAGGATCCTGTCGAACAAGAATGTTTCAAACGCAGGCTTATGGCCACGACGAGCAGCCTCAAGAAAAAACAGCAACAGCTTAGAGCTGATCAAGATTTGCTAGCGAACAGATGGACTGAAGTCCTTGCGGCCGAAGAGTATGAACTCGAACGCCCCTCCAAGAGCTACCCAAAGCGCAGGTTGCTACCCCAATTAGAGGAGGAAGCACCTAAATCACCAGCGCATGATGCGGCCGATCGGCCACCCCGTGGCCGTGACAGAGAGGCCTCTCGGCCCTCCACTCAAGCTGCACCCCGGTGCCGCTCAAAAAATACCAAGGCATGGGAAAATGCGTCAGACCTACAAGACATATTGAAGAACAAGGCAAGGCAAACAAGATCGATCTACGGATCACGTGGGCGCCCCACGGCACGAGATGGTACTCGTCACACCGGATATAGTAAATCCGGACGGGCTGCGTCGTGATATAGCCCAGTACAGAGGCGTCGCACACCCACTATGCTTCACAGATGAAGTAATGGATCATCAAATCCCCGAGGGTTTCAAACCCATGAACATTGAATCATATGACGGCACAACAGATCCTGCGGTATGGATCGAGGACTATCTTCTTCATATCCACATGGCCTGCGGTGATGACCTACACGACATCAAATACCTCCCACTCAAGCTTAAAGAACCAGCTCGGCATTGGCTTAATAGCTTGCCGGCAGAATCAATTGGCTGTTGGGAGGACCTGGAAGCGGCATTCCTCGACAATTTCCAGGGCACTTATGTGCGACCACCAGACGCCGATGACCTAAGCCACATAATTCAGCAGCCAGAGGAATCGGCCAGACAATTCTGGACACGGTTCCTAACCAAGAAAAATCAAATTGTCGACTGTCCGGACGCAGAGGCCCTAGCAGCCTTCAAGCATAACATCCGCGATGAGTGGCTTGCATGGCACCTAGGACAAGAAAAGCCGAAATCCATGGCAGCCCTCATGACACTTATGACCCGCTTTTGCGCAGGAGAAGACAGCTGGCTAGCTCGCAGCAATAACATGACCAAGAGCCCTGGTAATTCGGATACCAAGGACAGCAGTGGCAGGTCGCGTCGCAACAAGCAAAAGCGCCGCATTAACGGCGACAATGCTGAGGATACGGCAGTTAATGCCGGATTCAAAGGCTCTAAACCCGGTCAGCGGAAAAAGCCATTCAAAAGGAACATTACGGGCCCATCCAGTTTGGACCGAATACTCGACCGCTCATGCCAGATACATGGCACCCCCGAAAAACTAGCCAATCACACCAACAGAGATTGTTGGGTGTTCAAGCAGGCAGGCAAGTTAAATGCCGAAAGCAGAGACAAGGGGCTGCATAGCGATGACGAGGAGGAGCCCCGGCCGCCGAACAGCAGTGGACAGAAAGGTTTTCCCCCACAAGTGCGGATGGTGAACATGATATACGCAACCCACGTCCCCAAGAGGGAGCGGAAGCGTGTGCTAAGGGACGTATACGCGATGGAGCCAGTCGCCACAAAGTTCAACCCATGGTCTTCCTGCCCGATCACTTTTGATCGAAGGGACCACCCCACTAGCATCCGTCATGGCGGATTCGCCGCATTGGTTCTAGACCCAATTATGGACGGATTTCACCTCACTAGAGTCCTTATGGACGGCGGCAGCAGCCTGAACCTGCTTTATCAGGATACAGTGCGGAAAATGGGCATTGATCCATTGAGGATTAAACCCACCAGAACGACCTTTAAAGGCGTCATACCAGGTGTAGAAGCCAAATGTATAGGCTCAGTTACACTTGAAGTGGTCTTCGGATCTCCGGATAATTTCCGAAGCGAGGAGTTAATCTTCGACATAGTCCCGTTCCGTAGTGGCTATCATGCACTGCTCGGGCAAACTGCATTTGCCAAATTCAATGTGGTGCCGCACTACGCATACCTCAAGCTCAAGATGCCAGGCCCTCAAGGCGTCATCACGGTCAATGGAAACATCGAACGCTCTCTCCGAATGGAGGAGCATACGGCGGCTATCGCAGCGGAAGTACAAAGCAGCCTCTCAAGGCAATTCTCTAGTCCGGCCGTTAAACGTCTGGACACCGTCAAGCGCGCCCGGAGTAACCTACACCAAGACCACCCGGCACGTTCCGAGCAAGCGTAGCAATGCGGCCCCAACCCCAGCCCTTGCAAACTTGCAAAACCAGTGTTGCGCGTACATAACTACGCTCTGGAAATACCATGGGCAAAAGGGGAGGAGCAAAATCACGGCACGCCCGAAACACGGCTTAAACCGCACTAGGGGCTGCCGACTTTTTCATTTTCTCTTACTTTCAGGACTCCACTCTTTGGAAGGCCTGTCCGGCAGTACAATTGCCACACAAACGATACAACCAGGGAAGCAGAAAGCTATGCCGCACTATGGAACTCTAAGGTGGTCTCTATAACGAGCAGTATACCTGTTTCAAATACCATTCCACGGCTTGCCCCTAGAAAGGGCATGTTAAATAGTCCCATTATTTTTCTTATTGCACTATTTGTATCGTTCTGCTTTGATCGTAGCTTTTTTAAATAAACAATGCATAGCTTCCGTCTATTATTGCATTACCTTTTTTACGAATATATGTTCATTAATGACATGTTGCACCCGTACACTTTGGTACGGCCAATACGCCAGGGGCTTAAGTACCCCACAATACGGTGTGAGAAGTCCAAACACTTTCGCAAGTGCGGCACCCCGAACTTATAGCATTATATGCATCAGCTCCGAACCATGTCTTGGGTCAATAGTTGGGTTTGCCCGGCTCCTATGTTTTGGTACCTTACGTTCCGTTACATCGGCTAAGGTAGCACTAGGAGAACTACTGCGATTGTGCCCCAGTTGAGCTGGGCTAAGCACCTCAGTAGAGAAAGCTAAAACTGGTCGTCATGATGAGGCGAGAGCTGGTCGCTGTTCGAGAGGTTTTCGAGTCCCTAAAGACTTATGCCGCTTAGAGCGAGGAGTCGGCTTTGTCCGGCCTAGGCGTGGATAGCGCCCCGAACTCGGTCTTCCGAACACTAGGGGCTTCACCGAAATTTAAAATAATAGAATTCTATGGCTAAGTGAGAGTGTTCAAGCATTATAGTCCGATTGCCTTGTTCGTTGTGTTGAGCGCCTCCCCCAAAGGACCCAAGAATGGGAAAAAGAGCGCTCATGTTTATCCCGAACACCCTAGCACTCGTGGCATGGGGGCAGAAGTCGATGACTCGCCATCTCTCAAATTTGATAAACGGCCGCACAGAAGGTAATATTTTAAATTCAAAAGCGTTGCTTAACGCATATGAACAAGTTTTCAGCATACAGGATCACAAATGCGAGTTTACTCAAAAATTACATCTTTGGAGCATTCATCCGCTATAAGGCGGGCACCCTTCAGGATGCCCTCATAATACACTTCCGGGACGCGATGCTCCTTGCCCGGCGGCGGCCCGTCCTTCACCAGCTTCTCCGCATCCATCTTGCCCCAGTGCACTTTCGCACGGGCAAGCGCCCTACGGGCACCTTCGATGCAGACGGAGCGCTTGATTACTTCAAGCCATGGACAGGCATCCACCAGCCGCCTCACCAGCCTGAAGTAGCTCCCAGGCAGAGCCTCTCCAGGCCAAAGCCGAACTACAAGGCCCTTTATGGCATGTTCGGCTACCTTGTGGAGCTCGACCATTTGCTTCAGCTGGTCGCTCAGATGCACCAGGTGTCCGGCCTCAGCATACTGAGACCAGAACACCTTCTCTGTCGAGCTCCCCTCCTCGTCTTGGTAGTAGGCGGCGGCATCAGACGCACTGCGGGGCAAATTTGTGAATGCTCCTGGAGAGCTCCGGACTCGGGTAAGTAACAAGTAATTCACTTTCACGTGCTTGCTTTGCATAATGAATGCCTTACCCGCCGCAATCTTCTTCATCGCGTCAATTTCTTTGAGGGCTTTCTGGGCTTCGGCCTTGGCAGACTTCGCGCTTTTTAGGGCTGCCGCAAGCTCGGACGCTTGCGTCTTTGAGTCAAGCTCCAAACTCTCGTGTTTTTCACGAGAGCCTGGAGCTCTTTCTGCACCTCCTCCACCCGCGCCTCCTGCTTCTCTCTCTCCGTGCGCTCCGTGGCCGCTCTGTTTTCGGCCTCGGATAGCGCTTGCTTAAGGGATGCCACCTCGGTCGTGGCCCCTATAATAGCACGTTGATCCTGTCATTTTTTGCAACCACATCTTCTCTATATAATTGCGCAAGGTATTACTTACCTTCCTTCTCCTCGAGTTGCCTCTTGGCATGGCCGAGCTCGTTCTTGGACCACGCGAGGTTTTGCTTCAGCGTATCCACCTCCGCAGTCAGTGCGGCAGAGGCCAGCAGCGAAGCCTGCATACACATATTGACTTGATTATGTTAGACTCCTGCGAATGTTATTAGATCCTCTATTCGGCTTTTCTTTCCGAACGCCGAACAGAGCATCAGGGGCTACTGTCTATGCGGTAATATTTTTATTCTTTACTTACCTCAAACCCTGTTAGAAGGCTGGCACAGGCTTCAGTCAGTCCGCTCTTGACGGACTGAACCTTCTCGATCACCGCACTCATAATAGTGCAGTGCTCCTCGTCGATGGAGGCGCCTTTAAGCACCTCCAGCAAATTGTCCGGCGCCTCCGGTTGGATGGAAGTCACCGGCAAGGTAATAGGAAAAGCAAGGTAATATGTGGAGCTACAGCAAGCGACTAGCATATATGGTGGCTAACCTGTTCGCAAAAGAGAGCGAGAAGAGAAGGCAAAGCACGAACGAAGAACTAGAGAACAACCTATGGCAAACATTACTCCAACACCGTGTTCACTTCCCGGACTCCGCCGAGAAGAGACCATCACGGCAACACACTCAGTTGATTCATTTTAAATAAGTTAAGGTTCAAGTTATCTACAACCGGACATTAACAAATTCCCATCTGCCCATAACCGCGGGCATGGCTTTCGAAAGTTCAAAACCCTGCAGGGGAGTCCCAACTTAGCCCATGACGAGCTCTCACGGTCAATGAAGGATGTACCTTCTCCCGAGACATTCCGATCATACTCGGTATCCCGGTTCTACAAGACAATTTCGACAAGCTAAAACAAATCCAGCAACACCGCCCGAATGTGCCGACAAATCCCGATAGGAGCTGCACATATCTCGTTCACAGGGCACACTCAGATGAACAATCCGTACAACTAAACCAAACCTTGAGTTTCCCCGAGGGGGCACTGCATAGGGCTCTAGTTTGGACCAACACTCAAAGGAGCACTGGCCCGGGGGGGTTTAAATAAGATGACCCTTGGGCTCCGGAAACCCAAGGGAAAAGAGGCTAGGTGGCAAATGGTAAAACCAAGGTTGGGCATTGCTGGAAGAGTTTTATTCAAGGCGATTTGTCAAGGGGTTCCCATTATTACCCAACCGCGTAAGGAACGCAAAATCCGGGAACATAACACCGATATGACGGAAACTAGGGCGGCAAGAGTGGAACAAAACACTAGGCAAAAGGCCGAGCCTTCCACCCTTTACCAAGTATATTGATGCATTAAGATAACAAGGCAATATAGTGATATCCCAACAATAAAACAAAGTTCCAACAAGGAACGATCTCCAATCTTCACCTGCAACTAGCAACGCTATAAGAGGGGCTGAGCAAAGCGGTAACATAGCCAATCAACGGTTTGCTAGGACAAGGTGGGTTAGAGGTTTTACATGGAAATTTGGGGAGGCATGATAAGCAAGTGGTAGGCATCGTAGCATAGGCATAGCAAAAGAGCAAGCATCTAGCAAGCAAAGATAGAAGTGATTTCGAGGGTATGATCAGCTTGCCTGCAAAGTTGTCAGAGTTGACTGGATCCTCGAAAGCAAACTCAACGGGCTCCTCGTTAGCGAACTCGTCTCCCGGCTCTACCCAAACAAGATAAACAAGCAAAAGGAACACAATCAACCACGTGCAAAGCTCAAACAACATGATGCAAACATGGTATGTTATGTGGGATGCGATATGTGATGCATATGCAAGATTTGACAAGGAATGATTGAACCTGGCCTCAACTTGGAAATCCAAGTGTGCCACTGGAAAGGTGAGGTGATTTCGCTTGAAATAAATATAAAGAACACCGGAACCGGAGACACAATTTGGAAATGGCAAGCAAAACAAATATGGCACCGGTCTGCAATAAACAACAAGTATCCATCTAAATGCATCAAGATAAATATGCTACAGCACTCAAACAAGACAACAAAATACATGGCAGGGATCCACTCATGATGCTTGACAAAAGATGAACACTGAGATACGGCCAATTCATCCATTAACAGGTTCAAACAAGCATGGCAAAAATGCAAATGATAAACAGGTTTCAGACTTGGTGAAATTAACACTAGTCTGAAATTCAGATCAGGTAGCACACTTTGGAGCATGAAAAATATATGCTACAGGACTTAACATGGCAAAGCAAGGCATGGCATGGAGCTACTCAAAGAGCTTAACAAAAGTCCCTTACTGACCTTGAGCCAAAAGGGATCATAAAATACAATTGCAAGCATGTGAACATGGCAAAAACATTATCAGATCTCAGACTTAGAGAAAAACTGGAACATGCAAATATGTTAACGAGTAGGCATGTTCACGAGCTCGATGCACTCACTACAAAGCAAGGCATGACAATCGAAGCATACACCCATCAAGAATACATATTATATAAGCTAGACATGGCAAGAACAACAACATAGCATGCACGGCTCAACAATAACATCCTCGGCAAAATCGCTAACAAGTAGACAATCTGCCCAGATTCACGAAATAGCAAAAGTAGAGCTCGATTGACTCAAGCAAGGGTGCTCCATAATTGCAAACAAAGACATGGATGGATAGAGCACCACAAGATTAACAAAACATCCTTACTGATCATCCTCAAAAGAGGCACAGATCACTAGGAAACAGCATGAACATATGGCATATTGATAACAACAGATCAAGGACTTAGAGAAATTCTAAGTCCCTGAAATCAGCATTAACGAATGCACTACTTTGCAAGCTTGTGCTAGTCACCACACATATCACAAAAATACATGTATAGCACCTCTGGAAAGATGGCATGGCATATAACAAAACACATGTAGAGCTTAGGAGCATATCATGCACACATTAATCATGGCAAAAATGACAAATAGCTATTTGGTGCAGTAGATCTGACAATTAACTCAAATATCTCTCTTCCAACAGCATTTCTGGCATCAAGATGAGCTCAAATGAAAATGATGCAATGAGACGAAATGATGTGCTCTTTGAGACGAACATTGTGATATGCTACACGCCCAAAACGGATCTACGGATGCAAAGTTACGGCACGATGAAGTTGCATAAAAATACTGAAAACGGGGGCAAAAGTCAACCCCTAGGGTTCCTCAGATCTGGATCCAGGGCACGTCTCCCGAGGTTGGCCGGGAACTCGCCGGAGATGGGGACTTCGCCGGACTTGGCGTGGAGAGGAGCGGGCCGGCCGGATCTTGCCGGATCCGGTGAGGGCGGCGGAGGAGGCGAGGACGGGCGGCGAGGCCAAGGTTGCCGTTGGCGGCGCCGGCGATGTGGGGTGCCAGCCGGCGAGGAGTGCGGCGTCGCGGTGGCGGCCGGCAATGGCGGCGCGGTGGCCGGCCGGGAGGAGATGCGCCGGGCGCGGGGAAGACAGGAGGCGGCGCGGTCGGAGGGGAGCCGGGCCGCGGGGGCCGGCCACGGGCCGAGCGGGCCCGCGCGGAATCGGCGGCGATGTGGGGCGCCCGCTTCCACGTGGCGTGCCCCGGTAGGTCGGCGGCGGCGGGCGGACAATGTCCGGCTGGACGGAAAGTGTCCGGCAGCGCGTGGAGAGGTAGGGAACTAGGGTTTCGTCCGTGATTCCGAATGGGGAGTCTTTATATAGGCATAGGGGGAGCTACGAGAGTCCAAATGAGGTGCGGTTTTCGGCCACGCGATCGTGATCGGACGCTCTAGATGTTGGAGAGGGTTTTGGTGGGTTTTGGGCCAAATTGGAAGGGTGTTTGGCTGCAACACACACGAGGCCTTCTCGGTCCCTCGGTTAACCGTTGGAGTATCAAACGAAGTCCAAATGGTACAAAACTTGACAGGCGGTCTATCGGTAGTAAACCAAGGCCGCTTGGCAAGTCTCGGTCCAATCCGGAAATGTTTAACCCCCACACACGAAAGGAAGGTAGAAAGAACCACCGGAGGAGATAAGAGCACCGGAATGCAAAACGGACAACGGGGAAAATGCTCGGATGCAAGAGACGAACACGTATGCAAATGCAATGCACATGATGACATGATATGAGATGCATGACAACGGCAACAACACAAGGATACAAAAACCCGAACCTGAGGAAAATAAAATAACTTAGCGCCGGAAACGGCAAGAGTTGGAGTACATATAAGGTAAATTATATCCGGGGTGTTACAACACTCCACCACTACGAAAGGATCTCGTCCCGAGATCTAGGACTGGAAGAATGCCGGGTACTCAGAACGGAGGTGATCCTCGCGTTCCCAGGTGGCTTCACGGTCGGAATGGTGTGACCACTTGACTTTGAGGAATTTGATTGACTTATTGTGAGTCTTGTGTTCAGTCTCTTCAAGAATAGCAACGGGGTGCTCACGATAAGAGAGATCTTCTTGGAGATCAATGTCTTCGAAGTTGACCGTGCGGTCAGGCATCTTGAAGCACTTGCGGAGCTGAGAGACATGGAACACGTCGTGCACATTTGCAAAGTTTGAAGGAAGCTCGAGTAGATAGGCGAGATCGCCTCTCTTGCTGACGATTTTGAAAGGACCCACGTATCTAGGGGCAAGCTTCCCTTTGATACCGAAGCGACGAGTACCTTTCATTGGAGAGACGCGGAGGTAAACATGGTCTCCGATCTCGAAAGCCAAATCACGGTGCTTACTATCATAGTAGCTCTTCTGGCGCGATTGCACTGCTTTGAGGTTATCACGAATGACCTTACACATCTCCTCTGCCTCTGTGATCAAGTCATTTCCAAGAAGTTGACGTTCACCGGTTTCTGACCAGTTAAGAGGAGTACGGCACTTCCTGCCGTAGAGAATTTCGAATGGGGCCTTGCCCGAACTGGCTTGAAAACTGTTGTTGTAGGAGAATTCAGCATATGGAAGACAATCTTCCCACTTCATACCGAAGGAGATAATGCAAGCCCTGAGCATATCTTCAAGAATCTGATTGACATGCTCGACTTGACCGCTAGTTTGAGGATGGAAAGCTGTGCTGAAGCGGATGTTGATGCCCATGGCCTTCTGAAAAGACTCCCAAAACTTGGAGGTAAAGATGTTGCCACGGTCTGAAGAGATCACCTGTGGAATGCCGTGCAGCGAGACAATCCGAGAGGTATATAGCTCCGCCAATTGAGCTGCAGTGATAGACTCTTTGATAGGCAGAAAGTGAGCCACTTTAGTGAGTTTGTCGATGACAACGAATATAGCATCATTGCCACGCTTGGACTTTGGAAACCCAGTCACGAAGTCCATCTCAATGTGGTCAAACTTCCATTCTGGAATGGCAAGAGGTTGGAGGAGACCAGCTGGCCTTTGGTGTTCTGCCTTCACCCTTCTGCAGACATCACACTCATTTACGAACTGAGCAATCTCGCGCTTCATTCGAGTCCACCAATAAGCCTTCTTGAGGTCCTGATACATCTTCGTACTCCTAGGGTGGATGGAGAGGAGTGAATTTTGAGCCTCGTTCATGATAACTTTACGAAGATCACCTTTGGGCACAACAATACGATCCTTGAAGAAGAGAGTATCCTTGTCATCAAGGTTGTAGCACTTGTACTTGGGTTGACTCTTGGCAATCCCAATCTTCACCTTCTTCACCATATCATCAAGAAGTTGAGCCTCGCGAATCTGATCTTCCAAAGTAGGAGAGACTTGAAGGTTGGCGAGGAAACCTTGAGGAACAACTTGCAGATTGAGTTTGCGGAAAGCTTCACAAAGCTCGGGTTGATAAGGCTTGAGAATCAGACTGTTGCAGTAAGCCTTCCTGCTCAAAGCGTCAGCAATCACATTGGTCTTGCCTGGAGTATACTCGATGCTCGGATTATACTCTTGAATCATTTCGACCCAACGAGTCTGCCTGAGGTTGAGATTAGGCTGAGTGAAGATGTACTTGAGACTCTTGTGGTCAGTGAAGATGTCCACTTTTCTTCCCAAAAAGAGATGTATCCAAGTCAAAAGAGCATGCACAACTGCCGCCAACTCGAGGTCATGAGTGGGGTAGTTCTTCTCGGTGGGCTTGAACTGGCGAGAGGTATAAGCCACAACTTTCTTCTCTTGCATCAACACTGCACCAAGACCTTGAAGAGAGGCATCACAGAAGACCTCGAACGGTTTGGATTCATCAGGAGGAGTCAGAACTAGAGCAGTGACCAATTTCTCTTTCAAAGTGTTGAAAGCGATGTCACATTCCGGAGACCAAATGTACTTGACGTGCTTCTGGAGAAGGTTTGAAAGAGGCTTTGTGATCTTTGAAAAGTTCTCAACGAACCTTCGACAGTAGCTTGCGAGACCAAGGAAGCTATGGAGTTGCTTCACGTTCTGAGGTGGTTCCCAATTCACAATTGCAGACACCTTCTCAGGATTCACCGCAATGCCCTTCGCAGAGATGATATGCCCAAGATAGAGAACCTCATCGAGCCAAAACTCGAACTTTGAGAATTTGGCGTAGAACTGATGTTCCCTGAGCTTATCGAGCACCAAACATAAGTGCTTGGCATGATCTTCCTTGTTCTTCGAAAAGACCAGAATGTCGTCGAGATAGACCAAAACAAAGTCATTTGTGTAGGCGTTGAAGATGAAGTTCATCATGCGAGAGAAAGTCAGAGGGGCGTTGACGCAGCCAAAAGACATGACAGTGTATTCATATGAACCATAGCTTGTTCTAAAAGCCGTCTTGGGAATATCTTGCTCACGGATTCGAATCTGGTGATAACCCATGCTGAGATCAAGCTTGGAGAATACTTGGGCACCTTTGAGTTGTTCGAACAGCTCATTGATGTTGGGAAGTGGGTACTTGTTCTTGATAGTATTCTTGTTCAATGGATGGTAGTCAACAAAAAGTCGGTCCGTTCCATCCTTCTTCTTCACAAAAAGAACTCCACAACCCCATGGAGAAGAACTAGGTCGGATGAGACCCATTCGCTCTTGAATATCGAGTTGCTTCTTCAGCTCCTTCAACTCTTCAGGTCCGAGCTTGTAAGGACGTTTGCACACCGGTTCCGTGCCAGGCTCAAGATCGATGACGAATTCAACTGGCCGGTGCGGAGGCATTCCTGGAAGCTCTTCTGGAAAGACGTCTTGATATTCGCAAACGACTGGAATTTGAGAGATGGCATCGAGTTCACCCTTCTCATTGAGAGAAAATAGACGGATTGTATCATCCCGAGCGGCAAAGATAATTACATCCTCAGACGAATGAGTCAATTGAATCTGCCTGGAGGCACAATCAAGCTTAGCCTTGTGCTTAGATATTCAATCCATTCCGAGAATAAGATCAATATCCGAGTCACCAAGAACATTTGGAGAGGACAAGAACTTATAGTCACCCAAAGTGATTGTAACATCCGGAACGCATACTCGAGATGTCATTAGACGGGCCGGAGAGTCAATAGCCAACGGTTTCGGCAACACTTGAGTAACAAAATCATGCTTAGATGCAAAAGGTCTCGAGATGAAACAATGCGATGCACCAGTGTCAAAAAGTACTTTTGCTGGAACATCGTTAACAGGAAGGTTACCCATGATGACATCTGACGAGTCCTCTGCTTGAGCTGCATTCACCATGTTGACCTTGGCGTACTTGGGGTTATGCTTGACCACAGCTGTACTTGCCGATCTCACAGGAGGAGGAGGAGGGAGACGTTTCTGGTTGAAGCATTTGTTGGCATAGTGGCCCTTCTGTTGGCACTTGTTGCACGTGACCTCTGAAAGCGGACGGTGATACGGAGCACTCGATCTTGGAGCTTGAGACGAAGTCTTGTTCTGAAAGCCAGGGTTGGGTGGGTGGGAAGATCCACTGCCACCTTTTCTCTTCTGTTGAAACGGTTGACGGAACGGAGGAGGAGGAAGCCAATACTTCTGCTGCTTAGCCACTTGAGTAGAGGAAGAAGGAGTAGCATCTCTGACTCACTTCTTTGAGGCATCACACTTCAGTTGAGAACCCTCTTGCTTCAATACCATGTTGTAAAACTCATCATACCTCCTGGGCTCAAAGAGAACGAGAACTAGCTGGATTTCTTCTCTGAGACCACCCCTGAACTGGTATATCATGCTCTTCTCGTCAGGGACGTCCTGCTTAGCAAAGCGAGCGAGCTTCTGAAACATCTTGTTGTAGTCATAGACAGACATAGAGCCTTGCTTCAGGTTGCGGAATTCCTCACGCTTGCTTTCAACCACGCTCTGAGGAATATGATGAGCTTTGAAGTCTTGACGGAATTCATCCCAGGTAATCTCACGGCCTCCTCTGGAATCTTTGTACTGCTGAAACCATTCTGCAGCTTGGTCTTTGAGTTGGAAGGAAGCGAACTTGACAAAGTCCTCAGGCCTAACATTACTACAGTCGAAATGCTTGCACAAGTCCACGAGCCAATCGTCAGCATCAGTTGCCTCAATGCAATTGCCAAAGGTCTTTGGCTGGTTAGCAAGGAACTGGTTGAGTGTAGCAAAGTGATTCTGATTGTTGCCTTGGTTGCCTTGGTTCGCTTGGTTGCGCTCTTGAAGAATTTGCATGATCAACTGCGTGTTTGCATTGGTAGCAGCCATCACAGCTTGCCATGCCTCTGGAGGAGGGGGTGGTGGTGGCGGATCAGGATTTGGAGTCGTGCGCGTTGGAGGAGCCATCCTGAAGAGGTTGACATCCATTAGCACATTGATAGACAATAATTGAAGCTGAATCCAACGGGTTGAAATTGCAACATATAGTCTTCACATCCGAACATAAGAACGAATGCATTCCACTAGAAATGGTCACATATCCATAAATTGAGAAGCCACTTAGAATTTAGGTAGAGGAATAAAATCAACAAGGTACGGAACAAGAACGAATACTCGGTAAGGATCATCCAATCTCAAACCAAATATCCGTGGAAGAAAAACTAGAGCTACAAGAATTCCCACCTATGAAACTCCCGAACTTTTCTGGTTATGCAATCAGGTGTTGGGGATACAGGGGAAGCATAAAATCTCACCCAAATCTAGCAAATCCTACATCCAGGTGTATCCATCCTTCAACACATAACCAACAAAAACTTCGGAAATCGTCTACCTCAACCTTCGAAAAGCATCCGTTATACAAGTTATGGCAATACTCCCGAACTCCCGCCCCAGTACTGGGTGGCGTCGAGGTTATCTCACCAACAACTGCATAAAAGAGATTTTTGATGTCGGTGAACTAAACTCAGGTATTCCAGAACTGCAATGATAAAATTGTGACGACAACACCTCGGAGCTCAACTCCCCGGGACACTGCCACAACCCGTAAATGACAGGAGGCACCAAGAACAATGTTCTCATCACAAATCCATCAGAACGATTCCAAGATACCCGCGTGATCCTAAAAAATTTTTAGTGAAATTTGAGAAGAGAAGAGTCAAAACTCTACGTCAGGATGCCTTACCAGAGCGATGAGGGGACTGGGGAGTAAAAAGAATTCCTAAACTCTCCGATATATAATTCCTAAATGACTCAAAGCATTTTTCTCTAGACTCAACAATGGCTGCTAAATCGATCAAGCAGTGGGGGCTCCTAAGGTTGGGGAAGGCTCTGATACCAACTTGTAACGCCCTCGATGTGGCTATATCTCCTACATGTCGAAGCACGACTTAGAGGCATAACCGCATTGAAAGCAATGTCGCAAGTAAGGTAATCTTCACAACAACCCATGTAAATAGATAATAAGGGGAAAAGTACATAGTTGGCTTACACTCACCACGTCACACAAAGTACATAAATAGCTTTACATCATCCAATGCACTCATGGTCCGACTACGGTACCAAAATAAAAGATCAACCCCAACATGCGACATGGTCCCGATCGCCCCAACTGGGCACCAGTACTGATCATTAGGGAAAGACACATAGTAACGGCGTGCGTCTTCGTCGAACTCCCACTTGAGCTCAAGCGCATCATCTGGAACGGAGTCATCGGGCCCTGCATCTGGTTTGGAAGTAATCTGTGAGCCACGGGGACTCAGCAATCTCGCACCCTCGCGATCAAGACTATTTAAGCTTATAGGAAAAGCAAGGTAATATGTGGACCTACAGCAAGCGACTAACATATATGGTGGCTAACCTCTTCGCAAAAGAGAGCGAGAAGAGAAGGCAAAGCACGAACGAAGAACTAGAGAACAACCTACGGCAAACATTACTCCAACACCGTGTTCACTTCCCGGACTCCGCCGAGAAGAGACCATCACGGCAACACACTCAGTTGATTCATTTTAAATAAGTTAAGGTTCAAGTTATCTACAACCGGACATTAACAAATTCCCATCTGCCCATAACCGCGGGCACGGCTTTCGAAAGTTCAAAACCCTGCAGGGGAGTCCCAACTTAGCCCATGACAAGCTCTCACGGTCAACGAAGGATGTACCTTCTCCCGAGACATTCCGATCAGACTCGATATCCCGGTTCTACAAGACAATTGCGACAAGCTAAAACAAATCCAGCAACACCGCCCGAATGTGCCGACAAATCCCGATTGGAGCTGCACATATCTCGTTCTCAGGGCACACTCAGATGAGCAATCCGTACAACTAAAACCAAACCTCGAGTTTCCCCGAGGGGGCACTGCACAGGGCTCTAGTTTGGACCAACACTCAGAGGAGCACTGGCCCGGGGGGGTTTAAATAAGATGACCCTTGGGCTCCGGAAACCCAAGGGAAAAAGAGGCTAGGTGGCAAATGGTAAAACCAAGGTTGGGCATTGCTGGAAGAGTTGTATTCAAGGTGATTTGTCAAGGGGTTCCCATTATTACCCAACCGCGTAAGGAACGCAAAATCCGGGAACATAACACCGATATGACAGAAACTAGGGCGGCAAGAGTGGAACAAAACACTAGGCAAAAGGCCGATCCTTCCACCCGTTACCAAGTATATAGATGCATTAAGATAACAAGGTCATATAGTGATATCCCAACAATAAAACAAAGTTCCAACAAGGAATGATCTCCAATCTTCACCTGCAACTAGCAACGCTATAAGAGGGGCTGAGCAAAGCGGTAACATAGCCAATCAACGGTTTGCTAGGACAAGGTGGGTTAGAGGTTTGACATGACAATTTGGGGAGGCATGATAAGCAAGTGGTAGGCATCGTAGCATAGGCATAGCAAAAGAGCGAGCATCTAGCAAGCAAAGATAGAAGTGATTTCGAGGGTATGATCATCTTGCCTACAAAGTTGTCAGAGTTGACTGGATCCTCGAAAGCAAACTAAACGGGCTCCTCGTTAGCGAACTCGTCTCCAGGCTCTACCCAAACAAGAAAAACAAGCAAAAGGAACACAATCAACCACGTGCAAAGCTCAAACAACATGATGCAAACATGGTATGTTATGCGGGATGCGATATGTGATGCATATGCAAGATTTGACAAGGAATGATTGAACCTGGCCTCAACTTGGAAATCCAAGTGTGCAAAGGAAGGCATGGCATGGAGCTACGCAAAGATCAGGTAGCACATTTTGGAGCAAGAAAACTATATGCTACAGGAACTTAACATGGCAAAGCAAGGCATGACATGAAGCTACTCAAAGCACTTAACAAAAGTCCCTTAGTGACCTTGAGCCAAAAGGGATCCAAAAATACAATTGCAAGCATGTGAACATGGCAAAAACATAATCAGATCTCAGACTTAGTGAAAAACTGGAGCAAACAAATATGTTAATGAGTAGGCATGTTTACGAGCTCGATGCACTCACTACAGAGAATGGCATGACAAACCAAGAATACACCCATCAAGAATACATATTATAGAAGCTAGACATGGCAAGAACAACAACATAGCATGCACGGATCAACAACAACATCCTCGGCAAAATCGCTAACAAGTAGACAATCTGCCAGGAATTACGAAATAGCAAAAGTAGAGCTCGATTGACTCAAGCTAGGGTGCTTCATAAATGCAAACAAAGACATGGATGGATAGAGCACCACAATGTTAACAAATCATCCTTACTGATCATCCTCAAAAGAGGCACGGATCAGTAGGAAACAACAGGAACATATGGCATATTGATAAAAACAG
This sequence comes from Triticum urartu, assembly GCF_056163025.1. NCBI lineage: Eukaryota > Viridiplantae > Streptophyta > Magnoliopsida > Poales > Poaceae > Triticum > Triticum urartu. Next base: position 454,021,127 of record NC_141875.1, read on the forward strand.
ATCAAGGACTTGGTGAAATTCTAAGTCCCTGAAATCAGCATTAAGGAATGCACTACTTTGCAAGCTTGTGCTAGTCACCACACATATCACAAAAATACATGGATAACACCTCTGGAAATATGGCATGACATATAACAAAACACATGTAGAGCTCAGGAGCATATCATGCACACATTAATCATGGCAAAAATGACAAATAGCTATTTGGTGCAGCAGATCTGACAATTAACTCAAATAGCTCTATTCCAACAGCATTTCGGGCATCAAGATGAGCTCAAATGAAAATGATGCAATGAGATGAAATGATGTGATCTCTGAGGCGAACATTTTGATATGCTACACGCCCAAAACGGATCTACGGATGCAAAGTTACGGAACGATGAAGTTGCATAAAAATACTGAAAATGGGGGGAAAAGTCAACCCCTAGGGTTCCTGAGATCTGGATCCGGGGCACGTCTCCCAAGGTTGGCCGGGAACTCGCCGGACTTGGCATGGAGAGGAGCGGGCCGGCCGGATCTCGTCGGATCCGGTGAGGGCGGCGGAGGAGGCGAGGACGGGCGGCGAGGCCGAGGTTGCCGTGGGCGGCGCCGGCGATGTGGGGCGCCGGCCGGCGAGGAGTGCGGCGTCGTGGTGGCGGCCGGCAATGGCGGCGCGGCAGCCGGCCGGGAGGAGATGCGCCGGGCGCGGGGAAGACGGGAGGCGGCGCGGTCGGAGGGGAGCCGGGCCGCGGGGGACGGCCACGGGCCAAGCGGGCCCGCGCGGAATCGGCAGCGATGTGGGGCGCCCGCTGCCACGTGGCGCGCCCTGGTAGGTTGGTGGCGGCGGGCGGACAATGTCCGGCCGGACGGAAAGTGTCCGGCGGCGCGTGGAGAGGTAGGGAACTAGGGTTGCGTCCGTGATTTCGAATGGGGGGTCTTTATATAGGCATAGGGGGAGCTAGGAGAGTCCAAATGAGGTGCGGTTTTCGGCCACGCGATCGTGATCGAACGCTCTAGATGTTGGAGAGGGTTTTGGTGGGTTTTGGGCCAAATTGGAAGGGTGTTGGGCTGCAACACACATGAGGCGTTCTCGGTCCCTCGGTTAACCGTTGGAGTATCAAACGAAGTCCAAATGGTACGAAACTTGACAGGCGGTCTACCGGTAGTAAACCAAGGCCGCTTGGCAAGTCTCGGTCCAATCCGGAAATGTTTAACCCCCACACACAAAAGGAAGGTAGAAAGGACCACCGGAGGAGATAGGAGCGTCGGAATGCAAAACGGACAACGGGGAAAATGCTCGGATGCAAGAGACGAACACGTATGCAAATGCAATGCACATGATGACATGATATGAGATGCATGACAACGGCAACAACACACGGATACAAAAACCCGAACCTGAGGAAAATAAAATAACTTAGCGCCGGAAACGGCAAGAGTTGGAGTACATATAAGGTAAATTACATCCGGGGTGTTACAGAACGCCACCTCGGCGTCGTCCGTAGGGTGGGGGAGGAAGCCGTTGAAAGTGAATTCACATCCGACGAATCCAGGGAGCCGCTCGACGACTCGTCGAGCCCAGCCTTGGGCGGACTGCATAAACATGTTCGACATAAGGAAAAGCTGTGCAATGGAGGAATACTATGAATCACTCTGGTATCCGGACACTTACGATCTCGCCAGGGGCATGGCCCTGTGCGACCACTCCTCTTCGCCGTCGTCAGCGTTGGTGGGGCCGTCCGGAGGAAGGGTTTTCCCCTTCTTGGACCCTTCGGCCTCCCTAGTTGGGGCGGCCTTCCTTTTCTTCTCTCCCCCCGCTGGAGGGGGAGAGGTCTCTTCTTCCTCCTCCTCATCTTCATGGGAGGAGTGCGTCTTGGAGTCGTCTGATGATGAATCCGACGCCCCCAGGCGCTGGGCACTCTTTCGAGTGCTCGTGGCCTTCTTCTTGGCCTTCTTCTCCGGCGCCACATAGGGTGCCGGAACCAGCAGCTTCGCCAAGCGAGCGTCCGCTGGGCCTTCGGGCAAAGGAGCCGGACAGTTGATCTGTCCGGACGTCTCCTGCCAATCCTGTCAAAGGTAAGGGAGCTTAGATCCCGCATAGAGTCAAACTATGAAGAACTAATACCCTGTAAAAGGTAAAAACAACTTACCGCACGACCGCGACGCTGCGTGTTTATCCGCAATCCTCAGTAGCGGATGCGGGGGCCTCGGCGCCCTTGAAAAGCACCTTCCAGGCATCTTCGTACGTCGTGTCAAAGAGCCTGCTCAGAGTTCGGTGCTGCGCCGGGTCGAACTCCCACAGGTTGAAAGCCCGTTGTTGACACGGGAGGATCCGGCGGATGAGCATAACCTGGACTACGTTGACAAGTTTGAGCTTCTTGTCCACCAGGGTTTGGACGCATGTTTGGAGTCCGGTCAGCTCTCCTTCTTTACCCCATGACAGGCCCGTCTCTTTCCAAGAGGTGAGCCGCGTAGGGGGTCTGGATCGGAACTCGGGGGCTGCGACCCATTTAGGGTCGCGCGGCTCGGTGATGTAAAACCACCCCGATTGCCACCCCTTTAGGGACTCCACGAAGGAGCCCTCGGGCCATAGGACGTTGGGCATCTTGCCCACCATGGCGCCTCCGCACTCCGCCTGAGTGCCGCGCACCACCTTCGGCTTGACGTTGAAAGTCTTGAGCCATAGGCCAAAATGGGGGCGAATGCAGAAGAAAGCCTCGCACACGACGATAAACGCCGAGATATTGAGGACAAAGTTCGGGGCCAGATCGTGTAAATCCAGGCCATAGTAGAACATGAGCCCCCGGACAAATGGGTGGAGAGGGAAGCCCGGTCCGCAGAGGAAATGGGGGAGGAACACCACCCTCTCATGGGGCCTAGGGGTGGGGATGATCTGCCCCTCTTCAGGAAGCCGGTGCGCAATGTTGTTAGACAAGTATCCGGCATTCCTCAGTTTTTTGATGTGTCCCTCCGTGACGGAGGAGACCATCCACTTGCCTCCCGCTCCAGACATGGCTGGAGAAGGTTGAGGTGGGGTGTGCGGACTTGGGCGCTGGAGCTCGAGTACGCGGAAATGGATAGGCAAAGGAGGAAGAAGGCGTGGATGAAAAGGTGGATCCTTATCCCCTTATATGGGCGGACGCAACTATGCGCCCCCACCAGCCTGGTAAAACTCGCTTATCTCCCAAGCGCCATAGTCAATGGCGTGGTTGGGTTACCCACACCCGTATTGATGAGAATCCCGGAATAAGGGGACACGATCTCTGCTTTAACAAGACGTGCCAAGGAAACCGCCTCGCTAAACACGCTACGGTGGGATAGTAAAACGATACGAATAAAGACTTGGTTGTGGTGTGATGTCACGCTACGGAATACGTCAGCAGATTAGATTTGTGTAAATATTATTCTCTCTATGGCAATATGTGGAAACTTATTTTGTAGAGCCGGACACTACCTTTGTGTTCAAAATCTTCTATGAAGTATTTGGAGGAGGAACCCGCCTTGCAATGCCGAAGACAATCTGCGCGCCGGACTTGTCGTCATTGAAGCCTGGTTCAGGGGCTACTGAGGGAGTCCTGGATTAGGGGGTGTCCGGATAGCCGGACTATACCTTCGGCCGGACTCCTGAACTATGAAGATACAAGATTGAAAACTTCGTCCCGTGCCCGGAAGGGACTTTCCTTGGCGTGGAAGCCAAGCTTGGTGATACGGATATGTAGATCTCCTACCATTGTAACCGACTCTGTGTAACCCTAGCCCTCTCCGGTGTCTATATAAACCAGAGAGTTTTAGTCCGTAGGACGAAGAACAATCATACCATAGGCTAGCTTCTAGGGTTTAGCCTCTCTGACCTCGTGGTAGATCTACTCTTGTACTACCCATATCATCAATATTAATCAAGCAGGACGTAGGGTTTTACCTCCATCAAGAGGGCCCGAACCTGGGTAAAACATCGTGTCCCCTGCCTCCTGTTACCATCCGACCTAGACGCACAGTTTGGGACCCCCTGCCCGAGATCCGCCGGTTTTGACACCGACAGAGAGCGCCATGAATCATCATCGTCGGAGGGCCGCGCTTCATGACCCCGGTTTTCAAAGGAGGCATTTGACGCCTTCAGCTCGGCCGATGCATACATCCGAGCTGCTCGGGATGGTCTTGCCAGAGCCACGGACCAACATCTGAAAGATATGCGGGTAAGTGTTGACTTAATAATCGTACACCAGTAGCCCCCGAGACTTAAAGCAATTGATACAACTGATTTAAGGATTGTTGTATAACCAGGTGCTTACGGAGAAGAACAGCCTGCTATCTCAAGAACTAGAAAAGTATCGGACCCAGCTAACTGCTGCCAATGCCGAACTCGAGAAATCCAAGAAGGCGTCTTCTGGTAATGTTCCCTCCTAGCTACAAAACATAATGGTATACCAATAATGCTAACACAGTTGCATGCCTCTTAATAGGAGCAGTAGATCAACTGCAAGAGAAACTGAATGCTGCTCAAGGCACAGAACGAGAAGCTAAAAAAACTACTAGCCGCGGGCGAGCGTGTGCTAACAAAAGTCGTGATGGAGAAAAACAAGCTCCAGGATTCCAATGCCCAACTGGGCGAGGAACTGAAAGATGTACGGGCCCAGCTGGCGGACTCCGTAAAGGAGAATAAAAGGCTCCGAGGCGGCATATTCAGTATGTGGTCGAACTTGTCTTCGAATAATTCAAAGATAGAGGGGACTGATAGAGTTATGTTTGCAGGTCCAGATGGCAACGGGGACGAAACCCATCGGGTTTTGCCTTCCCAAACCCATCCCCATGAGAAAATCGCAAACCCGTCCCCGTCCCCATCACCGTGTGTGGGGCTAGTTTTTCGCCCGTCCCCTAAACCCATCGGATTTCGGGGAACCCACGAGAAAATCAAAATATTTAAACAAACATAGTGGCGACAAAGAATAACATTTCAACAGCAAAATAAACACATTTCAGCAGCATAACTAGAGCAAATTTCAACAAAAAACAATAGTAGATGGTTCACAAGCGATATAGAGTGTATTTCAGCAGATTTAAACAACATACATAGTATATTTTAGAGGCAGCAACATAAGATAAATAGTAGCAACAATGATATCATTTCAGCAGCAACATATTATATTTCAGCAGCAAAACAACAACAAATTTCAGCACAATACTCAGGAATAACATCAGCTAAAAGAAGCCTATTTCAGCACAACTATAGCCCATTTCAACAACGAAGATAGGCATATTTCAGCAGCAAATAGGAGCATATTTCGGTCATACATTGTTCAACAAGATGTCCAATTATAGAAATTCTAAAATAGAAATCATGGTTCACACATCACGAGCACAAATGATACCAAATTGTCCAATACATAAGTTCTAAAATGATTTTGTAGTTCACAAATCAATTTAAAGTGGTCATCATCATGGCATCTTTCACGTCTCCAAGCCTCCAAAAGACAATCTTCAAAGCATGCCAATTCAGAGTGCCAAGTCCTATAGAAGATTAAAATTCACTCAAGCTAAAGTGAAATATGAAAAAATATGCAGATGGGTATATGAAATGTGAAAGTACTTGTACTTCACCTGCATTCCCTCTTGAATGTCTTGAAGACAACTCTAAAGCTTTGTCCTTCTTCATTGTCAGCAACTATAAGAATGAAATAAGTAGTAATGAACATCTAATGAAACATTGCAGCAAGATAATGATAAACCATATGATGATATGTAAAGAAAGACACACCTTTACATTTGTTTCTTATCCAATCTTGTGAACACATCAAGGTCTCTAAGATTTCAGGGGTAGGACGACTATGGTGGTCACTTAGAACTCTACCACTTGTGCTGAATGCTGATTCTGAGGCAACCGTGCTAACCGGAGTTGCAAAAACATCACATGCTAGCAGCCTCAAAGTTGGATAGCGTGTTCCAGAAACTTTCCACCAATCTAACACACTGAACTTATCTTTGGACAATGGAACTAGCTCATCTTCCAAGTAACGGTCTAGTTCAGATTTCATACTAAAAGATGCTGGCCTCTTTTGAGCAACACGTGCATTGAAGAGTGACATAAGGGCTGGAGCTTCCAGAGAAGAGAATGAGGAAGATGGTTGCCCATGATCATCATCACTCTCAAGATTGTACTCCTCCAACAATGTGCATATCTTGGCAATTATTCCATTAACATGGTCCTCACATTCTGGACTAGAAGGACTAATACCATGCAACATAGCAAAGCAAACAAGTAACATTTCATTTTTGTACCGAGGATCAAGAAGTGTAGCCATTCCCATTAGACCTTGAATATCAGTCCAATACTTGTTAAATTTCTCTTCCATGCTAAATGTCATGGCTTCTATCACCTCATTACCGCAAGTTGACCATTGCCTCATATTCATTTTAATCTCACAAATCTTGGGAAAATAGATGTTAGCAGTTACATAATCTGTCCCAGAAAACATTTCAGTGATTTCAAAGAACAGTCGCAGCCATTCTACAACATCAATAGCAAATGCCCATTCTTCCTTAGTAGGGAGACTCTTGTATTGCTTCTCAACCTTCTTTAATCGCTCAAATACAACCTTATATGGTAGAGCCACACTAAGCATTGTGAAAGTTGAATTCCACCTAGTCTTACAATCAAGTATTAATCTTCTTGTTATTTTGACCTTTTGAAACTTAGCAATTTCCTCAAACTTCTCTATTCGTTTTGGTGAGGCAATCCAAAAAGCTACACTATCTCTAATCTTTTCAATTGCTGGTTCCATAGCATCTAAGCCATCTTTGACAATTAAATTCAGAATGTGAGCACAACAACGCATGTGAGTCAAGGTACCTTGCAACATGAGTTTGTCCTTCCCTATCCTCTTCACCAACAAGTCAATTGTCTTGTCATTTGAAGAACAATTGTCAACAGTCACCGTTGATAGCTTCTCATCAAGATTCCAAGATATCAGTGATTCATGAAGTTCCTCGGCTATAACTTCAGTGGTGTGAGGAGCTGGCACATAAATAAACCTACAAGTGCAATGAATATATGTTATACAACATCATACATTGATGAAAACAACAGCAAGCAATTTACTACAGCAGCAAATGTTGATAAAAACAACACCAAACAATGTACTACAACAGCAACTATCGATACAAACAACACCAAACAATGTACTACAGCAACAAATATTGATAAAGACAACACCAAACAATGTACTAAAACAGCAAATATCGATTAAAACACCAAAGAATGTACTATAGCCTCATATACCTCATGATAACACTCCTAAGTTTCCAAGAGTCATCAATGAAATGGCCTATGATTGCCATGTATCCTTTATTTTGATTGTCAGCCGTCCAGAAATCAGTAGTGATAGCCACTCTTGATTGATTTGCAGCCATGTACTCAATAGCCTTCTTCCTTTCAACTTTGTAAGCGTCCAGAATATCCTTCCTATGAATAAAGAGGTGACAATCAGACATTTAAGATATTAAACAAAACATAGCATATTAGTAGAACAATTCACAGTTGCATAAGACATACATAATAGTGTTTCTTGTCACCATAGTAAACAAGGGTTGCAATGCACTAACAAATCTTCAAAACCCCGTATGATCAACTATGGATAAGGGGTACTCATGCAGCACAATCATGGAAGCAAGCATCTTTCTAGCAAAAACTTGGTTAAATGTATAGTTCTCCACCGAAACTTTTCCTTGGCTACTAGAACTGAACCTCAAAGAAGATTGGCTCAATGTTTTACCATTTCTATGGACCTTCTTCATAGTACAATACGCCAAATGAACATGAAGATGCTATGTCCCATTCTTTGATTCCCCTCCAAGGTTCTTCTTACAATGAAGACATTGTGCCTTCCATCGCGGACCCTCACTTTCTTGAAATCAACCCAAACAAATGATGTGAGCTTTCTCTTGGAACCAACTGCATTTCCTTCCTCAGCCACATCTTCCTCTTCATCCTCATCCCCGTCTTCCTCTCCATCCTCATCCTCATCCTCATCTTCATCTTCATCTCCTTCATCCGCAACTTCTTCTTCATCCATAATTTCAACATGTTCTCCAACAAACATTGCATCATAATCGACGAATTCATCAAATTCTTCGTCCACATCCTCAGATTCAGGCACACTACCTGTAACTGAATGTACAATTTCAGTTTCTGTTGACGGTGTCGTCAATGAATCAATTAACCTATCAAAAAGAACAAAAATAGAATTATTAGCTTTGGTGTACATAGTGGTACTAGCAATTTGGACTCTACTATATGTATTTCTTGCAAGTCTACTAAAAACAGTAGCAATTTGTACATGTAGCCTGCAATATGATCACCAGAAAAAACATGCCGCATATTGTTTGTACAAGGATTCTGAATCTATTTTGTTTCTTTCTCACAGAAGTGTAATAGCTTCAACTTAACTTCTGAAACTTTAATGAAACAAGACCATATACTACAGTCTTAACCAAACCCTAGCAAATCTAATCCATGAATTCACAGAAAATTAACATCATCCATCACAAACCCTAGCACCATCCATCTCAGATTGTGAGAGATCAGGGTTACTCACCTCGTCTTTAACTTCTTGCGGACGTTGAAGTTGGATGGAGGCTCGGGAATCGGATTTGAAAGCCCTCTGCCTCCTCTTCCACGAAGGCCACGTCCTGCTGCCCGTTCCACCATCGCCGTGTGTAGTTGTAGTAGAGAGAGGAAGGCGGCGAGTGGCTGCAGACTTCGCCGGCGGCACCGGCGGCGGCCCCCTTTCATCCGACTTGGGACGTGAAGTTGCCACCATTGAGTTCGTCACCGGTGGCGACGCCCTTTCTCCAGATCAGACCGGCGGTAGGGGAGAAGACGTAGAGGGAGGAGGCTCGTTGGCGCAGATCGTGGTTGGCAGATCTTGTGAGATGGGATCGAGCCAGGCGGCGGCTGGGGTTCTAGGTTTAGGGTTAGGTATTATGTGGGAGAGAGAGAGAGATGAGGGCTCGAGCGAGGGGGAAAGGAGCAGGCGATACTGGTTGTTTGGCCTTCGACGCTGGGGGGTGGGGGGCCTCGGTAGTTTTGGGTTGGGCCGGGCAGGAGCACTGGTTGGTAAAAAAATGTATTTTGCCGGGTTTGCCGGGTTTCCGGTCCGGGGACTATCGAAATGGGTGCAAACCCACGAAACGTGTCGGGTTGTATAATGTGCCCAACAACAGCCCCGCGGGGATGAAAAGATGCCCATCCCCATCCCCTAATAGGGTAAAAACCCATGGGGACGCGGGTTTCAGGGCCCCATTGCCATCTTGATTTGCAGGTATGCTGACTGGTCTTCCTGAAGAGGAGATGTCCGGATCCTCGAGCAATCTGTTACAAGAGCTGTCGCAAGTGCACGAGCAGGCTTGGCAGGCGATGCAAAGTGTGGCGAAGGCCTTATGGACATCTACCTCCCCTCCAGGAAAGATGGATGAGCTTATACAGCTATTCAAGGGAGCACAGCGGCGCTTTAGATTGTGGAAGATATCGGCCTGCCGGGAAGGTGCACGAGAGGCCTGGGCCATGGTGAAAACACGATATACCAAGCTTGATCCGAATCATGTGGCTCGGGTCGGACCGTTAGGGTCAGATGGAAAAGAAGTTCATGTTAGTTTGGTATATGACCAAGTAGAAGTAGCTGCCAAGTATTCCCAGCAGGATTGCAAGTTAGACAGCCTGCTAGATGGTATAGAGGAGGAAATTTTTGAGTCCAAGTGACTATGTACTTTCCTTGACATATGTAACTCTAGCTGAATTGTAAAACGATTGTCATGGTAGACCTTTTCGCTTCGACCTTTGGGCCCGAAGGTGCGGAGTGTTTCCGAATACCTGGGCGGTAAAGTAGACCGGGGTATGCGTGGAAACCAGGCGTAGGGGTCATAGTTGCTCAAACAGACAAGTTGTATCTGGCTAGTTATGTTATATTACACTATGATTGTAAGAAACATCTTCCAGAGAGAATAGTTCCGTTAAGGGTTCCTTTCCCTGGGTCCGCATGCGTTTAAATGCATGTCCGAACTGTGATTGTAAAAATCGCAGTATAAGTAATTTCTGGGGGTTCAGCATGGGGTGAATGCAAAAACATCTTTAATCCACCGAACGAATATTCCCTTAAGAATGCTAGCTTTCGGCTTCACCCAGTCTGAGGTACACATCTGGATGACCCGGCAGTAACAATCGCAGAGGTGCTCCCTTTATGCCCTAACCGAACTAACAGGAATGCAGGGCATAAGCACAGGAGCCAGGCAACCCATCTTGGCCAAAACTTAAGTCATATCGATGCATATAATGGCGAAGAAAAGGTACATATGGGAGAAACGCATATGTGATGAGCTTGATGCTCGGAAAATAAGAATAAGCTTCTGTCCGGGAAGCCCCCAGGTATAATGGACGTACATGTTCGAAGTTGTGTATGTCACAGGTGCACGGTTTAGCCATGCGAAAGATTTAAGTCTTTCTTTTAAAAAAGAAGAAGAAGGAAAAGAGAGGAAAAAATAAAGGAAACAACAGGGAGAAGGAGACGAACAGATAGTTCAGTGCTAGTCGTAGAATCTTCGGAGTCTGGCCACGCTCTAGGGGTTTGGGTCTAGGCGATTGACTGATGCCACGCGTAGGCGGTACGCTCCTCCTGTGAGAACTTCGTCAATGATGAAGGGACCCTCCCACTTGGGCTTAAGTTTGTCCCTTTTCTTCTCCGGCAAGCGTATAACGAGTTCGCCAACATTATAAGTCTTGGCCCATACTTCTCTGCTTTGATATCTGTGGGCCTATTGTTGATAAAATGCGGAACGGGCTTTTGCAACATCGCGCTCCTCCTCCAGTGCATCTAGGTTCTCCTACCGATCAAGCTCGGCCTCTCTTTCTTCATACATGCGCACTTGAGGTGAGTCGTCGATAATATCGCAGGGTAACACAGCCTCTGCGCCGTGCCGCCGTACACCATGAAGAAAGGTGTATATCCAGTAGTACGGTTGGGTGTGGTCCGCAGCCCCCAGAGTACGGAGTCAAGCTCCTCAACCCAGTGCTTGTCTGATTCTCTCAAGACCGCACTAGTCTGGGTTTGATGCCTCTCATAATAAGACCATTGGCCCGCTCGACTTGACCGTTTGTTTGCGGGTAATAGACAGAGGCGTAAGCGAGCTTAATGCCCAGATTAGCCCACCAAGTTTTCACCTTATCGGCTGTGAAATTGGAGCCGTTATCACTAATGATGCTGTGTGGAACACCATAACGGTGTACCACACCAGATATGAATTCTATCGCTGGCCCCGCCTCGGCTGTTTTAACTGGTTTGGCCTCTATCCATTTAGTGAATTTATCCACCATGACCAACAGATACTTTCTCTTATGGCTTCCTCCTTTAAGGGGTCCGACCATATCGAGCCCCCAGACCGCGAAAGGCCAAGTGATGGGGATTGTTTGTAAAGCGGTGGGGGCATGTGGCTTTGGTTGGCAAATAGCTGGCATCCGACGCAACGTTGGACAAGGTCCTGTGCGTCTGCTCGGGCCGTAGGCTAGTAAAAACCTGTACGAAAGGCCTTGCTAACAAGGGCCCGAGCTGCGGCATGGTGACCGCCGAGTCCAGCATGAGTTTCAGCCAAGAGCTGCCGCCCCTCTTCCTCGGAGATACATCTTTGAAGAACTCCGGTAGTGCTTTTCTTGTAGAGCTCTCCTTCGTGAACCTTGTAGTCCTTCGAGCACCGAACAATGCGGCGAGCCTCGTTCTGGTCCTCCTGGAGTTCTTTCCTATTAAGGTAGGCCAAGAAGGGTTCGGTCCATGGGGCAATAACTGCCATGATGAGATGGGCCGATGGTGTTATTTCGGTGGCTGAGCCCCCGATGAAATCATCGTGTTCGGAATTTGGGGTTGTGTTCGGATCCAGACTAGTATTGCCGCTCTCCCATTGCCATACCACTGATGGATTGAAAATCCTTTCCAGAAAGATGTTAGGTGGGACGGGGTCGCGCTTAGCGCCGATGCAAGCAAGGACGTCTGCCGCTTGATTACTCTCTCGAGCCACGTGATGAAACTCGAGCCCCTCGAACCGAGCCGACATTTGTAGGACGGCGTTGCGGTAAGCCGCCATCTTCGGATCTTTGGCATCAAAATCTCCATTTATTTGAGATATTGCGAGGTTTGAGTCCCTGCGCACTTCCAGGCGTTGTATGCCCGTGGAGACAGCCATCCGGAGACCATGCAATAAGGCCTCGTATTCGGCTGCGTTATTGGAGTCTGTGTATAATATTCGGAGCACGTACTGGACTACGTCTCCAGTGGGGGACATTAAAACGATGCCCGCTCCTAATCCTACCAGCATTTTGGAACCATCAAAATACATAACCCAGTTGGAATATGTGTCGTACTCTCTAGGGAGTTCGGCCTCTGTCCATTCGGCGACGAAGTCTTCCAGTACTTGGGATTTGATGGCTCGATGCGGTTTGTATGTTATGTCGAATGGAAGGATCTCAATGGCCCATTTGGCTATCCGGCCCGTAGCATCGCGGTTGTTTATTATGTCATTGAGTGGTACTTCTGAAGCTACTGTAATAGAACATTCTTGGAAGTAGTGTCGTAGCTTCCAGGATGCCATGAAGACCGTGTATGCTATCTTTTGGTCATGAGGGTGCCGGGATTTGCATGGTGTGAGGACAGTGGATACGTAGTATACCGGCTTCTAAAGCGGGTATTTGTGTCCGTCCTGCGCTCGCTCAACGACGAGCACGACGCTCACCACCTGGTGTGTTGCTAATATGTATAATAACATGGCTTCGCCGACGTTCAGCACGACCAGGATTGGGTTGCTCGCAAGAAGGGTTTTTATTTCTTCCAGTCCGGCTGTTGCCGCATCTATCCACTCGAAGTGATCGGTGCACCGGAGGAGGCGATACAGTGGCAGCGCCTTCTCTCCCAATCTGGAGATAAAGCGACTTAAAGCTGCCACACATCCAGTGAGATTTTGGACTTGTTTAAGGTCCGTTGGTGTAGCCAATTGTGACAAAGCTTGAATTTTGGCTGGATTTGCTTCAATTCCTCTATTCGAAACAATGAAGCCCAGCAGCTTTCTGACAGGGATGCCGAAAACACACTTTTTCAGGTGAGCTTGATGTCATATGCATGGAGGTTGTTGAATGTGAGACGTAAATCGTCTATTAGTGAACCGACATGCCTAGTTTTAATGACGACGTCATCCATGTATGCTTCGATTGTCTTGTTGATCTGTTTCTCCAAGCATGTTTGAATCATGCGTTGGTAAGTGGCCCCGGCGTTTTTGAGCCCGAAGGGCATGGTGTTGAAGCAGAATGGCCCGTATGGGGTAATGAACGTTGTTGCAGCTTGATCGAACTCCTTCATTTTGATTTGATGGTATCTGAAATACGCGTCAAGGAAGCACAGTGAGTCGTGTCCTGCGGTGGCGTCAATGGTCTGGTCGATGCGGGGGAGGGGGAAGGGATCCTTAGGGCAGTCCTTATTGAGGTCTTTGAAGTCGACGCACAGGCGCCAGGATTTATCCTTGTTTGGCACCATCACCAAGTTTGCTAGCCAGTCCGGGTGTTTTATTTCTCTAATGAATTCGGCCTCGATTAGTTTGGCCAGCTCCCCCCCCATAGCTTGATGCTTGGGTTCGAAAAAGCGTCGTAGTGTTTGCTTGACCGGTTTATATCCCTTCAATATATTGAGGTTGTGTTCGGCCAATCTGCATGGGATTCCTGGCATATCCGAGGGGTGCCAGGCGAATATATCCCAGTTCTCGCGCAGAAACTCTCGTAGCACGGTGTCGACCGTTGGGTCTAGTTGTGCCCCGATAGATGCTGTCTTCTTGGGGTCCGTTGGGTGACCTTGGAATTTGACTATTTCTTCTGCTGATTTGAAGGAGGTGGATTTGGGTCGTTTGTCCAAGATTACATCGTCCCTATCCACCGTGGAGCGTAATGCGGTTAATTCTTCGGCCGCGAGGGCTTCGGATAATGCCTCAAGAGCTAGGGATGTGGTTTTATTTTCGGCGCGGAGTGCTATGTCCAGATCACTGACGAGAGTGATTATGCCGTTGGGCCCGGGCATCTTGAGCTTCATATACCCGTAGTGAGGTATAGCTTGGAAGCGTGTAAATGCATCTCGCCTCAATAGGGCGTGATATCCACTATTGAAAGGGGCCACTTGGAAGGTTAATTCTTTAGTCCGGTAGTTCTCCGGTGTGCCGAATACCATGTCGAGCGTGATTTTTCCCGCGCATCGCACCTCCCGACTGGGAATAATTCCTCGGAAGGTTGTGCTACTTTGCTCGATGCGGATCCTGTCTATTTCCATTTTTCTGAGTGTATCCTTGTAAATGAGGTTTAGTCCACTGCCGCCATCCATGAGGACCTTGGTGAGCCGAAAACCATCCACGATCGGACTGAGGACCAAGGCGGCTGGTGTCCAGACTGTCCTGAATTTTGGTTCGTCATTGGAATTGAAAGTTATGGCCATGTCGTTCCAAGGGTTTGTTGCTGCGATTTGACAGACTTCAGCGAGGTCGTGGAGTGCCCTTTTGTGCTTATTGTTTGAAGCGAAAGTCTCGAAGACCGTCAATACTCTGAGGTCATCGTCTTCTGGGGGATATTGCTCTGGGTCGTTTTTGGTGAGGATATCCTCGCCGCTCTTGGCCACCTACCAGAGTATTCAACATGTTCTAAGGCTGTGGGTTGATATAGTATCCGGTGTTGCGTGTAGCTTGCATGGTCCATCGAGCCATCCCTCCAGAACGGTTCCGTGTCCCACAACGGGCTTATGTTTCTTTACCATTGGGTCGGGCGTGCTGCGAGGGTGCGTCATTTTCACCTGAACAAGGGGTTGGGTGGAAACCGGCGATTCCTAGCGAGCTGCCTGAATTTTCTAGGCGCTTTCCATCGCGTAGTACTTGTATACTATGGTTGCCATGTCTGCGAAGCGTGATATGCGACGATGGTTGATGGCGTTGAGGATTCCTTCATCAGTACAATTGTCGCGGAATGTTGAGATCGCGCCTTCGTCACGACAATCTTCAATCTTATCTTTGACAAGGAGGAATCTGGCCCAGAAGTGGTGGACCGTTTCCTAAGACTCTTGTCGTATGCCCCTGAGAGCGCTTATATCTAGGTGGGTGGGTGGTTTCAAATCCAAACCCTGACCCAATTTAGGATCTGGAGTTTGAAGAACTTCCGAACTTAGTAGTTCGGGCTCCAGAATGTCAACTGATTTTTTGGGCTTGTCGCCCGATTCTATGTTCGATGGACAAGGCATGTCCTTCTGCAGGTAGGTGTTCGGCTCCTCAAGCTCGGTGATCTGAATGTGGTTTGTCCTCAATATAGAGGAAGAATTGTCGACTTGCTCCTCTACTACCGCTATCTGATGGGTGATTGGCGGAGTTTTAATTTCTCTCTGATCGGTCTTAAGCCCAATCCGATCATAGTCTGTGGTGACCCCCAGAGCGACGATGCGATCTAGGAGCTCGTTTAAAGACAACAGCTCCGCTGGATCCATCTGCTTGGAGTATTTGGAGTCAACATGAAGGGGATTTTTGATGACCCGAGAAGTCATCGTCGGCTTATCGGCCGAACGGACGGTCATGATGAAGCCACCCAGTCGGAGGGTTTGGCCTGGGGCCAGCGCTCCTCCGGAGGTGACGTTGTCCTTGAGACCAAGGCGAGCCATCGATCCTATCTTTCGACATCACAGCGGAACTCTCAATAAAAGCACCAATGTCGGTGTCAAAACCAGCGGATCTCGGGTAGGGGGTCCCGAACTGTGCGTCTAAGGTCGATGGTAACAGGAGACGGGGGACACAATGTTTACCCAGGTTCGGGCCCTCTCTATGGAGGTAATACCCTACTTCCTGCTTGATTGATCTTGATGAATATGTGTATTACAAGAGTTGATCTACCACGAGATCGTAATGGCTAAACCCTAAGGGCCTAGCCTGACTATGATTATGAGGACATATCTACGGACCTAGCCCTCCGGTTTATATAGACACCGGAGGGATATAGGGTTACATAGGGTCGGTTACAGAGAAAGGAATCTTCATATTTGGTCGCCAAGCTTGCCTTCCACGCCAAGGAGAGTCCCATCCGGACACAAGTAGAGTCTTCGGTCTTCGTATCTTCACAGCCCATTAGTTCGGCCCATGTCCAATAGGTCGGACACCCGAGGACCCCTTAGTCCAGGACTCCCTCACCTCCTTCTGATGAAGGAGGCTGCTTGCCAGATTCCGGAGCCGTATAGGTCTCCGGGGCCATATTTGGTTGGGGGCCAAATTGGACATCGCCCCCATCGCCAGTGTCCATGGGGATCTACTCCCCCATGTGTTCAGCAGCCGAGGTATCGCCCTCGGCCGCCGTCCTAATGGCCTCCTACGTCTCTCCCTGGCCGGGGGTCCTTCGGGACAACACCTCGATGTCGTCCATGGCCCTGGGAGATGAGGCCGCCGGAGGGGACCTGCTGTCCATCACCTTCTGGTCCAGCGAGTTCCCCGAAGACGAGGATCGCTCAAGGGCGGAACGATCCATACTGCAAATACATGATTTGACGTGTTGAAATTGTGAAGTAAAAGAGGCGGATATATGAATGCGTCAGGCTCTTCGGATACTCATGATTCGGCCAGGGGCTTATCTCGAGGGCGCCGTGCTGGGCTGCTATCGACGTCCCACGCGGAGCTATCTGCGAGGGAAGCATTTCCCTTCTTGGACGCCTCCGCATCCAGATCTGTGGAGGCCACCCTCTTCCTTCCCCCCTCAGGGAGGGGGAAGTTTCTCTCTTCCTCCTCCTCGTCGTCTTCGGCGACGGAGTGAGTTTCGGCGTCTTCGGACGCCACGTCCAAAGTACCCTTGGGATGGAGGCCACCTCTAGTCCCCTTGGCCTTCTTCTCCGGCACCTTATAGGGCATCGGAACCAGCATCTTCGTCAAATGCAGGATGGCCGGATCCTCAGGCAGTAGAGCCGGACACTGAATCCGCTCCGCCTTCTTCGTCCAAGACTGAAAGAACAAATGGGTAAGTTCAGACACCCTCCTTGAATAAGAAAGTAAGGAATACACCTTGAAACAATGGAAAACTTACCGAACTGGCAGGATGAGCCAGGTCATGCCCATGATCCTCGATGGTCTTCGGCCATGTCTTGTTGGCCTTGAATAGCACCTTCCAGATATCTTCGTGTGTAGTTCCGAAGAACCGTTGCAGGGTCTTGTGCTCGGCTGGGTCGAACTCCCATAGGTGGCAAGCCCAGCTCTGGCATGGAAGGATCTGCCGGACTAGCATCACTTGAATCACATCGACAAGCTTGATGTTCTTGTCCATCATGCTCCTAATGCGCATCTGGAGTGCTGTCAGCTCGTCCGACGAAGACCAATCCAGGCCCTTCTCCTGCCAAGAGGTTAGCCGCATTGGGGCCCCGGATTTGAATCCGGGAGCCGTGGCCCAGGTGGTGTCGCGGGGCTCTGTGACGTAGAACCACAATTTTTGCCACCCCTTGACGGTCTCCATGAAGGTGCCTTTGGGCCATGGGACATTAGACATCTTGCTCACCATGGCACCTCCGCACTCTGCGTGCTCGCCGCCCACTACCTTTGACTTCACATTGAAGGTCTTCAGCCACAGTCCAAAGTGAGGGGGGGGGGACGCGGAGGAAAGCCTCACACACGACAATGAACGTTGAGATAGTGAGGAAGGAATTTGGGGGCCAGATCATGGAAATCTAGCCCATAGTAGAACATGAGTCCTCGGACAAAGGGGTGGAGTGGAAATCCTAGCCCACGGACAAAGTGGGGGATGAAAACTACCCTCTCATGGGGCTCCGGGGTAGGGATGATTTGTCCCTCGGTCGAAAGCTGATGGGTGACCTCCTTGGCCAAATATCCAACCTCCCGAAATTGGGTGATGTCCTTCTCCTTAACGGTGGAGGCCATCCACTTGCCCTGTGCTCTGGACATGGTTGGAGTGCTTTCTTGGGGCAGGAAAGATGAGAACTTGGGCGCTGGAGCTCGAGAGGGGGTAGGCTGAAAGAGAGAAGGTGTGAGTGGAAGAGATGAATCCTTATCTCCTTATAAAGGAAGTGAATATCAAACGCCTCCCCACTCGCCATGAAAATCGCCTATTCCCTAGGGGCCGTGCGGGCGACACGGTTGGATTACCCATACCTGTATTGATGAGAATCCCGCAATAAGGGGACACGATCTCTGCTTTGACGAGACGTGCCAATAAAGCCACATCTTGAAATATGGAGCAGCGGGCCAAGAAACGGTTCAAAATAATAACCGGGCAGCGATGTAATGTCACATTACAAAAAGCCGTCAGCAGATGGGACTCGTAAAATATTATACTCTCTGCGGTGGTGTGTGGTACTTGTTTTGCAGATCCGGACACGTTCGTTGTTCGAAGACTGTGTCGGAGTATTCAGAGAAGGAACCCGCCTAGCAATGCAGAAGACAATCTGCGCGCCGGACACCTCGTCATTGAAGCCTGGTTCAGGGGCTACTGAGGGAGTCCTGGACTAAGGGGTCCTCGGGCGTCCGGCCTGTTGGACATTGGCCGGACTATTGGGCCTGAAGATACAAGATAGAAGACTTTCTCCCGTGTCCGGATAGGACTCTCCTTTGCGTGGATGGCAAGCTAGGCGGCCGGATGTACTATTTCCTTTTTATGTAACCGACTTTGTACAACCCTAGTCCCCTCTGGTGTCTATATAAACTAGAGGGTTTAGTTCATAGGGACAATCATAATCACATAGGGTAGACTTCTAGGGTTTTAGCCATTACGATCTCGTGGTAGATCAACTCTTGTAACCCCGAATACTCATCAATATTAATCAAGCAGGACGTAGGGTTTTACCTCCATCAACAGGGCCCGAACCTGGGTAAACATTGTGTCCCCTGTCTCGTGTTACCATCAACCTCAGATGCTGGAAATATGCCCTAGAGGCAATAATAAAATGGTTATTATTATATTTCCTTGTTCATGATAATTGTCTATTGTTAATGCTATAATTGTGTTATCCGGAAATCGTAATACATGTGTGAATACATAGACCACAACATGTCCCTAGTGAGCCTCTAGTTGACTAGCTCATTGATCAATAGATGGTTACGGTTTCCTGACCATGGACATTGGATGTCGTTGATAATGGGATCACATCATTAGGAGAATGATGTGATGGACAAGACCCAATCCTAAGCCTAGCACAAGATCGTGTAGTTCGTATGCTAAAGCTTTTCTAATGTCAAGTATATCTTCCTTAGACCATGAGATTGTGCAACTCCCAGATACCGTAGGAATGCTTTGGGTGTGCCAAATGTCACAACGTAACTGGGTGGCTATAAAAGGTGCACTACGGGTATCTCCGAAAGTATCTGTTGGGTTGGCATGAATCGAGACTGGGATTTGTCACTCCGTATGACGGAGAGGTATCTCTGGGCCCACTCGGTAAGACATCATCGTAATGAGCTCAATGTGACTAAGGGGTTGGTCACGGGATGATGTGTTACAGAACGAGTAAAGAGACTTGCCGTAACGAGATTGAACAAGGTATCGGTTTACCGACGATCGAATCTCGGGCAAGTACTATACCGGTAGACAAAGGGAATCGTATACGGGATTGATTGAATCCTTGACATCGTGGTTCATCCGATGAGATCATCGTGGAACATGTGGGAGCCAACATGGGTATCCAGATCCTGCTGTTGGTTATTGGCTGGAGAGATGTCTTGGTCATGTGTGCATGATTCCCGAACCCGTAGGGTCTACACACATAAGGTTCGATGACGCTAGGGTTATAGGGAAAGTTTGTACGTGGTTACCGAATGTTGTTCGGAGTCCCGGATGAGATCCAGACGTAACGAGGAGTTCCGGAATGGACCGGAGACAAAGATTTATATATGGGAAGTCCTTATTCGGTCGCCGGAAGTGTTCGGGGGTTTATTGGTATTGTACCGGGACCACCAAAAGGGTTTCGGGGGTCCACCTGCCCCGGAGGGCCCTATGGGCTGAATATGGAGGGGGAACCAGCCCCTAGGTGAGTTGGGCGCCAAACCCCCTAGGGCCAATGCGCCTAGGGTTTGGGGGAAGCGCAGCCCTCCCCCTCCCCAACACCTCCTCTTCCTCCCGCGACGCTTGGCGAAGCCCTGCCGGAGTACCACGCTGCTCCAACACCACCACGCCGTCGTGCTGTTGCTGGATGGAGTCTTCCCCAACCTCTCCCTCTCTCCTTGCTAGATCAAGGCGTGGGAGACGTCATCAGGCTACACGTGTGTTGAACGCGGAGGCGCCGTTGTTCGGCGCCTGGATCGGAATCAACCGCGATCTGAATTGCTACGAGTATGACTCCCTCATCCGTGTTCCTGTAACGCTTCCGTGTCGCGATCTTCAAGGGTATGAAGATGCACTCCCCTCTCACTCTCATTGCTAGTTTCTCCATAGATTGATCTTGGTGATGCGTAGAAAATTTTTAAATTTCTGCAACGATCCCCAACAGTGGTATCAGAGCCAGGTCTATGCGTAGTTTCTATGCACAAGTAGAACACAAGTTGTTGTGGGAGTTGATTTTGTCAATTTACTTGCCATTACTAGTCTTATCTTGATTCGGCGGCATCGTGGGATGAAGCGGCCCGGACCGACCTTACACATACGCTTACGTGAGACTGGTTCCACCGATTGACATGCACTAGTTGCATAAGGTGGCTAGCGGGTGTCTGTCTCTCCCACTTTAGTCGGATCGGATTCGATGAAAAGGGTCCTTATGAAGGGTAAATAGAAATTGGCATATCACGTTGTGGTTTTGGCATAGGTAAGAAACGTTCTTGCTAGAAACCTATAGCATCCACGTCTTGCAACAACAATTAGAGGACGTCTAACTTCTTCTTGCAGCATATGCCGTGTGATGTGATATGGCCAAAAGGATGTTATGAATGATATATGTGATGTATGAGATTGATCATGTTCTTGTAATAGGAATCACGACTTGCATGTCGATGAGTATGACAACTGGCAGCAGCCATAGGAGTTGTCTTAATTTATTTATGACCTGCGTGTCAACATAAACGTCATGTAATTACTTTACTTTATCGCTAATCGTTAGCCATAGTAGTAGAAGTAATAGTTGGCGAGACAACTTCATGAAGACACGATGATGGAGATCATGATGATGGAGGTCATGGTGTCATGCCGGTGACGATGATGATCATGGCGCCCCGAAGATGGAGATCAAAAGGAGCAAAATGATATTGGCCATATCATGTCACTATTTGATTGCATGTGATGTTTATCATGTTTTACATCTTATTTGCTTAGAACGATGGTAGCATAAATAAGATGATCCCTCGCAATAATTTCAAGAAAGTGTTCCCCCTAACTGTGCATCGTTGCTAAGGTCCGTAGTTCCGAAGCACCACGTGATGATCGGCTGTGATAGGTTCTAACGTTCGCATACAACGGGTGTAAGCCAGATTTACACATGCAATACACTTAGGTTGACTTGATGAGCCAAGCATGTACGGACATGGCCTCGGAACACGGAAGACCGAAAGGTCGAATATGAGTCATATAGAAGATATGATCAACATGAAGATGTTCACCGATGATGACTAGTCCGTCTCACGTGATGATCGGACACGGCCTAGTTGACTCGGATCATGTATCACTTAGATGACTAGAGGGATGTCTATCTGAGTGGGAGTTCATTAAATGATTTGATTAGATGAACTTAGTTATCATGAACATAGTCTAAAAATCTTTGCAATATGTCTTGTAGATCAAATGGCCCATGCTAATGTTGCCCTCAACTTCAACGCGTTCCTAGAGAAAACCAAGCTGAAAGACGATGGTAGCAACTACACGGACTGGGTCCGTAACCTGAGGATTATCCTCATAGCTGCCAAGAAAGCATATGTCCTTGAAGCACCGCTAGGTGAAGCACCTGTTTTCCTAGCAACTCAAGACGTTATGAACGCCTGGCAGTCGCGTAGTGATGATTACTCCCTGGTTCAGTGTGGCATGCTTTACAACTTAGAACCGGGGCTCCAAAAGCGTTTTGAGCAGCACGGAGCATATGAGATGTTCCAAGAGCTGAAAATGGTTTTCCAAGCTCATGCCCGGGTCGAGAGATATGAAGTCTCTGGCAAGTTCTACAGTTGTGAGATGGAGGAGAATAGTTCTGTCAGCGAGCACATACTCAAAATGTCTGGGTTGCACAACCGCTTGTCTCAGCTGGGAGTTAATCTCCCGAATGACGCGGTCGTTGACAGAATCCTTCAGTCGCTCCCACCTATCTACAAGAGCTTTGTGATGAACTTCAATATGCAGGGGATGGAAAAGACCATTCCTGAGGTATATTCAATGTTGAAATCAGCGGAGGTGGAGATCAAAAAGGAACATCAAGTGTTGATGGTGAATAAAACCACTAAGTTCAAGAAAGGCAAGGGTAAAAAGAACTTTGATACTTCTCCAACGTATCTATAATTTTTGATTATCCCATGCTATTATATTATCAGTTTTGGATGTTTATGGGCTTTATTAAACACTTTTATATTATTTTTGGGACTAACCTATTAACCCAGAGCCCAGTGCCAGTTTCTGTTTTTTCCTTGTTTTGGAGTATTGCAGAAAAGGAAAATCAAATGGAGTCCAATTGACCTGAAACTTCACGGAACTTATTTTTGGACTAGAAGAAGCACATGGAGTATCGGAGATGGACCAGGAGAGTCCTGGGCGCGCCCCCCTGCCTCGTGGATAGCCCGGAGGTCCACCGACGTACTTCTTCCTCCCATATATACCCATATACCCTAAAAACTTCGTGGAGCACAATAGATCGGGAGTTCCACCGCCAGAAGCCTCTGTAGCCACCGAAAACCAATCTAGACCCGTTCCGGCACCCTGCCGGAGGGGGAATCCCTCTCCGGTGGCTATCTTCATCATCCCGGCGCTCTCCATGACGAGGAGGGAGTAGTCCACCCTCAGGGCTGAGGGTATGTACCAATAGCTATGTGTCTGATCTCTCTCTCCCTCTCTCGTGTTTTTGAGGTGATACAATCTTGATGTATCGCGAGCTTTGCTACTATAGTTGGATCTTATGATGTTTCTCCCCCTCTACAAACTTGTAATGGATTGAGTTTTCCTTTGAAGTTATCTTATCGGACTGAGTCTTTAATGATTTGAGAACACATGATGTATGTCTTGCCGTGCGTATCTGTGGTGACAATGGGATATCACGTGATTCACTTGATGTATGTTTTCGTGATCAACTTGCGGGTTCCTCCCATGAACCTATGCATAGGGGTTGGCACACATTTTTGTCTTGACTCTCCGGTAGAAACTTTGGGGCACTCTTTGAGGTTCTATGTGTTGGTTGAATAGATGAATCTGAGATTGTGTGATGCATATCGTATAATCATACCCACGGATACTTGAGGTGACACTGGAGTATCTATGTGACATTAGGGTTTTGGTTGATTTGTGTCTTAAGGTGTTATTCTAGTACGAACTCTAGGGCTGTTTGTGACACTTATAGGAATAGCCCAACGGATTGATTGGAAAGAATAACTTTGAGGTGGTTTCATACCCTACCATAATCTCTTTGTTTGTTCTCCGCTATTAGTGACTTTGGAGTGACTCTTTGTTGCATGTTGAGGGATTGTTATATGATCAAACTATGTTATTATTGTTGAGAGGACTTGCACTAGTGAAAGTATGAACCCTAGGCCTTGTTTCCTATCATTGCAATACCGTTTATGCTCAATTTTACCATTAGTTACCTTGCTGTTTTTATATTTTCAGATTACAAAAACTATTATCTTCTATCCATATTGCACTTGTATCACCATCTCTTCGCCGAACTAGTGCACCTATACAATTTACCATTGTATTGGGTGTGTTGGGGACACAAGAGACTCTTTGTTATTTGGTTGCAGGGTTGCTTGAAAGAGACTATCTTCATCCTATGCCTCCTACGGATTGATGAACCTTAGGTCATCCACTTGAGGGAAATTTGATACTGTCCTACAAACCTCTGCACTTGGAGGCCCAACAACGTCTACAAGAAGAAGGTTGTGTAGTAAATATCAAGCTCTTTTCTGGCGCCGTTGCCGGGGAGGCTAGCTAAGAGGCACTAACACCCCGTCAACTAAGCTCTTTTCTGGCGCCATTGCCGGGGAGGTTAGCGCTTGAAGGTATATCTTTAGATCTTGCAATCGAATCTTTTTGTTTCTTGTTTTATCACTAGTTTAGTTTATAAAAGAAAATTACAAAAAAATATGGAACTAAGGGTACCTCATATGCTTCATCTTTTTAATATCTATCATGAAAATAAGGATTCCGATAATTGTGCTCAAGTGCTAGAAGAAGAATGCATTAGAATGTTTGGCACTAAATATTTGAATGATGAGCGTGATTGCAATGTTGTTAGTATGAATTCCTTGAATATCTATGATGCTAATGATATGAAAAGCCACAAGCTTGGGGAAGCTATGTTTGATGAAGATGATATTTTTTGTCCCCCAAGTTTTGATGAGAAAATTTATTGTGATGAAAGCATGCCTCCTATTTATGATGATTATATTGATGAAAGTGGATTTGGAGATGTCATGACTTTATTTTGTGATGAATCCACTATTTTGGAAGAGGTTCAAATTGATTATGAGAACAAAGTTGCTACCTATGATGATTATTGTGATGACATGTATGCTATAAAGATCTATGATAACCATGAAACTTGTCATCATGATTTTAGTTTTCAATTGGATTATGCCTCACATGATAGTTATTTTGTTGAGTTTGCTCCCACTACTATTCATGAGAAGAAGTTTGCTTATGTGGAGAGTAATAAAAATTCTATGCTTGTAGATCATGAAAAGAATGCTTTATGTTATAGTTATATTGTTGAATTCATTCATGATGCTACTTAAAATTATTATGAGGGAGGAACATATGATTGTAGGAATTGCAATAATATCAAGTTTCCTCTCTATGTGTTGAAAAATTTGAAGTTATGCTTGTTTTGCCTTCCTATGCTAGTTGATTATTGTTCCCATAAGTTGTTTGCTCACAAAATCCCTATGCATAGGAAGTGGGTTAGACTTAAATGTGCTATTCATATTCTTCATGATACTCTCTTTATGTTACAATTCTTATCTTTTATGTGAGCATCATTGAAATCATCATGCCTAGCTAGGGGCGTTAAACGATAGCGCTTGTTGCGAGGCAACCCAATGTTATTTTTGTTCCTTGATTTTTTCTCCTGTTTAGTAATAAATAATTTATCTATCCTCTTTTGTGATTGATTTTTTATGTTTTAATTAGTGTTTGTGCCAAGTAGAACCGTTGGGAAGACTTGGGGAAAGTCTTGTTGATCTTGCTGTAAAAAACAGAAACTTTAGCGCTCGCGAGAACTGCTGCCATTTTTATTTGGAAAGTGATATTTAGTTAGTTCTTTTTGCACATTATTAATAGATAAATTGGTCACGTCCACCAATTTAGTTTTGAATTTTTGGGGTTCCAGAAGTTTTTGTTAGTTACAGATTACTACAGACTGTTCTCTTTTTGACAGATTCTATTTTTCATGTGTTGTTTGCTTATTTTAACGAATCTATGCCTAGTAAAAGAGTTTATAAACCATAGAGAAGTTGGAATGCAGTAGGTTTAACACAAATATAAATAAAGAATGAGTTCACTACAGTACCTCGAAGTGGTGTGTTGGTTTTCTTTTGCTAACGGAGCTTACGAGTTTTCTGTTAAGTTTTGTGTTGTGAAGTTTTCAAGTTTTGGGTAAAGACTCGATGGATTATGGAATAAGGAGTGGAAAGAGCCTAAGCTTGGGGATGCCCAAGGCACCTCAAGGTAATATTCAAGGACAACCAATAGCCTAAGCTTTGGGATGCCCCGGAAGGCATCCCCTCTTTCGTCTTCGTTCATCGGTAACTTTTACTTGGAGCTATATTTTTATTTACCACATGATGTGTGTTTTGCTTGGAGCGTCATTTTATTTTGCTTTGATTGCTGTTTGAATAAAATACCAAGATCTGAAATTATTAAATGTTAGATAGTCTTCACATAGTTGCATAATTATTATTCGACTACTCATTGATCTTCACTTATATCTTTCGGAGTAGTTTGTTGTTGCTCTAGTGCTTCACTTATATAATTTTAGAGCACGGTGGTGGTTTTATTTTATAGAAATAATTGATCTCTCATGCTTCAATTATATTATTTTGAGAGTCCTTTAGAATAGCATGGTAGTTTGCTTTGGTTATGAAACTAGTTCTAATATGATGGGCATCCAAGATGGATATAATAAAAACTTTCATATAGAGTGCATTGAATACTAAGAGAAGTTTGATACTTGATGATTGTTTTGAGATATGGAGATAGTGATATTAAAGTTGTGCTAGTTGAGTAGTTGTGAATTTGATAAATACTTGTGTTGAAGTTTGCAAGTCCCGTAGCATGCATGTATGGTAAACGTTGTGTAACAAATTTGAAACATGAGGTGTTATTTGATTGTCTTCCTTATGAGTGGCGGTCGGGGACGAGCGATGGTCTTTTACTACCAATCTACCCCCCTAGGAGCATGCGCGTAATACTTGGTTTTTGATGACTTGTAGATTTTTGCAATAAGTATGTGAGTTCTTTATGACTAATGTTGAGTCCATGGATTATACGCACTCTTACCCTTCCATCATTGCTAGCCTCTTTGGTACCGTGCATGGCCCTTTCTCACATTGAGAGTTGGTGCAAACTTCGCCGGTGCATCCAAACCCCGTGATATGATACGCTCTTTCACACATAAACTTCCTTATATCTTCCTCAAAACAGCCACCATACCTACCTATTATGGCATTTCCATAGCCATTCCGAGATATATTGCCATGCAACTTTCCACTATTCCGTTTATTATGACATGCATCATCATTGTCATATTGCTTTCCATGATCATGTAGTTGACATCGTATTTGTGGCCAAGCCACCGTTCATAATTTTTCATACATGTCACTCTTGATTCATCGCAATCCCGGTACACCACCGGAGGCATTCATATAGAGTCATATCTTGCTCTAGTATCGAGTTGTAATCTTTGAGTTGTAAATAAATAGAAGTGTGATGATCATCATTAATAGAGCATTATCCCAAAAAAAGAGAAAGGCCAAATAAAAAAAGGGGCCAAATAAAAAGAAATGCCAAATAAAGAAAAAGAAAGGCCGAATAAAAAATTACAAAAGGGACAATGCTACTATCCTTTTTTCCACACTTGTGCTTGAAAGTAGCACCATGATCTTCATGATAGAGAGTCTCTTGTTTTTTCACTTTCATATACTAGTGGGAAATTTTCATTATATAACTTGGATTTTATATTCCAAAAATGGGCTTCCTCAAATGCCGTAGGTCTTCGTGAGCAAGCAAGTTGGATGCACAACCACTTAGTTTCTTTTGTTGAGCTTTCATACATTTATAGCTCTAGTGCATCTGTTGCATGGCAATCCCTACTCCTTGCATTGACATCAATTGATGGGCATCTCCCTAGCCCATTGATTAGCCGTGATGATGTGAGACTTTCTCCTTTTTGTCTTCTCCACATAACCCCCTCATTATATTCTATTCCACCCATAGTGCTATATCCATGGCTCACGCTCATGTATTGCGTGAAAGTTGAAAAAAGTTTGAGATTACTAAAGTATGAAACAATTGGTTGGCTTGTCATCGGGGTTGTGCATGATGAAGCATTCTTGTGTGACGAAAATGGAGCATGACCAAACTATATGATTTTGTAGGGATGAACTTTCTTTGGCCATGTTATTTTGAGAAGACATGATTGCTTAGTTAGTATGCTTCAAGTATTATTGTTTTTATGTCAATATTAAACTTTTGTCTTGAATCTATGGATCTGAATATTCTTGCTACAATAAAGAGAAATACATGGTGAATATGTTAGGTAGCATTCCACATCAAAAATTCTGTTTTTATCATTTACCTACTCGAGGACGAGCAGGAATTAAGCTTGGAGATGCTGATACTTCTCCAACGTATCTATAATTTTTTATTGTTCCATGCTATTATATTATCTGTTTTGGATGTTTATGGGCTTTATTAAACACTTTTATCTTATCTTTGGGACTAACGTATTAACCCAGAGCCCAGTGCCAGTTTCTATTTTTTTCCTTGTTTTAGAGTATTGCAGAAAAGGAAAATCAAACGGAGTCCAATTGACCTGAAACTTCACGGAACTTATTTTTGGACCAAAAGAAGCCCACAGAGTATCGGAGATGGACCAGGAGAGTCCCGGGCTGCACACGAGGGTGGGGGGCGCGCCCACCCCCCTGGGCGCGCCCCCTACCTCGTGGACAGCCCGGAGGTCCACCGATGTACTTCTTCCTCCCATATATACCCATATACCCTAAAAACTTTGCGGAGCACAATAGATCGGGAGTTCCGCCGCCAGAAGCCTCCGTAGCCACCGAAAACCAATCTAGACCCGTTCCGGCACCCTGCCGGAGGGGGAATCCATATTCGGTGGCTATCTTCATCATTCCGGCGCTCTCCATGATGAGGAGGGAGTAGTCCACCCTCAGGGCTGAGGGTATGTACTAGTAGCTATGGGTTTGATCTCTCTCTCTCTCGTGTTCTTGAGGTGATATGATCTTGATGTATCGCGAGCATTGCTACTATAGTTGGATCTTATGATGTTTCTCCCCCTCTACTCTCTTGTAATGGATTGAGTTTTGCCTTTGAAGTTATCTTATCGGATTGAGTCTTTAATGATTTGAGAACACTTCATGTATGTCTTGCCATGCGTATCTGTGGTGACAATGGGATACCACGTGATTCACTTGATGTATGTTTTGGTGATCAACTTGCGGGTTCCGCCCATGAACCTATCAATAGGGGTTGGCACACGTTTTCGTCTTGACTCTCCGATAGAAACTTTAGGACACTCTTTGAGGTTCTATGTGTTGGTTGAATAGATGAATCTAAGATTGTGTGATGCATATCGTATAATCATACCCACGGATACTTGAGGTGACATTGGAGTATCTAGGTGACATTAGGGTTTTGGTTGATTTGTGTCTTAAGGTGTTATTCTAGTACGAACTCTAGGGCTGTTTGTGACACTTATAGGAATAGCCCAACGGATTGATTGGAAAGAATAACTTTGAGGTGGTTTCGTACCCTACCATAATCTCTTCGTTTGTTCTCCGCAATTAGTGACTTTGGAGTGACTCTTTGTTGCATGTTGAGGGATTGTTATATGATCAAACTATGTTATTATTGTTGAGAGGACTTGCACTAGTGAAAGTATGAACCCTAGGCCTTGTTTCCTATCATTGCAATACCGTTTATGCTCACTTTTACCATTAGTTACCTTGCTGTTTTTATATTTTCAGATTGCAAAAACTATTATCTTCTATCCATATTACACTTGTATCACCATCTCTTCACCGAACTAGTGCACCTATACAATTTACCATTGTATTGGGTGTGTTGGGGACACAAGAGACTCTTTGTTATTTGGTTGCAGGGTTGCTTGAGAGAGACCATATTCATCCTCCGCCTCCTATGGATTGATAAACATTAGGTCATCCACTTGAGGGAAATTTGCTACTGTCCTACAAACCTCTGCACTTGGAGGCCCAACAACGTCTACAAGAAGAAGGTTGTGTAGTAGACATCAAACTTCAAGAAGGACGGCAAGGGAGTTGCCGCGCCCGGTAAGCAAGCTGCCGGGAAGAAGCCAAAGAATGGACCCAAGCCTGAGACCGAGTGCTTTTATTGCAAGGGAAACGGTCACTGGAAGCGGAACTGCCCCAAGTACTTAGTGGATAAGAAGGCCGGCAATACCAAAGGTATATGTGATATACATGTTATTGATGTGTACCTAACCAGCGCTCGTAGTAGCTCCTGGGTATTTGATACCGGTGCGGTTGCTCATATTTGTAACTCAAAATAGGAGCTGCGGAATAAGCGGAGACTGGCGAAGGACGAGGTCACAATGCGCGTCAGGCATGGTTCCAAGGTCGATGTGATCGCCGTCGGCACGCTACCTCTACATTTACCTACGGGATTTGTTTTAAACCTCAATAATTGTTATTTAGTGCCAGCTTTGAGCATGAACATTGTATCAGGATCTCGT
This sequence comes from Triticum urartu, assembly GCF_056163025.1. NCBI lineage: Eukaryota > Viridiplantae > Streptophyta > Magnoliopsida > Poales > Poaceae > Triticum > Triticum urartu. The sequence goes on from NC_141875.1 coordinate 454,051,258, forward strand.
TTAATTCGAGATGGCTACTCATTTAAATCCGAGAATAATGGTTGTTCTATTTATATGAGAGATATGTTTTATGGTCATGCTCCGCTGGTGAATGGTTTATGGTCACACTTAAGGTTCGATGACGCTAGGGTTATAGGGAAAGTTTGTACGTGGGTACCGAATGTTGTTCGGAGTCCCGGATGAGATCCCGGATGTAAAGAGGAGTTTCGGAATGGTCCGGAGACAAAGATTTATATATGGGAAGTCCTTATTCGGTCGCCAGAAGTGTTCGGGGGTTTATCGGTATTGTACCGGGACCACCGAAAGGGTTCCGGGGGTCCACCGGGAGGGATCCACCTGCCCCGGAGGGCCCTATGGGCTGAATATGGAGGGGGAACCAGTCCCTAGGTGGGTTGGGCGCCAAACCCCCTAGGGCCCATGCGCCTAGGGTTTGGGGGAACCCAAAAGGGGCGCCCCCTTGGCTTGGGGGGCAAGCCTCCCCCCTTGGCCGCCGCCCCCCTCTAGATCCATCTGGAGGGGGCCGGCCCCCCTCTCCCTTGCCCCAAATAGAGGGGAGGTGGGAGGGCAGTGGAACCCACATCCAAGGCATAGCCCTCCCCCTCCCCAACACCTCCTCTTACTCCCGCGACGCTTGGCGAAGCCCTGCCGGAGTACCATGCTGCTCCAACACCACCACGCCATCGTGCTGTTGCTGGACGGAGTCTTCCCCAACCTCTCCCTCTCTCCTTGCTGGATCAAGGCGTGGGAGACGTCATCGGGCTGCACGTGTGTTGAACGCAGAGGCGCCGTTGTTCGGCGCTTGGATCGGAATCAACCGCGATCTGAATTGCTACGAGTACAACTCCCTCATCCGCATTCTTGTAACGCTTCCATGTCACGATCTTCAAGGGTATGAAGATGCACTCCCCTCTCACTCTCGTTACTAGTTTCTCCATAGATTGATCTTGGTGATGCGTAGAAAAAATTTAAATTTCTGCAACGATCCCCAACATCAGACGCACAATTCGGGACCCCCTACCCGAGATCTGCCAGTTTTGACACCGACACTATGCCCAAAGAACGTTCGCCACAAGAGTAATAGTATAAGTGTGTGACGTGTGAGCTAAAATAAAAGGTGCGCGACGTCTTTTGTTTTTTAGAAGTTCCGAGGGTAGGGTGTGAAGAGCACATATGTGTGTGACGTCTACCTGCAGATAGGCGGTGGGTGCGAGAGGACTCGGGAGAGTCGTGACTCGTGAGGGTGCGTGTGTGCGTGAGAGAGAGGGGGCACGTATCAATGCAATGCATGTGTCCGTAAATCATTATCCGACGAACGTTCGCCACAAGCCGTTTCCTGCCGAACGCCGTAAGAACCGTTAGATCGTCATCCGACAGTGTCAGTTTTGCCATGTTATTTAACAGAGCAGCCACTCCTCCTACACACAAATCTTCCACGTGAGTGTTAGCAACTATCGTATGCTCCTCCCTCCGTTCCAAAATGCAGTGCATATAGCTTTATTGAAAATTCGAACGTCGCAAACTTTTACCAAGTTTTCGTGTACCAAAATGCACATATAGAATACCTAGTATATATCATTTCATTCATCTTCAAGAGGTAGCTATAAAGATGTGGGAGGAGTCTACAAAGAAAGACCGTCGTATCACCTGCAGCAATTTCAACCATCCTTTGGTGTGGAGAAATATCATAGGAACTCTATATGATATGATTTTTATAGGATTTTTCTTTTAGAGCCAAATCGTTCATAGGAATAGATTCATATACTCCACATTTCAAAGGAAATAAACATGATATCATTTTTATAGCTTTAGAGCCACTTGGTTCATATGAATGGATTCCTATACTCCCATAATTTCAAAGGAAAATAAACATTAGCGTATATTCAATAGAAAAGTTCCTATGATGTGAACCAAATGACATCTCTTTTCTAATCCCTCCTCGTAGGAATTGAGATACATGTCATCTCTAGATTCAATAGAAAAGTTCCTATGATGTGAACCAAATGACATCTCTTTTCCAATTCCTACTCATGGGAATTGAGATACATGTCATCTCTTTCCCTACAACTTCCATGTATATATCTTCTATTCCTAAATAGCTAGTACAACCCACTAGTAGCTTTTTTCCTAGACATGCAACTATGGCACAAGAGCACGTCATGCATGCAAGCCATAAATCACATCGTTTTTTCTACTCTATGCATGCAAGCACCACATCATCAATTCATGCATGTTACTCATAAGTTATTTCTTGCATTAAATTTGCATTGACAATGTACGTGCTGGTCACGTGCACACATATGTAGTTCACATTCACATTGTTGTTAGAAATGTCATTCTTTTAAATGCAATTCATTTTTTCTCTTTGTACTCCCTCCATCTAGGTGTGTGAGTCATCTTACTAAAACCAAATAATCCCAAAACACTTTGGCACGGTACATTAACTCTCTCCTCGTTTCTTGTTTCGTGACATATCAACCAATAAGAGATGTGGGCCGTGCATGCTTTCCCAAAACACAAGCACTTCTCCTTTTTTCTAGAATCTTCCGTATCATAATTGCCCAAACTTTTTTCTAAATGAATTGCCATTATTTGTTTTTTACTTTATGCTTTACAATGCACAATCCCATGAATCTTAACCTTTTTATAAAACTAATTGATTTTGAATGAGATTAACTATAAGAACTAAATGAACATCTACATCATGCGTATATGACTCAAAGCTTTACATGCTATAATGTGTATCTATTCATAATTTGGTTTCCAAATCTCATGCATTCAATGCATGTGTACCTTAATAGTTTTGAGTAGAGTAGCAAATTTCACGCGGCCGCGGGTATATCAAAATGCAGGGCCCATGCATCGTTGCCTTTTGGTCGAACCTACGTCCACAATTTTTTGTACGTATATCTCCACTGGTCCTCGAACCCAAAATGTTGCCTCGTTCCCATAAAACCAAGCGGCCCACACATATTAAGGCATCGGCTCGAACTCAATCCATCTCCCGTTTACTACGACGTGGCCCCGCACACCGTAGTACTCCTACAAACCCTACCGCCGCACGCATCATCGGTTTTCTTCAAGAGGATGAGGGAGAAGCAGATTTGTAGTGTAGGCGCTTAAAAAATGGTTTTGTAGTGGAGGCCCCTACCCTAGGGTGCCTTAGGTAGCTGCCGCACACATCATTGGTTTTCTCTTTTCTTTATGCTCTTGCGCCCTAGAGTGAAATGATGGTTGCTTCATCCGTCCAGCTTAATGCGGGAAAGGTGGGGCTTTGTGATTTGACCCCTCATCGCTCATTTACTACTACTGCGGCACTACGACCAGGGTGCCTCCAAGTCCAACCGTTGCTCCGAACTGTAATTTGGTGCATCGCACATGGAACAAGATGGTGGATGAGCCACATGTCGGCCGAAGGGGTCCTGTTAAGTGTGTCACCACTTCGTGTGTGGACTGACCCTGCTTGAGTTGCTACGCCAACACGACAGGAGCAGCCTACCACTTGGTTTTGCTCCTTGGTGAATCCCAACTATATTGATCTAAAAAGATACATACTGTACTACCCTCTCCGTCTTGGTTTATAGGGCGCACACGTAGTTCTCGGTCATCCATTTGACTAACTAATATGAGTTACTATGTCACAAAAAGTATATCATTCGATTCTTAAGCGGGTGTAGTTTCTAAACATATATTGTTCATCACATATATAACCAGTTAAATTCTCAACCTAGAACGACATGCATGCCCTGTAAACTGATACGGAGGAAGTAGTAAAAATGAGGTGATTTTACCGAGCGATGGGCAGGGGAGCATGGCCTGTCATGCAGTCCCACGTGTCATGATGTACCAAGGCGATGCGCGTGTCCCTCTTGAGGCAGAACAATGGCAGAAGCAATACTACGTGGGTTTCTTGAAGGAGATGATGGCGAAGCGGAGTGTGAAATAATGGTTGCTTCGTCTGTCTAGGAAGGTGCGGCATTGTGATTTGACGTCTCATTGCTCATTACTACTACTGGGGCGGTACGACTGGGGTGCGTCCCCCTACTGTTCTGCACTGTTATTTGGTACATGACACGTTGACCCGGTTGCTATATGTCCCACATGTCGGCGAGAGGAACTACAGAATTCATGAAAGCGAGCGTCGACGGAGGAGTACAATACATAGCTTGGTTTTTGTCGCTTCGCGCGATCCATCGATACAAACCCGGGCCAAAAAAGGGCGAGGGCGGGTCTTTTCCCGCGCGGCGGGCAGGGGAGTTTGGCATAGTCTGTTCGAGGCAACGAGGCAGGAAGGGAAACAAGCAAATAAAGGTTGGGCAACTTAGTTTTGGGAAAATCTGATTTTACAGAGTACATACCCACTATGGAGGTAGTATACTACTTACTACTCACTCCTTTCCGGTTTATAGGGCTCGTCTAAAAAATCATTTTTCCATTTTATAAGTCTCAATTCTACTAGTAGTAGTAGTACCATCACATGTTGGATTTCGAGGTGCGTTAAATCACTTGATGCAAGCATTGACAAGAGAAAACTCACCAACGCATGTAGAAGTTCATGGAAATTTAATGGTCATCCATGCATTCGTTCCAATTAATGCCTCGGTAAACATAACTTCTTGAGAAAAATGAGCGTACATTACTTGTGCAAACTACAAAATTAATTCCACCACTCACCGTCTACCTTGGTTGGAGAGATTTTGAAATTGAGCCATAAAATGGAAAGGAGGGAGTAGTAACATAACCTAGGGTAGCTTGTTGCACCACGGACTCCAAGGAAATTGCTATAGTAGTACTACTCCTATATTCTACTCCAAGGGAATTGAGCGATAAACTGGAAAGGAGGGAGTACTACTAAAAGACATATATTCCAAACAATATGATAATCTCTCTAACCAAGGTAGGGACGAGGAGTAAATGGAGGGACTAGTAAAATTTCTCCTCGTCCTGTGAGCCACCGCGCGCGTGGGCGAGGGAGCAGGCGTAAGGCGTAGTACTACTACCTCCGTCCTGGTTTATAGGTCAACTTTGTAGTTAGTGCCAAATTTTGAACAACTATTTAGCTAACCAAATGTTAATGCATGTCAACAAAAATTATATCGTTGGATTCATATTTCAACATAGTTTTCAATGATATAATTTTGGGTAACATGCATGAACATTTTGTTAGTTTAATCTATAGTCAAAATTTGACACAATATACAATGTGGACCAATAAACCAAGACGGGGGTAGTTTCTAGTAAGCAATCTTCACCTCATCCTGTGAGCCGCGGCGCCCGTGGGCGGGGGAGGCGGCGTAGTAAGAAAGATTCTCCTCGTTCTACGAGTTGACGGGACACATCAAAAGTACGTAATACGTACACAGCATCTCAAGTGTATAGAACCTTTCCTCTAAGGTAGGCCCCACATGACGGATCAAGTCGCAATTTGTTTGTTCACCCGTGGTAGACGATCCTCCATCAAGAGGACAACCACTACACGTGTCAAATTACCACGTGGGCTGCCTTCTTGTATAGAAATGAGGTCCACCGTGTACCCGCGCAGGTGTGGTTGGGAAAGAGACGAGAGTACGTGCGCCGTGCGTGCACCTCTTCTCTTTGTGCACGTCCCCCACCCGCATATTATGCCATCCAACCGTAGCTGCACACATTCTGACAGGAACTCAACCAACCAGATGAAATTCATGCAAACACGGCGATACTTCTCATAAACAATGACGGAATTCATATAAAATACCAGATTTTCATACAAACATGACGAATTTCATTACATTCAAATCAACTAAGCGGTGCTAGTTCTGGACATCACAGGTATATAATACCTGGCCTTAATGGTCGCCCGCCGATCCATTTGTGTTCCTCATGTCCGGCAGCACGATCACCGGACTGCCGAGAGTCCCGAAGGTATATGCTTCAGCGCAAAGGACAGCTCGCTTCCCCGCTACCCAACTGATATGGTTGGCTAATGCCCAAGATGATGGTGGAAGGGGGCTTCTCCGCTTCCGTGGAGCCCATGTGGGGTCGAAGAAGGTCCTCGCAACAGAAGGATCCAGCAAGACACCTGATGTGTATGTCGGCATCGCCTCCACGGTGGCCTTCATGAGACCCAAGCGGCGGCGGCCTCCCGTGTTCTACTTCTCCTCGATGATGGCGGCGGACGTGGAGGCGCTGTCCACCGACTCGTCGCTCTCCATGCACCCGGCTTCTGTCTCTGCTTGCATGGCGCGGCCGCCGGCATGGGAGTCTCGGCCACAGAAACGGGAGACGCGGTCGCAGACACAGGAGGCGCGATACGAGGCGGCAGCGTGGACGGCAGTGACGACGCCCGTGCACCGCTCCTTGTCGAGCTGGCCAAGAGCGGCGAGTTACTGAACCACGCGCCGTCTTGGGGCGGCAACTAGCTCCATTGGGCGAGGGGAGGGAGGTGGATCAACGAGCTACATAGCTCGTATCTGGCGGGCTCGGCGGGCCACCCAGCCAGTTTGGATGCGGGATAACTACTCTTCGTAAGCCATTTTAAGAGTGGACAAAATGGTGAAGGAGGAGACAGGGGAGCGGCGGAGGGGGTGCGATTCTTGGCCAACGTTTGGCCTCGTTTAAATAGGAGACTAAATAGATGGCGGACGGGAGGAGCTCGGCCGGCGTTGTGTTTAATGCTGGCCCGGTCATGAACGGACGTGTGTCCAGAGTGGGTTTATTTGCTTCCACACGGGTTTCATGGAGGCGTTTGAATGTGGCAAGGAGGCATGTTCAGCCAGGCGTGCATCGAGTGGCGCCCTTGACTCTGACGTAAGACATTGCACCGTTCTTCCACTGACGTGTGGGCTCTTTGGGTACATGGCCTGCATGCCAGTGACCCAACGCAGTCAGGACACGGTAGAGGAACTTTTGGTGGGCCAGGGCATGCGTGCGTGTGTTCGTTATGTGTACGTGTCAGTGTTGCACCCCTGCATGCATGCGTGTGTTCGTGCGAGTGTTGCGTGCGTGCATGTGTATGTGCGGGTGTGGCTACACGTCAGTCGACTGACTTTTTCATCTCTGGTCAGTAGATTTTCCAGCCGTTGCATACGGAATCAAGGGCCCGTAGTTTATCTACAACCTCCACCCCCTGAGCCGCCAGCCACCGCCGGCTGCCGCCGCCCGCGGCTAGCCCACACGGCCACGCCCGCCCCGAAACCCCTCCCCACCGCCGGGCTGCCGCCGCCCCGGCCATCCCTCTAGTCCCCCCCCCCCCCCCCCCCGCGTCGAGCTTTTCTCCGGTGATCCCCACGCCACCGCCCAATCACCGCCCCCCCCACCGCTGGCGACTGCCAACCAGAGGTCTCATGACTTCGAATCCCCACCGACCACTAATTTATTACCATTTTTGTCCTTCATATACGCGCTGACGGGTGGGCCTTATGGTAATGTGCGCTGCTGAATGTGGACTGTTTGACTGGTTAATTGATCGTCTCATCAACAAATTACGGAGCTGTATGGTGAGCCAGTGACCGTATGATCGACCTAAAATGTGTTTTATTAACACATTACAGAATCAAACTACCATTATTTCTTTCATATACGCGCTGACAAGTGGACCCCACGGTTACGCGTCACGTGGAACGTTTGGCTGGTCAATTGGTTGTGACATCAACAAAATACGGAGTTGTACGGGTGAGCCAGTGACGGTATAATCATGACATGTATTTTGTAACACGGTACAGATGCAAGCGCTCATATATACGTGCAAGCACTCACCGCTATAAGCGCACACACGCAGACCCTACCCCTATGAGAACCTTCGAGAGAGTGAGCCAGCATATGATCTTGAGATTTTACGAAGTCACCATAGGTGCCTCGTAGTCGAGTGGAACGTCTCCTCCCACTGAACGCACATCGCCGGAAAAATACTGAAATTAACCCAGGATAAATGCGAGCACCAGGACTTTAACCCTGGTGGGATCGAGAAACCACTGTCCTCCTAACCATCCAACCATAGGTTGGTTAGCACCACAAAATGTATGTGCTGACCGTGATAATCTTATTCTGAAGTCCAATGACCATATCATGCTTTCGCTTCAAATACAATGACTGTAAGTGTCATCAACAAAATACGGAGCACGCATCAAATACAATGTCCGTCAATGTCATCAACAAAATACGGAGACATATCGTGAGCTAGATGCCGTATGATCACCACGAGAATATATACGGTGACCGTAATGAGCATATTCTAAAGTCCACCGACCGTATAGTGCTTTCTCTTGAAATACAGTGACCGTCATGCGTGAATGTGTCATGGGGATGCATACTTTCAGAGGGCCGAGAGATAGTTTGTGTGCATACGTGAAAGTGGTGTAGAAATAGGGGGTGTCCGGTGGAGACAAGGAGAGATATGCCCTTTGTTTCTCTTTCCCGTGACTAATATTTTAGGAGAAAATATAAACATTCACAATGCAGAACAAATATTTTTGGATGCACCATGCAATTAACTTTCATGTATAACATTGTACTATTGTATATGCTTATTTTCTTAGTGGCCGATTGCGTGTGTGGTGTGGTGGGCACATCATTCTAGTTGGGGTGGGCACATCATTTCTAGTTGTGGTGGGTCAACATGAGGACTCATGGGTCGGTTCCATCCTGCGCCACATAGGTTGGACCAAGACACATTATACGAAGACCCATGTGGAGGATTCGGCGTACAACACGAAGCTACCAGAGTCGTGGAGGACTCTATCCCCACTGGTGATAAGCCGACTATATATGACTAGTCGTCAACCCGTGCAGATGCACGGGCTATCCACTTTAGGTTACACTTAAGCACAATAAAGTTTATATTATTATAATTAAATATTCATTTGCAAAGTTATTTTGAATTTAAATACATCATGAATTTTGGATTGTAAATATAAAATAATATATTTTTGGGGGATGTATATCATTGAGAAATGTTGGTAGATAAGAGAAGAGGCTGGTAAAAATCATTAGATGTAATGTGTCGCTTTAAAGCTGATAGTGGCACTATTGCAAGGTAAGCATGTAGAGATTACATATGACATATAGAATTTCCAAGTTACCAATTAAAGTGTTCATGCACCCATGCCTACCATGATGCTTTCAGTAATGATTTCTATTGACTTACTCTCCACATTACAGTTTTATGAGCTACAAAATTTGGAGGAACCAAACTGTTTATTTCAGAACTGTTTTTCTATGACAACAATGTACGTGAAAGGAAAGGTTGTGAGAGGCGAGATTATATGGATTCGGTTTGTAGTTTTAGGAAAATGTTGTTGATAAGGGGCATGAAAGTAATTAAGAATGGGTGAAATCTTAATTAACAACATGAAGGCAGACAGGTGAGAATAACATAGTTGTCGAGTACAACAACAAAACCATAATTACACCCACAAACAAAAATAGACTGATAAATCAACGTGTTTGTATACATCATGTTTTGCAAGCAGCGGCTTTGCATATTTGGTTTAGCATGCATTGATCATGTTTTGGGGTTGTCATGTTGGATGCAGCAAAATCTGGGTAGCAAAGAAGAAATAAGCCACGGATACTGTCAATACATTTTTCTTGCTTGTAATTTAAAAGCACCCTCGTTTTTTTCTTTTGCTCGGAATGCCATAAAAATGTGTGGAAGAAAAGGACGTAAGTGAAAAACATAAGGGAATATAGATGTAGACCTTGGTCCAGCAAGGCATATTACAAAATGACGTTTCTCACATTCCTAAGTCTAGTTAGTAAATAACATCAGGAGGCACAGGAAATTAAGCGTTGGAGCTAACTGGGATATATATTACATAGTGGCCTTGTCCCTTCCGGACTTGGGCAATCACGGGCTTGTCCCTTCCGGACTTGGGCAATCACGGGCGTGTGCTCTGTTTTTCTGGCCGGTAGATCCAGTAGTAAATAATCCTTGTTTGGTGCGTCCTCCATGAATCAATCAAGGTGCTTTAATCCTTATGGCAGAAAGAAGTCCTCCCAGAGCAACCTAACTGGCACTGTAGCAATTACTTGGTTCTTGCACAAATGCGTCAGACAATACAAACTGCACAAAATTCTCTTCAAGAATCAAGGATATATCTACTAAAAAGCAAATAAATTAAGAGCCAATACAAAAACTTCAATGCTAGTACTTTACCCTGATCAATCCTTTCTTATCACCATGCTTTTTATGCTTCCGCAGCCACATGTAATCTCCATTGACAATCATCGCTCATCGGCATGAACTGGCACTTCTCTGTGCGCCAATGCATCCTCTGGTTGGTGCCAGCGCTCGCCGGCCAACCTGCAACTGTTACCAGATAGATCAATCAGAAGAACATAAGCATCATAGACGATAGTCGTCAACCCATCTATTTGCAAGTCCTAGCATTTTGTACAACACCTAAAGATAAAGGTACTAAAATCATTTATTAGATACACAATATTTAGATATATAAACTAAATTATTATATCAGTCTCTTGAACCAATCGAAAGGAAACATGCAAATTTCGGTTTACTTAAGAAGAATGTAAATTTTGTCATACTAAATGCTAAGAAAAATGATCCAAATTCAGAGGTACATCAAATCACAATTATAGTATTGAAAGAAAACACACAAAAGGCATTTTTATCTCTTCCCAAAATAGGATAAAAAAATTAATGAACAATTAGACTTTTCAATGGTTCATAGATGAATACACTGTACCACAAAGAGTCTTAAATTGTATATTGTGTTACCTAACTTATTTAGATAGGCAAATAATCCAAAAATATAACAAAAAAGTATTGGTACAGAAAAATGTAACATGAAACATGAAATGTAAGAACCAAATAGAGGAACAAACATTTTGTGGCCACTTGATTGTAAAAAGAATGGACACTAAAGTTACTATAAATTTTTAACTTTTCTATAAGGTGAGGTAGTAATAAGCCAAAAAAATATGACATCTCATTTCTTTTGGCGCATTCACCTCAATTATTTTCTTATGCTTGTTTTTTGCATAAAATATAAGGCATGTGTGTAGATAGATGACTGAACTATTGGACTCTATGTGCATCCTTTTTGTGAGCTTATACGACTAAAAATCAGGAAGAGATTGCAAACTTGGAAATCATAGAAACTTACATTTAGTTTTGTATTTAGTTATTAATCGATATGATTTTCCATTTATCCCACTACCAAGACCCAAGCTTGCATTACTCATTACTCAGTGCCCTGCATATTTTGTGAAAGGCTCTTAGTTGAGATATTCCATGTCCAAAAAATACAATTTATTTAATGCGTTCGTAATTCTGAATCAGGTACAAAAATAAGCAGACAAATATTACTTATGTCTTATAAGTTTGATACATGTGCCACCTAATAAATTTTCCCAAAAAGGAAAGCTGAGAGGTCCTATGCAGCACCATCATGTGTTTCTTCTTTCTAGTTTAGAGACAACCTAAGATTTCACTACTGATAAGGAGAATCTCCTTACTAAGGAAATTACCAGGTCATACCATGGGCATAAGAATTGTTCTTTGGAATTTCATCACCATATTAAAAAAGTATTGAAGGAGAGGTCTGTAAAAAAATCATCCATTAATGAGTGCGAGCACTACTAAAACAACTATAGCACACAATAACCAACAATCTATATAGAATCCGGTCACTTTGAAAAGTTAAAATGATTTATATAATATATTAGAGAATTGTGCCAGCTAGACCACTGATCATGAAGTAAAATATTTAGAGAAATATCTTTACAAAAGACAACTATTATTGGTACAAAATTTGGAAGGGTAGTCACTGAAAAGAAATTCCTTTCTAACTGAATACAACACTGATCAAATTATACAATTGATAGTAACTTGTGTAAGATAATATTACGTACGACAAAATCACTGGATAGAGGACTCCCTCGGTATTAATGTATTAATCGCCGCTCAAGAACACATAATTGAAGTACTGTAACGAATGGCCCAAATGAAATTTTATATATGTCAGCAAAACAAACTACAAAAGGGCATGTTATTTAATACACCACGGAATAATTTGAGCAAATTTGATCGTAGCAGGTCTGAACATGCAAGATTAGCATCACAAATCATAGCTTCTATAACATCAGAGTCCATAGCATCAGAGGCCGTACCTTTCGCAGTGTGTGAGTTTCTCATTCCAGCACACATACATTGTCATGTACCAGCTGTTTGTAGAGCTCATCCCAATGAGAATTTGTATATTCTTTAGTTATTATGTCTCTTAACAGTTAGGATAGCATTATAACTAAGTTGATGAGTTGTTAGGTTTTTGGTTGGTGATGTCTCTTGTTAGATTTAACCTGGAATAAAAAAATTATAATCTAGGAGTTACTCATCTGTTGGCTTTACTCAACAACTTTTTAATTAGAAGGAGCTCCTAACATAGATCATCTACAAACATAAATTCTATTCCATGGCATATGGATTTGCTATTAACGTATTGATTTGTATCTATATGTTTACACCAAATCAAAATCAAATGGAAGCATCGTACATCATTATTCCAAGGAAATAAGCTAAGAGCATGCATCTTCATTCTTCAATAGAGTTCTGCTCGGTGTTCAGTGCATATAATAATTTAGTGCTACAATTGGTATTCCTCCAGACTATGCTTTTTCATACAGCAAATTAGCACCTCATCTCCATAGGAGCTGTGAAATCTTTACTTTGGTCTCTCTTTCCCCTGTTTGCAAATCAATTTATGTTTCACCCCATCTTCATAGTAGAAGTAAAGGGACACGATTAGCTGATGATATTCAAATCCACATAAACTCTGTTTGCACCTACAGATGACAACGACTACTCTGTATGCACCTATAGATAACATCGACTACTCTGTATGCACCTGATATTAACTTTCCTATAAAATAAATATACGCATATAACAATACTTACATCCTTTTAATATGAAATACACAAAAATCAAATATCAGACAGTTGTTGATGTTACTATGACAACACGACAAAAAGAATCCACGTTAATATTGTTGACCTTCTCACCCCGTAGTCTAAAATTAAAATTTTCTATCCTGTATATTCCAAGAGTTGTAAATATTAGGAATCACGGTATTTGTACTCATTTAATTCCTTTTGATGTACTCGCTCAATCTGAATCACAGTATCTTCAATCTTTGAGATCCCATCAGTTGTCTATTTTTCCTCAGACGGTTTGCTAACTTGCATTGACCAGTTTATCACGGCATATGATGCCCCAATGAATACTAACCTGTCTGACGTCCTAGCTTGCTTTTATGCATGCATCCATGACGTACATGATGTATATGCTATGCCATGGACCTGAGCATGTAGTCTGCGATCGAAGCAGCTTCTTGGATGCCACGCATACTGAGCTACATGCGATGGGGTTACTCCCGCTTCTCCGGCATCTCTTGTGCAAGGGCTGCCTATACTCCCATGAGAGATGTGGCCGGGAAACCAGGCTAGGGCGTTAGACGACTTGTGAATCCCGAGGTAGTCGTATATAGTCAAGAGATATATTAATTATAAGTACACCTGATGGGCATAGTTGTGCTCCGGTCCGATCTCCATAAGGCATACAGAAATTGTACTTCAAAAGATTGAGGGTTTGATCCAAATCGTGATTAGGATGAATTCGAGGACAACCTGATCAAAATAGAGATGCAAAACAATTAAATCCGAATCCAAATTAATATTTTGGATGACAAATCAGCAAAAAAATTGCAAAATAGATTGAGGAACGAACCCGATCCAGAAATTGTACTTCAAAAGATTGAGGATTTGATCCAAATCGTGATTAGGGTGAATTCGAGGACAACCTGATCAAAATAGAGATGCAAAATTATTAAATCTAAATCCAAATTAATATTCTGGATGACAAATCAGCAAAAAAATGCAAAATAGATTGAGGAACGAACCTGATCTAGATCAGGAACGCTAGATCCATGGCCCCATATGCTTTTTAGATCCATCGCCGCGCTTGCTCTGTATTAGTTTGGTTTCTAGGGTAGAGAGATTTGAGAGAGAAAGATTGGAGAGGAAGGGACCGTGGGCAAGATATTTGGTTTTCCATGGGGGAAAGAGATGGACGGGTGGAATACTTTCCATCGTGGGGAGAGGGGAAAAAGGAAGGGACGGTGGAATACTTTTCATATTGAGATTAGAATCTGATTATTCTATCATCTATTGTTTTTTCTTTTGTTAGCTAATCTAAACCGTTATAACTCAGCCTCACAAGATAGACGGTTCCTAATTTCTGATTAACGTGGTAATTACTTGGGAGTCTGTAATTAGTATAGGTATAGATATAGATATAGATTTGTAACCCTAGGCCCCGAGTATGTTATAGAAGCATGGGGCTAGTTCGTCGATAGTATACACACGCACAATGTCTGGTATTCATGTGTACTTTGTACACACCCCTATCACTAATATAGTACCAGGAGTAGGCTTTTTCCTCAACTGCAAGGGTCCGAACTTGGGTAAAACTTTGCCTCGTATTAGCATCCAGCCTAACATTCAGGGATATCCTACCGAATGATCTGATGGAATCATATCTGCCAACTACTAAGAGAGAGGTGTGTCTGTGGGGGGGGGGGGGCAATGTGTGCGAGAGAGGCCTAAAGATATAGGCACATATATGTGTGTATAGAGGGCTATTAGAGACCGTGCATGTGTATATATGCATGTGAGAGAAATAGTGTTTTCCAACTGAGATTAGTGAAAAGAGTGGTACATAGTAGTCAGAAAGAGAGAGAGAGTGCGTGAGACACCCCGGGAGAGATTGTGAGCATGTGTGAAAGAGAAATGCCAATGTATATAAAGTGTGTGCACCTATGCGTTAGATAAAGAGATATATAACACGTTTGTGAGAACGGGCTGAGGCATAGTGCATCTACGTGTAAAAGGCGGTTCTACGCATTAAATTAAAATATAAATGGCATTATTATTTTTGGATGAGATCATGAATTTTGTAATTTGCGTATGAACGAAAATTGGTCTATCAGACACCCATACTCTATTGAATTCTAACATCTGCATGTGTTTATTTCATATTATGGATCCATAGAGTGAGAGCGGTTTGAAATACAGGCAATGCATTGCTTTTGCAATTCATATATAAACATTAATTAGTGCAGTCCATGTTGTTAGTGTGAAGCACTTTATACATTTGTCACTTATATGGATATATTCCAAATTGCTAGCTATGAAATAGAATACATCTTGAATTCAAAATAAAGGGGGTTTCGAAGATTCGAATTCATAGGAAGTGCATTCATCTATTTGAACCCGAGATAATGTCATTTGTAAATCAGATCTAAAAGGGGGCATCAATCTTCGTTGTGCGTTTGAATATGCTATATATTCATACGCATGTCTGACTATTTTTTTGCAACCAAGGAGATTATATCTGGAACCATGCATGAACTGAGGTAAGTTGCATATTATTTATATATACTTGTGTACAATGTATATTCAAATGTACCCCCTCCATTCCAAAATAATCGTAGTTTTAGGCTTCTCAAGAGTAAAGATTTGTGAAGTTTGACAAATCCTGAAAGTTCAATTCAAGAGAACCGAAAACGTTAATGCTTCTGCTCCCAAATATTGAACAAAGCGCCAAATAAGCCTCTGGTCACCCACCACGCGAGACTAATTGTCGGTGTCAAAACCGACGGATCTCGGGTAGGGGTCCCGAACTGTGCGTCTAGGCCGGATGGTAACAGGAGGCAGGGGACACAATGTTTTACCCGGGTTCGGGCCCTCTCGATGGAGGTAAAACCCTACGTCCTGCTTGATTAATATTGATGATATGGGTAGTACAAGAGTAGATCTACCACGAGATCGGAGAGGCTAAACCCTAGAAGCTAGCCTATGGTATGATTGTCTGTTCGTCCTATGGACTAAAACCCTCCGGTTTATATAGACATCGGAGAGGGCTAGGGTTACACAGAGTCGATTACAATGGGAGGAGATCTACATATCCGTATTGCCAAGCTTGCCTTCCACGCCAAGGAAAGTCCCATCCGGACACGGGACGAAGTCTTCAATCTTGTATCTTCATAGTCTAACAGTCCGGCAAAAGGATATAGTCCGGCTGTCCGGAGACCACCTAATCCAGGACTCCCTCAGTAGCCCCTGAACCAAGCTTCAATGACGATGAGTCCGGCGCGCAGTATTGTCTTCGGCATTGCAAGGCGGGTTCCTCCTCCGAATACACCATGGAAGAATTTGAATGCAAGGATAGTGTCCGACCCTGCAAAATAAGTTCCACATACCACCATAGAGAGAATAATATTTTCGCAAATCTAATTTGTTGACTTGTTTTGGCAGCATGATGTTATGTCATGGCCCGGTGATTATTCGAACCGTTTTTCTTCAACCATCTCCACACATAACGCGAGACGGTTTCTTGACACGTCTTGTCAAAGCAGAGATTGTATTCCCCCAATTATGGGATTCTCATTAATACGGTCATGGGTAACCCAATCGTGTCTAGGACTCCTAGATTATAGGCAAGTCCCGAATGGCTACGGAGAGGACGCTTGATATTCACCCTCTTTATAAAGGGACAAGGTTTTCGCTTTTTCCCTCTCGTGCTCAATCGAACCCCTCCCCCGCCTCGAGTTCTAACACCCAAAGCCCAGGTCAGGTGCTCCGGATCTTCAATCATGTCCGGATCCAGCCTTCAAGGCCGGTGGATGCCCTCCTCCGTCACGAAAGGGGATATCAAGAAGTTGAGGGAGGCCAGATACTTGACCGCCGAGGTTTCGCATCGGCTGCCTGCTCGAGGGCAGGTCGTCCCCACTCCCGAACCCAACGAGAACGTCGTGTTCATCTCCCACTTCCTCCGAGGCCTAGGCCTCACTCTGGATCCCTTCGTCAGGGGTTTGATGTTCTATTACGGGCTAGATTTCCATGATCTAGCTCCGGACTCCTTTCTCCACATCTCGACATTTATTGTCGTGTGTGAGGCCTTCCTCCGCATTACCCCTCACTTCGGCCTGTGGCTCAAGACCTTTGAAGTGAAGCCGAAGATGATCGAGGGGCAACATGCAGCGTGCGGAGGCGCGTCAATAGGCAAGATGGCAGGAGCTCCGTGGCCGAAAGGTTCCTTTCCAGAGGTGTCCGAATTATGGCAACGGGAGTGGTTTTACGTCACGGGTCCCAGAAGTGCCAAGTGGGCGGCTGCCCCCGCTTTCCGCTCGGGCCCCCCACCACAACTGATGTCATGGATTAGCAGAGGTCTGAGCTGGGGTCCAGCCAAGGACGTGCCTATACTGCAAAGCCGCATTCAAGATCTCTTCGAGGGAGATTTTAATTTGGTTGTGGTAATGCAAGTTATGATGGTTCGTCGAATCCAGCCTTGCAAACGTCGGCCCCTTCGCTTGGGGGAGTTCAACCCAGAAGGACCGCGCGCCATTCAAAGTTTCCTCGGCTTGACGCACGAGGAGATGTACAAGTCATTCTTCGGACCTCAAATAGAGTATCCGGATACTACCGAGGACGTGGGCCTGAGCAGTAACCACGCCGCCGAACAAGTAAGAAATCCTCTAGCCGAACACACCATCTTTTATTCATCATGAAGTTATTTATGAGATTGCTCTTTGACCAGGACTGGCTAACAAAGGCGAAGATGATTCGGTGTACGGCCCCCCTCCCTGAGGGTTTGGAAAATCCGGTATTGGAAAAGATGCTCGAGCTCGCACCTTGCCCGGAGCCCTCGAAGGAAGATATAGGGGGGAATAATATGGGCGGAAGCGGGCCCCCATTGCTGCCAGTTCCATCCGAGGGAATGAGCGCCTCCATAAAGGAGGATAACCGGGGGAGGAAGAGGACTGCTTTCGAGGATCCGGAAGCTGAGGCCTCCAAACGGGACAAGAAGTCTCCAACAGAGGGTCCTACCTCGGGGGGTGCTCTTGCCGCACAAAGTCCGCGGGGGGATCAGCCCTCCAACGAGTCGTAAGTGATCCAAAAAAATTTAATAGTGAAGGTATACTATCTTTCTTCTGAGAAAATAACCGCCGCATATATCTTTGCAGTTCGGGTCTTAGCCCTTCTCAGCTGAGCTCGTCTTCGGGGGATCTTCTTCCGGAGATGATGGAGAGCGAAACGCCTCCCACGGACTCCTCCGCTCAAGAAGCGGCGACCCCGAAGTGTCGTCACGGAGGGCCTCTCCGGATCTGGTGAGGCCAGAAGATAATCCCATAGACCCCCAAAGTCCCCAGCGTCCAGCTCTCGAAGAGAGCAAACAAAAGAGTCCAGCACCATATGGTATGCGGTCGGACGTTCTGTGGGAGCTGTTGGGGTGAGCAGCCATCTCAGAAGAACACCGTACGCTGATGGTATGGTGATGGAAAGAATTTCGTCCGCCGAAAGCGGATTACATGAAGCCTTTATGAGTATACTGACAGACTTTGAGGTACGTGTGATAATATGTGATAGTACCGCACATGTTAGGTGTGCCCTGTGTAGATAGTAGCCCCTGAGACTCTGGTTGTCGTCGAGAACGGCAGCGAACAGAGGATCATAGTCCCAGGCAATAACCAGACTGCCTTTATGTGCAGGTGGTGGGAGCTCCGGTGGCTAGCCGGACTAGTGAGTTTGTCGAATTAAAACGGCAACTGGATGCGGCAGACGCCGACATCGAGCTTGTTAACAAGCGGCTTGACGAATCACAGGGTAAGTAATGTTTTCTGGTGAATGTCGCACAATAAGAGCAACATGATGCCAGTATCTTTAATATGTTGTGACTGCAGACGAAGCTGCCACCGTGGAGACCCTTCGGGTGGAACTCGCCCGAGCCAAGGAACAAGCGCGGGTTAGTAATGCGGCTGCTTTGAAGGCGGCCGAAGAGTTAAGAGCCGAGAAGGCTACCCATTGCGAAAGCAAAGAAAAGATGGCCAAGATGGCCGTAGAATTAAAAGGCACTGCCGACCGTTGCCAGTTCCTTGAAGAAGAGAACCGAGTGAAGGCAGCGGACCTTGAGAAGGCCACTATGGCGACCAAAGACAGTCGCTCTGCTAGGAGGGCGAAGAAGGAGGAGCTGCGCGAAGCCGGGGATATTGCGGCTGGGAAGCCCTTTCTGCTGCGGAGGAAGTTCGGAGATCCGCGGTATGCCCCTCTGGATTGGCTGTGGAGTTCGGCAGATGCATATATGGACTTGGCGGCGAGCGCTGTCTATGCGGTCGAATACTTCCAAGATCAATCAGATCATGAAGTGGACAAGCTATTCTGGTCGCAATTCAACGTTCCAGAGCGTCCGCTTCCTTTGACTGATCAGCTATCCGAATGGGCTGAACTTAATAGGTTGTCCGGACTCGCCATGAGGTCTATTGTAGATCATTTGTGGCCGGAGAAGCCGAAGCCGAACAACTATTTCAGCTTAGTGCATCAGTTCCTTGGCGCAGTGCCGCGCATCAACGCGATGAAGAGGTCGGCATGCATAGAAGGCTCGCGGATGGCCTTTGCCCGTGTCAAGGCATACTGGGCGGAGATGGATGCTACCACTGTTGCGGCGCAAGGTTCGGCCATAGGCCGAGTAGCTGCCGAGCACTATTTTGAAGAGGTTCTTGAGGGTGCTCGTTTGATAGAGTCCCAGTGCTCGAAGAACATGATGTTTGAGTGACATGTATTCCCATTGTAAACACAATGTTTTTATGAAATATAGTAAGGCTGTATTTATACTTTTGCCGAAAATTAATGTGATGCCTCCTGTGCGGCCGTTTATGTACCTGAAAGATTGCAGTCGTTGGCTTCAACCCCCACGCATATAATGCGGAGGTTCTCGCAAAAAACGTGTGTTCACACTTAACCCAACGTCTTGGTCCTATTAAGAAGGTGATAGCGCAGCGAACGAGGCAACCAGACTATAATGCTTTAACACTTTCACTTAGCCATAGGAGTTTGACAGTGGGGCTACTAGATAGCCCCTGGTGGCTCCGCACTCTCCCGATCTCGGGGTGCGTACATGCCTGGCCGGAAAATGGCCCTTCGTTAAGGCAGAGGAATTCTAACATTCCGATAGGTCATCGAGTGGTTGACTAGTCTCACGCTATATCATGACAGTCAGTTTTTGGCTTTCTCTACTGAGGTGCTCGTCCGGATGAACCAGGGCACAATCGCAGTAGTTCTCCTGGTGCTGCCTTAGCCGATAAAGCGGAACGTAAGGCACCAAAATACAGGAGCCGGGCAAACCCAACATTTGACCAAAAACAATGATTCGGAGCTGATGCATATAAGGCCAAACTCCCTAAGGTATTCGGTCTTTATGGTATAAACCGGGCCTAAATAGTGACCTTTGTAAGAAGCCCCTTGTGTCTAGGTACGTCCATTATTCTGACGTGGCCACATGCCAAGACGTCAGCATCCTTCTCAATTGTGTTGAGAATTCGAGGGATGTGTATCAACAAGAGACAGTAAAAAAGGTTTACGTAGGGTCTTAATCTAAAAAGAATCCTTGGAGCGGGTCCCCGCTGCACGTCTGCGCCTATGTCTCCGTTGTGCTGTATCCTGGACGGGTTTAGCACGATGATCATCTGTAAAATAGAGGAACTTAGGTGAAAAAATTGTCGTGCAAATAGATAGTTTTTAAAGAAACCATGTATAACTAAAAATGAGTAGAAATTGCCACTTGTCTGCGCGCGTTGAGCCCCTTGTATTTGTAATAGGGGTGTGGCCATCAATCCGGTACAAATTACATATAGCAGCGCCGGACTCGTCTAACCGCGTCCGTGGTCTTGACGACCTATAAAATGCTTTAGTTGGTGAGGCCGTTTTTAGTGTGCGGCTGCCAAGGCAGTCGCATTCTCTTCGGCGCGCAAAGATCGCTTAATACTTCCGTTCACTGTAATGATGCCACGTGGACTGGGCATCTTGAGCGTGAGGGAAGTGTAATGCGGTATTGCATTAAAGCGAGCAAAAGCTTCACGTCCAAGTAGTGCTTGATAACCGCATTGGAACGGAGCAATGTGGAAGGTTAAATGTTCGCTACGAGAGTTATCGGGGAAGCCGAATATAACCTTTAGTAGCAGGGAGCCCGTGCAGTGAGCCCCTGGGCCTGGCGTTACTCCTTTAAAGGTAGTGTTGCTATGGCAAATTTTCGTTGGGTCTATCCCCATTTTGCGGATTGTATCCTGGTATATCAGGTTTAAACTGCTGCCACCGTCCATCAGGACTCGTGCAAAGTGGTATCCGTCAATTATTGGGTCTAATACCAGGGGAGCCCATCCTGCCCGCCGGATACATGCTGAGTAATCACGATGGTCGAAAGTGACCGGTTGATATGACCAGTGGCAGGGTTTCGCGGTGATAGTCCCTTGGGCATATTTATCTGGGAGGGCCGCTTTGCTTCCCTTGATCATGTGTAATACGTTGACTGTTTTAACTTCTAATGGAAACTTCTTTTGTTCCCTAGTGTCTTGCTTGAGAGGCTCATCCTCATCTTCGCTTGGTGTATCCTCCCCCTTGTGTACGGCGTTAAGCTTGCCGGACTGCTTGAAGACCCAACATTCTCTGTGGGTATGATTAGCGGGTTTACCAGGGGTGCTATGGATCTGACATACTTGGTCCAGAATTTTGTTCAGGCTGGACAGTTCATCTCTGGCGCCTTCAGAGGGCGGCTTTTGCTGACCTGGCCGAGAGCTTCGGAATCCGACGTTTACCACCGTGCTCTTCGGGCTGTCTTCTTTATTCCGACGCTTATTATTTTTGTTGCGTCGTGATTTCCTGTTTCATCTCTAACTTCAGATGTGCTTGGGTCGCTGGTGCTGCATCTGGCTAGCCAAGTGTCCTCACCCGCGCAAAAGCAGGTCATGAGGCTTGTTAATGCTGCCATTGTTCTCGGCTTTTCTTGCCCGAGGTGTCTGGCAAGCCATTCGTCGTGGACGCTATGCTTAAAAGCTGCCAAGGCTTCGGCATCCGGGCAGTCAACTATTTGGTTCTTCTTAGTAAGAAACCTGTTCCAAAGCTTTCGGGCTGACTCTCCGGGCTGTTGAGTTATATGACTCAAATCGTCCGCATCCGGGGGTCGGACATAAGTCCCTTGAAAATTTGCCCGAAAAGCGTCTTCGAGCTCTTCCCAGCTTCCAATGGAGTTTTCGAGGAGGCTTTTAAGCCAGTGCTGAGCTGGCCCTTTGAGCTTGAGGGGTAAGTACTTGATGGCGTGGCGATCATCTCCTCGAGCCATATGGATATGGAGGATATAGTCCTCAATCCAGACCCCAGGGTCTGTTGTTCCGTCGTATGCCTCTATGTTTACGGGTTTGAATCCCTCTGGAAATTCATGGTCCAGCACCTCATCGGTGAAACATAGGGGGTGTGCGGCACCTCTGTATCTGGGTGTACCGCGTTGTTCTGATGTTTGTTGTGTTACATCATATGCTGGGGCGTGCTTGCGTGGTCCACAGATGGATCTGGTTGCGCCGTCCTTTTGGTGCGAGCCCTCGCGTGGATTGCGTATTGGCTTGTGAGTGGCGTTGTTTGCCGCTCTATGTTGGCCGTGAGGTCGTCTATCTGGCCAGGTGGCCGTTTTGATTTTTGGTTGTGGGGGATCTAGGGCCTCCTCATCGAATTCGGGTAGCAACTTCCGCTTCGGGTAGCTCTTGGTTGGGCGATTACCACCATACTTCACTGCTGTGTTGAGTACTTTACTCCATCTGATTTGGAGTGTGTCCTGCGCAGCCTTGAGCCTTTGCTTCTGCTTTTTCAGACTCCTCGCGGTGGCAACAAGCCTTTGACGGGCATTCTGCTGCTCTGGGTGCTTGTCTGGCGTTATGTCATCCGGACTATTATCTTTGACAGAATCGGTTTGTTCGGTTTGATTCTCCGTATTGCCGTGGTCCGGCAGTGGTTCGCCCTGCTCCAACGCTGGGTCTGTATGATCGTTATTTCTGCCGAGGCAGGATTTGGGGCGGCGCTTACACCGCCGCTTTGACTGCTTCTCGAGGGGACAAGCCTTCGTTGCGTCCTTCCGTTCCTCGTCGTCGTCTTTGTTTGGTGTGTCCACCATGTATACATCATATGATGAGGTGGACGTCTAGTGCCCTGTGGGCGGTGGTTCCTCTTCGCCTCCCGCATCGTCGTCCATACCGTCGATGTCTTCGGAGTCGAAGTCGAGCATGTCGGTTGAGTCATCGACAGTGGCTACTAAGTGGGTGGTGGGTGGGCCTCGAATTTCTTCATCGTCCGCATCCCAATCCTGCCGGACATAGTTCGGCTAGGATCCTCCTGACAAGGAGAGAGACCTTAATGAGTTCAGTATGTTGCCAAAGGGCGAGTGCTGAAAAATATCCGCGGAGGTAAACTCCATGATCGGCGCGCAATCGGATTCGATAGGAACGGGCACAGGCGGTTCGGAGTCCGTGGCCGGAGAAGGATCCAGCAGTTTAACAACATGGCTCTCGTGCAAGGCAAGGTCGATGTTCGCTCGATCGCCACTGAGGGTAAGGCCTCCGTGGCGGGGTCCATCCACCCGTCCGCGGAAGGCGCAACTGGCTCCGAATTGAGGGTCGGAGCGGCTGCCGGTGCGATTTCCTTAACACTGTCCGATGGGAGAGCTAAGTCATGCTCATCGTGACCGCGTAGCGCACAAGGCAGAGGCTCGAGTCCGTCGAAGATCAAATCTCCACGGATATCGGCCGCGTAGTTTAAGCTTCTAAACCTGACCTGGTGGCCAGGGGCGTAACTTTCAATCTGTTCCAGATGGCCAAGCGAATTGGCCCGTAGTGCAAAGCCGCCGAACATGAAGATCTGTCCGGGGAGAAAAGTCTCACCCTGGACCGCATCGCTATCAATGATAGTAGGAGACATCAAGCCTAATGGCGACGACACAGAGGAACTATCAATGAAAGCACCAATGTCGGTGTCAAAACCGGCGGATCTCGGGTAGGGGGTCCCGAACTGTGCGTCTAGGCCGGATGGTAACAGGAGGCAGGGGACACAATGTTTTACCCAGGTTCAGGCCCTCTTGATGGAGGTAAAACCCTACGTCATGCTTGATTAATATTGATGATATGGGTAGTACAAGAGTAGATCTACCACGAGATTGGAGAGGCTAAACCCTAGAAGCTAGCCTATGGTATGATTGTCTGTTTGTCTTATGGACTAAAACCCTCCGGTTTATATAGACACCGGAGAGGGCTGGGGTTACACAGAGTCGGTTACAATGGGAGGAGATCTACATATCCGTATTGCCAAGCTTGCCTTCCATGCCAAGGAAAGTCCCATCCGGACACGGGACGAAGTCTTCAACCTTGTATCTTCATAGTCTAACAGTCCGGTCAAAGGATATAGTCCGGCTGTCCGGAGACCCCCTAATCCAGGACTCCCTCACTAATGTTTGGTGGTAGGAAACTACTGTCCTGACTCTGGCATGTGTAGCCTATCGGCCCGATGTCCAAAGGTCCAAATCAGGGTAGGTTTGTAACTTCACCAAGACGCCAATCTCAACCGCCTCCGAGAAGCATTCATACGCCGTGGGCGCCTAAACACCCATGCGCTCGGCCGAAATCTATCCCGCCCACCATTTGGGACACCTGAGATTACTGTCCTACCCCCAACCCGCAATATGTCCAAAATTTTAGATGGGGCAAAGTTTGTAAATTTCCCCAAATTTCAAACAAGCGCGTCCCAAACCGAAACATTGTTCACCCTTAGTTCCCCCTCCCTCCGTTTCCCCATTCATACTCCGTGGGCGCCAAAACACCCTCTCCACCAGCCGCGAAACCCCAGCCTCCTTCGTCCTCCACCCCATCGCGCCCAATCCACCACCTCCCTCCTCCATCACGCCGAAGCTGGTACCCCGACATCGTCGTCCAACGCAACCGCAACCGCAACGCACTCAAGGACTTAGCACTTGAAGCCGAGGCAGAGCTGCCTCCACGACGACAATGCCGATGTGCGCTGTACCAGAACCACTTCGACCACGTCGTCCTGCGCCTCGCCGCTTGCGCTCCACTATCGCAACCGTGCACCGCATAGGAGTTGTTCCCGCTACGCCGTCATTCGCCGCCTCGGATCTGGTTCCTCACCGCCGACAGACGGCCACCACACCACACTCAACAACTTGGCCATGGGTTCGTCCAAGGTTCCACCGTCCTCCATGACTTCTCGTTTGCAGTGAACCATAAGAAGATCGTTGGAAAATAGAAGGAGCACATAGCACTGCCGGCAGAAAGAGGTACTCCTCTTGCCTTATTTGTGCAAATCTTATGTCTCTGCTCACACCGTATTCATCCCACGAAAGAAACTAGTTGAGCGCTTCGTACGCTTCTTCTTCGTGATACTAAATGCACAAGGTTTCCTCCCATTTACTATTTCACCTTTGCTAGAGGTCAGTAGCCCGCTTGGATTTCAATTCAGGGTCAGTCGAATCGCAATTAAAAGAAGCAGCACCCGCTTAGGCACGCGGAGCACCTAGTCCGCCTGTTCGCCGGCGAAGCGGCGCATCGGTGTCTATCATAGGGGTGTGGGGCGCAGGAGCTGCTTGCGCCTTATCTGGAGGTCGGCGGGGCTTGAAGGGATGGACGGGGCGGTGCCAAGCACGACGGTGTGGTGAGGTAGATGAAGGTGATCTTCACGTTCTTTGTACATCGGACGGTGCAAAAAAAATGGACTGGCCTATTTGTTTTCAGTCGACTGTTATTTTCATAGGACCACACCTTGTGGTGTGCTGGAGGAGCATCTGCATTTCCCAGCCATCCCTGTGGTCATATTTCAAAATCCTAGAATCTAGTAATTTCGTGTGCCATGCATGCTGTAGAGCTATCATATGTCTCCCGTCATTTATTTCTCACCGACCTGCTATCTACTACCTTTACACTGTACTACTTGTGCACACACTTCACCCATACTCACACTATTGTTTTTATACATGGGTATTTCAGACTCTGACACAGTGTTGATGAATACAAAAAAGAAAAGATAGAAGTCGCTCCAGTGTAATTCGAAGATAAGCACTAAGCGTCTCAGCGCTCTAAAGGGTGCAGTGCCAGCAGATGGACACAGTAAACGTAGCTCTGTAGTTGATGATCTCAATTGCCACACACAACCATCCCAGGTGCTTGCTTTAACTTCGCGCTATCGAATGTGGTTGCATGTTGCATATGGTGTCTAGCTTGTATTGCTTCCAATTTGGTTAAATTGCATCAGCTTACTTTACACATTATACCTTTGATAATGACATGCCTTCCTGTTTTTGATACATACTACATATGTCTATTAACCATGTTCATACATCAAACTAATGCTCTTTTGTATCCCTCATCAATCACTTATGACGAGACAGTCACCCAGTGGGTTACTGTGAGACGCGCTACTCATTTAAAGAGTGCAGTGTCATCCTCCCCACATGATTCTCAAGAAACAACAAGGCTAAATGAAGATAGTCAACGTAGCTCTCTAGTTGATGACCGCAATTCCCCCACACCACCATCGCAGGTGCTTGCTCTTACTTGGTAGTGTGATATGTGGTTGCATGTTGCATATGGTGTCTACCTTGTAATGCTTCTAATTAGGGTAAATTGCATCTGCTTAGTTAACACATTATACCTGTGAATATGACATGCGTTCCTATTTTTGCTACATATTACGTCTTTCTATTAACCATGTTCTTAATCAAACTACATACTTTTCTTGTGTATCCCTCATCAATCACTTCTGATGAGACACCTTCAAGCTGACAGTGTAATATTGGTTGCATCTTGCATATCATTTCAAACATGTATTGCCTCTAATTTGTTGAAGTGCCACTAATAATGAGACACATCTAACTTGGTAGAGTGAATTTGGTTGGAACTTTCATATGGTGTCTAGATTGCATTGCTTCCAATTTGTTGAAATGCCTTCTGCTTAGCGTTTTTCGTACATATTCCATCCTCCTAAAATGTGGTTGCCATACATAAAAGTTGTGTTCGTCACACTACAAAAAAAGACACATCCGTGACATTTTGGGCCGAACGAATTTTTTTCTGTCATACTTATGACACTTCTATGACAATAATTGTGACAAAACCCGGTATCATCATAGATGTGGTGGGGTCCTACTTCTATGACAAAAAGTCATGACAAAAAATGGGCTTTTCGTCCTGGGCGGGCCGGAGACGCAGCTGCATGACATTCTTTGGGCCGTCCATGATGGGAAAAACCGTGGTAGAAGCGAGGGCAAGAAAAATATCAGGGAGTTCCCGGTTACGGTGAGTGGTCGGGGGCCGAGCGATGCGCGTTTATCTCATACGTATGCGCGTGTGTGCGAGGCGTTGGGCTCTAACTGAACCCGAGCGAGGCGTTGGGCTCTAACTTAACCCGGGCTATTGCACTGCAGGCTACGCATTACTGAACCCGAGCGATCGATCGATCCCTTGCTGTTAACTGAACCCGAGTTTGATTCCTTCGCTACTGCTGCTAACTGAAGACGATCGATGCTGCCCCTGGATGAACAGTGAGCGTTGTTGAGGGGGTTTGGATGAACAGTTCCCGGTGGGGGTTGGATGAATAGGACCTCGTGGTAGTAGAGGCCGTTGCCGCTGGATGAACAGTACCCCGATTGATCGAGCTGGTGGATGAACAGGACCCCATGGAGGGCTGGATGAACAGGACCCCGTGGAGGGCTGGTTGGACAGTAGCCGGTGGAGGGCTGGATGAACAGTAGCCGGTGGAGGGGTGGTTGAACAGGACCCCGTGGAGAGGGTTGGTTGAACAGTAGCCGGTGGAGGAGTGCGTTGTGGAGGCTGCATGAACAGGAGCCCGTGGATGTTCGTAGGTGGAGGCTGGAGGAGGTTGACTGTGGATGAATAGTAGCTCGTGGAGGCTGGAGGAGGTCGACGGTGGAGATGAATAGTATCCCGTGGAGTCCCGTTTTGCGGTACGCCACACCCCTCCCGATGAACAGGACCCCCGTTTCGACTGTAGCGCTCCAACACAAGTCCGTTTCCTCCGTTTTGCGGTACGCCACACCCCTCCCGATCAACAGGACCCGGTTTCCACCGTAGGAGGTCCGTTTATTCCGTTTTGCGGTACGCCAGACCCTCCCGATGAACAGGATCCCGTTTCCACCATGGCTGGTTGAACACAAAGTTGTTTGCTCCGTTTTGCGGTACGCCATGCCTCGTTTCCATCGCATGTTCCGTCCAAGCCGGTTGGCTCCCGATGAACACGACGACGACGTAGTTTCTCCATTCCAACCCAGCCATGTACATGAGCCCTGGCCGTACGTATGCGCGAGTAGGCGTTTGAGACACCGCCCGTATGTACGTACGTGGTCGTATTTTCTTTCTTGCACCCTGGCCGCTGTACGTATGTGTACATGCTACGGTCACGCCTCTACTATGACATGTGTGCGCCTCTGCTATGACACGCACCCTTCCTTGCACAGCCACGGTTCATTGCTGCAGCCTGCAGACAGACCGATCGTATGTATGTACACGTTCGCGACCAGAATGACAATGTTACGTACGCTTCAACTAGGTGGGTCCCGACTATCAGGCACTTCCTTGCATGCAAAGATGTAGCTGGTGGGTCCCAGCAATTAGGGGGGAACGGTTTTTTCACGAAATACGGTGGCCCGTCCGGTGGAGGAATCATTATTTTGCGCGTAATAAGGAGGCACTTCCTTGCTGCGCCCGTGGACCCAGCTATCAGCCTCTCCAGTATAGTACTCTTCCGATGGAAGTCGTTCCTTGAGCACCTTGACCACACCGCGCCGAGAGCACCAGGGCGGTGGACGATAGCAAGGCCTAGGAAGGGGACGACGCAGAGCCGGGGAAGACGCGGCAGTGGAAGCCCACGTGGAGAGGAGTACGAGGGTTCACTGGTTCGGCTGCAGGGTGAGGCTGTCGTCGCCGCATGGCTTGGCCAGCGGTGGGAGTAGTAGGGGAGGTGAGGCCTCCACAGTAGCACAGCCGACCATGGGAGGCAGGAGCAGGCAGGATGACCGACGCTGCTCTGGGCGACTCGAGCAAGAAGACCAGAGGTTGAAGAAGCACTATGGCCGTTGGATGGACATCGTACGGTCACTGGAGCTAGAATCGTTCATATTGACTACGTTGACAAAGCCCTCCGTCCCCGTCAACTTAGTAGGCCCACAAGTTAGCCTCCCACTATGCTGGGTCCCAGCTAGCAGGGGGAGTACTCATTTTTTTGTGCACAATAAGGAGGCACTTCCTTGCGTGCGAAGATATAGTTGGTGGGTCCGAGCTGTCAGTGGGGGGGCGTATTTTTCACAAAATACATAGGCCCTTCCGGTGGGTCCCAGATGTCAGGTGGAGGAATCATTATTTTGTGCGTAATAAGGAGGCATTTCCTTGTGTGCGGTCGTGGACCCAGCTGTCAGCCTCTCCACGTACAGTCCACTTCCGATGGATGTCGTTCGTTGACCGCGGTGACCACGCCGCGCCGAGAGCACAAGGGCGGTGGACGACGGCGAGGCCTACGAAGGGAACGACATAGAGCCGGGGAAGACACAGAAGTGGCGGCCCATGCAGTGGGGAGTACGAGGGTTGACTGGTTCGGCTGCCGTCGCCGGAGAATAACAGCAGGTGTGGGTGAGTAGAGGGATGGCTAGGCTAGCGATGGGAGTACGGTGGGGCGGTGAGGCCTGTGCGGCAACACAGCCGGTCGCGGGAGGAGGAAGTAGGCAGTCCCGCCGGCGCTTGTTTGAGCGGCTGGAGTAGGAAGAGCAGAGATTGAAGAAGCACGACGGCCGTTGGATGGACATCCAACAGTCACTGCTTGTGCGTCAACCTTTTTTTTTACAAAAGCCTCAAATATGTGGGAAACAACATACAACCCATCTGCCATTATTTCTAATAATTTACAGCCCATTTGCTAATTCTTAAGGTTTTTTGGAGCCCATATTCTTTTTGTTAGCATTACAGCCCATATGGTGGCCACGGTTAAAAAATTATACGAAATTTTGCATATTTCGGTGTGGTCCGAACTGTTTTTAATCCCGAAATTTCGAGTCACATTCAAACTGATTTTAAAAATAAATGTATATCAATATAAAATCAAACAAATTGTCCATGCATAAAAATCAATGCAATTTAAAATCTCGAAATGAAAAAAAAGAAATTTGAAACTTATTGCCGGCTTGATGTGTTTTAAAAATGTACAACCCATTTTCTCATTACGGATAGGCCATTTTCTCGGCCAGCCGAATGAAGCTCTCCTTGTCTTGAAAGTTTGCAGCCCAACAGGCCTGACAAAGCGACTTACTTGACAAATCACAAAAAAACTGGGCTATCCATTTTCGGAAAGAACAAAAAAACTACTGGGCTGGTCTGTGGTAAACATAAAAGAAAAGGCTGTCTAGACAGGCCAGAGTGCCCTGCACAGCCCAGTTGACACCCTGCTTCCGTCTCAAAAACAAATTAGATAAATGCCACTCCAATTATGGCGATTCATAGAAATGCCACTGCAATTTTCAAACTTTGAAAAATGCCATTGCAATTTTTGCAAACTTTGAAAAACGCCACTGCAATTTGCAAACTTTGAAAAACGTCACTCCAGACTTCAAAAAATGCCACTAGAAATGGCATTTTTCAAAGTTTGGAAATTGCAGTGGCATTTCTCGGAACCACCAGATTTGGAGTGGCATTTATCAAATTAACCCAAAACAAAAATAACTGGGCGAGCTGCTGGGTCCCTGGTGTCAGCCGCTCGTTGTGCAATTCTCTCGTTTATTGACTACGTTGACAATGGCATGGGACCCAGATGTCAGAAATCCATTAGGAGGAGCCATTTTTTTATTGGCTTGAAATAAGGAGGCACTTGCTTGCGTACTTCCATGACCTTGGTGGATCCCCGCTATCATCCTCTCCACGTATAATCATGTCCTGATTGTGTACGCGTCAACCTGGTAGGCCCACAAGTCAGCCTCTAAACCCATGGTGGACAAATACAACCCATTTAAAAAAATAACAACCCATTCCATATGTTCAAACCGAAAGTTCAACATTCAGAGCAAAGTAACAGGTCTGATCCAGATATAGAGTACTAAACTTCCACGTTGACAACCATCATAGCCAAGTTAACTCACTACTCCCACTAATACTCTAGTAGTGTACAAGTACTAACTTACTCTTACCTAACTAGACAATGCCGGCCGCCATCTGCGGTACACGCTAAACGCCGGCACCGGTGTCCTCCGCCTTGCCTCGGACTTGCCAAAGGTGCGATAGGGTGCGTTGCTCGCATGCATTGGCCCTTTCCATGCCGGCGTGGTCCACCGAAGCTTTGGCTTCTAAGCGGGAAACCCACTTGACGAGCTTCTAGTAAAATTCAGCATCGCGAATGCGTGCATGCCCGACAGCCTCCAGGGCTATTTGCTGGGCGCCGGCCTCCACGTAGTCGGCCCAGTTGTGAGCGCTCTGCTCGCGACTCAGAGCGTCGGTGCGCTGCTGCTCCATGTCCCGCTGGCGGCGCAAATCGGTGATATGCTGCTCCTCCGCAAGGCGGTCGCGCTCCAACAACTCCTCATACTCTGCATTGCCATCTAAAGACAAATAGA
The DNA here is from genome assembly GCF_056163025.1 of Triticum urartu. Taxonomy (NCBI): domain Eukaryota; kingdom Viridiplantae; phylum Streptophyta; class Magnoliopsida; order Poales; family Poaceae; genus Triticum; species Triticum urartu. The sequence goes on from NC_141875.1 coordinate 454,082,736, forward strand.
ATGCCTCCTCCCTCCGTCTGCCTTCCGGTGAAAAACCGAACACTAGTTCCGGCGGTGACCGCCTCTGGTGTCGCCTCTCACGAACGGGCAGGGGCATGGAGGACGTGGCGAGAGCGAGGATAAGTGGCGAGCAACGTCAGGCCGGTGGGGGCTTATGAGGATAGGGCGAGTTGGGTGATGGTGCCACCGGAGGAGCCCGAGAAACAGTAATTATAGGCGGAAGGTAGGTGAACCAGCATGTCGCGGGAAACGCGGCGATCATCGCGGTCATCGGAATTCAATGCATAAGCAGGCATGGCTTAGCGCGCCAGCTTGCCGTGGAAACAAGAAAAACTGAAATTATGATTGTGCCATCCCGTCCCGTCCGTGGTGCGTCCCATCCGTGCTGGGTCGCACGTCGGTATGAAGGTCAAATGAGTGCACTCGAATCATCCGGATGAGGTACTCCCTCCTTGTCAAAAATGATTCCACCACTCATCATCTACCTTGGTTGGTGAGATTTTTGAATTAAGCCCTGCAAACCTGAAAGGAGGTAGTACATGCGTGATCCGCTATTTATTCGTGTAGGACCGAGTAGGTTGTTTTTTGAATTGAGCCCTGCAAACCGGAAAGGAGGTAGTACGTGCGTGATCCGCTATTTATCCGTGTAGGATCGAGTAGGTCGGATAGTGTACGTGTAGAATCAAGTAGGTGGGATGGTGTACGTGTATGATCGCATTAGCTGATGAATGTTCACTAGGAGATAAGGCATTTGCGAATGTTTTTGCTAGCAGTTTCTTCATATTCGCATGGCATTTTCTTCAGAGCAGCTTGTCAGTTTCTTCAGAGGTAGGCATTTTTATTCAAAAAACTGCCACTTCGGATCTTGCGCCGCAACTAAAACTGCCAGGAGCGCATTAGTAGGCTAGCTAGTGATCGATCAGTAAGTTGTAAACACCGAGCGAACAGAAATAAGGAACTGTTACTAACTTGTAAACACTGAGAACACAGAAATAAGGATCATGCTGTGCACAGCAGTAAGAGCCAATCCGTTCGAAATGTTCACACGAGACTCACAGGCCTGGCATTGTAATATGTTCACATTAGTAGCCCAAATTCAAAACCAACTAGTGTGATTCACATACATAACATCAACATGTTAATGCATCTCAATGATTCACAGATCATATACAAATATGTAGCTCCAAAAGCAAAGATCTAGAAAAAACATCTGTTCTTCCTACTAACATGGATACTTCTCTTGGCCAACATTCAGTATAGACTAAAAGACAAATTTGTTTGTGAAGTCTACAATTCCTCTTACAAACATAAGTGGTTTCACTAATAGCTGGAACCATGAGAATGAACCACACGTGATGGAGGAACATCCACTGCAATATGATTTGGTCTTCTCTCGATCACACGGCGAGACTATTTTCGGAATACAAACTTTAACTTAGGCAAAATGATGTCCATTGTATAATTAGACCAAAGCAATGAAGCACCTAGTGTTGGCCAATAAATAGTACAGTACTACTTTTCTGCAGTCCATGAATTGACTATCCAATCTTTCTATGTCTATTTTCAAATCGCACTGCATGCAGTGGCTATACTATTCTCTTGTGCAGTTCAACCAAAATTGCGGTCACTTTGTTTGTTTGCCAAATAGCAAAGGGCAGACATCTCTGTCTTCACAAATATCAAGCAGCTAGTAAACATATACCCCACCTTGTATTTTCGGTTTAAACACATCTCTTCCGCTTAGCATCTGTCATATTTTGCATTGGACAATTTGATACAGTCATGTTATTCCCTGGACAATTTCATACTGAATTGATTTCCTAGTTCAGAGCAGAAATATAGCGCCTATTCTTCATCAGACCAAGGATATCCATGTTCGCAGTGATGGAAGAGGTGAAATCGATACAACCGAAATTGAGCATCCAATCATTGAATCCTGTCATGCACCTCCAATGTAGGTCCACCCTGCCAATAAATTCACATGCAAACCACTAGTATTACTATCTAATGACAGTACAAAAAGAGTATCAAGATAGTAACAAACCATGTACCTTCGTAATGAACAGCTCATTGTGCCACCAATTGGATATAAAGGTTAGGAAGAAAACATGCTCCTAATGTTGAACCATTTGGACTTTTTGTGCAATTCCACTAAAATCAAGCATCCCTGTTTGCATAGATATTGAAAGTGTGATTACTATAAAAGTGGCACTAGTTGAAGCATAGACTCACAAATATAAGCATTCCAATTTCTTAATGGCAAAAGGTAGCAAGACTGTTTCTAACCACATGTTTGAAGGAATAAATAAGGCAACAACGGCTGATGTCAGGAAGGCATATATAGTTCTTTCTGAAAGAATGATCGATTCCTGACCTTTCTTCTTCTTTTAAGCATATTTTGTGCATTTCAACTAAAATAAAATACCATCACCGCCTTGACAATTCGGTGACACCGTACAAAAGGAACTGACTTAACATTACATCATGATGTCAGGTATGTAGTCGACAGGCATTAGATACAAACATACAGACCTCCTACGAATAACATAATGAACATTAATTTTAACAAGGGGGTGACTAGAATTACTGGGATAATTGAGTGAACTCTACACCCTCTGTTCCTTAATATAGGACGTTTTTCGCAGTTCAATTTAAATTACCCAAATGTCTAGTATTTAGAAAAACAGGTAGTAGTTTTCTTGAGCACATATCTGGGAAAGCTTGCCACACTTTATTTATGTCCATACGCTAATTCAACACCATCCGAATAGTACAAATATACACTAATCCAGTGGCTAGTGCAACAGTAGAGTAGTTATTTGATTACAGGGTACAGTACAATGGTTTTACTTAACAAATTTCAATAAACTCTAGCACTGGAAGATTTCTATAAGAATTAACAATACAAAATGTAAAGGTAACAAGTTTCAGCATTGGTATACTAGCTGTGCATGAGCATTAAACCAAATACAAAAGTCTGAAGGTAACTAGCATTATTAACTAATGACAATATAAAAAATTGCAAACCGTGTACCTTCAAGGTAAATATCATTTCGAACTCAAGGGGACCTAAAAAATGCTATTGCAATCTTGATAATCAGTCGCACATAAAAACTTGATCGAATGAATCAAGAGAATAGCCGGAGGAGGAGGTGCCCACTCTTGACCTTTCCTCTTGACACTGTACAAAAAAATGACTTATCTCATGAAAGTGAGATATGTAATCTATAAGCATTAACAGTGCAAAAATCTGAAGGTAGTAACAAGATTCATCGTTGGTATACTGGTTGTGCAATAGCATTAGAATGTCGTAGCTGAAAATCTTTAATACATCCACAATCAACAGCTAACCCTGAAATAATCCAGTGACATTAAATGGCATTGCTTAAATTTATCTGTGGCATTAGACTGAGTGCGGCATAGTTAAATGTGGCATCACTTTAGCAGTAGCATTGCTTGACTTGACTGTTGGCATTATACTAACAGCAAAAAAGTGGCAATAAGAGCATGGGAGGCCCATTCAAACAGTGGGTGCACCAGTACGATGTACCTCCACGGACGCATAGAGTGGTGAGGGAGGTATGGTTACCCATAGCAACAAATATCCAGGCAGCATATGTGGATTACGTCCCATTTTTGTTCTCTTTAGCCACCTTTTTCCTATGTGAGAACAACAAACCGATCGACCTGGTCATTCTCTATTGCATTGTCATGCCTTTCTACCCTTCTTCAACCAAGAGACACGAGACTCGTTCCTTGGCTACCGATTTTCCCCTTTTCAACCTAGATGCGGGTTCGATGCCTACTCTCTTGGACAGTACAGTCTCCCTTCCTTTCCTTATTCAACCCAGACATGGATTAATCTGCATGAAGTAGGGTTACCTTTAATAGTGCAAATTAAGTTTTTCGTCTGCGTGACCATTAGAGCAGAGGATAGTAAATTGGGAAGATGGTGGAGTGGAAAAAGGTCCACATGCAGAGACGTGGCAGATGGGGCAATGGAACAAGGGTATGGTTCGAAAAGAGGTAGCATACCTGAGGGTCAGCGGGAAGTGGCTTCGCTCGTGGTCGTCGTCCTCTGCACACACTACGGTAGCGAGCTTGGGGACGGAGGCCATCCCGTGCGGGCGCTAGGTCTGAGAGGACGGCCTTGTCGTCAGTGTATGACCTCGCTCACTGACGAGGAGTGTGTCAACGTTGCACGTCCTTTTATTCCTCGGAGGATCTGTGACCACCGGTGAGGAGGGAGAGAGAGGCCATCTTTTTTATATCAGGAGAGAGGGTGATGGTGTGAGAATCAAGTGGGCAGCCCTTAGTAAGAAAGCGCTGAAGCTCCAGCCTATATATCTTTTTTATACTACTAGTACTAGACGTGGAGTAGTGGTAGAGTAGTTTATATTTTCTCTGCATACAGTATCAGTTAGTCGTGCTTCAAAACTGAATGGCACGCCATTAAAAAAATAAAGTCAAGAAATAATGCGGCACTCCGGGCCAACGCGGCCAGATCGCATTTTGCACAAGAAATGGCACACCATGTTTCATTGACATGTGGTCCCGTTCCAACATGTCAGTGAGATGACGGTGAGTCATTTTGTACAATTTCTGAACGGACGTCTATATAGGCCTGGGCGCCTCTTCGTGTACCATGGCAACCTTCCACTGCCTCTTCGCCTTCCCCTCTCGATTTGGAACTGTTGTCGCACGCTCTTCCTCCCTCCTCCATTTGCCTTCACCCTTCCTTCTGCCATTGTTCGATCGTCTTCTCCATGGAGGGAACAAGCCAGAAACGACCCCGTTATTCTTGCCCCAGTCTGAAAGATGACGTGGTGGAGGAACTCATTGATCGATGTGACGTCATCACCTCAGCTAGCATGGCAGGTTCGTTCAAGACCATTATCGACTCAACTAATAACATCATTACAAGGAACCCAAGGGTCCAGGAGCGGTTTGATCTCCCTTATCTTCTTCTCTATAAGCCTGTTCGCATGGGCGCGGACGATGGAGGCCTCGCCTTGTGCAAGTTGATGCAGCTTGATAACGATACGTGTGATGTCAAGATGCCATCGCTTAAGGGTAAGGCCTGGGCTGGCGCAAATGGATATTGGGTTGTTTATATTGGGTACAATTGCGAGTGGGAACTTGTGAATGTGTACACTCGTCAGCGGATTCCACTTCTAAAAATCTCAGAGTGCCCTGAGGTTGAGCACACAGATGATCTGCGTACATTCAAATACGATCATGGTGGTTGTCATCTACGGAAGATAGCAATTTGTCGAGTTCCCAACCGCTCTTGGAATTACAAGAACTATGAAGTTGTTGCTATCTTTGACAAGCTTGTCGCCGTCATTACTGATTCCATGGTTCGTCCATGGATATTGCTCAAAAATCAGTTTATGTACACGAATGAGTACTATGATGAATTGAATATGAGGATCATGTGTTTGCTGCCACCACTCGTGGCACTGTTTTTACATGGGATCCTCGTAGTTTTGGTACGTTTGTCTTCCACCGTAATTATAATTGTTTCATCCACATGCATGCGGGTTAGCAAGTTTCCCTTTACTAATTAACCTTCTTCTTGTGTTTCCAAGGTCCTGTGAACATTCCACCACCTATACTTGCAAATTTTTATAACCAAGGGGGAGATGACGATGGTGATGATCACGAGCATGAGGACGAGCTGAACTTATATACTCAATGGAGCCTCGCAACTAATTCCAATGGATCACATCTTCTTGTTTGTATACAGTGCAATGAGATTGTTACTACTGAGGGAACACGTGTTGTCTCCCATGGTCACCATCTCTGGACCTATTCCAACACCCGTTGCAGGGTATTCGGGATGGATACTAGTGTGCTAGTGCCAACACCTTCTCCCTGGTACAGTATTGATAGTCTTGGAGAAAACTCGCTCTTCCTTGGACAAAACTATCCAATGATGGTGAAAGGCGATCCAGCTGCTGTTGACACAACGTTACTACCATTTATGAGAAGCAACTGTATCTATACCTCGAACATTGCGGTGGTTCCCTGCCCTGGTCCTGATATATGATGCTTCAGCCTGGATGATCAGTCCTGTGTTGCTCTCGATATTGACAACAGCTGGCCCTTCCCAGAGCACCTATGGTTCAAAGCAAGCGTTTCCAACGCTGAGGATTGGTTGAGTTGAGGTTCATTTCATTGCTTGTTATTTGTTGTGTGATGAAAACTTCAGTGTGTACTAGAATGTTTTGGTGGAAATAATCTATAATCCAACATGTATCCTCGTTGTCGTTGTGTGTTCATGACTTGTTGTATGTAATGAATGGTACATTTGCAAATGCATGTCATAGACTCAATTTATGAATGGTTTTTGAGTCACTTCTTGGAGTGTGAGTACCATAGTAGTATAGCTAGCATCCGGTTAGTATATGAAGTTGCCACGTCACATAGAGCAAACCTAATATTGGAGTATGCTAGCCCTCCACCGGCGTGCCGCTTCAAATGGCGGACGAACTGAGAGGTTGCGTCACCTTGTGTCCAGATCTGAGATGCCACGTGTACTAGATGAATGACCCCAAGTTCGACCACCGTGATGCTAGGTGCGAGCCGAGGAACACTGTTGGAGAGACCCCACACATAATTTTCCTACATTGGTCGTTTGATTCATAGGATAGAATGCTATAGGATTTTTTTCCTATGTAATCATGTTTTAATTGGCAATATAGCATCCACTCCAACTTTTGTTCACTTCCTTTGTTCCCACGAAGAGAGTACTTGCTCTAAATGATGTGCCGCTGCAAGAGCCACCTATATTAATTAACCATTCTCTAAAAAGGTGGAGCAGCTTTGGCTATAGTAGTACTGTACTAGGTTAGTAGGTGACCTTGCGCTTGGCTCTTCTCCTCTTTCGGAAGTCGAACAATAATGATGGTACTACAGTAGTACTTCTGGCAATTTGACACCAAATGAACTATTGCACGTCCACCGCTTGTAAGCAAAAGTTTCTCCTCGTGCTGCAAGCCACCGCGCACGCGTTGGCAAGGGAGAAGACGTAGTAAGCAAGCTTCTCATCATTCTGTGAGTTGACGGGACACATCAATGTTATTTATTAGTAATCTCTTCAAAAAGGGCCGACCATGTCCATGGCTACCATCCCATGCTCTGTCATTGAGTACGTGCACTATTCACGTGCCATCGAGGAGAAAAAATATTGCGTAGTAGGTGCCATCGAAGTGCATGACTCACTTACGCAATGCATATCTCCATTTTCTTGCATGACACGCCACCTTGATGCTAGATGTCCCGCGTGTCATGGAGGCATATAGTATGATTTTTAAAATGGAGGCATATAGATGTCCCGCGTGTCGACAAAAGGATGAACAAAGCTCATGTCTTAAACGAAAGAGTGGAAGAACATAGATTCCCGACGACCAAGAAGGAGCAACAAACCTCGCGGTGGAGCGTCTGCACTCATAATATTTTATATTATTCAGCGATATAAAATCAACCAAATCTCTCCATGTTCCTATACCACTCGATAGTATGAGAATAACTTTGAACGTAAGCCATTGATTCACTCTATCCAATGGTCGTAGTTGGAAAATCCAAACAAAACCAAGCATTGGATCAACTCTTTTAGCACTTAGATTGTTGCCGCCTGCCCACCTAGCCCACCTATATATCTGCTCACGTGTGATGACCAGAGGAGCTATCCACTCAGATTGTATGTTAAAAAAGTAAAGGTCGATAACTAATCCGGCACCTCGGGCCAACGTGGCCAGATTGCATTTTGCACGAGAAATTACAAACCATGTTTCGTTGACATGTGGTCCCGTTCCAACATGTCAGTGAGACGACGGTGAGTCCTTTTGTACAATGTCCGAACGGACGTGTAGGACGGGCGCCTCTTCGTGTACCGTGGGGTAAACTGGCAACCGTCCACCGTCTCTTCGCCTTTCCCTCTCGATTTGGAACTATTGTCGCACGCTCTTCCTCCCTCCTCCATTTGCCTTCACCCTTCCTTCTGCCATTGCTCGATCGTCTTATCCATGGAGGGAACAGGCCGGAAACTACCCCGTTATTCTTGCCCCGATCTGAAAGATGACGTGGTGGAGGAACTCATTAATCGGTGCGACGTCATCACCTCGGCTAGCATGGCAGGTTCGTTCAAGACCATTCTCGATTCAACTAATAACATCATTACAAGGAACCCAGGGGTCCAGGAGCATTTTGATCTCCCCTATCTTCTTTGTCGTGACCCTGCTGACTGGCGCGGGGACGAGGGAAGCCTCACCTTGTGCAAGTTGATGTCGCTTGATAATGATACGTATGATGTTAAGATGCCATCGCTTGAGGGCAAGGCTTGGGTAGGCGCAAATGGAGATTGGGTTGTTTATATTGGGTACAATTGCGAGTGGGAACTTGTGAATGTGTACACTCATCACCGGGTTCCACTTACAAAAATCTCAGACTGCCCAGAGGTTGAGCACACCGGTATTCTACGCACATTCAAATACGATCATGGTGACTGTCTTCTATGGAAGATAGCAATTTGTCGAGTTCCCAACTGCTCTTGGCATTATAGGAACTATGGAGTTGTTGCTATCTTCGACAAGCTTGTTGCCGTCCTTCGTGGTTCGACTGGATGGATATTGCTCAAAAATCAGTTTCTATACACGGATGTGTACTGTGATGCAATTCAATGCGAGGGTCTTGTGTTTGCTGCCACCACTCATGGCACTGTTTTTGCATGGGATCCTCGTAGTTTTGGTACGTTTGCCTTCCACCATAATTATAATTGTTTCATCCACATGCATGCGGGTTAGCAAGTTTCCCTTTACTAATTAACCTTTTTCTTGTGTTTCCAAGGTCCTGTGAACATTCCACCACCTATACTTGAAAAATTTATAACCAAGGGGGAGATGACGATGGTGATGATCACGAGCATGAGGACCCATATACTCAGTGGCACCTGGCAACTTATTCCAATGGATCACCTCTTCTTGTCTGTATACAGGGCACCGCTGATGTGACTAAGGAAGTAGGTGTTGTATCCCATGGTCGCACTCTCTGGACCTACTCCAACATCCGTTGCAGGGTATTCGGGATGGATACTAGTGTGCTAGCGCCAACACCTTCTCCCTGGTACAGTATTGATAGTCTTGGAGAAAACCCGCTCTTCCTTGGACAAAACTATCCAATGATGGTGAAAGGCGATCCAACTGTTGTTGACACAATGTTACTACCATTTATGAGAAGCAACTATATCTATACCTCGGACATTGCTGTGGTTCCCTACCCTGGTCGTGATATAGTAGGCCGCTTTATCCTGGATGATCAGTCCTGCGTTGGTCTCGAGATTGACAGTAGCTAGCCCTTCCCAGAGAATCACTTGTGGTTCAAAGCAAGCGTTTCCAACGCCGAGGATTGGTCGAGTTGAAGTTCATTTCATTGCTTGTTATTTGTTGTGTGATCAAAACTTTAGTATTTATAATGTATCCTTGTTGTCGTTGTGGGTTGATGACCTGTTGTATGTAATAAAATGATATGCCTGTGATAAACTTACTAAATTTATGAATGGCTTTCGAGTCGCTTCTCTGAGTGGGTGTTGCGACGAGGCAAACAAATATTTTCCGAATACATAATTGTACGTGCATTGCAACAGGTTATCGAATTAGGCCATTCAACAATAGTACACTATTTGTACTAGCTTCACATGATGCACTATCTCTACGTCTACGTACGTAATACAACAAGTTTTAAACTTGAGACCAGCCTGCACCCACCCTCACAAAGAACACTTTTTAACCTAGCACAGACTCCAGGAAATTTGGCCACAGTGTGAGGTGGGTCATATGTTAATGTGTTTGTTGTACGTAACCAGCACCTCGAATCCTCGATACTATTAGTACTATATAGTAGGGTGGCATGGGCCAGAACAAGCATTCACGTCCAGGAGTGCGGTACACGCCACCAGCACGACTTCCATCTGACACCATATTTCTTGGAGTCTATGCTACAGCTATCTCTTCAACCTCGTCGTTTCTCTAACTCAGCCATCACGTGGCGGGCAAGGTGGGGGTTTGCCGATAGTTGGTTTCCTCAACTGTGGTCCCACTTGTAAGGCCAACTCCAACGCACGACCCCAAACGGACATCTGTTTTGCCCGGATTCTGTCTGTTTGGGTAGGGCAATGGGGTCGTGTCCGGGCCATTTCTCGGATGTGGTGGCCGTGCGCCCAATGCGCGGACGCATGGCCACGTACATTTTTCTTTGAAAACACATATCTTTTTTTCATCATTGATTTTTGGTACATGGAAATACATCACCAAAATTTGACTAGAAAAGCAAGACCAAAGAACACAAGAACCACAAGAATACATTTTAGAAGATATCCAACTTCCATAACTACTCCTGTAAGTTGGATTAGTGCCTTCTCGATGCATTCATTGTTGATCTGCGGAGGCTCGATCTTGCGTGCTTCTTTCTTGTTCGAGTGTAAAGAAGTAGACTTTGCTTCCTTGTATCTAGTCTCATGTCTAGCCTCTATTCTATCAACAAGTGCACTAGTCTCATCTCTAGCCTCTATGCTAGCTAAAAGTGCTACAACATCTACTAAATTGCGCTCTATCAATATATCGATGTACTCTTCTTCCCAATACCAAAACTTGTATCCATTCTACACAATAAAATTTTAAGTTAGCACAACAAGTCTAATCCGAGATCACAACCGAAGCTAAAGTAGCACATACCTGCTACCTCTTGAGCATTGCGTTGGATTTCCCCGAAGAGGAAGGGATGATGCAGCAAAGTAGCGTAAGTATTTCCCTTAGTTTTTGAGAACCAAGGTATCAATCCAGTAGGAGGCTACGCTCGAGTCCCTCGTACCTACACAAAAACAATAGCTCAACGCAACCAACGCGCTTAGGGGTTGTCAATCCCTTCACGGTCACTTACGAAAGTGAGATCTGATACAGATGATAAATAATATTTTTGGTATTTTTGGTATAGAGATGCAAAGTAAATAAAGTAAAAGCAAAGCAATAATAAAGTGATGGAGATTGATATGATGAGAAAGAGACCCAGGGGCCATAGGTTTCACTAGTGGCTTCTCTCAAGAGCATAAGTATTCTACGGTGGATGAACAAATTACTGTTGAGCAATTGACAGAATTTAGCATAGTTATGAGAATATCTAGGTATGATCATGTATGTAGGCATCACGTCCGAGACAAGTAGACCGAAACGACTCTCCATATACTACTATTACTCCACTCATCGACCGCTATCCAGCATGCATCTAGAGTATTAAGTTAAAAACAGAGTAACGCCTTAAGCAAGATGACATGATGTAGAAGGATAGTTTCATGCAATATGATAAAAACCCCATCTTGTTATCCTCGATGGCAATGATACAATATGTGCCTTGCTGCCCCTTCTGTCACTGGGAAAGGACACCGCAAGATCGAACCCAAAGCTAAGCACTTCTCCCATGGCAAGAACAACCAATCTAGTAGGCAAAACCAAACTGATAATTCGAGGAGACTTGCAAAGATAACCAATCATACATAAAAGAATTCAGAGAAGATTCAAATATTATTCATAGATAGACTTGATCATAAACCCACAATTCATCGGTCTCAACAAACACACCACAAAAAGAAGATTACATCGAATAGATCTCCACGAGAGAGGGGGAGAACATTGTATTGAGATCCAAAAAGAGATAATAAGCCATCTAGCTATTAGCTATGGACCCGTAGGTCTGAAGTAAACTACTCACACTTCATCGGAGGGGCTTGGATGATGATGTAGAAGCCCTCCGTGATCGATGCCTCCTCCGGCGGAGCTCCGGAACAGGCCCCAAGATGGGATCTCGTGGATACAGAAAGTTGCGGCAGTGGAATTAGGTTTTTGGCTCCATCCCCAATCGTTTGGGGGTACGTGGATATATATAGGAGGAAGAATTACGTACGTCGGTGGAGCTTCGAGGGGCCCACGAGGCAGGGGCGCGCCCTAGGGGGGGCGCCCTACCCTCGTGACCACCTCGTGGCTTTCTTGATGGAGGGTCCAAGTCTCCTGGATCTTATCTGATGAGAAAATCACGTTTTCGAAGGTTTTATTCCGTTTGGACTCCGTTTGATATTCCTTTTCTTCGAAACCCTAAAACAAGCAAAAACAGTAATTCTAGGTTGGGCCTCCGGTTAATAGGTTAGTCCCAAAAATAATATAAAGGTGGATAATAAAGCCCAATAATGTCTAAAACAGTAGATAATATAGCATGGAGCAATCAAAAATTATAGATATGTTGGAGACGTATCAATACCCCATCGGTTGAGCACTTGATCAGCACCCATTCGGGATGTTCTGGCATTGTAGACACGCGGCGCAAGACCTTCTTTGGGCAGTCGTCGCACGTAATGAGTGGCAACGGTGCGCCGACAAGCTTTTGGGCTAGCATCGAGCCCGGCCGACCGCCATTCATGTATCTGCCAGCGGACCGCCGACGGTGTAGATCCGAGCGGAGAGGAGGAGTCAGTACCTGCATGCGGCCTTGTGTCCTTGCCGGGGCCTTCCAGCCTGGTGCCGGCCAGTCCATGGCGCGGCGCGGCCTCCCACAACCGGGCGAGCTCAAGCCCGACCAAATCCGCTCCAAATCCGGTTGCCGGGTGCGCAAAACACGTAGCGGTGATTGCGTAGCTCCGGGGCGTTGAGGGAAAGGGGGCTGAGCGAGCGCGCATCCGAGCTACACACGCTGGAGTTGGCCTAACGGTGTGGTGGGCCAACTGTGTGGGGGTGCCAAGTGGCTTCGCTCGTGTGGGGGACCGAAGCCATCTTACGCGGGCGCTAGGTCTGACAGGACGGCCTTGTCGTCAGTGTGTGACCTCTGCGGCAACCATCCGCTCCCCACCAGCCTCTTCGTTGACATGTGGTCCCGTTCCCACATGTCAGTGAGACGACGGCTAGTCCTTCTGTACAATTTCCGAACGGATGTCTATGTAGGCCGGGGCGCCTCTTCGTGTACCATGGCAACCGTCCACCGACTCTTCGTCTTTCCCTCTCGATTTGGAACTGTTGTCGCACGCTCTTCCTCTGTCCTCCATTTGCCTTCACCCTTCCTTTTGCCATTGTTCGATCGTCTTCTCCATGGAGGGAACAAACCGGAAATGACCCCGTTATTCTTGCCCCGATCTGAATGATGACGTGGTGGAGGAACTCATTGATCAGTGCGACGTCATCACCTTGGCTAGCATGGCAGGTTCATTCAAGACCATTCTCGACTGAACTAATAACATCATTACAATGAACCCAAGGGTCCAGGAGCGGTTTGATCTCCCCTATCTTCTGCACCCCGACCCTACTCACTGGCGCGCAGACAACGGAGGCCTCACCTTGTGCAAGTTGGTGCCGCTTGATAATGATACGTGTGATGTTAAGATGCCATCGCTTGAGGGTAAGGCTTGGGCAGACGCAAATGGAGATTGGGTTGTTTATATTGCACTAGTGCGTGTCGGTCCTAAACAAACAATTTAAAACCCCTTTCCACGACGGCATCTGGAACTGTCGCCAAGTGAGTGTGGGCGATAGGGTGGTCATTCCCACACGACCTAGAAACCACCGGGGATATGCCCTCCTAGCACACACGTTCAGCAAAATGAGGTCGTGTGTGACTGACGAGCGCTCAAATACGGAAATACATATAGTAGAGCTAAAAAAATACAATTATACGGCGAAATTGTTTCCAACCGCAAGTACATCCCACACAGTCAGTCCCTGCTTAACGTTTCCGTTCATATGTACATCCCACACAGTCGCTCCAAGGAAAACGTTTCCGTTCACAGGTACATCACACACAATTTTTCCCGTCAAATCGTTTGTGATAGCGTTGTCATTGCACACGATATTAATAATTTTATCGTTTGTGTTATTGAATGCATCACACACAATGCGTAGAAAGAAACTGTGTGGCAAAGGTTGTCCATCACACACACTTTTTATGTGATAAACGTTTGCGCAAGGTGGCCTAACGCAAACAGTTTTCAAGAGAAAGTCGTGTGTGCAACGGAGATTGATCGCACACGTAGTGGATCCTAGAAACATTTCTGATCTCCACGTATATCGCAAACGTTTCGCTTTTGCAAACCTTGTGCAGTGTAATCCCTATTTAATCCATAATTAATCCAATTAATCCGTAATTTAAAAATCACATGTTATGAATTTGAAAGTTGGCAATCACTTAGTTCATATCCAACCATGTTTGTTACAAATATATGTTCAACCACGAATCCATAATTCAATGCACAGGTACATATACTGAAGAACTACAGAAGCACCAAGTAAAGAATGATGAACCACAGTTGTACTAAAGACTGTAAAGAGAGAGGCGAAAGACATTCTGGTTGCTAGAGAAGGTGAAGGGGAATGCCCATAGTGTGCCCTCCTCCATGCATAAGGCGCGCACGACTCTAGGCCAACCCCTTGTGATGGCTGCCCGTCCATCCTTCACTGTCTTCATTAGGACTTCTTGATGCTCATTGTAGTCTGGATGAAATACTTTAACCTTCATTGCGTGTCAACCAATCATGTACTTTGCGAGGTAATCTTGAGTGAACTGCTTCGGGAACCACTGGGAACGAAAAACATTCAGACATTGTTGTCTAACAACTCATTATGAGCAGTAAAAAGAGAAGGCTGTTACCATCCTACAGCTCACTGTTGTGTTGGATAGAGCATAAACAAATAATTTGCTTGCCACCATTCGTATCTTTTTGCTAATAATCCTTATCAATTTCCTCACTTGATGCTTGTTCCTCAATATCTCATTGCCCCATACGCAAAAAGGGTCGATGCATGGATCCTTGCCAAGGGCATATGTACTGTCGGTGTCAAAACCGGCAGATCTCGGGTAGGGGGTCTCGAACTGTGCATCAAGGACGGACGGTAACAGGAGACAAGGGACACGATGTTTTTTACCCAGGTTCGGGCCCTCTCGATGGAGGTAATACCCTACTCCTGCTTGATTAATATTGATGATATGGGTAGTACAAGAGTAGATCTACCACGAGATCAAGGAGGCTAAACCCTAGAAGCTAGCCTATGGTATGATTGTTGTGTATGGAGTTGATTGCCTACGGACTACAACCCTCCGGTTTATATAGACACCGGATAGGGTTAGGGTTACACAGAGTCGGTTACAAGGGTAGGAGATCTTGAATATCCGCATTGCCAAGCTTGCCTTCCACGCCAAGGAAAGTCCCATCCGGACACGGGACGAAGTCTTCAATCTTGTATCTTCATAGTCCAGGAGTCCGACTGAAGGTATAGTCCGGCTACCCGAACACCCCCTAATCCAGGACTCCCTTAGTAGCCCCTGAACCAGGCTTCAATGACGACGAGTCCGGCGCGCAAATTGTCTTCGGCATTGCAAGGCGGGTTCCTCCTCCAAGTCCTTCATAGAAGATTGTAAACACCAGGAGTAGTTTCCGGCTCTGCAAAATAAGTTTCGACATATTGCCATAGAGAGAATAATATTGGCACAAATCAAATCTGCCGACGTATTCTGCAGTGCGTCATCACACTACGGCCAAGTCCTTTACTCGAATCATTTTTACTTTTCCACCTCAGCACGTTTTGCGAGGCGGTTTCCTTGGCACGTCTTGTCAAAGCAGAGATCGTGTACCCCTTTTACGGGATTCTCATCAATACGAACGTGGGTAACCCAATCGTGCCCGTTAGCATGTTTTCTCGATTAAAGGCGAGTCCCAAACGGTTACGGGGAGGGCTCCTGGTATTCAACCTCTTATAAAGAGACCAAGGCCTTACTCCTTTTTCCAATCTCAAATGAGTTCGCCCGTCGCCTCGAGTTCCAACACCCTAGGCTCCAGATTCCAGGCGCTTCGGACCTTTGACAATGTCTGGTTCTGACCTTCAAGGCCGATGGATGCCCTCCTCCGTCACGGAGGAGGACGTGCTAAAGTTGAGAGAGGCTAAGTTCTTGACCGCCGAAATTCCGCATAGGTTGCCTGCTCAAAGGCAGGCTACTCCCAGTCCCCAGCCTGGTGAGAGCGTAGTGTTCATGTCTCACTTCCTTCGGGGGTTAGGCTTCCCGATGGATCCCTTCATGAGGGGGCTGCTGTTTTATTACGGGCTGGAATTTCATGACTTAGCTCCGGAGTCCATCCTCCACATTTCCTCATTCATCGTTGTGTGCGAAGCGTTCCTCCGTGTTACTCCTCACTTCGGATTATGGCTCAAGACCTTTGGAGTGGAGCCGAAGATGATTGAGGGACGGCACGCAGAGTGCGGAGGCGCTGTCATAAGTAAGAATGCTGATGCTCCATGGCTCGAGGGCTCCTTTCAAGAGGAGCTCGGCTTGTGGCAACGAGAATGGTTCTATATCACCGCTCCCAGGAGCGCCAAGTGGGCGGTGCCTCCTGCCTTTCGCTCGGGTCCCCCATCACAGCTAGCGTCATGGGTCAACAAAGGATTAGATTGGGGGTTATCCAAAGACGTGCCCTTGTTGCAGGGCCGCATCAGGGATCTCTTAGAAAGAGACCTCAACCTGGTCAAGGTGACGCAGGTCATGCTGATTCGCCGAACACTGCCCGGCAAATGTCGCTCCCTTCGTCTGTGGGAGTTTAATCCAGAGGGACCACGAGCTCTCTAGCATTTTATGGGCGCAACGCCTGTGGAGATGTATAAACTGTTCTTCGGATCACAAATGATGTGTCCGGATTTGACCGAGGACGCAGGCCTAAGCTGCAATCGCCCGGATACCCAAGTAAGTAACCTTGTGCCCGGACCTACTATCCATATAATCGTCATAAACTTTCCCCTAAAAGAGCTGTCCTTTTAAACAGGAGTGGATAGTGAAGGCAAAGCTGATCAGGTGTCCGGCTCCCCTTCCCGAAACCAGGCCGGATCCCGTGCTTGTCAGGATGTTGAAGATAATGCCTTTGGAGGGAAGTAAGGGGAAGGACAAGGGAACTATGGCCTCCTCGAAGGAGGCTGCTCCGAAGGGAGGAACCGACAATTCCTCTCCCAAGGGGAAGAAGAGGGCCGCCTCTGACGACCCGGAGACCATGGCCCCGAAGCGGGGGAGAAAATCCTCGTCAGAGGGTCCGACGCTGGGGAGTTCCTCGGCCGAACTACACCCTCAAAGGGATCAGCCCTCCAGCGAGCCGTAAGTAGAGAGAGGTTTTCCTTTTGAGGGATGAGAGAAATCCTTGATTTATATCTGAGAAGATTAACCGAACTTTTACCTTGTAGTTCGGACCTCAGCCCTTCTCAACAGAGCTCGTCTTCGGGGGATCTTCTTCCGAGATGATGGAGAGCGGGATGCCTCCCCCTGCCGTACCGCCTAGCGAGGCGGGCGACCCTGAGGTGTCGTCGCGGAGGGTTTCTCTGAATCCGGCAGGGGCGGAAGATAGCTATGTGGCCCCCCAAGGCTCTCCGCGTCCGGCCTTCGAAAGAGGCCATAGGACAAGTCCGGCACCGTCTGGTGCTCGGCCGGAGGAGCTAAAGATTCTGCTGGGGCGAGCTTCTATCTCAGAGGAGCACCGTGCATTGATGGGCACGGTGATTGAAAGGATTTCATCCACAAAAAGCGGATTACATGAGGCCGTCAAAAGTTTACTGATGGGTTTTGAGGTACGTTAGATAATGTACACTTTTGTCAGTTGCGCATAAGTAAGATGCGCCCTGTGTAGATAGTAGCTCCTGAGACTCTGCGCGTTGTCAAGAAATGACGACACACAGAGGATCATAATCCCAGGTCTAAGATGTCGCCTTTGAATGTAGGTGGCGAGGTGTCTGGAATCAAGCCGAACTAATGATGTGGCTGAACTAAAGCGGCAACTGGACGTGGCAGATGCCGACATCGCGCTTGTCAACAAGCGGCTTGATGAGGCTCAAGGTATGTAATTCTTCGGGCGGCATCAGGTAAGAGGAGCTTCATGCCAGTGTCTTACAATGTGTGCGCTTGACGCAGATGGTACGGCCGCCGTGGAGAATCTTAGGGCAGAACTTGCCCGAGCTAAGGAGCAAGCCAGAAAAAGCAATGCGGCTGCCGAGAAGGCCCTTGAAGAGCTGAGAGCCGAACAGGCTGCTCACTGCCGAAGCAAAGAAGAGATGGCCGAGAAGTTAAACAGCGCTGCAGACCGTTGCAAACTTCTTGAGAAAGAAGACCGGGCGAGACAGACGGACTTAGAGAAGGCCGTTGCCGATGCCAAGGACGCTCGCTCTGCGATGAGAGCTGCGAAGGAGGAGCTGCGTCAGGCCGAACAGATTGTGGCTAGAAAGCCCTTTATGCTGCAGAGGAAGTTTTGTGATCCGAAGTTTGCTCCGTTGGACCGGATGTGGAGTGTGGAGGACACCTATCTGGATTTGGCAGCATGTGCTGCTGATGCGACCGAACACTTTCGAGATCTAAAAGATCGCGAAGTGGAAAAGCTTTTCTGGTCACAGTTCCACAATCCAGAGCGTCCACTGGCAGTGGACGATCGCCTGGCTCAATGGGCCGAACTGAATAGATTGTCCGGACTCGCCATGAAGTACGTCATGGGTCATCCGTGGCCTGGGAGATCGGAGCCGAAGAGTTATTTCAGCTTGGTGCAGCAATTCCTTGACGCGGTGCCGCGTATAAATGCAATGAAGAGGTCAACATGCATAGAGGGCGCTAGGATGGCTCTTGCCCGTGTTAAGACATACTGGGCAGAGATGGAGACCACCGTTGTTGCGTCCCAAGATTCGGACAAAAGCCGAGTACCCTCCGAGCACTATTTCCAGGAAGTTCTTGAAGGCGCTCGTGTAATAGAGACGCAGTGCCCAAAAGATGCTATGTTATGATAGCATATGTATTTATAAAGTAATATTTTGATTAACTGTAGTGGCCTTTTTTATACTTGTGCCTCCAAGTATTGGGAACACCTCCTGTGCGGCCGTTTTAAGATATATATATATATATATAGAATCTGAAAGATGGCAGTCGTTGGCTTCAGCCCCCACACACATAGTGTGGGGGTGCTCGCAGAAGACGCATTTTCACACTTAACCCAACGTCTTGGTCCTATAAAGGAGGTGATAGCGCAGCGGGCCAGGCAACCGGACTATAATGCTTTAACACTTTCACTTAGCCATAGGAGTTTGACAATGAGACTATTTAGGTAGCTCCTTGGTGGCAACTGCGCTCGTCCGAGTTCGGGCGCGTATGTGCCTGACCGGGAAGCGGCCCTTCGTTAAAGCAGAGGAATCCGATAGATTCTGATAGGTCATCGAGTGGCTGACCAATCTCACGCTACATCATGACAGTCAGTTTTCGGCTTTCTCTACTGAGGTGCTCGCCTGGCCGAACCGGGGCACAATCGCAGTAGTTCTCCTGGTGCTACCTTAGCCGATAGAGCGGAACGTAAGGTAGCCGAACTCAGGAGCCGGGCAACCCAACATTTGACCAAAGACATGATTCGGAGCTGATGCATATAATGCCAAAACTCGCGACGCCGAACACTCCCTAATGTGTTCGGTCTTTATGAGTGCGGGCGAAACAACACTCTTTATTAAAAAAGCCCCTAGTGTCCAGGTACAAGCAAAAATTCTGACGTGGCCACATGCCAAGATGCCAGCCTCCTCCTTGGTTATATCAGAAAGAAAAAACCAGGGGATGTGTAGCAACAAGAGACAGTAAAAAAGGTTTACGCAGGGTCTTAATCTAAAAAGAATCCTTTAGGACGGGTCCCTACTGCACGTCTGCGCCTGTGTCTCCGTTGTACCGTATCCTGGACGGGCGCCGCACGACGTTCATCTGTAAAAGACAGGAACTGAGTTGAAAATGGGTCGTGCCGAAAAAGTTTAAAATAAGCAAAGTATAAAGTAAGATATATAAGATTGAGCTTTATCGTCTCTTATTGTATATGCGTGGAGCCCCTAGTGCGGGGGTATATGGCTTCTAGGCCTGCATCAATGATGATTTTGCAGCGAACTCGTCTATCCGCGTTCGTGGTCTTGAATGACCTATTTCGAAGTTTTTTTGGCCGGTGAGGCCATTTTGCTGTGGGGCTGTCAAAGCGGCCGCACGGTCCTCCGCTTGGGGAGGTGCACTTTAGTGCTTCCCCTTCAAAGAGATGATGCCTCGTGGACCGGGCATCTTAAGCGTAAGAGATGCATAATGCGGTATTGCATTAAAGCGAGCGAAAGCTTCGCGTCCCAGTAGTGCTTGATAGCGACTTGAGAACGGGACGATATGGAAGGTCAGCTTTTCGCGGCGGAGGTTATCGGCAGAGCCGAATATGACTTGGAGCCGGAGAAAACCCATACAATGGGTGTCCGGACCAGGTATTACCCCTTGAAAGGAGGTTTTGTTGCGGTGGATTCTTGCTGGGTTTATCCCCATGTGCTGGATTGTATCCTGATATATCAGGTTTAGTCCACTGCCGCCGTCCATAAGGACATTTGAAAACTGGAGTCCGCCAATTATTGGATCGAGTATCAAGGCAGTCCAGCCTACATTCTTGATATTCCTAGAATAATCTAGCTGATCGAAGATGATCGGTTTTGACAACCGGTGGCAGGACCCTTTGGGGATGGGCCGTGTGGTGCGTACCTTTACGGGTGCCGCACGTTTTGTTATGTGAAGTGAGTTCACTGTTTTTACTTCTTGTGGGAAGTTCTTTTGTTTCCTGGTGCTCTGCTTTTGGGGTTCGTCCTCGTCTTCGCTTGGTGTGTCGAGCCCCTTGTGTTCGGCATTGAGTCTTCCGGATTGTTTGAAAACCCAACAGTCTCTGTGGGTATGGTTAGCAGGCTTCCCGGGAGTACTGTGTATCTGACATATCCTGTCCAGGATTTTATTTAGGTTGGATGGATTGTCCCTGTTATCCTGGGGGGGCGATTTTTCCTGATTTTGTCGTGAGCCTTTGAATCCGACATTGACTGCCGTGCTCTTCGGACTTTTGTCCTTAGTCCAGCGACGGTCCTTGTTGCGTCGCGGTTTTCCATTTCCATCCCTAGTTTCGGATGTACTTCGGTCGCTGGGGCTGCACCTTGCCAACCAGCTATCCTCCCCTGCACAAAAGCGGGTCATGAGGCTTGTTAGTGCGGCCATTGTTCTTGGCTTTTCTTGGCCGAGGTGTCTGGCGAGCCATTCGTCTCAGACGTTATGCCTGAAAGCTGCTAAGGCTTCGGCGTCCGGACAGTCGACTATCTGATTCTTTTTAGTGAGGAATCTATTCCAGAACTGCCGAGCTGATTCTCCGGGTTGTTGAGTTATGTGACTAAGATCGTCTGCATCCGGAGGGCGGACATAGGTCCCTTGAAAGTTCGCTCGGAAAGCATCCTCGAGCTCTTCCCAGCTTCCAATTGTGTTTTCGGGAAGGCTTTTAAGCCAATGCCGGGCTGGCCCTTTAAGCTTAAGAGGTAGATATTTTATGGCGTGGAGATCATCTCCTCTAGCCATGTGTATGTGGAGGATATAATCCTCGATCCAAACTCCAGGGTCTGTTGTTCCATCATATGCCTCTATGTTTACGGGTTTGAATCCCACTGGGAATTCATAGTCCAGGACCTCATCGGTGAAACATAGGGGGTGTGCGGCGCCCTTGTATTTGGGTGTGCTGGATTCTGATGATGGCTTCATAGCGTTGCTTACGAGAGCTTGCTTTCTTGGCCCATAAATGGACCTGACTAGGCCATGATGCGAATCCTTAAGTGGGCCGCATGCCGATTTAGGTGCGGCGCCGCTTGCCGCTTTATGGGGTCATCTATCCGACCGTGTGGCTTTTTCGTTTTTTGAATGCGAGGGCTCTAGGGCCTCTTCGTCGAATTCAGGCAGTAGCTTTCTTTTCGGATAGCTTTTAGTGCGGCGACTGTCGCCGTACTTATCTGTGGTATTGATTACTTTGCTCCATCTAATCCGGAGTGCATCTTCCGCTGTTTTTAGCTTCCGCTTCTACTTTTTTTTAGGCTGCGTGCAGTTGCAACGAGCCTCTCGTGGAGATTCTTCTGCTCCATAGGTTTATTCGGCGTGAGGTCGTCCGGAATGCCGTTTTCGCCGGAGGAGGGATGTTCGGTTTCTCTATCCGTGTTGCCCTGTTCGGACGGTTGCTCTAAGGCCTGTTCGTCGTCTACCGGCTCATCCTGCTCTATGGCTGGGTTTTTGTCGAGGCGGGGCTTGGGTCGTCGTTTACGTCGACGCTTTGATTGCTTTTCGGGGGGTCGATCTCCCGTCCCATCCCCTTTTTCCTCGTTGTCGCTTCCTTTAGGGGTATCCACCATGTACACATCGTGAGATGAGGTGGCTGTCCAATGCCCTATGGGCGTTGGTTCATCGGTATCTCCTGCATTGTCATCCATGCTGTCGATGTCTCCGGAGTCGATGTTGAGCACGTCGTTTAAATTGTCTACAGTGGCTACCAAGTGGGTGGTGGGTGGGCTTTGAATTTCTTCATCGTCCGTATCCCATCCTCGCTGACCGTAGTTCGGCCAGGGCTCTTCTGATAAGGAGAGAGACTTGAGAGAGTTCAGGATATCGCCACAAGGCGAGTGCTGAAAGATGTCTGCGGCGGTGAACTCCATTATCGGCGCCCAATCGGATTCGATTGGCAGGGGCGCGGGGGGTTCAGAGTCCGGGAAGGAGTCCGGGAAGGAGTCCGGATCCTTGGAGTCACGGGTCGTGCAGAGTGCGAGGCTAGCGTTCGGCTCAATCGCTTTCGGGATCGCAGCCCCCGAGGTGACGTCCAACCGCTCATCCTCAATTGGCGCAATAGGCTCCGAGTTAGGGGTCGGAACCGATGCGTGTGCGGCCTCCAGGACACTGTCCGGGGGCAGAGCTAGATCATGCCCCTCGAGATAGTGCAGCGCGCTTGGCTTTGGCTCGAGCCCGTCGAAGATCAAGTCTCCGCGGATGTCAGACGTGTAGTTTAAGCTTCCAAACCTGACTTGATGGCCAGGGGCGTAGCTTTCGATCTGCTCCAGGTGGCCGAGCTAATTGGCCAGCAGAGCGAAGCCGCCGAAGACGAAGATCTGTCCGGGGAGAAAAGTCTCACCCTGGACCGTATCGTGGTTGATGATTAAAGGAGCCATCGGGCCTAAAGGCGACGACACAGAGGAACCCTCAATGAAAGCACCAATGTCGGTGTTAAAACCGGCAGATCTCGGGTAGGGGGTCCCGAACTGTGCGTCAAGGCCGGATGGTAACAGGAGACAAGGGACACGATGTTTTTTACCCAGGTTCGGGCCCTCTCGATGGAGGTAATACCCTACTCCTGCTTGATTAATATTGATGATATGGGTAGTACAAGAGTAGATCTACCACGAGATCAAGGAGGCTAAACCCTAGAAGCTAGCCTATGGTATGATTGTTGTGTATGGAGTTGATTGCCTACGGACTACAACCCTCCGGTTTATATAGACATCGGATAGGGTTAGGGTTACACAGAGTCGGTTACAAGGGTAGGAGATCTTGAATATCCGCATCGCCAAGCTTGCCTTCCACGCCAAGGAAAGTCCCATCCGGACACGGGACGAAGTCTTCAATCTTGTATCTTCATAGTCCAGGAGTCCGACTGAAGGTATAGTCCGGCTACCCGAACACCCCCTAATCCAGGACTCCCTCATGTACCTACAAGCAACAAGTCAATATTAGAAGCTAACTAGTGTCCAGGCCTAGATCTATATGCACTACATTATGGAACGACGAGGGGGGGGGGTACAAGACGAGGGATGAAGCTAACCTCGGCGGAAAATGGTAGCCACTCCCGTTGTTGTCCTGCATAAGCAGTGGAAAGGCATGACAAGTACAACAATCTTAACATCAAACAAATATAGCAAAGGTAAACAACATCATCTCCAAATGATAGCTTGAATGTGTTGGTTTCAGCATGCTATTAAAGCAGATATAAAATGGAAGGCAATGTTACCGACAGTAGGCTTAACAGCCATCAAATATTGCAATTCAAACTGGTATTGTTGAAAATGAATAGAACATAGGTAATGCTTAAACATCACACTGGATAAATGTATAAAACTAAAAATAAAGGGCATGTGTTAACTACACTAGGAATAACTGGAACCAAATATAGTCGTTCAAGCTGGTATTGATGTAGTCGAGCGGCACAGTTCCGACATGCACATAATGAACCACACATTGTGAATGACTAAAATAAACAAGGCATAAATGACCAGTATAACAACCAAATATAGCCATTGAAAACTGGACAGAGTCTCACTGCAACCAACCTAACAAGAAAATACAGATAAACAGGGCATATGCTTGAAAACTGGACAAATGCTCACTGCAACCAACCTAACAAGCAGATAAAGATAAACAAGGCATCTGCTTGATAACTGGAGAAATGCTAAAAAAGCAACCTAACAACCAAATACAGATAAACAAGGCATCTTCTTGATAACTGGACAAATGCTAAAAAAGCAACCTATCAACCAAATACAGATAAACAAGGCATCTGCTTGATAACTGGACAAATACTCACTGCAACCAAACTAAGAACCAAATACAGATAAATAAGGCATCTACTCGATAACTGAAAAAATGCTCACTCGAACCAACCTAACAACCAAATACAGATAAACAAGGCATATACTCACTATAAACAACCAAATATAGCCATTCGTGAAACTAAAGTGGACAATTCATACTTAAACATCACATAGACCTATTGAACAATACGTTTTTGCATAACTGAAATAATTAAACATGGCACAGTTAAAGCACCGCACGACAAATGCTATTACAACAAAGGGTACAGCTTGGCAAGCTAGAAAAGGTAATATTTGCTGATAGAATGTTGCCTCACATTTCATGGACGGGATCCTTCCAGTTGGAAGAGCACAGACCCATGGTGCGCTCTCTGATGTCACAGATGGGTTGTTTCACCTTGGAAGAACCTTCGTGGGTGCCCTCCTCGTGGTCGTGGTCGATGAGATCTGACTTGGCAATTGAGGATCCCAAGCCGCCGCCGTAGAACGTGTCCTTCAGAAGTGACAAAATGGGCTCGATGGCGTATAAAGCTCGCAAATCCTTGACCACTTGGCGGAGGAGATCAGCGGTAGGGCCGTCGAAGAGATCGACAACGGTTGAACCAGAGGGGTTGGGGATGGACCACTTAACCTGTGACATGGCCCGTGTGAAGCCGTTAGTGTGGACGAGCTTGATGTCATAGCCAACTTTCCCGAGATACAGTAATATGCTAGCCCGCTGACATGAAGCCTTCGGCATGGCAACGTAGTAAACATCATCACCGGCTTCCGCGGTGATGTGTTGCTCCGGGATCGACAGGTTGGGGCAAACGGCGGCCACCTCACCAACGTCCGCCAGAGAGGCCATGATAAACCTCTTCTTGGCCGAACGCTCATCGGGCTCCCCGGGATACGTGGTCGAGCTTAGGCTACGACATTCTGGAGCAGGGGATGTGGATCTGGCGGGGAGGGACACTGCGGGCCTCATCTAAAAACTCAGGGGAGTGGGGCGACGGTATGGGAATCGCTAGATAACCTGAACTTTATTATCTAAGCTAGGAGGAACGGGCAGACCGACAGGGTTGGCGGCGGCGCCGACGGCGGCCGCAAGCTAGGGTTCGAAGGGGGAGGGGCGGGAGGGGGACTGTGGAGGGGGTGGTGTTTGAGGATACGCCGCGGCTACTGAAAATTTTAGTAATGGTGGGTGGAGATGGTGGTGGACGAGGGAGGGTGACGGTTCAAGTGCCTCGGCTGCTAAAATATGCGTGTATGATAATAAGGAAAAGTGGCGAGGATCCGCCGATTTTTGCAATGCTCAAGGTGGGTAGTTTGTTTTTTATATTTCTAGCTAGCTGGTCTATTGCACACAGTTCGTCCTAATTTCCAAATAAACTTACCCGCCTTTAGTTTCCACAGGTGGTGGTTTTACAGCGCACTTGCATCGCACACGGTTAAGCCGGTAACTCCACCCTTTCCTCGCGCTTGCGCGGTCGTGGTGATTTCAACGCACTTGCATCGCACACGGTTGAGCCAGTACCTCCACCTTAATTTTCTCGCGCTTGCGCAGTCGTGGTGATTCACATCGCACTTGTATCGCACATGGTTTAGATATTATACCCCATGTCCATTGAGGATCATCGGAGTCTTTGCAGCAAAATATAATGTCAGGGAGGGTCAAAAGACAGCCACACCAGCATGTGGCCCAAATATATATGAGTGAAAAGGGTGGTATGTGATGTTTAAAATTCCAATGCACAACTTTGACCCCACGGGCCCACGGTTGGGCGCGTCATTGAAGATCGATGAGAGGGGTCAGAAGTCAAGAACCACCTGGAAGTGGCCAAATATATGTACGAATATTGGGGATATTTAAAACTTTAAATACACAATGCATAACTTTGGTGGCACCTGCCTCGCAAACCCGAAAGCACCCTAACAACCACCTAGCTAGGATATATATAATGACATAATGTCGTACGTAGCTAGGATGCTTGGCCCACCACCTCCCACTTCGTGTCAGCGAGGCGGATGCACGTAATGATCGATACTTTGGTCATACATGCATGTCGACATGACCTACCATAAGACGGACCAATGAATCTTTTGTTTGGTCAAATGACAGTTGTTGTTGTCGATAAACCGCTTGGGCCAATAGATTGAACCATCGTAAACATCGCATGAAAGGGACCACAAAACCATCACCTCTTGCATGCGGCCCAAAATGGTGTATGTTGGGAAGGGGTGATGTGTGTTTTCAATATAGAATAATGTACAATTTAGATGTGGTGCCTACCTCTCGATACAGACAACAACCATGAAGGCAAGGTAGTTAAGGACGAGATACATACGCAGGGTTTGATTTAGGTCGAACCCAGCAATCCGAGCATGTGGGAGGGAATCCTAACAACGCATGAGCTCGAGTTTTGGTTGACCGGCATTTGACGGTGACCGGCCCTAACATGAACTAGGAGGAATCCATTCATGGCAAACACATACCCCTCATTATCGGTCAAAGGGATGATATATATACACTCGGGGAGCCCACATATATCCGTGTCATCACAAAAAACCGCACAAGGGAGACGTGGTCGATCAGAAGACCCCGTATACACTGCATGTGGCCCAAAAATATGTATGGGTACGGTGGTGTATCATGTGTTTAAATCCCAAATGCACAACTTCGATGGGCCACGCCAAGTACATTACAAACCGAACACCGTACCCCCGACTCCAAGCCTGGTTCAATACCTATGATGTCAGTTTCCCAACTTCGAGGCGGCAGCGGGGGGGGGGGTCGTCCCACGCATGCGCTCAAACTTTATTTTGTCTAGCATGGGACACATCTATATATATCTATACATCTATACACATATATAGTGTGCGAATAACTATGAAAGTTGCTCGTTGGATGAAGCCAATCCGACGGTACAGAGATGGCAAATCCGATCACTACTGGCCGTTGGATATCATCTACATTCCACCAGATTCTGCCACATGTAAAATCTAGAAGACTCCATGGTTGAATTTAAGCATAATGCACAAACCTCTAAACACAAGCACTTCTCCTTTGTTCTCTAGAATCTTTCATATCTTAATTTCCCAAACCTTTTTTTCTAAATGAATTGTCACTATTTGTTTTTACCTTTACAATGCACAATTCCACGAATCTTAAAATAGTTTTTTTAAAAACTAATTGATTTTGGATGAGACGAACAATAAGAATTAAACGAACATCTACATCATGCATATCTGGGAGAAGAGGCGGGAAACCGATGAGAGGAGTGGCGAGAAACAGTAGCCTGTTTTGAGTGAAAACCTAGTAGAGAAGGAAGCGTGAGCTACACAACGCATGCGCGCAGTGCTTACCCATGTACTGCATGTGCTGTCGAAAGGGATCAGGGTTGCCGTTCGATCTGGGAGCATCCAACGATGGACACGTACGATCCGTGGGGTTTGGGTTCTGGCCAGTCAGAATGCAAGACTCAGATCGTGCGCGTAGCCGGGGGGAATGTCATATGGAAACCAACATTCAGTGGAAACCGGTGAAAACCACGAGAAAAAGATGTTATGAAGTTTCAAAAAAAAATCAAAAAAATGCGGGATGTCAAGAAGATGATGTTTTATTGGCACACAAAATTTCAAGTTGAAACACATTAAGAGATGTGCGCTATGTGATACATCTCCAACGTATCTATAATTTTTGATTGTTCCATGCTATTATTTTATCTATTTTGGATGTTAATGGGCTTATTTATACACTTTTATATTATTTTTGGGACTAACCTACTAACCCAAGGCCCAGTGCAAATTGTTGTTTTTTTTGCCTATTTCAGTGTTTCGTAGAAAAGGAATATCAAATGGAATCCAAACGGAATGAAACCTTCGGGAGAGTTATTTTTGGAACAAACGTGATCCAGGGGACTTGGAGTAGACGTCAAGAAAGAAACAAGGTGGCCACGAGGCAGGAGGGCGCGCCCCCACCCTCGTGGGCCCCTCACAGCTCCACCGACCTACTTCTTCCTCCTATATATATCCATATACCCCGAAAACATCTAGGAGCACCACGAAACCCTATTTCCACCGCCGCAACCTTCTGTACCCAAGAGATCCCATCTTGGGGCCTTTTCCGGAGCTCTGCCGGAGGGGGAATCGATCACGAAGGGCTTCTACATCAACACCATAGCCTCTCCGATGATGTGTGAGTAGTTTACCACAGACCTTCGGGTCCATAGTTATTAGCTAGATGGCTTCTTCTCTCTCTTTGGATCTCAATACAATGTTCTCCTCGATCTTCATGGAGATCTATTTGATGTAACTCTTTTTGCGGTGTGTTTGTCGAGATCCGATTAATTGTGGGTTTATGATCAAGTTTATCTATGAACAATATTTGATTCTTCTCTAAAATATTTTATGTATGATTGGTTTTCTTTGCAGGTCTCTTCGAATTATCAGTTTGGTTTGGCCTACTAGATTGATCTTTCTTGCAATGGGAGAAGTGCTTAGCTTTGGGTTCAATCTTGTGGTGTCCTTTCCCAGTGACGGCAGGGGCAGCAAGGCACGTATTGTATTGTTGCCATCAAGGATAAAAAGATGGGGTTTATATCATATTGCTTGAGTTTATCCCTCTACATCATGTCATCTTGCCTAATGTGTTACTCTGTTCTTATGAACTTAATAGTCTAGATGCATGTTGGATAGCGGTTGATGTTTGGAGTAATAGTAGTAGATGCATAATCGTTTCGGTCTACTTGTCGCGGACATGATGCCTATATACATGATCATGCCTAGATATTCTCATAATTATGAACTTTTCTATCAATTGCTCAACAGTAATTTGTTCACCCACCGTAATACTTATGCTATCTTGAGAGAAGCCTCTAGTGAAACCTATGGCCCCGGGTCTATCTTTTATCATATAAGTTTCCAATCTACTTTATTTTCCAATCTTTACTTTCAATCTATATCATAAAAATACCAAATATATTTATCTTATTATTATCTCTATCAGATCTCACTCTCGTAAGTGATCATGAAGGGATTGACAACCCCTTGATCGCGTTGGTTTCGAGGTTCTTATTTGTTTGTGTAGGTACGAGGGACTTGCGTATAGTCTCCTACTGGATTGATACCTTGGTTCTCAAAAACTGAGGGAAATACTTACGCTACTTTGCTGCATCACCCGTTCCTCTTCAAGGGAAAACCAATGCAGTGCTCAAGAGGTAGCACTATGAAAAAGACAAAATCAGTGTTGAATAGTGCCGAATAGTAATGTCACTATTCAGGGCGGAATTTGTCTATTTCATAGCTCACATCTCGTAATGTTTTTCAACTTGAAACATCACCTTCCTAACATCCCACATTTTTTCAGATTTTTTTGAAACTTTAAAATATGGTTTCCACGAAGTTTTCATTGAATATTAGCTTTCGTGAGTGTACCGTGTGCTATTTGAAAACATTTCGTGAGAAGAATCTCGGTTTTTAAATCCCCATAAATCCAAAACTAAGCTAAAAATCATGAGACCTGCCATAGTGTCACGACATTGCACTTATATGTCGAGGAATTTTTTTCGTCCATTGTGGTGCAAGTTTTATTACAAGCCTCTTACGAACCGGAGCTTCTCTCAAAGAAGCCTCATGGTTCCGATAGGGAAATGTGTCCCCCTTGTGGGCGAAACGTAATCACTGCATCTTTTCACCTTGTATTTTCTTCTACGAGCAACATGGAATGACAGGATATTCGTGCTGAAATTTAAACTTATTCATGGTTCGTTTGGCCTTTTTATACACTAATTGAGTTTCCTAGGCATTTAATGTCCATAATTCAAATCTAAACTACAAATACATGCTCCAGTTCACCAAAATGGCTAGAAAAATTATACATGTGTCCTTGGGTGCATGTTTAGGTCCCATGCCAGGAATGGGAACGAATTACAACCATACTGGTGTCATGGCTCGTACTCAAACATTTCGAATCTCGGTTTTTAAGTCCCCATAAACCCTAAACTCACCAGAAAGTCATCAAAGGTGGCATGGTGTCATGTCATGGCACATATCTGTCGTGGTAAAAACATTATCCAATTTGGGCCAAGCTTTATTACAAACCTCTTACAAAAACTGGAGCTTCTCTCAAAGAAGCCTCGTGGTTCTGATAGGGAAACGTGTTCCCCTTGTTAGCGAAACATAATCACTACCTCTTTTCGCCTTGTATTTTCTTCCATGGGCAACATGGAACCACATGATATCCATGTTGAAATTTAAACTTATTCAGGGTTCGTTTGGCCTTTTTATACACTAATTGAGTTTCCTAGGCATTTAATGTCCATAATTCAAATCTGAACTACAAATACATGCTCCAGTTCACCAAAATGGCTAGAAAAATTATACATGTGTCCGTGGGTGCATGTTTAGGTATCATGCCAGGAATGGGAACGAATTACAACCGTACTGGTGCCCTCGATCTTCCTCAAACATTTCGAATCTCGGTTTTTAAGTCCCCATAAATCCTAAACTCTCCAGAAAGTCATCAAAGGTGGCAAGGTGTCATGTCATGGCACATATATGTCGTGGTAAAAATGTTGCCAATATGGGCCAAACTTTATTACAAACCTCTTACAAACTGGAGCCTGTCGCAAGAACCCTCGTGGTTTTGATAGGGAAACGTGTCCCTTGTGGGCCAAACGATAATCACTCCCTCTTCTAGCCTCGTATTTGCTTCTACACGCAACACGGAACAACTGGAGATTCGGGCTGAACTTTGAAATTATTCAGGGTTCGTTGGACCTTTTTATTCATTAATTGAGTTTTCTAGGCATTTAATGTCCATCATTCAAATCCGAACTACAAATACATGCTCTAGTGCACCAAAATGGCTAGAAAAAACGTACATGTTTCCTTGGGGTGCATGTTTAGGTCCCATGGAACGAATGGGAACGAATTCAACCGTCTCGCCATCCTAGCCTGGCCACAAACATTGCGAATCTCGGTTTTTAAATGTCTGTAAATGCAAAACTCACCAGGAAATCATGAAACTTGGTATGGTGTCACTACATGGTATATATAATTGTCCAATTTGGGCGAAGCTATATTACAAGCCTTTTACAAACCGGAGCATGTCGCAACCCTCATGGTTCCGGTAGGGAACATGCCCCTCTTGTGGGCGAAACGATAATCGATGCCTCTTCTCTCCTTGAACTTTGTTTTCTACAGGCAACATAGAATAACAGGAGTGTCGGGCTAAAATTTGAAACTGTTCAGGGTTTATTTGGCCATTATATATATATTACTAATTACTAAGTTTTCTATGCATTTAATGTAGTCCATAATTCAAATTTGAACTACAACCACATGCTCCAATGAAGCAAAATGGGTGGGAAGTCGTGCATGTGTCATTGGGTGCATGTTTAGGTCTCGTTTAAGGAATGAGAATGAATTACAAACTTGTCGTCGTCCTAAAACAATGAGAATCTCGGTTTTTAAATCCCTGTAAATAAAAAAGTCACCCAAAAAACATGAAACTTGCTATGGTTTCATGACATGGCACATATATGTCGTGGTAAGAAAAATCGTCTAGTTTGAGAAGAGGCGCACACATTAGTAGCCAACGAAGTCCTTTTTGAAAAAAAACTGACACATTAATATCGCAAACGGGTGTATTATATTTACGATGTCGAAATTTAACCATACTCGGTGGCGTGCGTGCAGCTGTTTGATTAGACGGGACGAGCGCGAGAAGTCCGCCGTGCTGCTTCGATGGGACGCGTGCGAGCAGTCCGGCGCGTAGGCTTGACGGGACGCGTGCATCCTATCCACCTCGCAGGTGATGACCCACAAGTATAGGGGATCTATCGTAGTCCTTTCGATAAGTAAGAGTGTAGAACCCAATGAGGAGCAGAAGGAAATGATAAACGGTTTTCAGCAATGTATTCTCTGCAAGTACTGAAATAAGTGGTAACAGATAGTTTTGTGATGAGATAATTTGTAACGAGCAACAAATAACAAAAGTAAATAAAGTGCAGCAAGGTGGCCCAATCCTTTTTGTAGCAAAGGACAAGCCTGGACGAACTGTTATATAAGGAAAAGCGCTCCCGAGGACACATGGGAATATCGTCAAGCTAGTTTTCATCACGTTCATATGATTCGCGTTCGGTACTTTGATAATTTGACATGTGGGTGGACCGGTGCTTGGGTGCTGTTCTTACTTGAACAAGCATCCCACTTATGATTAACCTCGATTGCAAGCATCCGCAACTACAACAAAAGTATTAAGGTAGACCTAACCATAGCATGAAACTTATGGATCCAAATCAGCCCCTTACGAAGCAACGCATAAACTATGGTTTAAGCTTCTGTCACTCTAGCAACCCATCATCTACTTATTACTTCCCAATGCCTTCCTCTAGGCCCAAATAATGGTGAAGTGTTATGTAGTCAACGTTCACATAACACCACTAGAGGCTAGACAACATACATCTCATCAAAATATCGAACGAATGACAAATTCACATGACTACTAATAGCAAGACTTCTCCCTTGTCCTCAGGAACAAACGTAACTACTCACAAAGCATAAACATGTTCATAATCAGAGGGGTATTAATATGCATATAGGATCTGAACATATGATCTTCCACCAATTAAACCAACTAGCATCAACTACAAGGAGTAATTAACACTACTAGCAACCTACTAGCACCAATCCCGGACTTGGAGATAAGAATTGGATACAAGAGAAGAACTAGGGTTTTGAGATGAGATGGTGCTGATGAAGATGTTGATGGAGATTGCCCTCTCCCGATGAGAGGAGCGTTGGTGATGACGATGGCGATGATTTCCCCCTCCGGGAGGGAAGTTTCCCCGATAGAACAGCTCTGCCGGAGCTCTAGATTGGATATGCCAAGGTTCCGCCTCGTGGAGGCGGAGTTTCGTCCCGAAAGGTTGCCTCTTATTTTTTTCTCGACGAAAGACTTCATATAGGAGAAGATGGTCATCGAAGAGCCACCAGGGAGCCCACAAGGTAGGGGGCGCGCCCTAGGGGGGCGCGCCCCCCTCCCTCGTGAGAGGGTGTGGGCCCCCTGGTCTTCATCTTTGGCGAGGATTTTTCATTATTTATTATAAGGTGTTCAGTGGAGTTTCATGACTTTTGGGGTTGTGCAGAATAGGTCTCTAATATTTGCTCCTTTTCCAGCCCAGAATTCCAGCTGCCGGCATTCTCCCTCCTTATGTAAACCTTGTAAAATAAGAGAGAATAGCCATAAGTATTGTGACATAATGTGAAATAACATCCCATAATGCAATAAATATTGATATAAAAGCATGATGCAAAATGGACGTATCAACTCCCCCAAGCTTAGACCTCGCTTGTCCTCAAGCGAAAAGCCAAAATCGAAAAATATGTCCACATGTTTAGAGATGAAGGTGTCAATAAAAATAAAATACGGACATGAGGGCATCATGATCATTATTATAACAGAAACTTATATAATTTCTGTCATATGATCTCTAATGCTAGTGTAATAATTCAATCACAATATCATGTATGAATCGTGAACTTCATTAAAAACTAACAAACTACAATCTCGGTCATTGAAGCAATTGCAATTTATCATAACATAGGAAAGAGTAAATGTATAAGAGCTTTTCAGCAAGTCCACATACTCAACTATCATATAATCTTTCACAATTTTTGACACTCTCGCAATACTTATGGGTGTGGAGTTTTAATCGGACACAGAGAAAGATAGGGGCTTATAGTCTTGCCTCCCAACGTTTTACCTCAAGGGTAATGTCAACAGTAATAGTTCATGAAAAACCACATCCAATTAGCCATATATACTGGGATCTTTCCAACATATTGTGCTTGCCAAAGGGTAAAATGTAAAAAGGAAGGGTGAAGATCACCATAACTCTTGCATAAGGTAGAAGATAATGATAAAAGATAGGCCCTTCGCAGAGGGAAGCAGAGGTTGTCATGCGCTTTTATGGTTGGATGCACAAAATCTTAATGCGAAAGAACGTCACTTTATATTGCCCCTTGTGATATGAACCTTTATTATGCAGTCCGTCGCTTTTATTACTTCCACATCACAAGATCGTATAAAGCTTATTTCTCCCACACCAATCAATCAGACATATTTAGAGAGCATTTTTTATTGCTTTGCACCGATGACAACTTACTTGAAGGATCTTATTCAATCCATAGGAAGATATGGTGGACTCTCATGGAAAAACTGGTTTAAGGGTATTTGGAAGCACAAGTAGTATCTCTACTTGGTGGTGATAATTTGGCTAGCATGAGGAGGAAAGGCAAGCTCAACATGTTGGAGGATCCAAGACAATATAATTTATCTCAGATGTAAGAAAACATAACCCATTACGTTGTCTTCCTTGTCCAATGTCAACTCTTTAGCATGTCATATTTTAATGAGTGCTCACAATCATAAAAGATGTCCAAGATAGTATATCTATATGTGAGGACCTCTCTTTCTTTATTACTTCCTATTAATTGCAACAATGACCAAAACTATGCTTGTCAACTCTCAACAAATTTTACTCATCATACTTTTTCTATGTGAGCTCAATACTCTCCATGAGATCCATATGATCTCTTTGTTTCTTTTTATTTCTTTCTCTTTTCTTTTATTCACTTAGGATCATGGAAAAATAATCAAGCCCTTGACTCAACACTAATCTTTATTATATAGCTCATGGACTCGATTACGTAGAAGGATAATAAAGCAAAACTCACAACTAGATCATGCCATAAACTTTATTCTACTAGATCAAAATACTACTAATAAGATCGAACTAAGGAAAATGGTAAAGATAAAAGTGATGGTGATACGATACCGGGGCACTCCCCCAAGCTTGGCAGTTGCCAAGTGGAGTGCCCATACCCAGATACTCAATTCTTCTTTGTTGGAGGAGACGGTGGAGGTGTTGTTGATGATGCGGGCTTATCATCCATCTTCCAAGGCATAGGTTCACCATCATAGAAAGATGATCGAGTCTCCGGAATCCTCGAATCTGCAGCCAAACTCATTCTTTTGAATCTATATTCATACTCACAGTTTTGGTTTTGTAGGTCATAGATTTGGGCTTGGAGGTGCTCGATCTTCTCATATAGCTTGAATATGGCCTCCTCGGTGTTCTTGGCATCCGGCTTGTAGTTGTTAGTGAACTCCGCGAGCATCATGTGGCTAGCGTTGATTCCACACTCCACCATCCCCTGGCACTTGAAAACTTGTTGCTCCATTTCTTCGAGCCTCGTCTCCACGCTTCCGATTCCCTTTGGTCCCTCAGCATCGCGGATGTGCAGCAACCCATCACGCATCTCAATGGTTTGAGGGTGTCGCAGCACCTCCGCGAGGTAAGGGTTGATGACCTTCTCGAAGAACTTGTCCTTGGAAGCACTTGGGGACGTCATGATAATCTAGATCTGTTAGAAAAACAGCTCGAAACAAAAACAGGAGATTTTTGCGTGATACGGCAGTCCAAACCCCCGGGAGATTATATAATGAATTTTTACCGACCAAAATACGTATCGTGCAAGAAAACCGAGTCCGGAAGGCAAACGAGGAGCTCACGAGGTAGGGGGGGGCGCCCTCCACCCTCGTGAGGCCCTCGTGTCCTTCCCGGACTGCTACTTAATTTTCTATTTTTCTAAATATTCCAAAACGGAGAAATATTGCCTTAAAAATTGTTTTGGAGTCAGTTTACTTACCGTACCACATACCTATTCCTTTTCGGAGTTTAAAATGTTCTGGAAAGTGTCCCTTATGTATTCCTCCGGGGTTACGGTTTCAATGATATTGGTTTCAACATTTATGGGATTACCTGAGATATAGTGTTTGATTCTTTGACCGTTTACCACCTTCAGATTTGTGCCTTCGAAGTTGTTGATTTTTATGGCACCGGAACGATAGACCTCCTCGATAACATAGGGGCCTTCCCATTTAGAGAGAAGTTTCCCTGCAAAAAATCTTAAACGAGAGTTGTATAGCAATACATAATCACCTACATTAGACTCATGCTTTTGTATCCTTTTGTCATGCCATCTTTTAACCTTTTCTTTAAACAACTTGGCATTTTCATAAGCTTGGGTTCTCCATTCATCAAGTGAGCTAATATCAAATAACCTCTTTTCACTGGCAAGTTTGAAATCATAGTTGAGCTCTTTAATAGCCCAATATGCCTTATGTTCTAGTTCGAGAGGTAAGTGACATGCTTTTCCATATACCATTTTATACGGAGACATACCCATATGATTTTTATATGCAGTTCTATAGGCCCATAATGCATCATCAAGTTTCTTGGACCAATTCTTTCTAGACCTATTGACAGTCTTTTGCAAAATTAATTTGAGTTCTCTATTACTCAATTCTACTTGACCACTAGACTGTGGGTGATACGGAGATGCAATTCTATGATTGACGTCATATTTAGTAAGCATTTTACGGAAAGCACCATGAATAAAATGTGAACCACCATTAGTCATTAAATATCTAGGGACTACAAACCTCGGAAAAATAACTTATTTAAGCATTTTAATAGAAGTGTTATGATCAGCACTACTAGTTGGAATAGCTTCTACCCACTTAGTAATGTAATCAACAACAACTAAAATATGCGTATATCCATTAGAGGCAGGAAAAGGTCCCATATAATCAAAGCCCCAAACATCAAACGGTTCAATAACAAGTGAATAGTTCATAGGCATTTCTTGACGTCTACTAATATTACCAATTCTTTGACATTCATCACAAGATAGGACAAAATTACGGGCATCCCTGAAGAGAGTAGGCCAATAAAAACCGGATTGCAATACTGTCGTGGTTTTGTCACGGCAGATGTCCTAGAGAAAGGACTTAGTCGTGGAGCCATCGAGACGGGTTAGCTTGAAGGGGTTAAAGCGGACACAAGGACGCAAGAGAGTTTACACTAGTTCGGCCCCTTCGATGAAGGTAAAAGCCTACGTCTAGTTGTTATGGAATTGATGGGGTTTCGATGACTAGGGAGCAAACAAGCTTCGCCTATGTCTCGAGTTGTTGTCTGTTGTCCTTGAACCGCCGCCGGGTCATCCCCTTATATACACGGGTGACTCCCGTCGGCTTACTGAGTCCCAATACCGGCTCATAGATGTGTCCGGTTTGGTCTCTACTTATTCCTAACTTACAATACAGGTTAACTACTAACGCCGGTTTACGGCTACAGGCCTTGAACCGGCCATGGGCCTTGAGCCCTCCTCTGTCTTCTTGAGCTTTTAACATACTTAACTACTGATGAAGTTAACCCGGCCCAGATAGGCCGGTTTACGCCCAGTAGTAATATCCCCAACAAATACCTTATGTGCAGTTCTATCTCCCGCGTGGTGTCCTCCATAAGTTTCGGAGTGGCACTTGTGTAGGATATGTTCCTATTCATGCTCAGGTACACAATGTCTAATAACACCATCCACTCCTTCCTTATAAAGATGTGGGTCATCCCAAAAGTAATGTCTCAAATCATAGAAGAACTTTTCTTTTGTTGGTATGTGAAGCTAGGTGGTATAAATTTAGCAACTATGTAATTAGCATAATCAGCATACCAAGGGGTACTACGAGAAGTACTTATGACATTTAATTGTTCATCAGGAAAACTATCATCAATAGGTAGTGGGTCATCAAGAACATTCTCTAACCTAGATAAGTTGTCTGCAACGGGGTTCTCAGCTCCTTTTCTATCAACAATATGCAAATCAAATTCTTGTAGCAAGAGAACCCATCTAATAAGTCTAGGTTTAGCATCTTTCTTCTCCATAAGATATTTAATAGCAGCATGATCAGTGTGGATAGTTACTTTAGAATCAACAATATAAGGTCTGAACTTATCACAAGCAAATACAACTGCTAAAGGTTCTTTTTCAGTAGTAGCATAATTTCTTTGAGCATTGTCTAGAGTCTTACTAGCATAATGGATAACATTTAATTTCTTATCAACTCTTTGCCCTAGAACAGCACCTACAGCATAATCACTAGCATCACACATAATTTCAAAGGGTAAATTCCAATCAGGTGGCTGAACAATAGGTGCAGAGACTAATGCTTTCTTAAGTATTTCAAATGCTTCTACACAATCATCATTAAAGAAAAACGGTATATCTTTTTGTAATAAATTAGTCAGAGGCCGAGAAATTTTCGAGAAGTCCTTGATGAACCTCCTATAAAATCCGGCGTGACCAAGGAAACTTCTGATACCTTTGATGTCCTTGGGACACGACATCTTTTCAATAGCATCAACCTTGGCTTTATCAACTTCAATACCTCTTTCAGAAACTTTATGCCCCAAGACAATACCTTCATTAACCATAAAGTGGCACTTTTCCCAATTCAAGACAAGATTAGTTTCTTCACATCTCTGCAAAACTCGATCAAGATTGCTCAAGCAATCATCAAAAGAAGATCCATAGACGGAAAAGTCGTCCATGAAAACCTCACAAATCTTTTTACAGAAGTCAGAGAATATAGCCATCATGCATCTTTGAAAGGTAGCAAGTGCATTACATAAACCAAAAGGCATACGTATATAAGCAAAAGTACCAAAAGGGCATGTAAAAGTAGTCTTTGATTGATCTTTAGCCGACACAGGTATTTGAGAGAAACCAGAATAACCATCTAGAAAGCGGTAATGTGTATGTTTGCATAATCTTTCTAGCATTTGATCGATAAAAGGTAAGGGGTAATGATCTTTCTTAGTAGCCTTATTTAATTTGCGGAAATCAATTACCATCCTATAACCGGTAATAATTCTTTGTGGAATCAATTCATCTTTATCATTAGGAACAACACTAATACCTCCCTTCTTAGGGACACAATCAACATGACTTACCCACTGACTATCAGCAACGGGATAAATTATACCTGCCTCTAGAAGCTTTAGTATTTCTTTTCTTACCACTTCTTTCATTTTAGGATTCAGACGTCGTTGAGGATCACGAACTGGTTTGGCATCTGCTTCTAAATTTATTTTATGTTGACATAGAGTGGGACTAATGCCCTTAAGATCATCAAGAGTATATCCAATAGCAGCACGGTGCTTCTTCAGAGTTTTCAATAATCTTTCTTCTTCATGCTCTGAAAGGTTAGCACTAATAATAACAGGATATATCTTCTTTTCATCAAGATAAGCATATTTAAGATTACGAGGCAATGGTTTAGGCTCAAACACGGGATCACCCTTAGGTGGAGGAGGATCCCCTAGGATTTCAACAGGCAAATTGTGTTTTAGAATAGGTTCTTGTTTAAAGAATACTTCATCTATTTCCCTTATTTCATTCATAAACATATCGTTCTCATGGCCTAGCAAATATTTTCTAAAGGATCATTAGGAGGTACGGCAATAGAAGCCAGACCAATAATTTCATCCTTACTAGGCAATTCTTCTTCGCGATGTTGTTTACTAAATTTAGAGAAATTAAACTCATGAGTCATATCATCCAAGCCAATAGTAACAACATTCTTTTCGCAGTCTATCCTAGCATTAACTGTATTCAAGAAGGGTCTACCAAATATAATGGGACAAAAGCTATCTTGTGGAGAACTAAGAACAAGAAAATCAGCAGGATATTTAGTTTTCCCGCACAAGACTTCAACATCTCTAACAATTCCCATTGCTGAAATAGTATCTCTATTAGCAAGTTTAATTGTGAGATCAATATCTTCTAACTCAGTAGGTACAATTTCATGCTTGATTTCTTTATACAAGTCATAAGGTATAACACTAGCACTAGCACCCATATCACATAAGCCATGATAACAATGATCTCCTATTTTAAAAGAAATAACAGGCACGCCTACCACAGGTCTATGTTTATCTTTAGCACAAGGTTTAGCAATTCTAGCAGTTTCACCGCAAAACTGAATAACATGCCCATCAATATTATC
This sequence comes from Triticum urartu, assembly GCF_056163025.1. NCBI lineage: Eukaryota > Viridiplantae > Streptophyta > Magnoliopsida > Poales > Poaceae > Triticum > Triticum urartu. The sequence goes on from NC_141875.1 coordinate 454,123,098, forward strand.
AGATAAGAGCTCTTTAACAATAGCAATATTAGGTTCAACTTTAACTTGCTCAGGAGGTGTATATGTTTTAATATTGCTTTTACGAACCACGGTTGAAGCTTTAGCATGATCCTTTATCCTAACAGGGAAAGGTGGTTTCTCAACATAATAAGTAGGAACAATAGGATCATTATAAGTGACAGTCTTTTCTTCAACTTTAATAGGTGCAGCTACTTTTACTTCTATGGGAGGATGATATTTAAACCACTTCTCCTTAGAGAGATCAACATAAGTAGCAAAAGATTCACAGAAAGAAGCTACTATCTCAGAATCAAGTCCATATTTAGTGCTAAACTTATGGAAAATATCGGTATCCATAAAAGATTTAACACAGTCAAACTTAGGTGTCATACCTGACTCCTTACCATTGTCGAGGTCCCAATCTTCAGAGTTGCGTTTAATTCTATCCAATAAATCCCATTTGAATTCAATAGTCTTCATCATAAAAGAGCCAGCACAAGAAGTATCAAGCATGGTGCGATTGTTATCAGAAAGCCAAGCATAAATTTTTTGAATAATTGTTTCTCTTGGAAGCTCATGATTGGGGCATGAATATAACATTGATTTAAGACTCCCCCAAGCTAGAGCGATTCTTTCTCCTTCGCGAGGCCAAAAATTATATATATAATATCGATCACGATGAACAAGATGCATAGGGTAATACTTTTGATGAAATTCCAATTTCAATCTTCTATAGTTCCATGATCCCATATCATCACATAGCCTATACCATGTCAATGCGTATCCCTTCAAAGATAAAGGGAAGACCTTCTTCTTAGCAACATCATCGGGAATACCTGCAAGCTTAAATAATCCACAAACTTCATCCACATATATTAGGTGTTCATCATGATGCTTTGTTCCATCTCCTGTAAAAGGATTAGCTAGCAGTTTTTCTATTATACTCGAAGGATACTCATAAGGAATTTCATTTTCAATAGGTTCAGTAGGTTGAGGAGCAACTCTTTGCTCTACTGTTCGGGGTGAAGATACCTCGAACAAGCCCCTCAAAGGATTACTTTCCATAGTAACAAGTGACAGTAAATTTCAGCACACTATATAAATTTTTCCTTACCAAAGGCGCTTCACTCCCCGGAAACGGCGCCAGAAAAGAGTCTTGATGACCCACAAGTATAGGGGATCTATCGTAGTCCTTTTGATAAGTAAGAGTGTCGAACCCAATGAGGAGCAGAAGGAAATGATAAACGGTTTTCAGCAAGGTATTCTCTGCAAGTACTGAAATAAGTGGTAACAGATAGTTTTGTGATGAGATAATTTGTAACGAGCAACAAATAACGAAAGTAAATAAAGTGCAGCAAGGTGGCCCAATCCTTTTTGTAGCAAAGGACAAGCCTGGACAAACTCTTATGTAAGGAAAAGCGCTCCCGAGGACACATGGGAATATCGTCAAGCTAGTTTTCATCATGTTCATATGATTCGCGTTCGGTACTTTGATAATTTGACATGTGGGTGGACCGGTGCTTGGGTGATGTTCTTACTTGAACAAGCATCCCACTTATGATTAACCTCTATTGCAAGCATCCGCAACTACAACAAAAGTATTAAGGTAAACCTAACCATAGCATGAAACATATGGATCCAAATCAGCCCTTTACAAAGCAACGCATAAACTAGGGTTTAAGCTTCTGTCACTCTAACAACCCATCATCTACTTATTACTTCCAAATGCCTTCCTCTAGGCCCAAATAATGGTGAAGTGTTATGTAGTCGACGTTCACATAACACCACTAGAGACTAGACAACATACATCTCATCAAAATATCGAACGAATGCCAAATTCACATGACTACTAATAGCAAGACTTCTCCCTTGTCCTCAGGAACAAACGTAACTACTCACAAAGCATAAACATGTTCATAATCAGAGGGGTATTAATATGCATATAAGATATGAACATATGATATTCCACCAATTAAACCAACTAGGATCAACTACAAGGAGTAATTAACACTACTAGCAACCTACTACCACCAATCCCGGACTTGGAGACAAGAATTGGATACAAGAGAAGAACTAGGGTTTTGAGATGAGATGGTGCTGATGAAGATGTTGATGGAGATTGCCCTCTCCCAATGAGAGGAGCGTTGGTGATGATGATGGCGATGATTTCCCCCTCCGGGAGGGAAGTTGCTCCGGCAGAATAGCTCTGCTGGAGCTCTAGATTGGATCCGCCAAGGTTCCGCCTCGTGGCGGCGGAGTTTCGTCCCGAAAGGTTGCCTCTTATTTTTTTCTCGACGAAAGACTTCATATAGGAGAAGATGGTCATCGGAGAGCCACCAGGGGGCCCACGAGGTAGGGGGCGCGCCCTAGGGGGGGGGGCGCCCCCCACCCTCGTGTGAAGGGTGTGGGCCCCTGGTCTTCATCTTTGGCGAGGATTTTTCATTATTTATTATAAGGTGTTCCGTGGAGTTTCAGGACTTTTGGAGTTGTGCAGAATAGGTCTCTAATATTTGCTCCTTTTCTAGCCCAGAATTCCAGCTGCCGGCATTCTCCCTCCTTATGTAAACCTTGTAAAATAAGAGAGAGTAGCCATAAGTATTGTGACATAATGTGAAATAACAGCCCATAATGCAATAAATATTGATATAAAAGCATGATGCAAAATGGACGTATCAGCAGGCTCGACAGGACACGTGCGAGCAGCAAGGCCGCCCATGCTCACCGGGAAGCGAGCTCTTTGACCTCCATGCACCAGCTGCCGCCCGCCTCGCTCACAACTTCTCCGTTAATGGGTTAATTAAAGCACCTGGACGGAGGGTGTTTGCTTGTGATCCCATGGCATCATTTCCTTTGTTCGTGTTTTCAACTAGTATCCCTCCCTAATTTAAATTGCCCATAGGGCAACGGATAATACGACCACAAATAAAATGGCAACAGATAATATGACGACAAATTTACAATGGCACACATAATAATTGTCTTGCATATTCCGAATAATTTAAAATGGCATATGCGGCAAAGCCCGGAATACACGGGGGCAAGAGAAGAAGGAAATTGCATACAAGGATCTGGGCCGCTACCATCTCTACTCGTTGATGGATCACCGGGCAGCGAAATCCTCCAGCTCCTTCTTCAATTCCTCACGACTTTGCTTGAAAGCAGCCACGGATTCCTGCACCTCCTACTCGCGCTCGATCCGGAGCTTCCTCAAGCCACCCATCAGTTCCTCGACGACCGCTTTCAGCGTCATCTCCGAGGCACTGCTCTGCTCATGCAGCATCTTCCATCCGACAGCCTCCTCCTCCTTCTCGGCGACCAACTTGAGGAGCTTCGCATTGTCATCCATGAGTTGCTCGACAAGGCCGGTTGCCTTGTCAACCAAGGCATCGCTGATCTTGAGCAGCTTCATCAAGCCGTCGACTAGCTCCTGCTGCGCCCGGACATCTCTGCTGCGGTTGCGGCTTCACGGCGGGACCTCTCTAGTGCTTCTGCGGCCTTGGTCTTTGCTACCTGGTTATATGTCCACCCTAAACTCCTCCTACCGGTCATGGCGGAACGACTTGACAGAGAAAACCAGTTTTGTGGGTGATGAGGAGAGGAACTGTGAAGTAATTTTTGAGTGGGTAGTTTTTATAGCCCGGTGCTAAGTGTGAACACATATTAGTTTGAGAGGTGTGAACAGATTTGCAATTACTTATTGCGTTGTAATCAGCAATGTGACGAGAAACAAGGTCAAAATTTATTGATGGCAGAAGGTTGACCACGTGGTTGCTCACCGTTTAGGCGGCCGCGGCGCGCTCCGCTCTGGCGTCCCTGCGCGCGCTCTGCTCGCCGTTGAGGCAAAGTTACAATGGCAACTGTTAATAATTCTTAATAATTGTCTTACATATTCAGCATAATTTAAAATGCCAAATGCGGCAAGGCCCAGAACACTCACGGCCTACATATGCATACAATTATAATAAAATATAAGCTAAAAGGCTGAGTTGGCGGCCTTCGGACGATGGTCTTCTCGGACTCCATGATTAGCATAGCACCCTTGCGGCCATTCACTCTGAGTGTCCCGACCCGCCTCCGCCTACGGAGCTGCTGGCGCTGATGGGAGGCTCTTGGGGCTGCCGGGCCTCGTCTAGAAGAGCTTGACAGTGTGCAATCGTGCGCATGACAACTCCGTGGAACCTCTCCATTTCCATGTCTCTGGCCTGGTAGCAAATTCCGTCGATCACCTGCATCCTCAAGATATCACGTTGGCGATGTTCTACTTCATCGGGGACGTCACCTCCGCCAAGGATGCGCTCGAGCCTGGCCACCACATCACCGGGATCGAGGTTGACATGGCCGCCGCGGGCAATGATGAATCGGTAGGCTACCTTTGTCTTGACTGAATCACAGAGGTCCTGTGCCCATTCCTTGTGGGGTATCAGGCTCTCGATGAGCACTGGTGACGGCGGTTCTTCGGGTGGGTCATCGATCATGCCGCTGAGCAGCTCTGGATCTCTTGCACGGTGGATGGCAAAGTTCTCATCACACCTCCTCTGCAATATGTTGATCGTGCTCCCAAGGACTGTGACGCCGATATCGCTGCCGATGGGCCATGGTGCCTACACCGGCCGATGAAGCTCTTGCTCCCCGACCTGCTCCGGCTCGTTCTCCTCGTCGAAGATGTAACGTAGGTAGGCATTGGCGTCGAAGCTTTGGTCGTTGCCTGGCATGCTTGGAATAACTAATGGTAGATGGGTGATGACTAGATCTTCGTAGAGTGTCGCAGTGGTGCGTTGCCACCTGGGTTATATGCAGCAAGCCGTTAGATGGTGGCGGGAAACCGGTGAGGGAATAGGCGTGGATTTTACAACTCACCCATGTGGAGCGCGGGAAGCATTGGCTGGAGCGCGGGAAGACGAAGTGGAGCACACACACAACCCGAATACCGTAGCCGGTGCCACGTATTATTTATCACACAAGTGTTAACATAAGGAAATGCATGTGTAGCTTACTAATCATCGCACACGAGTACTCGCGGACGCATCGTGTGCGATACTCCTAGCCATCGCAAGCAACTAGTTTGCATTTTTCGAAGTTTTTTGTACACATAGAGTCGCACATGAACTAACTGTATTAACCGTCTGTGTTGTAAATTCTCATCGCAAATAGTTCATCCGAGTTGGCTATTTGCCACGTATCACACTTGTTAAGTTGAACCATTTCTGTTGCGTTCGCTAATTGAAAACAGTTTGTCCGAGTCAACCATATGCCCTATATCACAAACACCTTGATGTGGCTCACCGTTCATGTTGCACTACCTAATAGCAAATGGTTCATCGGAGCAAATTGTATGACGTATATCGCACACACATTGAGATGGCTGCCCATTTCTGTTGTTCTGCCTCATCGCAAACAGTTCGAACGGGTTAACCGTGTGGCCTGAATCGCACACGCAACTAAAATTTGAACCATGTTTGATGCATCCTCCTTCACAAAGGTTTTGCACCTTTTTAACGGTTTTCATACACCATCGTTTGCGATTACTCCATCGCACACAGTTTCTCGAAGAGTCTCTGATCGTAGTGTCATGTTAGCAGCATCCTGCAGTAGTGTTGGGTCCAACTGTGAGTGGGAACTTGTGCATGTGTACACTCGTCATCGGGTTCCACTTCCAAAAATCTCAGACTGCCCAGAGGTTGAGCACATTGTTTATGACCGTACTTTCAACTACGGTCATCGTGAATGTCGTCTACAGAAGATAGCAATTTGTCAAGTTCCCGATCGCTCTTGGGATTTAATGGAATATGTAGTTGTTGCTATCTTCTACAAGCTTGTTGCCTTCCTTCATAGTTCGACTTGATGGATATTGCTCAAAAATCAGTTTCTATACAAGGATGAGTACTGTGATGCAATTCAATACGAGGGTCCTGTGTTTGCTGCCACCACTCATGGCACTGTTTTTGCATGGAATCCTTATGCTTTCGGTATGTTTGTCTTCCACCGTAATTATAATTGTTTCATCCACATGCATGCGAGTTAGCTAGTTTCCCTTTACTAATTAACCTTGTGTTTCCAAGGTCCTGTGAACATTCCACCACATATACTGAAATAATTTATAACCAAGGGGGAGATGACGATGATGATGATCACGAGCATGAGGACCCATATACTCAGTGGCGCCTGGCAACTTATTTCGATGGATCACCTCTTCTTGCCTATATACAGGGCACCGGTGATGTGACTAAGGAAGCAGGTGTTGTCTCTCATGGTCGCACTCTCCGGACCTATTCTGACATCTGTTGCAGGGTATTCAAGGTGGATACTACTGTGCTAGCGCCAACACCTTCTCCCTGGTTTAGTATTGATACTCTTGGAGGAAACTCGCTCTTCCTTGGGCAAAACTATCCAATCATGGTGAAAGGCGATCCAGCTGCTGTTGACACAACACTACTACCATTTATGAGAAGCAATTGTATCTATACCTCGGACATTGCTATGCTTCCATATCGTGGCTATCACAATATGGGTCATGAAATAGGCCCTTCAGCTTGGATGATCAGTCCTGCGTTGTTCTCGAGATTGATAGTAGCTGGCCCTTCTGAGACAAACTCTTCTAGTTCAAAGCAAGTGTTTCCAACGTCGAGGAGTGGTTGAGCTGAAGTTCATTTCATTGCTTGTTATTTGTTGTGTGATGAAAACTTTAGTATTTACTAGAATGTTTTGTTGGAACTCATCTATAATCCAACATGTATCCTCGTTGTCGTTGTGTGTTGATGACTTGTTGTATGTAATGAATGGTACATTTGCATATGCATGTCATAAACTCAATTTACAAATGGTTTTCGACTCACTTCTTGGAGTGTTAGTGACGTAGTAGTATAGCCAACATCCGTAGTAGTATGAAGTTTCCATATCACATAGAGCCAACCAATAGTTAGGTGTCGCACGGAGGCCGAGAAATATGGTGATAGTGTGACTGCGTGAGGTGGGCTTGTAAGTAGTATGATGTACGCGCAGGGCTTGCCGTGTTTCCTACTCCTTCGGTCTGCCTCCTTTTGCCGACACGTGAGACATCCAGCATCCAGGTCATGTCATGCAAGAAAATGGAGTGCTAGTTGAAGCCACGTGATGTGCATCTTGGGTTAAACTGTAAATAGAATCTTACTACTCTTGACTCTTGAGTAACTCCAAAAGCGGCCACCAAAGATCTTTATTGGATTTGTTTTTCATCACCAGCATGTCGAGGTGAAAGATGTGCAGGTTCAGTGTGTCCTCTTGCGTTTTCACTGACATGTGGGACTGCATGTGAGCAAACAGACGATGGGCTCCGCGCGTCTGCTGGCTGGCTGAGAAGAGAGATAGAGGAGGGCTGAGCACGGACTCCAGGAAATTTGTTGTGCGTAAGCAGCACCTCGATATAGGCTCGATATAGTGGGGTGGCATGAGCCATAACTAGCATTCACGTCTAGCAGTACGGCACATGCCACCCACACGAGTCCCATCCGACACCAATTTTCTTGGAGTCCGTGCTACAACCATCTCTTCTCCCTCCTATTTTCTCAGCCATCGCGCACTGGGCGGGATGGGGGTTTGCCGATAGTCGGTTTTCTCAACTGTGGTCCCACTTGTAAGTGAAAATACAACACAGCACGCATTCCCCCTTGAGCGGCGTGCCTGACCAACCATGTGGGCAGCGGGGTGCGATGCGAACACGGCAAGCTTTTCCTTTTGAACTTGTATCTTGTCAAATTTGGTTCTGCTCCTTGGCGCGACCGATAGATAGAAATAATGATTTCCCTAGAGTAATGAGAAGTTAGGTTCTGGCGCGGTTCATGCATGGAGTACATACAAAAATTATCAAGTTGATGCGAAAGGTAAGATAATTACTAGTAGTACAATATACTACTACATGGATTTGACGGAAAGATAAAGATACATACGGATCCATCAATGACATCCTCACGCCCTAGTGCGCCAGGTCACCAACCGATGTGTGAGGAGCAGCGGCGTTGGCGGCGAGCTCAACGTGCTTCTAAACAATGTCGTCCAAGGTTGCCCTGCGGGTCAAGAAGGCCAGCGACCTATTATCCTCCTCTGGCACATAGTAGTCCTGGTGGACAATTTGTGCGTAGACATGGGTGATTACATCGACGGTGTCTTGCTGCGCCAGGCGCTGCGCGGTGAGCGCGACCTCGAGGTGGACATTCTCCAGCGCGACGGCGGGCAGTCGCAGGGCCACTAGTGCGTCGAAGAGGTTGTCACCATAGAGGCCGTTGAGGGTGGCAGGCATCACAGAGCCTGGGCGCGTGGGCTAGAGGCGTATGTCAAGGTCGTCCACGAGCTTCTTGACGACGGTGAACTTGTCAAGGAAGCCGACGAGAACCTTGTCGAACAAGGAGATGAAGCTGTCGTCCAAGCGGCCTCTCACCCTGGCGTCCTCAAGCATGACCTGGAGACGTTCCTCAGTGTCGGGTCGCAGGCCGGCGTCGTGGACTATATGGCACAGCCGGCTGATGCTCGCGCTCATCGCCTCCATGGGTCTAGCTTCTAGTCAACTAATCTTGCGATTGGAGTGATCACTCTTGCCCTTGGTTAGGCTGCATAGGTGCGTAGGATTCATAGATTGGACTGGCGGGGCGCCTTTATATGAGAAGTGCAGACTGTGTTGAATTCACGTCCGTGTTGGCCATCTACTCCTCGGCCCTCTACTGCACCTGCCTTTGGCTGTATGACAGGTGGGCCAGCCACCTATTGGGCCCACGTGTCATACAACCAAAGGCAGGTGCAGTAAGTCAATGAAGCTGCGTCCCCTCCGTGTCGGTGTAGTATAGTCATCTCACCGGACCTCTAGTTGGGGCCAAACGAGAGAACTTTGATGTTTACTGGTTTATTTGTCCCCTTTGCATTTTGCGCCAAGTTTTGACCTTTGATTTAACTAATAAAATGTTAATGCATGTAACCAAAAATGTTGTGTAATCCCAAAACACTTACGCATGGTACATTAACTCCCTCCTCATTTCTTATTTCGTGACATATCAACCAATGAGAGATGTGGGCCGTGCATGCTTTCAATGACTTGAGACTACCAAACATGACATGCAGTGGTTAGTTCATTGCATGTAATCCTATTAATTAGCAAAAACACATTAAGTTCTCTCGCCGATAGGAATAAAACAATACACCATGTATTTATTTACAGAGGAAGTAGTACATTTTTTGTTACATGTGTTACTAGATATTGCTAGTCAAATAATAAATCCAGATGGACGTGGTAGTACTACTAAATCCAGACGGTGGTGCTAGTACTAGTAGTACTACTACCAATGTACTAGTAGCACTGTACTACCCGTTGGTCAAGTTATTACGTGGTGCTCCTCACAGTGAAGTGACAAGACCCTGCGCCGAAGATGACACCTGAGTATAGGCGCCATGTTCGGTATACCAAAGTCAGCCTCACCGTCTGCAGTCACTATCATCATGGCTGTAGAGCTAGCCTGCTTACAACTAGCCGTGTTCGACATAATTTCCCGTGCATAGATGCCCGTGCATTGCACGGAACACCAAGATTGGGGGTGGACGGCGCCGGAAGCGGCCATCGCGCCAGATTTTTCCATGGCCTTCTATATGTGGTGGGGAGGATATAAGGCTGATTGTGAGAGACAAGGAGTTGTTTGTAAATAGGGAACAAGTGCGGGCATCTTTTTGCAAAACTGGAGAAGTTTGGTTTGTATGCGTCAGATCTAGATCCGACGGCTATTGGTGAAAGATGGCAGCCACAACATCATCACCAACTCATGACCTCTTTGATTCGCAGGATTTTGAAAACGCAGCAATAGGACACGGCAATATTACAAGTTTCAAACTGATATTACAAATGTTAGGAGTAATGCTGCACCTACGAAGAGGGAATTACTAGGAAGTTTACGTAAGAACTTTCGTTACTTTAGGTGGATGCAGCATTATCGTACAAACTAAAATCCACCGCCATGACAAGTCACTAATGGGCAAATAAATTTTCGAGTCTCTGGCCACTTGATGTTTCAAAAAAATCAGCTTCTGCGGAGTCTTTGTCATTTAGGCTTAGACGCTTGCGGTGATCAGCACGCCATTCATTGCTGCGCCAGAGAACGCCAAAACTCATTACCTTGAGCACACTTGACTCCAGAACAAAGAACCTGGCCAATTTAATCTCAGATGTGCTGCCTCGGTAGTCGATCAAATCAATTTCTGTAAGATGGTGATCAAGGCATTCGATGAGATTGTTATAGTGCAACACATTTTTCATTTTCGGGTCTTTTTTTATCTGCAAAAGAAGAGAACATATTAGAGCAGCTGGATGTATAAGATTGCCGTGTCATCAAGAGGTACCAATATCATTCGCTCATACGATAGGGTTGGCTGGCTATACTACTACGGCACTCATTTACCTAGGAGCACGTGAAGAGCTTGGGCATTTGTTGCCTTCCACTATGTGGTTGATGCCATATTTCTCAAAAGTATGCCACATAATATGCATCGATGTCAAATCAAAAGATTTTGGCACCGCAACGCGTTGTAAGAGAGTTGGCATCACTGTGCACACAGACCCACATGTATAAACATATCAGTCAAACCAACTACACCAGCCTCTCACTCTCCCAAACAAGTGTTTTTTTATTGCCTCAGTCCTCTCTCTCTCATGCAAGTGTTTTTTCATTGCGTGAGTTAATTTGGCACCGGAGCAAAGTAGGTGATCCAGATTGAGGCACCAGGTGAGCAATGGAGGGGCATCAATGCCAAATGCATCACAAGTGAATTTGGCACGTGTTTTGGCCTACATAGTGGAGGGCCGTTATAGCCCACTTTTGTACTACCTCGTATTTAGTGTAAAATTTTGACCATAGATTTACCTAAGAAAATGCCAATGCATGTCACCAAAAATTATACCATTTGAAATTATGTTCAAATATGAATCCAACAATATAATTTCTAGTGACATGCATTAACATTTTGTCAGTTAAATCTATGGTCAAATTTTGATACTACAAAATAGGAAGAGTAAACTAGGACGGAGGTAGTACTTGCTCTTAGGGTAACCATAGAGTTACTAGTCTAAGTTACTTTCCACTATGACTAGCCTAGGCTACTATAGTAGTACAACAACAAAATGATGCAGGTGATCACGTGAGAAAAAATACTAAAAACATTTCTTTCGGTGCAGTGCGTAGATGCAATTTTGAACACTACACTTGTCATCGTAATTTGGGAAAATTATGAAAAAATTGAGCTACGTTATGATTACCGTTTACTAATAGGAAAGAAGTTTCACCTCGATGAGTAGCTTCTCCATGCACGGAAAGCATGTAAGGAATCCAACAACTTGATCTAGATTGGGGTCGATAGATTTTATTGCAAGATCTTCACTATGCGCATAGACTAGGTCAAGCTTGTGGGAATCATTTTCTGGAAGACGGTCATAAATACATCAAGAATAAATTTAAAAATGTGAATTTCAAGAAGACAGAGAAGAAGATGAGTGTTGTACCTAAACGATTACAGATCCAATAAAGAGTTCGAAGAATTTGGCAGACGAGTACACCAATGCTATCAATTTCGGCGCGTCAATGACCCTGATTTTTGTTGGATCTTCTAGATCAGATACAAGCAATCTCTTAAGGAAAGGCGCATTCTCAATGACCATAACATGGAACAGCTAGAGTGATCTCTTCCCAATTGATGTCTTGTTGCGGGGCCAGCAAGACACAAAAATCCATCGGAGATTCATCGAGGCGATGCAGAGACTAATGAACTGAGGATCTGCTCAAGACGAAGGTACTCGAGCGCAATACAGCCGCGGAGTAGGTGCTCCATAGCCAGCATCGAGATGCCAACGTCGAACAGGTCGAGTTGCTTGACTTGAGGGAGAAGAAGGGCGGGGCACGGCATTAATCTGTGGAAGATAGCAGGAGCTGAAGCTGGCGCGGCACAGCGTTGGCGTGAGGTGGAGCGCGGACGGCGGCAGAGAGCGACATCGTCTAGCTTCAAAGCTGAGCTCCTCGAGCTTATCTAGGGCGGAGATAAGAACCACTCGTCGAACTTGGCTTGGACCTTGTAGTTGGTACTGAACATGTGGATGTTAAGGCGTCTGGTTGGCCCAGGGTGCGATGAAAGGATCTTGGAGACTGCGGCCATGCGTTTGCAGTCCCTTTCGCAGAGGGAGCTGTCGACGGTGAGGTTGAGGGGGACGCGCTGCCAGAGGGGGCGCCATCGCCGGGAGAGCAGGGTGGTCCGCATAGAAGATTTGATGGGGAGGAGGCCGATGATGACGAGCAGCATGTCGTCGGGGAGGCTGCTGATGAAGTCTAGGCTCGTTGGATGTGGTTTTGGCTCGAGCCGCCTCTACTTGTTGGCTGCCTCGCCATCCATCTCAACCAGCGGCGACGTCGATGTACACATGTGCTGGTCTATGTTGTGTGCTGGCCTGCTGGGTGTGCGCGAGTGCGTCCTTCTGTGCATGCCGTCGTGCAGTGGTGAATTGTGCGCGAGTGCGTCCTTCACGCGAAAGAAGTGTGTCCTCAAAGCGCCCTCAATTTACTAGCGTGCAGGGTGCTACCCTGAGTAGTTTCAACTTTGTTTACTTCACTGTATGTCAGATGGGCTTCTAGTTTACTTATTTTCACCCACTGCCACATGGGCCAGCACACGAAGATAGAGAACACGAGCTGACAAGGCAACATTTGGACTGGTTGACCGGTCTACTAAACAATATACGGAGCTATACACTAACATGGTGAGTGTATAACCCGTCGGTATAGAGAGTTCGAGTGATCAAATACCTAGGCTGTCGGGGATATACCCCGCGGTATGACCTGGACGGACTTGGCGACTCACAAATGACCCGCCCTAACTTGACGACTCATGAAGTAACCCGCCCGGATCTCTCCATTCACTGATGACCCGGCTGGGCCTATTCACTTATTGGTAACCCGGCAAGTGGGTCAGAGGAGCGACAAGACCCGGTGGCCCAGAAGGCGGCTCGTGGGAAGGCCGACTTATGTTCTTGTGGGCCGGCTTAAGATGAAAGAATAAGGAATATTCTTCTACAAAGGAAGCAAGACTAGGACTCCACTTGTAATAGAGTAATCCTAATCCTACTAGGAGTTGTCATGTAACCCACCCCTTCAACTTATATAAGGAGGGGCAGGGCGCCCCAAAAGGGTCAACTTTTTCTAGACGTCTCAATAGACAAGTTTCATAAGTTAGGGTTAGACAGACAAGTCTATAGCTCTTGAGATAGAGCACCCTTGTAATCATGTTCATCATCATCAATATCAATAAAGTAGGATTTAGTCTTTTACCTACACTGTGAGGGGCTGGACCTGGGTAAAACCTCGCGTCTCTCGATTCCGACCAACCCCTTCAAGCTACTACATGGATGCGTTAGCCTCACGACTAAGTCGTGACACGAAGGACATCTGCCGTGATAATTCCATGACGGTTGTGGTCAACCGTGGGGCCTGCACACGGTGATGTTGGGTTTTTGGAGGGATCTCTCCTAGGGATCGAAGAACTCGCAATTTTCCAGATGAAGAAGAGCTGGTTTGAAAAGATCTACATCAGAAGTTAAGGTTGCATTGCGTGTCATGGCATGTACTTACGATCCGCTGATCCAACGTCAGGTCAATTTTTGGAGCGTGTTCTTGAGGGTAGGGAGGTTTTTCACTACAGATCTGATCTGTACCGACAAGTTATGGTCAAATCGAAAGCAGCAGTATCAATCCACCAAACCCTACTGATTGTTCCATACGTTAGGAAAACAGGAATCGGACCCGGCCTCAAAACCGGCCACGGCCCGGAGGAAGACCCAGGGGTGGAGACGGACTCGGCCTCCATGGCTGTGACTCACCGTCCAACTACACTGTTGCCGGCTTCTGCCATCGCAGAATCGCCTCGCCGGTTTGCTAGTCTCGGCTGCGAACCGCCTCCGTTACCTGCCTCAACTGCAGCAGGGGAGAACCGCTGGCCGCTCCACTGTCCTTCGCCTCCGGCCAAGCACTGGCTCCGCCAAGTTCCCTGCGGGTCACCTTCTGCCACGGATGTTGTATTTTCTGTTATTGCAACACAGTTTAGAGTCAGACAAAGAGGATTTTCGCATCCTATATCTGAAGTTGAACTAGCTGGACCTTTCTAGCATATATACTGGAGATATTTAAGGATTGATAATTGATGCCTTCTCATTGTTGTGGTGCTGCTTCTCAAGGATGCAATCAAACATATTAAAGCAAAATCAGAAAGGAATAGTGGTGAGTACTTGTTCTGTCTACAACAAGAAAAGTCTGTTTGCCATGGCCATTCTGAGCCGCCGGCCCTACTAAATCGCCCTCCCGAGCCGTCGTCTGTGGAACAATCCCGACCGGATCGCTGATTGTGGCCGCCTCCCGCACCGCACCGCACAGCTCCACCCGACGCTCTTCTGCCGTTGAGCCTTGCTCCGCGGGTGCCCGAGTGCGTTAGCAGTTCCATCGCTGACAAGTCGTCGAACGCCTCAATTCGCCTCCTACCACCACCATCACTGCTTCGCTGATGGCGAGCCGCCTCTGCTGCCGCACAGTGACTCGCCTCCGAGCGGCTCATTGGCTTGATTCAGTTTCCGAGCCGCCCATAGCTCCGTGTCCCTGCTTGGGTCTGCCTCTGACCCGTGGCTCGTCTGAACCGCGGACCTGCCTTCGCCACTTCCAAGTGGCCCCGCGTCCACGCCAAATCATCTCCGCTGAATTGCCTTTCTGCCTCCGACGAGCCGCCCGCACTGGTCGAGGCGTGCCGTTGCTGCTAAACCACCACTGTGGTCTGCCCTGCAGGGGTCAAGTTTTGTAGTAGCAAAGAAGAGTCTTCAGAGATGGTTGTATCTATGATGGGCTGCCGTCGTCTCAAATCTGCTGGCAGAAGCAAGCAAGAATCAACTACTATATTACTATGGCAGTCAAACCAACCACTACGATTGACAGATAGCCCTCACGTATTTAGAAGAAACCCCGAGGCTGGGCGCAAGTCACTGGACCAAGCGCGTGTATAGTCCAGGTTCCAAGGCTGAGTTATCCACGGAACAAAATGTGCTTATCCAGTATGAGCGCCTGAGATATAAAAATACCAGGTGATATTTACCCGGTCTATTTTGACGCATATTAATTTCTTCAAAAAACAAACTACTCTGGTATGTGTGTTTTAAATGCAGGATAATTATCCATCACAAAAGTGTTGTGGATGTGGAGCGCGGGCCAGCATTACTCTGCGCCGGCGTTCACCCGTGCCATGCTGCTCAACGGATACACGTGCAAGTCGCCGCCCCCGCTGTTCGGTTTACATCTGTCCGCGCCCGCGATTGACTCGACCGTCCGCGTGACTTACTGCAGTTGCAATTGACTCGCCCGTCCGCGTGGCTTACCGCGCCTGCAATTGACTCGCCCGTCCGCGCTGGCTTACAACGCCACGGCCGGCTCATCTATCTGCTCCTGCGGCCGACTCGGCCGTGATTGATTTCAACTTCACCGTGGTGATCATCAAACTCCGTGCTGGATAATTTCTGGCCTAACTTATCAGGACAAGTTGTCTTTTGCAAAAGGGGTCGTTGTATGACTAAGCTGTTGAACGACTCATTTCAGGAGTATATAACAGTCAAATATGGAGAATCTTAAGCCAACTCCTCGAGTCATCATAAGACTCGGGGGCTACAATGACATGACTTGGCAGAATTGGCCGGTTTTAGTGAATTCAAGAACTCCGGGTCATTGGAGGGAAAAATAACCTGGCCCCGGAGGCTACTGTCTTATTGGCGAATATTTAAAGGTTGTCAGCAGATTTCCGGCTTAAAAAGAAGGATTCAAGTTCAAAATCCGGCTCAAGGGAAATTGGTCTCCCACAAAGCGTTGAAGCTCTTAATATCCGGTTTAAAATACGACTCAAGAAAAATTAAAGGTTGCCAAAGAGAGCTTGCTGCCATGATGCGTGGTTCAAACATGGGTATCATGCCTTATTGGCTTATCTTATTGGTCACTCGGGGGCTTCTTGCTCAATGAGCATAGATGTGTTTACCCTCTTGCTCCGGTTTACACGCCTTATTGCAAATCACTTGGAGGCTTGACTCCTGAGTTACAGGGACCAAAGAGAGTTCGTTGCACAGCACAACTCAAACATAGGTACCCAGCAAGCACAACTCAGAAATATATCACTTGGGGGCTTCCTGCTCTTCGAGCATAGCTATGACTACCCTTGTTGATCCGGCTTATATGCCTGAAATAAAATGTTACTTGGGGGCTCTTTGTTCAACGGACAAGAGTTTTTATGACCCTTGTAATAGGCTTAAAAGCCAGGCTTGGAAGCTAGGTGTATTCACCTAAAAAGCCGGGTTATCCTGCCTTTTTAAGTCTGCCACTCCGCCCAGGTAATCCTGGAATGACCCACCATACTTTTGACAAGTCAATCTTATACAGACCCTGAACTTGTCAAAGTTAAAATGATGATTGGTTATGTGAGGTCCAACTTATAAGGTTTGTGTGAAGGTTTAACTCAGTGGTCGTGCGGCCCTTGAAAGCACTTGATTTTTTAGGCCTGGCCACCTATGAAAGCCTTGATTTTCTGTTATTTGATTTGAACATATTTTTGAGGTTCCTCTCCTGTGACATATTAATACATGGTTAAAAACCGATGATGGCTACGATGCCTTATGGTTCATATATAAAACTACCCGGTGTTTATTAACCCGGCCTGGCTTTGGACTTTAAGTCGCCAGTATATGATGATTTTTTGTGCTTTAAGCTCTAGCTCTAAGCTTTGGGATATTACCCCTTGCTGCATGTGGCATTATAAGCTGGCAGTATGAACTGATTTCACAAGCCATGTAGCCTTGATTATATGACCCATCATTGAGCATCTTTGGGTTTGATAACCCACCCTGATAGTAGACTTTAAGTCGCCAGGATATTTTGCCTTGGGCAATCAAAATTATGATATTTCATGACTCCAGGTTGATACTAGCTCTGGATTATAATTATCAAGGCATCACCATGGTATTAATTTATAGCCGGCAGTGTGAACCAAATTCACAGGTATATTTTGTACTTGTTATATGAAGATGCGAGGTTTGATAACCCGCCCTGGCTTTGGACGTTAAGTCGCCAGTATACTTTGGATTGCGCCTTTGGAATCATGCGCTTATAAATCATTGGATGATTAGCCTCACTGGATGTGGCGATGTAAGCTAGCAATTTGAGCCAATATTCCAGGTATGTTTTTAAATTGATTGGATGAATATGCGAGGTTTGATAACCCGCCCTGGCTTTTGACTTTAAGTCGCCAGTATGTTTAGGCTTGAATGGCCCTAATGCTAGTCTTTTTCATAATTGCATAAGACTATATTATGTTTGGGTTGTTACCCGCCCTGGTTTTTGACGTTAAGTCGCCAGAGCATATGTTGTTTAAACTTTGTGCAGGATTTGCAGAGCTATGACTTACATAAATGATTAAGTTCAAGCCCATCATCAAAAATTGTAATTGGTGTTTCACAAGGGTTATCAATTATTGATTTTCACAAAGGCTATAAGCCGCCGGGTTACAAAAATCCCGGATTACAATGGATGCGCAGCGGTCAAGAGCCACTGAGTATTTAAACTCCGGATTTACTTGTGAACCGATAAGGTATTCAAATCTTTAATAGCCAAACTTGGATGGATTGTCATGATGATTTTGAATGATTGAGGTTTTCATATTGGATTACATTATTCAAATCTCAAATAGCCAACATGGCTGGATTTTTATTATGGTTATCAACAACCAATATTATGGTTGAGGTTTTCAAAGTTGCTTCAGCGCAATGGCTACTATTTTATCAATGGGTATTATTTATTCTAGAATGGAAGGAATAGTTCTGAGTCGCTGCAGGCTTACGACCCGGCACTTGGGGGCTACATTATTCAAGTTGAGATTACATAAAATATGCAAGTCCCATGTCACTGGCAGCATGCACCATGGCACTTGGGGGCTAATGTAAAGTCATTTTTTGCTCGCCTTATTGAATACTTGACTCATCACATTGTAATGAGCCGGCCCTTGGGGGCTACCAATTGCTCATGTCAAAAATTCAAGGTACACAAGCCTTAATCCATTATATTGAAGGGTTCATTGCTTAGTTGGTAGAGTACAAAGCTCTTAACCTTATGGACGTGGGTTCGAGCCTCATGGTGGGGGTTTACATCATATGATGTTATTTTCAATGAAGTATACATAAAGTCCCAGCTCAGTATTTTCTTGCTGAGCCGGTCCTTGGGGGCTACACGTTGCTGCTCAAGTCTACATGATCATATCTACAAAGTCCCTGCTCATTATTGCATAATGACCCGGCCCTTGGGGGCTACAAGTGATATGCATATAAGGGAGGTACGTTTTCAAGCTTGATGTTAGCAACAATTATGACCCGATGCCATCAATATTTACAAACAGGCAGTTTTTGGCAATGATAAACTGGCAAGTTCTACATCTTCAAGCCGGCTGAAAATCAGATGAGTATTTACAGACCAATACTTTTTGTTAAGCATTGGGAGCTGAATCAAATGAATTATTCTTCACAATATTTTTCTGTGAGAAACCAATGCCAGCAAATTGATTATGAGGCTGGTTTATTGACCCAAACTTTCCAGAAGAAGGAAATGACAAGGACTTAAGGATGATCAGGTGCCGGCTTACAAGAACTTTTAACCCGGAGCACAACCTGTCAATTTTGTTCTTGTGTTTATTTTGCAGGATCAGTTTAACATGGATAAATCCAAATTAAACTGGGGGCTAATGTCGGGGATATACCCGGCGGTATGACCCGGCCGGAAGTATGACCCGCCCAGACTTGGCGACTCACTAATGACCCACCCTAACTTGGCGACTCATGAAGTGACCCACACGGATCTCTCCATTCACTGATGACCCGGTTGGGCCTGGTCACTCATTGGTAACCCGGCAGGCGGGTCAGAGGAGTGATAAGACCCGATAGCCCAGAAGGCGGCTTGTGGGAAGGCCGACTTATGTTCTTGTGGGCCGGCTTAAGATGAAAGCATAAGGAATATTCTCCTACAAAGGAAGCAAAACTAGGACTCCACTTGTAATAGAGTAATCCTAATCCTACTAGGACTAGTCATGTAACCCGCCCCTTCAACTTATATAAGGAGGGACAGGGCGCCCCAAGAGGGTCAAGTTTTCCTAGACGTCTCAATAGACAAGTTTCATAAGTTAGGGTTAGACAGACAAGTCTATAGCTCTTGAGATAAAGCACCCTCGTAATCATGTTCATCATCATCAATATCAATGAAACATGATGTAGGATTTTACCTCCACCGTGAGGGGCCGAACTTGGGTAAAACCTCGCGTCTCTCGATTCTGACCAACCCCTTCAAGCTACTAGATGGATGTGTTGGCCTCACGACTAAGTCCTGACACGAAGGACATCTACCGTGACAATTCCACGACATAGGCGCTACTGTGAGCATTAGTAAGGTACACATCAATAACATGTATATCAAATATACCTTTCACTTTGCCATCCTTCTTCTCCGCCAAATACTTGGGGCAGTTTCGCTTCCAGTGACCAGTCCCTTTGCAGTAGAAGCACTCAGTCTTAGGCTTAGGTCCAGACTTGGGCTTCTTCACTTGAGAAGCAACTTGCTTGTCATTTTGCTTGAAGTTCCCCTTCTTCCCTTTACCCTTTTTCTTGAAACTGGTGGTCTTGTTGACCATCAACACTTGATGCTCCTTCTTGATTTCTACCTCCGCAGCCTGTAGCATTGTGAAGAGCTCAGGAATCGTATTATCCATCGCTTGCATATTATAGTTCATCATGAAGCTTTTGTAGCTTGGTGGCAGTGATTGAAGAACTCTGTCAATTACACTATCAACTAGAAGATTAACTCCCAGCTGAGTCAAGTGATTGTGGTACCCAGACATTCTGAGTATATGATCACTGACAGAACTATTCTCCTCCATTTTGCAGCTGTAGAAATTATTGGAGATTTCATATCTCTCAATCCAGGCATTTTCTTGAAATTTTAACTTCAACTCCTGGAACATCTCATATGCTCCATGACGTTCAAAACGCCGTTGCGGTCCCGGTTCTAAGCCATCAAGCATGGCACGATGAACTATCGAGTAGTCATTAGCTTTGCTCTGCCAGGTGTTCACAACATCTCGTGTTGCTCCTGCAACGGGTTTGGCACCCAGCGGTGCTTCTAGGGCGTAATTCTTCTATGCAGCAATGAGGATAATCCTCAAGTTACGGACCTAGTCCGTGTAATTGCTACCATCATCTTTGAACTTAGCTTTCTCTAGGAGCGCATTAAAATTCAATGGAACAACAACACGGGCCATTTGTCGACAACAACATAGACATGCAAAATACTATCAGGTACTAAGTTCATGATAAATTAAAGTTCAATTAATCATATTACTTAAGAACTCCAACTTAGATAGATATCCCTCTAATCATCTAAGTGATCATGTGATCCATATCAACTAAACGATGTCCGATCATCACGTGAGATGGATTAGTTTTCAATGGTGAATGTCACTATGTTGATCATATCTACTATATGATTCACGCTCGACCTTTCGGTCTCAGTGTTCCGAGGCCATATCTGCATATGCTAGGCTCGTCAAGTTTAACCCGAGTATTCTGCGTGTGCAAAACTGGCTTGCACCCATTGTATGTGAATGTAGAGATTATCACACCCGATCATCACATGGTGTATCGACACGACAAACTATAGCAACAGTGCATACTCAGGCAGAACACTTGTACCTTGAAATTTAGTGAGAGATCATCTTATAATGCTACCGCCATACTAAGCAAAATAAGATGCATAAAGGATAAACATCACATGCAATCAATATAAGTGATAGGATATGGCCATCATCATCTTGTGCCTTTGATCTCCATCTCCAAGGCACCGTCATGATCACCATCGTCACCGGCTTGACACCTTGATCTCCATCGAAGCATCGTTGCCGTCTCGCCAACTATTGCTTCCACGACTATCGCTACCGCTTAGAGATAAAGTAAAGCAATTACATGGTGATCACATTTCATACAATAAAGCGACAACCATATGACTCCTTCCAGTTGCCGATAACTGTGTTACAAAACATGATCATCTCATACAACAATTTATATAATC
This sequence comes from Triticum urartu, assembly GCF_056163025.1. Classification (NCBI taxonomy): domain Eukaryota; kingdom Viridiplantae; phylum Streptophyta; class Magnoliopsida; order Poales; family Poaceae; genus Triticum; species Triticum urartu. Next base: position 454,144,265 of record NC_141875.1, read on the forward strand.
ACGTCTTGACCATATCACATCACAACATGCCCTGCAAAAACAAGTTACACGTCCTCTACTTTGTTGTTGCAAGTTTTACGTGGCTGCTACGGGCTTAGCAAGAACCGTTCTTACCTACGCATCAAAAATCACAACGCGGAATAGTGATTGCTTTTTGATCTTCAGAAATAAACCTTGTTCATTGAATCCGATTCAACTAAAGTTGGAGAAACAGACACCCACTAGCCACCTGTGTGCGAACCATGTCGGTAGAATCAGTCTCGCGTAAGCGTACGCGTAATGTCGGTTTGAGCCGCTTCATCCAACAATATCGCTGAATCAAGAATCAACTAGTGACGACAAGCAATATGTATATACCCACTCCCACAACTCCTTTGTGTTCTACTCATGCATATAACATCTACGCATAGACCTGGCAAGGATGCCACTGTTGGGGAACGTAGTATTTCAAAAAAATTGCCTACGCACACGCAAGATCCATCTAGGTGATGCATAGCAACGAGCGGGGAGAGTGTGTCCATGTACCCTCGTAGGCCGAAAGCGGCAGCGTTTAGTAACGCGGTTGACGTAGTCGAACGTCTTCGCGATCCAACCAATCCAAGTACCGAACGCACGGCACCTCCGCGATCTGCACACGTTTAGCTCAGTGATGTCCCTCGTACTCTTGATCCAGCTGAAGCCGAGGGAGAGTTTCGTCACCATGACGGCGTGGTGACGGTGATGATGAAGTTATCGATGCAGGGCTTTGCCTAAGCTTTACAACGATATGACCAAGGTGAAAATCTATGGAGGGGGGCACCGCACACGGCTAACACAACTGTCAACTTGTGTGTTCTAGGGTGCCCCCTGCCCCCGTATATAACGAAGCAAGGGGGAGGTCGGCCGGCCCCTAGGGCGTGCCCCCAAGAGGGGAATCCTACTAGGACTCCAAGTCCTAGTAGGAATCCACCAAGAGGGAGAGAGGGGGAAGGAAGGAAGAGGGGGAAGGGAAGGAAAGGGGGGTGCCACCCCCTTCCCCTAGTCTAATAAGGACCCAAGGGGGAGGCCAGCCCATCCTGGCCCTTCCTCTCTCCCCACTAAGGCCCATAGAGGCCCATTAGTTCCCCCGGGGGTTCCGATAACCCCCCGACACTCCGATATTTATCCGGTGACCCCCAAAACTCATTCAGTGTCCGAATAACATCGTCCAATATATCAATCTTTATGTCTCGACCATTTCGAGACTCCTCGTCATGTCCGTGATCACCTCCAGGACTCCGAACTACCTTCAGTACATCAAAACACATCAACTCATAATACCGATCGTCATGGAACATTAAGCGTGCGGACCCTACGGGTTCGAGAACTATGTAGACATGACCAAGACTCATCTCCGGTCAATAACCAATAGCGGAACCTGGATTCTCATATTGGTTCCTACATATTCTATGAAGATATTTATCGGTCAAACTGCATAACAACATACGTTGTTCCCTTTGTCATCGGTATGTTACTTGCCCGAGATACGATTGTCGGTATCTCAATACCTAGTTCAATCTCGTTATCGACAAGTCTCTTTACTCATTCTGTAATGCATCTTCCTGTAAATAACTCATTAGTCACATTGCTAGCAAGGCTTATAGTGATGTGCATTACCGAGAGGGCCCAGAGATACCTCTCCGACAATCGGAGTGACAAATCCTAATCTCGGTCTATGCCAACTCAACAAATACCATCGGAGACACCTATAGAGCATCTTTATAATCACCCAGTTATGTTGTGACGTTCGATAGCACACTAAGTGTTCCTCTGGTATTCGGGAGTTACATAATCTCATAGTCATAGGAACATGTATAAGTTATGAAGAAAGCAATAGCAACAAACTAAATGATCATCGTGCTAAGCTAACGGATGGGTCAAGTCAATCACATCATTCTCTAATGATGTGATCCTGTTAATCAAATGACAACTCATGTCCATGGCTAGGAAACTTAATCATCTTTGATTAACGAGCTAGTCAAGTAGAGGCATACTAGTGACATTCTTTTTGTCTATGTATTCACACCTGTACTAAGTTTTCGGTTAATACAATTCTAGCATGAATAATAAATATTTATCATGATATAAGGAAATATATAAATAACAACTTTATTATTGCCTCTAGGGCATATTTCCTTCAGTTGCCTGTCCCCGCCGCCGCACACATGCTGCTATGCGGAGTCACCTTGCATCGGTGCAGATCCTGCATACCTCCTTGTGCCGCCGATGTGCTCGTTGTTGCCCTCTAGCGCGGAAGTGATCCTCCTGTACGGCGCACGGGCCACCATGGCCGAGCTCTCATACACGTCACCGTTGCTAGCTTCATCGGTGGCAGGGTTCCTCCTGTACGGAGGGGCTCTGTACTGGCTGGGCTGCTTCGGGCCTGGTGGTGCACGTTGCCGCCAGCATGCTCTGAGGCATACCTTCTGTGCGCCGGGTGGGCATGTTCCAAGCCGTTGGACAAGCCATCCTGAAATGCCTACGGGGAGGCCGCGCCCATCTTACCGAACTTCGCGCACCATGCATGTTGTCTTTGGCGTCGATGCCATCTGCTCATGGTCGCCTGTCCCCGCTTCCACACACATGTTGCTATGCGGAGCAAGGTGGATGCAGAGGTGGCGGTGCTGGGAGTTCCATTTTTTCTGAACATTCATATATTTATGTCACCCCAATCTATGCTCCAACCTCTTTTTATGTCATATAATCAATTTAAAGGACTAACGTACCTTGTGCCCGGGTGTGGGTGTGCATGTCAAGTAATTGTAATCCATATCTTTTTAATGGAATAAACAAAAATTGTGACGACCAAGAACAAGAAATGTCTACTCCTTTAGTTACATACTCATATATCAAGCTTTCAAAACAAATTGGAATACAAATCCTATGGTTATGTTCTCTCAGTCCATGAAATCAGAGTAATTAAGATTCATTATATGCACGTAGTGTATAGATTGTTTGAATGTTATCCCTATAGAGTTAGTGATTAATTGTTTGTTATGTACAAATGATTTTTCCTAATAATTCGACTAGGGTTAGCTTGCGTGCTAATAATTCGTGGCCAGATCTTGAAAGTTGTTTTTGAATGTCCTACATATATGTTTGTGCCTTTTTTCTTCCAGATCTTGAGAATTGGTTTTGAATGTCCTACATGTATGTTTCTGCCATTTTTTCTTTCATATTGGTATGTACTGAGATGAGGCAGGGCGCGAGGGGGATTGGGGTCCTCCTCCCCCTTGGTGGATTCAGCAACAGGAAAAGAAGAGGAAGAAGAAGGCGGGTCAGCGCCGCCGTGAGCTCGAGCGCAAATCCATGGAGCATCTGAACTGTGGTGGTGGCCATGGGGATCCCCTTGCCAAGAAGCCGCGGGTGTGTGCTGAGCCGTTGGCGATGGCGCTCCCATCATCGTCCAAGGGCATGGCAGGTGAGCCCATCCTAGTGGAAGATGCCCCGGAGGCCGAGGTGGAATGCTTCAAGTGCGGGTGCTGGGGCCATTTCCAATCTAAGTGCACTTTCAAGCCATTGTGTGTGCTGTGCAAAGAGGAGGGTCATGCTTCGGCCCACTGCCCCACCCGTGGCTGCTCCCTCAATCTCCAGATCTTGGAGAGCGCCATCTCAGGGGAGGGTTTCTTCTGATTGCAGTTCGAGGACGATGCGGAGGTAGATGCGTCAGTGGATGCCCGGATTGATAATACATCCATTTTGTCAGCGGAGCCCGGCAAGCTCTCCCTCCACATTCTCCAACAAGAGCTCAAGCACATCGTGGCGGGCGATTGCGGTTGGCAGGTTTCTCAAGTGGGTGACAATGACTTATTGGTGGTGTTTCCTGTTGGGGAACGTAGTAATTTCAAAAAAAAATCCTACGCACACTCAGGATCATGGTGATGCATACCAACGAGAGGGGAGAGTGTGTCCACGTACCCTCGTAGACCGAAAGCGGAAGCGTTAGGACAACGCGGTTGATGTAGTCGTACGTCTTCACGATCCGACCGATCCAAGTACCGAACGTACGGCACCTCCGAGTTCAGCACACGTTCAGCTCAATGACGTCCCGCAAACTCCGATCCAGCAGATCTTCACGGGAGAGTTCCGTCAGCACGACGACGTGATGACGGTGATGATGTTGCTACCGACGCAGGGCTTCGCCTAAGCACTGCTACGATAAAACCGAGGCGGAATATGGTGGAGGGGGCACCGCACACGGCTGGAATAGATCAACAGATCAACTTGTGTGTTCTAGGGTGCCCCCTGCCCTCGTATATAAAGGAGCAAGGGGGGAAGCGGCCGGCCAGGAGGAGGGCGCGCCAAGGGGGGAGTCCTACTCCCACCGGGAGTAGGACTCCTTCTTTTCATTGTTGGAGTAGGAGAGGGAAGGAAGGGGGAGAGGAGGAGAAGGAAAAAGGGGGGCGGCGCCCCCCTCCTTATCCAATTCGGACTAGAAAGGGAGGGGGCGCATGGCTGCCTTGGCCGCCCCTCCTCTTCTCCCACTAAGGCCCATGAGGCCCAACTAACTCCCCGGGGGTTTCCGGTAACCCCCCCCCCCCCGTACTCCAAATTTTATCCGAAACCACTCGGAACACTTCCGGTGTCTGAATATAGTCGTCCAATATATCGATCTTTATGTCTCAACCATTTCGAGACTCCTCGTCATGTCCGTGATCATATCCGGGACTCCGAACTACCTTCAGTACATCAAAACACAAAAACTCATAATACCGATCGTCACCAAACTTTAAGCATGCGGACCCTACGGGTTTGAGAACTATGTAGATAGGACCGAGACAAGTCTCCGGTCAATAACCAATAGCAGAACCTGGATGCTCATCTTGGCTCCTACATATTCTACGAAGATCTTTATCGGTCAAACCGCATAACAACATACGTTCTTCCCTTTGTCATTGGTATGTTACTTGCCCGAGATTCGATCGTCGGTATCTCGGTACCTAGTTCAATCTCGTTACCGACAAGTCTCTTTACTCGTTCCGTAATGCATCATCCCGCAACTAACTCATTAGTCACATTGCTTGCAAGGCTTATAGTGATGTGCATTACCAAGAGGGCCCAGAGATACCTCTCCGACAATCGGAGTGACAAATCCTAATCTCAAAATACGCCAACTCAATAAGTACCTTCAGAGACACCAATAGAGCACCTTTATAATCACCCAGTTACGTTGTGACATTTGGTAGCACACAAAGTGTTCCTCCGGTAAACGGGAGTTGCATAATCTCATAGTCATAGGAACATGTATAAGTCATGAAGAAAGCAATAGCAACATACTAAACGATCAAGTGCTAAGCTAACGGAATGGGTCAAGTCAATCACATCATTCTCCTAATGATGTGATCTCGTTAATCAAATGACAACTCATGTCTATGGCTAGGAAACATAACCATCTTTGATCAACGAGCTAGTCAAGTAGAGGCATACTAGTCACACTCTGTTTGTCTATGTATTCACACATGTATCATGTTTCCGGTTAATACAATTCTAGCATGAATAATAAACATTTATCATGATATAAGGAAATAAATAATAACTTTATTATTGCCTCTAGGGCATATTTCCTTCAGTCTCCCACTTGCACTAGTGTCAATAATCTAGTTTAGATCGCCTTGTGATTTAACACCAATAGTTCACATCACCATGTGATTAATACCCATAATTCACATCGCCATGTGACCAACAATCAAAGGGTTTACTAGAGTCAGTAATCTAGTTCACATTGCCATGTGATTAACACCCAAAGAGTACTAAGGTGTGATCATGTTTTGCATGTGAGAGAAGTTTAGTCAATGGGTCTGCCAAATTCAGATCCGTATGTATTTTGCAAATTTCTATGTCTATAATGCTCTGCACGGAGCTACTTTAGCTAATTGCTCCCACTTTCAATATGTATCCAGATTGAGATTTAGAGTCATCCAGATCTGTGCCAAAACTTGCATCGATGTAACCCTTTACGACGAACCTTTTTGTCACCTCCATAACCGAGAAACATATCCTTATTCCACTAAGGATAATTTTGACCAATGTCAAGTGATCTACTCCTAGATCACTATTGTACTCCCTTGCCAAAATCACGCTAAGGTATACAATAGGTCTGGTACACAACATAGCATACTTTATAGAACCTATGACTGAGGCATAGGGAATGACTTTTCATTATCTCTCTATTTTTTGCCGTGGTTGGGTTTGAGTCTTTACTCAAGTTCACACCTTGTAACACAGGCAAGAACTCCTTCTTTGACTGTTCCATTTTGAACTACTTCAAAATCTTGTCAAGGTATGTACTCATTGAAAATATATCAAGCGTCTTGATCTATCTCTATAAATCTTGATGCTCAATATGTAAGTAGATTTACCGAGGTCTTTCCTTGAAAAAACTCTTTTCAAACACTCCTTTATGCTTTCCAGAAAATTCTACATTATTTCTGATCTACAATATGTCATTCACATATACTTATCAGAAATGCTGTAGTGCTCCCACTCACTTTCTTGTAAATACAGGCTTCACCGCAAGTCTGTATAAAACCATATGCTTTGATCACTTTATTGAAGCATATATTCCAACTCCGAGATGCTTGCACCAGTCCATAGATGGATCACTGGAGCTTGCTCACTTTGTTAGCACCTTTTAGGATCGAAAAAACCTTCTGGTTGCATCATATACAACTCTTCTTTAAAAAATTCATGAAGGAATACAGTTCTGACATCCATTTGCCAGATTTCATAAAATGCGGCAACTGCTAACATGATTCGAACAGACTTTTAAGCATCGATACGAGTGAGAAAATCTTATCGTAGTCAACACTTGGAACTTGTCAAAAACATGTTGCGACAATTCAAGCTTTATAGATAGTAACACTAGTATCAGCGTCCGTCTTCCTCTTGAAGATCCATTTATTCTCAATGACTCACCGATCATCGGGAAAGTCAATCAAAGTCCATACTTTGTCTCATACATGGATCCCATCTCAGATTTCATGGCCTCAAGCCATTTCACGGAATCTGGGCTCATCATCACTTCCTCATAGTTCGTAGGTTCTTCATGGTCAAGTAACATGACATCCAGAACAGGATTACCGTACCAGTTTGGTGCGGATCTCACTCTGGTTTACCTACGAGGTTTGGTAGTAACTTGATCTGAAGTTACATGATCATCATCATTAGTTTCCTCACTAATTGGTGTAGGAGTCACAGGAACAGATTTGTGTGATGAACTACTTTCCAATAAGGGAGCAGGTACAGTTACCTCACCAAGTTCTACTTTCCTCCCACTCACTTCTTTCGAGAGAAACTCCTTCTCTAGAAAGGATCCACTTTTAGCAATCAAAGATCTTGCCTTTGGATCTGTGATAGAAGGTGTACCCAACAGTTTCCTTTGGGCATTCTATGAAGACACATTTCTCTGATTTGGGTTCGAGCTTATCAGGTTGAAACTTTTTCACATAAGCATCGCAGCCCCAAACTTTAAGAAACGACATCTTTGGTTTCTTGCCAAACCATAGTTCATAAGGAGTCGTCTCAACGGATTTAGATGGTGCCCTATTTAACGTGAATGCAGCCGTCTCTAAAGCATAACCCCAAAACGATAGTGGTAAATCGGTAAGAGACATCATAGATTGCACCATATCTAATAAAGTATGGTTACGATCTTCAGACACACCAATACGCTATGGTGTTACAAGTGGCGTGAGTTGCGAAACTATTCCGTATTGCTTCAAATGAAGACCAAACTCGTAACTCAAATATTCTCCTCCACGATCAGATCGTAGAAACTTTATTTTCTTGTTATGATGATTTTCCACTTCACTCTGAAATTATTTGAACTTTTCAAATGTTTTAGATTTATGTTTCATCAAGAAGATATACCCATATCTTACTCAAAGCATCTGTGAAGGTCAGAAAATAACGATACATGCCACGAGCCTCAACACTCATCGGACTGCATACATCAGTATGTATTATTTCCAACAAGTCTGTTGCTCGCTCCATTGTTCCTGGAGAACAGAGTCTTAGTCATCTTGCCCATGAGGCATGGTTCGCAAGCATCAACTGATTCATAATCAAGTGATTCCAAAAGCCCATCAGCATGGATTTTTGTAGCGACCAGACCTCAAACGGTCCAATCTCTGTGCTCCGGTGTCATCCCTAGATCAGTAATGCTGACACCACACAGTACTTGAAGGATTTATAACATAGTAGCAATCACACACTTATTACATCGAGTGTCTCAAAAGAGAACTTATTACAATAAATATGGCTTAAGGCCATCTAATAACGATAACAGCGGAAGGCTTGGAAGATAAGTGAGTCCATCAACTCCAACGGCATCACTGAGTATAGAACCACGACCTAATGGCACCTTAATCGTCGTCTGAAAAGTATGCAACATTAACGTTGCAGCCCGAAACGGGTCAGCACATGGAATATGCTGGCAATGTAACACATAGAGAGTAATGGAATAAAATAGGCTATTCTATATGCATATATGGCTGGTGGAAAGCTCTATGGTTACAGTTTTGCATAAAGCCAATTTTTCCCTACTGCAAAGGAATAAATTTTATTTAACTATCATGGTAGTTGTTAAACATTGAGAATGGTTGACAGCATTCTCAATCCCAATTAAGCATCATCATTAAAACCCAACAATTAACTTTAGAGTAACATGATGAGATTCACATGATAATCCAGGTACTAGATACTCAAGATGTCCATAACCGGGGACACGGCTAACCATGATTAGTTTATACACTCTGCAGAGGTTTGCGCACTTTTCCCCACAAGACTCGATCTCCTCCATTGGTTTTCTCGCACTGCATGGTGTTTGAGAAACGGATGACCGAGACATAGTCTTTCAGAAGCGCTAGCACCTTACGAACGGGTAGACCGTACCAACCTACATCCCCTACATCTGCTAGTCTACCACTGTAAGAGTTCGCACGACTTAGTCAACTATGCTAGAGCCCATAGTAGCTTGTGGCTGCACACGGAAGTTTCTAGTATGAATAATCTCATGATCCCTTTGAGCCTGGGTGGCGGTCCAAAAGAAAACAGGCAATCGCTGGAATACCCAGGTGCCTCAATCCACCCAGATGTGTGTTTAGGTTGCCACCTTAAATAAACCATTAATTAACAAAGCTCACATCTGTCATGGATACACTCACCCAATCCACGTCTACTAGCATAGCATAGCAATAATAAGAAAACGTAGAGTAACTCCCAAAGGTTTGATAATAAACAGGTAATAGGTTCTACCTCAACTATTCCCCAAACCCACAATTTAATTAGATCCTAATCATGCAATGTGTGAGGATTGATCTAATGCAATAAAACTGGGTAGTAGGAGGTATGATCAAAGTGTTACTTGCCTTGCTGATGATCCGGGAAACCTAGTGATTCGAAGTAGCAAGCGACGCACTCTGAGTACTCTATCGCAAACAAACAAACATACAATAAGTACTCAACTAATGCACAGGTAAAACTCGAACAAGAGAACTAACCAGAAAGTTCAACTTAAGAACTCCGGTTGGAAAAAAGAATCAAAACGAACGAAGCAACGAAAGACAAACGGTAAGAGAAACAAGCTTCTTTTACTATTCTGGGCCTAAGGCAATTTTTACAGTGGCAAAAACTTGTTTGACTTGGTTAAACGGAAAGAGGGTTTCGAGAAGAAACTCCAGGCGCTTGAATCGCCTGATTCCGATAAACGAGCGCAAAGTTAAACTAGAACGAACATCGGATCAGAGATCGCGATCAGAAAAACCGCGGATTTAATCCGAGAAAAAGAAAAACGAAGAACAGTTAACGAACGAACGTTCGTTAACAGAAACTAAAGAAAAACGTGTTTGTTAAAACGAACGGACGAGCGGGCGCTCGCTAAATAAATAAACCGGAAAACAACCGATCTATTTATTTAAAAAAAACGGAACTAGGGTTTTCACAAAAAAACTGCCGACGACTACCTCGGCGGCGGCGGCTCTCCGGTGGGGCTCCGGAAGGCGGCAGGGTGAGGAGAGGGCGGCGGCTCCGGGCGGCGCGGTGCGGCGGCGGCGCAGGCGGCGTGCGGCGGTGCAGGCGGCGGCGGGCTGCGGTGCGGGGCGGCGGGGTGAGGAGAGGGCAGCGGCGGGGCGGCTATTTAAGAGGGGGATGGGGGGTTGACTTGGGGAGGGGGCGAGGGGCGACGGCGGCTCCGTCTCGGACTCCTCCTCGAGTCCGGCGGGAAGGCGGCGGTGGCTGGGCCGGCCTGGCTCGGCTGGGCCCTTGGCCCAGTCGGGCGCGGGGTTTTTTTTAAACAATTTCGCTGCGCCTAAGAAAAAAATCTAGAAAAATAAATAAAATTCTAAAAATTCCAAAACAAATTTTCTCCTTCTAAATAAAATATTTAGAACAGGATGAACATTTTTTTGGCTCTAAATGCAATTTTTGAAAACGTGCAATTTTTCCTAAATTCGAATAAAATAGCAAATAAAACCAAAATAAAATCTTATTTGATTTTTTTATTAAATCATCAATATTTCTTTATTTTGGGAAAGTCATTTCATTCCCTCTCTCATATTTTTATAATAGAAATAATTGAAGATAAAATAAATAAAATCAAATGATCCTATCTTCAAAATTTGAGAAATACTCAAATATGAAAATAACGAAATCCCCAACTCTCTCCGAGGGTCCTTGAGTTGCGTAGAATTTCTAGGATCAACCAGAAATACTCAAAGATGATCTAATGTATAACATTCCAAATTGAAAATTTGGGATGTTACAAACCTACCCCCCTTAAGATGAATCTCGCCCTCGAGATTCGAGTTGGTTAGAAAATAGGTGAGGGTGGTCCTTCAGCAATTCTTCCTCTCGCTCCCAGGTGGCTTCATCCTCCGTGTGGTGGCTCCACTGAACTTTGCAAAACTTGATAACCTTGCTGCGGGTGACTTGACTGGCATACTCTAGAATCTTAACTGGTTTCTCCTCATAGGTCAAATCACTGTCCAACTGAATTGCTTCCGGTGGCACTGTATCTCTTAGCGGTATATCAGCCATCTCTGCGTGGCACGTCTTCAATTGGGAAACATGGAACACATCGTGAACTCCTGACAATCCTTCGGGCAATTCCAACTTATAGGCTACTTCTCCCATACACTCCAAAACTTTGTATGGGCCTACAAAACGTGGCGCTAACTTTCCCTTAACTCCAAAGTGCTTAACTCCTCGAAGTGGTGATACTCGAAGATAAACTTGGTCTCCGACTTCGTAAACTGTCTCCTTGCGTTTAGAATCCGCGTAGCTCTTCTGCCTGGACTGGGCTACCTTGAGCCTGTCGCGAATCAATTTCACTTTCTATTCAGACTCCTTAATCAGATCCGGTCCAAACAACTGACGGTCTCCAACTTCATCCCAAGACAATGGGGTCCTTCACCTCCTTCCGTACAAGGCTTCGAAAGGGGCCATCTTCAAACTGGATTGATAACTGTTGTTGTAAGAGAACTCTGCATATGGCAAATTCTCGTCCCAACTAGATCCGTAATCTAGCGCACAAGCTCTCAGCATATCCTCCAAAATCTGATTGACTCTCTCGGTCTGTCCATCTGTCTGCGGATGGAAGGTTGTACTAAACTCTAGTCTGGTACCCAAAGTTTCATGCAACTGATTCCATAACTTTGAGGTAAATTGGGTTCCTCTATCTGATACAATGCTCTTTGGAACTCCATGCAGACATACGATTCTGGTCATGTATATCTTTGCCAACTTTGCACTGGTACAGGTAGTCTTCACTGGAATGAAATGAGCTACCTTTGTCAAACGATCGACTAAAACCCATATTGAGTCATAGCCTAAACGAGCTCTTGGTAAACCTATAATAAAATCCATGCCTAACTTATCCCACTTCCATTCGGGTATCGGTAATGGCTGTAGCAATCCTGCTGGCTTCTGATGCTCTGCCTTTACTCTCTGATATACATCACAAACTGCTACATACTCCGCAATATCCTTCTTCATTCCGGTCCACCATAAAGTATCCTTCAAATCCAAATACATCTTGGTATTTCCTGGGTGAATCGAATATGGTGAATCATGTGCCTCTTGCAGGATTAACTTCCCGATCTCCGAATCATTAGGCACATAAACACGGTCTTCAAACCATAGGGTATCGTGCTCATCCTCACGAAATCCCTTAGCTTTTCCTTTGCTCATTTTCTCCTTAATAGAGGTAATCTCCTTGTCAGTCCTTTGAGCTTCTCTGATCTTATCTATCAAGGTAGACTGAATCTCCAATGCTGCTACATAGCCTCTCGGAACTATCTCCAAACATAGCTCATGAAGGTTTTCAGCTAACTCCCTTGGTAAATCTCTCATCATCAGGGTGTTGACGTGGCTTTTACGGCTCAACGCGTCAGCTACTACGTTAGCCTTTCCGGGGTGATAATGTAATCTCATGTCGTAATCCTTGATGAGCTCCAAACATCTTCTTTGCCTGATATTTAACTCTTTCTGCGTGAAAATGTACTTCAAACTCTTGTGATTCGTGTACACCTCACAATGGTTTCCAATGAGAAAATGTCTCCAAGTTTTCAATGCATGCACTACGGCTGCTAACTCCAAATCATGCGTGGCATAATTCAACTCATGAGGCTTAAGCTATCGTGAGGCATAGGAAACAACTCTTCTTCCTGCATAAGCACTACTCCAAGTCCTCGACGTGAAGCGTCGCAATACACCTCATAATCCTTGGTCTGATCTGGCAAAATCAGCACAGGTGATGTAACCAAACGTTTCTTCAATTCCTGGAAACTGGACTCACATTCCTCAATCCATATGAACTTGGTATCCTTTTTCAACAACTCTGTCATAGGCTTCGCAATCTTTGAGAAATTTTCAATGAATCTCCGGTAGTATCCTGCGAGTCCAAGAAAACTCCGGATCTCTCCAACTGTTGTTGGCGCTTCCCAATTGGTCATGGTATCAACTTTAGTGGGATCTACTGCTATACCTTCTCCCGATATAACGTGTCCGAGAAATCCAACTTCCTTCAACCAAAACTCACATTTGCTAAAATTGGCATATAATTGATGTTCTCTGAGTTTACCAAGCACCAAACCCAAATGTTCCTTATGCTCCTCTTCATTCTTTGAGTAAACCAGGATATCATCAATGAACACTACCACGAATTTATCCAGAAACTCCATAAACATCTTGTTCATCATGTTTATGAAATATGTTGGTGCGTTAGTCAGACCAAATGACATAACAGTATACTCGTACAGCCCATACCTGGTGGTAAAAGCCGTCTTAGGTATATCTTGTTCTCGTATCTTCAACTGGTGGTATCCTGATCGCAGATCGATCTTGGAAAATACCTTAGCTCCTTGCAATCGATCAAACAGATCATTGATCATTGGTAGTGGGTACTTGTTCTTGATGGTTACTTCATTCAAACCTCGATAATCAACAATCATCCTTAACGATCCATCCTTCTTTTCTACTAGAATTACTGGCGATCCCCAAGGTGAAGAACTTGGGAGAATATAACCCTTATCCAGTAACTCCTTAATCTGCTTCTTAATCTCCACCAAATCCTTTGCGGGCATCCTATATGGTCTCTTTGATATTGGCGCTGTGCCTGGCAAAGTCTCAATCAAAAACTCAATATCTCTATCCGGTGGCATGCCTGGCAACTCCTCGGGAAATACATCAGGGAAATCCTTCACTATTGGTACTTCCTCCTGCACAACTCATGTTAGGCAATTTACTTGAGTCCTGTTTGGCACATGCTGTGATACATACTTGATCCTTCTTCCTTCTGGGGTGGTAAGCAAAATTGACTTACTGGCACATTCAATATTCCCTTCATACTTTGACAACCAATCCATGCCTAATATCACATCCAATCCTTGAGATTCCAACACTATTAGGTCTGAGGGAAATACGTAGTTACCAATCCTTAATGGTAACCGATCACACCATAGGCTAGCCATATACTCTGCTCCAGGCGAGGTTACTAACATGGGTGACCTTAGGGCTTGGGTTGGTAGTTTATACTTATCCACAAATCCCCTTGATATGTATGAATGCAATGCACCAGTATCAAAAAGAACGAGTGCAGTAAATGATTTAACCAGAAACTTACCGATTACTGCATCCGGCTGCTCTTCAACCTCCTCCACATTAACGTGGTTCACCTGTCCCCTGTTGAAAGGGTTCGGCTTCTTCCCAGAGCTTCCATTGCCATTACCATTCTGTGATTCAGGACATTCTTTGGCACAATGTCCGGTCTTCTGGCACTTAAAACAAGTGACTTGGCTCAGGTCTTTCTTGGCTGGGGTTGATGGGTTGGTGTGGTTCTGGCTGTTGCTTCCTCCATTCCCATTACCAGTCTTGGGGCCATTGTGATTATGCGAGCTACCTCCTCCATGGGTATGCTGGAAATGTCCTCCCGGTCTAGGGGTAAAACGTGGCTTCTACTGAGCTCCAGAATTGTACTTCCCTTGTCCATACTTCCTCTTGCGGTTCTTGATATGTTGCTGCTTCCCTTCAATCATGAGAGCACGATCTACCAACTCCTGGTAGTTGTTGAAGGTTGCTACCATCAACTGCATGCTCAACTCATCATTCAGTCCTTCTAGAAACTTCTCCTGTTTAGCTGCATCCGTAGCAACGTCATCTGGGGCATAACATGCCAACTTACTGAAGTCCTCCACATACTAGCCAACTGTCCGTCCTCCTTGGCATAAGTTGCGAAACCCTCGCTTCTTCATGGCCATAGCTCCTGCTGAAACAAGGGCAGTATGAAAAGCCTGCTGAAACTGGTCCCACATGACAGTGTCGACAAGGAAAGTGGCTGTGAAATTCTCCCACCATGAGGCTGCGGGTCCTTCAAGTTGATGTGTGGCAAACTTCACCTTTTCCGCATCTGTGCATCCTGCTGTGGTAAACTCTCTAGCTGTCTTGCGGAGCCAATCGTCTGCTACTATCGGCTCGGTGCTACTGGAAAACACCGGTGGATTCAGCCTAAGAAAATGGGCTAAGTGATCAACAGGTGGTGGTGGTGGTGGTGGGTTGTTGTTGTTGTTGTTGTTCCCCTGATTTTGATTCTGGACTAGTAACTGCATCAATGTGTTCTGCTGCTGGATCAACTGGGTGAGCTCCGGTGGGAAGGTAAATCCGGGGTCACGTCTCAGAGGCATCTGAGGGTTTAGAAAAGATGAGATTTAAGAATAGAGGGGGCCTAAAGAGAAAACACTACCCATATGCACATGAGGCAAAAGCAAACAATTCACTTCATTCAATCAATCAAACAAGGGCATACAATCGATCTAACTATCGCAAAAGTGCTCGGACTACTATATTTACATGGTGGACTACTACTACTATTGGGGTGGTCTACTAGAAATATTCTTCGGTTGCAGACTCCATGATATCTGCTCTAGCTTCATCAACACAGTAATCATCGCTATCATCTGGATCCGAGTCGGTGTCGTCGATGATGATGTAGTCTTCCGGGCAAATCTCCTTGGGTTCTTCGTCTTCTTCTACTAGTGTAGGGTCTCCCATGAATATTCCAATCTTCTTGACCAGATCGTCATTCTTTTCCACTAATACTTCGATTTCCACTTCATAATCTTCATGTGTAGCCTTGAGTTCTTCCTCCAGTTCCTTGATTCTTGTCCTTGCTTTCTTCAGATCTATCATGTCTGTGCACATCTGGTTCTCCTGACGTTGAATGTGCTGGTTTAACTCCTGGATAAAAGCTGCAATTGATCTGTCCTTCCTGGTGCTGATCATCTCCCAGTGCTCATCTCGGTGCCCACAAATCTGGTACATAGTATCCTTGAGATCATTGCGGTAAACTTCTCCAATGTGTCCCATGGCAATGTGAGCTGCCATGCTCTTTCCTAGACTCCAAGTTGGTGCATCAAAAGAAAACTCTATGGGCTCAGTTACTGGCATGAACGTCCTTCCTGGAACTTAAACTTGAATCATCCAACGCTCTTCTTCAGGTAATGTGGCGTTGTAGGTTACGGTGAAGCTTGGTACTCCTATGTTCAGGTATCTAGTGACTTCCTTCAAGTGACGTCCAAAGGGTGTATCTTCATCCGGTTGTATGAACTTGTTCCTTGCATCCGCCATCCTAAAAGAGTAGAAAGGATGAGAGGTCAGAAGGAGAAGAGTAAGTAGTGATCTAGGGCTTTAGCTTAGTGGTCGTGTCCTACAGTCAGCGTGTGCTCTGATACCATCTTGTAGCGACCAGACCTCAAATGGTCCAATCTCTGTGCTCCGGTGTCATCCCTGGATCAGTAATGCTGACACCACACAATACTTGAAGGATTTATAACAGAGTAGCAATCACACACTTATTACATCGAGTGTCTCAAAAGAGAACTTATTACAATAAATATGGCTTAAGGCCATCTAATAATGATAACAGCGGAAGGCTTGTAAGATAAGTGAGTCCATCAACTCCAACGGCATCATTGAGTATAGAACCACGACCTAATGGCACCTTAATCGTCATCTGAAAAGTCTGCAACATTAACGTTGCAGCCCGAAATGGGTCAGCACATGGAATATGCTGGCAATGTAACACATAGAGAGTAATGGAATAAAATAGGCTATTCTATATGCATATATGGCTGGTGGAAAGCTCTATGGTTACAGTTTTGCGTAAAGCCAATTTTTCCCTACTGCAAAAGGAATAAATTTTATTTAACTATCATGGTAGTTGTTAAACATTGAGAATGGTTGACAGCATTCTCAATCCCAATTAAGCATCATCATTAAAACCCAACAATTAACTTTAGAGTAACATGATGAGATTCACATGATAATCCAGGTACTAGATACTCAAGATGTCCATAATCGGGGAAACGGCTAACCATGATTAGTTTATACACTCTACAGAGGTTTGCGCACTTTTCCCCACAAGACTCGATCTCCTCCGTTGGTTTTCTCGCACTGCATGGTGTTTGAGAAACAGATGATCGAGACATAGTCTTTCAGAAGCGCTATCACCTTACGAACGGGTAGACCGTACCAACCTACATCCCCTACATCTGCTAGTCTACCACTGTAAAAGTTCGCACGACTTAGTCAACTATGCTAGAGCCCATAGTAGCTTGTGGCTGCACACGGAAGTTTTGTAGGATCGAAAGTATGTCTAGAGGGGGGTGATTATACTACTTGACCAAATAAAAACTTAACCTTTTCCCAATTTTAGTTCTTGGCAGATTTTAGCTAATTTAGGACAAGTCAAGCAATCATCACACAATTCAAGCAAGCATGCAAAGAGTATATAGGCAGCGGAAAGTAAAGCATGCAACTTGCAAGAATGTAAAGGGAAGGGTTTGGAGAATTCAAACGCAATTGGAGACATGGATGTTTTTCCCGTGGTTCGGATAGGTGGTGCTATCCTACATCCACGTTGATGGAGACTTCAACCCACGAAGGGTAACGGTTGCGCGAGTCCACACAGATCTCCACCCAAGGGTAACGGTTGCGCGATTCCATACAGGGCTCCACCCACGAAGGGTCCACGAAGAAGCAACCACCCACAAAGGGTCCACGAAGAAGCAACCTCTTCTATCCCACCATGGCCATCGCCCACACAGGACTTGCCTCACTAGCGGTAGATCTTCACGAAGTAGGCGATCTCCTTGCCCTTACAAACTCCTTGGTTCAACTCCGCAATCTTGTCGGAGGCTCCCAAGTGACACCTAGCCAATCTAGGAGACACCACTCTCCAAGAAGTAACAAATGGTGTGTAGGTAATGAACTGCTTGCTCTTGTGCTTCAAATGATAGTCTCCCCAACACTCAACTCTCTCTCATAGGATTTGGATTTGGTGGAAAGAAGATTTGAGTGGAAAGCAACTTGGGAAGGCTAGAGATCAAGATTCATATGGTAGGAATGAAATGTCTTGGTCTCAACACATGAGTAGGTGGTTCTCTCTCAGAACATATGAGTTGGAATGGTGTGTGTGTTCTGATGGCTCTCTCATCGAATGAGAAGGAGGTGGAGGGGTATATACAGCCTCCACACAAAATCTAACCGTTACACAGTTTTCCAATCTCGGTGGGACCGAATCAATAAACTCGGTCGGACCGAAAATGTAAACCTAGTGACCGTTAGAGATTTTCGGTGGGACTGATATGCAACTCGGTAGGACCGATATGGTTAGGGTTTGGGCATAACGTAATCTCGGTGAGACCGATTACACAAACTCGGTGAGACCGAATTTGGTAATTACCTAACCAGAGAGTTGGTCAGGCAAACTCGGTGGGACCGATTTGCTCTTTCGGTGAGACCGAGTGGAACTCGGTGAGGCCGAAAAGTTACAAAGGGGAAACACTAAGTTTACATTGCAATCTCAGTGGGACCGATTCGCTCTTTCGGTGAGACCGAAAAGTTACGAAAGGGAAACAGAGAGTTTGCAACCCCATCTCGGTGAGACCGAGATCCCTATCGGTAGGACCGAATTGCTAGGGTTTGGCAGTGGCTAATGACAAGTGAAACTCGGTGGCGCCGGATAGGAAGAATTAGTAGGACCGAGTTTGGCTTAGGGTTTAGGTCATATGTGGATATGGGAAAGTAGTTGAGGGTTTTGGAGCATATCACTAAGCATATGAAGCAAGAGGCTCATTAAGCAACACCTCATCCCTCCTTGATAGTATTGGCTTTTCCTAAAGACTCAATGTGATCTTGGATCACTAAAATATAAAATGAAGAGTCTTGAGCTTTTGAGCTTGAGCCAATCCTTTGTCCTTAGCATTTTGAGGGTTCCACTTTCACATCCATGCCATGCCAATCATCGAGCTTTCCTGAAATAATCATCTTGGAATAGCATTAGCTCAATGAGCTATATGTTGTTATGAATTACCAAAACCACCTAGGGATAGTTGCACTTTCAATCTCCCCCTTTTTGGTAATTGATGACAACATATAGATCAAAGCTTCAACAAATGATAATAAGCATGAAATATATCGTCACTTTGAGAAGTATGTGATAAGTAAGAGCTCCCCCTAAATTTGTGCATATTTAAAATTTTCTTTGGACTGCAAATGCACAAAGAGTTAGAGTCATGGGTTACTCTTCCATGTCACATACATCTTGGTGGAGCGCTCAAAATGATAAGAATGAAATACATGCACTCATCACCAAGAAAAGTGAATGATCACACAAGATAGATAGGATAATAGTATTAAGCAAGCATTAAGTGTAGCTTATGATCAAACACATGATCATCAATGTCTCACAAATAATGACGTAGTATCTCAAGCACTCAAAAGCAAACAAGTTTGAAAAACCACCAAATAAAGCAAGAGAGAAAAACAACACTCTCTCTCTCGAAGCCTATGATCTATACATCTTCTCCCCCTTTGGCAACAAGTTACCAAAAAGTTCCTATAAAATGCATAGTGCTAAATCGACGCTCAGGCTTGATCTTCTGGTGGTGGTGGAGTCCGGATCACTCCAAGGACGAAGGCTTCGGTAGATGCTGAAGTAGACGCTGGAGTTGGAGCTGAAGTAGATGCTGGAGCTGAGGCTGTAGCTGGTGCTGAAGTGGTGGTTCTGGTGTCAGCAACTGGCACGGCAGATGACCTCGGGCCTCGTGGCACTCTGGAAAAGGCATGAGTGGTAGTCCTGCCTCTCCTCTCCTGCATGTCCTCCTGGAGCTGCTCCACTGCAGACTGAACTTCCGTTACTTTGACATCCAAGTCATAGAACTTCTGTTCCATGATTCTCTCTAGGCTCTGCTGATTCTGAGTGAGGGTGGCCAGACTTTGCTCAATCCTCAGCGTGGATGCAATCAAGTAACCAAGCTGCTCTTGTTTAGTCTTCAAGAAATACTCAGATGCCTCCTCTTGAGTAGGCATCTTGGCAACTTTCTCCTTCCTCGCCTTCTCCTTCTTTGCGTATGCTTGGGCAGATGATGGCTCGTTCTCAGTCATGACAACTTGATTGTCCTCGAAATCTGGACGGGTGGGCAGGTGTTCCTTGTCCAATAGATATATGCCCGTGCCCATCTTGGAGTTGATGAGCTCCTGAATTTGAGGGGCATATCCACAGCTCCTCTTCTGATCTGCTGCAGTCCTCTTGATAGTTTCCACTATAAGGCTCATCACCTTGAACTTCTGAGGCACATCAAACACATGTAGTAAGTTGATAGCATGGCCTCTGATCATCTTGTGATCTCCAGACTTGGGCAATAAGGTGTGCCTTAGTATCCAATTGATCGTAGGCAGTCCTGACAGAAGGTAATGCACAGACCCAATTTTGAAGGTGTCAAGAGCTTCATTGGGAATTTCCTTGTACATATTGGACATGGAGTTATGGTCCATCTTCTTCTTGGCATAGATATCCAAGTCATCATCTTGCTCCTCTGGGCCATTAATGATCTGTGCCCACTCATCAACTGTGGATTGGTACCTTGTACCCTCAGACATCCATGTGATCCTCCCATCTGGATAAAAGTGTGCCATGGAGTAGAACTGCATGATAAGCTCCTCGTTCCACTTTGTGAGCTTCTGCCCAACAAAGTCAGCTACTCCACAAGCTATGAAGCTGTCTTGCACTCCAGGATAGTGCTCCTCGTTTTCCTTGATATATTCCCAGTCGACCCATCTCATATCACATACAATGGGGTTCTTATCTAGCAACACATTCTCATAGAAATCTTGCTGCTCCTTGGTGTGAAATCTGTAGTCCACTGCTGTCCTTCTCCTTGAAGCATATGGGTCTGCTTCTCTCCATTTCCTCAGCCCTGAATCTCTCCTGAGCTTCATATCCTCAGCCACAGGATGAGCATCGTTGTGGTCTGGGATCTTGGGCTTTAGCTTTCTTAGGACATCCTCTTCCTCTTCTTCAGCAACAGTCTCAGGCACTGGGGCCTTGTTCTTCTCAGCTGCAGGAATGCTCCTTGTATTTCTCTTAGGCTTTGGCTTTGGAGCTGACTTGGCCTTGGACGCAGCTCCCCCTGATTTTATGGCATCTCCCATTAACTTGGGTGCCTTGGGCGCTGGTGCAGCTACCTCTTCTTCCTCTTCTTCTTCCATGATGGAAGCTTTGCCAAGCACTCTAGCCACAATCTTCTTCACCCTTTCCTTCCTTTTCTTGCCCTCAGCTGCAACTGGCTCTATGGGCTTCTCAGTTGACATTCTGGCCTTTGACATTGGCTGCCTGCCTGCTGGCCTTTTGATTTTCAGACCTGGCTTAGTGCCTTGAGCTGGCTCAACTCTCTTGGAAGTGGCCTCTTCCTCTGCCACATAGTCCTCATCTTCGGAATCTGAAGTCCTCTTCTTCCTTTGTCTCGTGGCAGCCTTTGGCAAATTACTAGGAGTGCTCCTGCTGCCTTCATCAGATGAACTGGAGGGACTAGTGCCCTCACTCATCACCACTTGCTGCTCTGACATATTTTGGCTATCACTTTGATCAGACATGCTGCAAACTGACTGCTGACCCTATGAATAGATTATAGATGAGATAGAAAAGATGAGCATCACAAAATGCAGAGATTTTTGCAAAAGAATGATCCAAAAACTTAGTTTTAGTTTCCCACTGAAATCATCTCGGATCTACCGATTTTCAAACTCGGTGATACCGAAGAAGTTTTGGAACCTAAACTAATGAACTCGGTAGGACCGAGTCACAGTTCGGTGGCACTGAGACTGCTAGGGTTTCACTGAGTTCAAAAATCGGTCACACCGATAAGTAATTCTCGGTCAGACCGAGTCTCACTTGTGCAATGGCATAAGCCAAATCGGTGGGACCGAGTTTTTCAACTCGGTGGGTCCGAGATAGTTTCGGCGGAAATCTAAACCTAGAATTTTCGAATCAAACCTAATCTATGAGCGTTTTGACTGGATAGGAGTGTTTCAATCGTGGCTAGAATCAATATGATCACAATGTGCTAGGAATCAGATTGGGGAATAGCACAAAGATCAAGTCCATACCCTAGTTCGCCGGGGACTTGCTACGGCGGCAACGGCGGGGCAGAATTCCCGTTGACGGCGACGGAGACCAGCGACTGGAGGCTTCTGGCGGCGAGAAGACGATCCGGAGACCACGAGGGCAGAGCAGGCTATCGCGCGGGCGAGGGGTTCGGAGAAATTTCCAAAATTTTGCCCGTGACTATATATAGCCCGACCCTGTCGGTGTGACCGAGTGGAACAACTCGGTGGCACCGAGATTCATAACTACAAGCAGTTACTGAAACTCGGTGTGACCGAAATGTTCAAATCGGTTGCACCGAGATCGAAAACCTAGATCAACTTAATGATCTCGGTAGGACCGAAAGTGGAGTATCGGTCAGACCGAGAATCATAAAGAGGTTTTGGAAGTTTAAGTCTATGACGAATCGGGGACTCCGAGCGCTCCTCACACAGAGTGGTTCGAATCTGACTTGATCAAATTTTGTGATGCAGCATGAATAGAGTTTGAGACGAGAACAACATAGATAGCTAGAGGAGGTTCTTAGGCATTCTTGTCCATCCACTTGGCAAAGAAGATAAAACCAAACAATCAAAACAACAAGTGGATGTCCTCGAATGAGTAAAATATGCAACCAGCATGCTCACACAATAAGATGGCAAATGAAATATGTGGCAAGGCATGCACAACCAATTCTAGCATCTATCAAGCAATTTGCGATGACTAGGTCATCTATATATGAGTATATTGACTTAGGAGTCAAGTGAGAACACTTGATCATAGGTCATACTCATCGTTTAAGCTCAAGTGGGGTTACCACTTTTACATAAAGCATTGTTTTGTTCACATCTTTAGAGTTGCTTTAGCTCAAGTCTTAGAGTAAAGCTCCCCCTAGATGTGATATCCCCCCTAAGAGGGATGAACTAACCTTGGGTTTTGTCGATGATGACTTCATGTAGATATTGAAGATGTGGATGCTCAATGTTGATGTAGATCTCTTGGAGCTATCCATTTGAGTGAATTGCACTTTCAATACCTACATGGGTTAGTCCCACAAGGAACAAGCAAGGATATCCATAGACATAGAGTGATGCACACAAAAGATGATGTCCATGAAAACTTTTAGATTACCTTGTCCCTTGTCTTACCAGCAAGAGGGTTTGTGACTCCTTGAACTAGTGCAGGATGTGGAAGTTGATTGCACTTGTTCTTGCCAAAATGATAAGAGTGAAGTATGTTGGCGGAGTCACCCTCAAGAACTCTCTAGTTCTTCTTCTTTTGGATCCACACCATCTTGATGGGAATCCTTGGAGTTGTAGTCGTACTTGATGAAGTTGAACTTGAAGTAGTCTTGGGAATCCACTTGACTAAGGTCTTTGGAGCTTCTTCAAATGCATCAATTTCCTCTTGAAGCTTGTCCTTGCCTTTTTGCTTGTAGTCTTATGGTGGAAGATCATCTTGAGCTTGTGTCCCCTTGAAAGAAGTATACTTCTCTTGTTGAGGGACAAACTTTGTCTTGGGGTATTGATCTTCTTCCCACTCAACTCCATTGGCATTGAACTTTCGTTCAAAACCAATACCTTGATTCTTCCGATGCATTCCTTGCTTGCGCACAATTTCCTCGAATTGCTTACTCCCAGCAAGGCTCCACCCACGAAGGGTCCACGAAGTAGCAACCTTGTCTATCCCACCATGGCCATCGCCCACGAAGGACTTGCCTCACTAGCGGTAGATCTTCACGAAGTAGGCGATCTCCTTGCCCTTACAAACTCCTTGGTTCAACTCCACAATCTTGTCGGAGGCTCCCAAGTGACACCTAGCCAATCTAGGAGACACCACTCTCCAAGAAGTAACAAATGGTGTGTAGGTAATGAACTCCTTGCTCTTGTGCTTAAAATGATAGTCTCCCCAACACTCAACTCTCTCTCATAGGATTTGGATTTGGTGGAAAGAAGATTTGAGTGGAAAGCAACTTGGGAAGGCTAGAGATCAAGATTCATATGGTAGGAATGAAATGTCTTGGTCTCAACACATGAGTAGGTGGTTCTCTCTCAGAACATATGAGTTGGAATGGTGTGTGTGTTCTGATGGCTCTCTCATCGAATAAGAAGGAGGTGGAGGGGTATATATAGCCTCCACACAAAATCCAACCGTTACACAGTTTTCCAATCTCGGTGGGACCGAATCAATAAACTCGATCGGACCGAAAATGTAAACCTAGTGACCGTTAGAGATTTTCGGTGGGACTGATATGCAACTCGGTAGGACCGATATGGTTAGGGTTTGGGCATAACGTAATCTCGGTGAGACCGATTACACAAACTCGGTGAGACCGAATTTGGTAATTAGCTAACCAGAGAGTTGGTCAGGCAAACTCGGTGGGACCGATTTGCTCTTTCAGTGAGACCGAGTGGAACTCGGTGAGACCGAAAAGTTACAAAGGGGAAACACTGAGTTTACATTGCAATCTCGGTGGGACCGATTCGCTCTTTCGGTGAGACCGAAAAGTTACGAAAGGGAAATAGAGAGTTTGCAACCCCATCTCGGTGAGACCGAGATCCCTATCGGTAGGACGGAATTGCTAGAGTTTGGCAGTGGCTAATGACAAGTGAAACTCGGTGGCGCCGGATAGGAAGAATCGGTAGGACCGAGTTTGGCTTAGGGTTTAGGTCATATGTGGATATGGGAAAGTAGTTGAGGGTTTTGGAGCATATCACTAAGCACATGAAGCAAGAGGCTCATTAAGCAACACCTCATCCCTCCTTGATAGTATTGGCTTTTCCTAAAGACTCAATGTGATCTTGGATCACTAAAATATAAAATGAAGAGTCTTGAGCTTTTGAGCTTGAGCCAATCCTTTGTCCTTAGCATTTTGGGGGTTCCACTTTCACATCCATGCCATGCCAATCATTGAGCTTTCCTGAAATAATCATCTTGGAATAGCATTAGCTCAATGAGCTATATGTTGTTATGAATTACCAAAACCACCTAGGGATAGTTGCACTTTCAAGTTTCTAGTATGAATAATCTCATGATCCCTTTGAGCCTGGGTGGCGGTCCAAAAGAAAACAGGCAATCGCTGGAATACCCAGGTGCCTCAATCCACCCAGATGTGTGTTTAGGTTGCCACCTTAAATAAACCATTAATTAACAAAGCTCACATCTGTCATGGATACACTCACCCAATCCACGTCTACTAGCATAGCACAGCAATAATAAGCAAACGTAGAGTAACTCCCAAAGGTTTGATAATAAACAGGTAATAGGTTCTATCTCAACTACTCCCCAAACCCACAATTTAATTAGATCCTAATCATGCAATGTGTGAGGGTTGATCTAATGCAATAAAACTGGGTAGTAGGAGGTATGATCAAAGTGTTACTTGCCTTGCTGATGATCCGGGAAACCTAGCGATTCGAAGTAGCAAGCGGCGCACTCCAGGTACTCTATCGCAAACAAACATACAATAAGTACTCAACTAATGCACAGGTAAAACTCGAACAAGAGAACTAACCAGAAAGTTCAACTTAAGAACTCCGGTTGGCAAAAAGAATCAAAACGAACGAAGCAACGAAAGACAAACGGCAAGAGAAACAAGCTTCTTTTACTATTCTGGGCCTAAGGCAATTTTTACAGTGGCAAAAACTTGTTTGAGTTGGTTAACCGGAAAGAGGGTTTCGAGATGAAACTCCAGGCGCTTGAATCTCCTGATTCCGATAAACGAGTGAAACATTAAACTAGAACGAACATCGAATCAGAGATCGCGATTAGAAAAACCGCGGATTTAATCCGAGAAAAAGAAAAACGATGAACAGTTAACGAACGAACGTTCGTTAACAGAAACTAAACGGAAAACACGTTCGTTAAAACGAACGGACGAACGGGCACTCGCTAAATAAATAAACCGGAAAAAATCGATCTATTTATTAAAAAAACGGAACTAGGGTTTTCAAAAAAACCGGCCGGCGACTACCTCGGCGGCGGCGGCTCTCCGGCGGGGCTCCGGAAGGCGGAGGGGTGAGGAGAGGGCGGCGGGGCGGCGACTCCGGGTGGCGTGGGGCGGCGCCAAGCGGCAGCGGCGGTGGCGGCGGGCTGCGGTGCGGGGCGGCGGGGTGAGGAAAGGACGGCGGCGGGGCGGCTATTTAAGAGGGGGAGGGGGGTTGACTTGGGGGAGGGGGCGGCAGCGGCGGCTCCGGCTCGGACTCCTCCTCGAGTCCGGCGGGAAGGCGGCGGCTGGGCCGGCCTGGCTCGGGTCGGCCCTTGGCCCAGTCGGGCGCGGGGTTTTTTTTTAAACAATTTCGCTGCGCCTAAGAAAAAAATCTAGAAAAATAAATAAAAATCTAAAAATGCCAAAACAAATTTTCTCCGTCTAAATAAAATATTTAGAATAGGATGGACATTTTTTGGCTCTAAATGCAATTTTTGAAAACGTGCAATTTTTCCTAAATTTGAATAAAATAGCAAATAAAACCAAAATAAAATCTTATTTGATTTTTATTAAATACTCAATATTTCTTTATTTTGGGAAAGTCATTTTATTCCCTCTCTCATATTTTTATAATAGAAATAATTGAAGATAAAATAAATAAAATCAAATTATCCTATCTTCAAAATTTGAGAAAAACTCAAATATGAAAATAACGAAATCCCCAACTCTCTCCGAGGGTCCTTGAGTTGCGTAGAATTTCTAGGATCAACCAGAAAAGCAATAAAATATGATATGGAATGATGATCTAATGTATAACATTCCAAATTGAAAATTTGGGATGTTACAATTTTCTTCATGCGCTATACACCAATATGACCTAAACAGCAGTGCCACGAATAAGTTGCACTATCATTATTAACTTTGCATCTTTTGGCTTCAATATTATGAATATGTGTATCATTACGATCGAGATTCAATAAACCATTCACCTTGGGTGTATGACCATTGAAGGTTTTATTCATGTAAACAGGACAACAATTATTCTCTGACTTTAAATGAATAACTGTATTACAATAAACATGGTCAAGTCATATTCAAGCTTAACGCAAACACCAAATAACATTTATTTAGGTTCAAGATTAATCCCAAAAGTATAGGGAGTGTGCGATGATGATCACATCAATCTTGGAACCACTTCCAACACACATCGTCACTTCACCCTTAACTAGTCTCTGTTCATTCCGCAACTTCCGTTTCGAGTTACTAATTTTAGCAACTGAACTAGTATCAAATACTGAGGGGTTGCTGTAAACACTAGTAAAGTACACATCAATAACATATATATCAAATATACCTTTGTTCACTTTGCCATCCTTCTTATCAGCCAAATATTTGGGGCAGTTTCGCTTCCAGTGACCATTTCCTTTGCAGTAGAAGCACTCAGTTTCAGGCTTGGGTCTAGCTTTGGGCTTCTTCACGGGAGCAGCAACTTGCTTGCCGTTCTTTTTGAAGTTCCCCTTCTTCCCTTTGCCCTTTTCTTCAAACTAGTGGTCTTGTTAATCATCAACACTTGATGCTCTTTCTTGATTTCTACCTTCATTGATTTCATCATCATGAAAAGCTCGGGTATCGTTTTCGTCATCCCTTCCATACTATAGTTCATCACGAAGTTCTACTAACTTGGTGATGGTAACTAGAGAATTCTGTCAATCATTATCTTATCTGGAAGATTAACTCCCACTTGATTCAAGCGATTGTAGTACCCAGACAATCTGAGCACATGCTCACTGCTTGAGCTATTCTCCTCCATCTTTTAGCTATCGAACTTGTTGGAGACTTCATATCTATCAACTTGGGTATTTGCTTGAAATATTAACTTCAACTCCTGGAACATCTCATATGGTCCATGACGTTCAAAACGTCTTTGAAGTCCCGATAAGCCGTTAAGCATGGTGCACTAAACTATCAAGTAGTCATCATATTGAGCTAGCCAAATGTTCACAACGTCTGTATCTGCTCCTGCAATAGGCCTGTCACCTACCAGTGCATCAAGGACATAATTCTTCTTTGTAGCAATGAGGATAAACCTCAGATCACGGATCCAATCCGCATCATTGCTACTAACATCTTTCAACTTAGTTTTCTCTAGGAACATATCAAAAATAAAACAGGGGAGCTAAACGCGAGCTATTGATCTACAACATAGATATGCTAATACTACCAGGACTAAGTTCATGATAAATTAAAGTTCAATTAATCATATTACGTAAGAACTCCCACTTAGATAGACATCCCTCTAATCATGTAAGTGATCACGTGATCCAAATCAACTAAACCATGTCCGATCATCACATGAGATGGAGTAGTTTTCAATGGTGAACATCACTATGTTGATCATATCTACTATATGATTCACGCTCGACCTTTCGGTCTCCAGTGTTCCGAGGCCATATTTGCATATGCTAGGCTCGTCAAGTTTAACCCGAGTATTCTGCGTGTGTAAAACTGTCTTACACCCGTGGTAGATGAACGTTGAGCTTATCGCACCCGATCATCACGTGGTGTCTCGGCACGATGAACTTTGGCAACGGTGCATACTCAGGGAGAACACTTTTACCTTGAAATTTAGTGAGAGATCATCTTATAATGCTACCATCAAACAAAGCAGAATAAGATGCATAAAGGATAAACATCACATGCAATCAAAATATGTGACATTATATGGCCATGATCATCTTGCGCCTTTGATCCCCATCTCCAAAGTACCGTCATGATCTCTATCATCACCGGCATGACACCATGATCTCCATCATCTTGATATGTATGAATGTGTCATCACATGGTTGTCTCGCCAACTATTGCTCTTGCATCTATTGCTATCGCATAGCGATAAAGTAAAGCAATTATTTGGCGCTTGCATCTTATGCAATAAAGAGACAACCGTAAGGCTTCTGCCAGTTGCCGATAACTTCAACAAAACATGATCATATCATACAACAACTTATATCTCATCACGTCTTGACCATATCACATCACAACATGCCCTGCAAAAACAAGTTAGACGTCCTCTACTTTGTTGTTGCAAGTTTTACGTGGCTGCTACGGGCTGAGCAAGAACCGTTCTTACCTACGCATGAAAACCACAATGATAGTTTGTCAAGTTTGTGATGTTTTAACCTTCTCAAGGACCGGGCGTAGCCACACTCGATTCAACTAAAATTGGAGAAACTGACACCCGCCAGCCACCTGTGTGCAAAGCACGTTGGTAGAACCAGTCTCGTGTAAGCGTACGCGTAATGTCGGTCCGGGCCGCTTCATCCAACAATACCGCTGAACCAAAGTGTGACATGCTGCAAAGCAGTATGACTTGTATCATCCACAACTCACTTGTGTTCTACTCATGCATATAACATATACGCATAAACCTGGCTCTGATACCACTGTTGGGGAATGTAGTAATTTCAAAAAAAACCTACGCACACTCAGGATCATGGTGATGCATAGCAATGAGAGGGGAGATAGTGTCCACGTACCCTCGTAGACCGAAAGCGAAAGCGTTAGCACAACGCGGTTGATGTATTCGTAAGTCTTCACGATCCGACCGATCCAAGTACCGAACGTACGGCACCTCCGAGTTTAGCACACGTTCAGCTCGATGACGTCCCGCGAACTCCGATCCAGCAGAGCTTCACGGGAGAGTTCCTTCAGCATGATGGCATGATGACGGTGATGATGTTGCTACCGACGCAAGGCTCCGCCTAAGCACCGCTACGATATAACCAAGGTGGAATATGGTGGAGGGGGGCACCGCACACGGCTGGAATAGATCAACAGATCAACTTGTGTGTTCTAGGGTGCCCCCTACCCCCGTATATAAAGGAGCAAGGGGGGAAGCATCCGGCCAAGAGGAGGGCGCGCCAAGGGGGGAGTCCTACTCCAACCGGGAGTAGGACTCCTCCTTTTCCTTGTTGGAGTAGGAGAGGGAAGGAAGGGGGAGAGGAGGAGACGGAAAAAGGGGGCGCCGCCCCCCTCCTTGTCCAATTCGGACTAGAGGGGGAGGGGCGGGCGGCTGCCCTGGCCGCCCCTCCTCTTCTCCCACTAAGGCCCATGAGGCCCAATTAACTCCCCGGGGGGTTCCGGTAACCCCCTAGTACTCCGGTTTTTATCCAAAACCACTCGGAACACTTCCGGTGTCTGAATATAGTCGTCCAATATATCGATCTTTACGTCTCGACCATTTGGAGACTCCTCGTTATGTCTGTGTTCATATTTGGGACTCCGAACTACCTTCGGTACATCAAAACACAAAAACTCATAATACCGATCGTCACCAAACTTTAAGCGTGTGGACCCTACGGGTTCGAGAACTATGTAGACATGACCGAGACACGTCTCCGGTCAATAACCAATAGCGGAACCTGAATGCTCATATTGGCTCCTACATATTCTACGAAGATCTTTATCGGTCACACCGCATAACAACATACATTGTTCCCTTTGTCATCGGTATGTTACTTGCCCGAGATTCGATCATCGGTATCTCAATACCTAGTTCAATCTCGTTAACGGCAAGTCTCTTTACTCGTTCCATAATGCATCATCCCGCAACTAAATCATTAGTCACATTGCTTGCAAGGCTTATAGTGATGTGCATTATCGAGAGGGCCCAGAGATACCTCTCCGACAACCGGAGTGACAAATCTTAATCTCGAAATACGCCAACTCAACAAGTACCTTCGGAGACACCTATAGAGAACCTTTATAATCACCCAGTTACGTTGTGACGTTTAGTAGCACACAAAGTGTTCCTTCGGTAAACGGGAGTTGCATAATATCATAGTCATAGGAACATGTATAAGTCATGAAGAAAGCAATAGCAACATACTAAACGATCAAGTGCTAAGCTAACGGAATGGGTCAAGTCAATCACATCGTTCTCCTAATGATGTGATCCCATTAATCAAATGACAACTCATGTCTATGGCTAGGAAACATAACCATCTTTGATCAACGAGCTAGTCAAGTAGAGGAATACTAGTGACACTCCGTTTGTCTATGTATTCACACATGTATCATGTTTCCGGTTAATAAAATTCTAGCATGAATAATAAACATTTATCATGATATAAGGAAATAAATAATAACTTTATTATTGCCTCTAGGGCATATTTCCTTCATTTCCTTCGGCAGATCTCTTGCACATGGCCAAATCAAGTGGCAAGTTATTCCTCCCTCGCAATGATATCACGGCTAGGGTGTGTGATATGCTGCACGAGGAGGTCCAGCCCATGGTGATGCCCGAAGCTTGGGTTAGGCTGCATGGGACTCCGAAGAAACACCGCAGGGAGGGCCGGATCAAGGAGGGTTTCAAGATGTTGGGCAGATAATTGCGGTTGATGAACTATCTCTCATTAGGTTGGGGCCTGTGAGGATGAAGATTGCTTGCAAAGCCCCGAACAAGCTCATTGGCATGGTGGAGGTCTGGTTAAATCACGAGCGATACCAAGTCAAAGTGGAACTCGAGCGCTTGCCCAAACGCGAGGGTGACGGCAGTGCGCTGGGGCCTGGCCCCTCTGACCCTCGCCCCCAAATGAGGGTGACAGGGCTGAGCGCCAGGGCCACCGGGCGGCAACAACAAGCAAAGTGGAGGAGATCCAGGGATGGGCAAAGCTGTGGTTGGTGGGAATAGCGGTGCGGCCTCGAAGGGTGATGTGCACATGGGAGAGCAGGAGGAGGAGCCAAAAGACAGCATTTAGGACACTTCTATCGACACTGAGACATGGGACAAACTGGGTGCTATGAGCGGTGGGACTCAGGTGGTGGCGACACAAGACACCGCGGTCAGTGTTCCTCCTCTGGCCCACACACTAGAAAGTGCTTTTTATGAGCATGGTTCGAACCTGGCACTGCCAGTGTCATCATTGGTCTCTGATCCTATGGTGGTGGAGACACCTAGGGCCCAGGAGGGGGGAGCTCTCTTGCCCTCCTCTCCTGCGGCGATTGGGGCGGACTCTGGTTGTGTCCTGAACGAAGGGGCTGGTCTGACCCCTGCTTCTGGCCGTCTTGGCTCAAGAGGGTCGGGCAGGCCGCCCAAGAAGACATCGGGGAGGAAGCCAGCGGCCAAGGAGGTGGCGGTGCGGAAGTCGGTGCCTTCGACGAGGTTGTGTGGGGAGTTGGGCGCGGAGCTGGTGGCAGCGGGGGCTGGTGCCAAGGCCAAGAGATCCAGGGCGGCCCCGATGGAGCCGCGGGCACCCAGCTCTCGGGCCAAGGCCAAGCTGGGCGACATGTCGTCCTTGGATAGTGCCAAACTCCGCCTTGCTGACAAGAACTTGGGGACCTCAGGTAATCCTTTCTCGTCCTTTCGTATCTTAAATGCTTTCTCTGACGATCATTTGGCCTCAATTTTAAGCGATAGTGGTGTGGCGGTCTCGGCTAGTAACGTAGATATCATTTCCCTGGTTCATGCGCGGGAAGAGGCCCAGGCTGTGCTGGCAGAGGCGGCAGCCAGATGTGTTCCTGCTGCCGACGGGTCCTTGGCAATAGCAGGGGCTATTGTAGGTTCTGTGCCCGAAGAGGAAACAGAGGAGAGGGATGCCTCTGTCCTTCCTTCTTCCAGCTGTACCACGGCTAGGAAGCGAGTGGCAAAAGCGGTGAGCTCTAGAGGAGTTCGCCTTTGGAACCGCATTATCTAATAAAGTATTTGTTTTGGAACATTCATGGTTGTGGAATCTTTGGGTGTCATACGCAGCTGCAAGATTATATGGCCAAAGAGCGCATCGATGTTGCATCCTTGCAATAGATGATTAAATTCGACTTTACTTATATAGATCTTTGTGCGCTAGACCCATTACAATGATTTGAGTGGCAATGGGTGCTGTCCTCCGGCATTTCTGGTGGTTTATTGTTGGGCTGTAATCGTGATATAATCTTATGGGAGCACGATGTGTTTTTCATTGCGGCTACGATTAAGCACCGTGTCTCCGGTGGGATTTGGGTGGTGGTGTTCGTTTACGGATCGGCAGATCTTGCTAGGTCAGCTGATTTCCTTGCTGAGCTGCTTAGTTTGGTAGGGAACAAATGAGCGCTCCTCCTACCTCTGATTGTGGGAGGAGATTTCAACTTGATCCGCTCGGGTGCGGACAAGAACAACGACAATGTGGACTAGGCTTGGGTGAACATGTTCAACAATGCAATTGTGGTGGGGGCTTTGTGCGAGGCGGCACACACAGGAGCTAGATACACCTGGACTAACAAACAATTGTAGCCAGTACACAACATCCTTGATAGGGTTTTCTTTACTCCGGAATGGGAGGTGCTATTCCCTCTTTGTTCCCTAGTGGTGGAGACGTGGATCGGCTCTGGCCACCTCCCCCTTATCTTCTCCTCGGGAGAGGATTACGTGTAGAGGAATAGTCATTTTTACTTTGAAATGGTCTGGTTCGAGACAGAGGGCTTCGAACCCATGGTGTAGGAGCGCTGGGCGGCTATTATATCGCGGCTTGGGTTCCAACCGGGTCCGGCTGAGTTCTGGACTGAGGCGGCACTACGCACTTTCCTTAGAGGGTGGGGTGCGAACCATGGCAGTGCGGCCAAGAAAGAAAGGGATAGGCTAGTGGAGGAGATAGAGGCTATTGATTTACAAGACGATTCTAGGCATCTGGCAGAAAGTGAATGGGTGCTCTGCTATGCCCTTGAAAATCTAGTCCTTGCCATATTAAGAGCCGGATAAGAATACTGGCATCGTAGGGGCAGCATTAACTAGATGACTAAGGGAGACGCGAACACTGGATACTTCCATGCATTCGCAAACGGCCGAAAAAGGAAAAGTTTAATCCTGCGCCTCAACTCGGAGGATGGGTTTCTCCTCACCCAGTCCGATATCGTTAGACACATATATGACTCTTTTATTGGTTTGTTGTGTACGACTGAGTAGAAAGTCATGTGCCTTTAGGGGGATTTTTGGGATCCGACCGATACGGTATCTCAGGGGGAACATGATTGGTTGGCCCTATCTTTCTACCTGAAGAGATTGACAAGGCTTTGGCAGACATGAAGACTGATACAGCACCAAGGCCTGATGGCTGGCCTGTGGCGTTCTTCAAACGATTTTGGTCGTGCTTCAAACATGTCTGCTATGACTTAGTGAACGGGTTTGCACTTGGCTCGATGAACCTGTCGCGACTCCATTACAGAGCCATTAGCCTCATCCCCCGAGGTGAAAGGCGTGGATAACATTAGACTATGCAGGCCCATCACCCTTATTAACTTCTCGTTTAAGATCTACACAAAGGCGTACGCTACACACTTAGCGTTGGTGGCCCAACGCGTTATCCTCAAGAGCCAAACCGCTTTCCTCAAAGGCTGCAATATTCTCGAGGGATCGATTGCGCTTCTAGAGATAGTTCATGAGCTCAAACGCACTAAGGGGAAGGGGTCATGCTTAAGCTAGACTTTGAAAAAGCCTATGACCGAGTAAACTGGCAGTTTGTTCGGGAGGTCTTCCTTAAGAAGGGTTTTGAGGCGGGCTTCGTTCATCAGATCATGCACCTCATTAGTTGTGGGCAAACGGCGGTCACGACCAATGGAGAAATGGGGAAGTTTTTTCACAACAAAAGGGGCCTTTGTCAGGGGGACCCTAGCTTGCCACTCATATTCAACTACGTGGCGGACGCCTTCTCGGCAATGCTCGACAAAGCCCGGGCGGATGGTCACATCGAAGGGTTGGTGCCCCACCTCATTCCTGGTGGGGTTACGCAACTTCAATACGCCGACAACACGACGCTCCTTTTCGAGCCTGACTTGCATAGTATCGCGTCGATTAAGCTGCTGTTAATTACTTTCGAACTCCTCTTCGGCTTGAAAATAAATTTCCTAAAGAGCGAGGTCATTACCATAGGGATGGGTCAACAAGAGAGTAGGCATGCGGACAATCTACTTAATTGTAAGCTTGGGGGCTTCCCAATTAAGTACCTCGGCCTCCCGACTTCTCACCGGAAACTTTAGATCTCTGAATGGGAACCCCTATATGGTAAGGTGGAAAATCGGGTGAGTTCGTGGAGAGGGAGGTTCATGTCCTTGGCGGCTAGGCTGATTCTTACTAACACTAGTTTATCCTCCCTGCCTCTCTTCACCATGGGAATGTTTCTCCTAGCGGATGGGGTTCATGCGAAGATTGACACTCCCCATTCTAGGTTCTTTTGGGAAGGAACTGGAATCAAAAGGAAACATCACTTAGTTAGGTGGGCGGCAGTTTGTAGACCTAAAAAGTTTGGCGGCTTGGGGATTATCAACTCCAAGTTGATGAATGTGGCCCTCCTAACTAAGTGGTGGTGGCGCCTTGCCCAAAACGAGTCGGGGCTTTCGGCGGACATTCTTAGGGAAAAATACTTCCCTGACGGGAATTTGTTTAACACCAAACACAAGGTCTCGACGTTCTGGAATGGGATCCAGGCGGTTCGACCAGCCTTTTCGGTCGGAGCCCAGTTTGAAGTCCACAATGGTTTGTCCACAAGGTTCTGGCTTGACAGCTGGATCGACTCGAGGATGCTTTGGCACTCTTACCCTGCGCTCTTCGAATTAGCTATGGATATTAATGTGCTGGTGGGGGAGGCTCTTAGGACGTCGCCACTGGCAATTCATTTCATGCGCGCCCCTGTCTGTGATCGAAGAAGGGAGTTGGAATGAGTTGATCACTAAAATAGGGACTGACCCGCTTAGCTTGGGGGTTGACTCGGTCTCATGGGGCTTAACAGCCTCAAAAAAATTCTCGGTTAAATCCTTGTATGCCAAGTTGTCGGAAGGCAACACATTTGACATAGCCAGGGGGCTTTAGAAGGCCAGCATCCCACTCAAGATAAAGATTTTCTTGTGGCAAATTTTTAAAAATCGCCTCTCGAGGGCGG
The DNA here is from genome assembly GCF_056163025.1 of Triticum urartu. Taxonomy (NCBI): domain Eukaryota; kingdom Viridiplantae; phylum Streptophyta; class Magnoliopsida; order Poales; family Poaceae; genus Triticum; species Triticum urartu. Next base: position 454,180,029 of record NC_141875.1, read on the forward strand.
ACAATGTGGCCAAAAAGAATGGCCCTTCCAATGGCACATGTGTGATGTGTGGGAATCAGGTGGACGCGAACCATGCCTTTTTTCAATGTGCATTAGCAAGGTTTGCGTGGAGCGCGGTTAGGGAAGCGTTCCACCAAAACTGAAGCCCTGCGTTAGGCTTGGATTTGCTTCAGATTATGCATACCCAGAAAAGTACAAGCGGTCGGATTGTATGGCGTTGCATTGGGGCGCTATTGCGGGCTTTATGGACCATTAGAAACAAAATGGCGATCGAAAAAATTTCTCCACTCACCCCACTGATGTAATCTTTAAATGTCATCTCATCTTATAGATGTGGACACTGCTGGGGAAGCACCACAATGCTGAGCAGATGCAGGAGGCCCTGGACAAGATCAGATGCACCTTGACGATCGCGCGTCAACCTCCGTAGATGGTCTCACCTTTTGGTGGAGCGGTAGTAGTAGGAAGTAGGGTTTGGGCTGAGTTTTGTTCCTTTGTTGTACCCTGCTCTCTAGCTGCCTCTCATACTTTGTGGTTTGGCACTTTTCGGTTTGTAAGACTATTGAAACTTGTGATGTTTGCCTTGGTGGCTTTATTAATTTAAAATCGGACGCTCCTAGCATCTTCTTTCCAAAAAAAGTATATCCATTTTTCAGGTCTGGACAGATTCAAGCAACTGAGAGCATATTACCCTTTTTGGTTCAAATTAAATGGCCCAATCTTCCATCGGATTTACATGGGGCATAGAGTTTAGAATAGACTTAGAGTTGGATAGTGATTCGTGAATACAGAGCAACTGCAACGGGGTACATTTTCACATGATCAGGACATAAAGGCGTTCCACATTTGACAGTAGATAGGGGGACTCTTACAAAGCAGCAAGCAAAACACCCAGATTCACTCTCTCTATCATAAATGAAAATCATATAACTACTACATTCCTTATAAATTAAAGATGTTTAGAAAGTCAATATATTAGCCATCAAAATCGGGGTGCTGGAGGAAACAAGAGGCGAAGAGAGAGGGCACCAAATTAGCTCTTTAGGCCACCCATGTTGCACCTCCCCGTGATTGGCCTTCCTGCCGAGGCATCAGTGAGTGGCGATGCCATCACGACAGAGCTCTTGGACAAGACAACCCTCCTTAGTTCTTACCATTCTTGTTTAAACAACTAAGTATATCATCATGATGGCCCATGAACCCCTCTAAAACACAATAATAGCAGTTAATGGCCTACATATATTTATAAGAAAACACACACACACACATATATATATATATATACTATGCATGCAACAAACTTTTCTCATCTATGAAATATAATATACTTCATCGTTTATATGGGTTAGCATCTTATAGTACTGCACATGTAGCAAAAATACCAAGCAACCAAGAACCTCCTAGATCAACAACAGAAACAACCAAGATGCACTGTGTAACGCCCTCGATGCGTCTATATCTCCTACGTGTCGAAGCACGACTTAGAGGCATAACCGCATTGAAAGCAATGTCGCAAGTAAGGTAATCTTCACAACAACCCATGTAAATAGATAATAGGGGAAAAGGTACATAGTTGGCTTACACTCGCCACATCACACAAAGTACATGAATAACATTACAATCATCCAATACACTCATGGTCCGACTACGGTACCAAAATAAAAGATCAACCCCAACAAGAGACATGGTCCCGATCGCCCCAACTGGGCACCACTACTGATCATCAGGGAAAGACACATAGTAACGGCGGGAGGCTTCATCGAACTCCCACTTGAGCTCAAGCGCATCATCTGGAACGGAGTCATTGGGCCCTGCATCTGGTTTGGAAGTAATCTGTGAGCCACGGGGACTCAGCAATCTCGCACCCTCACGATCAAGACTATTTAAGCTTATAGGTAAGGCAAGGTAATATGTGGAGCTGCAGCAAGCGACTAGCATATATGGTGGCTATCCTGTTCGCAAAAGAGAACGAGAAGAGAAGGCAAAGCACGAACGAAGAACTAAAGAACAACCTACGACAACCATTACTCCAACACCGTGTTCACTTCCCGGACTCCGCCGAGAAGAGACCATCACGGTTACACACGCGGTTGATTCATTTTAATTAAGTTAAGGTTCATGTTATCTACAACCGGACATTAACAAATTCCCATCTGCACATAACCGCGGGCGCGACTTTCGAAAGTTCAAATCCCTGCAGAGGAGTCCCAACTTAGCCCATCACAAGCTCTCACGGTCAACAAAGGATAAACCTTCTCCCGAGACATTCCGATCAGACTCGGTATCCCAGTTCTACAAGACAACTTCGACAATGGTAAAACAAGTCCAGCAACACCGCCCGAATGTGCCGACAAATCCCGATAGGAGCTGCACATATCTCGTTCTCAGGGCACATCAGATGAGCAAGATGTCGGGTAGGCCAGCCCAGAGTTGCCCCTGGTAGCCCCGGACATCGCTCAGTTGGACCAACACTTAGAGAAGCACTGGCCTGGGGGGTTAAAATAAAGATGACCCTTGAGTCCGCGAAACACAAGGGAAAAAGGCTAGGTGGCAAAAGGTAAAACCAAAGTTGGGCATTGCTGAAAGAGTTTTATTCAAGGCGAACTGTCAAGGGGTTCCCATTATCACCCAACCGCGTAAGGAAAGCAAAATCCGGGAACATAACACCGATATGACAAAAACTAGGGCGGCAAGAGTGGAACAAAACACTAGGCAAGAGGCCGAGCCTTCCACCCTTTACCAAGTATATATAGATGCATTAAGATAAACAATATAATATAATGATATCCCATATAATAAACAATGTTCCAACAAGGAACAATCTCCAATCTTCACCTGTAACTAGCAACGCTATAAGAGAGGCTGAGCAAAGTGGTAACATAGCCAATCAACAGTTTGCTAGGACATGGTGGGTTAGAGGTTTGACATGGCAATTTGGGAGGCATGATAAGCAAGTGGTAGGCATCGTAGCATAGGCATAGCAAAAGAGCGAGCATCTAGCAAGCAAAGATAGAAGTGATTTCGAGGGTATGATCATCTTGCCTGCAAAGTTGTCAGAGTTGACTTGATCCTCGTAAGCAAACTCAATGGGATCCTCGTTAGCGAACTCGTCTCCTGGCTCTACCCAAACAAGACAAATAAGCAAAAGGAATACAATCAACCACGTGCAAAGCTCAAACAACATGATGCAAACATGGTATGCTATGCGGGATGCGATATGTGATGCATATGCAAGATTTGACAAAGAATGATTGAACCTGGCCTCAACTTGGAAATCCAATAGTGCCACTGGAAAGGTGAGGTGATTTCGGTCGAAATCGATATAAAGATCACCGGAATCGGATGCACGGTTTGGAAATGGCAAGCAAAACAAATATGGCACCGGTCTGCGATAAACAACAAGTAGCCATCTAAATGCATCAAGACAAATATGCTACAGCACTCAAACATGGCAAAAAAATACATGGCAGGGATCCAATCATGATGCTTGACAAAATATAAACACTGAGCTACAGTCGATTCATCCATTAACAGGTTCAAACAAGCATGGCAAAAGTGCAAAAGATAAACAGGTTTCAGACTTAGTGAAATTAACACAAGTCTAGAATTTCAGATCAGGTAGCACATTTTGGAGCAAGAAAACTATATGCTACAGGAACTTAACATGGCAAAGCAAAGCATAACATGAAGCTACTCAAAGCACTTAACAAAAGTCCCTTAGTGACCTTGAGCCAAAAGGGATCCAAAAATACAATTGCAAGCATGTGAACATGGCAAAAACATAATCAGATCTCAGACTTTGTGAAAAACTGGAGCAAGCAAATATGTTAACGAGTAGGCATGTTTACGAGCTCGATGCACTCACTACAGAGAATGGCATGACAAACCAAGAATACACCCATCAAGAATACATATTATAGAAGCTAGACATGGCAAGAACAACAACATAGCATGCACGGATCAACAACAACATCCTCGGCAAAATCGCTAACAAGTAGACAATCTGCCAGGAATTACGAAATAGCAAAAGTAGAGCTCGATTGACTCAAGCGAGGTTGCTCCATAAATGCAAACAAAGACATGGATGGATAGAGCACCACAATTTTAACAAATCATCCTTACTGATCATCCTCAAAAGAGGCACTGATCACTAGGAAACAACATGAACATATGGCATATTGATAAAAACAGATCAAGGACTTAGTGAAATTCTAAGTCCCTGAAATCAGCATTAACGAATGCACTACTTTGCAAGCTTGTGCTAGTCACCAAACATATCACAAAACTACATGGTAAGCAGCTCTATAAAGATGGCAAAGCATGTAACAAAACTCATGTAGAGCTCAGGAGCATATCATGCACACATTAATCATGGAAAAAATGACAAATAGCTATTTGGTGCAGCAGATCTGACAATTATCTCAAATAGCTCTCTTCCAACAGCATTTCGGGCATCAAGATGAGCTCAAATGAAAATGATGCAATGAGGTGAAATGATGTACTCTCTGAGACGGACATTTTGATATGCTACATGCCCAAAACGGTGTTATGGATGTGGAGTTACGACATGATGAACAATGCAAAAAAAATATGCAGACTTAGGGGAAAAACGGAGTCAACCCCTAGGGTTTCACTGTAGTAACCGAATCCAGATCTGGGCGCACGCACTTCGAGGATCACCGGCCAGAGCTCCTATTCGCCGGGGAGGAGATGTCGCCGGACTTGGCGAGGCACGCCGGCAGGAGGAGAGGAGGACGCCGGGGCGGCGTGGCGCTGTGGCGGCGGAGGGCCTCGGCGGCGCGGGGCGACGAGGAGGGCCGGAGACGGGCGGTGGTGGCGACCGGCGAACTGCGGCGGCGGGGCAGCAAGATTCCGGCGATGGACCGCGGCGGCGCCGGCGACCGGGCGCGAGGGAGAGGCGGCGCGGAGCGGGAAGGAGGCGACGGGGCGACGTGGGCCGCGGGGGGCCTCCCGCGGGCTCGGGCGGGCCAACGGCGATGTGGGCGTGGCTTGCCCACGTGGCGGCTCGCGGTTGTTCCGGGCGGATCGGACGGACGTGTCTGGCGCGTCCGGACGTTGTCCGGCGCGCGGAGAGGAAGGGGATCTAGGGTTTTGGGGTGGAAGATCCGAAAATTTCGGGAAGGAGCTATATTTATAGGTAGGAGGGGCTAGGAGAGTCCAAATGAGGTGCGGTTTTCGGCCACGCGATCGTGATCGAACGCTCTAGATGATGGAGAGGGTTTTGGTGGGTTTTGGGCCAAATTGGAACGGTGTTGGGCTGCAACACACACGAGGCCTTCTCGGTCCCTCGGTTAACCGTTGGAGCATCGAACGAAGTCCAAATGGTATGAAACTTGACAGGCGGTCTACCGGTGATAAACCAAGGCCGCTTGGCAAGTCTCGGTCCAATCTGGAAATGTTTAACCCCCACACACGAAAAGAGGTAGAAAGGACCACCGGAGGAGATAGGAGCGCCGGAATGCAAAACGGACAACGGGGAAAAGGCTCGGATGCATGAGATGAACACGTATGCAAATGCAATGCACATGATGACATGATATGAGATGCATGACAACGACAACAACACACGGAGACAAAAACCCGAACCTGAGGAAATAAAATAACTTAGTGTCGGAAATGTCAAGAGTTGGAGAACATATAAGGTAAATTACATCCAGGGTGTTACAACACTCCACCACTACGAAAGGATCTCATCCCGAGATCTAGGACTGGAATAACGTCGGGTACTCAGAACGGAGGTGATCCTCGCGTTCCCAGGTGGCTTCTCGGTCGGAATGGTGTGACCACTTGACTTTGAGGAATTTGATTGACTTATTGCGAGTCTTGCGTTCAGTCTCTTCAAGAATAGCAACTGGGTGCTCACAATAAGAGAGGTCTTCTTGGAGATCAATGTCTTCGAAGTTGACGGTGCGATCAGGAGTCTTGAAGTACTTGCGGAGCTGAGAGACATGGAACACGTCATGCACATTTGCAAAGTTTGAAGGAAGCTCGAGTTGATAGGCGAGATCGCCTCTCTTGCTGACGATCTTGAAAGGACCCACGTATCTAGGGGCAAGCTTCCCTTTTATACCGAAGCGACGAGTACCTTTCATTGGAGAGACGCGGAGGTAAACGTGGTCTCCGATCTCGAAAGCCAAATCACGGTGCTTACTATCATAGTAGCTCTTCTGGCGCGATTGCGCTGCTTTGAGGTTATCACGAATGACTTTGCACATCTCCTCTGCCTCTGTGATCAAGTCATTTCTAAGAAGTTGACGTTCACCGATTTCTGACCAGTTAAGAGGAGTACGGCACTTCCTGCCATACATGATTTCGAATGGGGCCTTGCCCGAACTTGCTTGAAAACTATTGTTGTAGGAGAATTCGGCATATGGAAGACAATCTTCCCACTTCATACCGAAGGAGATAACGCAAGCCCTGAGCATATCTTCGAGAATCTGATTGACACGCTTGACTTGACCGCTAGTTTGAGGATGGAAAGCTGTGCTGAAGCGGATGTTGGTGCCCATGGCCTTCTGAAAAGAATCCCAAAACTTGGAGGTAAAGATGCTGCCACGGTCTGAAGAGATCACCTGTGGAATGCTGTGCAGAGAGACAATCCGAGAGGTATACAGCTCCGCCAATTGAGCTGCAGGAATAGACTCTTTGGTAGGCAGAAAGTGAGCCACTTTAGTGAGTTTGTCGATGACAACGAATATAGCATCATTGCCACGCTTGGACTTTGGAAACCCAGTCACGAAGTCCATCTCAATGTGGTCATACTTCCATTCTGGAATGGCAAGAGGTTGGAGGAGACCAGCTGGCCTTTGGTGTTCTGCCTTCACTCTTCTGCAGATATCACATTCATTCACGAACTGAGCAATCTCGCGCTTCATTCGAGTCCACCAATAAGCCTGCTTGAGGTCCTGATACATCTTCGTGCTCCCAGGGTGGATGGAGAGGAGTGAATTGTGAGCCTCATTCATGATAACTTTACGAAGGTCACCTTTGGGCACAACAATACGATCCTCGAAGAAGAGAGTATCCTTGTCATCAAGGCGGTAGCACTTGTACTTGGGTTGACTCTTGGCAATCCCAATCTTCACCTTCTTCACATAGCATCAAGAAGTCGAGCCTCGCGAATCCGATCTTCCAAGGTAGGAGAGACTTGAAGGTTGGCAAGGAAACCTTGAGGAACAACTTGCAGATTGAGTTTGCGGAAAGCTTCACAAAGCTCGGGTTGGTAAGGCTTGATAATCAGACTGCTGCAGTAAGCCTTCCTGCTCAAAGCGTCAGCAATCACATTGGCCTTGCCTGGAGTATACTCGATACTTGGATTATACTCTTGAATCATTTCGACCCAACGAGTCTGCCTGAGGTTGAGATTAGGTTGAGTGAAGATGTACTTGAGACTCTTGTGGTCAATGAAGATGTCCACTTTTCTTCCCAGTGAGAGATGTCTCCAAGTCAACAGAGCATGCACAACTGCCGCCAACTCGAGGTCATGAGTGGGGTAGTTCTTCTCATTGGGCTTCAACTGGCGAGAGGTATAAGCCACAACTTTCTTATCTTGCATCAACACTGCACCAAGACCTTGAAGAGAGGCATCGCAGAAGACCTCGAACAGTTTGGATTCATCAGGAGGAGTCAGAACTGGAGCAGTGACCAATTTCTCTTTCAAAGTGTTGAAAGCGATGTCACATTCCGGAGACCAAACGTACTTGACGTGCTTCTGGAGAAGGTTTGAAAGAGGCTTCGCGATCTTTGAAAAGTTCTCAACGAACCTTCGATAGTAGCTGGCGAGACCAAGGAAGCTGCAGAGTTGCTTCACGTTCTGAGGTGGTTCCCAATTCACAATTGCAGACAGCTTCTCAGGATTCACCGCAATGCCCTTGGCAGAGATGATATGCCCAAGATATAGAACCTCATCGAGCCAAAACTCGCACTTTGAGAACTTGGCGTAGAACTGATGTTCCCTAAGCTTATCGAGCACCAAACGCAAGTGCTTGACATGATCTTCCTTGTTCTTCGAAAAGACAAGAATGTCATCGAGATAGACCAAGACAAAGTCATTTGTGTAGGCGTTGAAGATGAAGTTCATCATGCGAGAGAAAGTCAGAGGAGCGTTGACGAGGCCAAAAGACATGACAGTGTATTCATATGAACCATAGCTTGTTCTAAAAGCCGTCTTGGGAATATCTTGCTCACGGATTCGAATCTGGTGATAGCCCATACGGAGATCAAGCTTGGAGAATACTTGGGCACCTTTGAGTTGTTCGAACAGCTCATTGATGTTGGGAAGTGGGTACTTGTTCTTGATAGTCTTCTTGTTCAATGGACGGTAGTCAACACAAAGTCGGTCCGTTCCATCCTTCTTCACAAAAAGTACTCCACAACCCCACGGAGAAGAACTAGGTCGGATAAGACCCATTCGCTCTTGAATATCGAGTTTCTTCTTCAACTCCTTCAACTCTTCAGGTCCGAGCTTGTAAGGACGTTTGCAAACCGGTTCCGTGCCAGGCTCAAGATCGATGACGAATTCAACTGGCCAGTGCGGAGGCATTCCTGGAAGCTCTTCTGGAAAGACGTCTTGATATTCGCAAACGACTGGAATTTGCGAGATGGCATCCAGTTCACCCTTCTCATTGAGAGAAAACAGACGGATTGTATCGTCACGAGCGGCAAAGACAATTACATCCTCAGACGAATGAGTCAACTGAATCTTCCTGGCAGCATAATCAAGATGCGCCTTGTGCTTAGAAAGCCAATCCATTCCGAGAATAAGATCAATATCCGAGTTTCCAAGGACCATTGGAGAAGAAAGAAACTTGTAATCGCCCAACGTGATAGTAACATCCGGAGCCAACATTTTGGTGTTCATGAACAAACCCGGAGAAGAAACCGCTATCGGCTTAGGCAAATCAATAGTATGCACATCATGCATGGATGCAAAAGGCTTCGATAAAAATGACAAAGATGCACCAGTATCAAAAAGCACTCTTGCGGGAATGTCATTAACAGGGAGGTTACCCATAATCACATCTGGCGAGTCCTCTGCCTGAGCTACGTTCAACAAGTTGACCTTAGCAGACTTGGGGTTATGCTTGACCACAGTTGTACTTGCCGATCTCACAGGAGGAGGAGGAGGGAGACGCCTCTGATTGAAGCATTTGTTGGCATAGTGACCCTTCTATTGGCACTTGTTGCACGTGACCTCAGAAAGCGGACGGTGATACGGAGCACTCGATCTTGGAGCTTGAGACAAAGTCTTGTTCTGAAAGCCAGGGTTGGGTGGGTGGGAAGATCCACTGCCACCTTTGCTCTTTTGCTGATACGGCTGATGGAACGGAGGAGGAGAAAGCCAATACTTCTGCTGCTTAGCCACTTGAGTAGAGGAAGAAGGAGTAGCATCACTGACTCGCTTCTTGGAAGCATCGCACTTCAGTTGAGCAGCCTCTTGCTTCAATGCCATGTTGTAAAACTCATCGTACCTCATGGGATCAAAGAGAACAAGAGCTAGCTGGATTTCTTCTCCGAGGCCACCCCTGAACTGGTATATCATGCTCTTCTCGTCAGGGACGTCCTGCTTAGCAAAACGGGCGAGCTTCTGAAACATCTTGTTGTAGTCATAGACAGACATAGAGCCTTGCTTCAGGTTGCAGAATTCCTTACGCTTGCTTTCAACCACGCTCTAAGGAATATGATGAGCTTTGAAGTCTTGACGGAATTCATCCCAGGTAATCACACGGCCTCCTCTGGAATCTTTGTACTGCTGAAACCATTTTGCAGCTTGGTCTTTGAGTTGGAAGGAAGCGAACTTGACAAAGTCCTCAGGCCTGACGTTACTGCACTCGAAATGCTTGCACAAGTCCACGAGCCAATCATCAGCGTCAGTTGCCTCAACGCAATTGCTGAAGGTCTTTGGATGGTTAGCAAGGAACTGGTTGAGGGTAGCAAAGTGATTCTGATTGTTGCCTTGGTTGCCTTGGTTCGCTTGGTTGCGCTCTTAAAGAATTTGCATGATTAGCTGCGTGTTTGCATTGGTAGCGGCCATCACAGCTTGCCATGCCTCCGGAGGAGGAGGTGGTGGTGGCGGATCAGGATTCGGAGTCGTGCGTGTTGGAGGAGCCATCCTGAAGAGGTTGACATCCATTAGCACATTGATAGACAAATATTTAGGCTGAACCAAACGGGTAGAAATTACAACATATAGTCTTCACATCCGAACAAAATGAACGAATGCATTCCAATTGAAATGGTCACATATCCATAAATTGAGAAGCCACTTAGAATCTCTACTATTAAAGGAGAATCGAACGTCGTGATGGTTCGACCTCCCTATCGATACATCCTCGCACCCACGCCCTCCCCTTCGTACGCTTCTATTCTCGATCTATTTTTTCTCACGATATTTATCTCTTCGCTTCTACCGACCTCTTTACCACGATCCCTACTTCGTTCTCTCCACCCACGCCCCACGACGCAACCTCTTTTCCACACATGCCGCCTCCAGCAACTTCACGCGCAGCAGGATCTCGCTCGCACCCATGCATGGATGGATCTCCCTACCCCACTGAAGGCGCCGTGTAGGGCGGACACCTTGGTTGTCGAGGTCGCCGGGGCGCCACAGGTACCGAGTAGAAGCTTCTTGAGGTCATCGTCGGCGTTAGCCTTCCCTGGACGCGGGCGCCTCGGGGACGGCCTAGTCGCGCGGTCTCCGGCAACGGCGTCGGGAGCGCAGGGCAGCAGACCGCGCAACAGTTGATCTAGAAAATTCCCAACCCTGGTCGCAATCCTCGCATCTCCTTTTCCGCGTCACCTCCACGAAGAACTCCTCGTTTCAAGTTCATTGGATGTTTCCCCGCGTATTCGTCAACAGGCGCCGCCTAGGTTTGTCTCCCAGACACAATTGATCTCGAAGCAGGAACACAACATGATTGCCGGATTATGTGGCCGTAGTAATGGGAGGAGCCATGCTGCCGGTGACCTGTGCTCTTTGGACGGAAAGACGTCTTTGGAGGCATGGAGAGATACCATGGAGACGCAGTGGTGACTCTAGGGAACTAGACACGGACGCGGCAAGGATTGAATTGTGCCACAACTGCAGCGGTACAATGAGGGGATTTGACTCGTCGAATCATGGGCCACGGCGGCAAGCCCAACGCCCCTGCTCCGACTGCCCAGTGTTAAGTGTTTGTGAAGGAGATGACCACTGAAACAACACAGAAGTGCCTCGATTAATCTGATTTATCATGGTGACATATTCTTTTGTTGCTGCTGATTATACTAATCAACTGTAATTAAGTCAGCATGTTTTCAGGGCGGACACTGATCAAGAAATCCTTCCGCAGTGTTGGCAACATGTTGTATGACAGGCCCGACGACAGGGCATGCGCGAGCTACTACTCCAGGCGTGACGTGCTCTCAACAACAACACCTTCACCATTTGTGAGAAGCTCTCTCTAGCAAAATATTATGTTCTGTCGCTGACTGCAGACCTACAGTATGCAATTACTAACACGTGCACATGTGTGCAATGACTGCAACCTCTGAGGTCTTGGTGGCAAAATTTCCCCAGCCACCAGGGAGGATTCGAAGAGCATTATGTCAACGTATGACATTGTTTCCTCAAATTTTAATGCCTTCATATGCGTAATGAGTTTTACTAACTTGTTTCTCTGATTTTTTGTCATATGCAATGGTTGGCGGTCAAATGAAAATTTCAGGCAAATGAGATTGGTGATTGTTCGTCGCTTATCATTGTAAGTGGGCTTCAGACTGAGTTCACATGTCGCTCTAACCTAATAGATGGTTTTTATTTTTTATGAATAAAACAAGTGACCACCGTAACTGATTTGTTTACATTATTTATGTTTCATGCTCCATTTGAATCTTAATGTTTGTATAATGCCAAAATAATGATTCTTTTGGTGCACACCAGTAGAGCCAGCAAATTTTCCATACTGCTATTGTTTTTGCAGTCCATGCCATTTTCATATGAATCTTGTGGATGGATTCTGAAGTGAACGACCAATTGATACTTATAGGCATCGCTTGGGTTTCTCTGGAGAAGGTTCCAATAGTGTTTTGAAAAGGTCAGATTCTGGTTCGTGTTGGTTGCTACAGTATGTTTTCTTTTTGCTAATTATTGGCTGAGTATATACATGTGATATTAGGTATTTAGGGCAATGACAGTGCTATGAGATTAATTAACATGTAAATCTTTCACCAACAAGTTTAATCACCTGTAAGCCTCCCATGACATCTCCACAAGCTTTATCGGCAAGGCAGTCCGAATTTTTCGGCATGCAAAGTTTCGAGAAGGACAAGTATCTTGGTTAGAAATTTTTGCCAGAAATTGGAAGAACTACATATCCATTAGTTCTGCTCTCAACTAGCTTTAGAATGGATTATGTATTAACGGGAAGGTGCATGGTGTTAACTAATTTCTAATCTCATTGTTGTGTCCTTGTAAACAAAATGTGTTAGCATGTCAGAGTTCAGTGTCATTCAGTTTTTGTTATGCAAAAACTGCATATATATAGTTAGTTCTGTTTGCTTTTACAGAGAGGTATTTCTCTCCCTGAACTTTGTGTTATCCATTTGAATTCCACTAGACATATCCCGCTTGCACATAGTAGGTTTATACTACAAGAGGCGCTAAACATAGGACTTGTAGTATAACTGGATCTATACACGCGATTAAGTATGTATATATATATATACTCAAGCAGCTACTGAATCTCAATTTTGTTTATTGCATAGACTTTGTGTGCATGCATACAATTTTTTTAGAACAATGGCTATGTTGCATGCTGGCATCCCTATGTTTCTATCCACAAGGCTATATATGTGACTTACCATCAGAAATAAAATGAGTAATAGGGGCTGAGGAGAAGCTACATTCTGTAGCTAGCCGGGGAACTAGCACAATGGAGAACAATACATCATGTGTATAAATTCCGAACCATGTAAAGATGAGGAGAATAAGTAATCACATGCCTTTTGTTACTCCGTTGTTCATATTTAGAACTAGAGAGAGGGAAAGACAGAGTTGCTAGCTCACACTATTTGAGACTGAAGGTTATTAGGACTTAAATTTTTTGTATAGTACCACATATGATGGCATGTTTTCGTATATACACATACTTGAGATGTTTCTAGGTGAAGGTGGAGCTATGAATCTAAGCTTAGTCTTTTTTACTACTTTATCCCTTATTGTTTTTAGGGAACAATAATATAGCATGATGATGAATTCATAAGCTTCCCAAAGAGCGGAGTATCCCTGGTCTTAAAACTTTTTGAGCTCCATAAACAGGAATGACAAAGTGATAGCGCTAATAAGGCGAATTCAAAGCCAGATTCATAGGGTGATTGTGATTTTTCTTCCTGAGTTATGTTTTGTTAAATTTTCCCTATCCTTTCACCCCTGCCGAGGCATTGGTTGATGTGAAGCCTGAAACAAATTCGATTCCACAATTGTCGACAATAATGAGTGTGAGTTGCAGCGATGTTGGGATTGTCACATGTCCTCCTTGATTTGATGTCTACCCTTCACATGTTAACATTTCTTGTAGGAAACAACAAGAGCTCGGCAGTTGATCATTGGGCTTGGAATAAATGCAGAAATAAAAAAGAAGCTACAGTAAGCACACTCATGAGGACCAGGCAGAGAAGTAGCCAAGCATGAGAAAGTTCGTCATCATACTTTGTCTTGTATTTCAAGTGTTACTTGAGTGTGGGGAAATGGACATTGTGATTGCTGGGAAGGGAGTTGAGTGGGAATAAGACATAGGACTTTGTGAACAAATTTAAATTCTTAAGGGAAAGACCTTCACGCTCAATACATGGTCAGAAAACATCATTGTGGGTTGTATAATCTAGCAATCAATATGCACTTACTTTATTTTTTAACATGTCTCTTTGTGGTTCAAATTATGTTTACTGGGCAAGCATAAATGGACCAAATTATGTTCAGTTCTTATATATCATTATCAGATTTTAGAATGACTATGTCCCTCTTTGAGTTTTCATGTTCCCAACTCGGTACTCTTTTGCTTCACTCCCTTTGACGGGTTGTCACAATAAATTCAGGTTTGGAAAATACATGAAGCATTCATTTGAATGGTCTGGTTAATCCAAAAATATGAATTTTCAGAGAAACACACCTACACATGAGCGTTACCAATCCATACAAAAAGCAAATGACACGCATCGTAAACGCTAACATATCATGTCATATTCAAGCTTTTTGGAGTGAAGTAGAGCGACTGGCACAGAAGCTAGAGCAAAGGAGTGATTTGAGATAAAACAATGCGGAGAAGGATGAGCAACGTTTATCTTGTTAGTAGGGTATGGTGTCCCGTGGCAACGCACGGGCAATCAACTAGTAGAGGTAGAAGAAAAATCAACAAGGTACGGAACAAGAACGGATACTCGGTAAGGATCACCCAATCTCAAACCAAATATCCGTGGAAGAAGAACTAGAGCTACAAGAATTCCCACCTATGAAACTCCCGAACCTTTCCGGTTATGCAATCAGGTGTTGGGGATACAGGGGAAGCATAATATCTCACCCAAATCTAGCAAATCCTACATCCAGCTGTATCCATCCTTCAACACATAACCGAGAAAAACTTCGGAAATCGTCTACCTCAACCTTCGAAAAGCATCCGTTATACAAGTTATGGCAATACTCCCGAACTCCCGCCCCAGTACTGGGTGGCGTCGAGGTTATCTCACCAACAACTGCATAAAAGAGATTTTCGATGTCGGCGAACTAAACTCAGGTATTCCAGAACTGCAATGATAAAATTGTGATGACAACACCTCGGAGCTCAACTCCCCGGGACACTGCCACAACCCCTAAATGACAGGAGGCACCAAGAACAATGTTCTCGTCACAAATCAATCGGAACGATTCCAAGATACCCGCGTGATCCTAAATTTTTTCTGTGAAATTTGAGAAGAGAAGAGTCAAAACTCTACGTCAGGATGCCTTACCAGAGCGATGAAGGGACTGGGGAGTAAAAAGAATTCCTAAACTCTCCGATATATAATTCCTAAATGACTCAAAACATTTTTCTAGACTCAACTCGTCCTCTAATTCAATCAAGCAGTGGGGGCTCCTAAGGTCGGGGAAGGCTCTGATACCAACTTGTAACGCCCTCGATGTGGCTATATCTCCTACGTGTCGAAGCACGACTTAGAGGCATAACCGCATTGAAAGCAATGTCGCAAGTAAGGTAATCTTCACAACAACCCATGTAAATAGATAATAGGGGAAAAGGTACATGGTTGGCTTACACTCGCCACGTCACAGAAAGTACATGAATAACATTACAATCATCCAACACACTCATGGTCCGACTACGGTACCAAAATAAAAGATCAACCCCAACAAGCGACATGGTCCCGATCGCCCCAACTGGGCACCACTACTGATCATCAGGGAAAGACACATAGTAACAGCGGGAGGCTTCATCGAACCCCCACTTGAGCTCAAGCGCATCATCTAGAACGGAGTCATCGGGCCCTACATCTGGTTTGGAAGTAATCTGTGAGCCACAGGGACTTAGCAATCTCGCACCCTCGCGATCAAGACTATTTAAGCTTATAGGTAAGGCAAGGTAATATGTGGAGCTGCAGCAAGCGACTAGCATATATGGTGGCTATCCTGTTCGCAAAAGAGAGCGAGAAGAGAAGGCAAAGCACGAACGAAGAACTAAAGAACAACCTACAGCAACCATTACTCCAACACCGTGTTCACTTCCTGGACTCTGCCGAGAAGAGACCATCACGGTTACACACGCGGTTGATTCATTTTAATTAAGTTAAGGTTCATGTTATCTACAACCGGACATTAACAAATTCCCATCTGCCCATAACCGCGGGCACGACTTTCGAAAGTTCAAATCCCTACAGGGGAGTCCCAACTTAGCCCATCACAAGCTCTCATGGTCAACAAAGGATAAACCTTCTCCCGAGACATTCCGATCAGACTCGGTATCCCGGTTCTAAGACAACTTCGACAATGGTAAAACAAGTCCAGCAACACCGCCCGAATGTGCTGAAAAATCCCGATAGGAGCTGCACATATCTCGTTCTTAGGGCACACCGGATGAGCAAGACATCGGGTAGGCCAGCCCAGAGTTGCCCCTGGTAGCCCCGGACATCACTCAGTTGGAGCAACACTTAGAGAAGCACTGGCCCGGGGGGTTAGAATAAAGATGACCCTTGAGTCCGCGAAACCCAAGGGAAAAAGGCTAGGTGGCAAAAGGTAAAACCAAAGTTGGGCATTGCTGAAAGAGTTTTATTCAAGGCGAACTGTCAAGGGGTTCCCATTATCACCCAACCGCGTAACGAACGCAAAATCCGGGAACATAACGCCGATATGACGAAAACTAGGGCGGCAAGAGTGGAACAAAACACTAGGCAAGAGGCCGAGCCTTCCACCCTTTTCCAAGTATATAGATGCATTAAGATAACAAGATAATATAAAGATATCCCATATAATAAACAATGTTCCAACAAGGAACAATCTCCAATCTTCACCTGCAACTAGCAACGCTATAAGAGGGGCTGAGCAAAGCGGTAACATAGCCAATCAACGGTTTGCTAGGACATGGTGGGTTAGAGGTTTGACATGGCAATTTGGGAGGCATGATAAGCAAGTGGTAGGCATCGTAGCATAGGCATAGCAAAAGAGCGAGCATCTAGCAAGCAAAGATAGAAGTGATTTCGAGGGTATGATCATCTTGCCTGCAAAGTTGTCAGAGTTGACTTGATCCTTGTAAGCAAACTCAACGGGCTCCTCATTAGCGAACTCATCTCCCGGCTCTACCCAAACAAGACAAACAAGCAAAAGGAATACAATCAACCACGTGCAAAGCTCAAACAACATGATGCAAACATGGTTGCT
Source organism: Triticum urartu (assembly GCF_056163025.1). Classification (NCBI taxonomy): domain Eukaryota; kingdom Viridiplantae; phylum Streptophyta; class Magnoliopsida; order Poales; family Poaceae; genus Triticum; species Triticum urartu. Next base: position 454,196,950 of record NC_141875.1, read on the forward strand.
ATGCGGGATGCGATATGTGATGCATATGCAAGATTTGACAAAGGATGATTGAACCTGGCCTCAACTTGGAAATCCAAGAGTGCCACTAGAAAGGTGAGGTGATTTCGGTTGAAATCGATATAAAGATCATCGGAACCGGATGCACGGTTTGGAAATGGCAAGCAAAACAAATATGGCACCGGTCTGCGATAAACAGCAAGTAGCCATCTAAATGCATCAAGACAAATATGCTACAACACTCAAACATGGCAACAAAATACATGGCAACAAAATATAAACACTGAGCTACAGTCGATTCATCCATTAACAGGTTCAAACAAGCATGGCAAAAGTGCAAAAGATAAACAGGTTTCAGACTTAGTGAAATTAACACAAGTCTAGAATTTCAGATCAGGTAGCACATTTTGGAGCAAGAAAACTATATGCTACAGGAACTTAACATGGCAAAGCAAAGCATCACATGAAGCTACTCAAAGCACTTAACAAAAGTCCCTTAGTGACCTTGAGCCAAAAGGGATCCAAAAATACAATTGCAAGCATGTGAACATGGCAAAAACATAATCAGATCTCAGACTTTGTGAAAAACTGGAGCAAGCAAATATGTTAACGAGTAGGCATGTTTACGAGCTCGATGCACTCACTACAGAGAATGGCATGACAAACCAAGAATACACCCATCAAGAATACATATTATAGAAGCTAGACATGGCAAGAACAACAACATAGCATGCACGGATCAACAACAACATCCTCGGCAAAATCGCTAACAAGTAGACAATCTGCCAGGAATTACGAAATAGCAAAAGTAGAGCTCGATTGACTCAAGCTAGGGTGCTTCATAAATACAAACAAAGACATGGATGGATAGAGCACCATAATGTTAACAAATCATCCTTACTGACCATCCTCAAAAGAGGCACGGATCAGTAGGAAACAACATGAACATATGGCATATTGATAAAAACAGATCAAGGACTTAGTGAAATTCTAAGTCCTTGAAATCAGCATTAACAAATGCACTACTTTGCAAGCTTGTGCTAGTCACCAAACATATCACAAAACTACATGGTAAGTAGCTCTATAAAGATGGCAAAGCATGTAACAAAACTCATGTAGAGCTCAGGAGCATATCATGCACACATTAATCATGGCAAAAATGACAAATAGCTATTTGGTGCAGCAGATCTGACAATTATCTCAAATAGCTCTCTTCCAACAGCATTTCGGGCATCAAGATGAGGTCAAATGAAAATGATGCAATGAGGTGAAATGATGTACTCTCTGAGGCGAACATTTTGATGTGCTACACGCCCAAAACGGAGTTACGGATGCGGAGTTACGACATGATGAACTATGCAAAAAAATATGCAGACTTAGGGAAAAACGGAGTCAACCCCTAGGGTTTCACTGTAGCAACCGAATCCAGATCTGGGCGCATGCACTTCAAGGATCACCGGATGGAGCTCCTTTTCGCCGGGGAGGAGATGTCGCCGGACTTGGCGAGGCACGCCGGCGGGAGGAGAGGAGGACGCCGGGGCGGCGTGGCGCGGTGGCGGCGGAGGGCCTTGGCTGCATGGGGCGACGAGGAGGGCCGGAGACGGGCAGTGGCGGCGACCGGCGAACTGCGGCGGCGGGGCGGCGAGATTCCGGCGATGGCGCGTGGCGGTGCCGGCGGCCGGGCGTGAGGGAGAGGCGGCACGGAGCGGGAAGGAGGCGGCGGGGCGATGTGGGCCGCGGGGGGCCTCCCGCGGGCTCGGGCGGGCCGGCGCGGCTTGCCCACGTGGAGGCTCGCGGTTGGTCCGGGCGGATCGGACGGACGTGTTCGGCGCGTCCGGACGTTGTCCGGCGCGCGGAGAGGAAGGGGATCTAGGGTTTTGGGGTGGAAGATCCGAAAATTTTGGGAAGGAGGTATATTTATAGGTAGGAGGGGCTAGGAGAGTCCAAATGAGGTGTGGTTTTCGGCCATGCGATCGTGATCGAACGCTCTAGATGATGGAGAGGGTTTTGGTGGGTTTTGGGCCAAATTGGAAGGGTGTTGGGTTGCAACACACACGAGGCCTTCTCGGTCCCTCGGTTAACTGTTGGAGCATCGAACGAAGTCCAAATGGTACGAAACTTGACAGGCGGTCTACCGGTGATAAACCAAGGCCGCTTGGCAAGTCCCGGTCCAATCCGGAAATGTTTAACCCCCACACACGAAAAGAGGTAGAAAGGACCACCGGAGGAGATAGGAGCGCCGGAATGCAAAACGGACAACGGGGAAAAGGCTCGGATGCATGAGATGAACACGTATGCAAATGCAATGCACATGATGACATGATATGAGATGCATGACAACAACAACAACAACACATGGAGAAAAAAACCCAAACCCGAGGAAATAAAATAACTTAGTGCTGGAAACGGCAAGAGTTGGAGAACATATAAGGTAAATTACATCCGGGGTGTTACACACTGACTTTTCAATACAAATGACTAAACATATATAACTACAGATGCAAAAAAACTAAACTCCCATGCATTGCAAAAGTGACCTCATTCTGAACCTATTTTTAGATGAGGAGTACCAAACACATTTCTAGTGAAGCATCATCACAAAAATGGTAATGGTAAGTGGAAAGGACAAAGAGTACATAATTTTCATCCACAGAAAACTGGAGTAACTAAATTTCGAACACTGGTACAGGGAGGTGCTATACAAACGGTTTTTGACCCCTTTCCGTGACGGCATTTGGAACCGTCGCCAAGTGAGTGTGGGCGATACGGGGGTCCTTCCCACACAACCCAAAAACCATCGGGGATAGGGTGCCTTGATGCATATAGTTGTCCCTATATAACTGTTTCCAATATCTCGAATATCCCAAATGCTTCATCCTTACTGCTCGTTTGTGCTCGCATTGCCATCACAGTCAGAGTTTTGTGGTTTTACCTAAAACCATGCAGATTCCAGGCACGGGAGTTTTCCAGGCACATACCAAACTGGCTCTACGTTTATGATTCCTAGTACATCACAAACAGTTCATGATTATAAACTGTGTATGATAGGTAGACAATCACACACATTTAGTTTTCCCGCACCGTATGTGATAGTGTCTGACATCACGCACGCTTTGCAAACGGAAAATGTGTGCATTGTTACACATGTTTCCTCTCCATGAACTGTGTCAGATTATGATGTATATCGCACACGCTGTGCTTTATTAACCGTGTGCGTCGTAATGACCCGCACACCGTAATTTTGCCCTAATTTAATTGCTACTATTTAAAATTGTACCTAATTTAAACTTGAAAGTAGGCTATAGCTTTATTCATATCCATCAGGTTGAAACAAGAAATGCATTATTCGATTAACAGGTACATTTGTTTAAGAATTACATAAGCACCAAATAAAGAATGATGAACCAGGGTTCTATACTTGTACTATTACAGATGGAAAAGAAAGAGGCGACACACATTCTGGTTGCTGAACAAGGTGAAGCGGAATGGCCCTATTGTTCTCTCATGTATGTAGAAGGCACGCACGACTCTAGTCCAACAACTTGTGATGGTCGGCCGCCAATCATGTAGTTTGAGAGGTAATCTTGAGTAAACTACTTCAGGATCCACTTCAAAGGAAAAAAGATTCAGACATTGTCATCTAACACAACTCATTACGGGCAGTAAAAAGAAGGCTACAGGGTTCTTACTTACCATCCTGCAGTTCACTGTTCTCTTACATAAAGTGTAAACAAATAGTTCAATTGACATCTTTTGACCCATTTTAATAACAATCTTTATCAGTTTCCTCACTTGATGCTGGTTCACGAGTATCTCATTGCCCCATACGCAGAAAGGGTTGAAGTGTGGATCTTTGGCAATGACATATGTACCTAAAAGCACCAAGTTAATATTAGAAGCTAAACAACAATTGCAAAATGATGTAGTACAACACTCCCTCCATCCCATTATATAAGATTCTATTACATGTATATCTAGACATCATCAGAACATTAAGGTAACACTCTTCCTTGTTGCTATGTAGCCTGGGATTGCATATTTAGTCATTCACTACAATGCATGTTGATATCTAACTTCAGTGTGCAGGCTTAAGCACGCTAGTTAAGCAAAACAAGAAGTGCAAAGGTGTGTTAACTACATCAGGCATAACATTTAAAAACAAGCAAATAGTCATTCAAACTGGTATTGTGCAGGTCTAAAGTACACTAGTTATTGTTAAAAAATGAAAAGGCATGTTAACTGCAATATCCTTAATAGCAACCAAATATCGTAATTCATAGTGGTATTGTTGAAACTGTTATTGATGAAATTGAACTGCACGACAAATAGTTGCACATATAAAGCATCACATTGTGAAGAACTGAAATAAACAAGTCATAAGGCCATCTCTAGCCGATCCTTTAAAAGTTAAAGGACTAAAACCCTTAGTGGATATACATATATATATACTCCAACAATTTTTGGCCTTTTCTAGTCGATTCCCTAAACTTAACGTTGTAAAGTTCAATTTGATCGAGTTCAAAGCAGGTTCAACCGAAAGTAGCATGCATTCAAACATAAACATAGTAGTTTTGCATAACCGAACATAAAACATAAATTTAAACTAAGCTAAACTACTTTCGGTCAAAGTAGAGGTCAAGCCAATCCTTCCTCGTCATGTACAGTGTGCCGCGAGCCAGGTCCGGGCCGGTGTCATCATCGGGGTCCTTGGGGAAGGCCCTCCTCCACTCGTCGATGTCGATCTCCTTGTCCTCGAGGCCCACCTCGACGCCCTCCGCGCCGCTGTCCTCACTGCCTTCAAACTCGTCTTCGAAGGAGAGCGCGATAACCTCGTCACCCTCCGCGCCGGCAAAGATCACCCGCTCCGCCTCCATGAGCTCTAGGTGCTGCCGGCGGAGCTCTTGCATGTAGGCCTCGTCGACGGCCTTGGCCTCGAGGCGGTCCCACGCCTCACGGTCCTCCCGCACCATAGCCGAGGTCACCACCCTGGCTCCGGCGGAACGAGGTCGACCGGACGTGTGCCGAAAGGTAAACTGAGCCTAGCCGTCTCGTCGTGGTAGCGGACCTGCCAGAGGTCATACTCCATGGCCACGAGCTCGACCGTGTGGAAGCTACCGAGCCATCGCTGGGTGTGGGTCTCCCGATCTATAATCTCGGCGACCCACGTCCCCCACCGCCGCTACCGGACCCCAAGGTAGGACCTCGTCGGCTGCCGGGTCCGAGGGAGGATAGGGAAGTCCTCGAACCAGCATAGGGGCGTGGCAGCGGGCGAATCGGGGGACCGGGGACGACGGATCGAGCCCGTGGAGGACGACGGGGACACCTCGGCGGCCACATCGCCGGCATCAAGCAAAAAGGCCATGATAAACCTCTTTTTGGCCATTGGCTCCTCGAGCTCCCCAGCACACAGGCAGAGGTTGAGGATGGAGGCGGCGGCGATGGCAGCAACCTACCAATGGTTTCGGGGGTGGTGTGTGTCTGTGTGAGTGGAGGCTTTGGGGAGTGTGTGGTGTATGTGGAGGGGGGCAAGGTTGTGTTTGAGGAAATATTGCGGCAACTGAAAATTTTACTAGGCGGGAGTAACAAGGCGGGGCTACTGAAAATTTGGATCAAGGGCGAGCAGATATTTTTGAGATTGTGAGGGATGTAGAGGCGGGAGTAAAATGCTGGGGCTACTGAAAATTTGAATCAAGGGACTGAAGCAGAGCGGGAGTAACAGATATCGCACACGGTCTGCACATACTAATCGTGTGATATCAAACATTAAAACCTTTCAGGCCCTAGCTATTTTCAAGATTATGAGGCAGTAATATTTTCAAAATTGCGAAGGATGTTGAGGCGGGAGTATTTGAGGTGTGCTTGACATGCCGTCTGTGCACTGTAGCCGACGCACCTTCTCGCGTAAGCCATAGGCATACTATACACCGACGGTGCTCCAGGATATTTTGTACTACATCTCGCACAGTTGGTGATAATAAACTGTATGGGATCTACTTGATTTTTCATCTTGATTTGAATTACATAATGGGGTCACAGCGGCAATGGACGGTGTTTCAATTGCTAGAACTTTTATCTGCAATGAACATGCAACTATATGTGTGCCGTAAAAGAATTGGAATTATTCAGGGCTCGTTTGGACATTTTATACATTAAATTGGGTTTCTAGCCATTTCAGGTGCACAATTCAAAATTAAACTACATGCACATGCTCCGGTGCACCCACATGGGTTGTAAAATCATATATGTGTCCATGGGTTTATGCTTATGTCACATGCAAGAAATAGGGATGAATTTCAAACACCACGACACCATGGCTCTCCGGCAAACGTCGACGTACTTGCTTTTTTAATTCTACTAAATCCAAAAGTTGTCCGAAATTCATGAAACTTGGCATGCTATCATGGAGCGGCATCAACATGCCGTGGTAAAAAATGTGTCCCATTTGGGGCAGGTTTGGGTATAAGCTTCTCACAAACCAGAGCTTCTCATAACAAGTGTGGTGGTTTCGGTAGGGAACATTTCACCTTTTTGGACGAAACAATATCCGTTGCCTCTTCTTGATTTCAATTATTTTCCTAGTGTCAACATAAAACAACAGGAGTGTTGTGTTAATTTTTGCAATTTTTCAGGGTTTGTTTGGACATTGTTATACATTAATTGAGTTTTCAATGCATTTATGTGCATAATTCAAATTTGAACTACATGCACATGCTCCAGTGCATATAAATTGGTTGAAAAATCAAATCTGCGTCCTTGGGTGCATGCTTAGGTCCCATGCAAGAAATGGGAATGAATTTCTAACACCAGGGCACCGTTGATTACCTGCAAAACATTGAGATGCCTGGTTTTAAAATTCTAGTAAATCTAAAACTCGTCTAAAATTCATAAAACTTGGCATGCTATCATGGAATGGCACCCGACATGCTATGGCATTTTTGTGTCCATTTTGGGAGAAGGCGCAGTCGAATAATGACAGCCAACAAATGCATTTTCAAAAAATAGTTGCCACTTTAATATCTCAAACATTTGTATAATACAAACCGTGTGCGTTCTGTTAACCATTCACGTGACGCCACATGTCTTGGTTTTAATGGTTGTAGGAGGTGTCGTGCGGACAGCTGCTTGACTGTGACTGAACGGGAAGCGTGCGAGCACAGTCCAGTGTGCAGGCTGACCGAGAGGCATGCAAGCTGTCCTCCAATGCGCAGGCTCACTGGGAAGCATGCGAGCTATACGCTGCGCAGGCTCATTGGGAAAGGGGTGCATGCTTAGGTCCCATGCAAGAAATGGGAATGAATTTCAAACACCAGGGCACTGTTGATTGTCGGCAAAACATTGAGATACCTTGTTTTGCAATTCTAGTAAATCCAAAACTCGTCTGGAATTCATGAAACTTGGCATGCTATCATGGAGCGGCATCAACATGTTGCGGTAAATTTTTTGTCACAGGCAGATTAGACCAAATAGAAGTATCATACTAAATTTTGGAATTATCCCGGGTTCGTTTGGCCTTTTTTATACATTAATTTAATTTATGGGCATTTAATGTGCATAATTCAAATTTGAACTACAAGCACATGCTCCAGTGCACCAAAGTTGGTTGCAAAATCACATGTGTGTCCTTGGGTGAATTTCTAGGTCCCATGCAAGAGATGAGAATGAAATTCAAACATCTGGGCATCGTGGCTCGGCCGAAAAGATTGAGAAACTTGATTTTTTTAATTCATGTAAATCCAAAACACGCCTGAAAATCATGAAAGTTGGCATGGTGTCATGACATGGCACCAACATGCTGCGGTAATTTTTTTTGGCCGAATTGGGAAAAGCTTTGGTATAAGCTTCTTGCAAACCAGAGCTTCTCCCAAGAAGGCTCTTGGTTCCGAGAGGGAACATGTCACCTCCGTGTGCAAAACGACATACGTACACTGCCTTCTCCCGCCTTAATTTTTTTTACACAGGCAGATTAGACCAAATAGAAGTATCATGATAAATTTTGGAATTATTTGGGGCTTGTTTGCCCTTTTTATACATTAATTGAATTTCTAGGCATTTAATGTGCATAATTCAAATTTGAACTACATGCACATGCTCTAGTGCACCAAAATTGGTTGAAAAATCACATGTGTGTCCTTGGGTGAATTTCTAGGTCCCATGCAAGAAATGGGAATGGAAATTGGTTTTTTAATTCCTGTAAATCCAAAACACGCTTGAAAATCATGAAACTTGGCATGGTGTCATGACATGGCACCAACATGCTGTGGTAATTTTCTGTCCGATTTGAGAAGGTGCACACATTAACAATCAACAAAGTCATTTTGGAACAGCTGTTGTCACGTTACAAATCAAAAAAACAAGTATTATTAAAACCATGGGCATTCTACTTACCAATTACGTGTCGCCACGCGTCCCCTTTTTTTTATTGGCTAGGAGGCATCGTGCGGTGTAGCTATTTGAGTACGGGAGGCGTGCGATCAGACCCCTACGCGTGCTCATCGGGAGGAGGGCCCTTTGACCTCTATCCATTGTGCACCTCCCTCCCAACATCTCCATTAATGGCACCCGAGCCCCTGTTTCATGGCGTGGCTATGTCTCACTTGACTGAGATTTAAGAGAGAAAAAAGAAAATCTGAAAAGAAAGTTTTGCATGGATCTTGATGTAAGATCTGACGGACCTATATAGCATCGGTTGCGACTTATAGCAAGACAAGGATGATGACAGTGGATAATAATTGTCTTACATATTTAGGAAGATAGCTAAAAAAGCCACATGTGGCAACGCCCGAAATACACAAGGGCAAAAGAAGAAGGAAGACAATGATCTGGCTCGTTGATCTCTACTTTCTTGATGTGTTGCAGCAGGCCGTGGGAACTAGTCTCCGCGGCGAGCGGCGATGAGCTCTTTCGTGTCCTCAAGACGCTGCTTGAGAGCATCCACGGATTCCTCCACCAGCCTTTGGCACTCGATGCGGAGCATGTCATTCTCGTCCATAAGTTTCTTAACGATGACGCCGGTCCTCTTCAACAAGGCAGTGGTCTTCTCCTGCAGCTCCGCACTTCCGACGGTCTTCGCCCTCAACAAGTCGCGCTCGGCCCGGAGCTTCTCATTGCCCTCCCTTAGTTGTTAGATGACATCGGTAGCATGTTCAAATGAGACTTTCATGCCGTCCTGCAACCTCGCCCAGCCGGAGATCTGATCCATCTGGCTAGGACGATCGCACGCATGCTCCTGTAAGAGTCCTCGCCAGCCCGCGAGGCATTTTCCCAGGCCGCGGCGGCGCGGGAGGACATCTCTGTTGCATCCGCGGCGTGGCGGAACTGAAGGAAATATGCCCTAGAGGCAATAATAAAGTTGTTATTTATATTTCCTTATATCATGATAAATGTTTATTATTCATGCTAGAATTGTATTAACCGGAAACTTAGTACATGTGTGAATACATAGACAAACAGAGTGTCACTAGTTTGCCTCTACTTGACTAGTTTGTTAAATCAATGATGGTTATGTTTCCTAACCATAGACATGAGTTGTTATTTGATTAACGGGATCACATCATTAGAGAATGATGTGATTGACTAGACCCATCCGTTAGCTTAGCACGATGATTGTTTAGTTTTTTGCTATTGCTTTCTCCATAACTATACATGTTACTATGACTATGAGATCATGCAACTCCCGAATACCGGAGGAACACTTTGTGTGCTACCAAACGTCACAACGTAACTGGGTGATTATAAAGGTGCTCTACAGGTGTCTCCGATGGTGTTTGTTGAGTTGGCATGGATGAAGATTAGGATTTGTCACTCCGATTGTCGGAGAGGTATCTCTGGGCCCTCTCGGTAATGTACATCACAATAAGCCTTGCAAGCAATGTAGCTAATCAGCTAGTTACGAGATGTAGCATTACGGAACAAGTAAAGAGACTTGCCGGTAACAAGATTGAACTAGGTATTGAGATACCAACGATCGAATCTCGGGCAAGTAACATACGGATGACAAAGGGAACAACGTATACCGTTATGCGGTTTGACCGATAAAGATCTTCGTAGAATATGTAGCAACCAATATGAGATCCAGGTTCCGCTATTGGTTATTGATCGGAGACATGTCTCGGTCATGTCTACATAGTTCTCGAACCCGTAGGGTCCGCAGGCTTAACGTTCGGTGATGATCGGCATTATGAGTTTATATGTTTTGATGTACCGAAGGTAGTTCATAGTCCCAGATTTGATCACGGACATGATGAGGAGTCTTGAAATGGTCGAGACGTAAAGATCAATATATTGGAAGCCTATGTTTGGACATCGAAATGGTTCCGGTTAAAATTGGGAGTATACCGGAGTACCGGGAGGTTACTCGAACCCCCTGGGAGGTATATGGGTCTTATTGGACCTTAGTGGAAAAGAGGGGAAAGAAGCAAAGGAGGGCCCCCCCAAGCCCAATCCGAATTGGGAAGGGGGGCCGACCCCTCTTTCCTTCCTTCTTCCCTCTCCTTCCTTCTCTCCTAATGCCAACAAAGGGAAGGGGGGAATGCTAATCCCGGTGGGAGTAGGACTCCTTGGGGCGCGCCTAGAGAGGCCGGCCCCCTCCCCCTCCTCCACTCCTTTATATACGGGGGAGGGGGCACCCCATAGACACACAAGTTGATCATTGATCTTTTAGCCGTGTGCAGTGCTCCCCTCCACCATAATCCACCTCGGTAATATCGTAGCGGTGCTTAGGCGAAGCCCTGTTCCAGTAGCACCATCATCACCGTCATCACACCGTCGTGCTGATGAAACTCTCCCTCGAAGCTCTACTGGATCGTGAGTTCACGGGACGTCACCGAGCTGAACGTGTGCAGATCGAGGAGGTGCCGTATCTTCAGTACTAGATTGGTCGATCGTGAAGACGTACCACTACATCAACCGCATTATCATAACGCTTCCGCTTACGGTCTACAAGGTTACTTAGATGATACTCTCCCCTCTCATTGCTATGAATCACCATGATCTTGCGTGTGCGTAGGAATTTTTTTTGAAATTACTTCATTCCCCAACAGTGGTATCAGAGCCAGGTCTATGCGTAGATGTTATATGCACGAGTAGAACACAAAGGAGTTGTGGGCGCGGGTATATACATATTGCTTGCCATCACTAGTTGATTCTTGATTCATCGGCATTGTTGGATGAAGCGGCCCAGACCGACATTATGCGTACGCTTACGCGAGACTGGTTCTACCGACGTGCTTCGCACACAGGTGGCTAGTGGGTGTCTATTTCTCCAGCTTTAGTTGAATCGGATTCTATGAACAGGGTTCTTTCTGAAGATCAAAAAGCAATCACTATACCGCGTTGTGGTTTTTGATGCGTAGGTAAGAACGGTTCTTGCTCAGCCCGTAGCAGCCATGTAAAACTTGCAACAACAAAGTAGAGGACGTCTAACTTGTTTTTGCAGGGCATGTTGTGATGTCATATGGTCAAGACATGATGCTAAATTTTATTGTATGAGATGATCATGTTTTGTAACATAGTTATCGGCAACTGGCAGGAGCCATATAGTTGTCGCTTTATTATATGAAACACAATTGCCATGTAATTGCTTTACTTTATCACTAAGCGGTAGCGATAGTCGTAGAAGCAATAGTTGGTGAGACGACAACGATGCTTCGATGGAGATCAAGGTGTCAAGCCGGTGACGATGGTGATCATGACGGTGCTTTGGAGATGGAGATCAAAGGCACAAGATGATGATGGCCATAGCATATCACTTATATTGATTGCATGTGATGTTTATCCTTTATGCATCTTATTTTGCTTAGTTCGGCGGTAGCATTATAAGATGATCTCTCACTAAACTTAAAGGTATAAGTGTTCTCCCTGAGTATGCACCGTTGCTACAGTTCGTCGTGCCGAGACACCAAGTGATGATCTGGTGTGATAAGCTCTACGTTCACATACAATGGGTGCAAGCCAGCTTTTGCACACGCATAATACTCGGGTTAAACTTGACGAGCCTAGCATATGTAGATATGGCCTCGGAACACTGGAGACCGAAAGGTCGAGCGTGAATCATATAGTAGATATGATCAACATAGTGATTTTCACCATTGAAAACTACTCCATCTCACGTGATAATCGGACATGGTTTAGTTGATATGGATCACGTGATCACTTAGATGATTAGAGAGATGTCTGTCTAAGTGGGAGTTCTTAAGTAATTTGATTAATTGAACTTTAATTTATCATGAAGTTAGTACATGATAGTATTTTGCATGTCTATGTTGTTGTAGATAGATGGCCCGTGTTGTTGTTCCATTGAATTTTAATGTGTTCATAGAGAAATCTAAGTTGAAAGATGATGGTAGAAACTACACGGACTGGGTCCATAGCTTTAGGATTATCCTCATTGTTGCACAGAAGAATTACGTCCTGGAAGCACCGCTAGGTGACAAACCCACTGCAGGAGCAACACCAGATGTTATGAACACCTGGTAGAGCAAAGCTGATGACTACTCAATAGTTCAGTGTTCCATGCTTTACGGCTTAGAACCGGGACTTCAACGACGTTTTGAATGTCATGGAGCATATGAGATGTTCCAGGAGTTGGAGTTAATATTTCAAGGAAATGCCCGGATCGAGAGATATGAAGTCTCCAATATGTTCTACAGCTGCAAGATGGAGGAGAATAGTTCTGTCAGTGAACATATACTCAGAATGTCTGGGTACCACAACCACTTGACTCAACTGGGTGTTAATCTTCCTGATGATAGTGTCATTGACAGAGTTTTTCAATCACTGCCACCAAGCTACAAGAGCTTCGTGATGAACTATAATATGCAAGGGATGGATAAGACGATTCCTGAGCTCTTCGCAATGCTAAAAGCTGTGGAGGTAGAAATCAAGAAGGAGCATCAAGTGTTGCTGGTCAACAAGACCACCAGTTTCAAGAAAAGGGTAAAGGGGAGAAGGGGAACTTCAAGAAGAACAGCAAGCCAGTTGGTGCTCAAGTGAAGGAACCCAAGTCTGGACCTAAGCCTGAGACTGAGTGCTTCTACTGCAAAGGAACTGGTCACTGGAAGCGGAACTGCCCCAAGTATTTGGCGGAGAAAAAGGATGGCAAAGTGAAAGGTATATTTTATATACATGTTGATGTGTACCTTACTAATGCTCGCAGTAGTGCTTGGATATTTTATACTGGTTCAGTTGCTAACATTTGCAACTCGAAACAGGGGATACGGATTAAGTGAAGATTGGCTAAGGACGAGGTGATGATGCATGTGGGAAATGGTTCCAAAGTCGATGTGATCGCCGTCGGCACGCCACCTCTGCATCTACCTTCGGGATTAATATTAGACCTAAATAATTGTTATTTGGTGCCAGTGTTGAGCATGAACATTATATCTGGATCTTGTTTGATGCGAGACGGTTATTCATTTAAATAAGATAATAATGGTTGTTCTATTTATATGAGTAATATCTTTTATGGTCATGCACCCCTGATGAGTGGTCTATTTTTACTAAATCTTGATAGTAGATGATACACATGTTCATAGTATTGAAACCAAAAGATGAAGAGTTGATAATGATAGTGCAACTTATTTGTGGCACTGCCGTTTAGGTCATATTGGTGTAAAGCGCATGAAGAAACTCCATTCTGATGGACTTCTGTAATACCTCCCACTGAAACTTAAAGGGCCAGCTAGACACTGGCTGAACAGCCTGCCCGAAAATTACATCGGCAGCTGGGAGGACTTGGAAGAGGCCTTCCTTGACAACTTCCAAGGTACATATGTCTGGCCACCTGATGCCGATGACTTAAGCCACATAGTTCAACAACCTGGAGAATCAGCCAGAAAATTCTGGACTAGGTTCCTAACCAAAAAGAACCAGATCGTTGACTATCCGGATGCCAAAGCCTTAGCGGCCTTTAAACACAGCATCCGTGACAAATGGCTAGCACGCTACCTCAGCCAAGAAAAGCCGAAGTCCATGGCAGCCCTTACAGCACTCATGACCCGCTTTTGCGCGGGTGAGGACAGCTGGCCAAGAACAGCTCCGACAAGCTCCGACGCAACAGACACAAACGCCGAAGCAATGGCGACAACACCGATGACACCACCGTTAACGTTGGATTCAACGGCTCCAAGTCCGGCCAGCGAAAGAAGCCCTACAAAAGGAGCAGTGAGGGACCATCCACTCTGGACCGCATACTCGATCGTCCATGTCAGATACATGGTACCCCAAATAAACAAGCCAATCACACTAACAGAGACTGTTGGGTTTTCAAACAGGCTGGCAAGTTAAATGTTGTAACATCCCAAATTTCCAATTTGGAATGTGATACATAGATCATCCATGCATATCATGATTTGTTGCATTTCCGTTCCGCAATCCTCGAAATCCTAAGCAACTCAAGGACCCACGGAGAGAGTTGGGGATTTTCCGGTGTTCATATTTGATTTTTATCAAATAATGAAACGAGGATTTTGATTTTTTATAATTTTTCTGTCCGAAAAAAAATATTTCATATTAAATCAAATGAGTGGAGATAATAGGACTTCTCCAAAATAATTGAAATATTGGAGGAAAAATATTAAAATCATTTATTGGATTTTATTTGGTTTTATTCGGATTTTATTTGCATTAGAAAAATTGCACGTTTTAAAAATTGCATTTTAGGGCCAAGAAAATGTTCAACTCGTCCTAATTATTTTATTTAGACGGTGAAAATTTGTTTTGGCATTTTTAGGTTTTTATTTATCTTTTTTTAGGATTTTATTTTGGTCGGTGAAGTTAAAAAAAAAGGGTTCCCGTGCCGACTGGGCCTAAGGCCCAGCCCCGCCAGGCCGCCGCCGCCGCCTCCTGCGCGCGCGCCGCCGCCGACTCGGACGATTAGTCCGAGCCGGACTCCGTCGCCGCCACCTTGCCCCCTCCTCCAAGCCGCCCGACCCCGCCCCATTTATATACGCGCCGCCCGAGCCCCCACCGCCACCATCGCCGCCTCCCGCACCCCGCCCCGAGCCGCGCCGCGCCTCCCGCCGCTGCGAGCCGCCATCGACAAGCCCCGCCGCCGCCCGCAGCCCGCGCCGCCGCCGCACCCCGCGGCCCCGCCGCCCAAGCCCTTGCCGGAGGTAGCCGCCGGTTCCAACCGCCGGTTTTTCTAAAAAAACGTTCGGTTTTATTTTTTTTTCAAAACCCTAGTTTTCGTTTTTTTAAATAGATCGGTTTTTCTTCGGTTTATTTTTTTAGCGAGTGTTCGCTCGTTCGTTCGTTTTAACGAACGCGTTCTTCATTTAGATCTAGATAACGAACGTTCGTTCGTTAATCTGATGGTCATTTTTCTTTTTCTCGGATTTATTCCGCGATTTTTCTGATCGCGATTTCTGATCCGATCTTAATTTCTGTTTATCTTTTCGCTCGTTTAACGGAATCAGGCGATTCAAGCGCCTGGAGTTTCGTCTCGAAACCCTCTTTCCGGTTAATCAACTCAAACAAGTTTTTGTTACTGTAAAATTTGACTTAAGTTCAGATTAGTAAACGAAGTGGTTTTCTTTCGCCGTTTGACTTTCGTTGCTTCGTTTGATTTGATTATTTTTGCGTACCAGAGTTCTTAAGTTGAACTTTCTGGTCAACCTCTCTTATTTGAGTTTTGCTTGTGCATCGTTGCTTGTTACTTATGTATGTTATTGTTTGCTTGCGATAGAATTCCCGGAGTGCGAAGCGTGTTACTATGAGTCTCTAGGATTCGCGGATCGTCAGCAAGGCAAGTAACACTTTGATCATATCCCATTATTACCCAGTTTTTATGCTTTAGTTCCAATCCTCAAACATTGCATGATTAGGATGTCATTTACTTGTGGGTTGGGAAGTAGTTGCTGAAGTAGAACCTATTGCCCTGTTATATTCAAACCCTTGGGAGTTACTTCTACGTATTGCTTATATTGCTATGCTATGCTCGTAGACGTGGTTTGGGTTTGAGTAAAATTCATGACAGACGTGAGATTGATAATTAATGGTTCAACCTAAGGTGGCAACTTAATCAAACAACTGGGTGGATTGAGGCACCTAGGGAACCCAGTGTTGTCTGTATTTTTTTTGGAAATCTCGGGGTACCCGTGTGATCTTCCTATGGACCGCCACTCAGGCTCAAAGGGAACTGAGATGATTCATGCTAGAAACTTCCGTGTGCAGCCACAAGCTATTATGGGCTCTAGCATAGTTGAGCAAGTTACGTGAAGCTCTTGAAGAGGTAGATCAGCAGGTAGTGGGTTTTGTAGGTTTGGTATGGTCTACCCGGAGTAGAGAGTTAACGTTTCTGAAAGACTGTGTCTCGGTCATCCGCTTCTCAAACACCATGTAGTGCGAGAAATCCAACGGAGGCGATCGAGTCTTGTGGGGAAAAGTGCGCAAACCTCTGCAGAGTGTACAATCTAATCGTGGTTAGCCATGTCCCCGGTTATGGACAATTCTTGAGTATCTAGTACTTGGGTTATCACATGTATCTCACCATGTTTAATTAATACTGTTGGGTTGTTAATCACTTTAATTGGGATTGAGTTGGGGGTACCTTCTCAATGATGTTTCAACCACCATGATAGTTAAATAAAAATCTATTCCTTTGTTGTAGGGAAAAATTGGCTTTTCGTAAAAACTATAACCATAGAGCTTTCCACCAGCCATATATGCATGTAGTGATAGCATTATTCTGTTTCTGCTCTACTGTGTTATATTGCCAGCATATTCCATGTGCTGACCCATTTTCGGGCTGCAACGTATTATGTTGCAGACTTTTCAGACGAGGAGTAAGGTTCGTTAGGTCGTTGCCGTGCAGCTCAGCTATGCCGTTGGAGTTGATGGACTCACCTTATCTTCCAAGCCTTCCGTTGTTATCGCATTAGATGGCCTTAAGCCATATTATTGTAATAAGTTCTCTTTTAGACTTTTCGATGTAATAAGTGTGTGATTGCTACTCTCTTATAAATCCTCGAGTACTGTGTGTGTCAGCATTACCGATCCAGGGATGACACTGAAGCACAGAGACTTGACCATCTGAGGTCGGGTCGCTACGAGATGGTATCAGAGCACACGCTGAGTGTAGGACACGACCACTAAGATAAACCCTAGGTCACACTTCTCTTCTCATTTCTGACTCCTCTCCATTTTCTACTCTTTAGGATGACAGAGATGAAGAACAAGTTTGCACAACCGGATGAAGACACACCTTTTGGACGCCACTTGAAGGAAGTCACTAGGTACTTGAACATTGGAATACCAAGCTTCACCAGGACGTACAACGCCACTTTACCTGAAGAGGAGTGCTGGATGATTCAAGTACAAATTCCAGGAAGGACGTTCTCGCCAACTTCTAAACCCATAGAATTTTCCTTCGACGCACCAACCTGGAGTTTAGGAAAGAGTATGGCAGCTCACATCACCATGGGACGCATTGGAGAAGTTTACAACAGGGAGCTTAAGGACACTATTTACCAAATATGTGGGCGCCGAGACGAGCAATGGGAAGTAATCAGCACTAAGAAGGATAGATCCATTGCAGCTTTCATCCAGGAGTTAAACCAGCACATTCGACGTCAGGAGAACCAGATGTGTGCGGACATGATGGACTTGAAGAAGGCGAAGACTAGGATCATCGAGCTGGAGGAATAACTCAAGTTTACCCGCGATAGATATGAGGAGGAAATCAAGACACTACTGGAGAAGAATGACGACTTAGTCAAGAAGATCGGAGTATTCATGGGAGGACCAGCACCAATAGAAGAAGAAGAAGAACCCAAGGAAATACGCCCTGAGGACTACATCATCATCGACGACACCGACTCCGACCCTAGTGATGATGACTTTGAAGACGAAGCTGGAGCAGACATCATGGAGTCTTCCACCGATCAAAATTTCTAAATGACCACCAACTATTAGTAGTGTTTTCCCCATGTATATAGTAGTAGTGAGCACTTTTGCGATAGTTCTAGACCATTTGTATGCCCTTGCTTGATTGATTAAGTGAAATGATTGTGTTTGTCTCATGTGCATATGGGTAGTGTTTTCTCATTAGACCTCTTATATTCTAAATCTCTTCCATCTAAACCCATCAGATGCCTCCGAGACGTGACGCCGGTTTTGCCTTCCCGCCGGAGCTCACCCACTTGATCCAGTAACAGAATACCTTGATGCAATTGCTAGTTCAGAACCAGGGCAACAACAACAACAACCCACCGCCAGTGGACAACCTAGCCCGTTTTCTAAGGTTACAGCCGCCGGTGTTTTCCAGTAGCACCGAGCCTATAGTTGCTGATGATTGGCTACACCGTATTGGAAGGGAGTTGACCACCGCAGGTTGCATAGATGCTGAGAAGGTGTGCTTTGCCGCACATCAATTGGATGGACCAGCAGCCTCATGGTGGGAGAATTACACAGTCACTTTCCCTGTAGCCAATGTCATTTGGGACCAGTTTCAGCAAGCTTTCCGCACCACCCATGTCTCAACTGGAGCTATGCAGATGATGAAGCGGGAGTTTCGCAACCTACGCCAGGGGAACCATACTGTGGCTCAATACGTGGATGAGTTTAGCAAGTTATCACGCTATGCCCCTGATGATGTGGCCACAGATGCCGCGAAGCAGGAGAAGTTTATGGAAGGGCTGAATGATGAGATGAGCATGCAATTGATGGTAGCAACCTTCAACAACTACCAGGAGTTGGTAGATAAGGCTCTTATGATTGAAGGGAAACAACAACAGATTGAGAGCCGCAAGAGAAAGTATGGACAAGGGAAGTATAACTCAGGAGCTCAGCAAAAGCCTCGCCTAACCCCGAACTCGGGAGGACTTGTTCATAACCATGGAGGTCACAACAACACTGGAGGAGGATCACATAACCACATTGGTGCTAAGAATGGGAATGGGAATGGAGCTAACAACAATCAGAACCGCTCCAACCCGTCCACTCCCGCCAAAAGAGACTTAAGTCAGGTTACCTGTTTTAAGTGCGGAAAGACAGGGCACTATGCCAATGATTGCCCCGAAGGAAGGAATGGAAACGGAAATGGAAGCGCTGGGAAGAACCCCAATCCATTCAACAAAGGATAAGTGAACCACGTTAACGTGGAGGAGGTTGAAGAGCAGCCGGACGCGGTAATAGGTAAGTTTTTGGTTAAGTCATTTACCGCTCTTGTTCTTTCCGATACTGGTGCATCGCATTCATACATATCAAGGGGATTCGTGGATAAGTTTAAACTACCAACCCAAACCCTTAGGACCCCTCTTTTAGTGAGTTCACCCGGAGCAGAATATATGGCTAGCCGATGGTGTGACCAGATACCCTTAACCATTGGCACACATGTGTTTCCGTCCGACCTAATTATCTTGGAGTCGCAAGGATTGGATGTGATATTGGGTATGGACTGGATGTCAAAGTATGGAAGAAGCATTGACTGTGCGAGTAAGTCGATTTATCTCACCACCCGGGAGGGAAAAAGGATTAAGTATGTGTCTAGGCATGTGCCTAAAAGGAGCCAAGTGAATGCCCTTACGGGAGTTGTTCAGGGGGAAGTGCCGGTAGTAAAGGATTACCCGGATGTTTTCCCGGAGGAGTTACCAGGCATGCCACCGGACAGAGATATTGAGTTTTTGATAGAGCTTTTACCAGGAACAGGACCAATATCCAAGAGACCCTATCGGATGCCCGCGAATGACCTGGAGGAAATTAAGAAACAGATCAAGGAGTTATTGGAGAAAGGATACATCCGAAGGAGTTCATCACCTTGGGGAGCCCCAGTACTTTTGGTTGAGAAGAAAGATAAATCCCTAAGGATGGTTGTTGATTATCGAGCCTTGAATGAAGTGACGGTAAAGAACAAGTACCCACTGCCGATGATCAACGATCTATTTGATTAGTTGCAAGGAGCTAGAGTGTTCTCAAAGATCGATTTACGACCAGGGTATCATCAGTTGAAGATACGAGAGAAGGACATACCAAAGACGGCGTTCACAACACGATATGGATTATACGAGTACATGGTCATGTCGTTTGGACTGACTAACGCCCCTGCCTATTTCATGAGCATGATGAACAAGGTGTTCATGGAGTATTTGGACAAGTTTGTTGTGGTGTTTATTAATGATATCATGGTATACTCGAAGAACGAGGAGGAGCACAAAGAGCATTTGCGTTTAGTTCTCGAGAAGCTCAGGGAACACCAGTTGTATGCTAAGTTTAGCAAATGCGAG
The DNA here is from genome assembly GCF_056163025.1 of Triticum urartu. Classification (NCBI taxonomy): domain Eukaryota; kingdom Viridiplantae; phylum Streptophyta; class Magnoliopsida; order Poales; family Poaceae; genus Triticum; species Triticum urartu. The sequence continues at coordinate 454,217,166 of NC_141875.1, forward strand.
TTTTGACTGAAGGAAGTCGGATTCCTTGGACATGTTATATAGCAGTAGACCCCAGCAAGGTTCAGTCAGTCACTGAATGGTTGGCCCCCACCTCAGTTAGCGAGATCCGCAGTTTTCTTGGACTCGCAGGATACTACTAGAGATTCATTGAGAATTTTTCCAAGATTGCAAAACCAATGACTGAACTGTTGAAGAAGGATACCAAGTTTAAATGGACAGAAGATTGTGAAGAAAGTTTCCAGGAGTTGAAGAAACATTTGACTACAGCCCCAGTGCTAGTACTGCCAGATATACATAAGGAATTCCAAGTGTATTGCGACGCCTCTTGCTTAGGACTTGGATGTGTGCTTATGCAGGACGGAAGAGTTGTTTCGTATGCCTCACGATAACTAAAACCTCATGAGTTGAATTATGCTACGCATGATTTGGGGCTAGCAGCCGTAGTGCATGCGTTGAAGACTTGGAGACATTACCTTATTGGAAACCGTTGTGATGTGTACACGGATCACAAGAGTTTGAAGTACATCTTCACCCAGAAGGAGCTGAACCTTAGGCAGAGGAGATGGTTGGAGCTTATAAAGGATTATGACATGAAGCTACACTATCATCCAGGAAAGGCAAATGTCGTAGCAGATGCATTGAGTTGGAAGAGTTATGCTAATATCCTTGAAAGTAAAGGACTGCCGAAGGAATTAGCAAAGGACATCATGGAACTTCGATTAGAGATTGTACCTAGAAGGTTCATTGCCACAATGGAGGTTCAGTCGACATTGCTGGACAAGATTCAGGAAGCTCAGAAAGATGATAAAGAGATTGCCGAGATAAAGGAGAAGATGGGCAAAGGAAAGGCCAAAGGTTTTCGTGAGGATGAGCACGATACCCTATGGTTTGAGGACCGAATTTATGTGCCCAATAATCAGGAGATCATAAAGTTAATACTTCAAGAGGTGCATGACTCACCATACTCGATACACCTCGGAAACACCAAGATGTATTTGGATTTGAAGGAACGTTTCTGGTGGACTGGTATGAAAAAGGATATTGCCGGGTATGTAGCTGTATGTGATGTATGTCAGAGAGTTAAGGCAGAACATCAGAAGCCAGCAGGACTGTTACAGCCTATGCCGATACCCGAATGGAAGTGGGATAAACTTGGCATGGACTTTATCACCGGATTACCCAGGACTAAAGCAGGATATGATTCCATATGGGTAGTAGTTGATCGTTTGACCAAAGTAGCTCACTTCATCCCAGTGAAAACCACCTATACAAGTGCAAAGTTGGCCAAGATCTATATATCCAGGATCGTATGTCTGCATGGAGTTCCGAGGACCATCGTATCGGATTGAGGAACACAATTTACTTCAAAGTTTTGGCATCAGTTACACCAGACTTTGGGAACGAGATTGGAGTTCAGTACAGCGTTTCACCCGCAGACAGATGGACAGACTGAGAGAGTAAATCAAATTTTGGAGGACATGTTGAGAGCCTGTGCGCTAGATTATGGATCTAGTTGGGATGACAATTTGCCGTATGCAGAGTTCTCATACAACAATAGCTACCAAGCCAGTTTGAAGATGGCACCATTTGAAGCCCTGTATGGACGCAGGTGCAGAACACCGTTGATGTGGGATGAGGTAGGAGACCGACAGTTGTTTGGACCAGACTTGATTAAAGAATCTGAGGAGAAGGTAAAACTGATCCGAGACCGACTGAAGATTGCTCAGTCCAGGCAGAAGAGTTATGCAGACTCAAAACGCAAGGAGGTAACCTACGAAATTGGAGACAGAGCATATCTGCGAGTATCGCCCTTGCGAGGAGTGAAACGTTTTGGAGTTAAGCGAAAGTTAGCCCCGAGATTTGTAGGACCGTATCGCATTTTGGAACGGATGGGAGAAGTTGCCTACAAGTTGGAGTTACCTGAGGGATTGTCAGGAGTCCACGATGTGTTCCACGTTTCACAGCTGAAGAAGTGTCATGCTGAGATGGCTAATATACCATTAAGAGATACAGTACCCTTGGAGGCGATTCAGTTGGACAGTGATTTGACTTACGAGGAGAAGCCAGTTAAGATTCTTGAGTTTGCTAGCAGAGTCACCCGCAGTAAGGTTATCAAGTTTTGCAAAGTTCAGTGGATCCACCATACCGAGGATGAAGCCACCTGGGAATGAGAGGATGATCTCCGCAAGGACCACCCATACCTATTTTCTAGCCAACCCGAATCTCGAGGGCGAGATTCATCTGAAGGGGGGTAGGTTTGTAACTTCCCAAATTTTCAATTTGGAATGTTATACATAGATCATCCATGCATATCATGATTTTTTGCATTTCCGTTCCGCAATCCTCGAAATCCTAAGCAACTCAAGGACCCACGGAGAGAGAGTTGGGGATTTTCCGGTGTTCATATTTCATTTTTATCAAATAATGAAACGAGGATTTTGATTTTTTGTAATTTTTCTCTCCGAAAAAAATATTTCATATTAAATCAAATGAGTGGAGATAATAGGACTTCTCCAAAATAATTGAAATATTGGAGGAAAAATATTAAAATCATTTATTGGATTTTATTCGGATTTTATTTGCATTAGAAAAATTGCACGTTTTAAAAATTGCATATTAGGGCCAAGAAAATGTTCAACTCGTCCTAAATATTTTATTTAGATGGTGAAAATTTGTTTTGGCATTTTTGGGTTTTTATTTATCTTTTTTTAGGATTTTATTTCAGTCGGCGAAGTTTTAAAAGAAAGGGGGTTCCCGCGCCGACTGGGCCTAAGGCCCAGCCGCCGCCTCCTGCGCGCGCACGCGCGCGCCGCCACCGACTCGGACGATGAGTCCGAGCCGGACTCCGTCGCCGCCGCCTTGCCCCCTCCTCCAAGCCGCCCCACCCCGCCCCCTTTATATATGCGCCGCCCGAGCCCCCACCGCCACCATCGCCGCCTCCCGCACCAAGCCCCGAGCCGCGCCGCGCCTCCCGCCGCCGCGAGCTGCCGCCGCCAAGCCCCACCGCCCAAGCCCTCGCCGGAGCCCGTCGCCGGAGGTAGCCGCCGGTTCCAACCGCCGGTTTTTCTAAAAAAACCGTTCAGTTTTATTTTTTTTCAAAACCCTAGTTTTCGTTTTTTAAATAGATCGGTTTTTCTCCGGTTTATTTTTTTAGCGAGTGTTCGCTCGTTCGTTCGTTTTAACAAACGCGTTCTTTGTTTAGATCCAGATAACGAACGTTCGTTCGTTAATCTGATCGTCATTTTTCTTTTTCTCGGATTTATTCCGCGATTTCTGATCCGATCTTAATTTCTGTTTATCTTTTCGCTCGTTTAACGGAATCAGGCGATTCAAGCGCCTGGAGTTTCGTCTCGAAACCCTCTTTCCGGTTCATCAACTCAAACAAGTTTTTGTTACTGTAAAATTTGACTTTAGTTCAGATTAGTAAACGAAGTGGTTTTCTTTCTCCGTTTAACTTTCGTTGCTTTGTTCGATTTGATTCTTTTTGTGTACCGAAGATCTTAAGTTGAACTTTCTGGTCAACCTCTCTTATTTGAGTTTTGCTTGTGCATCGTTGCTTGTTACTTATGTATGTTATTGTTTGCTTGCGATAGAATTCCCGGAGTGTGAAGCGTGTTACTACGAGTCTCTAGGATTCGTGGATCGTCAGCAAGGCAAGTAACACTTTGATCATATCCCATTATTACCCAGTTTTTATGCATTAGTTCCAATCCTCAAAGATTGCATGATTAGGATGTCATTAACTTGTGGGTTGGGAAGTAGTTGCTGAGGTAGAACCTATTGCCCTGTTATATTCAAACCCTTGGGAGTTACTTCTACGTATTGCTTATATTGCTATGCTATGCTCGTAGACGTGGTTTGGGTTTGAGTGAAATTCATGACAGACGTGAGATTGTTAATTAATGGTTCAACCTAAGGTGGAAACTTAAACAAACAACTGGGTGGATTGAGGCACCTGGGGAACCCAGTGTTTTCTATATTTTTTTTGGAAATCCCGGGGTACCTGTGTGATCTTCCTATGGTCCGCCACCCAGGCTCAAAGGGAACTGAGATGATTCATGCTAGAAACTTCCGTGTGCAGCCACAAGCTATTATGGGCTCTAACATAGTTGAGTAAGTTACGTGAAGCTTTTGAAGAGGTAGATCAGCAGGCAGTGGGACTTGTTGGTTTGGTATGGTCTACCCGGAGTAGAGAGTTAAGGTTTCTGAAAGACTGTGTCTCGGTCATCCGCTTCTCAAACACCATGTAGTGCGAGAAATCCAACAGAGGCGATTGAGTCTTGTGGGGAAAAGTGCGCAAACCTCTGCAGAGTGTACAATCTAATCATGGTTAGCCGTGTCCCCGGTTATGGACAATTCTTGAGTATCTAGTACTTGGGTTATCACATGTATCTCACCATGTTTAATTAATACTGTTGGGTTGTTAATCACTTCAATTGGGATTGAGTTGGGGGTACCTTCTCAATGATGTTTCAACCACCATGATAGTTAAATAAAAATCTATTCCTTTGTTGTAGGGAAAAATTGGCTTTTCGCAAAAACTATAACCATAGAGCTTTCCACCAGCCATATATGCATGTAGTGATAGCATTATTCTATTTCTGCTCTACTGTGTTATATTGCCAGCATATTCCATGTGCTGACCCATTTTCGGGCTGCAACGTATTATGTTGCAGACTTTTCAGACGAGGAGTAAGGTTCGTTAGGTCATTGCCGTGCAGCTCAGCTATGTCGTTGGAGTTGATGGGCTCACCTTATCTTCCAAGCCTTCCGTTGTTATCGCATTAGATGGCCTTAAGCCATATTATTGTAATAAGTTCTCTTTTAGACTTTTTGATGTAATAAGTGTGTGATTGCTACTCTGTTATAAATCCTCGAGTACTATGTGTGTCAGCATTACCGATCCAGGGATGACACTGAAGCACAGAGACTTGACCATCTGAGGTCGGGTTGCCACAAATGTCAAAAACATAGAAAAGGGATCACAAAGTGAGGACGAGGACGAGGAGCCCCGGCAGCCGAACACTGCAGGGCAGAAGAAATTTCCCCCCGAGTCAAAATGGTGAACATGATATACGCTACACACATCCCCAAAAGGGAGCGTAAGCGAGCACTAAGGGACGTCTACGCGGTAGAGCCAGTCGCGCCAAAATTCAATTCGTGGTCGTCATTCCGGCACCTTCGATCGTCAAGATCACCCAACTAGTATCCGGCATGGCGGTTCAGCCGCACTGGTCCTCGACCCAATCATCGACGGATTTCACCTAACACGAGTCCTAATGGACGGTGGTAGCAGCCTCAACCTGCTCTATCAGGATACAGTGCGGAAGATGGGTATTAATCCATCACGAATCAAACCAACAAAGACTACCTTTAAAGGAGTCATACCAGGCATAGAGGCCCGATGTACGGGCTCAATCACGCTGGAGGTGGTCTTTGGTTCTCCGGACAACTTCCGAAGCGAAGAGTTAATCTTCGATATCATCCCCTTCCGCAGCGGCTACCACGCACTGCTTGGATGAACCGTGTTTGCTAGATTCAACGCAGTGCCACACTATGCTTATCTCAAGCTCAAGATGCCCGGTTCACGCGGCGTCGTAACAGTCAATGGCAATACTGAACGCTCCCTCCGAACAGAGGAGCACACTGCCGCCCTAGCAGCAGAGGTACAAAGCGGCCTTCTCAAGCAACATCATAACCTAGCTGCCAAGCCCCTGGACGTCATTAAAAGGGTCCGGACCACACTGCAACAGGACAACATGGCTCGTCAAGAGCTCGATTAGCAATTCAGCCTCTGTCCCAGTCCCGATGAGGTAGTGGCATTCATACCACGCGTCCATAACTACGCACTCAAAATTCCATGGGCATCGACGAAGGCACAAGCTATCCCGGGATCCAAGGTTCGGCTAGACCGATCCCAGACACACATATAACTTTACTATCTCCTTTTCCCTTGTTGTAGGTTTCTCCTATGGGGGCCTCCTTCAAACGGCCTGACTAATGACCCCGTCAAAGGACAAACACACCGGATTGACATGGAGCACATGCGTACATGGGAAGCCCTAGAGGCTAACCGTTTTCAGGACCCACGTGCAGCTCGCCTTCAGGTATGGCATGTAAAATAGATGGTTTCGTACTGCATCATTTTGTACCAATGTGCTTGGACGCATTAACTCAACTATAATGGAAACAGTTCATGATCAAAATTCAAGGGCTCCAGATCCTATCTCTGTTCTCCCTCTATTTTCCTTTATATTACTTATTTCCTAGCAACCGTACACTCTGGTACAATTCATATTTGCCAGGGGCTCCCCATCGCCCCACCATATGGCAACAAAGTCCGAACAATCCTTAAAGATAAGTTCGGCACCCCGAATTTAGCATTATACGCATTGGCTCTGAATCATGTCTTTGGTCAATAGTTGGGTTGCCCAGCTCCTGTGCTTGCTACCCTATGTTTCGCTAAATCGGCTAGGGTAGTAAAGGGAGAACTACTGCGATTGTTCCCTGGCCTTGACCAGATGAGCACCTCAGTAGAGAAAGCTGAAAACTGACTGTCATGATATGGCGAGAGCTGGTTAGCTATTCGAGGGTTACAAATCGTTGGAGATTTTTTCCGCATTATGCGAAAGATCGGCACTTCCCGATCACATGCTAACAGCACCCCGGCTTGAACCAAGGGCTGCGCCCTGATGACCCACAAGTATAGGGGATCTATCGTAGTCCTTTCAATAAGTAAGTGTGTCGAACCCAACGAGGAGCAGAAGGAAATGATAAGCGGTTTTTAGCAAGGTATTCTCTGCAAGTACTGAAATAAGTGGTAACAGATAGTTTTGTGATAAGATATGTAACGAGCAACAAGTAACAAAATTAAATAAAGTGCAGCAAGGTGGCCCAATCCTTTTGTAGCAAAGGACAAGCCGGAACAAACTCTTATAATTGGAAAAGCGCTCCCGAGGACACATGGGAATATCGTCAAGCTAGTTTTCATCACGTTCATATGATTCGCGTTCGATACTTTGATAATTTGATATGTGGGTGGACCGGTGCTTGGGTGATGTTCTTACATGAACAAGCATCCCACTTATGATTAACCTCTATTGCAAGCATCTGCAACTACAACAAAAGTATTAAGGTAAACCTAACCATAGCATGAAACATATGGATCCAAATCAGCCCCTTATGAAGCAACGCATAAATTAGGGTTTAAGCTTCTGTCACTCTAGCAACCCATCATCTACTTATTACTTCCCAATGCCTTCCTCTAGGCCCAAATAATGGTGAAGTGTTATGTAGTCGACGTTCACATAACACCACTAGAGGCTAGACAACATACATCTTATCAAAATATCAAACGAATACCAAATTCACATGACTACTCATAGCAAGACTTCTCCCTTGTCCTCAGGAACGAACGTAATTACTCACAAAGCATATTCATGTTCATAATCAGAGGGGTAATAATATGCATATAGGATATGAACATATGATATTCCACCAAATAAACCAACTAGCATCAACTACAAGGAGTAATCAACACTACTAGCAACCTACTAGCACCAATCCCGGACTTTGAGACAAGAATTGGATACAAGAGATGAACCAGGGTTTGGAGATGAGATGGTGCTGGTGAAGATGTTGATGAAGATTGCCCTGTCCTGATGAGAGGAGCGTTGGTGATGACGATGGTGATGATTTCCCCCTCCGGGAGGGAAGTTTCCCCAGCAGAACAGCTCTACCGGAGCTCTAGATTGGATCCGCCAAGGTTCCGCCTCATGGCGGCGGAGTCTCATCCTGAAAAGTTCCTCCTTATTTTTTCTCATCGAAAGACCTCATATAGGAGAAGATAGGCGTCGGAGAGCCACCAGGGGGCCCATGAGGTAGGGGGCGCGCCCTAGGGGGGGCGCCCCCCACCCTCGTGAGCAGGGTGTGGGCCCCCTGGCCTTCATCTTTGGCGTGGATTTTTCTTTATTTCTTTTAAGACGTTCCGTGGAGTTTCAAGACTTTTGGAGTTGCGCAGAATAGGTCTCTAATATTTGCTCCTTTTCCATACCAGAATTCCAACTGCCGGCATTCTCCCTCCTTATAAAATAAGAGAGAATAGTCATAAGTATTGTGACATAAAGTGAAATAACAGTCCATAATGCAATAAATATCGATATAAAAGTATGATGCAAAATGGACATATCATGCCCATGCTTTATTATAAAACTCCTATGGCTAAGTGAGGGCGTTTAAGCTGTATAGTCTGATTGCATTGTTCGTTGCGCTTGACAACTCCTTCAAGGACCATACAATTGGATCAAGATTGTCTAGATTCCATCCCGAACACCTCTGTACTACCTACGAGAGGGCAGAAGCCGACGACTGGCCAACCCTCATATTACATACAACACGGCCACACAGGAGGAAACAATTAAATCATAACAAAATTACATCATAAAACATGCTTTGTTTTTCATAATACAAGGCAATGGCAACATGAATGCATTAATTCAAACACCATGTCCTGCGAGCATTGTGTCGCTGCAAGGCGAGACCCCTCTAGGACATTCGCAAAATACCGTTCGGGTGTGCGGTGCTCCTTGCCCTCCGGTGGCCCTCTGATCACCTTGACGGCGTCCATCTTCGCCCACCACATCTTGCAACGGGCGAAGGCCATGTGTGCACCTTCAACGCAGGCCGAGCGCTTGACGACGTCCAGCCAAGGATAGGCGTTCACCATCCGCCTCACAAGCTTGAAGTAGCTGCTCGGCATAGCTTCGGCTGGCCATAGCCGGATTATCAAATCCTTCATGGCTAGTTCGGCCACCCTATGCAGCTCCACCAGCTGCTTCAGCTGATCGGTGAAGGACACAGGATGCTCCAGCGCCGCATATTGCGACCAGAACAGCTTCTCCGTAGAACCCTCTCCTTCGGCTCGATAGAACTCCGTGGCGTCTGATACACAGCATGGTAAATCCGCAAAAGCTCGTGGGGAACTCCGAACCCGGGTTAGTAAAAGGTACTACTTCTCTGCATACTTGCTTTGCATCTTAAATGCCTTACCCGCCGTGATCTTCTTGGCCTCCTGGATCTCCTGGAGGGCAGCCTGGGCCTCATTCCGTGCGGTCTCCGCGCTCTGACGAGCCTTGGCGATTTCAGCCCCTTGAACCGACGCATCATGCTCCAAGGATTTGCATTTTTTCACCACATCCTGGAGCTCATGCTGGACTTCTTTGACCCGGGCCTTGAGCTTCTTACGGGCGGCTTGCTACTGGACAGCCTTCTCCTCGGCCTCGCCCAGGGCCTTCTTCAGGGCCTCGACCTCGGTCGTGGCTCCTGCACATATTAAGACACTATGATCAATATACAGCGCCTACTCCTTCCGAACACCCAGCAAGTCGTCACTCACCTTGCTTCTCCTGGAGCCGAACCTTAACCTCGGCGAGCTCGTTCTCGGTCCACTCCAGCCTCTGCCTTAGTTCAGGGAGTTCGGCAGCATGTGAGGTTGCGGCCAACAGCGACGCCTGCTTATTCATACATATTACATTAGTCTCCTATAACAAAAGATTGATCCTCTGTCCGGTTCTTCTTACCGAACACCGGAAAATGTCTCAGGGGCTATTGTCTACATAGGTTTTTTTTCTCTTTCTTACCTCGAAACCCGTCAACAGGCTGCTGCAGGCTTCATTCAGTCCACTCTTGGCGGACTGTACCTTCTCGATCACCACACCCATAAGGACACAGTGTTCGTCCACGACGGAGGCGCCTCGAAGCGCCTCCATCAAGTTATTCGGCGCCCCTGCATGGACAGGGGCCACCGGTGGAAGCGGCTCACCCCCTCCTTCAAAGGGGGCTGCTCGCCTGACTCCGGATCCATATGGGTCTCCAGAATCGTATTCGGTTGAGGGCCGAACTGAATGCGGCCCTCTTTGCCAATCTCCATGGGGATCGGTTCCCCCATGTGTCCGGCAGTGGAGGTCTCGCCTTGTGGCGTCTCCCAGACAGCATCCTGGGCTCCTCCACGGTTCGGAGCAGTCCACCGGGATAACAATTCGGTGTTGTCCCTGGCCCCGGGGGAATAGACAGGCGGTGGCGACATGCTCGCCATCTCCGACGAAGCCAACGAACCTCCAGATGAGGATCGCTGGATAAGGTTGCGGGCCGGACAGCAATAGCACAATTAACTGTGTCAAGATAAATGAAGAGAAAGGGCCAGATGCGTGCATGAGCAAGCCATGTCACTTACAATGCGGCCTGGGGCTTAGTGCGGTGGGCGTCTTTCCGGACTGCTCTCAACGTCCCACGCGGTGTTGACCGCTGGGACGCTCTTCCCCTTCTTGGGCCTTTCCGCCTCCGGATACGCCAAAGCCTCCCTCTTCTTCTTCCTCTCCTCAGGAGGAGGGTTGTTTTCCTCCTCCTCCTCCTCCTCCTCCTCTTCCTCGCCATTGTCCTTAGGGATAGAGGAATGAGCTTCGTCATCTTCGGACGTCACGTCCGAAGTGCCCTTGTGACGGGGGTCACTCTTGGCCCCCTTGGCCTTCTTCTTGGCCTTGTTCTCCGGCGCCTTATAAGGCGCCGACACCAACATCTTCGCTAGACGCGGGATGCCCGGTTCTTCAGGTAGCGGAGCCGGACACTGGATCCGCTTCGCCCTCTCCATCCAGCCCTGGAAATGCAATGATAAGCTCATATGTCATCCTTGAAACGATTAAGTTGGGGATACATCGAAAAATAACATACCTCGCTGGCAAGGTGTTTACAATCGTGACCACAGTCTGAATCCGTGGTCGGTGGTTTCTCGTTGCCCTTAAAGAGCAACTTCCATGCGCCTTCGTGAGTAGTCTCGAAGAGCCTCACCAGGGTTTGATGCTTCTTCGGGTCGAAATCCCACAGAGGACGGCTTCGGCGCTGGCACGGAAGGATCCGGCAAACTAGCATCACCTGGATCACATCAACGAGCTTGACTTTCTTGGTTACCATGCTTTGAATGCGCGTCTGCAGCGCTATCACCTCATCAGGGGAACCCCAGTCCGGACTCTTCTCGACCCAGGAGGCGAGTCGCATGGGAGCGCCGGAGCGTAATTCGGCAGCTGCGGCCCAGGTGGTGCTGCGAGGTTCTGTGATGTAGAATCACTGCTTCTGCCACTCCTCTACCATGTCCACAAAAATGCCTTTGGGCCATGAGACGTTGGACAGCTTGCTCACCATGGCTCCTCCGCACTCCACGTGCTGGCCATCCACCACCTTCGGCTTTACGTTGAAGACTTGGAGCCACAGCCCGAAGTGGGGTTGGATGCAGAGGAAGGCCTCACACACGAAGATAAACGCCCAGATGTTGAGGAAGGAATTTGGGGACAGATCATGGAAATCTATCCCGTAATAATACATCAGCCCGCGGATGAAAGGGTGGAGTGGAAACCCTAGCCCACGGAGGAAATGGGGATGAACACTACCCTCTCGGTGTGCTTCGGCGTGGGGATGACTTGTCCCTCGGTTGGCAGGCGGTGAGCTATCTCCTTCGCCAAATATCCGGCCGCCCGAAGCTTAGTAATGTCCTCCTCCTTGACGGAGGAGACCATCCACTTGCCCTGGCCTCCGGATCCGGACATGGTTGCTTGAGTGGAAAGGAGATGAGAACTTGGGCGCTAGAGCTCGAGATCGGAAAGGCGGAGACAGAGAGAGGGCATGAGAGAGGAAGAGGGAATCCTTATCCCCTTATAAAGGCAACGAATATTAAATGCCTCCTCACTCGCCTAAAGATTCGCCTATTCCCAAGGGCTATGTAAACGACACGGTTGGGTTACCCATGCCCGCATTAATGAGAATCCCGTGATAAGGGGACACGATCTCTACTTTGACAAGACATGCCAATAGCAACCGCATCTCGGGGCGTGGGGCGTCGAAACATGAAAGCGGTTTGGAATTATGGATGGTCCGGATATTATCATCGCATCTGAAGACTATCTTGAAGTTTGGATAGAAGGGAACCCGCCTTGCAATGCCGAAGACAATCCGCGCGCCGGACTCCTCATAACTGAAGCCAGGTTCAGGTGCTACTGAGGGAGTCCTGGACTAAGGGGTCCTCGGGCATCCGTCCTGTTATCCATGGGCCAGACTGATGGGCTGTGAAGACATGAAGGCCGAAGACTATACATGTGTCCGGATTGGACTCTCCTTGGCATGGAAGGCAAGCTTGGCGACCAACTATGAAGATTCCTTCTGATGTAACTGACTCTATGTAAACCCTAGATCCCCTCAGTGTCTATATAAACCGAAGGGGTTAGTCCGAAAAGTATATACTCATTACCGTAGTCATACAGGCTAGGCTTCTAGGGTTTAGCCATTACGATCTCGTGGTAGATCAACTCTTGTAACACTCCTATTCATCAATATCAATCAAGCAGGACGTAGGGTATTACCTCCATAGAGAGGGCCCGAACCTGGGTAAACATTGTGTCCCCTGTCTCCTGTTACCATCGATCCTAGACGCACAGTTCGGGACCCCCTACCCGAGATCCGCCGGTTTTGACACCGACACCCCCTTTCCTCCCTTCTTCCCTCTCCTTCCATCTTTCCTAATGCCAACAAAGGGAAGGGGGAATCCTACTCCCGGTGGGAGTAGGACTCCTTGGGAGGCGCCTAGAGAGGCCGGCCCCCTCCCCCTCCTCCACTCCTTTATATACTGGGAGGGGGGCACCCCATAGACACACAAGTTGATCATTGATCTTTTAGCCGTGTGCGGTGCTCCCCTCCACCATAATCCACCTCGATAATATCGTAGTGCTGCTTAGGCGAAGCCCTGTTCCGGTAGCAACATCATCACCGTCATCACGTCATCGTGCTGACGAAACTCTTTGTCGGTGTCAAAACCGGCGGATCTCGGGTAGGGGGTCCCGAACTATGCGTCTAAGGCGGATGGTAACAGGAGGCGAGGGACATGATGTTTACCCAGGTTCGGGCCCTCTTGATGGACGTAATACCCTACGTCCTGCTTGATTGATCTTGATGATATGAGTATTACAAGAGTTGATCTACCACGAGATCGTAGAGGCTAAACCCTAGAAGCTAGCCTATGGTATGATTGTTGTTCTACAGACTAAACCCTCCGGTTTATATAGACAGCGGAGGGGCTAGGGTTACACAGAGTCGGTGTCACATCCCTAGCAAGTCACTACAAGTCCTTGCATCAATCATCTTGCATCATGTTTAAATTCATGAAAGTTGAATTGGGGAAAGTGGAAAGCCTCAGAAATCATTTCAAAAAAATGATCACCATTAATAAATTGCTTCAAATAAACCCAACAAAAAGTTCCTGTTCATTTCTGAAAATATTGGCAAGAGGTAAAATTCAAACCAATATTTTTGGAATCTTAGAAATACTTATTTTGGGACTTTGAATTAAATGAGTAAATATTTGAATTGGATTTATATTTACAATACATTAACTATAAGTCCAGAAATTTTGAAACTCCATGTGTGACTTTGGTTTTGTCCATTTGATCCACATGCAAATTTTCAGAAGCTTATAAATTGATTTGGTACTTAAATCAAATCAAAACAAACAACAAAAAATTAGAAAACAGAAACAAACTAGCAGAGAGAGAACCCACCTGGGCCTTACCTGTAGCCGGCCCAGCTAGTTGCCAAGCCCACCAGGGGCAGGGGCGTCTTCCTCCCCGCGCCAGTAGGACGCCACGCGCATGGTCGCCGCACGCCGGCACGCTCCGAGCCACCTCCTGCTTCCGCCGACGCTGTTGGCTGGCTGGAGACGCCACGCAATCCCCCCCCGACCCCTCTGGTCTATCCACTCCTCCTCTCCCCTCTTCTGCTCTCTCCCCGCAGCGCACCCGAGCGTGCTCGTCGCCGCCGCTTGCTGCTGCCACGGCCACCGTCATCTCCTCGCCTCACCATCGTGTCCTAGAGCTCTGCCATCGTCGCCTACGCCTCCCCTACGACTCACGTGCTACCGGACGCCCCCGGACGATCTCACCGAGCTCGTCTTCAACCTCCCGATGCCGGAGATCCCCTCGCCGCCCTGCTTCGCTCCGGTTCCTCCCCGGGGCTGTCGTCTGTGTTGCCGTGACCGCTGTAAGCCACTGACCCTTCTCCCCCTCCCTCCGTTCACTCTCTCGTGCACCGTACGCGCCGCCTCAAGCTCGCCCGCACGCACCGCCGCCTGTGCTCGCCGCCGACGTGTCTCCGGCCATCTAATGGTCTGGCCGTCATGCGCAGTGTCCTCCCCGCGCCGCGTAGAGCATGTAGGTGCCACGCACGAGCCACCACGGCCGTCACAGCGATGACCCCGAGTTCACCCGAGCTCCGGCAGCCGCGAAGGTCATCGTCGGTGACTACTCCGGCCACCCCAGGCCCAACTACCACCACTACTCGATGCGGACGTGCGTCTGCATCACATAGATGCCCTCCGCCGGCCATTTGGTCACCGGAGACGCAAACCCGAGGCTCGCCACCGCGACTGACCTCACCGGCGTCAAGTCGCCGGTGGGGTTGACCCACTTTGACCATGACTGCCCCCCTTGTGTCGATGACATGTGGGGCCGGCCTCTGAGTAGACTTAGTTTAGGTTTTAATTAGTCCTAATTACCACTGTTGGAGGTTACTCACCTTGCTAACTAACTCTGTATCACTGACATGTGGGGCCATGCCCTAATTAAGTTAGGTTAGTATTTAACATAGCACTAACTAACAGAGTTAGTTTGTTGTGTCACTGACCTAAGGGTCCCATAGGTCAGGGTTGACCTGGCTGACTCCGTTGACCTGCTGACCTTAGCCTGACGTCATGCTGATGCAGTATATGTTTCTAGGATTTTAAATAAATCAGAAATGATTTATTTATTTTCAGAAAATACCCTAAACTTCTAAAAATCATAGAAAATAAACTATAACTCCAAATGAAATAAGTTATATATGAAAAATTATCAGAAAAATATGAAGAATCTGTTTATGCCATGATCATGCATGTTTGAAAAAGTTAACCTCACTGAATAGGAAAAATGATGATTAGGGCAATTTATGAAATAACATTTGGAGTTGGAATTTGATCTTGTTTGAGTTCCACTTCAATTAAATTGGCTAGATATTGCATTAGGTCAATTCAGTACCTTAATATGTCATATCATTCATTCACTTGTGCATTGCATTAGTTGAATGTTGTTTATGTTCCCTTGCCGGTAATTGTCCCCTCTCAGTAGACGTGTTTCGACGACGAGTTCGATGACACCGATGAAGAGTTATACTATCTTCAGAAGTGACAAGCAAGCAAAACCCCCTTGTTCATTCCGATACAATCCCACTCTCTCGCTCCTGCTCTCTTTTACTACATTAGGACAACAACGATTCAACTGCTACATGCTGTGGTAGTTGAACCCCTTTCCTCTGCATGACCTGTCGTTGCCACAGTAAATAGATGAAACCCACTAGCATGAGTAGGAGTTGTTTGAGCCCTGATGTGCCTACTCATTCATGTTTGCCTGTCATGCCTACTATTGCTTAGAGTTGTGTCAGGTCTGATTCATCGGGGATGAATTAGAAAGTTGTGAACATGTCCTAATGTGTGTGGGCTAAGTGTGTTGAACACGATTTGGTAAAGGTATCGACGAGAGGCCATGTAGGAGTACATGGTGGGTTGTTTCATTGGAACCGTCCTTAAGCACCGAGATCTGTATGTATGATTTAAGAACCAGTTACTACCATGCATTGGGATCCTTAATTGACCCTCTCGGCTTCTTAACCACCCTAGTCCTCTGTCCAGGAGTTGCAACTAGTTTCTGGTGTTTGTAGGATATGGGTTGGCGGCCGGGCGTAGCGCTGACCCTAGGGGTGGGCTATGATGCGGTAGATACACCATGGCCGGGCATGCCGGGCGCCCGTTTGGTGTCTCGGAACCCTGTACACATCGTTCGGGGCCGTATGTGGAAACCTCGGCCGGACTCCCTGTGGATGGAACCTAGATAGGCGATAAACTTGGACTAGAGACTTGAGTGTTTAGGTAGGCCGTGGCCGACACCCTCATTGGGCTTCCGCTTGAAGGTTGCCGAGTACATGTCGTGTAAATGACGGTAAGTGGTGAGAGCGTGTATGAAGAAGTACACCCCTGCAGGGTTAACATCATCTATTCGAATAGCCGCGCCCGCGGTAAAGGACTACTTGGTTGCCTATACAGTTCATAGACAAGTGAAAGTGCATACTCTAAAATGCGCAAGATAAGCGTGAGTGCTATGGATGGCGTTCTCGTAGGGAGACGGGAGCGGATCCATAGTGGTGTATTGATCTGGTGAATATGTGGACTCGTGTGCGCCACCTCAAAAGAGTTGCTTGCAGTCGTAGTTCAGGTTAGCCACTGAGTCAAAGCTGGCTTGCTGCAGTTAAACTCCACTACCCCTTTGTTGATACCGATGCATATGTAGTTAGTTCTGATGTAAGTCTTGCTGGGTACATTTTTACTCACGTTTGCTTAATTTATGTTTTTGCAGAGAAACTTCAGTCTCGCTAGTAGTTCCACGTGGACTTCGACGTTTAGCTTGTTACCTCAGCTACGATCTTGTGCCCTCGGCAGGATCTGGTAGATAGTTAGGCTTCTCAGCCTTTTTCATTTGTAGATGTCTGTACTCAGACATGTTAAGCTTCCGCATGTGCTTTGTCTGGTATGCTCTGAATGTTGGGTCATGAGACCTATGTTTGTAATATCTGGCTCTTCGGAGCCTAATGAATAAATACTTTGAGTCGTAGAGTTTTGTTGTGATGCCATGTTGTATTTGCACATATCGAGCATATTGTGTGTATGTTATTGAAATGCTTGGTATGTGTGGGATCCGACAATCTAGTTGTTTATCCTTGGTAGCCTCTCTTATGGGGAAATGTACTCTGGTGTTTCCACTGAGCCTTGGTAGTCTGCTACAGCCCGGTTTACTGGAGTCCTGCTAGCCCAGTACAACTGCTCAAGAACACTTAGACTGGCCGGCATGTGATTCACTTTGTTCCTGTGTCTGTCCCTTCGAGGAAATGTCACGCGGTGACTTCCGGAGTCCTGCTAGCCTGCTACAGCCCGGATTCCCGGAGTCCTGTTAGCCCAGTTGCTACAGCCCAGATTCACACGCTGATGACCGACATGTTCGATGTTATTTCATGTATGCATGTCCCCGTAAGTTAGTGCCACTTTGGGTTCACGACTAGTCATGTCGGACCGGGTTCTCTGTCATATGGATTCTAGCGACACTATCATATACGTGAGCCAAAAGGCACAAACGGTCTCGGGCCAGGTAAGGTGGCACATGTGGGAATACCGTGCGTGAGGCCGCAAAGTGATATGAAGTGTTACATGCTAGATCGGTGTGACTTAGGATCAGGGTCCTGACAGCTTTGGTATCAGAGCCTGACTGCCTGTAGGATTACGAAGCCAAACTGGTCGAAGTTGAGTCTAGAAATGCTTTAGTTATATAAGGGAATTGATTGTGGAAGGGAACGTAAGGCTCTTTTTACTCCTTTACCTTATGCCCTTCTGATCTGAGTCAACCTCTTCTTTTCTACGGGGTTAAGAAACTAGGCCTTCTCATCTATCCATCAGGATGACGTGTTACTAATCCATAGACTTATAGGATTGATGGATTCATGTCGCATTTTAATTTCTAGTACTTCTATGTGTTCATAGTTGGTTGCGGAACCTTGATATTGTGATGTTGAGTGGTTATGCCACCATTTTGCAGGATGTCTCAAATCTTTTTGAGCATTTACAGCCGTTATGCTGTCCGAGTCATCCCAGGTTACTAAATAGTCTGATGCATTTGCAAATCCTTTCTTTCCATTCTTGATGTCCTTTTGGTCAAAATAAGCACACCAATCGGTGCATTGAGGTACTCTATTGCCTCGGTATATATGTTGGGGCTATTATTATGACCCTAGGTGTTTTAGGGAGTCACCTAGTAATCTAGCCATGTTTTGTGTTCCCAGTGTGATGATTCTGGCCACCATCCTCGAAAGCATCTCGTGATGCCATTAAGTCAGTAGGCCTTCTATTTCTGGGTTTTGAACCCGAGATTCACCCTACTTACTTCATGTTGATAGTGTTTGCTCGTTCCTTTAGGTTATTAGTAACCATTGCATTAGTCCTCGAGGTCTGTGGTATTTCCTTCTTCCAAATACTATGAACCACTTATGGCAGAAGTTTGTTGGATCAAAAGATCGCAATTAGAGTACTCTTGAGGAGTTCTCCATTCATAATTGTGATTCTGCCAGTTCTACCTTTCTGCATGGGTTATCTGGAAGAAACCTGTTGAACTTGGTTCAACATATTAATCTATGCATCTACAACTCACAAAGATAGATGTCCCTTTGAGTTGTCCCTTTTCATTTGTATTCCGACCATCGTCTATCAATTGATAGTCAGGAGTAATTGTGCATCTGTGTTACCAATGCTTATTATTATTGTGGTCTGTCAAGCCATTCTATTTCAGAATGACTAGGAGAAACAAACTTCAGTACCTCATCCATATCTAGGGTTGGGTCAAAGTAGTCGTATTTCACAGACCAAAATGCCAATCCAGCTTTTGCTCTGTTCTACCTTGGAGTATTACCCCCTGTATGTCAGGATTGTCATGAGAATTGCACCATCTCTCATGAATTCTTGATGCAGTGATACTTCTTGCCATCATTTTTCAATCCTTGGTCCCGTGTTGTCGCAATCGGAATGCCGACAAGTGAACCATGATGTGTGAAACCAATACTCCTAGCAACTGTGTTGCTTAGTAGTTAATGGACATTAATATCATTCTTAGCATGTTGGTTATCGAATCACTATACTAGGATTGATCGTGCTACCTTGTCCTTATTTCTGGTGCACTCTTCAATCTTTGAGTTAGGATTGAATCCCTTGCTCTTATGATCTAGTCGTCTTGCCTTGAAAAGCAAGATTGTTCTCGAGGTTAGGGACATATCAGTGGTTCGTGATTTTCCGAATATCTTCTCGGAAGTATCACCAGGTTGTTCCCTGACCGTTATGTTGAGCTCGTGATCAAGCTGGTTTCTTGTAAACCACTCTTTCTCCAAGAATCTGTGTTGGATACCCCTGAGCTAGTTGGTTAAGCCAGACAAGAACTTGGAGAGTTGGAAGACAAAAGTTTGTTTGGCTTAGTTCATTTCAAGGGATATCTTTTGTGTGTGTGTATTGAAGAAAGATATCTTTCATCGATTGACCTTCGTGATCATTTGTTGGATCTACTGTCTTCTCCAAACTCTGACTTGAGCATGGGCTATCGCCAAATCAAATCAGAACCAATGATATTCGTAATGTTATCTTACTCGTGGTTGATCCCTCGAGCATACACCATTACATCTTTTGGTCTGACCAATTCTATCACCTTGTTCACATAGTCGTGGAATTCCATTTTATGGAAATCTTGATAAATTGTTCTTGAGCCCATCGACAACATCCTTATCTCCTCCATGATGTTGTTGGACATCAAGCTATTGTTGGAAACTTTGTAAACAATGCCTTCGTGTTCCGTCCATGAGGTATATATTTGGATGAGAGAAGTGACTTCCTCTAGTTCATGTGCATTTGAAGCAAGTTGCCGCTGTGAATTCGAGAAAGTTTGTTTTTGCTTCCTCTGGAATCATCCCAAGTCAGTCATGCATATGTGCGAAGTATTCTGTGGTCTGAAGACTTTCAACCTTCATTCTATATGTATCCCTAGCACACCAAGCCACTGATTGATGTGTTCAAAGATAATAAGTTCTAAGTGCTAGTCCTGAAGGTACCAGACGGATTTGTACAAGATTCCGTTATCCTCGATGATGGTTCCCAACTAGAACTCGGTAGTGTTTTGTTATAAGACTACCATGTGGT
This sequence comes from Triticum urartu, assembly GCF_056163025.1. NCBI lineage: Eukaryota > Viridiplantae > Streptophyta > Magnoliopsida > Poales > Poaceae > Triticum > Triticum urartu. The sequence goes on from NC_141875.1 coordinate 454,237,009, forward strand.
CATGCTTGTCTAGGACAGTGTGTTCACACGTGTGTAGCAGAACCAGCTCATGTTTTGGAGCTTGCTATCGTAGATCATTTCCTGAGAATCTCGCAACGTCACCTCGTCAATTTGTGTTGCAAACTTTCATTTTTATTTCCAGACCCGACGAGTCTAGATTATTCTGACACCAACCAGATCTGAATCTCAGGCAGATATGATGGTTGGAACATTTCCCAAGAGCTATAATATTGGTCTCTCTGTAACCGGTTGAGTGGATGTCGTGGCCAACACACCCAACCGGAAGACCTATTATTGAAGTATCTTGCTTGAAGAAGTTGGCCACCTCCCCATAAGGACCTCACAAGATTTACTTCCGTAGCTATTCCTTATGGATTCTTGAGCTCCCGAAGTCCGACCTTTTATTTGATGTTCTAGATACCAAACCATATTAATAAATGGGTTACGCTAGCACATCAAGGAGAACATTAGAAGCGGAGTGCTAAATGTCTCTCGGTCGATCATCCAGATTTTGATCCCTTGGCCTCGCTAAGGTGAAATCTGAGAAAGTGTTATCTTTCTTTGCATCTGCATCTTCCACCATTATTCATCATGGTAGCATGTTGTGTTGCCAGGATCCTTGACACGGATATTGGTAAAAATTGATGAATATGTAAATTCTCAAGTTCTTGAGAGCACGCGCAAGCACTAGGATTTATCGTCGGCATTAATTGGGATCCGCTCTCAATTTCCTGGGTTATGCTATAACCTTTCCAATTGTGGAATCTCTCTCTTTTGTTGGGTTTCTCCCCAGTTACTAGAATCATTCCCAGCATTTGCATTTTGTTCCCAGCTTGCACCGCCATTGTGTCATCCTACTATGGACTACCCTTCTTAGTAATTACTGATCAGGATCATTTTCAAAAGTGGACTTACCATGGGTCCCATCCATTTCCGATGATAAGCAAAAATCATCCCTTGCGTTGTCTTCAACAAGGTAGTCCACATCATCCATTCTAGTCCGGGTATGCTATCCCTTCGTACTCCGCTAAACAATTGTTGTGATTTGCCTTAGGCTAGTACAAAGAGTGTCAATGATCTCTGAATCAAAAGTAATTCTTTTTGCCACTTAAGGGAATATTTCTGCGAGTCACCTTCCTCTAAGATGTCTTCTTATGGTATCATGGAAACTCAACTCCTCACTACATTGACAACCGTTCACCACCTTCTTAAGCGAGAAATTGTTGTCTACCTAGTGAACCTTCGTCATCTGTTACACTCCATCCCTCTGGATGTATGTTTCATGTCTCAGCTCAAGAGATGTTTCAATGTCTCATTCCGTGAGTTAACCATCGGTTGTTCGATCTTCGAGAAGATTGATCCTTCTAGATTTTTTCCTTTTCTTCTCGATGCCATGTTGGTTGGAGTTCTCAGAGCAAGACGTCGAGACAAAGATGGTGACGAATCAACGTTCTTACAAAGTGCAACCTGGATCGTGAAGATTGTGTTAGTTTGCGTTTCCCCTTCATCTTACCCTACGCTTGAATCTCGGGACGAGATTCTTTTTTAGTGGGGGTGAGTTGTCACATCCCTAGCTAGTCACTGCTTATCCTTGCATCAATCATCTTGCATCATGTTTAAATTCATGAAAGTTGAATTGGGGAAAGTGGAAAGCCTCAGAAATCATTTCAAAAAAATGATCAACATTAAAAAAATTGCTTCAAATAAACCCAACAAAAGTTCCTGTTCATTTCTGAAAATATTGGCAAGAGGTAAAATTCAAACCAATATTTTTGGAATCTCAGAAATACTTATTTTGGGACTTTGAATTAAATCAGTAAATATTTGAATTGGATTTATATTTACTATATATTAACTATAAGTCCAGAAATTCTGAAACTCCATGTGTGACTTTGGTTTTGTCCATTTGATCCACATGCAAATTTTCAGAAGCTTATAAATTGATTTCGTACTTAAATCGAATCAAAACAAACAACAGAAAATTAGAAAACAGAAACAAATTAGTAGAGAGAGAACCCACCTAGGCCTTGCCTGTAGCTAGCCCAGCTAGCTGCCAAGCCCACTAGGGATAGGGGCATCTTCCTCCTCGCGCCAGTAGGACGCTGCGCGCGTGGTCGCCGCACGCCGGCATGCTCCAAGTCACCTCCTGCTTCCGCCGATGTTGTTGGCTGGCTGGAGACGCCACGCAACCCCCCCTCCCGACCCCTTTGGTCTATCCACTCCTCCTCTCCCCTCTTCTGCTCTCTCCCCGCAGCGCACCTGAGCGCGCTCGTTGCCTCCGCTCGCTGCTGCCATGGCCACCGCCATCTCCTCGCCTCACCATCGTGTCCTAGAGCTCCGCTGTCGGTGTCAAAACTGGCGGGTCTCGGGTAGGGGGTCCCAAACTGTGCGTCTAGGCCGGATGGTAACAGGAGGCAGGGGACACGATGTTTTACCCAGGTTCGGGCCCTCTTGATGGAGGTAAAACCCTACGTCCTGCTTGATTGATATTGATGATATGGGTAGTACAAGAGTAGATCTACCACAAGATCAGAGAGGCTAAACCCTAGAAGCTAGCCTATGGTATGATTGTTGTTTGTCCTACGGACTAAAACTCTCCGGTTTATATAGAGTCGGTTACAATGGTAGGAGATCTACAAATCCATATCGCCAAGCTTGCCTTCCACGCCAAGGAAAGTCCCTTCCGGACTCGGGACGAAGTCTTCAATCTTGTATCTTCATAGTCCAGGAGTCCGGCCAAAGATATAGTCCGGCTATGTGGACACCCCCTAATCCAAGACTCCCTCAGTAGCCCCTGAACCAGGCTTCAATGACGACGAGTCCGGCGCGCAGATTGTCTTCGGCATTGCAAGGCGGGTTCCTCCTCCAAGTACTTCATAGAAGATTTTGAACACAAAGGTAGTGTCCGGCTCTGCAAAATAAGTTTCCACATATTGCCATAGACAGAACAATATTTACACAAATCTAATCTGCTGACGTATTCCGTAGCGTGACATCACACCACGGCCAAGTCTTTATTCGAATCGTTTTATCGTCCCACCTCAGCGCGTTTAGCGAGGCGGTTTCCTTGGCACGTCTTGTTAAAGCAGAGATCGTGTCCCCTTATTCCAGGATTCTCATCAATATGGGCGTGGGTAACCCAACTGTACCCGTTGGTATATTTTCTCGATCAAAGGCAAGTCCCAAACGGTCACGAGGAAGGCCCTTGGTATTCAACCTCTTATAAAGAGACCAAGGCCTTACTCCTTTCTTTCAATCTCAAACGAGTTCGCCCTTCGCCTCGAGTTCCAACACCCAAGGCTCCAGATTTCGGGCGCTTCGGACCTTCGACATTGTCTGGTTCCAAACTTCGAGGCCGATGGATGTGACGGAGGAGGACGTGCTGAAGTTGTGAAAGGCCAGGTTCTTGACCGGCGAAATTTTGCATAGGCTGCCTGCTCAAGGGCAGGTCATTCCCACTCCCAAGCCGGTGAGAGTGTGGTGTTGATGTATCACTTCCTTCGGGGGCTAGGCTTCCCGACGGATCCCTTCGTGAGGGTGCTCATGTATTATTATGGGCTGGAATTTCACGACTTAGCCCCGGAGTCCATCCTCCATATTTCCTCATTCATCATCATGTGTGAAGCCTTCCTCTATATCACTCCTTCAAAGTAGAGCCGAAGATGATCGAGGGATGGCACGCGGAGTGTGGAGGTGCTTTTATAAGCAAGAATGTTGGTGCTCCATGGTTCGAGGGCTCTTTTCAAGAGGAGTCCAGCTTATGGCAATGAGAGTGGTTTTATATTACCACTCCCAGGGCCCCCAAGTGGGTGGCGCCACCTGCCTTTCGCTCGGGTCCCCCGCCACGACTAGCGTGATGGGTCAATACGGGGCTGGACTGGGGGCGGCAAAGGATGTGCCCCTGTTGCAGGGCCGCATCCGAGATCTCCTAGAAAGAGACATCAGTCTGGTCGTGGTGACGCAGGTTATGTTAATTCGTCGAGTTCTGCCCTGCAAATGTCGCCCCCTCCGCCTGTGGGAGTTCAACCCGGAGGGACCATGAGTTCTCCAACATTTTCTTGGCATGGCGCCCGTGGAGATGTACAAATTGTTCTTTGGACCACAAGTAGTGTGTCCAGATTCTACAGAGGACGCATGTCTGAGCTGCAATCGTCCGGATACTCAAGTAAGTAGCCTTGTGCCCGGACTCGCTATCCGTATATTTATAAAATTTCCCCCTAAAGAGTTGTCCTTTAAACAAGAGTGGATAGTGAAAGCAAAGCTAATCAGGTGTCCGGCCCCCCTCCCCGAGACCACGCCGGGTCCCGTGCTAGTCAGGATGTTGGAGGTTGTGCCTTCAAAGGGAAGCGAGGGAGGGGACAAGGAAGCTGCAGCCTCCTCAAAGGAGGTTGTTCGGAAGGAAGGAATCGAAAATTCCTCTCCTCAGGGGAAGAAGAGGACCGCCTCTGAAGACCCGGAGACCATGGCCTTAAAGCGGGGGAAGAAATCTTCAACATAGGGTCCTGTGCTGGGGGATACTTCGGCCGAATTATACCCTCAAGGGGATCAGCCCTCCACCGAGTCGTAAGTAGAGAGGAGTTTCTTTTTAAGAAACGAGAGAAATCCCTGCTTTATATCTGAGAAACGTAATCGAAAATTTACCTTGCAGCTCGGACCTTAGCCCTTCTCAGTAGAGCTCGTCTTTGGGGGATCTTCTTCCAGAGATGATGGAGAGCGGAATGCCTCCCCCTGCTGTACCGCCTTGCGAGGCGGGCGACCCTGAGGTATCGTCGCGGAGGGTTTCTCCGAATCTGGTGGGGCCGGAAGGTAGTCATATGGCCCCCCAAAGCCCTCCGCGTCCGGCCTTCGAAAAAGGCCATCGAACGAGTTCGGCGCCGTCTGGTGCGCGGTCGGAGGAGCTGAAGGATTTGCTAGAGCGAGCATCTATCTCAGAGGAGCACCGTGCATTGATGGGTACGGTGATTGAGAGGATTTCATCCGCGGAGAGCGGATTGCACGGGGCCGTCAGGAGTTTACTGACAGGTTTTGAGGTACGCAAAATAATGTACCCTTTTTGGATAGTTGCGCATAAATAAGATGCGCCATGTGTAGATAGTAGCCCCTGAGACTCTGTGTGTTGTCAAAAGTGACGGCGCATAGAGGATCATAATCCCAGGTCCAATATGCCGCCTTTATACGTACATGGCGAAGTGTCCGGTGGCCAGCCGGACTGATGGATTTGCTGAGCTAAAGCGGCAACTTGATGTGGCAAATGCCGACATCGCGCTTGTCATCAAGCGGCTTGATGAGGCACAAGGTATGTAATTCCTTCGGCGGCGTCTGGTAAGAGGAGCTTTATGCCAGTATCTTACAATGTGTGCGCTTGATGCAGATGGTGCTGCTGCCATGGAGAATCTTCGGGCGGAACTTGCCCGAGCCAAGGAGCAAGCTAGGAAAAGTGATGCGGCTGCCGGAAAGGCAATTGAAGAGCTGAAAGTCGAACATGCTGCTCACTGCCGAAGCAAGAAGGAAATGGCCGAGATGGCCGTGAAGCTGAAGAACGCTGTTGACCGTTGCAAGCTTGTTGAAAAAGAAGATCGGGCGGAACAGACGGACCTGAAGAAGGCCGTTGCCGATGCCAAGGATGCTCGCTCTGCGATGAGAGCTATGAAGGAGGAGCTGCATCAGGCCAGAGAGATCGCGGCTGGAAAGCCCTTTATGTTGGGGAGGAAGTTCTGTGATCCTAAACATGCTCCGTTAGACCAGATGTGGAGTATGGCGGACACCTATCTGGATTTAGCAGTGAGTGTCACAGATGCGGCCGAACACTTCCAAGATCAAGAAGATCGCGAAGTGGAAAAGCTCTTCTGGTCGCAATTCCACAATCCAGAGCGTCCACTGTCATTAGCCGACCGTTTGGCCGAATGGGCCAAGCTAAATAGGTTGTACAGACTCGCCATGAAGTATGTCATGAGTCATCTATGGCCAGAGAGGCCAGAGCCGAAAAGTTATTTCAACTTGGTGCAGCAGTTCCTTGGTGCGGCGCCGCATATCAATGCGATGAAGAGGTCAGCGTGCATAGAGGGTGCGCGGATGGCTCTTGCCCGTGTCAAGACATACTGGGCGGAAATGGAAGCCACCGCTGTTGCATCCCCAGACTCGGATGGAAGCCAAGTACCTGCCGAGCACTATTTTCAGGAAGTTCTGCAAGGCGCTCGTTTAATAGAGACGCAGTGCTCGAATGATACTATATTCGAATAGCATGTATTATTGTAAAACAATGTTTTGATAAATTGTAGAAGCTTTTTATACTTGTGCCTGCAAGTATTATAATACCTCTTGTGCGGCCGTTTAACATATACGTATATATAATCTGAAAGATGGCAGCCGTCGGCTTCAGCCCCCACGCACATAATGCAGGGGGGTTCGCAGAAGGCGCGTTTTCACACTTGATCCAACGTCTTGGTCCTACAAAGGAGGTGATAGCGTAGCGAACTAGGCAATCGGACTATAATTCTTGTAAGTGCATCTAGTGCCACCCGTAGTTGGTTTTGGACTATTGACGACAAACCTAGTTGAGGGAATAATGTGTTTGTGGGAATTGCAGGAAAACACAGGTAGAAGTCCCTCATTGATTCGGTTTACTACCAGAGATGACCCCTAAAAATGAATGAAGACATTGAAGTCAAAGGTGGTATATGAAGATATTCACATTGAAGACTATGACAACAGAAGACACGTTATGAAGCCTATGGAACTCGAAGACTTAGATCTTTCGTAGTTCTTTTTATTTTTGTTGAGTCATAGGAACCACCGTACTGTTAAGTGGGGTCCAGGAGAACAAGTCAGAATGACTTAAGTGATGCCTAAAACAAAAACCTATGTCTTCGAGTGAAGACAATGAGAGCAAATCTTGTCCAGAGCCGGACAAGTCAGCTTTGCTTGTAGCCCAAGTAAAGTTGCCATGAGAGTTCGAAATCTGATGTTGAGACACGTGTCAGTTCCTTAGTGACCCAGGGTCATTTCGGACAAATCAGGTCGGGTTGCCAAGTGGCTATAAATAGCCCACCCCCACAACCATAAACGGTTGGCTGCTCAGATTTCAGTGCACGACTTTTGTCGTTTGAGAGCAACCCACCTCGAAGCCTTTGAGAGAAAATTCCTAGTGAGGAGAAAAGCCCTAACCACCCAGAGCCAGAGTAAATTGGGCATCACTTAAGTCTTCTTGTCTGTGTGATCTGAAGACTTATTACACTTGAGGACTGTGAATCCTCCAGACGGTTAGGCGTCGCGTTCAGAGCATCCAAGAGACATTGTGGATTGCCAGTGAACGAAGTCTGTGAAGGTTTGGGAGTCTACCTTGAAGACTTACCAGAGTGATTGGGCGAGGACTAAGTGACCTTAGCTCAAGGAGATTACGGTGAGGACTTGGTGTCCTGAACTATGTGTTCAGGACTGGGTGTCCGGGACTGTGTGTCCTAAGGTTTAAATACCTAGCCGCTCCAACCAGACGTACAGTTGTCACAGCAACTGGAACTGGTCCAACATATCATTGTCTTCAACGAGTCACTGGTTTCATCTTCACTTCCTTCTCTTGCTGTTACTCATTGTGAAGTCATTGCGTGCTTGCTTTATCATTTGTCTTCACAACGTGAATGCATGATCTGTTTGGCTTCATAACTTCTTCCTACTTGATCCTTATTACACTGAAGCTGTTTGTCACTGTGCTTTCACTCTATTGAATACATGACCATGGCTGGCCTAGTGTAATCTAACTTCCGCTGCATAATAATAGGCATAATCTTCACTGTTTGTCTTCATAACTCCCAAGTTTTGAAGACTTTCATAAAAATCGCCTATTCACCCCCCTCTAGTCAATATAACGCACTTTCAATTGGTATCAGAGCAAGGTGCTCCCTTGTTCTGTGTGATTCGGTTTAACCACCTGGAGTTTTAGCTATGTCGACTGCAGGGATAATCAAAGTCTCCGCTGCGTGCCCCGTCTTCGATGGAACTGAATATCCCTACTGGAAGAATAAGATGCGCATGCATCTTGAAGCCATTGACGTCGACCTATGGTATGTCGTCGAGAACGGCGTTCCCAAGGCTGGAGAACGTGTCACTGCTGCTGATGTCAAGAAATTCGTTCAACTAGACTCTACTACCAAGAACATCATGTGTGGTCATCTGACCAAAGGACAGTATGGCCGTGTGAGTGCCTTGAAGACATCCAAACTGGTCTGGGACTGGCTCTCCAAGGTCAATGAAGGCATCTCAACCCAGAGAGATCAACGAATCAGTGTCCTTCGCAATCTCTTCAACCGCTTCAAGCGAAATGACAATGAGAATGTCCAGCACACATTTGATAGACTCACTGACATCACAAATGAGCTTCAAGCCCTCGGCGCCACTGAAATCACCAAACATGAAATCATCAAAACGCTGCTGAGATCACTTGATAGTTCGTTTGACATCCTGGCCCTGATGATTCAAGAACGTCCTGATTTCAAGACACTCGATCCGTCTGACATACTCGAGAGGCTCAACACACACGAGTTTCAGCTTTCTGAGAAAAGAGATATCTACGGTCCAAACTATGGGCGAACTCGCGCCTTGAAGGCAAAAGCTGTCTCCTCATCTGAAGAAGAATCTGACTGCAGTTCTGATGATCCTGAAGACATTGGAAGAGAACTTGCAATGCTAGTGAAGAAGTTCCAAAAATTCACCAAGAAGAAAGGCTTCAGAAAATCTTCACGATCAAGCTCAAGGAATGATGAAGCTTCTGCTCATGACTACAAGAAGAAAACATGTCACAAGTGCAAGAAAACTGGACACTTCATCTCTGAGTGTCCACAGTGGGACAATGAGAACAGAAGGAAGAAGAAGAGCAAGGAATATGATTCTGACGACAAGAAGAAGAAGAAATACTCAAAGTCTTCTTCCAAGTCTTCATCAAAGTCTTCATCACACAAGAAGAGCTCATCTGGCAAGGCACGTGCGTTTGTTGGAAAGGAGATGGATTCAGAGGAGGAGTCCGCATCTGAGGAGGCAGAGGTGGAGTCTGAGGAGGAGTCTGATTCTGGCATTGCGAGTCTGGCTACAGCATACGTCGCCAAGTCCATCTTCAACACTGAAGACAATGACTGCATCACCGACACCAACGCAAATGACAAGAACGACTCCACTCCTACCTACTGCTTCATGGCACGCGGTGCCAAGGTAAACACACGCACTACTCGCTATGAAACATCTAGTGACGATGACTCTGAATATGATTCAAAACCTAGCTACAAAACACTTGCTAAAATTGCAACTGAACAACAGAAAGCTATGGAACATATTCAAAAACTGTTAGACAGAAGCGATGATCTGTTGGGTGCTGAAATGACTCGATCTGAATCCTTAATTGAATACATAAAAAACCTTCACGTTAAGTATCAGGAACTTGAAGATCGTCATGATACTCTCTCAACAACTCATGAAAAGCTTTCCTATGATTATCTTCAAAGGAAGCAAGAACTTGAGAAATTGAGGGTGGTTCATGAAGATCTTCAAAAGGAAAACGAGTCACTTCACTCCGAACAGATCAGTCCGGCTCAGGAAGGATTTGAACCACCATGTCTTAAATGCATTGAGCGTGATAATGCTAATTCTGTTGCTGAATGTTCCACTTCTACTGCTGTTGCAATATCTTCAACTGTTGACGTGGTAACTAACCCCTCTGCTGAGGATACCACTGCTATTGCTGATGAGAATGCTATGTTGAAGACATTGCTTGAAACAGGGATGTACAAAAGTCTTAAAGGACATCAGACACTATGTGATGTCCTCAAGAAGCAGATCCTGAATCGAAACCCTAGGAAAGAGGGTGTTGGATTTGTGAGGAAAATCAATGCAGATGGCTCTTACTAGAAACCTGAGCAGTACCCCGAAACCACATGGGTTGCTGCAAAGGAACTTTCAGCAGATCCATCCAACTTATCTGGCTTCACTTGTGCTAACCCCATTATCATTGATGAATCCTTTGATGCAAACTATAAACTGTTTAAGAATCAGAATGGTGAAGTGTTTGCCAGGTACATTGGTACTAACTGCAGGAATGGACCGCCTATGAAGAAGATCTGGGTTTCCAAAAAGTGTCTGGAAAATCTTCCTGTGAATGTCTTCATGACACCTCACTTGAAGAAGACAAATCTCAGACCAAAGGCTTCATACGGTCCAATGGCTTCATACAAACAGAGGACTCACCTGAGTCACACTAACACAAATGTTTTGCAGGGAAACCATACTCAGGCACATGAGTATGAGAGCGGTTCATCGAACCGTGTTCATGTGACCAAAAATTATTCTGCTTATTCCTATGAGTATTATTGTCCACCTGCTAGACTGTTTGCTAAGACTTCAAAGCCAAAATTCTCAGATGCTGCACTTAGACTTATTGCTTCTAAGCCACCCTTGAAGATGTGGGTGGTTAAGAAAGCTTAACTCTCTTTTGCAGGGAAAGGTCTCCAGCAGAAAAACAAAATCTTCTGATGCTATTGCTGGGGACCTTAAAAATCTTGTAGGGCGCAAGATAAAATGCCCGAATGGGATCAATATGTACTTCGTTCCTGAATCGCATGCTACTCTCCCTATTAGTCCTAATCTGGATTTAAGTTTTCATAACCCACTGGTTCGTCAAATGTTTATGCTTCACAATTCTCTTCGTGAAGCCTATCCCCCTAACTATACTGTAGGGTACGACACCAGCGACTTCAAAATCTTCAGAATGGATTATTGACAGTGGGTGTACAAATCACATGACTGGCAGAAGAAGCCTTCTTATGGACTCAACATTACGTCCATCCGACAAGAGCCACATCACATTTGACACTGGTAAAAGTAAGGTATTGGGTCTAGGTAGAGTTGCAATCTCAAAGGATCAACACATGGATAAAGTCATGCTTGTTGAATCCCTTGGCTTCAACTTAATGTCTGTCTCAATGCTTTGCGATCTGAATATGATTGTAATGTTTGGAAAATATCGCTGCCTGGTGCTAATGGAATCTGACAAATCTCTAGTGTTTGAAGGGTATCGGAAAGGTGATTTGTACGTGGTAGATTTCTCAGCAGGACCACAACTTGCGGTATGCCTTCTTGCAAAAGCTTCAGAATGCTGGCTTTGGCATCGGAGGCTTGGGCATGCTGGCATGAGGAACCTCCACACCCTTGCGAAGAAGAAGCATGTCATAGGCATCGAGGGCGTCAAGTTCAAGAAAGATCATTTATGCGGTGCCTGTGAAGCAGGGAAGATGACAAGGGCAAAACATCCTTCGAAGACAATCATGACTACTACACAACCCTTCGAACTGCTCCACATGGATCTTTTCGGTCCCACTCACTACTCAACTTTTACTACTACTGCTTGCCTCTGTGGCTTCGTCATTGTTGATGATTACTCTAGATATACTTGGGTACACATAATCCTTTACAAGACTGAAGTGCAGGATGTCTTCAGACGCTTCGCCAATCGAGCTATGAACAATTTTGGCGCCAAGGTAAAGAACATCAGAAGTGACAATGGCATTGAATTCAAGAACACTGGCCTTGATACATATCTTGACACCTTGGGCATCACACATGAATTCTCAGCTCCGTACACGCCACAGCAGAATGGCGTCGTCGAACGCAAGAACAGAACACTCATTGAAATGGCCAGAACAATGCTAGATGAATACAAGACTCCAAGAAAATCTGGACTGAAGCCATTGATACTGCATGCCATACAATCAATCGTGTTTATCTTCACAAGCTTCTTGATAGCTACTTAAGCGTAAGAGATGATGCCTCGTGGACCGGGCATCTTAAGCGTAAGAGATGCATAATGCGGTATTGCGTTAAAGCGGGCGAAAGCTTTGCGTCCCAGCAGTGCTTGATAGCTACTTGAGAATGGGGCGATGTGGAAAGTTAGCTGTTCGCGACGGAAGTTATCGGGGGAGCCTAACATAACTTCTAGCCAGAGAGAACCCATGCAACGGGCATCCGGGCCTGGCGTTACCCCTTGAAAGGAGGTTTTGCTATGGCGAATTTTTGTTGGGTCTATCCCCATGTTGCGGATTGTGTCCTGGTATAACAGGTTTAGACCACTGCCGCCGTCCATCAGGACATTTGTAAAATGGAGTCCGCCGATTATTGGATCTAATACCAAGGCAGTCCAGCCTATGTTCCGGATACTTCTAGAGTAATCCTGGTGGTCGAAGGTGATCGGTTTTAACAACCATTGGCGAGACTCCTTTGGGATAGGCCGTATGGCGCGTATCTCTGGTGGCGCTGTTCTGTTCGTCACGTGAAGTAAGTGTACTGTTTTGACTTCTTGTGGGAAATCCTTTTGTTTCCTGGTGCTCTGCTTGTGGGGTTCGTCGTCGTCCTCACTTGGTGTGTCGAGCCCCTTGTGTTCGGCGTTGAGTTTGCCGGCTTGCTTGAAAACCCAACAATCTCTATGGGTATGGTTCGCAGGCTTCCCGGGAGTACTGTGTATTTGACATATCTTGTCCAAGATTTTGTTTAAGTTGGATAGCTCGTCCCTGTTATCCTTGAGGGGCGGCTTTCCCTGATTCTGCAGCGAGCTTTTGAATTCGGCGTTGACCGCCGTGCTCTTTGGGCTGTTTCCCTTATTCCGGCGCTGGTCCTTGTTGCGTCGGGGTTTTCCGTTTCCATCCCTAACTTCGGATGTACTTGGGTCGCTGGTGCTACATCTTGCCAACCAGCTGTCCTCTCCTGCGCAAAAGCGGGTCATGAGGCTTGTTAATGCGGCCATTGTTCTTGGCTTTTCTTAGCTGAGGTGTCTGGCGAGCCATTCATCTCGAACGTTGTGCTTAACAGCTTCTAGGTCTTCAACGTCCGAACAGTCAACTATCTGATTCTTTTTAGTAAGAAATTTGTTCTAGAATTTCCGGGCTAACTCTCCGGGCTATTGAGTTATGTGGCTGAGATCGTCTGCATCCGGAGGGCGGACATAGGTCCCTTGAAAATTTGCCCGGAAAGCATCCTCAAGCTCTTCCCAACTTCCAATGGTGTTTTCGGGAAGGCTTTTGAGCCAATGCCGGGCTGGCCCTTTAAGCTTGAGGGGTAAGTATTTTATGGCGTGGAGGTCATCTCCTCTGGCCATGTGTATGTGGAGGATATAATCCTCGATCCAGACCCCAGGGTCTGTTGTTCCGTTGTACGCCTCTATGTTTACGGGCTTGAATCCTGCTGGAAATTCATGGTCTAGCACCTCATCGGTGAAACATAGGGGGTGTGCGGCACCCCTGTATTTGGGTGTGCCGTGATGTTCGGATATTTGTTGTGTTGCATTGCTTACTAGAGCTTGCTTTCTTGGCCCGTATATATATCTGGCTGGTCGTCTTTTTGATGCGGATCCTTTGGTGGATCGCGTGCCGGCTTGTGTGCGGCGCCGCTTGCCGCTCCATGCTGGCCATGCGGTTGTCCACCTGACCGGATGGCTTTCCTATTTTTTGACTGCAGGGGCTCTAAGGCCTCCTCGTCAAATTCAGGCAGTAGCTTTCGCTTTGGATAGCTTTTTGTGCGGCGACTGCCAGCATATTTGTCTGCGGTGTTGCGTACTTTGCTCCATCTGATCCTGAGTGCATCTTCTGCAGTTTTGAGCTTACGCTTCTACTTTTTCAGGCTATGCGCAGTGGCGACGAGCCTTTTGTGGAGGTTCTTCTGCTCCATGAGTTTATCCGGCGTAAGGTCATCCGGGCTGTTGTTTTTGCCGGGGACGGGGTGTTCGGTTTGTTTATCCAAGTTGCCATGTTCGGACGCTTGCTCGAAGGCATGTTCGTCGTCCACCGGCTCGTCCTGCTCTATGGCTGGGTCTGTATGGCTGCTGTCTCTGTCAAGGCGGGGCTTGGAGCGGCGCTTACGTCGCCGCTTTGATTGCTTTTCGAGTGAACGATCCCTTGTTGCATCCCTGTGTTCCTCGTCGTCGCTTCCTTTGGGTGTGTCCACCATGTATACATTATGAGATGAGGTGGTTGTCCAGTGCCTTAGAGGCGTTGGTTCATGTTCATCTCCTACATCGTCGTCCATACCGTCGATGTCTTCGGAGTCGAAGTCGAGCACGTCGTTTAAATTATCGACAGTGGCTACAAAGTGGGTGGTGGGTGGGCTTTGAATTTCTTCATCATCCGCATCCCAACCTTGATGACCATAGTCCGGCCAGGGCTCTCCTGATAAAGAGAGAGACTTTAGTGAATTCAGAATATCGTCGAAGGGCGAGTGCTGAAAGATGTCCGCGGCGGTGAACTCCATGATCGGCGCCCAATCGGGTTCGATCGGTCGGGGCGCGGAGGGCTCGGGGTCTGGAGAGGAGTCCGCCTCCTTGGAGTCACGGGCTTCGCAGAGAATAGGGCTGGTGTTCGGCTCGATCGCCGTAGAGATTGCAGCCCCCGAGGCGGTGTCTAACCACCCATCCTCGATTGGTGTGATCGACTCCGAGCTAGGGGTCGGAGCGGACACAGGTGCGGCCTCCAGGGCACTGTTCAGCGGCAGAGCTAAATCATGCCCATCGTGACAGTGCGGCATGCTCGGCTGTGGCTCGAATCTGTCGAAGATCAAGTCTCCGCGGATGTCGGCCGTGTAGTTCAAACTTCCAAATCTGACCTGATGGCCAGGGGCGTAGCTTTCGATCTGCTCTAGATGACCAAGCGAATTGGCCCGCAGTGCAAAGCCGCCGAATACGAAGATCTGTCCGGGGAGAAAAGTCTCACCCTGGATCGCATCGCTGTTGATGATCGCAGAAGCCATCGGGCCTAAAAGTGACGACATAGAGGAACTCTCAATGAAAGCACCAATGTTGGTGTCAAAACCGGCGGATCTCGGGTAGAGGGTCCCGAACTGTGCGTCTAGGCCGGATGGTAACAGGAGGCAGGGGACACGATGTTTTACCCAGGTTCGGGCCCTCTTAATGGAGGTAAAACCCTACATCCTGCTTGATTGATATTGATCATATGGGTAGTACAAGAGTAGATCTACCACGAGATCAGAGAGGCTAAACCCTAGAAGCTAGCCTACGGTATGATTGTTGTTCGTCCTACGGACTAAAACTCTCCAGTTTATATAGACACCGGAGAGGGCTAGGGTTACACAGAGTCGGTTACAATGGTAGGAGATCTACATATCCGTATCGCCAAGCTTGCCTTCCATGCCAAGGAAAGTCCCTTCCGGACACGGGACGAAGTCTTCAATCTTATATCTTCATAGTCCAGGAGTCCGGCCGAAGATATACTCTGGCTATCCGGACACTCCCTAATCCAGGACTCCCTCATCCACCATCGTCACCTACGCCTCCCCTACGACTCATGTGCCACCGGACGCCCCCGAATGATCTCACCGAGCTTGTCTTCAACCTCCCGATGCCGGAGATCCCCTCGCCACCCTGCTTCGCTCCGGTTCCTCCCCGGGGCTGCCGTCTGCATTGTCGTGACCGCTGTGAGCCACTGACCCTTCTCCCCCCTCCGTTCTTGCTCTCGTGCACCGTACGCACCGTCTCAAGCTCGCCCGCACGCACCGCCGCCCGTGCTCGCTGACGACGTGTCTCTGGCCATCTAATGGTCCGGCCGTCGTGCCCAGCGTCCTCCCCGCGCCGCGTAGAGCATGTAGGTGCCACGCACGAGCCACCACGGCCGTCACAGCGACGACCCCGAGCTCACCCGAGCTCTGGCAGCCGCAAAGGTCATCGCCGGCGACTACTCTGGCCACCCCAGGCCCAACCACCACCACTACTCGATGCGGACGTGCGTCCGCATCACATAGATGCCCTCCGCCGGCCATTTGGTCGTCAGAGGCGCAAACCCGAGGCTCGCCGCCGCGACTGGCCTCGCCGGCGTCAAGTCGCCGGTGGGGTTGACCCACTTTGACCACGACTGCCCCCCCCCCCCGTGTCGATGACATGTGGGGCCGGCCTCTGAGTAGAGTTAGTTTAGGTTTTAATTAGTCCTAATTACCACTGTTATAGGTTAATCACCTTGCTAACTAACTCTGTATCACTGACATGTGGGGCCATGCCCTAATTCAGTTAGGTTAGTATTTAACATAGCACTAACTAACAGAGTTAGTTTGTTGTGTCACTGACCTGTGGGTCCCATAGGTCAGGGTTGACCTGGCTGACTCCGTTGACCTGCTGACCTCAACCTGACGTCATGCTGACGCAGTATATGTTTCTGGGATTTTAAATAAATCAGAAATGATTTATTTATTTTCAGAAAATACCCTAAACTTCTAAAAATAGAAAATAAACTGTAACTCCAAATGAAATAAGTTATATATGAAAAATTATCAGAAAAATATGAAGAATCTGTTTATGCCATGATCATGCATATTTGAACAAGTTAACCTCACTAAATAGGACAAATGATGATTAGGGCAATTTATGAAATAACATTTGGAGTTGGAACTTGATCTTGTTTGAGTTCCACTTCAATTAAATTGGCTAGATATTGCATTACGTCAATTCAGTACCTTAATATGTCATACATTCATTCGCTTGTGCATTGCATTAATTGAATGTTGTTTATGTTCCCTTGCCGATAATTGTCCCCTCTCAGTAGACGTGTTTCGACGACGAGTTCGATGACACTGATGAAGAGTTATACTATTTTCAGAAGTGCCAGGCAAGCAAAAACCCCTTGTTCATTCCGATACAATCCCACTCTCTCGCTCCTGCTCTCTTTTACTACATTAGGACAACAACGATTCAACTGTTACATGCTGCGGTAGTTGAACCCCTTTCCTCCGTAGGACCTGTCATTGCCACAGTAAATAGATGAAACCCACTAGCATGAGTAGGAGTTGTTTGAGCCCTGATGTGCCTACTCATTCATGTTTGCTTGTCATGCTTGCTATTGCTTAGAGTTGTGTCAGGTCTGATTCATCGGGGATGAATTGGAAAGTTGTGAACATGTCCTAATGTGTGTGGGCTAAGTGTGTTGAACACGATTTGGTAAAGGTATCGATGAGAGGCCATGTAGGAGTACATGGTGGGTTGTTTCATTGGAACCGTCCTTAAGCACCGAGATCTGTATGTGTGATTTAAGAACCAGTTACTACCATGCATTGGGATCCTTAATTGACCCTCTCGGCTTCTTAACCACCCTAGTCCTCTGTCCAGAAGTTGCAACTAGTTTCTGGTGTTTGTAGGATATGTGTTGGCGGCCATGTGTAGCCCTGACCCCAGGGGTGGGCTATGATGCGGTAGATACACCATGGCCGGGCATGCCGGGCGCCCCTTTGGTGTCTCGGAACCCTGTACACATCGTTCGGGACCGTATGTGGAAACCTCGGCCAGACTCCCTGTGGATGGAACCTGGATAGGCGATAAACCTAGACTAGAGACTTGAGTGTTTAGGTAGGCCGTGGCCGACACCCTCGTTGGGCTTCCGCTTGAAGGTTGCTGAGTACATGTCGTGTAAACGATGGTAAGTGGTGAGAGCGTGTATGAAGAAGTACACCCCTACAGGGTTAACATCATCTATTCGAATAGCCGCATCCGCGGTAAAGGACTACTTGGTTGCCTATACAGTTCATAGACAAGTGAAAGTGGATACTCTAAAATGTGCAAGATAAGCGTGAGTGCTATGGATGGCGTTCTCGTAGGGAGACGGGAGCGGATCCATAGTGGTGTATTGATATGGTGAATATGTGGACTCGTGTGCGCCACCTCAAAAGAGTTGCTTGCAGTCGTAGTTCAGGTTAGCCACTGAGTCAAAGCTGGCTTGCTGCAGTTAAACTCCACTACCCCTTTGTTGATACCGATGCATATGTAGTTAGTTCTGATGTAAGTCTTGTTGGGTACATTTTTACTCACGTTTGCTTAATTTATGTTTTTGCAGAGAAACTTCAGTCTCGCTAGTAGTTCCACGTGGACTTCGACGTTTAGCTTGTTACCTCAGCTACGATCTTGTGCCCTCGGCAGGATCTGGTAGATAGTCAGGCTTCTCAGCCTTTTTCATTTGTAGATGTCTGTACTCAGACATGTTAAGCTTCCGCATGTGCTTTGTCTAGTATGCTCTGAATGTTGGGTCATGAGACCCATGTTTGTAATATCTGGCTCTTCGGAGCCTAATGAATAAATACTTTCAGTCGTAGAGTTTTGTTGTGATGCCATGTTGTATTTGCACATATCGAGCATATTGTGTGTATGTTATTGAAATGCTTGGTATGTGTGGGATCCGACAATCTAGTTGTTTATCCTTGGTAGCCTCTCTTATGGGGAAATGTAGTCTAGTGTTTCCACTGAGCCTTGGTAGTCTGCTACAGCCCGGTTTACCGGAGTCCTGCTAGCCCAGTACTACTGCTCTGGAACACTTAGACTGGCCGGCATGTGATTCACTTCATTCCTGTGTCTGTCCCTTCGGGGAAATGTCACGCGGTGACTTCCGGAGTCCTGCTAGCCTGCTACAGCCCGGGTTCCCGGAGTCCTATTAGCCCAGTTGCTACAGCCCAGATTCACACGCTGATGACTGACATGTTCGATGTTATTTCATGTATGCCTGTCCCCGTAAGTTAGTGCCACTTTGGGTTCATGACTAGTCATGTCGGCCCGGGTTCTCTGTCATATGGATGCTAGCGACACTATCATATACGTGAGCCAAAAGGCGCAAATGGTCCCGGGCCAGGTAGGGTGGCACCCGTGTGAATACCGTGCGTGAGGCCGCAAAGTGATATGAAGTGTTAGATGCTAGATCGGTGTGACTTAGGATCGGGGTCCTGACAGTCGGTTACAAGGGATGAGATCTACATATCCGTATTGCCAAGATTGACTTCCATGCCAAGGAGAGTCCTATCCGGACACGGGACGAAGTCTTCAATCTTGTATCTTCATAGTCCAACTGTCCGGCCAAAGAATATAGTCCGGCTATCCGGAGACCCCCTAATCCAGGACTCCCTCAGTAGCCCCTGAACCAGGCTTCAATGACGATGAGTCCGGCGCGCAGATTTGTCTTCGGCATTGCAAGGCGGGTTCTTCCTCCGAATTCTCCTTAGAAGATTTTGAACACAAGGATGGTGTCCGGTCTGCAAAACAAGTTCCACATACCACCATAGAGAGAATAATATTTCCACAAATCTAATCTGCTGACACGTTTAGAATCATGACATCATGCCATGGCCCGGTCATTATTCGAACCGTTTTTCTCAACCAGCACTGCATGTATTGCGAGGAGGTTTTCTTGACACATCTTCTCGAAGCAGAGATCGTGTCCCCCTTATTACGGGATTCTCATCAATACGTACATGGGTAACCCAATCGTGCTTGTTGGTATGACTCCTCGATTTTAGGCAAGTCCCAAACAGCCACGAGGAGGACGCTTGATATTCATCCCCTTTATAAAGAGGCCAAGGCTTGTCCCTTTTTTCCCTCTCGTACTCAATTGAATCCTTCCCCCGCCTCGAGTTCCAACACCCCAAGCTCAGGTCCGGCGCTTCGGACCTGCAACCATGTCCGGATCCAACCTTCAAGGTCGGTGGATGCCTTCCTCTGTCACAGAGGAAGACATCAAGAAGCTAAGAGAGGCCCGATATTTGACCGGCGAAATCTGGCACAGGCTGCCTGCTCGAGGGCAGGTCATTCCCGCTCCCGAACTCGGTGAGAGTGTTGTATTCATCTCTCACTTCCTCCGAGGGCTAGGCCTCGCTCTGGATCCCTTTGTTAGGGGGCTCATGTTCTATTATGGACTGGATTTCCATGACCTGGCCCCAGGTTCCCTCCTTCACATCTCGTCGTTCATCGTCGTATGTGAGGCCTTCCTCCGCATTACCCCACACTTCGGCCTGTGGCTCAAGACTTTCGATGTGAAGCCGAAGATGATCGAGGGGCAACACGCAGAGTGCGGAGGTGCCGTAATAAGCAAAAGCGCTGATGCTCCATGGCTAGAGGGTTCCTTCCCGGAGGTGTCCAGTTTATGGCAACAGGAGTGGTTTTATATCACAGCTCCCTGGAGTAACAAGTGGGTAACCGCCCTTGCCTTTCGCTCGGGCCCCCCACCGCAACTGACGTCATGGATCAACAAGGGGCTAGACTGGGGGCCAGCAAATGATGTGCCAATATTGCAGAGTCGCATCCGAGATCTCCTCGAGAGAGATGTTAGCCTGGTTACGGTAATGCAAGTCATGCTAGTTCGTCGAGTCCCGCCTTGCAAATGTCGACCCCTCCATATGTGGGAATTTAACCCGGAAGGACCGCGAACTATCTAGCACTTCCTCGGCATGACGCTCGAAGAGATGTACAAATTGTTCTTCAGACCCCAAATAAAGTGTTCGGACACCACCGAGGATGCGGGCCTGAACTGTAATCGCCCAAATACCCAAGTAAGTAATCCTGTGGCCGAACACGTTGTCTTTTTATTTATCACGTCATCATTCTGAAAAGTCACTCTTTGACCAGAATTGGGTAACAAAGGTGAATATGATCAGGTGTTCGGCCCCCCTTCCCGAAGGCTCAGCCAATCCAGTACTAGCCAGACTGCTTGAGCCGGCGCCTTATCAGGCGCCCCAGGGGAAGATAAAGGGGGGGATGAAGAGGCTGAAAGTGGGCCTCACTCATTATTCATCCAAACTGGGGGAATTAGCGCATCCGTGAAGGAGGGTAATCGAGAAGAGTCTGAAATTCCCTCTCCCCAAGGAAGGAAGAGGACCACCTTTGAAGACCCGGAAACAAAGGTTTCTAAACAGGGGAAGAAATCTTCGCCAGAGGGTCCTACCTCAGAGGGTACTCTTGCTGCCCTCTATCGAACTGTAAGTAAACAAAAAGTACTTAATGGTAAAAGTATCCTACATTACTTCTGAAGACAATAACTGAAACATACGTCTTGTAGTTCGGATCGTAGCCCTTCTCGACAGAGTTCGTCTTCGGGAGATCTTCTTCCGGAGATGATGGAGAGCGAAACACCTCCCCCTGCCACCCCGCCTCATGAGGCGGGCGGCCCTGAAGTGTCGTCGCGGAGGGTTTCTCCTGATCCGCCAAGGCCAGAGGGTAATCCTTTGGCCACCCGAAGTCCTCAATATTCGGCTCCTAAAGAGATCAAAAGAAAGAGTCCGGAACCGTCTGGTGTGCGATCGGATGCACTGAAGGATCTTCTGGAGCAAGCGGCCATCTCAGAAGCGCATCGTACGCTAATGGGTACGGTGATTGAGAGGATTTCATCCGCCGAAAGAGGGTTGCATTAAGCTTGTATGAGTCTGCTGAAAGGTTTTGAGGTACGTGAAAATAGTGTATGTTTTTGAAAGTACCGCACACGTTAGGTGTGCCCTATGTAGATAGTAGCCCCTGAGACTCTGGTTGCTGCTGAGAGCAGCGGCAAACAGAGGATCATAGTCCCAGGTAATAATTAGGCCGCCTTCATATGCAGGTGGCGGGAGGTCCAGTGGCTGGTCAGACTATTGAGTTTGCCGAGCTGAAGCAGCAATTTGATGCGGCAGATGCCGACATCGTGCTTGTCAACAAGCGGCTTGACGAGGCACAGGGTATGTGATTTCTTTGATGATCAACACATGGTAAGAGGAGCATGATTCTAGTATCTTTAATATGTTGTGACTGCAAATGGAGCTGCCGCCATGGAGACCCTTCGGGCGGAGCTTGCCCGAGCCAAGGAACAAGCCAGGAATAGTGATGCAGCTGCTCTAAAGGCGGTCAGAGAGCTGAGGGCCGAACAGGCTGCTCATTGCCAAAGCAAGGAAAAAAATGGCCAAGATGGTCGTTGAGTTGAAAGATGTCGTCGGCCGTTACTAGCTTCTTGAGGAAGAAAGCCGAGCGAAGGCGACGGACCTAGAGAAGGCCATGGTAGCAGCCAAGGAAGCCCGCTCTAAAATCAGAGCGGCGAAGGAGGAGCTGCGTCAGGCTGGAGATATCGTGGCTGGGAAGCCCTTTTTGTTGCGGATGAAGTTCGTAGATCCAAAGTATGCCCCTCTTAATCAACTATGGAGTTCCGCAGACGCGTACGTGGATTTGGCGGCAAGTGCTACTGATGCAGCCGAGTACTTCAAGGATCAAAAAGATTGTGAAGTGGAAAAGCTGTTCTGGTCATAGTTCCATGTTCTAGTGCGTCCGCTGCTATTGAATGAGTGAATGGCCGAGTGGGCCAAGCTCCATAGGTTGTCCGGACGTGCCATGAGGTCTGTTGTGGATCATCTGTGGCCGGGAGAGCCAAGGCCAAATAGTTATTTTGGTTTAGTGCAACAATTCCTTGGTGCTGTGCCGCGCATCGACGCTATGAAGAGGTCGTTGTGCATAGAGGGTGCGCGGATGGCACTTGCCTGTGTCAAAACATACTGGGCAGAGATGGAGGCCACCGCTATTGCAACCCAGAGTTCGGCCGTAAGTCGAGTATCTGCCGAGCACGACTTTGAAGAAGTCCTTGAAGGCGCTCGTTCAATAGAGGCTCAGTGTTCGAAGAATATAATGTTCTAGTGACATGTATTCCCATTGTAAGAATAATGTTTTATTGAATTATGAAGGCTGTGTTTATACTTTTTCCTGAAAGTATTATGATGCCTCCTGTGCGGCCGTTTATGTATATGTGTATATAACTTGAAAGTTTGCAGTCGTCGGCTTCAGCCCCCACGCATATAATGCGGAGGTGTTTGCAAAAAAACGCGTATTCACACTTGATCCAATGTCTTGGTCCATTAAGGAGGTGGTTGCGCAGCGAACGAGGCAATCAGACTATATTGCTTTAACACTTTCACTTAGCCATAGGAGTTTGACGGTGGGACTACTATATAGCCCCTGGTACTTCCGCGCTTGTCCGAATACAGGGCGCGTATGTACATGACCGGGAAACGGCCCTTCGTTAATGCGGAGGAATCCCGAAGATTCCGCTAAGTCATCGAGTGGTTGACCAGTCTTGCGCTTTATCCTGACAGTCAGTTTTCGGCTTTCTCTACTGAGGTGCTCATCCGGATGAACCAGGGCACAATCGCAGCAGTTCTCCCGGTGCCACCTTAGCCGATAGAGTAGAACGTAAGGTAGCAAAACACGGGAGCCGGGCAAACCCAACATTTGACCAAAGACATGATTCAGAGCTGATGCATATAAGGCCAAACTCGCGATGCCGAACACTCCCTAAGGTATTCGGTCTTTATAACATATGTCGGGCTGTACAATGCCCTTAATAATGAACCCCGAGTGTCCAAGTACGTGCAATATTCTAACGTGGCGAAATGCCAATAATGTCAGCATCCTTCTCGGTTGTATTGAGTATCCAGAGGATGTGAACAACAAAAGACAGTAAAAAAAGGTTTACGCAGGGTCTTAATCTGAAAAGAAACCTATGAGCGGGTCCCTGATGCACGTCTGCGCGTGTGTCTGCGTTGTGCCGTGTCCTGGACGGGTGTAGCATGATTTCCATCTGTAAAAAGAGAAGAACTTAGGTGAAAGTTGTCATGCCAAAAAATTGGTTATTCTCGATAAACCATTAAAATTCAAGATAAGTTAAGTTGAGCAGAACTAGCCCTGATTGCACGCGGGAAGCCCCTGGTACCGTCTATGAGGGTTTAACCAACAAACCAATCTCAGGTATATCTAGATGCGCCGGACTTGTCTAACCATAAAGGGGTGGCAATCGGGGTGGTTCTATATCACCGAGCCGCGCGACCCTACATGGGTAGCGGCCCCCGAGTTCCGATCTGGCATCCCCATGCGGCTCACCTCCTGGAAAGAGAAGGGCCTGCCCCGGGGTAGTTCGAAAGAGCTGACCGGACTCCAAACATGTATTCAAAACATGGTGGACAAGAAGCTCAAGCTTGTCAACATAGTCCAGGTTATGTTCATCCGCCGGATACTCCCGTGCCAACAACGGGAGTTCAACTTGTGGGAGTTCAATCCGGCGCAGCACCGAACTCTGAACAGGCTCTTCGACATGACTCATGAAGACGCCTGGAGGGTGCTGTTCAAAAGTGCCAAGGTCCCCCCCCCCTATTACTGAGGATTGTGGATTCAGCGCAAAGCGCCAAGCTAGTGCGGTAAGCTGCTTTACCTTTCACAGGATACTTATTTTTTATATATAGATTGACTCTATGCGGGATCTAAACTCCCGTACCTTTGACACGACTAGCAGAAGATGGCCGGACAGATCGACTGTCCGGCTCCTTTGCCCGAAGGCCCCGCAGACGCTCTTCTGGCGAAGATGTTGACTCCGGCCCCTTATACGGTGCCGGAGAAGACCAAAAAGGCCAAGGGAACCCGAAAGAGTTCCCGACGCCAGGCATCGTTGGACTCACAGTCCGATGACTCTGCGGCGCACTCTTCCCCTGAAGACGAGGAAGAGGAAGAAGAAGATGCTCCCCCACCGACTAGGGGAGACAAGAAAAGGAAGGCCGCCCCAACTGGGGAGGCCGGAGGGTCCAAGAAGGGAATTACTCTCCTTCCGGATAGTTCCACCGCCGCCAACGAAGGTGAAGACGAGTGGTTGCCCAGGGTCAAGCCCCGGGGGAGATCGTAAGTATTCGGATACCAGAGTAACTCCTAGGATTCCTTTGTCGCACTGCTTTCCCTAACGCCGAACGCAATTATGCAGGCCGCCACGAGCCAGTATCAATGTATCATCGGACGGCTCCTTGGGCTTGTCGGACATGGATAGCGATCCAGTCCCGACCGCCACCTCCCCTCATCCTGCCGACGACGCCGAGGTGTTGTCTCAAGAGGCACCGGATCGAAGGGAGACAGTCCCGAGGGTGCCTCAAGGCGACCTTCCGGACTGCGGGAGCCGATGGGACGAGGCCCCTGAGAGCTCCGAGTTCGGCCCTCAGCCGAACACCGCGCCGGAACCTCCAGCGGTTCTAGGCTCGGGCAGGCGGCCTCCTTCTAAGAGGGGCAAGACGCTTGTGCCGGTGATCTTTGTCCATCCAGAGGCGTCGGAAAATCTGCTGGAAGCGCTTCGCAGTGCTTCCATCGACGAGGAGCACCGCACTATCATGAGTGCGGTGATCCAGAAGGTTTAGTCCGTCAAGAGCGGATTGACTGAAGCCTGTGCCAGCCTTCTAATAGGCTTCGAGGTAAGTGTTTTAAAATGTAGTGGAAATATTACCTCATAGACAGTAGCCCCTGATGCTTTGTTCGGTGTTCACAAAGAAAAGACGAACAGAGGATCAAATAATATCGCAAGAGTCTAATATAAGTATGTCAATATGCGTATGCAGGCTTCGCTGCTGGCGTCCGCTGCACTGACTGCGGAGGTCGCCGTACTGAAGCAGGACCTCAAGGGGTCCAGGAAAGAGCTCGGCCTTGCCAAGAGGCAGCTCGAGGAGAACAGGGGTAAGTAACACCCCGTCTATAGATATGTATATATAAAAAAGGACGCGATTGCAAAATGACAGGATCATTGTATGTTTGCCAGGGGCCATGACCGAGGTGGCGACCCTGAAGCAAGCGCTAACCAAGGCCGAAGATAAAGCGGCCAAGGAGCACAGCGAGTGAGAGAAGCACGAGGCTCGGGTGGGCGAGTTGCAGCAAGAGCTCCAGGCTCTCTTGACGAAGCACGAGGTGTTGGAGCTTGACTCGAAGACGCGAGAGTCTAAGCTTGCCGCGGCCCTTGAGAGCGCAAAGAGTGCCAAGGCCGAGGCCCAGAAGGCCCTCCAGGAGATCGACGCAATGAAGAAGATAGCGGCGGGTAAGGCATTCTATATGCAGAGCAAGCATGTAAAAGTAAATTACCGATTACTCACCCGAATTCGGAGCTCTCCAGGAGCATTCGCGGATTTGCCCCGCAATGTGTCGGATGCCGCGCAGTTTTACCAGGCCGAGGAGGGAAGCTCAATGGAGAAGCTATTCTGGTCTCAACATACTGGGACCGAACACCCAATGCCTCTGAGCGACCAGCTAAAGCAGATGGTCGAGCTGCACAAGGCGGCCGAACAGGCCATGAAGGGCCTTATAGTCCGGCTGTGGCCTGGCGACGTCCTTCCAGACAGCTACTTCGGCCTAGTGAGGCAGCTTGTGGATGCCTGCCCACGGCTGGAGGTCATCAAGCGGTCCGTCTGCATCGAGGGTGCACATCGGGCTTTCGCCGGTGTGAAGGTGCAGTGGGCCAAGCTAGACGCTGTGAAGCTGATCAAGGAAGGACCGCCGCAGGGCAAGGAGCATCGCACCCCCGAAATTTATTATGAGGGTGTCCTGAAGGGTGCCCGTCTTGTAGCGGACGAATGTTCAAAGGATGTAATATTTGAGTGAACTTGCTCGTGTGATCCTGTATGATGAAAACTTGTTTCATATGCGCTATGCAACGCTTGTTGGAATTTAAAATATTACCTTCTGTTTGGTTGTTTATCCAATCTGACAGATGGCTAGTCCTCGGCTTCTGCCTCCATGCCACGAGTGCTGGGGTGTTCGGGATAAACCTGAGCACTCTTGTTCCCATGTTTGGGTCCTTCGAGGGAGGTGCTCAGCACAACGAACAAGGCAACCGGACTAATAATGCTTTATCACTCTCACTTAGCCATAGAATTCTATAATTTTAAATTTCGGCGAAGCCCCTGGTATTCGGAAGGCCGAATTCGGGGCGCGATACACGCCTGTAAGCCGGACAGGGCTGGCCCCTCGCCCTAAGCGGCATAAGTCTTTAGGGACTCGAAAAACCTCGCCGAACAGCGACCAGTCTCTCACCTTATCATGACAGTCAGTTTTAGCTTTCTCTACTAAGGTGCTAAGCCCGGCAGAACCGGGGCACAATCGCAGTAGTTCTCCTAGCGCTACCTTAGCCGATAGAGTGGAACGTAAGGTACCAAAACATAGGAGCCGGGCAAACCCAACATTTGACCAAAGACATGATTCGGAGCTGATGCATATAATGCTATAAGTTCGGGGTGCCGCACTTGTGAAAGTGTTCGGACTTTTCACACCGTATTGTGAGGTACGTAAGCCCCTGGTGTATTAGTCGTACCAAGGTGTACGGTTGCAAGGTGTCATTAATGAACACATAGATATATATATAACAAGAATGCAATAATAGTCGTAATGTCATGCATTGTTTATTAAAAAATTGCGTTAAAGCAGAGTGATACAGATAGTGCGATAAGCAAAGTGTAGGACTATGTCCCTTCCAAGGGCAAGCTGAGGAATGGTATGAAATCGAATATTTCGCTCGTTACTGTAATCAACCTGGGAATTCCGTGGTATGACGTAGCTGTCTGCCTCCTTGGTTGCTGCATCATGTGTTCGGCAATAGTGTTGCTGGACAGTGTTTCCAGAGATTAAGGTCCTGAAAGAAAAAGAAAAATAACCAAACGGGAAGCCCCTAGTGCGGTTTAGGTCGCTTTTTGGGGCGTGCCGCAGTTGTGCCCCCCTCCCCACCTGTGCCCATGGTATTTTTAATGCGTAATTATGTACGTGCGGCACGAGTTCCGCCGCTGGGCTGGGATTGGGGTGGCCGCCGTATTGCTACGCGAGCTCAGATCGTGCCAGGCGGTCTATTTGCCGATTGCCCTGAGCGCGCTTGAAGGTGTCCGGGCTGTGAAGCGCTGAACTGGTTGATTGCCTTGAGAGGCTGCTTTGCGTTTCTGCTGCGAGGGCTGCGGTGTGCTCCTCTGTTCGGAGAGAGCGCTTTGTGTTTCCATTGACTGTAATAACTCCACGAGGTCCTGGCATCTTGAGCTTGAGGTATGCATAATGTGGTACCGCATTGAATCTAGCAAATGTGGTTCGCCCGAGCAGCGCGTGATAACCACTGCGGAATGGGACTATATCGAAGATTAACTCTTCGCTTCGGAAGTTATCCGGGGATCCGAAGACCACTTCTAGTGTAATTGAGCCTGTGCAATGGGCCTCTACACCTGGAATGACGCCCTTAAAGGTCGTTTTGCGGGTTTGATCCTTGAGGGGTCTATGCCCATCTTGTGCACCGTGTCCTGATAAAGCAGGTTCAGGCTGCTACCGCCGTCCATAAGGACTCAAGTGAGGTGAAATCCGTAGATGATTGGGTCTAGGACCAGTGCAGTGAATCCGCCATGACAGATACTAGTGGGGTGGTCCCTGCGATCGAAGGTGATCGGACAGGAGGACCAAGGGTTGAACTTTGGGGCGACTGGCTCCAATGCATATATGTCCCTGAGCGCACGCTTCCGCTCCCTCTTGGGGATGTGGGTTGCATATATCATGTTCACCGTCTGCACTTGCGGGGGAAACCTCTTCTGTCCTCCAGTGTGCGGCTGCTGGGGCTCCTCCTCGTCATCGCTATGCGGCCCCTTGTCCTTGTTTTCGGCAATTAACTTGCCGGCCTGCTTGAACACCCAACAATCCCTGTTGGTGTGATTGGCTGGCTTGTCTGGGGTGTCGTGTATTTGACACGAGCGATCGAGTATACGGTCCAAGCTGGACGGACCCGACGTACTTTGTTTGAATGGCTTTTTCCGCTGACTGGGTTTAGAGCCTTTGAATCCGGCATTGACTGTCGTATCCTCAGTATTTTCGCTGTTAATGCGGCGCTTATGCTTGTTGCGACGTGACTTGCTATTGTCGTCCTTGGTATCTGAGGTACCATGGTTCTTTGATATGTTATTACTGCGAGCCAGCCAGCTGTCTTCTCCCGCACAAAAGCGGGTCATGAGTGTCGTGAGAGCTGCCATAGATTTCGGCTTTTCCTGACCAAGGTGCCGGGCTAGCCACTCATCTCGGATGTTGTGCTTGAAAGCCGCTAAGGCCTCCGCATCCGGACAGTCGACGATTTGATTTTTCTTTCTAAGGAACCGAGTCCAGAATTGCCTGGCCGACTCTTCTGGTTGCTGAATTATGTGGCTCAAATCATCGGCGTCTGGTGGTCGCACATAAGTGCCCTGAAAGTTGTCGAGGAATGCGGCTTCCAGATCTTCCCAATAGCTAATGGAGTCCGCTGGCAAGCTGTTAAGCCAATGTCGCGCTGGTCCTTTGAGCTTTAGTGGGACGTATTTGATGGCGTGTAAGTCATCGTCACGGGCCATGTGGATGTGGAGGAGGAAGTCCTCAATCCATACTGTGGGATCTGTTGTGCCGTCGTATGATTCAATATTTATAGGTTTGAAACCTTCTGGGAATTGATGTTCCATTACTTCGTCTGTGAAGCATAAGGGGTGTGCGGCGCCTCTGTATTGGGCTATATCGCGATGCAGCTCGAATGGGTCTTGCCCACTGTGTTCGGCCTGGCCGGATTTGCTTTTACTGTATCCGGCATGACGTTTGTCGTCTCGCAAAGTGGTGCGCCCTCGTGATCTGTAGATCGATCTTGAATGCTTTGCCTTGTCCTCCAATATGTCTCCCAGGTCTGGCGTATCTCCCCATGCCTTTTTATTTGAATGGCGTTGGGGTGGAGGCTAAGCTTTTGGCTGGAATACCTCTCTATCGCGGCCACGAGGTGGCCGATCAGCCATATCATACGCTTCTTCCTCCAGTCAGGGTAGTAACCTGCGCCTTGGGTAACTCTTGGAGGGGCGCTCGAGTTTATATTCCTCGGCCGCGAGGACTTCAGTCCATTTGTCAGCTAGCCGATCTTGATCAGCTTGAAGCTGCTGCTGCTTTTTCTTTAGGCTATTTGCCGTGGTCATAAGCCGGCGCTTGAAGCGCTCTTGTTCGACGGGATCCTCTGGTACGGCGAATTCATCGTCGCTGAGGCTTGCCTCGTCTTCGGAGGGGGGCATGTGATCATCCTCCTCCTCTCCGTCTGCCGCTCTCTCAGGAGAGCTGGCTCCTCCATCCTCCTGCTCTTAATTTTGCTAGAGGGGTTTGTTCTTTTCTTCGGCACTATCCGGAGTGTTATTATCTCCTGTGCCGGTATCACCACTTTTGCTTTGGCGGGACTTAGAGCGGCGCCGCTCACGTCGGTGTTTGGGTTGCTTCTTGGAGGGGTCATCCTCCGCTATCCCGTCGCCATTGCCTTCTTTGGGTGTATCCACCATGTATATGTCATATGACGAGGTGGCTTTCCAGTGCCCTATAGGTGCTGGTTCATGTTCGTCTCCTACATCGTCGTCCATACCGTTGATGTCTTCGGAGTCGAAGTCGAGCATGTCGGTTAAATCATCGACAGTGGCTACGAAGTGGGTGGTGGGTGGGCGTCGAATTTCTTTGTCGTCCGCATCCCAATCATGTTGGCCATAATACGGCCAGGGCTCTCCTGACAAAGAGAGAGACCTTAGTGAATTCAGAATGTCGCCGAAGGGCGAGTGTTGAAAGATATCCGCGGTGGTGAATTCCATGATCGGCGCCCAATCGGATTCGATTGGCAGGGGCGCGGATGGTTCGGAGTCCGGAAAAGAGTCCGGCACCTTGGAGTCACGGGCTGCGCAGAGGGTTAGGCTGGTGTTCGGCTCGATCGCCGTTGAGACTGCAGCCCCTGAGGCGGTGTCTAACCACCCGTCCTCGACTGGCGCAGTTGGCTCCGAGCTAAGGGTCGGAGCTGATGCGGGCGCAGCCTTTGGGGTACTGTTCGACGGCAGAGCTAGGTCATACCCATCGCGACAGTGCGACGCGCCCGGCTATGGCTCGAATCCGTCGAAGATCAAGTCTCCGCGGATGTCGTCTGTGTAGTCCAAACTTCCAAATCTGACCTGATGGCCAGGGGCGTAGCTTTCAATCTGCTCCAGATGGCCAAGCGAATTAGCCCGCAGTGCAAAGCCGTTGAATATGAAGATCTGTCCAGGGAGAAAAGTCTCACCCTAGATCGCATCGCTATCGATGATAGTAGGAGCCATCAAGCCTAATGGCGACGACACAGAGGAAGTCTCAATGAAAGCACCAATGTCGGTGTCAAAACCGGCGGATCTCGGGTAGGGGGTCCCGAACTGTGCGTCTAGGCCGGATGGTAACAGGAGGCAGGGGACACGATGTTTTACCCAGGTTCGGGCCCTCTTGATGGAGGTAAAACCCTACGTCCTGCTTGATTAATTTTGATGATATGGGTAGTACAAGAGTAGATCTACCACGACATCAGAGAGGCTAAACCCTAGAAGCTAGCCTATGGTATGATTGTATGTTATGGTTGTTGTCCTATGGACTAAAACCCTTCGGTTTATATAGACACCGGAGAGGGTTAGGGTTACACAAGGTCGGTTACAAAGGAGGAAATATCCATATCCGTATTGCCTAGCTTTCCTTCCACGCCAAGTAGAGTCCCATCCGGACACGAGACGAAGTCTTCAATCTTGTATCTTCATAGTCTAACAGTCCGGCCAATGGAGATAGTCCGGCTGTCCGGAGACCCCTAATCCAGGACTCCCTCAGTATCCGTTTATTATTGGGTCTAACACCAAGGCGGCCAATCCTTCATGTCGGATGCTTATCGGGTGATCCCTGCGATCAAAAGTGACCGGGCAGGCCAACCAGGGTTTGAACTTGGGGGTGACGGGCTCTACGGCGCGTATGTCTCGGAGTGCATGTTTGTTTCTCCTCTTCGTCACGTGGATCATGTTTACTGTTTTAACCACTGGTGGGAATTTTTCTGTCCTCCAGTGCTTTCCTGGCGAGGTTCGTCCTCGTCTTCGCTTGGTGTCTTCCTCCCCTTGTGTTCGGCGTTTAGCTTACCGACCTGCTTGAAGACCCAGCATTCTCTGTTGGTGTGATTTGCAAGTTTATCGGGGGTGCCATGAATCTGACATAATTTGTCTAAAATCTTATTTAGGCTGGATGATCCATCTCTGCTGCCTTTGAAAGGTTGTTTCCGCTGACCTGGTCAAGAGCCCCTGAATCCGGCGTTTACCGCCGTATTATCTGGGTTGTCTTCTTTATTCCGACGCTTGCTTTTACTGCGTCATGGTTTTTCATTGACATCCCTGACTTCGGATGTGCTTGGGTCGCTGGTGCTATTATGGGCTAACCAGCTATCTTCGCCCGCGCAAAAGCGGGACATGAGGCTTGTCACGGCTGCCATTGTTCTCGGTTTTTCTTGCCCGAGGTGTCTGGCGAGCCATTCATCTCGGACGTTGTGTTTGAAAGCTACTAAGGCTTCGGCGTCCGGGCAGTCGACGATTTGGTTCTTCTTAGTGAGAAACCTATTCCAAAGCTTTCGGGCTGACTCTCCAGGCTGTTGAATTATATGACTTAAATCGTCTGCGTCCGGAGGTCGGACGTAGGTCCCTTGAAAATTAGCCCGAAAAGCATCCTTGAGCTCCTCCCAACTTCCAATTGAGTTTTCAGGGAGGCTTTTCAGCCAGTGTCGAGCTGGTCCTTTAAGCTTGAGGGGCAAGTATTTGATGGCATGGAGATCGTCTCCGCGAGCCATATGGATATGGAGGATAAAGTCCTCTATACAGACCCCAGGGTCTGTGGTCCCGTCGTACGCCTTTATGTTCACTGGTTTGAATCCTTCTGGAAATTCGTGGTCCAGCACCTCATCGGTGAAACATAGGGGGTGTGCGGCACCCCTGTATTTGGATGTATCATGGCGTTCAGATGGTTGTAGTATTCGGTTTTGATTTTGTGCCGGAGCGCGCTCCCTAGATCCATAGATGGACCTGGTCATACTAGATTTTTGGCGCAAGTCCTCACGTAGATCGTGTGTTGACTTATGTGCGGCTTTGTTGGCTGCTCTATCGCGGCCACAAGGTGGTTGATCCGGCCGGTTGGCCGTTTTAGTTTTCGGCCGTGTGGGCTCTAAGGCCTCATCGTCGAATTCAGGCAGTAGCTTGCGCTTTGGATAGCTCTTTGTGTGGTAACTTCCACCGTACTTTTCTTTGTTGTCGAGCACTTTGTTCCATCTATTGCTGAGCGTATTTTGTGCGGCCTTAAGCCTTTGCTTCTGCTTATTCAGACTCCTCGCTGTGGCAATAAGCCTTCTGCGGAGGTTCTCTTGTTCCAAGTGCCTTTCCGGGATGATGTGTGCATCTTTGTCCGGACTGTTTTCCTCCCCGGAGGGAGGTTGATGAGCTTTATCCTCGGCGTCGCCGTGTTCGGACATCGGATCCGTACTATGTTTGCTGTTTGCGGTTTCATCGTGCTCTGCCGCTGGGTCAATGTGGTCGTCGTTTCCTGTGGAGTCGACTGGAGTGTTATTTTCTCTTGCACTGTTATCGATGTTTTTGCCGAGGCGGGATTTGGAGCAATGTCTACGGCGACGCTTAGTTTGCTTCCCGAGGGAGCTATTCTTCGCTTCATCCTGCCGTTCTTCGTCATTGTTTTCTTTGGGTGTATCCACCATGTATATGTCATGTGGTGAAGTGGTTGTACAACGCCTTGTGGGCACTAGTTCCTGTTCTTCTGCTGCATCATCGTCCATGCCGTCGATGTCTACGGAGTCAAAATCGAGCATGTCGGTTAAATCGTCGACAAAGGCTACTAAGTGGGAGGTGGGTGGGCAGCGAATTTCTTCGTCGTCCGCATCCCATTCTAGCCGGACATAGTTCGGCCAAGGATCTCCTGACAAGGAGAGAGAACCTAATGAATTTAGCACGTCGCCGAAAGGTGAGTGCTGAAAAATATCCGCGGAGGTGAACTCCATGATCGGCACCCAATCAGATTTGATAGGCATGGATGTAGGCGGCTCGGAGTCTGTGGCCGGGGACGAATCCAGTGGTTCGGCAACACGGCTCTCGTAAGGGGTAAAGTCAGTATCCGGCTCTATCGCCGCTGAGAGTGCGGCCTCCATGGCGGGGTCTATCCGCCCATCCTAGCCCGCGGAGAAAATGAGGGATGAACACTACCCTCTCGTTGGGCTTCGGTGAAGGGATGATTTGTCCCCGGGATGGAAGACGGTGGGCGATTTCCTTCGCCAGGTATCGGCCGGTCGCCCGAAGCTCGGCGATGTCCTCCTCCTTAACACAGGAGGCCATCCATTTGCCTTGACCTCCGGATCCGGACATGGTTGAGTGCTTTCTCAAGACAGGGAGAGGAGAGCTTGGGCGTTGGAGCTCAAGAACGGAGAGGCAAGAAGAAAGTGTGGGAGAAGAAAGGGGAATCTTATCTCTTTATAAGGGCGGTGAATATCGAACGCCCCCCCCCCATTCGCCTTAAAATTCGCCTACTCCCAAGGGTTGTGTAAACGGCATGCTTGGGTTACCCACGCCCGTGTTGATGAGAATCCCGTAATAAGGGGACACGGTCTCTGCTTTGACAAGACATGCCAATGACAACCGCGTCTCGAGACATGGGGCGAAAAACGGTTTAAAATTATGACCGGATAGGCGTGACGTCACACTACTAAAGTTGTCAGCAGATTGGATTCATGTGTTATTATATTCTCTCCACGGTTGTGTATGGTGTGTGTTACAGGTCCGGACACGATCAATTCATCTGGAGACTATTCGGGAGTTCGGAAGGAGGAACCCGCCTTGCAATGCCGAAGACAGCACTACGCGCTGGATACCTTGTCATTGAAGCCAGCTTCAGGGGCTACTGAGGGAGTCCTGGACTAAGGGGTCCTCGGGCGTCCGTCCTGTTATCTATGGGCCGGACTGATGGTCTATGAAGATATGAAGACCAAAGACTGTACCCGTGTCCGTATGGGACTCTCCTTGGCGTGGAAGGAAAGCTTGGCGAACAACTATGAAGATTCCATCTTATGTAACCGACTCTATGTAACCCTAGATTCCCCCGTGTCTATATAAACCGGAGGGTGTAGTCCGGAAAGGATATACTCAATACCGTAGTCATACAGGCTAGACTTCTAGGGTTTAGCCATTACGATCTCGTGGTAGATCAACTCTTGTAATACTCATATTCATCAAGTTCAATCAAGCAGGAAGTAGGGTGTTACCTCCATAGAGAGGGCCCGAACCTGGGTAAACATCGTGTCCCCTGCCCCCTGTTACCATCAACCTTAGACGCACAGTTCGGGACCCCCTACCCGAGATCCGCCGGTTTTGACACCGACAAGGGGGTCATCTACGGTCCATTATACATTTTTGTGTACGTATGTGATGAGCTGGCCCGAGTCAACCATTGCCAAGTGTGCTTTGACTGCCACATGTGCCCAGCTCACTCGAATTCGAAGGGAACTAGGTTTTTTTGCAAAACTGTCAGAACAAAAGATCTGCCTCCCTCACCTGGTCGCACACCTGGTTGGATCGAGCCCACCTGCGCCGACCAAGCCCACCCGCTGCCCTCTCCCAACCCTAGCTCGCAGACTACGTCGTCACCGCGTCCTCACCGCCGCCACCGTAGTAGTAACCATTGTCGCCGCCATCTCTCCGTCGTCGTAGCCATTGCCGCCACCCTCTCTCCTCGTGTCATCTTCGGTCTCTGTTTGATCTGGGCTACGTGGCTGCTCCGTTGTGGTTCCATTGATCCCGTGCCCAGATTGTGGTGAGCAGGTCAAGTTCTACCGCTCTGGTACCGACGAGCACGAGGGGTGGGTCTTCTACAGGTGCCGCAAACACTAGGTCAAGTTCCTATGTCTGTGTGGTAGATCTTTCTTCACTGGTTCTGCATCAGGGTTTTGGATCAGATTGAACTTAGTTAACTGGCATTAGATTGGTACTGCATTAGGTTGGTACTGCAATTGGTTGGTACTGCAATTGGTTGGTGGTAGTTAACTGAACTTTATAGTTAACTGAACTTTTTTAGTTAATTGAATATGCTGTGTTTCCTCTGTTTGATAGGTTACCTGTGATTTCTGGCGTTGGGAGCTAGAATATGTGCAGCATCTTGTTGAACATAGGGTTCTTGTTGGTGATGTTGTTGTGGATGCAATAGGAGCAGCTGAGGATAAAAGGGATGAGCTTGAGAGGAAGACTGAAGCAATGAACACAAGAAGCATAGCTGGAAGAGGCATGGCTGGGATAGGTGTTGGCAGAGTTGAATTTGGGTCATTTTGCACCCCTAGTGAGAAGAACTTTGCTACCAAGCAGCAAGTTGCTACGCTGCTTGGATTAGGTAGAGAAATCCTACTGCTGCTGAAGCTGGTGATGGCTTTTGTTATGGTGCTTTGTGTGTTGTGTTTCATAGTAGTCATGAAGAAGTGAGATGTAGTGAAATTAGTGAGCACACTAAGTAGATTAAGTAGATTAAGTACTTATTTTGGGTTTGGATGCATGCTTTGATGGTTGTAATGGTTGCATGTTGTGGTGCTTGTAATGGAATGTTGTTATGTTATCTTCGAATGTTGAATATGTACCAATGTTGTTACGTTACTTCTTTATTGAAACAGCAACACAGCATGTCTCGATTCAATTCTAATCATTTAACAACATATTACAGTTTAAAACCAAATCCATTGCACTTAGAATTTAGTTGACAAGCAAGATAAATTCAGTTGACAACCAAATCCATTTCACAACATACTTGGTCAAATTCAGTTTACATAGGGACAAGAACAAGATAAGTTCAGTCAAAATCATTCAGCATCCCCTTAAGTTTCTTTATCTTCTCCTTGGTCTCCTCTTTTTGTTTGAATAAGTCACCTATCATGTACTCAAGCTTTCTCTTCTCTTGCTTCAATTGATCAATCTCCTACATGACTTGGTCCCTCTCTTTCTCTGCCTTAGCCCTGAATACCTGATGAATGTTTGTTACTGATTTGTCAGTGCTCTTCTTCTTCTCAAGCTCTTCCTTCAGATCATCCAGAGCAATTTGTGTGTTTCCTAAATGGCTCATTGCTTGCTCCTTTTCAGCCACTAGTTTGGCAAAATCAACCTTGAAA
Organism: Triticum urartu; assembly: GCF_056163025.1. Classification (NCBI taxonomy): domain Eukaryota; kingdom Viridiplantae; phylum Streptophyta; class Magnoliopsida; order Poales; family Poaceae; genus Triticum; species Triticum urartu. The sequence goes on from NC_141875.1 coordinate 454,273,560, forward strand.
TGTCTCAGCTCATTCTCCATTTTTGTCTTCTCTTCCATGATCTTCAAGTTCTGTTCAACACTCAACACATTTTCTTTTAGACTTTGTTTTGTCTCCTCTTCATACATGCTCCATATGGTAGCTAGGCTCATCTTCAATGCTTCAGGCCACTCAGGGTCTATCCATTCCACATAGGTGCATTTAGGTACTTCCTATCATCCAAAGAAACATTCAGTTAAGTGACATTATTCAGTTATCTGCAAATCTTCAGATAAAAGCCATTGTCTCTGTAAAATGATGATAAAATGGCACTATTATCTGGATTTTTACAAACCTTGTGTGCACAAGCCAGGAATCTTCTTCCACTGTCAACTGATTGAAAAGCCACATGCTTCTCACAGAAAGATCCATGCTCACATGTAAAGCTAGGCAAATATGTGACCAGGCCAGTCCATTATTTGCAAAAAATTATTGCAAGAGGCTAAAAATCAGAAGAAGAAAAATTGCATTTGTTAAGTATAACCCTAGAAGCTGTTTAACCCTAGCTGTTGTTTAACCCTAGCTGCATGGAGGAGAGGACATGACTAACCTTGCTGGTCACTGAGTCATCTTCAGAAGAGGTTGGGAGATCATCCCAGGACACCATGGTTGCTGCTGGAGACCAGGGGAGCAGGAGTAGAGGAGGAGTGGAGGATGAAGATGAAGATCTGGTGGAAGAGGAGGAAGAAGAAGGGGATCTGGTGGTGGTGGACCTGGTGGTGGATCTGGTGGTTGCTCTGGTGGTGGTGGATCTATTGGTGGACCAAAGGTGCATGCATAATGCAAGTTACAGGGTGTGCAAGTACAAATTTAACCAGTTGTAGGGTGTGTAGTGTTGCCATTTCAGATAGGTGGCAAAGTTCATTTAATTGTATTTTTCAGTTAAGCTGACTCAAATTTGGAAGCTAACTAAATTAATAAGATAACTGAATTTTTAAAGTTAACTGAATTTGCTGACAAAATTTGCAACAAGGTTCAGTTAAGACAAAATTCAGTTAAGACAAAGATAACTGAATTTTTACAATAAACTAAATTTGCAGAGTTAACTGAATTTAGTTATCTGAAAAAGTTCAGTTAAGACAAAGTTCAGTTAGAGATCGTTCAGTTAAGACAAAGATTCAATTTTCTAAGAACCTTAGCAACAAGATATTATTGGATTCTTGCCTTATATGACAACAAGACACTTTTGGATTCTTGCCTTATATAGCAACAAGACAGCATCAACAACATAAAGTACACTATTTTGTAGCACTTCAGCATCAACAGCATCAACAACACCTTATATACCAAATAGTGGATCTTAAAACAGCATCAACAGAGAACATAGTTCAAATAGCATCAACAGAGAACATAAAGCAACATCAACAGCATAGTTCAATTGCCACTTAGTTCAACAACCAGCCAACACATAGTTCAACATTGCTAATAGAAAGTAGAAATAACTTATGTGCTTAATATACAAGCACACCTAACAAAACTACACTATTTTATAACTTATATGCTGAAAATTTATATATTCCAGCATACCTAACTAACTGCAACTGCCATCTTCTTCATGTTGGCAGTTCATAACACTCCATCTTCTTCAGTTCTTCATCTTCTGGAGGCGCTTCGAGCGGCGAACCTCCATGTCAACTGCCACCTTCCTCTTCTTCTTCCTGTCTGGCTGCGCTGCGACATCCACCTGTGCTTCCAAGGCCAAGACCACCTCCACCTCCTGCTTGATGATGTCAGGAACATCGGGAAGCAGCTCGACGTCAATGGGGTAGTGCTTGTCACCCTCCCTGGCGACGGGCGCCACCATCTGGACCTCTGGCTCGGGGACGACGGGCGCCGCCACATTGACCTCCGGCTCGTCGTCACAGAGGACAATCACCTTCGGCTCCTCCCAGCCAGTCGACCAGGACGAGTCGGTGGCGTAGCCAGAGTCGTCGTCGAAGCCGGAGTCGTACTCCGAGTCGGAAGAAATGTACTCGGAGAAGTCGTCGCGCCCGAGGAAGTCGGACTGGTAGTGGTCCCGGTAGGCCGTGTTGACAGGCGCGGGGACGGCCAGGTCGACGTTGTGGACGTGCTCCGTTCGTGAGCCAACGCGCAATGGATCCGGCAGCCACGGCGCAGTGGCGGACCGGTACATCCACGATAACCCACAAGTATAGGGGATCGCAATAGTTTTCGAGGGTAGAGTATTCAACCCAAATTTATTGATTCGACACAAAGGGAGTCAAAGAATATTCTCAAGTATTAGCAGCTGAGTTGTCAATTCAACCACACTAGGAAACTTAATATCTGCAGCAAGGTATTTAGTAGCAAAGTAATATGATAGTAGTGGTAACAATAGCAGAAGTAACAGTAGCAAAAGTAATATTTTTGGTGTTTTATAGTGATGATAACAATAGCAACGGAAAAGTAAATAAGCGAAGAACAATATATGGAAAGCTCGTAGGCAATGGATCGGTGATGGAGAATTATGCCGGATGTGGTTCATCATGTAACAGTCATAACCTAGGGTGACACAGAACTAGCTCCAGTTCATCAATGTAATGTAGGCATGTATTCCGAATATAGTCATACGTGCTTGTGGAAAAGAACTTGCATGACATCTTTTGTCCTACCCTCCCGTGGCAGTGGGGTCCTATTGGAAACTAAGGGATATTAAGGCCTCCTTTTAATAGAGTACCGGAACAAAGCATTAACACATAGTGAATACATGAACTCCTCAAACTACGGTCATCACCGGTAAGTATCCCGATTATTGTCACTTCGGGGTTAACGGATCATAACACATAATAGGTGACTATAGACTTGCAACATAGGATCAAGAACTCTCATATATTGATGAAAACATAATAGGTTCAGATCTGAAATCATGGCACTCGGGCCCTAGTAACAAGCATTAAGCATAGCAAAGTCATAGCAACATCAATCTCAGAACATAGTGGACACTAGGGATCAAACCCTAACAAAACTAACTCGATTACATGATAAATCTCATCCAACCCATCACCGTCCAGCAAGCCTGCGATGGAATTACTCAGGCACGGCGGTGAGCATCATGAAATTGGTGATGGAGGATGGTTGATGATGACGATGGCGATGGATTCCCCTCTCCGGAGCCCCGAACGGACTCCAGATCAGCCCTCCTGAGAGAGTTTAGGGCTTGGCGGCGGCTCCGTATCGTAAAACGTGATGAATCCTTCTCCCTGGTTTTTTCTCCCCGAAAGTGAATATATGGAGTCCAGGTTGAGGTCGGTGGAGCGTCAGGGGGCCCACGAGGCAGGGGCGCGCCCAGGGGGGCAGGCGCGCGCCCCACCCTCGTGGATAGGTGGAGGCCCCCCTAACGTGGATCTTCCTTCCAGTATTTATTATATATTCCAAAATAATTCTTCGTTGATTTTCAGGTCATTCCGAGAACTTTTATTTCTGCACAAAAATAACACCATGGCAATTCTGCTGAAAACAGCGTCAGTCCGGGTTAGTTCCATTCAAATCATGCAAGTTAGAGTCCAAAACAAGGGCAAAAGTGTTTGGAAAAGTACATACGACGGAGACGTATCAACTCCCCCAAGATTAAACCTTTGCTTGTCCTCAAGCAATTCAGTTGATAAACTGAAAGTGATAAAGAAAAACTTTTACGAACTCTGTTTCCTCTTGTTGTTGTAAATATGTAAAGCCAGCATTCAAGTTTTCAGCAAAGATTATGAACTAACCATAGTCATAATAAAATTTAGGTCTCATGTTTACTCATATCAATGACATAATCAACTAGCGAGCAATAATAATAAATCTCGGATGACAACACTTTCTCAAAACAATCATGATATGATATAACAAGATGGTATCTCGCTAGCCCTTTCTGAGACTGCAAAACATAAATGCAGAGCACCTTTAAAGATCAAGGGCTGACTAAACATTGTAATTCATGGTAAAAGAGATCCAGTCAAGTCATACTCAATGTAAACTAACAGTAATGAATGCAAATGACAGTGGTGCTCTCCAACTGGTGATTTTTAATAAGAGGATGATGACTCAACATAAAAGTAAAATGGATAGGCCCTTCGTAGAGGGAAGAGGGGATTTGTAGAGGTGCCAGAGCTCGGTTTTGAAATAGATAAGAATAATATTTTGAGCAGTATACTTTCATTGTCAACACAACAACCGAGAGATGGCGATATCTTCCATGCTACACACATTATAGGCGGTTCCCAAACAGAATGGTAAAGTTTATACTCCCCTCCACCAGCAAGCATCAATACATGGCTTGCTCGAAACAACGAGTGCCTCCAACTAACAACAGTCCCGGGGGAGTTTTGTTTGCAATTATTTTGATTTGATTTGCATAAATCATGTGACTGGGCATCCCGGTGACCAGCCATTTTCTCGTGAGTGAGGAGCGGAGTCCACTCCTCTTGAGAATAACCCGCCCAACATGGAAGATACAGACAGCCCCAGTTGATACATGAGCTATTCGAGCATACAAAACAGAATGTTTATTTGAAGGTTTAGAGTTTGGCACATACAAATTTACTTGGAATGGCAGGTAGATACTGTATATAGGTAGGTATGGTGGACTCATATGGAATAACTTTGGGGTTTATGGAATTGGATGCACAAGCAGTATTCCCGCTTAGTATAGATGAAGGCTAGCAAAAGACTGGGAAGCAACCAGCTAGAGAGCGACAACAGTCATGAACATGCATTAAAATTAATCAACACCGAATGCAAGCATGAGTAGGATATAATGCACCATGAACATAAATATCGTAGAGGCTATGTTGATTTTGTTTCAACTACATGTGTGAACATGTGCTAAGTCAAGCCACTCGAATCATTCAAAAGAGGATACCACCCTATCATACCACATCACAACCATTTTAATAGCATGTTGGCACGCAAGGTAAACCATTATAAGCTCCTAGCTAATTAAGCATGGCATAAGCAACTATGATCTCTAATTGTCATTGCAAACATGTTTATTCATAATAGGCTGAATTAGGAACGATGAACTAATCATATTTACAAAAACAAGAGAGGTCGAGTTCATACCAGCTTTTCTCATCTCAATAAGTTCATCATATAATCATCATTATTGCCTTTCACTCGCACGACCGAATAGTGTGGATAATAATAATAGTGCACGTGCATTGGACTAAGCTGAAATCTGCAAGCATTCAATTCAAGAGAGAAGACAAGGTAATATGGGCTCTTTGTCAGATCAATCAATAATGCATATAAGAGCCACTCAACATTTTAATTATGGTCTTCTCCTCTCGACCCCCAAAGGAAAGAAAAGAAATAAAACTATTTACACGGGAAAGCTCCCAACAAGCAAAAGACGAACGAGATTTTTTGGGGGTTTTCTTTTTTTAATTATTACTACTACAACATGAAAAGTAAACTAACTAAAAGCTACAACTAATTTTTTTTGTTTTTACTAAGGTTTATTAAACTCACAAAAAGAAAGCATAAAAAGGAAAATAAACTAGCATGGATGATACAATGAAAAAGTATGAGCACCGGCAACTAGCAATGAGTGTGTGAACATGAATGTAATGTCGGTGAGAAATACGTACTCCCCCAAGCTTAGGCTTTTGGCCTGAGTTGGTCTATGGCCACGACTGGCCTGGCGGATATCCATAGTAGTAGCTGGGGTCGTATTGAGATGCAGCAGCTATTGCCTCATGAGCTGCCGCTCGGAGGCGAGCCGTCTCCATCCTCCTCTTATACTCGTCCGCCTCCTCCCTGGTCATAACATATCTCCCTTTTGCCTGGGAGTCAAAGAAAGCAGGAGCAGGGAGAGCGACGTGATAGGTGCGTCGTCTGTCAAAGATTAGTCGATACTAGAGGAACTGATCATTCCTCTCAACAAACTGATGACAAACCATAGCCTCATAATCTAAATAAACAGGAGGCAACTCAATATCATACCCACAAATGGGTATACCAAGAAAATTATCTAGACGGGTTGCATAAATTCCACCAAAGAAATCTCCATTAAATCGATTATTATGCAACCTACATGCGACAATGGCTCCCAAGTTATATTGTCTATCTCCTAATACAGCACTCTTGAGAACACTAAGATCTAGAACGCACATGTGACATGCTTCATCCATACCATTTATGCACCTACCTATGAAGAGAGCAAAATAATGTATAGCAGGAAAATGAATGCTCCCTATGGTATCTTGTGTTATATCTCTAGATTCCCCCACCGTTATGCTAGCAAGAAAATCTCTAAACTCAGATTTGCGAGGCTCACTAGTGCTGCCCCATTGTGGAAGTTTGCAAGCCGTATTAAAATCCTCTAAGTCCATAGTATAATAATTTTCATAAAGATCAAATAGGACAGTTTGAGAATTACGTGCTGATGAAAATTCAAACCTTCTCACAAAGGAATCGGTGAGATACTGGTATTGGCGGCACTTATCTGCCTCGAAGCTCTCAAGATCGGCATTACGCACATATGCGTTAAATTCTTCCTTGATTCCTGCTCGATCCATAAAGTCCTCTGAAGGCCATTCACAAGCCCGCACCTGAGCTTCCCTCGGTGGTTCATCATCGGCATCGCGTATTGCGAGCCTGGGTCCTTCCTTCCTTGAAGGACCACCTTGGTACATTTTCCTAAACATATTTCTTCCTCTGAAAAATTTCTGAAATTTTTAGTAACTTCAAAATAAAAGTGAACCAAACTCAACAATATTGATAGCAACTACTCCTACAAGTGCATAGAGACTATATCATGCATCAAAACTACTTTTGACCATATAAATTTGACATGCAAGCTCAATAACAGGGTCACCTAAGCAGCAAAAATATGCAATGAATAAAGCACTAGAACAAAAACTAATTGGACCACTGGAGGAGTCACATACCAAGGAACAATCCCCCAAAGCAGTTTTGTGAGAGGTGCTTTGAGCAAGGAGATCGAAAATGGCAGCAAGATGAGCTTGGACTCGGGTTTGAGCTGGTTAGTGGTGTTTGTGGGAGGAAGAAGGAATGTGTGGTAGCTGGAATAAGTGGGGGGGAGTCACCATGGGCCCACGAGGCAGGGGGCGCGCCCTCCACCCTCGTGGCCAGGTGCTTGCTCCCCCTGCTGTGTTTTCAGTGCTAGATATTCTCAAATATTCCAGAAAAAATCATATTTAAATTTCAGGGCATTTGGAGAACTTTTATTTTCGGGATATTTTTCATTGCATGGATAATTCAGAAAACAGACAAAAAAAATACTATTTTTGCTTTATTTAATATAAATAATAGAAAGTAAAAAGAGGGTACAAAGAGTTGTGTTTTCTAAATTCATCCATCTCATGCTCATCAAAAGGAATCCACTAACAAGGTTGATTAGGTCTTGTTAACAAACTCATTCCAAATAACATGGAACCGGAGAATTTTCAAATAACACTAGGTTATCTAAATGGGGATGTGCATGTCCCCAACAATAAGAATATCATATTTCTTCTTGACAGTAGGAAGAGGAAATTCAAAACCTCCAAAAATAATTGTTGAAATTTTTCCAATGGAATTGATATTGTGGACTTGAGGTTGTTTCCTCGGAAAGTGTACCGTATGCTCATTACTATTAACATGAAAAGTGACATTGCCTTTGGTGCAATCAATAACAGCCCCTGCAGTATTCAAAAAGGGTCTTCCAAGAATAATAGACATACTATCGTCCTCGGGAATATCAAGAATAACAAAGTCCGTTAAAATAGTAACGTTTGCAACCACAACAAGCACATCCTCACAAATACCAACAGGTATAGCAGTTGATTTATTAGCCATTTGCAAAGATATTTCAGTAGGTGTCAACTTATTCAAATCAAGTCTACGATATAAAGAAACAGGCATAACACTAACACCGGCTCTAAGATCACATAAACCAGTTTTAACATAGTTTCTTTTAATGGAGCATGGTATAGTTGGTACTCCTGGATCTCCTAACTTCTTAGGTATTCCACCCTTAAAAGTATAATTAGCAAGCATGGTGGAAATTTCAGCTTCCGGTATCTTTCTTTTATTTGTCACAATTTCTTTCATATATGATATACTTAGCATAAGGATTCATTTTGAGCATGTCAGTCAAACGCATACGTAAGAAGATAGGTCTAATCATTTCAGCAAAGCGCTCAAAATCCTCATCATCCTTTTTCTTGGATGGTTTAGGAGGAAAAGGCATGGGTTTCTGAACCCATGGTTCTCTTTCCTTATCGTGCTTCCTAGCAACAAAGTCTCTCTTATCATAACATTGATTCTTTGATTGTGGGTTATCAAGATCAACAGCAGGTTCAATCTCTACTTCATTGTCATTACTAGGTTGAGCATCTACATGAACATCATTATTAACATTATCACTAGGTTCATGCTCATTACCAGATTGGGTTTCAACATCAGAAATAGAAATATCATTGGGATTCTCAGGTGTGTAAATAACAGGTTCACTAGAAGCATGCAAAGTCCTATCATTTTTCTTTTTCTTCTTCTTAGAAGGACTAGGTGCATCAATATTATTTCTCTTAGAATCCTGCTCAATTCTCTTAGGATGGCCTTTAGGATAAAAAGGTTCCTGAGTCATCTTACCCGTTCTAGTCATAACTCTAACAGCATTATCATTTTTCTTACTATTTAATTCATTGAGCAAATCATTATGAGTTTTAAGTACTTGTTCTACTTGAGTTGTAACCATAGAAGCATGTTTACTAATAAGTTCTAGTTCACCTTTAACATTGGCCATATAATTACTCAAGTGTTAAATCATGTAAGCATTATGTTTTAATTCTCTACCAAAATAGGCATTGAAGTTTTCTTGATTAACCATAAAGCCATCAAACTCATCCAAGCATGGGCTAGCAAACTTAGTAAGAGGGATTTCAGCTTTATCATATCTATAGAGAGAATTTACCTTTACTACCTGTGTCGGGTTATCAAGACCATGAGTTTCCTCAATAGGCGATGGACTAAAACCATGTATTTCTTCAACAAGCGGTAAATTAAGACCATGTATTTCTTCAATAGGAGGTAAATTCTTAACATCTTCAGCTTTAATACCTTTTTCTTTCATAGATTTCTTTGCCTCTTGCATATATTCAGGACTGAGAAATAGAATACCCCTTTTCTTCGGAGTTGGCTTAGGAGTTGGTTCAGGAGTTGGATCAGGAAGTGTCCAATTATTTTCATTAGTCAACATATTATTCAATAGAATCTCAGCTTCATCTGGTGTTCTTTCCCTGAAAACACAACCAGCACAACTATCCAGGTGGTCTCTGGAAGCATCGGTTAGTCCATTATAAAAGATATCAAGTATTTCATTTTTCTTAAGAGGATGATCAGGCAAAGCATTAAGTAATTGGAGAAGCCTCCCCCAAGCTTGTGGGAGACTCTCTTCTTCAATTTGCACAAAATTATATATTTCCCTTAAATCAGCTTGTTTCTTATGAGCGGGGAAATATTTAGCAGATAAGTAATAAATCATATCCTGGGGACTACACACACAACCAGGATCAAGAGAATTAAACCATATCTTAGCATCACCCTTTAATGAGAACAGAAATAATTTAAGGATATAATAGTAGCGAGTTTTCTCATCATTAGTGAACAGGGTGGCTATATCATTTAATTTAGTAAGATGTGCCACAACAGTTTTAGATTCATAGCCATAGAAAGGATCAGATTCAACTAAAGTAATTATCTCAGGGTCGACAGAGAATTCATAATCCTTATCAGTAAAAAAGATAGGTGAAGTAGCATAAGCAGGATCATATTTCATTCTAGCATTCAAAGTTTTTTGTTTCAACTTAGCTAATAATTTCTTAAGATCATTCCTATCATTGCAAGAAAGAAAATCTCTAGCAGTTTCTTCATCCATAACATAGCCCTCAGGCACAACAGGTAATTCATATCTAGGGGGAGAATCTTCATCATCACTTTCATCAATATAATCAGTTTAAATAATTTCATTCTCTCTAGCCCTAGCAAGTTGTTCATCAAGAAATTCACCAAGTGGCACAGTAGTATCAAGCATAGAAGTAGTTTCATCATAAGTATCATGCATAGTAGAAGTTGCATCATCAATAACATGCGACATATCAGAATTAATAGCAGAAGCAGGTTTAGGTGTCGCAAGCTTACTCAAAACAAAAGGTGAATCAAGTGCAGAGCTAGATGGCAGTTCCTTGCCTCCCCTCGTAGTTGAGGGAAAAATCTTGGCTCTTGGATCTTTCACGTTCTTCATAATGATAAGCATATGTAAATCCCAAGTGACTCAAAGAATAGATCTATGCTCCCCAGCAACGGCGCCAGAAAATAGTCTTGATAACCCACAAGTATAGGGGATCACAATAGTTTTCGAGGGTAGAGTATTCAACCCAAATTTATTGATTCGACACAAGGGGAGCCAAAGAATATTCTCAAGTATTAGCAGCTGAGTTGTCAATTCAACCACACCTAGAAACTTAATATCTGCAGCAAGGTATTTAGTAGCAAAGTAATATGATAGTAGTGGTAACGATAGCAGAAGTAACAATAGCAAAAGTAATATTTTTGGTGTTTTATAGTGATGATAACAATAGCAACGAAAAAGTAAATAAGCGAAGAACAATATATGGAAAGCTCGTAGGCAATGGATCGGTGATGGAGAATTATGCCGGATGCGGTTCATCTTGTAACAGTCATAACCTAGGGTGACACAGAACTAGCTCCAGTTCATCAATGTAATGTAGGCATGTATTCCGAATATAGTCATACGTGCTTATGGAAAAGAACTTGCATGACATCTTTTGTCCTACCCTCCCGTGGCAGCGGGGTCCTTACGAAAACTAAGGGATATTAAGGCCTCCTTTTAATAGAGAACCAGAACAAAGCATTAACACATAGTGAATACATGAACTCCTCAAACTACGGTCATCACCGGTAAGTATCCCGATTATTGTCACTTCGGGGTTAACGGATCATAACACATAATAGGTGACTATAGACTTGCAACATAGGATCAAGAACTCTCATATATTGATGAAAACATAATAGGTTCAGATCTGAAATCATGGCACTCGGGCCCTAGTGACAAGCATTAAGCATAGCAAAGTCATAGCAACATCAATCTCAGAACATAGTGGACACTAGGGATCAAACCCTAACAAAACTAACTCGATTACATGATAGATCCCATCCAACCCATCACCTTACAGCAAGCCTACGATGGAATTACTCACGCACGGCGGTGAGCATCATGAAATTGGTGATAGAGGATGGTTGATGATGACGATGGCGACGGATTCCCCTCTCCGGAGCCCCGAACGGACTCCAGATCAGCCCTCCCGAGAGGTTTTAGGGCTTGGCGGCGGCTCCGTATCGTAAAACGCGATGATTTCTTCTCCTAGATTTCTTTCTCCCCGAAACACAATATATAGAGTTGGAGTTGGAGTCGGAGAGGCAACAGGGGGCCCACGAGGTAGGGGCGCGCCCCCACCCTCGTGGAGAGACGGTGGGCCCCCTGGCCTTCATCTTTGGCAGGTATTTTTCTTATTTTTTGAAAAGTGGCTCCGTGAAGTTTCAGGTCATTCCGAGAACGTTTATTCTTGCACATAAATAACACCATGGTAATTCTGCTGAAAACAACGTCAGTCCGGGTTAGTTCCATTCAAATCATGCAAGTTAGAGTCCAAAACAAGGGCAAAAGTGTTTGGAAAAGTAGATATGACGGAGACGTATCACCTAGTACGGGGGCGACGTTCCGGGCTACTGTCAACGTCCCACGTGGTGTTGACCACTGGGGCGCCCTTCCCCTTTTTGGGCGCTTTCGCCTCCAGATGTGCCGAGACCACCCTCTTCTTCTTCTTCTCCTCGGGAGGAGGGTTGTTTTCCTCCTCCTCCTCCTCTTCCTCGTCGTTGTCCTCTGGGACAGAGGAATGGGCCTCGTCATCTTCGGACGTCATGTCCGAAGTGCCCTTGCGACGGGGGCCACTCTTGGCCCCCTTGGCTTTCTTCTTGGCCTTCTTCTCCGGCGCTGTATATGGCACCGACACCAGCATCTTTGCCAAGCGCGGGATGACTGGTTCTTCGGGCAGCGGAGCCGGACATTGGATCTGCTTCGCCCTCTCCACCCAGTCCTGAGAGAGCAATACTAAGCTCTCAGACATCATCCTTGAAACATTTAAGTTGGGAATACATCAAAAGTAACATACCTTGTTGGCGGGGCAGTTACAATTGTGACCACGGTCTGAGTCCGTAGCCGGTGGCTTCTCGTTGCCCTTGAAGAGCAACTTCCAGGCCCCTTCGTGAGAAGTATCGAAGAGCTTTTTCAGGGTCTAGTGCTTCTTAGAATTGAACTCCCATAAAGGGCGGCTTCGGCGCTGGCACGGAAGAATCCGTCGGATTAGCATCACCTGGATAACGTCAACGAGCTTGACGTCCTTGGTCACCATGCTTTGAACGTGCGTCTACAGCGCTATCAGCTCATCAGGTGAACACCAGTCCGGACTCTTCTTGACCCAGGAGGTGAGTCGCATGGGAGCACTGGAGCGGAATTCGACAGCTACGGCCCAAGTGGTTCCACAAGGTTCTGTAATGTAGAACCACTACTTCTGCCATTCCTTTACTGTCTCCGCAAAGGTGCCTTTGGGCCAGGAGACATTGGATACCTTGCTCACCATGGCCCCTCCACACTCCGTGTGCTGGCCATCCACCACCTTCGGCTTCACGTTGAAGACTTTGAGCCACAGCCCGAAGTGGGGATGGATGCGGAGGAAGGCCTCGCACACGACAATAAACACCGAGATGTTGAGGAAGGAATTCGGGGACAAATCATGGAAATCTATCCTGTAATAGTACATCAGCCCGCGGACGAAAGGGTGGAGTGGAAACCCTAGCCCGCGGAAGAAATGGGCTATGAATACTACCCTCTCTGTGGGCTCCGGCGTGGGGACGATTTGTCCCTCGGCTGGCAGACGATGGGTGATCTCCTTCGCCAAATATCCAGCCGCCCGAAGCTTAGTAATGTCCTCCTCCTTGATAGAGGAGACCATCCACTTGCCCTGACCACCAGATCCGGACATGGTTGCTTGAGTGGAAAGGAGATGAGAACTTGGGCGCTGGAGCTTGAGATCGGAAAGGCGGAGACGGAGAGAGAGCGCGAGGAGAGGAAGAGGGAATCCTTATCCCCTTATAAAGGCAGCAAATATTGAACGCCTCCTCACTCGCCTTAGGATTCACATGGTCCCTAGGGATATATAAACGGCACGGTTGAGTTACCCATGCCAGCATTGATGAGAATCCCGCAATAATGGGGCATGATCTCTGTTTTGACAAGATGTGTCGATAGCAACCGCGTCTCGAAGCGTGGAATGGCAGAGGAAAAACGGTTCGAAATTATAACCGGACAGACGTGATGTCGTGTTGGAAAAAACCTGTCAACATATTAGATTCGTGCAAATATTATATTCTCTCTGCGGTTGTGTATGGTGTGCGTAACAGGTCAGGATACTATCATTACATCCAAAGACTACCTTGGAGTTCGGAGAAAGGGGAACCCGCCTTGCAATTCCGAAGACAATCTGCACGCCAGACTCCTCGTCATTGAAAGCCTGATTCAGGGGCTACTGAGGGAGTCCTGGACTAAGGGGTCCTCGGGCATCTGGCCTTTTATCCATGGGCCGGACTGATGGGTTGTGAAGACATGAAGGCCGAAGACTGCACTGTGTCCGGATTGGACTCTACTTGGTGTGGAAGGCAAGCTTGGCGACCAAAGATTCCTTCTTATGTAACCGACTCTATGTAAACCCTAGATCCCCTCGGTGTCTATATAAACCGAAGGGGGTAGTCCGAAGAGGACATCACATATACTCATTACCATATTCATAGGCTAAACTTCTAGGGTTTAGCTATTACGATCTCATGGTAGATCAACTCTTGTAATACTCATATTCATCAAGATCAATCAAGCAGGAAGTATAGGGTATTACCTCCATAGAGAGGGCCTGAACCTGGGTAAACATCGTGTCCCCCGTCTCCTGTTACCATCGATCCTAGACGCACAGTTCGGGACCCCCTACCCGAGATCCACCGGTTTTGACACCGACACCCCTTTCCTTCTCTCCTCCCTCACCTTCCCTCTTATTCCAGTTATAACATAGGGTGACACAGAACTAGCTCCAGTTCATCAATGTAATGTAGGCATGTATTCCGAATATAGTCATACGTGCTTATGGAAAAGAACTTGCATGGCATCTTTTGTCCTACCCTCCCGTGGCAGCGGGGTCCTATTGGAAACTAAGGGATATTAAGGCCTCCTTTTAATAGAGTACTGGAACAAAGCATTAACACATAGTGAATACATGAACTCATCAAACTACGTTCATCACCGGTAAGTATCCCGATTATTGTCACTTCGAGGTTAATGGATCATAACACATAATAGGTGACTATAGACTTGCAACATAGGATCAAGAACTCTCATATATTGATGAAAACATAATAGGTTCAGATCTGAAATCATGGCACTCGGGCCCTAGTGACAAGCATTAAGCATAGCAAAGTCATAGCAAAATCAATCTCAGAACATAGTGGACACTAGGGATCAAACCCTAACAGAACTAACTCGATTACATGATAAATCTCATCCAACCCATCACCGTCCAGCAAGCCTGCGATGAAATTACTCAGGCACGGTGGTGAGCATCATGAAATTGGTGATGGAGGATGGTTGAAGATGACGATGGCGATGGATTCCCCTCTCCGGAGCCCCGAACGGACTCCAGATCAGCCCTCCCGAGAGAGTTTAGGGCTTGGCGGCGGCTCCATATCGTAAAACGTGATGAATCCTTCTCCCTGGTTTTTTTCTCCCTGAAAGTGAATATATGGAGTCCAGGTTGAGGTCGGTGGAGCGTCAGGGGGCCCACGAGGCAGGGGGGTGCGCCCAGGGGGCAGGCACGCCCCCACCCTCGTGGACAGGTGGAGGCCCCCCTGACGTGGATCTTCCTTCCAGTATTTATTATATATTCCAAAATAATTCTCCGTAGATTTTCAGGTCATTCCGAGAACTTTTATTTCTGCACAAAAATAACACCATGGCAATTCTGCTGAAAACGGCGTCACTCCGGGTTAGTTCCATTCAAATCGTGCAAGTTAGAGTCCAAAACAAGGGCAAAAGTGTTTGGAAAAGTAGATACGACGGAGACGTATCAATCCACCACCGGGCTCGCTGCCCCGGGTCGTCGGAGCGCGTCTCCTGCATCGCAAAGCGGAGGACGAGTTAATAAGGGATACCGTTGTGGTCGGGGTAGGCGCGGTCCTGCTCGTCGTCGGTCATGACCTCGAGGAGGCCATGCGCGTGGTGATGCAACATCGCAATGTTGGGGAACCACTTCCCGATCTCCGTCAGGTCCGCGCGCATGGCCTTGTCGTCGCCTGCGAGGTCATCGATGACCCTCTTCCAGGCGGGGCTGTTCTCCATGTCCGCGGCGGCGGTTTGGTGGTCGGCAGCGGCGCAGTGGGGGTTTGGTGCGGGGTAACCGAGGCGACGTGGTTTGGTAGCGGGGTGGACTGAAGGTGAGTGGAGAGTGGAGCGGTGGGTGGGTGGCCTTAAAAGCAGAGAAGGAAACTGAAAAGGCATGGGCCACTAGCAACTACTATAGTTAGTTTAACTTGTGACGCCCCCAATTTGATCGTACACTAATCATACACGCAAATGTGTACGATCAAGATCAAGGACTCACGGGAAGATATCACAACACAACTCTAGACACAAATTAGAATAATACAAGCTTTATATTACAAGCCAGGGGCCTCGAGGGCTCGAATACATAAGCTCGAACACACAAGAGTCAGCAGAAGAAACAACATCTGAGAACAGACATAAGTTAGACAAGTTTGCCTTAAGAAGGCTAGCACAAAAGCATCTACGATAGAAAACGCAAGGCCTTCTGCCTGGGAGCCTCCTAACTACTCCTGGTCGACAGCGGTCCCCACGTAGTAGTAGGCACCCTCGGGGTAGCAGTAGTCTTCAGTGGTGTCGTCTGGCTCCTGGGATCCGTCATCTGGTCGCAACAATCGGGTATGGGGGGGAAAGAGGTAGCAAAGCAACCGTGAGTACTCATCCAAATTACTCGCAAGACTTACATCAGATCTAAACTAAGTATGCATCTGTATCAAACGAATGGGTTGTATCTGTGGACTAAACTGCAGAATGCCAGAATAGAGAGAAGGCCTAGTCCTATCGAAGACTAGCATCTTCTGGAAACCACCATCTTGCTGCAATAGGAGGGAGTAGAGTAGCATAAAGTAAAGTAGTAGAAGTGTTATCAACCTTGGCCAGAGATCCTTTCTCGACTCCCTGCGAGAAAGCAATCCCAGAGCCATACTATCCAGTTATCATCACAATCCAATTCTCATCACCATCCAGTTCTCATCACAAGTATCCAGTTCTAGTTGTATCGATCGGGATACAACTCCAAGTGTTCGTTACCGTAGGACAGGCTATCGATGGATATTTTCTTCCCTGCAGGGGTGCAACAACTTACCCACCACGCTCGATTAACTCCGGCCGGACACACTTTCCTAGGTCATGCCCGGCCTCGGCCAAACAAAACACCGCAACCCGACCTAGGCTTAATAGATATGTTAGCACGCCAGACTAAGCCTATGCCCCCAGGGTTCATGTAACGCCCTCGATGCGGCTATATCTCCCATGTGTCGAAGCACGACTTAGAGGCATAACCGCATTGAAAGCAATGTTGCAAGTGAGGTAATCTTCACAACAACCCATGTAATAAATAAGGGGAAAGATACATAGTTGGCTTACACTCGCCACGTCACAGAAATAGCATAAATAACATTACATTCATCCAAATACACTCAAGGTCCGACTACGGAACCAAAATGAAGATAAACCCCAAATGCAACATAGTCCCCGATCGCCCCAACTGGGCACCACTACTGATCATCTGGGAAAGACACGTAGTATCATCCTGAGTCCTCATCGAACTCCCACTTAAGCTCAGTTGAATCTCCTGGAATGGTATCATCGGTCCCTGCATCTGGTTTTGGAAGGAATCTGTGAGTCACGGGGACTCAGCAATCTCACACCCTCGCGATCAAGACTATTTAAGCTTAGGAAGGGTAAAAGGTATGATGTGGAGCTGCAGCAAGCGACTAGCATATATGGTGGCTAACATACGCAAATGAGAGCGAGAAGAGAAAGCAAAAGCACGGTCGATGAACTATGATCAAGAAGTGATCCAGAAGAACCTACGTTCAAGCATAACACAAGACCGTGTTCTCTTCCCGGACTCCGCCGAAAAGAGACCATCACGGTTACACATGCGGTTGATGCATTTTAATTAAGTTTTGTTTCAGGTTTTCTACAACCGGACATTAATAAATTCCCATCTGCCCATAACCGCGGGCACGGCTTTCGAAAGATCAAATCCCTGCAGGGGAGTCCCAACTTAGCCCATCACAAGCTCTCACGGTTAACGAAGGATATTCCTTCTCCCAAGACAATCCGATCAGACTCGGCATCCCGGTTACAAGACATCTCGACAATGGTAAAACAAGTCCAGCAACACCGCCCAAATGTGCCGACAAATCCCGATAGGAGCTGCACATATCTCGTTCTCAGGGCACACTCACATGAGACATCCTATGAGTAAAACCAACCCTCAAGTTTTCCTGAGGTGGCCCCGCAGTCTACTCGGTCGGACCAACACTCAGAGGAGCACTGGCCCAGGGGGTTTAAATAAAGATGAACCTCGGGCTCCGGAAACCCAAGGGAAAAAGAGGCTAGGTGGAAAATGGTAAAACCAATGTTGGACATTGCTGGAGGAGTTTTATTCAAGGCAAACTGTCAGGGGGTTCCCATTATAACCCAACCGTGTAAGGAACGCAAAATCAAGGAACATAACACCGGTATGACGGAAACTAGGGCGGCAAGAGTGGAACAAAACACTAGGCATAAGGCCGAGCCTTCCTCCCTTTACCAAGTATATAGGTGCATTAAGATAAACAAGATAATATAATGATATCCCAATAATAAACATGTTCCAATAAGGAACAAACTCCAATCTTCACCTGCAACTAGCAACGCCATAAGAGGGGTTGAGCAAGGCGGTAACATAGCCAAACAACGGTTTGCTAGGACATGGGGGGTAGTGGTTTGACATGGCAATATGGGAGGCATGATAAGCAAGTGGTAGGTATCGTATCATAGGCATAGAAAAAGAGCGAGCATCTAGCAAGCAAAGATAGAAGTGATTTCGAGGGTATGGTCATCTTGCCTGCAAAGTTCTCTGAGTTGACTTGATCCTCATAAGCGTACTCAACGGGCTCCTCGATCACGTACTCGTCTCCCGGCTCTACCCAAAGCAAGAACAACAAGCAAAAGGAACACAATCAACCACGTGCAATGCACAAACAACATGATGCAAAACATGTCATGATATGCGGGATGCGGTATGCGATGCATATGCATGATTCGGAAAGGAATGATTGACCCTGGCCTCAACTTGGAAAACCAAGAGTGCCACTGGAAAGGTGAGTTGATTTCGGTCGAAATCGATATAAAGATCACCGGAATCAGATGCACGGTTTGGAAATGACAAGCAAAACAAATATGGCACCGGTCTGCGATTAACAGCACGAGACCATCTAAATGCATTAAGAACAACATGCTACAGCACTCCAACATGGCAACAAAATACATGGCAGGGATCCACTCAAGATTCTTGACAAAAGATGAACACTGAACTACGGCTAATTCACTCATTAGCAGGTTCAAACAAGCATGGCAAAAGTGCAAAAGATAACAGGTTACAGACTTAGTGGAATAATCAACAAGTCAGGAATTTAACATCAGGAAGCCCTCTTCCAACAGATCTGAAACTAACATCACATAGCCCTCTTCCAACAGCATTTAGGGCATCAAGATGAGCTCAAATGAAAATGATGCAATTAGATGAAATGAGGTACTCGACAAGACGAACATTTTGATATGCTACACGCACGAATCGGAGCAACGGTAATGAAGTTATGATGCGTCAAAGAAAGCAAAAATAATTAGGGTTTTGGGCAAAAAGTCAACCCTCGAATCTCAGATCTGGATCCGGTTGCACTGTAGCAGCTCAGGGTCGCCGGAGAAAATGGAGCTGCAGTGGCCGGACTTGTCGTTCGAGGAGGAGGAAGGAGAGGGAGCCGGATCCGGGGCGTGGCTCGCCGGAGTTGAACTTGGCGCGGTGGAGGAGCTCGCCGGGATTCCGGGCGGCGAGGTCGGGCGTGGTGAGGAGGAGCGAAGCGGCGGCGATGGTCATCGCCGGCGAAGGGCGGTGCGGCGCCGGGGCGGAACGGCGGCGAGGGCGGCCGGGCACGGGGTCGGCGGTGAGGGCGGCCGGGCACGGGGTCGGCGGCGTCGGGCGCGGGGACGAGTGGAGGCGGGCGGCGCGGATCTGGGCCGCAGGGGCCGGTTGCGAGCTCCCGTGGGCCACGGCGGCGGCGGGCGCCGGTTGCCATGTGGCGCGAGCGGATAGGGCGCGGGCGGCGGCGGCTTGTCCGGCCAGATTCGGACGTTGTCTGGCGCGGAGATGGGCGAGGCTAGGGTTTCGCCCGGATTTGGAAATGGGGGGGTCTATTTATAGAGGTAGAGGGAGCTAGGAAGCTCCAAATGAGGTGCGGTTTGCGGCCACGCGATCGTGATAGAACGGCCTAGGTGATGGGAGAGGTTTAGGTGGGTTTTGGGACACTTTGGAGGAGTGTTGGGCTGCAACACACACGAGGCCTTTTCGGTCCCTCTGTTAACCATTGGAGTATCAAACGAAGTCCAAATGGCACGAAACTTGATAGGCGGTCTACCGGTAGTAAACCAAGGCCGCATGACAAGTCTTGGTCCAATCCGAAAACGTTTAACACCCGCACATGAAAAGAGGTAGAAAGGGACACCGGAGGGCATAGGAGTGCCGGAATGCAAAACGGACAACGGGGAAAAATGCTCGGATGCATGAGAGAACACGTATGCAAATGCAATGCACATGATGACATGATATAAGATGCATGACAAAGACAAAACGACACGAAGGCAAAAACCCGACAACGAGGAAATAAAATAACTTAGTGCCAAAAATGGCAAGAGTTGGAATACAGATAAGGCAAGTTACATCCGGGGTGTTACAACACTCCACCACTATGAAAGGATCTCATCCCGAGATCTAGGACTGGAAAAACTCCGGGTACTCAGAACGGAGGTGATCCTCGCGTTCCCAGGTGGCTTCACGGTCGGAATGATGTGACCACTTGACTTTGAGGAATTTGATAGACTTGTTGCGAGTCTTGCGCTTAGTTTCTTCAAGAATAGCAACGGGGTGCTCACGATAAGACAGGTCTTCTTGGAGATCAATGTCTTCGAAGTTGACGGTGCGGTCAGGAGTCTTGAAACACTTGCGGAGTTGAGAGATATGAAACACATCGTGCACGTTTGCAAAGTTGGAGGGAAGCTCAAGTTGATAGGCGAGATCGCCTCTTTTGCTGATGATCTTGAAGGGATCCACGTATCTAGGGGCAAGCTTCCCTTTGATACTGAAGTGATGAGTACCTTTCATTGGAGAGACGCGGAGGTAGACATGGTCTCCGATCTCGAAAACCAAGTCACGATGCTTGCTATCATAGTAACTCTTCTGGCGCGATTGCGCGGCTTTCAGATTATCACGGATGACTTTACACATTTCTTCAGCCTCTGTGATCAAGTCATTTCCAAGAAGTTGACGTTCACAAGTCTCTGACCAGTTAAGAGGAGTGCGGCACTTCCTGCCATAGAGAATCTCGAACGGGGCCTTGCCCGAACTCGCTTGGAAGCTGTTGTTGTAGGAGAACTCGGCATATGGAAGACAATCTTCCCACTTCATACTGAAGGAGATGACACAAGCCCTGAGCATATCTTCAAGAATCTGATTTACTCGCTCGACTTGGCCACTAGTTTGAGGATGAAAAGCTGTGCTGAAGCGAATGCTGGTGCCCATGGCCTTCTGAAAAGAATCCCAGAACTTGGAGGTGAAGATGCTGCCACGATCTGAAGATATCAACTGCGGAATGCCGTGCAAGGAGACAGTCCTGGAGGTATATAGCTCTGCCAACTGAGCTGCTGTGATGGATTCTTTGATAGGAAGAAAATGAGCCACTTTAGTGAGTTTGTCGATGACAACGAAGATAGCATCATTGCCACGCTTGGACTTTGGAAATCCAGTCACGAAGTCCATCTCAATATGGTCAAACTTCCATTCTGGGATGGCAAGAGGTTGGAGGAGACCAGCTGGTCGTTGGTGTTCTGCTTTCACTCTTCTGCAGACATCACATTTGTTCACGAACTGAGCAATCTCGCGCTTCATTCGAGTCCACCAATACGACTGCTTGAGGTCATGGTAAATCTTTGTACTTCCAAGGTGGATAGAGAGGAGTGAATTGTGAGCCTCGTTCATAATGACTTTACGAATGTCACCTTTAGGCACAACAATGCGATCCTCGAAGAATAGAGTATCCTTGTCATCAAGACGATAGCACTTGTACTTGGGTTGACTCTTGGCAATCCCAATCTTCACCTTTTTCACCATAGCATCAAGAAGCTGATCTTCCAAAGTAAGAGAGACTTGGAGGTTGGCGAGGAAACCTTGAGGAACAACTTGAAGGTTGAGTTTGCGGAAAGCTTCACAAAGCTCGGGTTGGTAAGGCTTGAGAATCAAACTGTTGCCGTAAGCCTTTCGGCTCAAAGCTTCAGCAATTACATTGGCCTTGCCTGGAGTATATTTGATACTAGGATTATACTCTTGAATCATTTCGACCCAACGAGTCTGCCTGAGGTTGAGATTTGGCTGAGTGAAGATGTACTTGAGACTCTTGTGATCAGTGAAGATGTCCACTTTTCTTCCCAATAAGAGATGTCTCCAAGTTAAAAGAGCATGGACAACTGCCGCCAACTCAAGGTCATGAGTGGGGTAGTTCTTCATTGGGCTTCAACTAGCGAGAGGTATAGGCCACAACTTTCTTCTCTTGCATCAACACTGCACCAAGACCTTGAAGGGAAGCATCACAGAAGACCTCAAATGGTTTGGATTCATCAGGAGGAGTCAGAACTGGAGCAGTGACTAACTTCTCTTTCAGGGTGTTGAAAGCGATGTCACATTCAGGAGACCAGACATACTTCACATGCTTCTGGAGAAGGTTGGAAAGAGGCTTCGCGATCTTTGAGAAGTTCTCAATGAAGCTTCGACAATAGCTTGCGAGCCCAAGGAAGCTGCGGAGTTGCTTCACATTCTGAGGTGGTTTCCAATTCACAATTGCAGACACCTTCTCAGGATTAACCGCTATGCCCTTGTCAGAAATGATATGCCCAAGGTAGAGAACCTCATCGAGCCAAAACTCGCACTTAGAAAACTTCGCATAGAACTGATGTTCTCTGAGTTTATCCAGCACCAATCTCAAATGCTTGGCATGATCCTCCTTGTTCTTGGAAAAGACCAAAATGTCATCGAGGTAGACCAAGACGAAGTCATTTGTGTAGGCGTTGAAGATGAAGTTCATCATGCGAGAGAATGTTGGCGGAGCATTGATGAGGCCGAAAGACATGACACTGTATTCATATGAACCGTAGCTTGTTTTGAATGCTGTCTTGGGGATATCTTGTTCACGAATGCGAATCTGATGATAGCCCATACAGAGATCAAGCTTGGAGAATACTTGAGCACCTTTGAGTTGTTCAAACAGCTCGTTGATGTTGGGAAGTGGGTACTTGTTCTTTATGGTCTTCTTGTTCAATGGACGGTAGTCGACACAAAGTCGGTCTGTTCCATCCTTCTTCTTCACAAAAAGAACACCACAACCCCATGGAGAAGAACTTGGTCGGATGAGACCCATACGCTCTTGAATATCAAGTTGCTTCTTCAACTCCTTCAACTCTTTAGGTCCAAGCTTGTAAGGACGTTTGCAAACAGGTTTCGTGCTAGGCTCAAGATCGATGACGAATTCAACTGGCCGGTGCGGAGGCATTCCTGGAAGCTCTTCTGGAAAGACGTCTTGATATTCGCAAACGACCGGAATCTGAGAGATGGCATCCAGCTCGCCCTTCTCATTGAGAGAAAATAGTCGAATGGTATCATCACGAGCAGCAAAGACGATAACATCCTCAGACGAATGTGTCAATTGAATTTGTCTAGCAGCACAATCAAGGTGAGCCTTATGCTTAGAAAGCCAGTCCATTCTGAGAATAAGATCAATATCCGAGTTACCAAGGACCACTGGAGAGGATAGAAACTTATAGTCGCCCAACATGATAGAGACATCCAGAGCAACCAAACTAGAAGTCAAAAGCTTGCCGGGAGAAACAACTTGCATGACTTTGGGCATAACCTCAGTGTCAACATTATGCTTCGATGCAAATGGGAATGACAAGAAAGAATGCGATGCACCAGTATCAAAAAGTACTTTTGCAGGAACATCGTTAACAGGAAGGTTACTCATGATGACATCTGACGAGTCCTCTGCCTGAGCTGCATTCATCATGTTGACCTTGGCGTACTTGGGGTTATGCTTGACCACTGCGGTACTGGCAGATCTCACAGGAGGAGGAGGAGGAAGACGCCTCTGATTGAAGCATTTGTTGGCATAGTGACCCTTCTGCTGACACTTATTGCACGTGACCTCCGAGAGCGGACGGTGATACGGAGCACTTGATCTTGGAGCATGAGACGAAGTCTTGTTCTGAAAGCCTGGGTTGGGTGGGTGGGAAGATCCATTGCCACCTTTGCTCTTCTGCTGATAAGGCTGACGAAACAGAGGAGGAGGAGGCAACCAATACTTTTGCTGCTTAGAAGCCACTTGAGTTGAGGAAGAAGGAGTTGCATCTCTGACTCGCTTCTTGGAAGCATCGCACTTGAGTTTAGCAGACTCTTGTTTCAGTGTCATGTTGTAAAAATCATCGTACTTCTGAGGCTCGAAAAGCACGAGAGCTAGTTGAAGATCTTCTCTGAGGCCACCTCTGAACTGGTAAATCATGCTCTTCTCGTCGGGGACGTCCTGCTTGGCGAAACGAGCGAGCTTCTGGAACATGGTGTTATACTGGTAAACAGACAAGTTGCCTTGCTTCAGGTTGCAGAATTCCTCGCGCTTGCTCTCAACAACACTCTAAGGAATGTGGTGAGCTTTGAAGTCTTGACGGAATTCATCCCAGGTAATCACACGGCCTCCTCTGGAATCTTTGTATTGCTGAAACCATTCTGTAGCTTGGTCTTTGAGTTGGAACGAGGCAAACTTGACAAAGTCCTCAGGCCTGACGTTGCTGCACTCGAAATGCTTGCCGATATCCACGAGCCAATCATCAGCGTCTGTTGCCTCAACACAGTTGCTGAAGGTCTTTGGCTGATTTGCGAGGAACTGGTTGAGTGTAGCAAACTGATTCTGATTGTTGCCATGGCCATGATTCCCTTGGTTGCGCTCTTGCAAGATTTGCAAAAGCATCTGCGTGCTTGCATTGGTAGCGGCCATCACAGCTTGACATGCCTCCGGAGGTGGAGGTGGTGGTGGCGAATCAGGATTCGGAGTCGTGCGCGTTGGAGGAGCCATCCTGGAGAGGGTGACATCCGTTAGCATCTTGACAGACATATAATGAAGCTGGATCAAATGGATCAAAATTGCAACATATAGTCTTAACATCCGAACAAAATGAACGAATGCATTCCAATTGAAATGGTCACATTTCCATAAATTGAGAAGCCACTTAGATAGAGGTAGAAGAATAAAACAACAAGGTACGGACATGAACAAATACTTGGTGAGGATTACCCAATCACAAACCAAATATCCGCGGAAGAAATGCTAGAGCTACAAGAATTCCCACCTATGAAACTCCCGAACCTTTCCGGTTATGCAATCAGGTGTTGGGGATACAGGGGAAGCATAATATCTCACCCAAAGCTAGCAAATCCTACATCCAGTTGTATCCATCCTTCAACACATAACCAAGAAACCTTCGGAAATCATTTACCTCAACCTTCAAAAAGCATCCGTTATACGAGTTATGGCAATACTCCCGAACTCCAGCCCCAGTACTAGGTGGCGTCGAGGTTATCTCACCAACAACTGCATAAAAGAGATTTTCGATGTCGGCGAAACTCAGGTATTCCAGAATTGCAACGATAAAATTGTGATGACAACACCTCGGAGCTCAACTCCCCGGGACACTGCCACAACCCCTAAATGTCAGGAGGCACCAAGAATAATGTTCTCGTCACAAATCGATCGGAACGATTCCAAGATACCCGCGTGATCCTAATTTTTTTTTGTGAAATTTGAGAAGAGAAGAGTCAAAACTCTACATCAGGATGCCTCACCAGAGAGACGAAGGGACTGAGGAGTAAAAAGAAGTCCTACTCTCCGATATATATAATCCTAAATGACTCAAAACATTTTTCTAGACTCAGCAACGCCAGCGATTCGATCAAGCAGGGGGCTCCTAAGGTCGGGGAAGGCTCTGATTACCAACTTGTAACGCCCTCGATGTGTCTATATCTCCCACGTGTCGAAGCACGACTTAGAGGCATAACCGCATTGAAAGCAATGTCGCAAGTGAGGTAATCTTCACAACAACCCATGTAATAAATAAGGGGAAAGACACATAGTTGGCTTACACTCGCCACGTCACACAAATAGCATAAATAACATTACATTCATCCAAATACACTCAAGGTCCGACTACGGAACCAAAATGAAGATAAACCCCAAATGCAACATAGTCCCCGATCGCCCAACTGGGCACCACTACTGATCATCTGGGAAAGACACGTAGTATCGTCCTGAGTCCTCATCAAACTCCCACTTGAGCTCAGTTGAATCTCCTGGAATGGTACCATCGGTCCCTGCATCTGGTTTTGGAAGGAATCTTTGAGTCATGGGGACTCAGCAATCTCACACCCTCGCGATCAAGACTATTTAAGCTTATAGGAAGGGTAAAAGGTATGATGTGGAGCTGCAGCAAGCGACTAGCATATATGGTGGCTAACATACGCAAATGAGAGCGAGAAGAGAAGGCAAAAGCATGGTCGATGAACTATGATCAAGAAGTGATCCTAGAACAACCTACGTTCAAGCATAACACGAGACCGTGTTCTCTTCCCGGACTCCGCCGAAAAGAGACCATCATGGTTACACACGCGGTTGATGCATTTTAATTAAGTTAAGTTTCAGGTTTTCTACAACCGGACATTAACAAATTCCCATCTGCCCATAACCGCGGGCACGGCTTTCGAAAGATCAAATCCCTGTAGGGGAGTCCCAACTTAGCCCATCACAAGCTCTCACGGTCAACGGAGGATATTCCTTCTCCCAAGACAATCTGATCAGACTCAGCATCCCGGTTACAAGACATCTCGACAATGGTAAAACAAGTCCAGCAACACCGCCGAATGTGCCGACAAATCCCGATAGGAGCTACACATATCTCGTTCTTAGAGCACACTCAGATGAGACATCCTACGAGTAAAACCAACCCTCAAGTTGCCCCGAGGTGGCCCCGCAGTCTACTCGGTCAGACCAACACTCAGAGGAGCACTGGCCCAGGGGGTTTAAATAAAGATGACCCTCGGGCTCCGAAAACCCAAGGGAAAAAGAGGCTAGGTGGCAAATGGTAAAACCAATGTTGGGCATTGCAGGAGGAGTTTTATTCAAGGCGAGCTGTCAAGGGGTTCCCGTTATAACCCAACCGTGTAAGGAACACAAAATCAAGGAACATAACACCGGTATGACGGAAACTAGGGCGGCAAGAGTGGAACAAAACACTAGGCATAAGGCCGAGCCTTCCACCCTTTACCAAGTATATAGGTGCATTAAGATAAACAATATAATATAATGATATCCCAACAATAAACATGTTCCAACAAGGAACAAACTCCAATCTTCACCTGCAACTAGCAACGCTATAAGAGGGGCTGAGCAAGGCGGTAACATAGCCAAACAATGGTTTGCTAGGACATGGGGGGTAGAGGTTTGACATGGCAATATGGGAGGCATGATAAGCAAGTGGTGGGTATTGTAGCATAGGCATAGCAAAAGAGCGAGCATCTAGCAAGCAAAGATAGAAGTAATTTCGAGGGTATGGTCATCTTGCCTGCAAAGTTCTCTGAGTTGACTTGATCCTCGTAAGCGTACTCAATGGGCTCCTCGATCACGTACTCATCTCCCGTCTCTACCCAAAGCAAGAACAATAAGCAAAAGGAACACAATCAACCATGTGCAATGCACAAACAACATGATGCAAAACATGTCATGATATGCGGGATGCGGTATGCGATGCATATGCATGATTCGGAAAGGAATGATTGACCCTGGCCTCAACTTGGAAAACCAAGAGTGCCACTGGAAAGGTGAGTTGATTTCGGTCGAAATCGATATAAAGATCACCGGAATCGGATGCACGGTTTGGAAATGACAAGCAAAACAAATATGGCACCGGTCTGCGATTAACAGCATGAGACCATCTAAATGCATCAAGAACAACATGCTACAGCACTCCAACATGGCAAAAAAATACATGGCAGGGATCCACTCAAGATGCTTGACAAAAGATGAACACTGAGCTACGGCTAATTCACTCATTAGTAGGTTCCAACAAGCATGGCAAAAGTGCAAAAGATAACAGGTTACAGACTTAGCGGAATAATCAACAAGTCAGGAATTTAACATCAGGAAGCAAAGTTTACAGCACGATAACTACATGCTACAGGAACAAATCATGGCAAAGCAAAGCATGGCATGAAGCTACTCAAAGCATACAACAAAAGTCCCTTACTGACCATAAGCCAAAAGGGATCAGTAAATACAATTGCAACCACGTGAACATAGCAATTATCGTTAACAGATTCAGACTTGGTGAAAAACTGGAGCATGGCAAAATAGATATCAAGTAGGCATGTTTACGGGCTCGATGCACTCACTACGAGGCATTGCGTGATAGACTAAGCATACACCCAGCAAGTAGACATGGCATAGAAGCTAAATATGGCAAGAGCAACATAATAGCATGTATGGATCAATTACAACAAGCTCGGCAAAATTGCTAAACATGTTAACAATCTGCCAGGAACATTTTATAGCAAAAGTAGAGCTCGATTGGCTCAAGCTAGGGTGCTCCATAAATGCAAACAAAGCCATGAATGGATAGAGCACCACAATATCTACAAAACATCCTTACTGATCATGCTCAAAAGATGCACGGATCACTAGGTATCAACATGAACACATGGCATAAAAATAAGGACAGGGCAGAGACTTAGAATATTTCTAAGTCCCTGAAATCAGCAACATTAAGTAAGCTACTTTGCATGCTTGTGCTAGTCACCACAGAGATCACAAAAATACATGGCATACACCCCTGTAAAAATGGCATGGCATACTTCAAAACACATGTAGAGCTCAGGATCATAGCATGCACACATTAATCATGGCAAAAATGACAAAAGAGGAAAAGCTGATAACAGATCAGAAACTAACATCACATAGCCCTGTTCCAACAGCATTTAGGGCATCAAGATGACCCCAAATGAAAATGATGCAATGAGATGAAATTAGGTAATCGACGAGACGAACATTTTGATATGCTACACGCATGAATCGGAGCAATGGTGATGAAGTTATGATGCGTCAAAGAAAGCAAAAATAATTAGGGTTTCAGGCAAAAAAGTCAACCCTCGAATCTCATATCTGGATCCGGTTGCACTGTAGCAGCTCGAGGCCGCCGGAGAAAATGGAGCTGCGGTGGCCGGACTTGTCGTTCGAGGAGGAGGAAGGAGACGGAGCCGGATCCGGGGAGTGGCTCGCCGGAGTTGGACTTGGCGCGGTGGAGGAGCTCGCCGGGACTCCGGGCGGCGAGGTCAGGCGCGGTGAGGAGGAGCAAGGCGGTGGGCGGTGGTTGTCGCCGGCGAAGGGCAGCGCGGCGCCAGGGCGGAACGGCGGCGAGGGCGGCTGGGCACGGGGTCGGCGGCGTCAGGCGCGGGGACGAGTGGAGGCGGGCGGCGCGGATCTGGGCCGTGGGGCCGGTTGCGGGCTCACGCGGGCCGCGGCGGCGGCGGGCGCCGGTTGCCACGTGGCGCGAGCGGATAGGGCGCGGGCGGTGGCGGCGGCTTGTCCGGTCGGATTCGGACGTTGTCCGGCGCAGAGATGGGCGAGGCTAGGGTTTCGCCCGGATTTGGAAATGGGGGGTCTATTTATAGAGGTAGAGGGAGCTAGGAAGCTCCACTTGAGGTGTGGTTTGCGGCCACGCAATCGTGATCGAACGGCCTAGGTGATGGGAGAGGTTTAGGTGGGTTTTGGGCCACTTTGGAGGAGTGTTGGGCTGCAACACACACGAGACCTTTTTGGTCCCTCGGTTAACTGTTGGAGTATCAAACGAAGTCCAAATGGCACGAAACTTGACAGGCGGTCTACCAGTAGTAAACCAAGGACGCATGACAAGTCTTGGTCCAATCCGAAAACGTTTAACACCCGCACATGAAAAGAGGTAGAAAGGGACACCGGAGGACATAGGAGCGCCGGAATGCAAAACGGACAATGGGGAAAAATGCTCGGATGCATGAGACGAACACATATGCAAATGCAATGCACATGAAGACATGATATGAGATGCATGACAAAGACAAAATGACACGAAGGCAAAAACCCAACAACGAGGAAATAAAATAACTTAGTGCCAAAAATGGCAAGAGTTGGAATACAGATAAGACAACTTACATCCGGGGTGTTATAGTTCATGGGCCATTGCCCCGGGAACTCCTGCACGTTGCTGAAGGAAATATGCCCTAGAGGCAATAATAAAGTTATTATTTATTTCCTTATATCATGATAAATGTTTATTATTCATGCTAGAATTGTATTAACCGGAAACATAATACATGTGTGAATACATAGACAAACAGAGTGTCACTAGTATGCCTCTACTTGACTAGCTCGTTAATCAAAGATGGTTATGTTTCCTAACCATGGACAAAGAGTTGTTATTTGATTAACAGGATCACATCATTAGGTGAATGATCTGATTGACATGACCCATTCCATTAGCTTAGCACCCGATCGTTTAGTATGTTGCTATTGCTTTCTTCATGACTTATACATGTTCCTATGACTATGAGATTATGCAACTCCCGTTTGCCGGAGGAACACTTTGTGTGCTACCAAACGTCACAACATAACTGGGTGATTTTAAAGGTGCTCTACAGGTGTCTCCAAAGGTACATGTTGGGTTGGCATATTTCGAGATTAGGATTTGTCACTCCGATTGTCGGAGAGGTATCTCTGTGCCCTCTCGGTAATGCACATCACATAAGCCTTGCAAGCATTGCAACTAATGAGTTAGTTGTGAGATGATGTATTACGGAACAAGTAAAGAGACTTGCCCGTAACGAGATTGAACTAGGTATTGAGATACCGACGATCGAATCTCGGGCAAGTAACATACCGATGACAAAGGGAACAACGTATGTTGTTATGCGGTCTGACCGATAAAGATCTTCGTAGAATATGTAGGAGCCAATATGAGCATACAGGTTCCGCTATTGGTTATTGACCAGAGACATGTCTCGGTCATGTCTACATTGTTCTCGAACCGTAGGGTCCACACGCTTAAGGTTTCGATGACAGTTATATTATGAGTTTATGAGTTTTGATGTACCGAAGGAGTTCGGAGTCCCGGATGAGATCGGGGACATGACGAGGAGTCTCGAAATGGTCGAGATGTAAAGATCGATATATTGGACGACTATATTCGGACATCGGAAAGGTTCCGAGTGATTCGGGTATTTTTTGGAGTATCGGAGAGTTGCGGGAATTCGCCGGGGAGTATATGGGCCTTATTGCGCCATACGGGAATAGAGGAGAGAGGCCAAAAGGAAGGAGGCCTGCGCCCCCCCTCTGGTCCGAATTGGACAAGGGGCGCAGCCCCCTTTTCCTTCTTCCTCTCCCCCTCTTTCCCCTTCTCCTACTCCAACAAGGAAGGAAGGAGTCCTACTCCCGGTGGGAGTAGGACTCCCCTTGGCGCGCCCCTCCTAGGCCGGCCGCCCCCTCCCCCTTACTCCTTTATATACGGGGGCAGGGGGCACCTCTAAACACACAAGTTGATCTTCTTGATCGTTCCTTAGCCGTGTGCGGTGCCCCCCTCCACCATATTCCACCTCGGTCATATTGTAGCGGTGCTTAGGAGAAGCCCTGCGACGGTTGAACATCAAGATCGTCACCACGCCGTCAGGCTGACAGAACTCCTCCCCGAAGCTTTGCTGGATCAGAGCCCGGGGTGCGTCATCGAGCTGAACGTGTGCCAAGAACTCGGAGGTGCCGGAGTAACGGTGCTTGAATCGGTTGGACCGTGAAGACATACGACTACATCAACCACGTTATGCTAACGCTTCCGTTGTCGATCTACAAGGGTACGTAGATCACACTCTCCCCTCTCGTTGCTATGCATCACCATGATCTTGCGTGTGCGTAGGAAATTTTTTGAAATTACTACATTCCCCAACAGTGGCATCCGAGCCTAGGTTTTATATGTTGATGTTATATGCACGAGTAGAACACAAGTGAGTTGTGGGTGATATAAGTCATACTGCTTACCAGCATGTCATACTTTGGTTCGGCGGTATTGTTGGACGAAGCGGCCCGGACCGACATTACGCGTACGCTTACGCGAGACCGGTTCTCCCGACGTGCTTTGCACAAAGGTGGCTAGCGGGTGACAGTTTCTCCAACTTTAGTTGAACCGAGTGTGGCTACGCCCGGTCCTTGCGAAGGTTAAAACAGCACCAACTTGACAAACTATCGTTGTGGTTTTGATGCGTAGGTAAGATTGGTTCTTGCTTAAGCCCGTAGCAGCCACGTAAAACTTGCAACAACAAAGTAGAGGACGTCTAACTTGTTTTTGCAGGGCATGTTGTGATGTGATATGGTCAAGACATGATGCTAAATTTTATTGTATGAGATGATCATGTTTTGTAACCGAGTTATCGGCAACTGGCAGGAGCCATATGGTTGTCGCTTTATTGTATGCAATGCAATCGCGTTGTAATGCTTTACTTTATCACTAAGCGGTAGCGATAGTCGTGGAGGCATAAGATTGGCGAGACGACAACGATGCTACGATGGAGATCAAGGTGTCGCGCCGGTGACGATGGTGATTATGACGGTGCTTCGAAGATGGAGATCACAAGCACAAGATGATGGTGGCCATATCATATCACTTATATTGATTGCATGTGATGTTTATCTTTTATGCATCTTATCTTGCTTTGATTGACGGTAGCATTATAGGATGATCTCTCACTAATTATCAAGAAGTGTTCTCCCTGAGTATGCACCGTTGCGAAAGTTCTTCGTGCTGAGACACCACGTGATGATCGGGTGTGATAGGCTCTACGTTCAAATACAACGGGTGCAAAACAGTTGCACACGCAGAATACTCAGGTTATACTTGACGAGCCAAGCATATACATATATGGCCTCGGAACATGGAGACCGAAAGGTCGAGCGTGAATCATATAGCAGATATGATCAACATAACGATGTTCACCAATGAAACTACTCCATCTCACGTGATGATCGGACATGGTTTAGTTGATTTGGATCACGTAATCACTTAGAGGATTAGAGGGATGTCTATCTAAGTGGGAGTTCTTAAGTAATATGATTAATTGAACTTAAATTTATCATGAAACTTAGTCCTGGTAGTATTTTGCAAATTATGTTGTAGATCAATAGCTCGTGTTGAAAGATGTTAGTAGCAATGATGCGGATTGGATCCGTGATCTGAGGTTTATCCTCATTGCTGCACAGAAGAATTATGTCCTTGATGCACCGCTAGGTGACGGACCTATTGCAGGAGCAGATGCAGACGTTATGAACGTTTGGCTAGCTCAATATGATGACTACTTGATAGTTTAGTGCACCATGCTTAATGGCTTAGAATTGGGACTTCAAAGACGTTTTGAACGTCATGGAGCATATGAGATGTTCCAGGAGTTGAAGTTAATATTTCAAGCAAATACCCGAGTTGAGAGATATGAAGTCTCCAACAAGTTCTATAGCTAAAAGATGGAGGAGAATCGCTCAACTAGTGAGCATGTGCTCAGATTGTCTGAGTACTACAATCGCTTGAATCAAGTGGGAGTTAATCTTCCAGATAAGATAGTGATTGACAGAATTCTCTAGTCACCATCACCAAGTTAGTAGAACTTCGTGATGAACTATGATATGCAAGGGATAACGAAAACGATTCCCAAGCTCTTCGTAATGCGGAAATTGACGAAGGTAGAAATCGAGAAAAACATCAAGTGTTGATGGTAGACAAGACCACTAGTTTCAAGAAAAGGGCAGAGGGAAGAAGGGGAACTTCAAGAAGAACAGCAAGCAAGTTGCTGCTCAAGTGAAGAAGCCCAAGTCTGGTCCTAAGCCTGAGACTAAGTGCTTCTACTGCAAAGGGACTGGTCACTGGAAGCGGAACTACCCCAAGTGACTGGCGGATAAGAAGGATGGCAAAGTGAACATAAGTATATTTGATATACATGTTATTGATGTGTACTTTACTAGTGTTTATAGCAACCCCTCAGTATTTGATAATAGTTCAGTTGCTAAGATTAGTAACTCGAAACGGGAGTTGCAGAATAAATAGAGACTAGTTAAGGGTGAAGTGACGATGTGTGTTGGAAGTGGTTCCAAGATTGATATGATCATCATCGCAGACTCCCTGTACTTTCGAGATTAGTGTTGAACCTAAATAAGTGTTATTTGGTGTTTGCATTGAGCATGAATATGATTTGATCATGTTTATTGCAATACGGTTATTCATTTAAGTTAGAGAACAATTGTTGTTCTGTTTACATGAATAAAACCTTCTATGGTCATACACACCAATGAAAATGGTTTGTTGGATCTCGACTGTAGTGATACACATATTCATAATATTGAAGCCAAAAGATGCAAAGTTAATAATGATAGTGCAACTTATTTGTAGCACTGCCGTTTAGGTCATATTGGTGTAAAGCTCATGAAGAAACTCCATGCTGATGGGATTTTGGAATCACTTGATTATGAATCACTTGATGCCTGCGTACCATGCCTCATGGGCAAGATGACTAAGGCTCCGTTCTCCGGAGCGAGCAACTGACTTATTGGAAATAATACATACTGATGTATGCGGTCCGATGAGTGTTAAGGCTCACGGCAAGTATCGTTATTCTCTGAACTTCACAGATGATTTGAGCAGATATGGGTATATCTACTTGATGGAACATAAGTCTGAAACATTTGAAAAGTTCAAAGAATTTCAGAGTGAAGTGGAAAATCATCGTGACAAGAAAATAAAGTTTCTACGATCTGATCGAGGAGACAAAAATTTGAGTTACGAGTTTGGCCTTCAGTTAAAAACAATGTGAAATAGTTTCACTACTCACGCCACCTGGAACACCACAGCATAATGGTGTGTCCGAACGTCATAACCGTACTTTATTAGATATGGTGCGAACTATGATGACTCTTATCAATCTACCACTATCATTTTGGGATTATGCATTAGAGACAACTGCATTCACGTTAAATAGGGCACCATCTAAATCCATTGAAACGACACCGTATGAACTCTGGTTTGGCAAGAAACCTAAGCTGTCGTTTCTTAAAGTTTGAGGTTGCAATGCTTATGTGAAAAAGTTTCAACCTGATAAGCTCAAACCCAAATCGGAGAAGTGCGTCTTCATAGGATACCCAAAAAGAAAATGTTGGGTACACCTTCTATCACAGATCCGAAGGCAAGATATTCGTTGCTTTGAATGGATCCTTTCTAGAGAAGGAATTTCTCTCGAAAGAAGTGAGTGGGAGGAAAGTAGAACTTGATGAGGTAACTGTACCTGCTCCCTTATTGGAAAGTAGTTTATCACAGAAATCTGTTCTTGTGACTACTACACCAATTAGTAAGGAAGCTAATGATGATGATCATGTAACTTCAGATCAAGTTACTATCGAATCTCGTAGGTAAACCAGAGTGAGATCCGCACCAGAGTGGTACGGTAATCCTGTTCTGGAAGTCATGTTACTAGACCATGACGAGCTTGCGAACTATGAGGAAGCGATGATGAGCCCATATTCCGCGAAATGGTTTGAGGCCATGAAATCTGAGATATGATCCATGTATGAGAACAAAGTATGGACTTTGATGGATTTGCCCGATGATCGGCAAGCCATAAAAAATAAATGGATCTTCAAGAGGAAGACGGACGCTGATAGTAGTGTTATTATCTACAAAGCTAGACTTGTCGAAAAAAGGTTTTTTGACAAAGTTCAAGGTGTTGACTACAATGAATCTTTCTCACTCATAGCGATGCTTAAGTCTGTCCAAATCATGTTAGCAATTGCCGCATTTTTATGAAATCTGGAAAATGGATAAACAAAACTACATTCCTTAATGGATTTAAAGAAGAGTTGTATATGATGCAACCAGAAGGTTTTGTCAATCCTAAAGGTGCTAACAAAATATGCAAGCTCCAGCGATCCATCTATGGACTGGTGCAAGCATCTCGGAGTTGGAACATACGCTTTGATAAGTTGATCAAAGCAAATAGTTTTATACAGACTTGCGATGAAGCCTGTATTTACAAGAAAGTGAGTGGGAGCACTACAACATTTCTGATAAGTATATGTGAATGACATATTGTTGATCGGAAATAATGTAGAATTATTCTGCAAAGCATAAAGGAGTGTTTGAAAGGAATTTTCCAAAGAAAGACCTCGGTGAAGCTGCTGACATATTGAACATCAAGATCTATAGAGATAGATCAAGACGCTTGATAAGTTTTTTTCAATGAGTACATACCTTGACAAGATTTTGAAGTAGTTCAAAATAGAACAGACAAAGAAAGAGTTCTTGTCTGTGTTACAAGGTGTGAAATTGAGTAAGACTCAAAACCCGACCACGACAGAAGATAGAAAGAGAATGAAAATCATTCCCTATGCCTCAGCCATAGGTTCTATAAAGTATGACATGCTATGTACCAGATCTATTGTATACCCTACACTGATTTTGGCAAGGTAGTACAATAGTGATCTAGGAGTAGATCACTGGACAGCGGTCAAAATTATCCTTAGTGGAATAAGGATATGTTTCTCGATTATGGAGGTGACAAAAAGGTTCGTCGTAAAGGGTTACGTCGATGCAAGTTTTGACACTAATCTAGATGACTCTAAGTCTCAATCTGGATAAATATTGAAAGTGGGAGCAATTAGCTAGAGTAGCTCTGTGCAGAGCATTGTTGACATAGAAATTTGCAAAATACATACGGATCTGAATGTGGCAGACCCGTTGACTAAACTTCTCTCACAAGCAAAACATGATCACACCTTAGTACTCTTTGGGTGTTAATCACACAGCGATGTGAACTAGATTACTGAATCTAGTAAACCCTTTGGGTGTTGGTCACATGAAGATGTGAACTAATCACATAAAGATGTGAACTATTAGTGTTAAATCACATGGTGATGTGAACTAGATTATTGACTCTAGTGCAAGTGGGAGACTGAAGGAAATATGCCCTAGAGGCAATAATAAAGTTATTATTTATTTCCTTATATCATGATAAATGTTTATTATTCATGCTAGAATTGTATTAACCGGAAACATAATACATGTGTGAATACATAGACAAACAGAGTGTCACTAGTATGCCTCTACTTGACTAGCTCGTTAATCAAAGATGGTTATGTTTCCTAACCATGGACAAAGAGTTGTTATTTGATTAACGAGATCACATCATTAGGTGAATGATCTGATTGACATGACCCATTCCATTAGCTTAGCACCCCGATCGTTTAGTATGTTGCTATTGCTTTCTTCATGACTTATACATGTTCCTATGACTATGAGATTATGCAACTCCCGTTTGCCGGAGGAACACTTTGTGTGCTACCAAACGTCACAACATAACTGGGTGATTATAAAGGTGCTCTACAGGTGTCTCCAAAGGTACATGTTGGGTTGGCGTATTTCGAGATTAGGATTTGTCACTCCGATTGTCGGAGAGGTATCTCTGTGCCCTCTCGGTAATGCACATCACATAAGCCTTGCAAGCATTGCAACTAATGAGTTAGTTGTGAGATGATGTATTACGGAACAAGTAAAGAGACTTGCCGGTAACGAGATTGAACTAGGTATTGAGATACCGACGATCGAATCTCGGGCAAGTAACATACCGATGACAAAGGGAACAACGTATGTTGTTATGCGGTCTGACCGATAAAGATCTTCGTAGAATATGTAGGAGCCAATATGAGCATCCAGGTTCCGCTATTGGTTATTGACCGGAGACATGTCTCGGTCATGTCTACATTGTTCTCGAACCGTAGGGTCCGCACGCTTAAGGTTTCGATGACAGTTATATTATGAGTTTATGATTTTTGATGTACTGAAGGAGTTCGGAGTCCCGGATGAGATCAGGGACATGACGAGGAGTCTCGAAATGGTCGAGACGTAAAGATCAATATATTGGACGACTATATTCGGACATCGGAAAGGTTCCAAGTGATTCGGGAATTTTTCGGAGTACCGGAGAGTTGCGGGAATTCGCCGGGGAGTATATGGGCCTTATTGCGCCATACGGGAATAGAGGAGAGAGGCCAAAAGGAAGGAGGCCTGCGCCCCCCCCCCTCTGGTCCGAATTGGACAAGGGGCGCAGCCCCCTTTTCCTTCTTCCTCTCCCCCTCTTTCCCCTTCTCCTACTCCAACAAGGAAGGAAGGAGTCCTACTCCCGGTGGGAGTAGGACTCCCCTTGGCGCGCCCCCTCCCCCTTACTCCTTTATATACGGGGGCAGGGGGCACCTCTAAACACACAAGTTGATCTTCGTGATCGTTCCTTAGCCATGTGCGGTGCCCCCCTCCACCATATTCCACCTCGGTCATATTGTAGCGGTGCTTAGGCGAAGCCCTGCGACGGTTGAACATCAAGATCGTCACCACGCCGTTGGGCTGACAGAACTCCTCCCCGAAGCTTTGCTGGATCGGAGCCCGGGGTGCGTCATCGAGCTGAACGTGTGCCAAGAACTCGGAGGTGCCGGAGTAACGGTGCTTGAATCGGCTGGACCGTGAAGACATACGACTACATCAACCATGTTGTGCTAACGCTTCCGTTGTCGATCTACAAGGGTACGTAGATCACACTCTCCCCTCTCGTTGCTATGCATCACCATGATCTTGCGTGTGCGTAGGAAATTTTTTTAAATTACTACGTTCCCCAACAGTTGTGTGGGCGGCCGGTGAGCAGACCTAGCTACCTCCTTAAAAAGGCAGGAACTTACCAGTCCAACCCGGTGTGCGCCGCTTAGTCGCTGACGTCTAATAAGCTTCAGCTGATGTATACGACGCAGAACGCCCATACAATGCCCACGTGATGGTTAGTGCTATCAGGCCAGAGGCCCCTCGGATGAAATATCCAAACCGTTGTGGATTAGGAACGCACGGTAACGAGCAGAGACTCACGATCGATGTGACCCCGTCGCCCCGTCTCGAGTACTTGCGGCAAGGGCTAAGAATGCCCGATCACGCCTCGTAAGTATCTCGTGGGCACCTTCCAGGTCAACCCAACTCCACATCACTCGCTATTAAGCTCGCGCGGGTACCCCTCAGGGTCGCCCGTCTTTAGTAACATGGTTCAGTGTAAAGTCATAGTAATCATAGTAACTAGGTGTCTAACACCAAGGGGAAACCCCGAGGAATCACCCCCGGTGAATTCCACTCGATGTTATCATCAAGGTGAATGTAAGAGGATCCACCCTCGAGGTCCACACTTGAGGGGTTGCACGACAGAGCCGTAAAGGAAGTGGTTAAGGAGGAAATCACCCTCGATGACCATGAACGAATAGCTACACTACAGAGATCTCATCAGGAGTGATGTAAGAGGTTCCACCCTCGGCACTCGATGGTAACTCTGCAGAGTCAAGCAACAAAAGGGGTAAGTGATGTGCAGTGCCATGGCCCGGTCTTCGATCCCGTTGATCGGGTCTTCGATGATGAAGCAGGGGCAACAAGGACAAGGTGGGGGTCACTGATGGATCACTAACCAACCTATACTAAGCAGTTTAGGATAAGCATGTAGGTAACAATAAGCAGGTTACAAAAGCAGGCTATGCATCAGAATAGGAGCAAACAATAACAGTATCAAAATCTAATGCAAGCATGAGAGAATGGAATGGGCGATATCGGGATGATCAAAGGGGGGGCTTGCCTGGTTGCTTAGACAAGAAGGAGGGGGCGTCGGTGACGTAGTCGATCACAGCGGCATCGGCAGCCGCCACGGGGTCTACCGAAGAGAAGAGGGGGAGAAACAGTAAATACATAGCAAGCAAGTGCATAATAGGACAACAGGCATAGCTAGACGTGTTCTAACGCAGTCCTAGACGTTATAGGTGAAGGGGGAATTCAACTGGGAAGGTGTTCCCGGTTCTGGACCTGTGTTAGATAGATGACCGGAGGGGGAAAGTTCCATGTTCAGATAGTTAGAGGCATCTGACAGGTATGTGGGTAGTGTATTCGGGATCGTCTCGTCG
The DNA here is from genome assembly GCF_056163025.1 of Triticum urartu. Classification (NCBI taxonomy): domain Eukaryota; kingdom Viridiplantae; phylum Streptophyta; class Magnoliopsida; order Poales; family Poaceae; genus Triticum; species Triticum urartu. The sequence continues at coordinate 454,313,154 of NC_141875.1, forward strand.
TTCTGAGCAACTTTCATATATAAAGTTTTTCGATCCGAGCTATGGTTAATTTTCTATGATTTTTCAAAGTTTTAAACATATTATGGAATTAAATAAATTATCAGAAAAGAAATACTACGTCAGCTTGACATCACTGTGACGTCAGCAGTCAACAGGACGGCTGACCAGGTCAAACTGACCTATGGGTCCATCGGGACCCACATGTCATTGACAAGGAACTAACAGGGTTTTATTTTAACTAAACAGGGTTAATTAGCAGGCACGCCCCACGTGTCATTGTCTAATTAACATAACTAATTAGTTTTAATTAAAACAGTTTAACTAGACTAATTATAAATAGGGGCCCGCATGTCGGTGGCCGGGGTTGGCCAGTCAGCGCGTTGTCTGGGTCAACCAAGTCAATGGGGCCCACTGGGCCCACTGGTTAGTCACACAAAGGCGAGGCCCACTGCGCCACGTCGGCGTCGGCGCCGGAGACAACTCCGGCGACCAAAAACGTGGCGGAGCTCGCCGGACTTGGCCGGAAAAACGCTACGGTGCTTCGTTCGGGGCGTGCTTAGGCTCGTTCGAACGAGCGTTCAACGCCGCATCCATCTACGGGAGCGGTGCGGCCGTAAACGGCCGGAAGCTACGGCGGCGAGCGGCGGAGCGGACGCTGAAGTTCGGCCCTCGCACGAACTGCGGCTAGAGGGCACGGCAGGACTACTAGGAAGGCTCTACGGGGTCCTGGCGAGTCCCGGAGCATGGTGGCGAGGTCGGGTGAGCACGACATCGACAAGGACGACGGTGACGAGCTCCGTTGTGGATTGGGCTTCGGGCGGCGATGGCAACGGCGGCTACGGTGATGGATCAGTGCGGGGGAGCAAGGGGAGAGACGTGGTGGCTCGCCGGGAGCCGTAGGGAAGTGGCAGTGTGCTCGGGGAGGCGCGGAGCATCTGGAATCGACGGCGATAGACGGCGGCGATCCGGGGAAGGAGAAGAAGATGGCGGAGGTGTGGAGGCTTCCCAACACGTTCCGTTCGGCGTAGTCGACGTCGGGGAGCCGTTCGGGCACGTCGGCGGGGCAATCGGGGCACGGTGGCCGCGGGATCGAGCGTCGCGGCGGCGAGCTCTCGGGCAAGCTCGCAGCGGGAGCGATAGAGAGAGCAAGGGGGAAACTGGGGGTAGCTAAGGTTTCCAGGGGGTCGAGGGTGGCCTTAGCCGCGCGGGGGGGGGGGGGGCTCGGCGGATGGTCGCCGCGCGGCCATCCGCGGCCTGGACGAGCGCCCGGCGGCCACCGAGCTCGGGTGAGCAGTAGGAGGAAGGAGGGGACTCCAGGTGGGCTGGGCCGCACCTGTAGCTAGTAGGCCTAAGTGCACAGTAGAAATTAGCCCCTTTTATTTTCTTATTTCTGTTTTCTGTTTTTCTTTTCTATTTGCAAAAAGTTTATCACCTAAATTATTTTTATAACATAAGGGAGCTAACTCATAAATTTCAGTGCAATATCCTAGCACCAAAAACTAGTTTGGGTAAAATAGTATTTCAAAATTAAATTTGGATTAATTTTAAGGTTATTAATTGTTGTTGTTAGCCACTGTTTCAGGTTATTAGTGTCACTTAATTAATCCATAAAATGTTGGTTACAATTTTATAACTGCCTCTGAATTATTTTCCATTTAATGAACATTTTAGTTTTTGATTTGAACAACTTTTATTTTCCACTTTGAATTTAATTGAAGTTTGAATTGGGAGTTTGAAAATCTATATGATGCAAATCATGATTAGACACTGTTAAATTTGCTGACATGGCATTAACTAAGGGTGATCACTATAGTGTGATACTGGGGATGTTACAGTTTAGTACCTGCCCTTGATCAAAGCACTACTACTTACCCCACTGGCATTGCCCCCAACGTTCAATACCACAGGTCCTGGGTTCGAGACCCAGGCCAAACTTTTTTTGTTTGATTTTTATTTTTTTTAACAAAATTTGGTACATATGTTCAGTTTGCAGCAAATTGAGCAATACAAGTTCAGTCATAAAAATTCAGTGAGCCTCAAATTCAGCAAAGATGGACACAGAAACAAAAATGCAATGCTGCATCAAGTTCAGTTTGCATCAAATTTAGTTTGCATCAAATTACTAATGTCTGGTACAGTTTAAATGAGCTACACATTTGAGCTCTATTAGTTTCTTCACTGAATGAACTACATTTGAGCTCAATGAGCATCAAATTACTCAATGAACCATTTATTGAATGAACTACATTTGAGCTCTGCTAGTTTGAAACACTCAGATTTAAGTTTCTGCCAGAAAATCACTGAATCACAAGTGCAACAGCACTGATTCATCTGAACTCATCAAACTTGTTGACTATTTTCTTCTTGGGCACACGTCCACTTCTTGTTGGTGCACTTGGGCAAACTGATTCAACTCTTCTTTTCTTGGCCTTTTCTTGTTGTTTCTTCTTTGCTTCTTGATCTTGTTTTTCCTTCAGTGCAATAGCTCTCTTTGCTTCTTGATCTTCTCTTCTCTTCATTGTTGCCTCTGCCTTAGCTGCAATTGCTTCAATTGCCCTGGCCTCCTCTTCTTGTAATGCTGCCTTTTCTTACTGCTGAAGCTTCCATCTTTGCTTCTGTTTCCTCAGCCTTCTTCTCTTTTGTTGCTCTTATTCTTTTGGCTGCCTTATCTGCTCTCCTGATAGCAATTTCCCGCCTCTTTGCTCCTGCCTCCTCTGCTCTCCTCTCTGCCATCTCATTCATTGCCTCTAGTGCTTCATCTCTCCTGGCTGCCATCTGCCTTTCTTTGTCTCTTTGCATCTTCAACAGCTTCATGGTCAGATTGCCACCATTTGTAGCTGTTGTTGTATGTGCTGAAGCTTGAGAAGTGGATGCTTGTAATATGAATAATGAATCGGGCAGAGTGCCTTCAGTTTCTTCTCTATGTACAGGCCTAGACTGCTGCATCTTAAGAAGCATTGTATATCCAAAGTCTTGCACCTATGCATAGCCAATCATCACATGCTATCATCACTGGTGTATCATATTAAATACAACCTAAAAGAAATGGACCAAAAAGATTAGAATTTACCTGAAAAACAACTGGTGTATCATATTCATCCTCTTGTTGTTGCACTGGGCAATCATTCTGTGTGGCATTGACATCCTCCTGTGTAAGTTGGCCATCATCTTGTGTGACATGAACCTCCTCCTGTGACTTGCTCATCATCTTGTGTGACATGAACCTCCTCCTGTGTGACTTGCCCACCATCTTGTTGTGCCATAACTGGTTCATCATCAGACATATCCTCAGGAATAGCCCTTGGCCCCCTTCTCACTGATAGTTTTGGCAAAATGCCAGGTTTTCTAGTATTACATCCTTTGATGTTATGGCCCTGTTCATGGCAGTATGAACATGTTATTGTGCCTCCATGTATGGTCAGTACCTTTGTGCCATCTTTCTTTTCAATCTCATAAGGCTGCTTTTCTCCTACTCTTGTTTGAAGGCCTCCCAACTTTCTTTTCATAGACAGGTTGTTTGATTTCACAAGCATTCATCTTCTCCCACTCACTCCTATCTCTGCAAGGCTTGATAATTGGCTTGTATGCTAACTTGAATGCTTCTATACTGTAGCAGGAGTGCACCAAACTCTCTAGGTCAATTCTCTCATGTCTACAGCATGCAATTGCTAACTCCACTAAGATCCCACATTTTGCATGTACAACTCTCTTCCTTTGGGTCAACAATGTATGTCTTGCTCCTGTTGTCAACCTGGAAGATGCCATCACCAGCCCCTGAAACCATGCATGTAGCTGCCAGCTCTATATTCTTTTCAATTCTTTTTCTTATTTTTGGGCATACAGAACCAGGCCAGTTCTTTGTCTCTTTTCTTTTGTTGTAGAATCTGACCATGAGCTGGGTTTTGATCTTCTCAATCATTGATCTGAGATGCATCTCCCTAGCCTCAAGAATATATTTGTTGAAAACCTCACAATTGTTGTTCAGAAGGATATCACACTTGACCAAGTCTCTTTGGAAGCCCCTAACCCAAGTGTTGGGTGGTAGCTGCTCAAGACATTTGTATGCTTCTAGGCTGATGACCTTCATTTCCTCCATGCTTGCAGCCCACAGCTCTGGTGTTGTGCTCCTTGCACACTTCCATAACTGGTTCTTAAGAACATCTCCTTTGTGTGTTTGCTGAAAATTCTGCCATATATGCCTAACACAGTGTTTGTGCTCTACATCAGGAAAGTGTTGCCTCACTTCCTTGATCAGCCCCTTTTGCTTGTTTGACATTATAGTCCATGGCTCTGTGTTCAGAATTCCCAAGTCACTCTTCAGGTTTGACAGAAACCATTTCCATGTGTCAGTGTTCTCTACCTCAACAACAGCAAAAGCTAGAGGGTAAATGCAGTCATTAGGATCCATGCCAACAGCACACAGCATAACACCTCCATACTTTGTCTTCAGGTGGCATCCAACCAAACAGATGACAGGCCTACAGGCTTGCATGAAACCCCTTTTGCAGGTATCCAAAAAGAAATAACAACTTCCAAATATGCCATCATTGACACCTACATAGAAAGAGCTGCCAGGGTTTGATCTTTTGAATTCTGCTGCATAATCCCACATACTGTTATACTGCTCTAAGTCATCTCCTTCAATGACTTTCTTCACTAGTCTCCTGGCCCTTCTAAGTTTGCTCCTTGTTGTTGTCATGTTCCAGTCCTTCTGAACAACCCTTGAAAAATTCTTCATGTTCATGTTTTCATCTACTCTGAATGAATCAAGATACTTTCCTGCCATGAAGGGAGTAGTCAATGACTTGACACTCCATTTCTTTATGCAGGTATGATTTGGGTTATACTTCTTGATCATGAAGCAGTTGATTCTCCCATCAAATGATGCATACAAAGATCATGGACACCCAACTTCACAAATGCCTTTAACTCTTTTCCTATCAATTCTAGGGCACTTGATGTCAACCCTTTCATGACAGCTATACTCCTTGATAACCCTCCTCAGTAACTCAACACTAGCAAATGTCTGACCCACTTTGAACTCTGGTTTAGCCAGGTCCTCTTCGCTGAAACTTTTGAAATTCAGCTTAACCTTATCTTCATCGGATGAAGGCAAGCACATGTCCACATCTTCAGTAGGATCATCAGCTTCTTCTTGGACTTCTTTACCTTTGCCTTTGTCACAATCAACATTGTTGTCAAACAAGTCATCATCATCTTGCAGATCAATGTCTGAACCAATAATTTGTGGAATGTAATCTTCATCTGAATCCTGCATTACTGAACAACAAACTGTGTCTGCTACATCCATGTTCAAACACCTAGAGGATTTCCTGAAGGAAATATGCCCTAGAGGCAATAATAAAGTTATTATTTATTTCCTTATATCATGATAAATGTTTATTATTCATGCTAGAATTGTATTAACAGGAAACATAATACATGTGTGAATACATAGACAAACAGAGTGTCACTAGTATGCCTCTGCTTGACTAGCTCGTTGATCAAAGATGGTTATGTTTCCTAACCATAGACATGAGTTGTCATTTGATTAACGGGATCACATCATTAGGAGAATGATGTGATTGACTTGACCCATTCCGTTAGCTTAGCACTTGATCATTTAGTTTGTTGCTATTGCTTTCTTCATGACTTATACATGTTCCTATGACTATGAGATTATGCAACTCCCGTTTACCGAAGGAACACTTTGTGTGCTACCAAACGTCACAACGTAACTGGGTGATTATAAAGGTTCTCTACAGGTGTCTCCAAAGGTACTTGTTGGGTTGGCGTATTTCGAGATTAGGATTTGTCGCTCCGATTGTCGGAGAGGTATCTCTGGGCCCACTCGGTAATGCACATCACTATAAGCCTTGCAAGCATTGCAAATAATGAGTTACTTGCAGGATGATGTGTTACGGAACGAGTAAAGAGACTTTCCGGTAACGAGATTGAACTAGGTATTGAGATACCGATGATCGAATCTCGGGCAAGTAACATACCGATGACAAAGGGAACAACGTATGTTGTTATGCGGTTTGACCGATAAAGATCTTCGTAGAATATGTAGGAGCCAATATGAGCATCCAGGTTCCGCTATTGGTTATTGACCGGAGACGTGTCTCGGTCATGTCTACATAGTTCTCGAACCCGTAGGGTCCGCACGCTTAAAGTTTGATGATGGTTATATTATGAGTTTATGTGTTTTGACGTACCGAAGGAGTTCGGAGTCCCGGATGAGATCAGGGACATGACGAGGAGTCTCGAAATGGTCGAGACGTAAAAATCGATATATTAGACGACTATATTCGGACATCGGAAAGGTTCCGAGTGATTCGGGTATTTTTGGGAGTACCGGGGAGTTACGGGAATTCGTATTGGGCCTTAATGGGCCATACGGGAAAGGAGAGAAAGGCCTCAAAGGGTGGCCGCACCCCTCCCCATGGGCTGGTCCGAATTGGACTAGGGAGGAGGGGCGCCCCCTTCCTTCCTTCTCCTTTTCCCTTCCCTTTCCTTCCCTCCTACTCCTACTACTTGGAAGGGCTCCTAGTTCTACTAGGAAAGGGGGAATCCTACTCCCGGTGGGAGTAGGACTCCCCTAGGGCGCGCCATAGAGAGGGCCGGCCCCTCCCCTCCTCCACTCCTTTATATACGTGGCCAGGGGCACCCCATAGACACAACAATTGATCCTTTGGATCTCTTAGCCGTGTGCGGTGCCCCCTCCACCATAATCCACCTCGGTCATATCGTAGCGGTGCTTAGGCGGAGCCCTGCATCAGTAGAACATCATCATCGTCACCACGCCGTCGTGCTGATGGAACTCTCCCTCAAAGCTCGGCTGGATCGGAGTTCGAGGGACGTCATCGAGTTGAACATGTGCAGAACTCGGAGGTGCCGTGCGTTCGGTACTTGATCAGTCAGATCGTGAAGACATACGACTACATCAACCGCGTTGATATAACGCTTCCGCGAACGGTCTACGAGGGTACGTAGACAACACTCTCCCCTCTCGTTGCTATGCATCACCATGATCCTGCGTGTGCGTAGGAAAATTTTGAAATTACTACGTTCCCCAATAGTGGCATCCGAGCCTAGGTTTTATGCGTTGATGTTATGCACGATTAGAACACAAGTGAGTTGTGGGCGATATAAGTCATACTGCTTACCAGCATGTCATACTTTGGTTCAGTGGTATTGTTGGATGAAGTGGCCCAGACCGACATTACGCGTACGCTTACGCGAAACTGGTTCTACCGACGTGCTTTGCACACAGGTGGCTGGCGGGTGTCAGTTTCTCCAACTTTAGTTGAACCAAGTGTGGCTACGCCCGATCCTTGCAAAGGTTAAAACAGCACCAACTTGACAAACTATTGTTGTGGTTTTGATGCGTAGGTAAGAACGGTTCTTGCTCAGCCCGTAGCAGCCACGTAAAACTTGCAACAACAAAGTAGAGGACGTCTAACTTGTTTTTGCAGGGCATGTTGTGATGTGATATGGTCAAGACGTGATGAGATATAAGTTGTTATATGATATGATCATGTTTTGTTGAAGTTATCGGCAACAGGCAAAAGCCTTATGGTTATCTCTCTATTGCATAAGATGCAAGCGCCAAATAATTTCTTTACTTTATCGCTATGCGATAGCAATAGTTGCAAGAGCAATTGTTGGCGAGACAACCATGTGACGACACATTGATATAGATCAAGATGATGGAGATCATGGTGTCATGCCGGTGACGATGGAAATCATGATGATGTTTTGGAGATGGAGATCAAAGGCACAAGATGATGATGGCCATATCATGTCACATATATTGATTGCATGTGATGTTTATCTTTTATGCATCTTATCTTGCTTTGATTGACAGTAGCATTATAAGATGATCTCTCACTAAATTTCAAGATAAAAGTGATCTCCCTGAGTATGCACCGTTGCCAAAGTTCGTCGTGCCCAGACACCACGTGATGATCGGGTGTGATAAGCTCTATGTCCATCTACAACAGGTGCAAGCCAGTTTTTGCACACGCAGAATACTCAGGTTAAGCTTGACGAGCCTAGCATATGCAGATATGGCCTCGGAACACTGAGACCGAAAGGTCGAGCGTGAATCATATAGTAGATATGATCAACATATTTGATGTTCACCATTGAAAGCTACTCCATTTCACGTGATGATCGGTTATGGTTTAGTTGATTTGGATCACGTGATCACTTAGAAGATTAGAGGGATGTCTTTCTAAGTGGGAGTTCTTAAGTAATATGATTAATTGAACTTAAATTTATCATGAACTTAGTCCTGGTAGTATTAGCATATCTATGTTGTAGATCAATAGCTCGCGTTTAGCTCCCCTATTTTATTTTTGATATGTTCCTAGAGAAAACTAAGTTGAAAGATGTTAGTAGCAATGATGCGGATTGGATTCGTGATATGAGGTTTATCCTCATTGCTGCACAGAAGAATTATGCCCTTAATGCACCGCTAGGTGATAGACCTATTGCAGGAGCAGATGCAGACGTCATGAACTTTGGCTAGCTCAATATGATGACTACTTGATAGTTTAGTGCACCATGCTTAACAGCTTAGAATCGGGACTTCAAAGACGTTTTGAACGTCATGGGTCATATGGATGTACCGGGAGTTGAAGTTAATATTTCAAGCAAATACCCGAGTTGAGAGATATGAAGTCTCCAACAAGTTCTATAGCTAAAAGATGGAGGAGAATAACTCAAGCAGTGAGCATGTGTTCAGATTGTCTGGGTACTACAATCGCTTGAACCAAGTGGGAGTTAATCTTCCAGATAAAATAGTGATTGAAAGAATTCTCTAGTCACCACCACCAAGTTAGTAGAACTTCGTGATGAACTATAGTATGCAAGGGATGATGAAAACGATTCCCGAGCTTTTCATGATGATGAAATTGATGAAAGGTAGAAATCAAGAAAGAGCATCAAGTGTTGATGATTAACAAGACCACTAGTTTCAAGAAAAGGGCAAAGGGAAAGAAAGGGAACTTCAAGAAGAACGGCAAGCAAGTTGCTGCTCAAGTGAAGAAGCCCAAGTCTGGTCCTAAGCCTGAGACTAAGTGCTTCTACTGCAAAGGGACTGGTCACTGGAAGCAGAACTGCCCCAAGTATTTGGCGGATAAGAAGGATGGCAAAGTGAACAAAGGTATATTTGATATACAGATTATTGATGTGTATTTTACTAGTGTTCATAGAAACCCCTCGGTATTTGATACTGGTTCAGTTGCTAAGAGTAGTAACTCGAAACGGGAGTTGCAGAATGAATAGAGACTAGTTAAGGGTGAAGTGACGATGTGTGTTGGAAGTGGTTCCAAGATTGATATGATCATCATCGCACACTCCATATACTTTCGGGATTAGTGTTAAACCTAAATAAATGTTATTTGGTGTTTGCGTTGAGCATGAATATGATTTGATCATGTTTATTGCAAAACAGTTATTCATTTAAGTTAGAGAATAATTGTTGTTCTGTTTACATGAATAAAACCTTCTATGGTCATACACCCAATGAAAATGGTTCATTGGATCTCGATCATAGTGATACACATATTCATAATATTGAAACCAAAAGATGCAAAGTTAATAATGATAGTGCAACTTATTTGTGGCACTGCCGTTTAGGTCATATTGGTGTAAAGCGCATGAAGAAACTCCATGCTGATGGACTTTTGGAATCACTTGATTATGAATCACTTGATGCTTACGAACCATGCCTCATGGGCAAGATGACTAAGACTCCGTTCTCCAGAACAATGGAGCGAGAAACTGACTTATTGGAAATAATACATACTGATGTATGCGGTCCGATGAGTGTTAAGGCTCACGGCAAGTATCGTTATTTTTTGATCTTCACAGATGATTTGAGCAGATATGAGTATATCTACTCGATGAAACACAAGTCTGAAATATTTGAAAAGTTCAAAGAATTTCAGAGTGAAGTGGAGAATCATCGTAAGAAAAATAAAAGTTTCTACGATATGATCGCAAAAGTAAAATATTTGAGTTACGAGTTTGGCCTTCAGTTAAAACAATGTTAAATAGTTTCACTACTCACGCCACCTGGAACACCACAGTGTAATGGTGTGTCCGAACGTCATAACCATGCTTTATTAGATATGGTGCGATCTATGATGTCTCTTACTGATCTACCACTATCGTTTTGGGGTTATGCATTAGAGACAGCTACATTCACGTTAAATAGGGCACCATCTAAATCCGTGGAGATGACACCGTATGAACTGTGGTTTGGCGAGAAACCTAAGCTGTCGTTTCTTAAAGTTTGGGACTGCGATGCTTATGTGAAAAAGTTTCAACATGATAAGCTCGAACCCAAATCGGAGAAATAAATCTTCATAGGATACCCAAAAGAAAATGTTGGGTACACCTTCTATCACAGATCCGAAGGCAAGTTATTCGTTGCTTTGAATGGATCCTTTCTAGAGAAGGAGTTTCTCTCGAAAGAAGTGAGTGGGAGGAAAGTAGAACTTGATGAGGTAACTGTACCTGCTCCCTTATTGGAAAGTAGTTCATCACAGAAATCTGTTCCTGTGACTACTACACCAATTAGTGAGGAAGCTAATGATGATGATCATGTAACTTCAGATCAAGTTACTACCGAACCTCGTAGGTAAACCAGAGTAAGATCCGCACCAGAGTGGTACGGTTATCCTGTTCTGGAGGTCATGTTACTTGACCATGACGAGCCTACGAACTATGAGGAAGCAATGATGAGCCCAGATTCCGCGAAATGGCTTGAGGCCATGAAATCTGAGATGAGATCCATGTATGAGAACAAAGTATGGACTTTGATTGACTTGCCCAATGATCGGCGAGCCATTGAGATTAAATGGATCTTCTAGAGGAAGATGGACGCTGATAGTAGTGTTACTATCTACAAAGCTAGAATTGTCGCAAAAAGGTTTTTCGACAAGTTCAAGGTGTTGACCACGATGAGAGTTTCTCACTCGTATCTATGCTTAAGTCTGTCTGAATCATGTTAGCAATTGCCGCATTTTATGAAATCTGGCAAATGGATAAACAAAACTGCATTCCTTAATGGATTTATTAAAGAAGAGTTGTATATGATGCAACCAGAAGGTTTTTTCAATCCTAAAGGTACTAAGAAAATATGCAAGCTCCAGCGGTCCATCTATGGACTGGTGCAAGCATCTCGGAGTTGGAATATACGCTTTGATAAGTTGATCAAAGCATATAGTTTTATACAGACTTACGTTGAAGCCTATATTTACAAGAAAGTGAGTGGGAGCACTACATCATTTCTGATAAGTATATGTGAATGACATATTGTTGATTGGAGATAATGTAGAATTATTCTGCAAAGCATAAAGGAGTGTTTGAAAGGAGTTTTTCAAAGAAAGACCCCGGTGAAGCTGCTTACATATTGAGCATCAAGATCTATAGAGATAGATCAAGACGCTTGATAAGTTTTTCAATGAGTACATACCTTGACAAAATTTTGAAGTAGTTCAAAATGGAACAGTTAAAGAAAGAGTTCTTGCCTGTGTTACAAGGTGTGAAACTGAGTAAGACTCAAAGCCCGACCACGGCAGAAGATAGAAAGATAATGAAACTCATTCCCTATGCCTTGGCCATAGGTTCTATAAAATATGCCATGCTGTGTACCAGATCTATTGTATACCCTACACTGTTTTTGGCAAGGGAGTACAATAGTGATCTAGGAGTAGAACACTGGACAGCGGTCAAAATTATCCTTAGTGGAATAAGGATATGTTTCTCGATTATGGAGGTGACAAAAAGGTTCGTCGTAAAGGGTTACGTCGATGCAAATTTTGACACTGATCCAGATGACTCTAAATCTCAATATGGATACATATTGAAAGTGGGAGCAATTAGTTAGAGTAGCTCCGTGCAGAGCATTGTTGACATAGAAATTTGCAAAATACTTACGGATCTGAATGTGGCACACCCGTTGACTAAACTTCTCTCACAAGCAAAACATGATCACACCTTAGTACCCTTTGGGTGTTAATCACATAGCGATGTGAACTAGATTATTGACCCTAGTAAACCCTTTGGGTGTTGGTCACATGTCGATGTGAACTATGGTGTTAATCACATGGTGATGTGAACTATTGGTATTAAATCACATGGCGATGTGAACTAGACTATTGACTCTAGTGCAAGTGGGAGACTGAAGGAAATATGCCCTAGAGGCAATAATAAAGTTATTATTTATTTCCTTATATCATGATAAATGTTTATTATTCATGCTAGAGTTGTATTAACAGGAAACATAATACATGTGTGAATACATAGACAAACAGAGTGTCACTACTATGCCTCTACTTGACTAGCTCGTTGATCAAAGATGGTTATGTTTCCTAACCATAGACATGAGTTGTCATTTGATTAACGGGATCACATCATTAGGAGAATGATGTGATTGACTTGACCCATTCCGTTAGCTTAGCACTTGATCATTTAGTTTGTTGCTATTGCTTTCTTCATGACTTATACATGTTCCTATGACTATGAGATTATGCAACTCCCGTTTACCGGAGGAACACTTTGTGTGCTACCAAACGTCACAACGTAACTGGGTGATTAAAAAGGTGCTCTACAGTTGTCTCCAAAGGTACTTGTTGGGTTGGCGTATTTCGAGATTAGGATTTGTCACTCCGATTGTCGGAGAGGTATCTCTGGGCCCACTCGGTAATGCACATCACTATAAGCCTTGCAAGCATTGCAACTAATGAGTTAGTTGCAGGATGATGTGTTATGGAACGAGTAAAGAGACTTGCCGATAACGAGATTGAACTAGGTATTGAGATACCAATGATCGAATCTCGAGCAAGTAACATACCGATGACAAAGGGAACAACGTATGTTGTTATGCGGTTTGACCGATAAAGATCTTCGTAGAATATGTAGGAGCCAATATGAGCATCCAGGTTCCGCTATTGGTTATTGATCGGAGACGTGTCTCGGTCATGTCTACATAGTTCTCGAACCCGTAGGGTCCGCACGCTTAAAGTTCGATGACGGTTATATTATGAGTTTATGTGTTTTGATGTAACGAAGGAGTTCGGAGTCCCGGATGAGATCGGGGACATGACGAGGAGTCTCGAAATGGTCGAGACGTAAAAATCGATATATTAGACGACTATATTCGGACATCAGAAAGGTTCCGAGTGATTCGGGTATTTTCGGCAGTACCGGGGAGTTACGGGAATTCGTATTGGGCCTTAATGGGCCATACGGGAAAGGAGAGAAAGGCCTCAAAGGGTGGCCGCACCCCTCCCCATGGGCTGGTCCTAATTGGACTAGGGAGGAGGGGCGCCCCCTTCCTTCCTTCTCCTTTTCCCTTCCCTTTCCTTCCCTCCTACTCCTACTACTTGGAAGGGCTCCTAGTTCTACTAGGAAAGGGGGAATCCTACTCCCGGTGGGAGTAGGACTCCCCTAGGGTGCGCCATAGAGAGGGCCGGCCCCTCCCCTCCTCCACTCCTTTATATACGTGGCCAGGGGGCACCCCATATGTTGGAAATATGCCCTAGAGGCAATAATAAATAAGTTATTATTATATTTCCTTGTTCATGATAATCGTTTATTATCCATGCTATAATTGTATTGATAGGAAACTCAGATACATGTGTGGATACATAGACAACACCATGTCCCTAGTAAGCCTCTAGTTGACTAGCTCGTTGATCAATAGATGGTTACGGTTTCCTGACCATGGACATTGGATCTCATTGATAACGGGATCACATCATTAGGAGAATGATGTGATGGACAAAGACCCAATCCAAAGCCTAGCACAAGATCATGTAGTTCGTATGCTAAAGCTTTTCTAATGTCAAGTATCATTTCCTTAGACCATGAGATTGTGCAACTCCCGGGTACCATAGCAGTGCTTTGGGTGTGCCAAACGTCACAACGTAACTGGGTGGCTATAAAGGAACACTACGGGTATCTCCGAAAGTGTCTGTTGGGTTGGCACGAATCGAGACTGGGATTTGTCACTCCGTGTAAACGAGAGGTATCTCTGGGCCCACTCGGTAGGACATCATCATAATGTGCACAATGTGATCAAGGAGTTGATCACGGGATGATGTGTTACGGAACGAGTAAAGAGACTTGCCGGTAACGAGATTGAACAAGGTATCGGGATACCGACGATCGAATCTCGGGCAAGTATCGTACCGCTAGACAAAGGGAATTGTATACGGGATTGATTAAGTCCTTGACATCGTGGTTCATCCGATGAGATCATTGTGGAACATGTGGGAGCCAACATGGGTATCCAGATCCCGCTGTTGGTTATTGACCGGAGAGTCATCTCGGTCATGTCTACATGTCTCCCGAACCCGTAGGGTCTACACACTTAAGGTTCGGTGACGCTAGGGTTATAGAGATATTAGTATGCGGTAACCCGAAAGTTGTTCGGAGTCCCGGATGAGATCCCGGACGTCACGAGGAGTTTTGGAATGGTGCGGAGGTAAAGATTTATATATGGGAAGTGCTATTTCGGCCATCGGGACAAGTTTCGGGGTCATCGGTATTGTACCGGGACCACCGGAAGGGTCCCGGGGGTCCACCGGGTGGGGCCACCTGCCCCGGGGGGGCACATGGGCTGTAGGGGGTGCGCCTTGGCCTATATGGGCCAAGGGCACCAGCCCCAAGAGGCCCATGCGCCAAGAGAAGAGGAAAAGGAAGAGTCCTAAAGGGGGAAGGCACCTCCGAGGTGCCTTGGGGATGAGGGACTCCTCCCTTGGCCGCACCCTTCCTTGGAGGAAGGGCCAAGGCTGCGCCCCCCCCCCCTCTCCCTTGGCCCTATATATAGTGGGGGGAAGGGAGGGCAACCTAACCTAAGCCCTGGCGCCTCCCTCTCCCTCCCATGACACATCTCCCTCCTCCCGCAGCGCTTGGCGAAGCCCTGTTGGAATCCCGCTACTTCCACCACCACGCCGTCGTGCTGCTGGATCTCCATCAACCTCTCCTTCCCCCTTGCTGGATCAAGAAGGAGGAGACGTTGCTGCTCCGTACGTGTGTTGAACGCGGAGGTGCCGTCCGTTCGGCGCTAGGATCATCGGTGATTTGGATCACGACGAGTACGACTCCATCAACCCCGTTCTCTTGAACGCTTCCGCGCGCGATCTACAAGGGTATGTAGATCCACTCCTCCCTCGTTGCTAGATGACTCCATAGATAGATCTTGGTGACACGTAGGAAAATTTTGAATTTATGCTACGTTCCCCAACAGTGGCATCATGAGCTAGGTCTATGCGTAGTTTCTATGCACGAGTAGAACACAAAGTAGTTGTGGGCGTTGATATTGTTCAATATGCTTACTGTTACTAGTCCAATCTTGATTCGGCGGCATTGTGGGATGAAGCGGCCCGAACCGACCTTACACGTACTCTTACGTGAGACTGGTTCCACCGACTGACATGCACTAGTTGCATAAGGTGGCTAGCGGGTGTCTGTCTCTCCCACTTTAGTCGGATCGGATTCGATGAAAAGGGTCCTTATGAAGGGTAAATAGCAATTGGCATATCACGTTGTGGTTTTTGCGTAGGTAAGAAACGTTCTTGCTAGAAACCCATAGCAGCCACGTAAAACATGCAAACAACAATTAGAGGACGTCTAACTTGTTTTTGCAGGGTATGCTATGTGATGTGATATGGCCAAAGGATGTGATGAATGATATATGTGATGTATGAGATTGATCATGTTCTTGTAATAGGAATCACGACTTGCATGTCGATGAGTATGACAACCGGCAGGAGCCATAGGAGTTGTCTTTATTTATTGTATGACCTGCGTGTCATTGAACAACGCCATGTAATTACTTTACTTTATTGCTAACCGGTAGCCATAGTAGTAGAAGTAATAAGTTGGCGAGACAACTTCATGGAGACACGATGATGGAGATCATGATGATGGAGATCATGGTGTCATGCCGGTGACAAGATGATCATGGAGCCCCAAGATGGAGATCAAAGGAGCTATATGATATTGGCCATATCATGTCACTATTTGATTGCATGTGATGTTTATCATGTTTTTGCATCTTGTTTACTTAGAACAACGGTAGTAAATAAGATGATCCCTCATAAAAATTTCAAGAAAGTGTTCCCCCTAACTGTGCACCGTTGCGATAGTTCATTGTTTCGAAGCACCACGTGATGATCGGGTGTGATAGATTCTAACGTCCACATACAACGGGTGTAAGACAGATTTACACACGCGAAACACTTAGGTTGACTTGACGAGCCTAGCATGTGTATAGACATGGCCTCAGAACACAGAAGACCGAAAGGTCGAGCATGAGTCGTATGGCAGATACGATCAACATGAAGATGTTCACCGATGATGACTAGCCCGTCTCACGTGATGATCGGACACGGCCTAGTTGACTCGGATCATGTAATCACTTAGATGACTAGAGGGATGTCTATCTGAGTGGGAATTCATAAGATGAACTTAATTATCCTGAACATAGTCAAAAGGTCTTCGCAAATTATGTCGTAGCTCGCGCTTCAGTTCTACTGTTTAGTTATGTTCCTAGAGAAAATTTGGTTGAAAGTTGATAGTAGCAATTATGCGGACTAGGTCCGTAAACTGAGGATTGTCCTCATTGCTTCATAGAAGGCTTATGTCCTTAATGCACCGCTCAGTGTGCTGAACCTCGAACGTTGTCTATGGATGTTGCGAACATCTGACATACACATTTTGATAACTACGTGATAGTTCAGTTAAACAGCTTAGAGTTGAGGCACCGAAGACGGTTTTGAAACGTCGCGAAACATATGAGATGTTTCGAGGGCTGAAATTGGGATTTCAGGCTCATGCCCACGTCAAGAGGTATGAGACCTCCGACGATTTTCTTAGCCTGCAAACTAAGGGAGAAAAGCTCAATTGTTGAGCTTGTGCTCAGATTGTCTGAGTACAACAATCATTTGAATCGAGTGGGAGTTGATCTTCCAGATAAGAAAGTGATGTTTCTCCGAAGTCATTACCACCAAGCTGCTAGAGCTTCGTGATGAACTATAATATATCAGGGACATATATGATGATCCTTGAGATATTCGCGATGTTTGACACCACAAAAGTAGAAATCAAGAAGGAGCATCAATTGTTGATGGTTGGTGAAACCACTAGTTTCAAGAAGGGCAAGGGCACGAAGGGATACTTCATGAAACGGCAATTCAGCTGCTGTCTAGTGAAGAAACCCAAGGTTGAACCCAAGCCCGAGACTAAGTGCTTCTGTAATAAGAGGAACAGCCACTGGAGCAGAATTACCCTAGATACTTGGTAGATGAGAAGGTTGGCAAAGTCAATAGAAGTATATTGGATATACATTGTGTTAATGTGTACTTTACTAGTACTCCTAGTAGCACCATGGTATTAGATACCGGTTCGGTTGCTAAATGTTATTAACTCGAAATAAAAGCTACGGAATAAACGGAGACTAGCTAAAGGTGAGCTGACGATATGTGTTGGAAGTGTTTCCAAGGTTGATATGATCAAGCATCGCACGCTCCCTCTACCATCGAGATTGGTATTAAAACCTAAATAATTGTTATTTGGTGTTTGCGTTGAGCATAGACATGATTGGATTATGTCTATCGCGATACGGTTATTCATTTAAGGAGAATAATGGTTACTCTGTTTATTTGAATAATACCTTCAATGGTCTTGCACCTAAAATGAATGGTTCATTGAATCTCGATCATAGTGATACACATGTTCATGCCAAAAGATATAAGATAGTAATGATAGTACCACCTACTTGTGGCACTACCACTTAAGTCATATCTGTATAAAACGCATGAAGAAGCTCCATGTTGATGGATCTTTGGACTCACTCATTTTTGAAAGGATTGAGACATGCGAACCATGTTTGTTGGTAGATGTGCATGAAGAAACTCTATACAGATGGATCGTTTGGACTCACTTGATTTTGAATCACTTGAGACATGCAAATCATACCACATGGGCAAGATGACTGAAAGCCTCGTTTTCAGTAAAATGGAACTAGAAAGCAACTTGTTGGAAGTAATACATTTTGATGTGTACAGTCCAATGAGTGCTGAGGCGTGTAGTGGATATCGTTATGTTCTTACTTCACAGATGATTTGAGTAGATGTTGAGTATATTTACTTGATGAATCACGAGTCTAAATTATTGAAAGGTTCAAGTAATTTCAGGGTGAAGTTGAAAGATCGTCGTGACAAGAGGATAAAATATCTATGATATGATCATAGAGATGAATATCTGAATTACGAGTTTGGCACAGAATTAAGACATTGTGGGAATTGTTTCACAACTAATACAGCCTGGAACACCATAGTGTGATGGTGTGTCCGAACATCATAAATGCACCCTATTGGATATGATGCATACCATGATGTCTCTTATCGAATTACCACGATAGTTTATGGGTTAGGCATTAAAGACAACCACATTCACTTTAAATAGGGCACCACGAAATTCCGATGAGATGACACCGTATGAACTATGGTTTAGAGAAACCTAAGCTGTCATTTCTTAAAAGTTTGGGGCTGCGATGCTTATGTGGAGAAGTTTCAGGCTGATAAGCTCGAACCCAAAGCGGATAAATACATCTTCATAGGACACCCAAAAACAGCTGGGTATACCTCCTGTCTCAGATTTGAAAGCAATAAGGGATTGTTTCTAGAATCGGGTCCTTTCTCGAGGAAAAGTTTCTCTCGAAAGAATTGAGTGGGAGGATGGTGGAGACTTGATGAGGTTATTGAACCGTCTCTTCAACTAGTGTGTGGCAGGGCATAGGGAGTTGTTCCTGTGCCACCTACACCAATTGAAGTGGAAACTTATGATAGTGATCATGAAACTTCAGATCAAGTCACTACCAAACCTCGTAGGACGACAAGGATGCGTACTACTTCAGAGTGGTACGTAATCCTGTCTCGCAAGTCATGTTGCTAGACAACAATGAACCTACGAGCTATGGAGAAGCGATGGTGGGCCTGGATTCCGATAAATGGCTCGAGGCCATAAAATCCGAGAGAGGATCCATGTATGAAAACAAAGTGTAGACTTTGGCAGAACAGCTCGATGGTCGTAAGGCTGTTGAGTGCAGATGGATTTTAAAAGGAAGACGGACAATGATGGTAAATGTCACCATTAAAAGGCTCGACTTGTCGTTAAGATGTTTTTCGACAAGTTCAAGGAGTTGACTACGATGAGACTTTCTCACTCGTAGCGATGCTAAGAGTCTGTTGGAATTATATTAGCGATTACTGCATTATTTATGAAATCTTGCAGATAGGATATCAAAACATTGTTTCCTCGACGATTTTTGAGGAAAGGTTGTATGTGATACAACCGGAAGGTTTTGTCAATCCTGAAAGATGCTAATAAGTATACAAAAGCTCCAGCAATCCTTCTGAGGACTGGAGTAAGCATCTCGGAGTTGGAATGTATGCTTTGATGATGATCAAAGATTTTGGGTTTATACAAAGTTTATGAGAAACTTGTATTTCCAAAGAAGTGAGTGGGAGCACTATAGAATTTCTGATGAATATATGTTGTTGACATGTTGTTAATCAGAAATGACGTAGAATTTCTAGAAAGCATATAGGGTTATTTGGAAAGTGTTTTTCAATGGAAAGCCTGGATTAAGCTACTTGAACATTGAGCATCAAGATCTATAAGGATAGATCAAAACGCTTAATGGTACTTTCAAATGAGCACATACCTTGACATGATCTTGAAGGTGTTCAAGATGGATCAGTCAAAGAAGGAGTTCTTGCCTGAGTTGTAAGGTATGAAGTTAAGACTTAAAGCTCGACCATGGCAGAATAGAGAGAAAGGATGAAGGTCGTCCCCTATGCTTAAGACATAGGCTCTACAGTATGCTATGCTGTGTACCGCACCTGAAATGTGCCTTACCATGAGTCAGTCAAGGGGTACAAGAGTGATCTAAGAATGGATCACAGGACAGCGGTCAAAGTTATCCTTAGTAACTAGTGGACTAAGGAATTTTCTCGATTATGGAGGTGGTAAAAGAGTTCGTCGTAAAGGGTTACGCCGATGCAAACTTTGACACTAATCCAGATTATTCTGAGTAGTAAACTGGATTCGTATAGTAGAACAGTTGTTTGGAATAGCTCCAAATAGAACGTGTTAGCTGCATTTAGGAGATGACATAGAGATTTGTAAAGCACACACGGATCTAAAAGGTTCAGATCCGTTGACTATAACATCTCTCACAAGCATAACATGATCAAACCCAGAACTCATCGAGTGTTAATCACATGGTAATGTGAACTAGATTATTGACTCTAGTAAACTCTTTGGGTGTTAGTCACATGGGGATGTGACCTTGAGTGTTAATCACATATCGATGTGAACTGGATTGTTGACTCTAGTGCAAGTGGGAGACAGTTGGAAATATGCCCTAGAGGCAATAATAAATAAGTTATTATTATATTTCCTTGTTCATGATAATCGTTTATTATCCATGCTATAATTGTATTGATAGGAAACTCAGATACATGTGTGGATACATAGACAACACCATGTCCCTAGTAAGCCTCTAGTTGACTAGCTCGTTGATCAATAGATGGTTACGGTTTCCTGACCATGGACATTGGATGTCATTGATAACGGGATCACATCATTAGGAGAATGATGTGATGGACAAAGACCCAATCCAAAGCCTAGCACAAGATCATGTAGTTCGTATGCTAAAGCTTTTCTAATGTCAAGTATCATTTCCTTAGACCATGAGATTGTGCAACTCCCGGATACCATAGGAGTGCTTTGGGTGTGCCAAATGTCACAACGTAACTGGGTGGCTATAAAGGAACACTACGGGTATCTCCGAAAGTGTCTGTTGGGTTGGCACGAATCGAGACTGGGATTTGTCACTCTGTGTAAACGGAGAGGTATCTCTGGGCCCACTCGGTAGGACATCATCATAATGTGCACAATGTGATCAAGGAGTTGATCACGGGATGATGTGTTACGGAACGAGTAAAGAGACTTGCCGGTAATGAGATTGAACAAGGTATCGGGATACCGACGATCGAATCTCGGGCAAGTATCGTACCGCTAGACAAAGGGAATTGTATACGGGATTGATTAAGTCCTTGACATCGTGGTTCATCCGATGAGATCATCGTGGAACATGTGGGAGCCAACATGGGTATCCAGATCCCGCTGTTGGTTATTGACCGGAGAGTCATCTCGGTCATGTCTACATGTCTCCCGAACCCGTAGGGTCTACACACTTAAGGTTCGGTGACGCTAGGGTTATAGAGATATTAGAATGCGATAACCCGAAAGTTGTTCGGAGTCCCGGATGAGATCCCGGATGTCACGAGGAGTTCCGGAATGGTCCGGAGGTAAAGATTTATATATGGGAAGTGCTATTTCGGCCATCGGGACAAGTTTCGGGGTCATCGGTATTGTACCGGGACCACCGGAAGGGTCCCGGGGGTCCACCGGGTGGGGCCACCTGCCCCGGGGGGCCACATGGGCTGTAGGGGGTGCGCCTTGGCCTATATGGGCCAAGGGCACCAGCCCCAAGAGGCCCATGCGCCAAGAGAAGAGGAAAAGGAAGAGTCCTGGGGAAGGCACCTCCGAGGTGCCTTGGGGATGAGGGACTCCTCCCTGGCCGCACCCTTCCTTGGAGGAAGGGCCAAGGCTGCGCCCCCCCCCTCTCCCTTGGCCCTATATATAGTGGGGGGAAGGGAGGGCAACCTAACCTAAGCCCTGGCGCCTCCCTCTCCCTCCCATGACACATCTCCCTCCTCCCGCAGCGCTTGGCGAAGCCCTGTTGGAATCCCGCTACTTCCACCACCACGCCGTCGTGCTGCTGGATCTCCATCAACCTCTCCTTCCCCCTTGCTGGATAAAGAAGGAGGAGACGTCGCTGCTCCGTACGTGTGTTGAACGCGGAGGTGCCGTCCGTTCGGCGCTAGGATCATCGGTGATTTGGATCACGACGAGTATGACTCCATCAACCCCGTTCTCTTGAACGCTTCCGCGCGCGATCTACAAGGGTATGTAGATCCACTCCTCCCTCGTTGCTAGATGACTCCATAGATAGATCTTGGTGACACGTAGGAAAATTTTGAATTTATGCTACGTTCCCCAACACCATAGACACAACAATTGATCCTTTGGATCTCTTAGCCGTGTGCGGTGCCCCCTCCACCATAATCCACCTCGGTCATATTGTAGCGGTGCTTAGGCGGAGCCCTGTGTCAGTAGAACATCATCATCGTCACCACGCCGTTGTGCTGATGGAACTCTCCCTCAAAGCTCGGCTGGATCGGAGTTCGAGGGACGTCATCGAGTTGAACGTGTGCAGAACTCGGAGGTGCCGTGCGTTCAGTACTTGATCGGTCAGATCGTGAAGACGTACGACTACATCAACTGCGTTGATATAACGCTTCCGTGAACGGTCTACGAGGGTACGTAGACAACACTCTCCCCTCTCGTTGCTATGCATCACCATGATCCTGCGTGTGCGTAGAATTTTTTTGAAATTACTACGTTCCCCATGTTGGAAATATGCCCTAGAGGCAATAATAAATTAGTTATTATTATATTTCCTTGTTCATGATAATCGTTTATTATCCATGCTAGAATTGTATTGATAGGAAACCCAGATACATGTGTGGATACATAGACAAGACCATGTCCCTAGTAAGCCTCTAGTTGACTAGCTCGTTGATCAATAGATGGTTACGGTTTCCTAACCATGGACATTGGATGTTATTGATAATGGGATCACATCATTAGGAGAATGATGTGATGGACAAAGACCCAATCCTAAGCCTAGCACAAGATCATGTAGTTCGTATGCTAAAGCTTTTCTAATGTCAAGTATCATTTCCTTAGACCATGAGATTGTGCAACTCCCGGATACCGTAGGAGTGCTTTGGGTGTGCCAAACGTCACAATGTAACTGGGTGGCTATAAAGGTACACTACAGGTATCTCCGAAAGTGTCTGTTGGGTTGGCACGAATCGAGACTGGGATTTGTCACTCCGTGTAAACGGAGAGGTATCTCTGGGCCCACTCGGTACGACATCATCATAATGTGCACAATGTGATCAAGGAGTTGATCACGGGATGATGTGTTACGAAACGAGTAAAGAGACTTGCCGGTAACGAGATTGAACAAGGTATCGGGATACCGACGATCGAATCCCGGGCAAGTATCGTACCGACAGACAAAGGGAATTGTATACGGGATTGATTAAGTCCTTGACATCGTGGTTCATCTGATGAGATCATCGTGGAACATGTGGGAGCCAACATGGGTATCCAGATCCCGTTGTTGGTTATTGACCGAAGAGTCATCTCGGTCATGTCTACATGTCTCCCGAACCCGTAGGGTCTACACACTTAAGGTTCGGTGATGCTAGGGTTATAGAGATATTAGTATGCGGTAACCCGAAAGTTGTTCGGAGTCTCGGATGAGATCCCGGACGTCACGAGGAGTTCCGGAATGGTCCGGAGGTAAAGATTTATATATGGGAAGTCTTGTTTTGGTCGCCGGAAAAGTTTTGCGCATTATCGGTATTGTACCGGGAGTGCCGAAAGGGGTCCGGGGGTCCACCAAGGGGGTCCACCTGCCCCGGGGGGCCACATGGGCTGTAGGGGTGTGCGCCTTGGCCTATATGGGCCAAGGGCACCAGCCCCAAGAGGCCCATGTGCCAAGAGTCAAGGAAAAGGAAGAGTCCTAAAAGGGGAAGGCACCTCCGAGGTGCCTTGGGGAGGAGGGACTCCTCCCTTGGCCGCACCCTTCCTTGGAGGAAGGGCCAAGGCTGCGCCCCCCTCTCCCTTGGCCCTATATATAGTGGGGGAAGGTAGGGTAGCAACACCTAAGCCCTGGCGCCTCCCTCTCCCTCCCATGACACATCTCCCTCCTCCCGCAACGCTTGGCGAAGCCCTGTTGGAATCCCGCTACTTCTACCACCACGCCGTCGTGCTGCTGGATCTCCATCAACCTCTCCTTCCCCCTTGCTGGATCAAGAAGGAGGAGACGTCGCTGCTCCGTACGTGTGTTGAACGCGGAGGTGCCGTCCGTTCGGCGCTAGGATCATCGGTGATTTGGATCACGACAAGTACGACTCCATCAACCCCGTTCTCTTGAACGCTTCCGCGCGCGATCTACAAGGGTATGTAGATCCACTCCTCCCTCGTTGCTAGATGACTCCATAGATTGATCTTGGTGACATGTAGGAAAATTTTGAATTTATGCTACGTTCCCCAACAATGGCATCATGAGCTAGGTCTATGCGTAGTTTCTATGCACGAGTAGAACACAAAGTAGTTGTGGGCGTTGATTTTGTTCAATATGCTTACCGTTACTAGTCCAATATTGATTCGGCAGCATTGTGGGATGAAGCGGCCCGGACCGACCTTACAGGTACTCTTACGTGAGACTGGTTCCACCGACTGACATGCACTAGTTGCATAAGGTGGCTAGCAGGTGTCTGTCTCTCCCACTTTAATCGGATCGGATTCGATGAAAAGGGTCCTTATGAAGGGTAAATAGCAATTGGCATATCACGTTGTGGTTTTTGCGTAGGTAAGAAACGTTCTTGCTAGAAACCCATAGCAGCCACGTAAAACATGCAAACAACAATTAGAGGACGTCTAACTTGTTTTTGCAGGGTATGCTATGTGATGTGATATGGCCAAAGGATGTGATGAATGATATATGTGATGTATGAGATGATCATGTTCTTGTAATAGGAATCACGACTTGCATGTCGATGAGTATGACAACCGGCAGGAGCCATAGGAGTTGTCTTAATTTATTTATGACCTGCGTGTCATTGAACAACGCCATGTAATTACTTTACTTTATTGCTAACCGGTAGCCATAGTAGTAGAAGTAATAAGTTGGCGAGACAACTTCATGGAGACACGATGATGGAGATCATGATGATGGAGATCATGGTGTCATGCCGGTGACAAGATGATCATGGAGCCCCAAGATGGAGAT
This sequence comes from Triticum urartu, assembly GCF_056163025.1. Lineage (NCBI taxonomy): Eukaryota > Viridiplantae > Streptophyta > Magnoliopsida > Poales > Poaceae > Triticum > Triticum urartu. Next base: position 454,338,181 of record NC_141875.1, read on the forward strand.
CAAAGGAGCTATATGATATTGGCCATATCATGTCACTATTTGATTGCATGTGATGTTTATCATGTTTTTGCATCTTCATAGGACACCCAAAACAGTTGGGTATACCTCCTGTCTCAGATTCGAAAGCAATAAGGGATTGTTTCTAGAATCGGGTCCTTTCTCGAGGAAAAGTTTCTCTTGAAAGAATTGAGTGGGAGGATGGTGGAGACTTGATGAGGTTATTAAACCGTCACTTCAACTAGTGTATAGCAGGGCACAAAGAGTTGTTCATGTGGCACCTACACCAATTGAAGTGGAAGCTTATGATATTGATCAGGAGACTTCGGATCAAGTCACTCCCAAACCTCGTAGGATGACAAGGATGCGTACTACTTCAGAGTGGTACGTAATCCTGTCTTGGAAGTCATGTTGCTAGACAACAATGAACCTACGAGCTATGAAGAAGCAATGGTGGGCCTGAATTCTGATAAATGGCTCGAGGCTATAAAATCCGAGAAAGGATCCATATATGAAAACAAAGTGTAGACTTTGGGAGAACTACTTGATGGTCGTAAGGCTGTTAGGTACATTTGGATTTTAAAAGGAAGACGGACAATGATGGTAGGTATCACCATTAAGAAAGCTCGACTTGTCGTTAAGATGTTTTCCGACAAGTTCAAGGAGTTGACTGCGATGAGACTTTCTCACTCGTAGCGATGCTAAGAGTCTGTTGGAATTATATTAGCAATTACTGCATTATTTATGAAATCTTGCAGATAGGATGTCAAAACATTGTTTCCTCGACGATTTTCTTGAGGAAAGGTTGTATGTGATACAACCGGAAGGTTTTGTCAATCCTGAAAGATGATAATAAGTATGCAAAGCTCCAGCAATCCTTCTAAGGACTGGAGTAAGCATCTCGGAGTTGGAATGTATGCTTTGATGAGATGATCAAAGATTTTGGGTTTATACAAAGTTTATGAGAAACTTGTATTTCCAAAGAAGTGAGTGGGAGCACTATAGAATTTCTGATAAATATATGTTGACATATTGTTGATCAGAAATGACGTAGAATTTCTGGAAAGCATATAGGGTTATTTGGAAAGTATTTTTCAATGGAAAGCCTGGATTAAGCTACTTGAACATTGAGCATCAAGATCTATAAGGATAGATCAAAATTCTTAATGGTACTTTCAAATGAGCACATACCTTGACATGATCTTGAAGGTGTTCAAGATGGACCAGTCAAAGAAGGAGTTCTTGCCTGAGTTGTAAGGTATGAAGTTAAGACTTAAAGCTCGACCACAACAGAAGAAAGAGGAAGTACGAAGGTCGACCCCTATGCTTTTGTCATAGGCTCTATACGGTATGCCATGCTGAGTACCGCACCTGATGTGTGCCTTGCCACATATCTGGCAAGAGGGTACAAAGGTAATCTAGGAGTAGATCACCAGATAGCGGTCTAAATTATCCTTAGTAACTAGTGGACTAAGGAATTTTCTCGATTATGGAGGTGGTAAAAGAGTTCGTCGTAAAGGGTTACGTCGATGCAAGCTTAACACCTATCCGGATAGCTCTGAGTAGAGATACCGGATACGTATAATGGAGCAACAATTTAGAATAGCTCCAAGTAGAACAGTTATTTGAAATGGCTCCAAATATAGCGTAGTAGCTGCATCTACAAGATGACATAGAGATTTGCGAAGTACATACGGATCTGAAAAATTCAGACCCGTTGACTATAACATCTCTCACAAGCATAACATGTTCAAACCCAGAACTCATCGAGTGTTAATCACATGGTAATGTGAACTAGATTATTGACTCTAGTAAACTCTTTGGGTGTTAGTCACATGGGGATGTGACCTTGAGTGTTAATCACATATCGATGTGAACTGGATTATTGACTCTAGTGCAAGTGGGAGACTGTTGGAAATATGCCCTAGAGGCAATAATAAATTAGTTATTATTATATTTCCTTGTTCATGATAATCGTTTATTATCCATGCTAGAATTGTATTGATAGGAAACTCAGATACATGTGTGGATACATAGACAACACCATGTCCCTAGTAAGCCTCTAGTTGACTAGCTTGTTGATCAATAGATGGTTACGGTTTCTTGACCATGGACATTGGATGTCATTGATAACGGGATCACATCATTAGGAGAATGATGTGATGGACAACGACCCAATCCTAAGCCTAGCACAAGATCATGTAGTTCGTATGCTAAAGCGTTTCTAATGTCAAGTATCATTTCCTTAGACCATGAGATTGTGCAACTCCCGGATACCGTAGGAGTGCTTTGGGTGTGCCAAACGTCACAACGTAACTGGGTGGCTATAAAGGTACACTACGGGTATCTCCGAAAGTGTCTGTTGGGTTGGCACGAATCGAGACTGGGATTTGTCACTCCGTGTAAACGGAGAGGTATCTCTGGGCCCACTCGGTAGGACATCATCATAATGTGCACAATGTGATCAAGGAGTTGATCACGGGATGATGTGTTACAAAACGAGTAAAGAGACTTGCCGGTAACGAGATTGAACAAGGTATCGGGATACCGACGATTGAATCTCGGGCAAGTATCGTACCGATAGACAAAGGGAATTGTATACGGGATTGATTAAGTCCTTGACATCGTGGTTCATCCGATGAGATCATCGTGGAACATGTGGGAGCCAACATGGGTATCCAGATCCCGTTGTTGGTTATTGACCGGAGAGTCATCTCGGTCATGTCTGCATGTCTCCCGAACCCGTAGGGTCTACACACTTAAGGTTCGGTGACACTAGGGTTATAGAGATATTAGTATGCGGTAACCCGAAAGTTGTTCGGAGTCCCGGATGAGATCCCGGACGTCACGAGGAGTTCTGGGATGGTCCGGAGGTAAAGATTTATATATGGGAAGTCTTGTTTTGGTCGCCGGAAAAGTTTCGCGCATTATCGGTATTGTATCGGGAGTGCCGAAAGGGGTCCGGGGGTCCACCAATGGGGTCCACCTGCCCCGGGGGGCCACATGGGCTGTAGGGGTGTGCGCCTTGGCCTATATGGGCCAAGGGCACCAGCCCCAAGAGGCCCATGCGCCAAGAGTCAAGGAAAAGGAAGAGTCCTAAAAGGGGAAGGCACCTCCGAGGTGCCTTGGGGAGGAGGGACTCCTCCCTTGGCCGCACCCTTCCTTGGAGGAAGGGCCAAGGCTGCCCCCCCCTCTCCCTTGGCCCTATATATAGTGGGGGAAGGGAGGGCAGCAACACCTAAGCCCTGGCGCCTCCCTCTCCCTCCCATGACACATCTTCCTCCTCCCGCAGCGCTTGGCGAAGCCCTGTTGGAATCCCGCTACTTCTACCACCATGCCGTCGTGCTGCTGGATCTCCATCAACCTCTCCTTCCCCCTTGCTGGATCAAGAAGGAGGAGACGTCGCTGCTCCGTACGTGTGTTGAACGCGGAGGTGCCGTCCGTTCGGCGCTAGGATCATCGGTGATTTGGATCACGACGAGTACGACTCCATCAACCCCGTTCTCTTGAACGCTTCCGCGCGCGATCTACAAGGGTATGTAGATCCACTCCTCCCTCATTGCTAGATGACTCCATAGATTGATCTTGGTGATGCGTAGAAAATTTTGAATTTATGCTACGTTGCCCAACACCCCAACATTTCCTGGCCCTAAACCCAAACTGAGATGAAAGGTAAGTAGTTCCTGGCTGAGGTGGACTTGGTATGAAATCATCTTCTGACTCTGCTCCACTGTCTGACTCTGTTTCATCTGGCTCATGCTCTTGTTCAGGCTCATGCTCTTGATCATGCTGAGGCAGCTCCTGTTCCACTTGAGGGAGCTCAGCCTGTTCCTGTTCCACCAGAGTGAGCTCAGCCTGCTCCTCTTGTTGCTGTTGTGTTTGCTCTTCTTGCTGGTGTGCCTTCTCCTTCTTTGGCCTAATGCAACTGAACCTGATAATTGGAGGATCCTCATCATCAGAGTGAACTTGAACAAGAGAAATATATGATCTCATGCTCTCATCATGATCAAGGAAAATCTATTGGAAGTGGTTGCCATTCAGAACACAATCCTTCATGTTTTCTGTCATAGTGTTGTCCCCTATCTTAATCTCTCTTAATCCATTCCTATACACTGTCAATCCAGGAACACACCAATAAGCTCTGATCCTGCCCTCAAACTCATACCCAATTTTCTCAACCAGACTAGCAACAACAGTAGGTGTCCAGTTATCTATGTCACAGTAGTCATACCAAATGGAGTGGCCTTTGTGGTAATCCCTATGCTTGTCTGCACAAAGGAAATAGCCACCATGTATGACCTCAACAGAGAAGTAGTCGCTTAGGGGTCCTGCAAAACATTCAAAGTTGCAATGTTCAGACAAGATAAACAGAGACATTTATGAAGGTTCAGTCAAGCTGAAAATATTCAGTTAACTCCAAAAGTTCAGTTACTGTATCAAACCACCAATAGCTCAGTTAGCTGATTAAGTAGGACCTAACCAAGGGTACTGAGCAAGTAGTAAAGTAATGTAATTGGACCAAAACAAGCAAAGTGTCAATGTTCGGTTATTGTACTAAATCAAGTTCAGACATTTCAATATTCAAACAGTTTAACACATATATATTCAGTTATCTTACAGAGCAAATTTCATAAATGTTGCAGAAAGAAAGCACGGATTCATGGCCTCCACTGACCAAATATAGGATCTTTCATGGGCAAAATGATCATCTCATGCGCAAAACGCATCTCTTATCATGATCAACAATCAATCCATATAAAGCAAAGAAACAGGGGAGAAGCCAGCCATCATGGCCTCCCCTAACAGGCTCCAAAATCAAACCCTAATTTTGCTATGCAAGCCCTAGACCATCTCTAAATACAAGATCCACAACACATCAGAAACCCTTGTATTGATCTGTGGCCCTGCTAAACGTCCGCTCCTAAAATCCTGAACCCTACACCATCCGTGGCAAAAAAGGAGAGAAATAGCCCAAACCCTAGCACCTGTGCGCAATTGACTCGCACGCAAGCTCTTCCCCGGAGCTTTCATGGATAGATCGAGCACAGAACCTGCCGGCGACGGTGACGTACCATAGAGGGGCGGCGAGGCATGGTCGTCACGACGCGACGGTGCGAGAGGGACGTCACGTAGGCCCCTCCCAAATGGTGCGGACGGTGGCGGCGCAGCGTCCGGCGACGAGCTCACGGTGTCGTCGCCACGCTCGCCCACGCCGGAGACGACGAACCACCTCGGCAGCGACAGCGAACCAGGGGAGAAGGGAGAAGCAGGGGAGTGGCTCGGGTGGGCTCGATCCGACCAGGTGGCTCGATCGATCCGACCAGGTGGGGGATGTTTTAATAACTGGCTGTTTTGCAAAAAAGACCTGCATGCATGCGTATTCGAGCGAGCTGGGCACATGTGGCAGTCAGTGCACATTTGACATCGGTTGACTCGGGCCAGATCAGCACATACGTACACAAAACCGTATATTGGACTGTAGATGACCCTCTAGAGCAAGTTTGGTGACTATATTGCGGGTATTTGTAATCACAAGGACTAAAGCTAACGCCAACGCAAGTAAATGGACCTGTAGTGGTTTTTTCTCAATTTATAATTATACCTATTCACTCCTCTTTAGGTTTTATGTGTATCCTTCCACAAAGTACGTCGCGTTGCAAGGAGAAGGAACATTGCGTCACGTTACAAGAATTTTTTTATTGAAAATTCTTCATCCGCGTCAGTTATTCTGAACTGAGGGAGCTGTATTTTTTTTCCAACAAAGTACTCCATCTAGCAATTCGGAAAGAGAAGCAATCTGATCCAAACAATAATCTGCCAAGTCATCGTCGTTATCTCACGGTAATCTCAACTGAAACAACTCCTCTCTAGACACTGCTGTTGACTCCGCCGTTTTCTCAACCCACATGGCTCTCGAAGCGCGCCTCCGCCTCCCGCTCGCCGGGCCAACTCCGGCCACCGCTTTCCTCTCAGGATCCAACCCCAAACCCAGTCACATATCCTTCTCCCTCAAACCCGCCTCCACTTCTCTCTCCGCCGCCAATGCGCCGCCGCCCATCGTCGTCGTGGGCTCCGCCAACGCGGACATCTACGTCGAGGTCGACCGTCTCCCTCTTGTCGGCGAGACGGTTGCCGCGAGTGCCGGTCACAGCCTCGCCGGCGGGAAGGGCGCCAATCAAGCTGCCTGCGGGGGGCGGCTTGCGCTGGGGCCCACCTACCTCGTGGCGCGCGTGGGGGACGACGCCAACGGGCGCCTCCTCGAGGGGGCACTCGCGGACGCCGGCGGCGTCCGCCTCGACCGCGTCGCTCGCGCCCCCGGCGCGCCCTCGGGGCACGCTGTTGTCATGCTCATGCCCGACGGGCAGAACTCCATCATCATCGTTGGCGGCGCCAACATGGAGGGCTGGGCACCGGAGGTCGACCAGGAGGACCTGGACCTGATCCGGCAGGCCGGCGTGCTACTGCTGCAACGGGAGATACCCGATTGGGTCAACATTCAGGTCGCTCAGGTAGTTGCTCTAGCCCTTTCCGCTTATATACCCACTTTTGAGGTCACATTAGATTGAATTTTATGGTTCCTAAAAAAGATGAATTTTATGAGGGTTGGAATTCTTTCTCTGATAATGAAGACATGATTCAATTGAAGTTCTATTCTTTTTGTGCATTTGGGTAATTGCTTTCACTTAGTATTTGGTTGATTACTACTCCTATAGTCCCTCTGGAGATTTGCTAATGGCTTCTGGCTTGGCAATGTAAGGACACACGAGGAGAAAAAATATTGTGGTTGTTAACTTAGATTATTGGGAATGTTAAAAAAAATCTGACGTCAGATTTTTAAGCATGGCAAATTATGTTGTCGCGAGGATGACAATTTCCTGTAGCAAGTATGGCAAATCTTGGCAAAAAACTGAACATTGCAAGGATTTGCCATGCTTGCTAAGGGAAATTGCCATCCTTGCGACAACATAATTTGCCATCTCAGGTGTTCGATCTGCTATGCTAGAAAATCTGACGTTCGATTTGTAGAGAAATCCTAGATTATTTTGTATTTATTGCATTAGCACAGATCAGTAGCTTGTGCTGCTGTGAAGCAATAATTCATGTGTCGAATGTTCTTAATTAGTTGGAATTAGCCCTTTTGATTTAGTTAGACCTGTGAATGTTTTGATGTGTTCTCTTCTTTGGTTTGCGATTCTGACCCGGTGCCTTCAACTGGACCAAAGGAGCAACGATACTAATTTGTGATACATCATGAACATGACTTAGATATTCCCTGAGTGGAATATACAGTCTCTTTTATTTGCCAAATGTAGTGGCCAGCATATTTTCAAATACGGTAATTTGTGCAAAAATGATGGAACAAGATATAAAAATAAAGAACTTTAGGTCTCTTAAAGGTTGTGGGATTTTCATAGGAATATTGCAGGATTTTAATCCTTAGGAATTTCTCCAATAACGGCCATCTGGATCATAGGATTGAGGTTCTCAAAATTCGATGAAATGCAATCTAATCCCCCCTTCCATATGAATCTTAACATGAGCACAAACGTCATTTTATTTTTCCTTTCAGAAGTCCAATGCTCTCTCGCTACATTCCTCCAAAATTCTCGTGTTACTTTCCTTTACACCATCCAAAGGGGCATTACGTGGAAAATTTCTGTGTCCTGGGATCTTGTAGAAATCCATAACACATGACATCTTAATCCTGTGTTTCTCCTATTCTTATGTTTTCTAATTCCTTTGATCCAAATAGGCCTTCTAACACTATTAGTTAGTTTGATTCAAAAGATGATTAGCAAATGAATGACAGAAGTGGAAGCAAATCATAGGAAATAATTTCTGACAAGTGACACAGTTAACGATATTTAGAAAGAAACAGTTGACAGTGACGCCGCAGGGCTGGTCAAATGTGTGTCACTCCATGACCCATGCTCTCAAGCGTAACTACTCTACTACCTCTCTCCTAGAATGGGATAGAAAATGTGAGACTGGGTAGTCTCATTAACTAACAAAATGAAAATATGACAAGGTTAAGGGAAAAAATAAGTAAAAGCATTGAATGGTTCCTCGTAACCATGGGGTGAACATGGCTATGGTACAACTATTAAGGGAATATATATGATAACGTGAAATAAAAGTTTATTGTTGTAATAAACTAATAGCACAGATGGAAACCATAAGGTTATTTTCGTTCTGTTATTGTTGGGTATGATTTCTAAGATTTTCCAGTCCACACTTTCTCCTCAATCCTCGTTTAAAGGCCACTAAGAGTAGTTCCACACTAGAGCACTTGGCATGGGTACTCGCACATACACCCTCCGTCCGGAAATACTTGTCCAAGGAATGGATGTATCTAGATGTATTTTAGTTCTAGATACATCCATTTGTATCCATTTCTACGACAAGTATTTCCGGACGGAGGGAGTACTTTACTAGCACCGTGGTGTTGCCATCTCTTGTTTCGTTTGTGAATATTTCATTAGTTGAACAATTAGACTGGTCATGTCTGCGAAACTATTTCATTTTATTTTCGTCTATTGCAATGGTGTTTGGTTCCAGTCTGCAAGTCGGTATGAAAAAGAAAAGATGTTGATGAAGTGGTGGCCATTGTTGAAGAAGAGAGAAGTTGCAGTCCGGTAAGTTGCGTCACCGGAGGCAGCCAGCGTGACAAGATGAACAGGTGGTCGTCTGCGTGTCTCGTTCGTGTAAAGAGTCGGATGTTTGGATTAGGGGGTGAATGTTGGAGTAATCCAAACTGAAATTGTTCTAGTGCTAGTCCCGTTAGGATTAGTACTAGGATGCGACCAACGTGGCCGTATAATTAGATTAGGAAAAATACTAAGTTGAGTCCGGCTAGGACTTGGGCCTAGCTATCTAGCTGCGTTGGTACGAGTAGTACTAGGTCTTCTTTAGGTATATGTGTCAGGAGTATACCTAAGTCCAACGCAGCTAGATAGCTAGGCCCAAGTCCTAGCCGGACTCAACTTAGTATTTTTCCTAATCTAATTATACGGCCACGTTGGTCACATCCTAGTACTAATCCTAACGGGACTAGCACTAGAACAACTTCAGTTTGGATTACTCCAACAAATGGCGTCCACGTAGTACCACATCTATTGTTAATGGGTTGGGTGCTACAAATGTTACCAAACATCAACCCTAGGTACACAGACTCTGCGCGTGTGGCCTTGTAGGGGCTCACCGCACGAGGCATCTACTGAGGAGCATTTCGGGGCAGAATGTTGCCAAGGTCGTCATCCCTTTAGTAGTGTGTGTAGGGGGGAGGGGGTTGGGGTTACGCCCAACCCTTAGTGATGCACTGCCAATTTACCTCGAGTTAGATTAGCAAATAATACATGTTGGCCCGAATAGTAGCACTTCCGGGTTAACGCTTCTGAAATGAAGCTAGGGCTAAAACTCAAAACAATTGCTACACATGGGTGTGTGCCCCAGAGTGGATTGAGGTCTTAGTGAATTTGGCCTATAGGGCATTTTACACTAAATCTCGTAAAAAAATGAAGGTGCTTGCTGTCCAATGCCCACCTTTTTCGCTTAAGTGAATTTGTGTTGTGCTCTTGTCTTGCTGAACAGCTGAAATTACTACTCCCTCCGTCCGGAAATACTTGTCGAAGAAATGGGTAAAAATGGATGTATCTAGAACTAAAATGCGTCTAGATACATCCATTTCTCCGACAAGTATTTCCGGACGGAGGGAGTACTAAAATTAGTATTTATTTTATGTTTGAAATTTTTGGTCGGAATGAACCTTATATTGATGCTCATTTACATTGCTCCTGATATCAAATGATTTTAGAGCAACATAGTTTCATGCATGTTTGTTTGAAATGACCAGCGTATAAGTTAGGATAGATCAGGGACTAGAATATTTGGCCTACCTGTGAGCTCTTTCGGTCTGGCCCACCTGGCCTACCAGCGTAGAAGTTAGGATATATCAGCGTATAAGTTAATTGAGCTGATATTTGGCCTACCTGTGAGCTCTTTAAGTCTGACCCCAGCTACAATCAGCGTCTGCCACATGAGGCTCATGCTTCTAATCTGGATTATGAACAGATAGTCCGCTCTAGCTACTTTATAATTTGTGGTTCGTCCATACAGGAGGACCTTCATTTCCTCTTTGACAGCTGCAGTCCTGTGTTACTTAAACACCTAACGGTTCAGCAAGGGCAATCACATTGCCATCCACGACTTCATTGTTCCTTTTGTTGATCTGTTATGGACATCACTTTTTTTTTCTCGAATGCGCAGGAGAGCTGTGCATGATTATATTAAGAAGACAACCATGCTACATAAGCCCTCGCCGAACAAAACTAGAGTACGGCCATCGACCAAATAAACACTCACGGTCATATGCTACTAAGGCCTTTGGCCCCCGCCATAGCATCTCTAATGTCTTGCATGAGAATGTGTGTGTTGGTGTTGTTCTTGAACAAAAAAGGAAACAGTTTCAGCCTGAAATCTTTATTCATTGGTTAGAATTTACAGTATGTTGCTGCGTGTTAGTGCTTATTTACCTTTCCATGGCCTGGAGGTGCCAAAGGCCTATTTTTGTTTGACCCACTGATTACTTGGTCTGACCCACAACAAGAGCTAAGGGCCAGTTCTTTTGAGGTGCAGCTTATGCATAAGCTGCGATGGGAATAAGCCTCACAGAAGCTGCCTTGGAAATAAGTCCATGAGAATAAGCCATCCAGTTCTTTTGGGCTTTTGGCTTATTTTCACAATAAGCTGAAATAAGCTGCAAAAGAACTGGCCCTAAATGCCATCCTGGACTAGGTTTGTGGTCAGCTCAGACCCTCTGACATAACAAGTTTTTGAAGTGGAATCAGAGGAAAGTGGAAGCTTAACTCAGTGTGATTTTTTAATTCCACGCGGCCCTTTGTACCGACTTATGCATACGGTGTTTTACAATATTTACTTTGGCCCTAAACCATTCAGCCGGCTCTGGTTTTTGCTAATTAGAGGTTGTGGGCAAGTGGAAGGAGCATCCAAATATCTAATCTGTTTCACAGAACTCCATAGAGACAAAAGAGCTAAGGCTTGCGGCTGTAAGAAGAACCAATATCTCATCAATAAGGGTTCGATACTAATCTGGCCATGGAGAGGACAGCTAACTATCATGTGAAGGTAGCAAATTTTGGAGAAACTTAGTTGTGTGTATCTGTTATAATGGGAAATGTGTAGTCTTTGAATTTTTACTTTGTATTTCTTCCCATATTGGAAGGCAGTCTTCTAATTGCGTTCAGTAGAACCTTGACGCGTGGCTTACGTGCTGTCCAAGTTATGCAACTGGATATGTAGCTTTTAGGTATTGTCTAATATATATCTGCTAAGGAGTAGGTGGCCTATGTTATTGGAATTCAAAAGAAACTACAGTCATGTATTGTGACTTCAGATATAAAATGAAGCAGCTTGTCATTTGTTTGAGTTGCTTCCATTTCAGTCTGAACTCTGAATGTAATGGTCCCTTTGTCTGTGTGATTGAGTCCTCGGAGAAAAGCCTCCAGGAAAAGAGTTAGTGTCGCAGATGGAAGGATAGTTTTATTTCTAGTTCTTGATACCTCGAGCATGATTCCATGCAGGTTTATGTGATTGCAAAATCTCATTAAATGCGTGATAATGCGTTCTGCTTTTCTAGCTAATGATCTTAAAGATTCCATTCAGATCAATTACCCTGTTTGCCAAATAGTATTAGTATTTCATGTTGACATCCTTATATAACTGAATTTTTAAGGTTGTGCCAGAGCAAGTCTAGTCTTGATTATGGTTTTTATCTGTTGTGTATCTATACAACTGTGTAAAGTAGATTGGAAATGCAGGAACCACCTTGTGTCTTTCCCTTTTATTCATGTTAAGATTACAGGGGTTCTTTTGTGGAAAATTTCAAACTTTTGTAAAATAGGTTGTTGGAAATGCAGGAACCACCTTGTGTCTTTGCATTTTATGCATGCTAAGATTTGAGGGGTTCTTCTGTAACAAAATTTCAAACTTTTGTTTCAGGCGGCAAAAGGTGCAGGTGTGCCTGTTATTTTAGATGCAGGTGGGATGGATGCTCCTGTCCCCAGAGAACTACTCGAACTGGTGGACATTTTTAGTCCAAATGAAACAGAGCTAGCACGTTTGACTGGGATGCCTACCGAGACTTTTGAACAAATCAGCCAGGCTGCAGGAGCATGCCATAAAATGGTGAGTTGTCTAAATCAGTTTTTTTATGTAGTTTGTTTCTCTGCATTTCTTCTATATTCAATTATAACTTCTAAGTTTGGCAACGAAGTTTTTAGAGAACCATGGTAATTGAAAACCACAGTATTCAGATGTGCACACAACGAATACTACAGTTTCTTGAAACCATGGTTTTTCTCAGTTTTAGCAAAACTACCTAGGTGTTTGGCTGGTGTTGCTATACTACAGACCGATTGTAACGCTGGGTGACATCTGAAACTCACTGAGCTACATGACCTAACGGCCGCCGGGTGCATGCAGCTTCTATGCACAAGGTCAGCTCGTCCGCACCTATGTAGCACATTTGCGTACTGCTATGCTAACTAGGCAGGCGCAAGAAACAGATCGATCAGCCGGCCTTCAATGGCTGGATTAATTTAACCATGGGGTGCATGATTAATCAAGAGCCTGTGGCAACTTAAGTTCATTAATCAACTAGATTGAAGTAATACAATCCTAGGAGCGTGTTGCTATCATATGTCTATACGTGCATGTACTCTTGGAGGCGGACCAAAATTCTTTGTGCGTGTACGATGCGCCATTTATACTGAATCAGCTACCTAGCATATATATCCGGTTGCATACAAGTGTTCTTCTAAAGGACCAATCGATCTAATCAGTGCGCTACTAGTCCGAAATTAATCGACAGCTAAGGACTCCATGGAGAAGCGTGCAAGATCACTAGAAACTAATCAGTGTTGTAATCCCATGCAGCGGCGTCATATCTAATATATATGCCACCCCTTGTAGCAGTCTTGCAATCAGACTGGACAGATGGAGGAAAATTAGGAGACGATCGCAGCTAATATTCTTATCTCAACGTAGATGGCAACGTCAAGTGCACTTTCTCTCTGTTCTGTTTAGAAAAAAGAGGTCTAGACCACTTTTTCAAATACTTTGAAAATACCACAGTTTTTATAATACTCTCTCCGTTTTTATTTACTCTGCATATTAGAGTTGACTGAAGTCAAACGTCGTAAAGTTTGACCAAGTTTGTAGAAAACAATATAGACATTTATCATAATAAATCTATACGATGTGAAAGTACATTCAATAATAAATCTAATGTTGTTGATTTGTTATTGTATATCTTAATATTTTTGTTTATAAACTTGGTCAAAGTTTGTAAAGATTGACTTTGACCAAAGCTAATATGCGAACTAAATAAAAACAGAGGGAGTATTATGGTTTACAAAACTTCAGTTTTTGTTGAAGCCAAACACATCAAAGTATTCAAAACCAAGTTTTTTTTTCCAGAAACCACGGTATTCTAGAAAAACTACAAAAATACTTTGCATCCAAACGCACCCCTAATTGTTGCTCTTTTGTTTCTTTTGATTAGCCATGACTAGATCCTAATATCTTTATTTAAGAAACTTCAATTAATGATGTTGTGTTATGGCATTTATCTGATAATAGCCATCTCTAAAGAATGTGTTGCTTTCCTTCCATTCTCCCTTCGCGTAGGTCTGTGCACGTGTGTTTCCCGTACACCTATTAGGAGTGTTGACTCTTACTGTTCTATACAAGTTTTCAAGTTAACACTCCTATGTGCTGTCCAAGTCTGCGTACAAGTGAAATTTGCGATTTGCAAAACTGTACAAACTTTGGATCTTTAGTTCCTACCCGCAAATCGGCTGCTAGTTACACAAATTATTATAATTCAGCAAGCTCCTGTAGTCATTTATAGTTTTGTACACTTTGGCTACTCTGTGATAGTGGTCCAACAAGTACTTTTCGTGAATGGCAGTGGGGAGCTGCTTGAAGCGAATTACAAATTAAGTACACAGGAAAGAGTAATCAGTTAAATTTCTTGTGCTCAGCGACGTGTTGGAGGGGGCATGGCCCTCCCTGGTAGGCCCTAAGCATGAGGAACGGCCCTAAGCTATGTAGTTGTAATAATTCTTGCATGTGTACAAGAAAACAGATTTTTTGTATCTCTAACAAACCGGCAGAGCGTACGTATGCTATTTTGATTTGAATGCCAATCCCATGGCAGTGGCTTGTAGATAACATTGGTAGCGCAATCTGAAAAATAACAACAGCATCTGATCACAGAATGGCCATTCGCCAAAAGTTCAGAATGTGTTCATAATCAAGGTTGGCCCATGAAATCTTTGTGCTTAATTCACTGGAAAATCGGAAAAGCAATATCTGATGTTTTTTGTTTGATGCTGTCTGGTCTGATGCCATAGCATAGATAAGTCTAATTGCTTCTTGTGTGTCCATAGCCACAATTTTATGGCAGGCAGTGTATTTGTCAGGATATTGAAGTAAGAAAAGAAGTGTAGCGCATAATTGATATATTTTCTTCTTTTTACAGTCACAAAGCGATGAAGTTGCAGACGTCTGTGTTGTTATATGTTGATAGCATTTGCCCCTATTCCCACTTCATGGCTTTCCATTACCATGTTTCAACAGTATATGGGCTTCATATTCCACTTTAAGCTGCCAGTACGAGGATTTGATTTACAACTAATTGTTTTCCTGTCAATTCCCTGTTTTTGTTTACCTTATATTGTGGTTTCTTTACGATAACATGTTCAAATTGTACTCTTTTGTTTGCTATAAAGGCTAGCAGTTTCCACTTGATATATTCCATCGGCGAGATGCATTGCTATTTAAATCTTCTACGGAAGCTCTGAATGCATTGAACCTTATGGTAGGAGGACATTGATGCTATTTCCTGCATGCAGGGTGTGAAAGAAGTTTTGGTTAAACTTGGGTCACAAGGATCTGCTCTGTTTGTGGAGGGAGAGGAGCCAATTAGGCAGGCGATAATACCCGCCACAGAAGTAGTAGACACCACCGGCGCTGGTGACACCTTCACCTCAGCTTTTGCTGTAGCTCTGGTGGAGGGGAAGCCCAAGAAAGAGTGCATGCGATTTGCTGGTACTAAAAGCACCCTCCAGTCAAATTGTTGGTTCTGATCTATTGTTGACATGTTGATTTGAGTTTCTTCTTCTTCTTGCATTTCAGCTGCCGCTGCCTCACTGTGTGTTGGAGTGAAGGGAGCCATTCCCAGCATGCCTGACAGGGAAACCGTGATGAGCCTTCTAGAATCTGTGCAAGCTGAATAACCGGAGAAACGGTGACTTTACCCTATTCATCAGCAATAATGTGAGCTGTTAAGCTTCAATCTCCTCTTTCGGTTCATTTATTTCGGGTATCTATATATATTTGTAGCCCCGTAAGTTATGGTAGAGGAAATAAGAGAAAATGCCATTCCTCGCGCCGCCCTCCGTAGAAACAGAAACACTGGTTCAGGAGTTCTAGGTCTGCTGTTTTTATAGCCATTCCCTGTTGCTATGCCATAGCTTTTTCTATTGTTATTAGGCATCGCCCGTTATCCTTCTCGACCTAATTTTTTCCCGTTGTTAGAAGTCATTAAACTTCACAAAACCGCCATGCCCTGAATGCAGGAATTACTTTTGCTGTGAAACACTGGTGACGGTGAAGGGGGTTAGTAAGGTGTCACTGTCTGGCTCAAATCTAACAAGCATTCCTTTGGCAGGATCGGCTAAACATCCGACGGAGCTCCCCCGGAACCCTCGTGTGCTGCCCCCGGCCCAGTAACGTGCTAGTTAGTGGTGGTCTCTAAATGGAAACGCATTTTCCGGGGCCTATGCCGAGCAAATCCCGCACCCTCGAAATAAAAAAGGACACCTGAATGGTTTCACTTCAGAGAGATAGAATGAGCAGTTTCAGGTTTGGCCTGGCGCTGATGAGCTTTCCGAACTCCGACGGCGACTCCGGCACGGGTCAATTCATGATCTTATTGTTAAGCCGGGCCGATGTTAACCGCTCGCTGCTATCGACGGCCATCATCCGTCTTTTTCGATCCAGTCGTGGCCCGCTGCCGATCGCCGTCGCGCAGGCCCATCGGCGCGGTTCACTCCCTCTCACCGCCAACGGTGAAAGATCTCGCCGCTGCACCGTCGCTGCCGGAGAAACGACGCATGGCTCGACTGATTGACTGCTCCTAGCTAGTAAGATCGTCCAGAATCCAGTAGCCCAGCAACGTTTTTGCAGCTTCCGGGGGATCTGATCGTATCTGATGACGTACGCGTCGTCCGTCCGTCGAATCGGACGTTCGATGTGCCTCGCCGTACCCGTACGACGCCGACGGCCGGCATTTTCTCGACGAGCCCACCGACAGCAAACGTTCCTCACGGCCTTCTGTTTTTCCTCCTCCTCCTCCCAACTTCCTTCCCTTGTCTCGCTTTCCGGGAGTATTCCCGGAACGACCGTCCTTGGGAGGGAGATAATAATAATATGTTTGTGTTTGTGGCTACTGCTGTGACGGAGCCATCGCACGGCCGCTCGCCATTAAGCTCGTCCGGGACGGTACCGCGGCTGATGGCGTCGTGGTGGTGGCGGAGGCGGCCACTTTGAGTCTTCCTCAAGGCTGCAACCTGAAACGAAACCAACGGATGGATGGGTGGATGGCTGGATCGCTCAACAAAGGCGACGTCGCTTTCGCAGATGGCTTAGCAATCCAGCTTCCTCTCGCTATGCAACACCGTCCGAATAGTTAATGCACGTGTCTTGTCACGTCTAATGAATCATATATATATATATATATACGCAAAGCTACCACACACACACACATGCTTCCGTGCCGCGATCACATACATACCTCTGCAGCAGTAGCAGCACGAGAGTAGGAGTAGTACTATACGGGTGACCAAGGGGAAAGACATACTTGACCGTAGCAGAGATGTACGTAGGTCCATCTCGATCTTCTCGGATATCGATCCCACTGGCATTTTCTCTTCTTTTTGCATGACTCAGGGCAGAGTCAGAGTCAGATTGGCCGGGCCGGTCAAGAAGTGCGATGCGAGACCGACCTTCCTTTCTAGCAGAGCAGCCGCCGGCCATGTCGTTTGGAAGTATGCAGCGGGGCGATGGCCGGAGTTATAACGGTGGCCTTGACTTCCCTTGCGTTCAAAGCTACTCCTACATGCCTCTGTCCAACCAGTTTGTTCAAGCTAAGCCAATCAATGCACGACGTGACGCCTGCGGTCCATCCTGCCTGCTCCCTTTTTTATACTGTACCCCTCAAATAATTCTCAACTTACCCCCATACAGTTCCGTTACACACGCAGGAAATGTATAGTCGGTTTCGCTTTGCGTATACGATCTCTGTACGATAGTAAAATCCTGCATCCAATATTGATCTGCCCACTTGATCCAAGGCTGATGGACTAGTGTTGTACGCCCATCGTCTGAAAATTCGTCGTACGTGTAGCGGGGCTCATGGTCATGGACAAAAGAAGACCAAGATAACTCGCAATTTAGCTAGTCCCAAGATTCAAGTATTTGATCAACAGTCAGAGCATATTACTTTGGAAAAGTACATAATAGTGAATGGTATTGAGCGAATGTTTCCTGGGAGTGGTTTTTAGGAAAGGCTCTTTTGAGAGTCCAATCCCGTGCGCAAATCTCAAAGCGATCACAACATAGCAATCCCCGTTCGCTTTCATGCCTCCTCCTGAGCGAACGATGTAAACCTTCTCTCTCATGCACCCTCCCTAACGAATGATGCCGTGTGTAGCATGGCACTCCCCTAACTATGAGTATTATGTCAATTACTGGAATCATTATGACAACTTCTCTGCGTAGCATGACAATTTCTGAACATGTGCGCAACTTTCCCTTTTCTTAGCCTGCCAATTCTCTCTTTGCAGACGCATGGCAATTTTCTCTGTTACAACGTGGCAAATCCCTAAAACGTATGACAATTCGTTCTGCTATAACATGTCAATTATCACGGCAAATCTATCTGCCATAGCATGGCAAATCTCTCTATTATAGCATGCCAATTCCTAAACATTCCCTGGGAGTGATCTCTTGAGGAACACTCTTTGATCGAATGAGCCTCCCAGAGTGAAAGATCGTTCGCGCCAGGGAGGGCACGTTAGAATCACAAAAGTAATACCATTGTTTTTGTTTTTTCCACGGTACTAATTTCCCATCGCCGTTTAGTTACTTTTGTATCAGAACACCTGCATTTTATTTGTCGGTTCTGGTCAAGCTTGAATGGTATCTTATAAATATAAAAAAAACAGGAGGAATACGAATTAATCCTAATTAAAATTGTGAAATTCTTTAGCCAAGAACTGATCAAAGCAGTACAGCTAGTGCTCACCAAATTAATACTATATATACACCTTTCTCCGGTGAGTATTATATTATGTTACTGTATGTGCTCCTGCTCAAGTTGGACATCAAGAAGGCTTTTGATTCAGTTAGATGGGAATATCTTCTCGACCTATTACAGAGGAGAGGTTTTCCTTTGAGGTTTCGTGAGTGGATCACGGCCCTTCTTCGGACATCTACATCGAGGGTTCTTCTCAACGGTGTTCCTGGCAATCCTATCCAGCATGGGCAGGGCCTCCGGCAGGGGGACCCAGTGTCTCCCCTTCTGTTTGTCCTTGCTATTAACCCCCTTCAGCAAATCTTGGACGTGGCAACAGAGAATGGAGACCTACACAGATTACGTGGCCGTGGTGCCCGCCTTCGCACCTCCCTATACGCGGACGACGCTGCCATATTCTTGGTGCCTATCAAGGAGGATGTGGATATGCTTGCCACCATACTTCAAAGCTTTGGAAACGTCACCGGCCTAGTTACGAACATTAACAAGAGTTTGGTGGCCCCTATTAGATGCTCCAATGTCGACCTTGACATGATTCTGGGTGCCTTCCCAGCGGTCAGAGCTCAGTTCCCCTTGCGATACCTCGGCCTTCCGCTATCCATTCATCGTTTGCGGGTTGTCGACTTCCAGCATTTGTTTGATAAGATTGCTGGAAAGATCATGATTGGCCAGGGAAAGTACATTACGATGGCTGGGAGGAGCATGTGGGTAAAGTCAGTTATCACTTCGCAGGCCATCCACCACCTCACTTCGCTTGTGGTGCCCAAAGGAATGATGGCATCCATCGTCAAGCTGCAGCGGGCTTTTCTTTGGGGAGGCACGGATAAAGTTTCTGCAGGCAAATGTAAGATAAGATGGGAGAAAGTTTGTACGCCCAAGGACATGGACGGCCTAGGCATCCTGGACATGGAAAAATCCGCACGTGCCTTACGGCTCAGATGGCCTTGGTTGGTTTGGAAGGACGCGGAAAGAGCTTGGGTTGATTTGGGGCATCCGTGCGATGAAGAGGAAATGGCGCTATTTTATGAGTGCACTTCCATCACTGTTGGCAACGGGCAAAGGGCCTCTTTCTGGCACTCCCCTTGGCTTGGGGGTCGCAAGCCAAAAGACATCGCTCCCTCCATTTTTGCAATTTCCAAACACAAGAATGACACCATCCATAGGGCTTTGGATCTCAACAAGTGGATTGCCAACATCAACACAAACTCTGGGCTCACAATTCAGCACATCCTTGAATACTATGAGCTTTGGGTTGGATTACGAGAGGTCTTCCTTGATGAGGGGGTGGATGATGAGATTGTTTGGAAGCTTTCGCCTTCCGGTGAGTACACGGCATCGTCGGCTTACAAAGCTCAACTCGACGACTCCACTACATCGAAAATGAAGTCTGCAGTGTGGAACAATTGGGCGCCGCCAAAGCACAAATTCTTTGCTTGGCTTATCATTCAAGACCGTGTTTGGACGGTGGACAGGCTTCAACGGAGAGGATGGCCAAATTGCGGCCTATGCCAGTTATGCAAGAGGGAGCCAGAGACGGCGGCACACATCATCTTCCGCTGTCGATACACGGTACGCATTTGGACGGAGATCAAGACTTGGATGGATTTGACCGATGTGGACATCATCGACTGGAGTAACTTCAACAGCGTCAACGATTGGTGGCATCACATGGTAGGCGTCAATGGCAATGTGAGAAAGGGCCTCGCATCTCTCGTCATGTTGGTTTCATGGGAGATTTGGAACGAGCGGAATGCGAGAGTATTTAGGATGGTGTCCTCCATGCCAAATGTAATCACGTCTAGAATCAAGACGGAGGTCAGACTTTGGGGGTTGGCAGGTGCCAAACGGCTGAGTTCTCTTATGCTACGAGAGTAGGCTTATCGGTTTCGGGCGTCTACGGGCGGTCGGTCATGTAATTCAAAACTCTTCTTAATTAATGAGATGAGGTAAATTTTTTGCCTCCGTTTTGGAAAAAAAATGTTACTGTATGTTGTATTGGTGTTGACGTACACGTCTATTGGATGTGGACTTTGAACACGAGTCTACGCCGTAGAATTTATATTTTGTGCCGGAGAAAAAGAAACGCTCCATCGATCGCGGCATGCAAGTTGGTGCACACCTTGCACCTTGGCCTTTAATGCTTTTGACCTTCTAGACTAGTAGCTAGTCCGGTTCTGGTAGCTATCAGCAGTTCAGCACTGCCCAATGTTGCGTCCCAGGACTTCCAACCTGATTAACCTGCTGGACCATGTCTAAACATATTATAATACTACCCAAAAAAAAGCATTCATCAAACCCCAAAAGGGCAAAAGTAATACTACCATGAATTATGCATATACTGTTAGTTTCTCTTGCCTTCACAACACCAGTTCATCGATCAACAAGTCCGGAATGGAAAACGTAGGAAGTTAACAAAGCTTAATCAGTGACACTTATTTTGAGACGGAGAAAGTATTAGTTTGTCTTGGCCTCACAATACCAGTTCATCAATCAACGCGTCCGAAATGGAAGAGAAAGGAAGTTAACCAAGCTAGACAGATTCAAGAACAGTGCATATCACATGTATGATCTCATTGCTCCGAAGAGCGCTGCAATTGCACTCTCTCGTAGTACAAGAGGTACATACAAATGAATGAGGATATGGATGTAACTGGTCCACCATCTTCTTGATTAACTGGCTGGGAGTAAAACAAAGGCAGGGAGCGATCATGCCATGGCTTTGACGATTTCTTGCACTGTGTCGATATGCACACTGTGCAAGCATCTTAGCCCAGCCAATTAATTGGATGGCCACCAAAGTAGATTTCCTCTCGATGGACAACCTTTAATTAAACAAACATGAATTCTGTCACATGTGTATTAATGTTTCTTCCTAGCTAGACAAGTTTGCTAAAGCTAAAGGTACTGGTACTTCTATCCCAGTGGGTTAGAAAGAATCTGTGTGCTTGAGACTGTACTAATCGTCCTCAGCTAGCTAGAGTAGTAGAGTACAAAGAGCCATTTAAAGTGTATGTGTGTGTGTGTGTGTGTGTGTGGCTAGCTGAAATATTTGACTTTCTACAGCTACAGGGACCAAATTTTAAGCTACATACTAGCACATCAGAATCGACCATGCATCCAATTTGTTCCACACTTGCTGCTCAGATCAAACCTAGCTATATTTGACCAATTATTAGGAGTATATAGGATGGAGTATTTCAAATAAACATTTCCATAAATAAACCTAATACCACATACTATTGTGTTCATTGTTTAGTCATAATATTTAATATTATGAGGTTCATAATATTTAATATTATGAGGTAGCATTGGAAAGGGTGGAAAAGCTTAAAAAAGGATATCCGGACCATTCCACACAAATAGCGAAATGTCACATGTCATCATAGATCTAGCTAATTGACCTACTCTTTTGTCCATGGTAGATATATCGATGCAAGCAAAAATATCTGTTACTATATTTCATGCTACATGCATGTCTGACCAGTGCACATTGCATGGAACCAAAATTTGGAAGGCGTCAATCATGCATGCCTTTTTTTTATGGGAAGACGTCAATCATCTAACCGACGAAATAGCAACTGATTAGTCAGTAGATAAATTGACTGCTTCGCAAAAACAAAGCAAAAAAAGATACATTCACTGTTGCTAGCTCTAAACCCCAACGTGGTGAGCACGACTGCACGTACGAGTCATGCATCACCGCACAGTTCAACAGTTGCACCCAAGCTTCGTCTAAACTCCAAATTTAACACCCAAATTAACCACGTTTGAATTAGCTAGGTTCACATCAATCGATATATCATATTAGATGGATCATCGATTTTTCTCCAGCTATTACATACGTAGTATGACTCAGGCAGACATGGACCGTAACGTGCATCGATCAGTGACTACATCCAAGTTTAATCTTGCACCAATCATATGTACATGTACAGAAACCACACAAGCAGGGTCTACAGTGCAGGTAGGTTCACATCACTATGGATGAGTAATGATATCTACACCAGCTCGCTAGCTAGCTAGGTAGCGCCTGGAGCGAGCGAGCGACCTGGTCAAGTGATCACTACCTGCAAGAAAGAAGCAAGCAGCAAAACGACCCTCACTGCTTTTTCCCTTAACAACTCTTTGTACCAACCACAGGAACAATCCCATCACGGGTTCATGACAAGTTAGCTAGCCAAGATCGTTGTACATATCGATCTTCTTCTTGCCACAATTGCTACCAACAGCAAATTAATGAAGCCTATCATGCATGATCGGTTGCCATGTATGCAAGAAACCTTAATACCATACCAAACATGCAAATGGATATGCGCATTCTTAGTACTGTTGCATTAATGGAGCCAGGGGAAACACAAGGAGCATAAAATTATCATACATATAGCTCATGCATGCATGGCCAGTACCGGCGACAGAGTGCAATATATGCATGAGATGGGGAATTAGGTACTTTCATGTACAAGAACTGCTAGTACACTGACTACTACGAGAGCTAGATAGCTAGCGAGCTAGATCCATCGAAATGATACGAGGCCCAGAAAAAACTCATTCTGTACCATCTCGCAGCACCGGATCGATCGAGGAAGGAAACAAATCAAGAAGTGAAGGCAATCAAGGAAAAACAAGATCGATTGGGGGATGTTAATAAGGCAGCAAGAACCAACCAAATCTCTTAATTATCTCTAGCTATAGCTAGCTAACTAATGAAGCTTCCCATACGGTGATGAGGGCTGGTTGTTGTTGTTGCCGCCGGCGCCGTGGATGAAGGACGGCAGCATGTCCTGCAGGAGCCCGAAGTCCGGCGCCATGAAGTGCTGCATCTGGAGCGACGGAGGAGACGAGGCGGTGGGGCTCGCCACGCTGCTGATTGAGCCGGCCAGACCCTGGGTCGACGCTTGGTGGCCCGCACCGGAGCCGATCATCGGCGGCGTCATGCTGTGGTGGGCGCGCGGCTGCAGGAGGCCGCCCAGCACGTCGACGCCGCTGCTCCGGCCGAACGGCGATCCGGCGCGGCCGCCCATGCCCATCTGCGGCATCATGCCGAGGTGGCCGTGGTGCTGGTGATGCAGGTGCGCGGCCTGCGCGGCGAGGAGGTGGGTGCTGCCGCGGAGCGCGGAGGGGATGGGGTGCGTGTGCTTGCCCTCGTACGTGGTGATCACCACAGCCGGGTCCTGGAACGACCGCTCCACCCTCTTCTTCACCACACACTTCTGCGTCGTGCACCGGTAGTAGCTCCTGCACACACCCGTCACCATTATCAGCACAAGCACATACATAACCATTCTTCGTCCCTACATACAGTATATACCAAAATCGCCCATGCACATGCGGTGCAACTGCCTATGTATGTATAGTACGTACATACGTCGATACGTACCTGGGATATGGGCTGTTCTTGACGGCCTTCTGGCCGTACTTGCGCCAGCGGTAGCCGTCCTCGAGGTGGTCGACCTCGCTCTTGGTCATGAAGGCGAACCGCGGCTGCCGCGGCCGCTTCTCGCCCTTGGCCGCCTTGCCGCCCTTGGCCGCCGCCGCCGCAGACCTGAAAAGATTTCGATTACGCGTCGGTGAGATGAGATATCAGCAGCCGAAAGCGGCGGAATCGTATACCATTTGGCTGTCTCGATACCTTAGCTATCTACTCCTAATCCTAGTGGTGGATAGAGATTTCGTTCATACTACGATCGATCGACCGACTGCGATATGTATGGCCTCCCGGCCGGGATCCCGTTCAAACATGCATGGTTGTTGGCGTGGTCTATGTATGAGCGCACATGGTTTTTTAGGAGGTTCACATTGTGCCCGGCCTTTTTGCTGCCCCTTTTCTGCTCTTTGGATTTTCTGGGAGATGCGTACATATGATAGGTTGCACCAAAGTAGAACCTGAGCAAATCCTAGATGGGGGAGGGTCTCTTAACTGGGCATGGTTTCATTCTAGAGATTATTGGGCATGATTTTGACAAGATGGGGCCATGGGCTAGAAGAAGAAAAATGAACAAAGCATAAATAAAAGTAGAAAAAATGCAAGAGGCAAATTTGTGATCAAGATTTTGGAGATGAAGCAAGTAATCAAGAGTTCATGACACGAAATCAGATTTTATGTTTTTATTTATATTTATTCTTGATTGTCAGGGTGAGGCTTGAGCGCTCGGTGTGAAACCCTAGCCGGGTTCACACCTTGGCCAGCCGGCCAAACTACCTTAAAAGGGGAATAAAGAACAAAAAAAGAACAGAAAGGCATGAATGAATGAATGGCTAGCAAGCAATTCAAGGAAGCGAAATCTAGCCGGCCCCAAATCTTGATCCAATATCATCACAGAAAAGAACTAGAGGCAGGTAACCAGATTAGGCAGTCAGAAGGACCAAGAACTCGCCAAAAGGGACGCCCCAAGATTTCAGATCAAGACACGGAAAATCACAGAGAGAGAGAGAGAGAGAGAAATTAATGCAGTCCAACTCACCCTTTCTTGCTCTTGTCACCCTCATCTCCCCCCTTGCCGTCCTCCCCGTCGCCGTCCTCCTTCTTGCACCTCCCAGCCGAGTCCCCCTCTCCGGCGCAGAGGCCTCCGCCGGCCTCGCTCGACGAGGACGACATGGACGACGTGGCGTTGGGCGTCCCCCCGCCGGCGCTGGGGGTGAGGGCGCCGCCGCTGGGCGTGGTGTCCACTACCAGCTCCCTCTTGACGACGTCCTCCGCGGCTGGCAGCTCCAGCGCCCTGCACAGCAGATCGTAGTCCATGGGCGTCTGCAGGTAGTCGGCGAGCCAGGAGGCCTGCTGCTCTTGCTGCTGCATCCCCGGCCCCGGCCGCTGCATGAAGAGCGACGCGAGCTCGTCGTGGAACTGGAACTCGCCCGACATAGGCGCTACGCTGTATTGCTTTGCTGCCTGTGGGAACTCGAACCGATTGTTCTTGGCGCTGTGGCTGGCTGTGGGCTTATGAAACGGGAGGGAGGGGGGGAGGGATCGAGAGGGAAGCAAGCATATGGGGGAGGTACTAGTAGTGGTGGTATGGTGGTGGAGGTGCAGTGATTAGTGAGGCAAGCCAAGGAAGGAGACAGCGAGAGGTGTGTGTGTGCAAGAGAGCGAGAGGGGGCGCAGCTCCTAGCTATATCTTGGGGATTCAGAGAGAGAGAGAGAGGGGGGGGGGGGGGGGGGGGATGGTTGGGTGGGGGGATTTTTTTTTTCCATTGGCTTTTTGGCTAGCTTTTCTGAAAGAAACAACCGCTAATTGATTGGGCCCAAAAGAGAAGAGATAGATGAGATAGATGTCCATTCCTTGGCCTCTTCCCCACTCCTTTGGTTTCTTCCTCTCGGTTTTAACCGCAGGATACTCCATGCTTAGACTTCAGAGTCCAGACCTAGCTAGCTAGTAGTATAATTCTAATACTACTGCTAGAGTATAGTAATGGCACCGTAATTTGTAATGTAATGGTGGGGGTGGGAACGGTCCACGGTCACGGGGTGAGTCAGCGGCGTGCACCGGCGGTAGCCGGTCACATGCAGGGGTCAAAGCGCGGCGCCGCGGTCAATCGTTCAGACGGATGGGGCATGACACGTGTACGTCGCCCTTTGACCGGGCCCTACCCTACCCACCCACGCCAGCGTGACGCTACGTGATCTCTGCTCTGCTCCGCGCCCTCCGATCCCGATCTCGATCTCGAGAGCGAGCTGACGGCCGCTGATGCTGGCGGTGGCATTGCATCATGGCATACGATGAGAATGAGACCAAGGGAATAACATGTGCGGGGTCAAGCTGGCAGCGGCAGGTGGGGCCGTTTCCGTTCGGAGACGGTGCATGACTCTGCACGTCGGGGCAGGCCAGGCATCGGGAACTGCTTTGGATCATCGATCGCCATTTCCGTTTCCCTGCAAGAGAGGCGCATATGGAGGGCATCCAATCATAAAAAGGGATCCACGGTGACCGGGGACCTATGCCTTAAGTGAGACCGTTTCTGTTTGGCCTCTCGCTCGACTCCTGTTGCGTCCAGCAGCAATATTTAGAGCGCCCGGCCACAATCATGACAAGTGCATGCTACGCATGCCATCCGGTTGTCTATTTCCGCGCCGTTCGAGTTTGCTGTTTCAGGGCATGATTCATTTTCGTGTGCATCAACTTTCAGAGTCTGCATATATCTTCTTCAAGTGTTCGATCGGAGCGATGCAAATATGGTCACGGTTTGTGCTTCAGTGGTAGCGTCGGGGCCCCTCCATAAAGCGTGTGAATCCGAACAGAAAACGCCGCACGTCGTCATAGGATAATATCCCCTGCCCTGCCCTGTCCAGCTCGTGCACCGGTTTTTTGCGTATGCCGTGGCGGTGCGCCTGACCTGACCTGAGACCAGGGTACGCGGCGCGGCGCCAGCTCTGCGTCCCGACGTCCCATGTGAAAAGCGAGCATGGCCTCCACGTCGTCCACGCTTATACCACACGCTACCGCCGGCGACACCGTGTCTCGTGGCTAAAAAACCGTGCGGGGGCGGGCGGCGTCTGAAAGCGGCCGGTGCGCGTGGGCGGGGTGTGAACCGACTCTCGGGAGCCCGATCGATGGCGCGGGCGCGGACCGGGGTACTCGTGCAGGCACTGTGAGCGCGGCAGCACATGCCGATTTGGATCTGACACGATCGTCAGCCAGCACGGCGGTGTGGCGGTACGGTACGGCGGCCTCGCGCGCGGCCGGCGCGGTGCGGTGCGGGCGCATTTAAGGCGCTGGAGGGTGGTGGCAGCGACAGGTGAGGTAGCTTGGTGGGTGCGCGCACCTGCTTTTTGTTTCGGTCCAGCCGGGGACTGTGACGCCCTGCCGCTGGTCGGTCTCTGGTCGGGCTCCAACCTCTCTCTACGTACTACTACCACAGTTTTTGCCACATGACACGTTTTCGGATTTTTTATAATCAAGAAGATGATGCACTTGCAGGACTGTTAAGATCTCCGTGCCGTACTACGGACAGCTCATTAGCGTCATTCATAGATTTGGTTTGAGTTCGTATTGTGTGTTAAGCACAGCAAGTTGGCCGTCAAGACGACACCCCGGTGCTTCGATCTGGTTAAGCAAACCGTGTGGTCCACAAATTTCAGTCCTAGTTTAGTCGGCTCGATTCGCATCTGACTAGATCTGATCTTTTTCGCAAAAAAATTACCCAAATGCTATCGTGCTGACGTTCCTTGGAAATGTTTTTTCGGTGGACTCCGTTGACCATCGGATCAAGCCGCATGGATCACGACACTTGGTTAGTCACCACATCAGCTTGTGGAACTGTTCGCTTTCTATAACAAGCCCGCATGAACGTCCTTTACATCACCCACCTCCACCATTTCCCATTTCATTCCACCTCAGCCGTCGTTCTCCTCCGTAATTTCTTGCCTCTCTCCTTCACTAGTGGCATGAACCGAGGGCCGCACACTTGCGATGCGCGATTCTCACTAAGGAGCAGGGCTTGGAGATGGAGAAGGCGATGTCGGAATCGGGGCTCCGGGGACCCAAAGGTTCGAACTCTGGGATGCACTCGTTCCTACCGCCCCATCCTTTCCTACGGCTAACCACGGGGAGGCTACAGCGAGAGCGAGCTAGCGGGAGCGAGCCGATGACACAACATTTACCCATGTTTGGGCCACCTTGCGGTGTAAAAACCTACTCCTGTTTGGTTTGGAATTGCACTGGTCAGAGAGAATGTGAGTACAAGGTAGATGATCCAGTGGTCGACCTCCTCTCCAGCGGCACCCTGCCCTCCTTTTATATCTGCCTTGGTCCTCTTCCCCCGAAAACATAGGCGGGAAGGTTGCCAGACAACGGGAATTTTGAAGGGGGACAGGGCGCAGTCTATCTTGAGAAAAGGTGGTCTTCGTCTGCAAAGCCACCGTCCATGATGCGCTAGTGAGCTCGGTGATGACCTCCACCCTGCGCGCCCGTCATCTTGGTCTTCTTGAACTGATCGGGCAACCTTTGGGGATTGCTTTGGGAACCGACGGGCTGATCTCGCTCCCTTAGCATAGAAAAGGAAAATCTCCTCATCAGCGCCTGTTGGAACGGTCTCTGCCACCGTTCGTTCTTGCGCGCGTCACCCACATGAAGACACGGGACCGCGCGACCGAGCTGAATAGCCCTTGACTTGCTTGCCTTTGAGAAGGGGCCTCGGGAGGTAGCCTCTGGGGGGGGGCTTGCAAGGCTCTTGGTGGAGCCACCTAGTCCGTTCGGGACGCCAGCCGAGGGAGGGCCTCGTCAGGCAAGGGCCTCACGAGGAGTCTTGCTCATGACGCTTGTTAGTGTGCCACTCGTTAGGCTCTTGACATGCGCCACGTCCTGGGCCAAAGGCAGACGGGCCTGGGTATCCCCGGTCCCACGGGCCCGACAGTAGCCCCCGGGCCCGCGATGCACAAGTCTCCGCCTGTTAGGGGGCAAAATAGCGCGGGCCCTAATCGCCTGCGAGCCAGGCGTGACGCATAGCGCCTGGTGGAGCGGGGCACTGAAGGAAATATGCCCTAGAGGCAATAATAAATTTGTTATTCACATTTCCTTATATCATGATAAATGTTTATTATTCATGCTAGAATTGTATTAACCGAAAACTTGATACATGTGTGAATATATAGACAAAACAAAGTGTCCCTAGTATGCCTCTACTAGACTAGCTCGTTAATCAAAGATGGTTAAGTTTCCTGACCATAGACATGTGTTTTCATTTGATGAACGGGATCACATCATTAGGATAATGATGTGATGGCCAAGACCCATCCGTTAGCTTAGCAAAATGATCGTTAAGTTCTATTGCTATTGCTTTCTTCATGACTTATACATATTCCTTTGACTATGAGATTATGCAACTCCCGAATACCGGAGGAATGCCTTGTGTGCTATCAAACCTCACAACGTAACTTAATGATCATAAATATGCTCTACAGGAATCTCCGAAGGTGTTTATTGGGTTGGCATAGATCGAGATTAGGATTTGTCACTCCGAGTATCAGAGAGGTATCTCTGGGCCCTCTCGGTAATGCACATCATGATAAGCCTTGCAAGCAATGTGACTAATGAGTTAGTTATGGGATGATGCATTACGGAACGAGTAAAGAGACTTGCCAGTAACGAGATTGAACTAGGTATGAAGATACCGACGATCGAATCTCGGGCAAGTAATATACCGATGACAAAGGGAATGACGTATGTTGTCATTGCGGTTTGACCGATAAAAATCTTCGTAGCATATGTAGGAACCAATATGAGCATCCAGGTTTCGCTGTTAGTTATTTCCGTAGATATGTCTCGGTCATGTCTACATAGTTCTTGAACCCGTAGGTTCCACACGCTTAACGTTCGGTGACGATTTGTATTATGAGCTATGTTGGGGAACGTAGTAATTCAAAAAAAATTCCTACGACCACACAAGATCTAACTAGGAGATGCATAGCAACGAGAGGGGAGAGTGTGTCCACGTACCTTCATAGACCGAAAGCGGAAGTGTTTAATAACACGGTTGATGTAGTCGAACATTTTCACGATCCAACCAATCCAAGTACCAAACGTACGGCACCTTCGTGTTCAGCACACGTTCAGCACGATGACGTCCCTCGAACTCTTGATCTAGTTGAGGATGAGGGAGAGTTCCGTCAGCATGACGGCATGGCGACGGTGATGATGAAGGTACCGGCGCAGGGCTTCACCTAAGCACTACGACAATATGACCGAGGTGTTGAACTATGGAGGGGGGCACCGCACACGGCTAAGATATTGTCTGTTGTGCCTTTGGGGTGCCCCCCGCCTCCGTATAAAAGGGGGGGGGAGGAGGAGGTGGTCGGCCAAGGGGGGCATGCCATAGGGGGGAGTCCTACTTGGACTCCTAGTCCAAGTAGGATTCGACCCCCCCTCCTTCCTTCCACCGAAGAGGGAAATGGGAAGGGAGATAGAGGGAGAAGGAAAGAGGGGGGCCGCCCCCTTCCCCTAGTCCAATTCGGTTTGGGCAAGGGGGGGGGCTCTCCTCGCGAAGCCTTTCTCCTCTCCTCCAATATGGCCCAACAGGCCCAATACTTCCCTCGGGGGGTTCCGGTAACCCCTCAGTGTAAGGGCATATTTATCCCTAAGGTGTTTTGGTGATTGATGACAACGCGTTTGCGGACTAATCGTGTGCCTTGAGTATCCCAGACATTTCATCGCCAGGCACAAGACGGTTGGGTGCCCCTCGAAGACTGTTGAAGACGGCGTCTTTTCTACGTTTCTTTTTGGTGGATTTGAGTCGTAGGAAAGCCGTACTATTAAGAGGGGGTCCGCGTTGGAAAGGTTTGGGTGGAATCATCACGTACACGTCTCCTTCTTGTCCCCTCCTTTCCCTTGGAGCATCCTCCGCTTTCTCGCCGCCTTATTTTTGGCTGCTGCGTTGGCTCGCGGTAGTACTGCTCCCAAGTGAGCGGTAGTACCGTAGGCACCAGCGGTAGTACCGTGCTGCGGCGCGGTAGTACCGTAGGTGCCCACGGTAGTACCACTCCCCTGGAGCTGCACTACCGTTGCCCACCAGGCTAGTACCGCTCCCTCGCGGTAGTAGGGGCGGATGTAATTTTTTACATCCGCGCCTACCATGGTAGTACCGCTTTCGCTCCGCGGTAGTACCGTGCTATGTTGTCGGGCAGTAGTACCGCCCCTCTATAGTACTACCGTGTCGGGTTTTTGCTTCTTCCATTTCTTTGCGGAAGTAGGCACGGATGTTTCCTTCCCTCTGGCTAGGGGAGTCCTGCCTTGCGTAGTACCGCATGGGGGCGTGGTAGTACCGCGCTCGCGGAAGTACCGCCCTCAGCTCCTGTGTTTCAGATCTGACCTTGTTGTTGCTGGGGTTGCGGCAGTACCGCGGGCCTGTACGGTAGTACCGCATGACCGTGCGGTAGTACCGCTTGGCAGCAAGCGGTAGTACCGCGCGGCCCTGCGGTAGTACCGCGCGGCCCTGCGGTAGTACCGCTGGCCTGGAGCGGTAGTACCGCTGGCCGCGGGCTGGTAGGTGGATAACGATTGGATCTTTGTCCCTCACTATATAAGGGGTCCCCTTCTTCCCTGTTGATTAATCTCTTCCAACCCTAAGCTCCATTGTTGCTCTAAGCTCCATTTTCGCCCGATCTCACTCCCTAGCCAATCAAACTTGTTGATTTGCTCGGGAGTGGTTGAGAAGGCCTCGATCCACACTTCCACCAAGAGAAATTTGATTCCCCCACTAATCCCTTGCGGATCTTGTTACTCTTGGGTGTTTGAGCATCCTAGACGGTTGAGGTCACCGCGGAGCCATAGTCCATTATGGTGAAGCTTCGTGGTGTCGTTGGGAGCCTCCAATTGAGTTGTGGAGATTGCCCCAACCTTGTTTGTAAAGGTTCGGTCGCCGCCTCCAAGGGCACCAATAGTGGAATCACGGAATCTCGCATTGTGCGAGGGCGTGAGGAGAATACGGTGGCCCTAGTGGCTTCTTGGGGAGCATTGTGCCTCCACACCGCTCCAACGGAGACGTACTTCCTCTCAAAGGGAAGGAACTTCGGCAACACATCCTCGTCTCCACCGTCTCCACTCTTGGTTATCTCGTGCCTTTACTTGTGCAAGCTTATTTGTATCATATCACTTGCTTGCTTGTGTTCCTATACTTGTTGCATCATATAGGTTGCTCACCTAGTTGCATATCTAGACAACCTAATTTGATGCAAAGTTTAAATTGTTAAAGAAAAGCTAAAAATTGTTAGTTGCCTATTCACCCCCTCTCTAGTCAACCATATCGATCCTTTCAATTGGTATCAGAGCCCCGTCTCTTTATTAAGGACTTTACCGTCCGAAGAGTATTGTTGATACCGTAGACGGTGTGGAGGAACACTCCGGTGTGAATCCGATCTCGTCTACGGGCGATGGGGAAACCTCGGTCTCTCGTGAGGAGTTCAATGTGGCCTTGGAGACATTGAAAACCTCCATGACGACCGAGGTTGAAAGCATGTTTACTAAATTCCTTGAAGGGCTTAAACTATCCACCGCACCGTTGAAAGTGGGTAATCCCACCGACAAGGTGACGGATGGTACCTCCGATAAGGGGGAAGCTAGTAGTGAAAAGGCTCCTTCTAGTGGTAAGAATGGCGCCGGTATCTTTGCTCATGTGGAACCACCACTTGTTTATGGTGGACCGGTTCCTTCCACTCATTTGAATCATGCCGCCCCCCTAAGATTGTGAAAAATGAGGACTTTGATTCTTGGGCTTACCGCTTTAAACGCCATTTAAATCATGTGAACACTAATCTTTAGAGAATCATTGAAGAAGGTTTCTATCTGCATGATCCAAGCAACTTCACTCCTCGAGAAGCCGCGGATAATCAATTCAATGAGAATGCTCTCTTCATCATTCAAGATGCAATTCCACCCGAAGACCTACCTCATCTTCGGCCCTTCGCCTTGGCCAAAGACGCATGGCTTTGTGCTGTCTCTCTCTATCGGGGAAGCGCAAGCATTCAACGCTCCAACCATGAAGTGGTGCAAGATGAGGCCGATGAGTTTGCAATGAAAGACGATGAAGAACCTCGTGAGCTTTATCGGAGAGTAACCAAACTCGCGGTCTCACTACGAGATCACAGGAGCAAGGACATGGATGACAATTGGATCAAGCGCAAATTCCTCAAGGCCATGATGCCCTACCACAAGGCCATGTCCTCCGTCATTCGTCAAAGACCGGACTTCCACACTTTGACCTCAAGCGAAGTGTTGGATGAGTTTGTGGCCATGAACATTTTGGATAAGACCACCGACAATGCGGTGCTTCGTTCTCAAAGGGAAATGAAGCCCAACCTTGCATTGAAGGCCAAGCTCACCGTTGAAGAAGAAGAAGAGGAAGAAGAGGAGAGCAACCCCGAAGATACGAAGTATGTATATCATGAACACATGGCACTCGCTTCAAGGCAATTTTGGAGCAAGAAAAACTCGAGGCCAAACTTTAACAAAAACAACTCAAGTGGCACGAAGAGCAAGCAACATGTAAGGACTTGCTACAATTGTGGCAATGTGAGTCATTTTGTTACGGAGTGCCCGTATGAGAAGAGGGAAGACAATGGTGGCAAGCTCATCCGAAAGGACAAGGCCAAGTTGTTCCCCAACAAGAGCAACTTCACCAAGAAGACTCCTCCCAAGGCATTGGTGGTACAAGAAGAGTACAATGAGGATGATGAAGATGGTGAGTTGGCTGCCATGGCCTCAGTTGCCATTGCGACGACTCCACGGGTATCTCTCTTTGACTCACCCAATGAGAGCATCACCGCCAAGTGCCTCATGGCTAAAGCCACCAACAAGGTAACCCCCAACATCAAAACTACCATCATTAATCATCCTTCTTCGACGGATAGCATTGATGAACATGAGGGAACTAATGTGGAGGCGAATGAGTTTGAGGCCTTTATGGGCAAACTTAAGGGTAAATCCAAGAAGCACTTTGTTTCTCTCTTGGAATAACTTGGTGAAGCCAATGACATGATCGAGGCTCACGAAGATACCATCACTAAGATGGAAGGGCATAGTCCTGACTATGCCGATGAGATTTCGGATATTTCCAATGCTCTTGAGGAAGAGCGTGGTCTTCGTTTGGCTCTTGAGGAGTCACACAACGTTGATCATGCTAAGTTAAAGAAAGACTATGATCATGTTCTCATTGTTTCTCATGTGCTAAACTCTGAGAAAGCCGAACTTGAGGCTGATCTTGCTAGACTCAAAGAGGAGTTTGATCTACTCGACAAGGCTCACAAGGCCTTGAAGGGTGCTCATGCTAGCCTCAAAGAGTCTCATGATCAACTTCAAGTAAAGCTAACCAAGGAAAAAGCCACTTTTCCTTGTATGATGTTAATCGATAATGCAAATGCTACTAACCCGTGTTGTGAGCATGTGCATCTCGTTGAGGAGAATGCTAAGCTAAAGGGGCAACTTGAGAGAGGTCTCGCGACTTGCATACAAGGCAAGAAGAACCTCAATGACCTCTTGATCAACCAAAAGGGAGTTGTGGTCAAGGAAGGGGTTGGGTACGTGCCCGAGTCTAAGAACAAGAAGAAGAACGACAAGACCAAACGACCTCCTCCTCTCATGCAAACCTTTGTGAAGGAGGGAGAGAGTGCTTCCAAGGAGAAGAAGAACAATGCGAAGGGTGGCGCTGTCAAAAAGGGCAATGCCATTCCTCTCATCAAAGCCGACAACTTTAATCCTTCTTATATGTTATGTCGTGCTAGTGATGGGCATGTCTTTGCCAAATTCGTTGGTTCTCCTCATGAATACATTGAATGGTCTATTTGGGTTCCAAAGACCCTTGTTACTAACCCATTACAAAATGGGTACCTAAAACCAAGCATTGATCTCTTGTAGGTGTTTGCTTCCGGTGGGGGATCATGGTTGCTTGATAGCGGAGCTACAAATCATATGACCAAAAGCAAGGACTTGGTGGTGGACGTGCACAAGATTCCATCTATGCCCACCAATGTCGAGTGGGGTGACGCCTCATCTTCTAAGGTATTGGGACTTGGCAAGGTGGTCATCTCTCATGATCTCACGATCGAGAAGGTCATCCTTGTTGAGTCCCTTGCATACAATTTACTTTCCGTTCATCAACTTGCAATCATGGGCTTTGCCACTTTCTTTGATATCGATACCGTGGCCCTCTTGTGGAGCAAGACTCTTAAAGTAGCCTTCGTTGGGCATGTCGAGAATGGTCTATATGTGATTAACTTTTTGGAGCGACCCACTAAGACCGCGACATGCCTAATGGCTAAAGTTGATGTGGGATGGCTTTGGCATCGCCGTCTAGCCCATGTCAATATGAGATCTTTGCAAAGTCTTCTCAAGGGGGACCATGTCCGTGGACTAAAGAATGTTAGTTTTGCTAAAGATTGTGCTTGCAGTGCTTGTATCGAAGGAAAGCTACATGAGAAGGCTCACCCTCCCACGACTATCATTTACTCAAAGAGGCCTTTGGAGCTCCTTCACTTGGATCTCTTTGGGCCTCCATCCTTCGATAGTCTTGGGGGTAGGAAGTATTGCTTGGTGATTGTGGATGACTACTCAAGATACACTTGGGTGTATTTCTTCAAGAGGAAGAGCGAGACCCAACAAACCGTCATTGACTTTGCAAATGAAGCACAACGTCAACACAATGCAAAGATCTTGACAATAAGAAGTGACAACGGCACCGAGTTCAAGAACTACACCTTGGATGAGTTTCTTAGTGATGAGGGGATCAAGCATCAATATTCCGCACCTTACACACCTCAACAAAACGGTGTTGCGGAGAGGAAGAACCAGACGTTTATGGATGCGGCAAGGACCATGATGGCGGAGTTCAAGTCTCCGTACAACTTTTGGGCCGAAGCCATCAACACCACGTGTCATGCATCCAATCGGCTCTACCTCCACAAGGGCTTGAACAAGACTTCATATGAGATACTCACCGGTAACAAGCCCAACCTCAAGTACTTTCGGGTGTTCGGGTGTAAGTGTTTCATTCTCAAGAAAGGTGTTCGGTTGTCTAAATTTGAGGCTAGAGCTTATGAGGGCATATTTGTTGGTTATGCTACAAACTCTCATGCTTATCGTGTCCTCAATAAATCCATGGGACTTATTGAGGAGACATGTAACGTGGAGTTTGATGAGAATAACAACTCCCAAGTGGAGCAAAAGTGGCACTTGTGATGTAGGTGATGAAATTCCTCCTCAAGCCATAAGAAGAACGGGTGTTGGCTTTATCCTACCCATTGAGGAACCCCTTGTGGCCAAAGGAGAAGGACAATGCTCCACTCAAGTGGAGCCATCACCAACCCAAGGTCCACACGCTTCCGAAGAACAACATGAAGGTCCTCATCCTCAAGAACATGACCAAGGGCAAGATCATGCTCAAGACGGTGTTGACACATAAAGTGATGCCCAAGGTCAAGTTCTCTCCTCCGAGCAAGTTCAAGAACAAGAACAAGCTCAAGACGACGCTCAAGATGATCAAGTGACCACTCCTCGTCTCACTCCCGAGGAGGAATTGGAGCGTCGTGTCGCCAAGGTTGCTTCCAAGCTCTCCACCAAGGATCATCTCATGACGAATGTGCTTGGAAGCTTAAGAAAGGGGGTAAGCACTCGTAGACAATTAGCAAACTATTGTGAGCATCACGTGTTTGTCTCTTGTGTCGAACCCCACAAGGTCTATGAGGCGCTTGAAGATCCGGATTGGCTAAATGCCATGCATGAAGAAC
The DNA here is from genome assembly GCF_056163025.1 of Triticum urartu. Taxonomy (NCBI): domain Eukaryota; kingdom Viridiplantae; phylum Streptophyta; class Magnoliopsida; order Poales; family Poaceae; genus Triticum; species Triticum urartu. The sequence continues at coordinate 454,374,783 of NC_141875.1, forward strand.
TCAACAACTTCGAGCGCAACAAAGTGTGGAGATTGGTGCCAAGACCGACGGGGAACCACAATGTCATTGGAACCAAGTGGATATTTAAGAACAAGCAAGATGCCCATGTGATTATCATTCGCAACAAGGCTCGTTTGGTAGCACAAGGCTACTCCCAAGTCGAGGGTATCGACTACAGTGAAACCTTTGCTCCCGTTGCTCATCTTGAATCCATTCGCATGTTGATTGCATATGCTTCTCATCATAACTTTAAGTTACAACAAATGGATGTGAAGATTGCTTTTCTTAATGGTCCCATTAATGAATTGGTCTATGTCAAGCAACCCCCGGGTTCGAGGATCCCTACTTTCCTGATCATGTGTATCAACTCAACAAGGCACTCTATGGCCTTAAACAAGCCCCATGTGCGTGGTATGACCACCTTACCGAGTTGTTACAAGACCGTGGTTTTGAAGTTGGGCTAATCGACCCCACTCTTTTTTTACTAAGAAGGTCAAAGGGGAGTTGTTTGTGTGCCAATTATATGTTGATGATATTATCTTTGGTTCCCCTAACAAAGCTTTCAATGAGGAATTTGCCGCTCTCATGACCTCAAAGTTTGAGATGTCTTCCATGGGAGAGTTGAAGTTCTTTCTAGGGTTCGAAGTGAAGCAAAGAAGAGAAGGAACCTTCATCAACCAAGCCAAATATACTCAATACATGCTCAAGAGATTCAAGCTAAGTGATGTCAAGCCGGCTTCCACTCCAATGCCCACCAAGTGCCAACTTGACATAGATCCCAATGGTAAAGCGGTTGATTAAAAGGTATATCGCTCCATGATAGGCTCCTTGCTCTACCTTTGTGCATCTAGACCGGATATCATGTTGAGTGTGGGAATTTGTGCATGGTTTCAAGCCGCACCTAAGGAAAGTCATTATGTGGCGGTTAAACGAATCTTTCGATATTTGGCTCATACCCCAAACTTTGGCTTATGGTACCCAAGAGGAGCAAACTTCAAGCTTGTAGGGTATTGGGATTCTGATTGGGCGGGAGACAAAGTGGATAGGAAGTCCACTTCCGGAGGGTGCCAATTTCTTGGTTGCTCTTTGGTAAGTTGGTCTTCCAAAAAGCAAAGTTGTGTGTCTCTCTCGTCCACCGAAGCGGAGTATGTGGCGGCCGGTAGTTGTTGTGCACAACTCTTATGGATGAGGCAAACTTTAAGGATTACGGTGTCATTTGTGACAAAGTGCCTCTCTGGTGTGACAATGAAAGTGCCATCAAGATCTCTCTCAATCCGGTGCAACACTTCAAGACGAAGCATATTGAGATTTGGTATCACTTCATCCGGGATCACATTAGGCGAGGAGAGATCGAGCTCAACTATGTCAACACTCATGATAACCTTGCAGATATTTTCACGAAGCCCTTGGATGAAGCAAGATTTTGCGAGTTAAGGCATGAGCTAAATATCATTGATTCGAGCAATGTTGCTTGAACCCTTGCACACCCCACCATACTCAACGTGTTGTCTTGTTTAGATGTAGGCATGGACGTAGGGGGAGTGTTGTTCTCTCAATAAACTCTCCCTCCCCCCATTATGCATAAATTGATCAAGTCTTTCACATTAGCCATGTTTGATGGTACTTGTGCTTCAAAGACGAGTTTTGGTCATGGGCCCAAGGATAATTCTTCGCGGTGCCATACCAATTGACTCAAACATAGGTGGCTACGGCCACCGCCCTCTCTCTGGAGAGGTGGTGTATCGTGGTTGTTTCGTTTTGTCGTTTGCCTTTCCGCCTTTGTGTGTAGCATGGTCTTGTGGTGTCGTGTTGCCTCGGAGTGTTTGTGCAAAGATATCTTTTTCGTGTGCTTGAAACGTGCATCTTCTTGAGCCCACGGTACTACCGCGGCTTGCTGCGGTACTACCGCTTTGAGAGGCACGGTACTACCGCGCCAGGGCACGGTACTACCGCTCAGGTGCGGTACTTCCGCCGAGCGGTACTACCACGATGAGGCACGGTACTACCACGCCATCGAGTGAGCGTGGGGGTTATGACTCGGGCAGGGGAGTTCCAACTCCCCATACCCATTCACTCGTCTCTCTCCCCACGTCTCTCTCTCTCTCTTGCTCAAGAATGGCGCCGGAGGTCCTCGCCGGATCTCCGTCTCCGGCCACTCTCCTCGGATTCCGACCGGTGGGATCGTTCCCCACCACTTCCTCTTGCCATGGACCAAGGTTTTTCCCCAAATCCCTCTTTTTCTTGGTTGTTCTCTCGCTTCTAGGTTTTTGGGGAGATGCTTGTTGTTCTTGAGATTTTAGGCCAAATCTGTGCAAGTGTAGGATGTAGGAGAGTCGTGTTGCGTAGGAATCATACTTGATATGTTGTCTTGTGGTAGATTTGTCCAACCGTAGTACCACCGCGGTTTCGCGGGCTTTTTTTCAGATTTGAACTTGTTCGGATCTGACGCGGTGCGGTACTATCGTGTCTCATGAGCGGTACTACCGCCCGTCCGGTGCGGTACTACCGCGCTAGCTCGTGCGGTACTACCGCCCATCAGACGCGGTACTACCACGCTAGCTGAGGCACTAAGCTCCTACTACCGCTCCTAGACGCGGTACTACCGTGACCTTACACGGTACTACCGCGACTAAGAGCGGTACTACAATCTTAGTACCGCAGCACTTGGCAGTACTACCGTAGGGGTCAAATCTCTCTCATGGCAATTATCTCGTGTGCTCTCTGCATGTTTCTTTTGCTTTGTTGTGGTGTTTGCATTGATCCTTCTTGCTTGTCATGTGTGTTTTGCGCTTTGTGTCTCAGGTGGTGGCTCTCGCCGTTCCAATCCAGTCGTGACACTGGCTCCAAGCGTCTGCGCAACCCCCAAGATGAAGCACCAGAGGGCTCCAATGCCCCCAAGTGCAATGTCAAGACCACTGCCATCAAGAAAAAGGAACCTGCTAAGGGCATGGATGAGATTTCAGTCACTGAGTATGTCGAACGCCAGAAGATCAATCCCTATGTGAATCCTCGGGCTGTCCTCAGAGGCACCGAGTTGTTCTGGACCAAGCAACAGGCTCTCATCTATCTGGATGTGATCAAGAACAAGCATAATACCTTCGTGGATGTTAAGTGGATAGACATGAATCACATGCGGAAGGACAAGTTTCGTGACTATTTTGGAGAGGCTCTGGACTTGGTGGAGCAGTTTGCTATTGAGCCGGTGATCTCCTTTAACCTTGACTATGACCCTGAGCTTATCTGTCAGTTCTTTGCCCCAGTTTACTTTCATCCCGGGGATGAGCGGAGGATGACCTGGATGACCAACGACCGTCAGCTGTCTGCTACATGGAAGGAGTTCATGGATCTGCTTCACATTCCTGATGACGGGCTTCACACCCCCGTTGGTGTTCGCCCCCACGCCAACTCTGAGTCTACCAACAAGAACCTGCTTCAGCCATTCCTTGTTGAGAAGGTGCTCCCCAATGGCAAGTCGACTTGGGTGCTGAACTCTTTTCTGGATATCATGCATCGCATCTTCCGCAACACTCTGTTCCCACGCATTGGCAACAAGGACAAGGTTCATGCTTATCTAGTGGACATGTTGCTCCTGTGTGCAGAGGCACGTTCATCTCAGACTCAGCCACTTGATGTCTCACACATCATGTGGTGTGAGCTTCGGTTTGCGGTGTTCACTCGCAAGGTACCTATATATGGACCATACCTGTTTCTATTGCTCTCCACAACTTGGGAGAAGATGTACCCTGGTGATGAATTCCTTGCTCCAAACTGGGTTCAGCATGAGTCCATCAGCCTCCGCGTCAAGCCCAACTGGGCCAACACTACCACCCGTGCTGAGGCTTCTTCTGCTAGGAGGGCTGTTGGTGAGGAGGAGGCTGGTGCAGAGCATGTTGCTGAGGATCGTGCTGCTAGGTCTACCACTCCTTCCTCTGAGCCGTCGTGGGCCAAGAAGTTAAAGGACAAGATGAAGACTCTCTTCTGCATGCAGGCAAAGGGACAGTATAGGACTCACGTGGCAGACAAGGAGAGTCGCCGCCGTGACAAGAAGGTCATGAGGCTCTTTGGAGAGGATGTGTCTGGCGGTTCTGAGGACGTCATCACGCCAGACGCTACCTGGATGACGAAGCAGGGGTACAAGTGGACCAGTTCAGAGGAAGACATCGAGGAGCCCATCCCCGCTGCTGAGTCTGACGAGGAGCACGAGGAGCAGTGGGACGACTTCTCTGCCTGAGCCACCCCGTGTGTGTAGGTGTCCTCTCTGTCTTTTTGGCGTCTCGATGCCAAAGGGGGAGAGAGTGTAGGGATTTGCGATGTGTCATGCTTGGTGTGGTTTCTTTGTCTTTGTCGTTTGAACCTCGTTTGCCTCGTTTTCTTTTCTTTGGTTTGTGCCTTCGAGACCTATCCTACATATGGTGTAAGACATATGCACTCTATCTACCTTAGTTAACTTATGTTTGCTATCCTGTCTAGTGTTAGCCTTCCTATTACTAGATATGCCTTGTCTCTATAATATAGGGGGATCTTTGATCCTAGTATGTGTGCCGTGCAGTCCAAAGCACCCATCTAGTTGGCACACATCTAGGGGGAGCCCGTCTATATTCTAGAGAGGAGGGGTTTGCGGTTTCTTAATATTCTTTCCCTTGTGCAAATCCCGTATTGTCATCAATCCACCAAAAAGGGGGAGATTGTAAGGGCATATTTATCCCTAAGGTGTTTTGGTGATTGATGACAACGCGTTTGCGGACTAATCGTGTGCCTTGAGTATCCCAGACATTTCATCACCAGGCACAAGACGGTTGGGTGCCCCTCGAAGACTGTTGAAGACGGCGTCTTTTCTATGTTTCTTTTTGGTGGATTTGAGTCGTAGGAAAGCCGTACTATTAATAGGGGGTCCGCGTCGGAAAGGTTTGGGTGGAATCATCACGTACACGTCTCCTTCTTGTCCCCTCCTTTCCCTTGGAGCATCCTCCACTTTCTCGCCGCCATATTTCTGGCTGCTGCATTGGCTCGCAGTAGTACTGCTCCCAAGTGAGCGGTAGTACCGTAGGCACCAGCGGTAGTACCGTGCTGCGGCGCGGTAGTACCGTAGGTGCCCACGGTAGAATCGCTCCCATGGAGCTGCACTACCGTTGCCCACTAGGCTAGTACCGCTCCCTCGCGGTAGTAGGGGCGGATGTAATTTTTTTACATCCGCGCCTACCACGGTAGTACCGCTTTCGCTCCGCGGTAGTACCGTGCTATGTTGTCAGGCAGTAGTACCGCCCCTCTGCAGTACTACTATGTCGGGTTTTTGCTTCTTCCGTTTCTTTGCGGAAGTAGGCACAAATGTTTCCTCCCCCCTGGCTAGGGGAGTCCTGCCTTGCGTAGTACCGCATGGGGGCGCGGTAGTACCGCCCTCAGCTCCTGTGTTTCAGATCTGACCTTGCTATTGCTGGGGTTGCGGTAGTACCGCGGGCCTGTACGGTAGTACCGCATGACCGTGCGGTAGAACCGCTAGGCAGCAAGCGGTATTACCGCGCGGCCCTACGGTAGTACCGCTGGCCTGGAGCGGTAGTACCGCTGGCCGCGGGCTGGTAGGTGGATAACGGTTGGTTCTTTGTCCCTCACTATATAAGGGGTCCCCTTCTTCCCTGTTGATTAATCTCTTCCAACCCTAAGCTCCATTGTTGCTCTAAGCTCCATTTTCGCCCGATCTCACTCCCTAGCCAATCAAACTTGTTGATTTGCTCGGGAGTGGTTGAGAAGGCCTCGATCCACACTTCCACCAAGAGAAATTTGATTCCCCCACTAATCCCTTGCGGATCTTGTTACTCTTGGGTGTTTGAGCATCCTAGACGGTTGAGGTCACCGTGGAGCCATAGTCCATTATGGTGAAGCTTCGTGGTGTCGTTGGGAGCCTCCAATTGAGTTGTGGAGATTGCCCCAACCTTGTTTGTAAAGGTTCGGTCGCCGCCTCCAAGGGCACCAATAGTGGAATCACGGAATCTCGCATTGTGCGAGGGCGTGAGGAGAATACGGTGGCCCTAGTGGCTTCTTGGGGAGCATTGTGCCTCCACACCGCTCCAACGGAGACGTACTTCCTCTCAAAGGGAAGGAACTTCGGCAACACATCCTCGTCTCCACCGTCTCCACTCTTGGTTATCTCGTGCCTTTACTTGTGCAAGCTTATTTGTATCATATCACTTGCTTGCTTGTGTTCCTATACTTGTTGCATCATATAGGTTGCTCACCTAGTTGCATATCTAGACAGCCTAATTTGATGCAAAGTTTAAATTGTTAAAGAAAAGCTAAAAATTGTTAGTTGCCTATTCACCCCCCCTCTAGTCAACCATATCGATCCTTTCACTCGGTACTCCGGCAAAATATCCGAATCACTCGGAACCATTCTGATGTCCGAATATAACCTTCCAATATATGAATATTTACCTCTCGACCATTTCGAGACTCCTTGAGGGAGTCCTGGATTAGGGGGTCTCCGGACAGCCGGACTATATCCTTTGGCCACACTGTTGGTGTTGGGGAACGTAGCAGAATTTTAAAATTTTCTACGCATCACCAAGATCAATCTATGGAGTCATCTAGAAATGAGGGAGAGAGGAGTGCATCTACATACCCTTGTAGATCGGGCGCGGAAGCGATCAAGAGAACGGGGTTGATAGAGTCGTACTCGTCGTGATCGAAATCACCGATGACCTAGCGCCGAACGGACGACACCTCCGCGTTCAACACACGTACGGTTGGGAAGATGTCTCCTCCAACTTGATCCAGCAAGGGGGAAGGAGAGGTTGATGAAGATCCAGCAGCACGACGGCGTGGTGGTGGAAGCAACGGTGATCTCGGCAGGGCTTCGCCAAGCTCAGGGAGAGGGAGGAGTGTCACGGGAGGGAGAGGGAGGCGCCAGGGGCTAGGGTGCGGCTGCCCTCCCTCCCCCCACTATATATAGGGTCCCTAGGGGGCGCCGGCCCTAGGAGATCCAATCTCCAAGGGGGGGCGGCGGCCAAGGGGGTGGCTTGCCCCCAAGCCAAGTGGGGCGCCCCCACCCCTAGGGTTTCCAACCCTAGGCGCAGGGGAAGGCCCAAGGGGGGCGCACCAGCCCACTAGGGGCTGGTTCCCCTCCCACTTCAGCCCATGGGGCCCTCCGGGATAGGTGGCCCCACCCGATGGACCCCCGGGACCCTTCCGGTGGTCCCGGTACAATACCGATTACCCCCGAAACTTTCCCGATGGCCGAAACTTGACTTCCTATATATAAATCTTCACCTCCGGACCATTCCGGAACTCCTCGTGACGTTCGGCATCTCATCCGGGACTCCGAACAACTTTCGGGTTACCGTATACTAATATCTCAACAACCCTAGCGTCACCGAACCTTAAGTGTGTAGACCCTACGGGTTCAGGAGACACGCAGACATGACCGAGACGACTCTCCGGTCAATAACCAACAGCGGGATCTGGATACCCATGTTGGCTCCCACATGCTCCTCGATGATCTCATCGGATGAACCATGATGTCGAGGATTCAATCAATCCGTACACAATTCCCTTTGTCAATCGGTACGTTACTTTCCCGAGACTCGATCGTCGGTATCCCAATACCTCGTTCAATCTCGTTACCGGCAAGTCACTTTACTCATACTGTAATGCATGATCCCGTGATCAACCACTTGGTCACATTGAGCTCATTATGATGATGCATTACCGAGTGGGCCCAGAGATACCTCTCCGTCATACGGAGTGACAAATCCCAGTCTCGATTCGTGCCAACCCAACAGACACTTTCGGAGATACCTGTAGTGTACCTTTATAGTCACCCAGTTACGTTGTGACGTTTGGCACACTCAAAGCACTCCTACGGTATCCGGGAGTTGCACAATCTCATGGTCTAAGGAAATGATACTTGACATTCGGAAAAGCTATAGCAAATGAACTACACGATCTTTGAGCTATGCTTAGGATTGGGTCTTGTCCATCACATCATTCTCCTAATGGTGTGATCCTGTTATCAATGACATTGTCCATAGTTAGGAAACCATGACTATCTTTTGATCAACGAGCTAGTCAACTAGAGGCTCACAAGGGACGTGTTGTGGTCTATGTATTCACACATGTATTACCCGGATAACACAATTATAGCATGAACAATAGACAATTATCATGAACAAAGAAATATAATAATAACCATTTTATTATTGCCTCTAGGGCATATTTCCAACAGTCTCCCACTTGCACTAGAGTCAATAGTCTAGTTACATTGTGATGAATCAAACACCCATGCAATTCTGGTGTTGATTATGTTTTGCTCTAGGGAGAGGTTTAGTCAACGGATCCGCCACATTCAGGTCCGTATGTACTTTACAAATATCTATGTCTCCATTTTGAACACTTTCACGAATGGAGTTGAAGCGACGCTTGATATGCCTGGTCTTCCTGTGAAACCTGGGCTCCTTGGCAAGGGCAATAGCTCCAGTGTTGTCACAGAAGAGAGTCATCGGGCCCGACGCATTGGGTATGACTCCTAGGTCGGTAATGAACTCCTTCACCCAAATTGCCTCTTGTGCTGCCTCCGAGGCTGCCATGTACTCCGCTTCACATGTAGATCCCGCCACAACGCTTTGCTTGCAACTGCACCAGCTTACTGCCCCACCATTCAAAATATACACGTATCCGGTTTGTGACTTAGAGTCATCCAGATCTGTGTCGAAGCTAGCATCGACGTAACCCTTTACGACGAGCTCTTCGTCACCTCCATAAACGAGAAACATATCCTTAGTCCTCTTCAGGTACTTCAGGATATTCTTGACTGCTGTCCAGTGTTCCATGACAGGATTACTTTGGTACCTTCCTACCAAACTTACGGCAAGGTTTACATCAGGTCTGGTACACAACATAGCATACATGATAGACCCTATGGCCGAGGCATAGGGGACGACACTCATCTTTTCTCTATCTTCTACCGTGGTCGGGCATTGAGCCGTGCTCAATCTCGTACCTTGCAATACAGGCAAGAACCCCTTCTTTGACTGATCCATTTTGAACTTCTTCAATATCTTGTCAAGGTACGTACTTTGTGAAAGACCAATGAGGCGTCTCGATCTATCTCTATAGATCTTGATGCCTAATATATAAGCAGCTTCTCCAAGATCCTTCATTGAAAAACACTTGTTCAAGTAGGCCTTTGTGCTTTCCAAGAATTCTATATCATTTCCCATCAACAGTATGTCATCCACATACGATATGAGAAATGCTACAGAGCTCCCACTCACTTTCTTGTAAATGCAGGCTTCTCCATAAGTCTGCGTAAACCCAAACGCTTTGATCATCTCATCAAAACGAATGTTCCAACTCCGAGATGCTTGCACCAGCCCATAAATTGAGTGTTGGAGCTTGCACACCTTGTCAGCATTCTTAGGATCGACAAAACCTTCCGGCTGCATCATATACAATTCTTCCTTAAGGAAACCATTAAGGAATGCCGTTTTGACGTCCATTTGCCATATCTCATAATCATAGAATGCGGCAATTGGTAACATGATCCGGACGGACTTCAGCTTCGCTACGGGTGAAAAAGTCTCATCGTAGTCAACCCCTTGAACTTGTCGATAACCCTTAGCGACAAGCCGAGCTTTATAGATGGTTACATTACCATCCGCATCTGTCTTCTTCTTAAAGATCCATTTATTTTCTATGGCTCACCGACCATCGGGCAAGTCAGTCAAAGTCCATAATTCGTTTTCATACATGGATCCTATCTCAGATTTCATGGCTTCCAGCCATTTGTCGGAATCCGGGCCCGCCATCGCTTCTTCATAGTTCGAAGGTTCACCGTTGTCTAACAACATGATTTCCAAGACAGGGTTGCCGTACCACTCTGGTGCGGAACGTGTCCTCGTGGACCTACGAAGTTCAGTAGCAACTTGATCTGAAGTTTCATGATCATCATCATTAACTTCCTCTCTAGTCGGTGCAGGCACCTCAGGAACATTTTCTTGAGCTGCGCCACTTACCGGTTCAAGAGGTAATACTTCATCAAGTTCTACTTTCCTCCCACTTATTTCTTTTGAGAGAAACTCTTTCTCTAGAAAGGACTCATTCCTGGCAACAAAGATCTTGCCTTCGGATCTGAGGTAGAAGGTATACCCAATAGTTTCTTTAGGGTATCCTATGAAGACGCATTTTTCCGATTTGGGCTCGAGCTTTTCAGGTTGAAGTTTCTTGACATAAGCATCGCATCCCCAAACTTTTAGAAACGACAGCTTAGGTTTCTTCCCAAACCATAATTCATACGGTGTCGTCTCAATGGATTTCGACGGAGCCCTATTTAAAGTGAATGCGGCAGTCTCTAAAGCATAGCCCCAAAATGACAGCGGTAGATCGGTAAGAGACATCATAGATCACACCATATCCAATAGAGTGCAATTACGATGTTCGAACACACCATTACGCTGAGGTGTTCCAGGCGGCGTGAGTTGTGAAACTATTCCACATTTTCTTAAGTGTGTGCCAAATTCGTGACTCAAGTATTCTCCCCCACGATCTGATCGCAAGAACTTGATTTTCCTGTCACGTTGATTCTCAACCTCACTCTGAAGTTCCTTGAACTTTTCAAAGGTCTCAGACTTGTGTTTCATTAAGTAGACATACCCATATCTACTCAAGTCATCAGTGAGGGTGAGAACATAACAATAGCCACCGCGAGCCTCAACACTCATTGGACCGCACACATCAGTATGTATGATTTCCAATAAGTTGGTTGCTCGCTCCATTGTTCCTGAGAACGGAGTCTTGGTCATTTTACCCATGAGGCATGGTTCACACGTGTCAAATGATTCGTAATCAAGAGACTCCAAAAGTCCATCGGCATGGAGCTTCTTCATGCGTTTGACACCTATGTGACCAAGGCGGCAGTGCCACAAGTATCTGGGACTATCATTATCAACCTTACATCTTTTGGTATTCACACTATGAATATGTGTAACATTACGCTCAAGATTCATTAAGAATAAACCATTCACCAGCGGAGCATGACCATAAAACATATCTCTCATATAAATAGAACAACCATTATTCTCGGATTTAAATGAGTAGCCATCTCGAATTAAACGAGATCCTGATACAATGTTCATGCTCAAAGCTGGCACTAAATAACAATTATTGAGGTTTAAAACTAATCCCGTAGGTAAATGTAGAGGTAGCGTGCCGACAGCGATCACATCGACCTTGGAACCATTCCTGACGCGCATCGTCACCTCGTCCTTCGCCAGTCTCCGCTTATTCCGCAGCTCGTGCTTGAGTTACAAATGTGAGCAACCGCACCGGTATCAAATACCCAGGAGCTACTACGAGTACTGGTAAGGTACACATCAATTACATGTATATCACATATACCTTTAGTGTTGCCGGCCTTCTTGTCCGCTAAGTATTTGGGGCAGTTGCGCTTCTAGTGACCACTTCCCTTGCAATAAAAACACTCAGTCTTGGGCTTGGGTCCATTCTTTGGCTTCTTCCCGGCAACTTGCTTACCGGGCGCGGCAACTCCCTTGCCGTCCTGCTTGAAGTTCTTCTTACCCTTGCCTTTCTTGAACTTAGTGGTTTTATTCACCATCAACACTTGATGTTCATTTTTGATTTCCACCTCTGCTGATTTCAGCATTGAATATACCTCAGGAATGGTCTTTTCCATCCCCTGCATATTGAAGTTCATCACAAAGCTCTTGTAGCTCGATGGAAGCGACTGAAGGATTCTGTCAATGACCGCGTCAACCGAGAGATTAACTCCCAGCTGAGTCAAGCGGTTATGCAACCCAGACATTTTGAGTATGTGCTCACTGATAGAACTATTTTCCTCCATCTTACAGCTGAAGAACTTGTCGGAGACTTCATATCTCTCAACCCGAGCATGAGCTTGGAAAACCATTTTCAGCTCTTCGAACATCTCATATGCTCCCTGTCTCTCAAAACGCTTTTGGAGCCCCGGTTCTAAGCTGTAAAGCATGCCACACTGAACGAGGGAGTAATCATCAGCACGTGACTGCCAAGCGTTCATAACGTCTTGGTTCTCTAGGATGGGTGCGTCACCTAGCAGTGCTTCTAGGACATAATATTTCTTGGCAGCTATGAGGATGATCCTCAGGTTCCGGATCCAGTCCGTATAGTTGCTGCCATCGTCTTTCAACTTGGTTTTCTCTAGGAACGCGTTGAAGTTGAGGGCAACATTAGCGTGGGCCATTTGATCTACAAGACATAGTGTAAAGATTTTAGACTAAGTTCATGATAATTAAGTTCATCTAATCAAATTACTCAATGAACTCCCACTTAGATAGACATCCTCTAGTCATCTAAGTGAAACATGATCTGAGTCAACTAGGTCGTGTCCGATCATCACGTGAGACGGACTAACCAACATCGGTGAACATCTTCATGTTGATCGTATCTTCTATACGACTCATTCTCGACCTTTCGGTCTTCCGTGTTTCGAGGCCATGTCTGTACATGCTAGGCTCGTCAAGTTAACCTAAGTGTATTGCGTGTGTAAATCTGGCTTACACCCATTGTATTCGAACGTTAGAATCTATCACACCCAATCATCACGTGGTGCTTCGAAACAACGAACCTTCGCAACGGTGCACAGTTAGGGGGAACACTTTCTTGAAATTATTACGAGGGATCATCTTATTTAAGCTACCGTTGTTCTAAGCAAATAAGATGTAAAACATGATAAACATCACATGCAATCAAATAGTGACATGATATGGCCAATATCATTTGCTCCTTTTGATCTCCATCTTCGGGGCTTCATGATCATCGTTGTCACCGACATGACACCATGATCTCCATCATTGTGTCTTCTTGAAGTTGTCTCGTCATCTATTACTTCTACTACTACGGCTAACGTTTTAGCAATAAAGTAAAGTAATTACATGACGTTTATGTTGACACACATGTCATAAATAAATTAAGACAACTCCTATGGCTCCTGCCGGTTGTCATACTCATCGACATGCAAGTCGTGATTCCTATTACAAGAACATGATCAATCTCATACATCACATATATCATTCATCACATCCTTTTGGCCATATCACATCACACGGTACATGCTGCAAAAACAAGTTAGACGTCCTCTAATTGTTGTTGCAAGTTTTTACGTGGCTGCTATAGGTTTCTAGCAAGAACGTTTCTTACCCACGCCAAAACCACAACGTGATATGCCAATTTCTATTTACCCTTCATAAGGACCCTTTTCATCGAATCTGATCCGACTAAAGTGGGAGAGACAGACACCCGCCAGCCACCTTATGCAACTAGTGCATGTCAATCGGTGGAACCAGTCTCATGTAAGCGTACGTGTAAGGTCGGTCCGGGACGTTTCATCCCACGATGCCGCCGAATCAAGATAAGACTAGTAACGGCAAGCAAATTGACAATATCGACGCCCACAACTGCTTTGTGTTCTACTCGTGCATAGAAACTACACATAGACCTAGATCATGATGCCACTGTTGGGGAACATAGCAGAATTTTAAAATTTTCTATGCATCACCAAGATCAATCTATGGAGTCATCTAGCAACGAGGGAGAGAGGAGTGCATCTACATACCCTTGTAGATCGCGCGCGGAAGCGTTCAAGAGAACGGGGTTGATAGAGTCGTACTCGTCGTGATCGAAATCACCGATGACCTAGCGCCGAACGGACGACACCTCCGCGTTCAACACACGTACGGTTGGGAAGATGTCTCCTCCAACTTGATCCAGCAAGGGGGAAGGAGAGGTTGATGAAGATCCAGCAGCACGACGGCGTGGTGGTGGAAGCAACGGTGATCTCGGCAGGGCTTCGCCAAGCTCAGGGAGAGGGAGGAGTGTCACGGGAGGGAGAGGGAGGCGCCAGGGGCTAGGGTGCGGCTGCCCTCCCTCCCCCCACTATATATAGGGTCCCTAGGGGGGGCGCCGGCCCTAGGAGATCCAATCTCCAAGGGGGGGCGGCGGCCAAGGGGGTGGCTTGCCCCCCAAGCCAAGTGGGGCGCCCCCATCCCTAGGGTTTCCAACCCTAGGCGCAGGGGGAGGCCCAAGGGGGGCGCTCCAGCCCACTAGGGGCTGGTTCCCCTCCCACTTCAGCCCATGGGGCCCTCCGGGATAGGTGGCCCCACCCGGTGGACCCTCGAGACCCTTCCGGTGGTCCCGATACAATACCGATTACCCCCGAAACTTTCCCGATGGCCGAAACTTGAATTCCTATATATAAATCTTCACCTCCGGACCATTCCGGAACTCCTCGTGATGTCCGGGATCTCATCCGGGACTCCGAACAACTTTTGGGTTACCATATACTAATATCTCAACAACCCTAGCGTCACCGAACCTTAAGTGTGTAGACCCTACGGGTTCGGGAGACACGCAGACATGACCGAGATGACTCTCCGGTCAATAACCAACAACGGGATCTGGATACCCATGTTGGCTCCCACGTGCTCCTCGATGATCTCATCGGATGAACCATGATGTCGAGGATTCAATCAATCCGTATACAATTCCCTTTGTCAATCGGTACGTTACTTGCCCAAGACTCGATCGTCGGTATCCCAATACCTCGTTCAATCTCGTTACCGGCAAGTCACTTTACTCGTACCGTAATGCATGATCCCTTGATCACCCACTTGGTCACATTGAGCTCATTATGATGATGCATTACCGAGTGGGACCAGAGATACCTCTCCATCATACGGAGTGACAAATCCCAGTCTCGATTCGTGCCAACCCAACAGACACTTTCGGAGATACCTGTAGTGTACCTTTATAGTCACCCAGTTACGTTGTGATGTTTGGCACACCCAAAGCACTCCTACGGTATCCGGGAGTTGCACAATCTCATGGTCTAAGGAAATGATACTTGACATTCGGAAAAGCTATAGCAAACGAACTACACGATCTTTGAGCTATGCTTAGGATTGGGTCTTGTCCATCACATCATTCTCCTAATGATGTGATCCCGTTATCAATGACATCCAATGTCCATAGTCAGGAAACCATGACTATCTTTTGATCAACGAGCTAGTCAACTAGAGGCTCACTAGGGACGTGTTGTGGTCTATGTATTCAAACATGTATTATGATTTCCGGATAACACAATTATAGCATGAACAATAGACAATTATCATGAACAAAGAAATATAATAATAACCATTTTATTATTGCCTCTAGGGCATATTTCCAACAGTTGGACTATGAAGATACAAGATTGAAGACTTCGTCTCGTGTCCGGATGGGACCCTACTTGGCATGGAAGGCAAGCTAGGCAGTACGGATATGGATATCTCCCCCTTTGTAACCGACCTTGTGTAACCCTAACCCTCTCCGATGTCTATATAAACCGTAGGGTTTTAGTCCGTAGGACAACAACAATCATGCCATAGGCTAGCTTCTAGGGTTTAGCCTCTCCGATCTCGTGGTAGATCAACTCTTGTAATACTCATATCATTGAGAATAAATCAAGAAGGACGTAGGGTTTTACCTCCATCAAGAGGGCCCGAACCTGGGTAAAACATCGTGTCCCCTGCCTCCTATTACCATCCGCCTTAGACGCACAGTTCGGGACCCCCTACCCGAGATCCACCGGTTTTGACACCAACATTGGTGCTTTCATTGAGAGTTCCTATGTGTCATCGCCGTTAGGCTTGATGGCTCCTTCTATCATCGATAACAATGCAGTCCAGGGTGAGACTTTTCTCCCCGAACAGATCTTTGTCTTCGGCGGCTTCGCACTGCGGGCCAACTCGCTTGGCCATCTGGAGCAGATCGAAATCTACGCCCCTGGCCATCAGGTCAGGTTTGGAAGCTTAAATTACACGGCCGATATCCACGGAGACTTGATCTTCGACGGATTCGAGCCCCTGCCTCGTGCGCCACGCGATCACGATGAGTACGATTTAGCTGTACCATTGGACCGTACTCAGAAGATTGCACCGGCAGCCGCTCCGAGCCTCAATTCGGAGCCAATTGCGCCATCCATGGACGAGTGGATAGACCCCGTCATGGAGGCCGTATCCTCAGGGGCGATCGAGCCGGATATCGACCTTACCCTTCACGAGAGCCGTGTTGCCAAACTGCCGGATCCTTCCCCGGCCACGGACTCCGAACCGCCTGCGCCCGTGCCTATCAAATCCGACTGGGCACCAATCATGGAGTTCACCTCCGCGGATATCTTTCAGCACTCGCCCTTCGGCGACATACTAAATTCATTAAAGTCTCTCTCCCTACCAGGAGAGTCCTAGCCGAACTATGTCCGGCAGGATTGGGATGCGGATGACGAAGAAATTAGCCTCCCACCCACCACCCACTTAGTAGCCACTGTCGATGACTTAACCGACATGCTCGACTTTGACTCCGAAGACATCGACGGTATGGACGACGATGCAGGAGACGAACAAGAACCACTGCCCACATGGCACTGGACGCCCACTTCATCACATGACGTATACATGGTGGACACACCAAAAGAAAACGACGACGAGGAACGGAAGGACGCAACGAAGGGTTGTCCCCACGAGAAGCAGTCAAAGCGGCGACGTAAGCGTCGCTCCAAATCCCGCCTCGGCAGAAACAATGATCATATAGATGCAGCGTTAGAGCAGGATGAACCATCGCCGGACCACGACAACATGGAGAATCAAACCAAACAACCCGACTGTCAAAGATAATAGTCCGGACGACATCACACCGGACGGACACCCGGAGCAACAGAATGCCCGTCAAAGGCTTGTTGCCACCGCGAGGAGTCTAAAAAAGCAGAAGCAAAGGCTCAAGGCTGCGCAAGACACACTCAGAATCAGATGGAGTAAAGTACTCAACACAGCAGCGAAGTACGGTAGTAATCGCCCCACCAAGAGCTACCCGAAGCGGAAATTGCTACCTGAATTTGATGAGGTGGCCTTAGATCCCCCGCAACCAAAAATTAAAATGGCCATCTGTCCGGATAGACGACCTCATGGCCAACATAGAGCGGCAAACAACGCCGCACATAAGCTAATACGCGATCCACGCGAGGGCTCGCATCAAAAGGACGGCGCAACCAGATCCATCTATGGACCACGCAAGCGCGCTCCAGCATACGATGCAATACAACAAACATCCGAACAACGTGGTACACCCAGATACAGGGGTGCCGCACACCCCCTATGTTTCACCGACGAGGTGCTGGACCATGAATTTCTAGAGGGATTCAAACCCGTAAACATAGAGGCATATGACGGAACAACAGACCCTAGGGTTTGGATTGAGGACTATATCCTCCATATCCATATGGCTCGAGGAGATGATCTCCACGCCATTAAGTATTTACCCCTCAAACTCAAAGGGCCAGCTCGGCACTGGCTTAAAAGCCTCCCCGAAAGCTCCATTGGAAGCTGGGAAGAGCTCGAAGACGCTTTTCGGGCAAATTTTCAAGGGACTTATGTCCGACCTCCGGATGCGGACGATTTAAGCCATATAACTCAATAGCCTAAAGAGTCATCCCGAAAGCTCTGGAACAGGTTTCTTACTAAAAAGAACCAAATAGTCGACTGTCCGGATGCCGAAGCCTTGGCAGCTTTTAAACACAGCGTCCGAGACGAATGGCTTGCCAGACACCTTGGCCAAGAAAAGCCGAGAACAATGGCAGCATTAACAAGCCTCATGACCCGCTTTTGCGCGGGCGAGGATAGCTGGCTAGCCCGATGTAGCACCAGCGACCCAAGTACATCCGAAGTTAGAGATGGAAACGGGAAATCACGACGCAGCAAAAATAATAAGCGTTGGAATAAAGAAGACAACCCGAAGAGCACGACGGTAAATGCCGGATTCAGAAGCTCTCGGCCAGGTCAGCAAAAGCCACCCTCTAAAGGCGCCAGAGACGAACTGTCCAGCCTAAATAAAATTCTGGACCAAATATGTCAAATCCATAGCACCCCCGATAAACCTGCAAATCATGCCCACAGAGAATGTTGGGTCTTCAAGCAGTCCGGCAAACTCAACGCCGAACATAAGGGGCAGGATACACCAAGCGAAGACGAGGATGAGCCTCACAAGCAAAGCACTGGGGAACAGAAGAAATTTCCACCAGAAGTCAAGACAGTAAACGTGTTACACGTGATAAAGGGGAGAAACAAAACGGCATTCCCAGATAAATATGCCCAAGGGCCTATCACCGCGGAATTCTGCCACTGGCCGTCTCAACCGATCACCTCCGACCATCAGGATTACTCGGCAAGTATCCGGCGCATAGGATGGGCTGCCTTGGTATTAGATCCAATAATTGACGGATACCACTTCACACAAGACCTGATGGACGGTGGCAGCAGTCTAAACCTGATATATTAGGACACAATCCGCAAAATGGGGATAGACCCAACGAAAATTTGCCACAACAATACTACCTTTAAAGGAGTAACGCCAGGCCCAGGGGCTCATTGCACGGGTTCCCTGCTACTAGAGGTCATATTCGGCTTCCCCGATAACTTCCGTAGCGAAAATTTAACCTTCCACATTGCTCCGTTCCAAAGTGGCTATCAAGCACTACTTGGACGCGAAGCTTTCGCTCGCTTTAATGCAATACCGCATTACGCTTCCCTCACGCTTAAGATGCCCGGTCCAGGTGGCATCATTACAGTAAATGGAAATATTGAGCGATCCCTGCGCGCCGAAGATAGTGCAAGGCAGCCACATACTAAACGGCCTCACCAACTAACACATTTGACAGGCCGTTAAGACCACGGATGTGGTTAGACGAGTCTGGCGTAGCTATATGTAACTAATACAGGTTCG
Source organism: Triticum urartu (assembly GCF_056163025.1). Classification (NCBI taxonomy): domain Eukaryota; kingdom Viridiplantae; phylum Streptophyta; class Magnoliopsida; order Poales; family Poaceae; genus Triticum; species Triticum urartu. The sequence goes on from NC_141875.1 coordinate 454,393,575, forward strand.
ATGGCCACACCCCTATTACAATACAAGGGGCTCAACGCGCGCGAACAAGTGGCAATCAGGCTCAATTTTACTCATCCTCAATTGTACATGGTTTTTTTACCTACCTTTTTGCACGAAAACTTTTCAACTAAGTTCCTCTCTTTTACAATTGACCATCGTGCTACACCCGTCCAGGATATGGCACAACGGAGACACAGGCGTAGACGTGCAGCAGGGACCCGTTCCAAGGATTCTTTTCAGATTAAGACCCTGTGTAAACCTTTTTTACTGTCTCTTATCGATACACATCCCTTGGATTCTCAGTACAATTGAGAAGGATGCTGACGTCTTGGCATGTGGCCACGTCAGAATAATGCACGTACCTGGACACCAGGGGCTTCTTACAAAGGGCATTGTTTAGGCCCGGGTTTATACCATAAAGACCGAATACCTTAGGGAGTGTTCGGTGTCTCGAGTTTGGCCTTATATGCATCAACCTCGAATCATGTCTTTGGTCAAATGTTGGGTTTGCCGGGCTCCTGTGTTTTGCTGCCTTACGTTCTGCTCTATCGGCTAAGGCGGCACCAGGAGAACTACTGCGATTGTGCCCCGGTTCATCCAGACGAGCACCTCAGTAGAGAAAGCCAAAAACTGACTGTCATGATATAGCGTGAGACTGGTCAACCACTCGAGGACCTATCGGAATGTTAGAATTCCTCCGCCTTAACGAAGGGCTGTTTCCCGGCCAGACATGTACGCACCCCGAATTCGGGAGAGTGCGGAGCCACCAGGGGCTATATAGTAGCCCCACCGTCAAACTCCTATGGCTAAGTGAAAGTGTTAAAGCATTATAGTCCGGTTGCCTCGTTCGCTGCGCTATCACCTCCTTAATAGGACCAAGATGTTGGATTAAGTGTGAACACGCGTCTTCTGCGAACACCTCCGCATTATATGCGTGGGGGTTGAAGCCGACGACTGCAGTCTTTCAGGTTATATACATATATACATAAACGGCAGCACAGGAGGCATCATATCACTTTCAGGCAAAAGTATAAATACAACCTTAATAAATTTCATAAACATTGTTTTCACAATGGGAATACATGTCACTCAAACATAATATTCTTCGAGCACTGGACCTCTATCAAACGAGCACCCTCGAGAACTTCTTCGAAATAGTGCTCGGCAGCCACTCGGCCTATGGCCGAACCCTGTGCCCCAACAGTAGTGGCATCCATCTCCGCCAGTATGCTTTGACACGGGCAAGGGCCATCCGCGAGCCTTATATGCACGCCGACCTCTTCATCGCATTGATGCGCGGCACCGCACCAAGGAACTGCTGCACTAAGCTGAAATAGCTGTTCGGCTTTGGCTTTTCCGGCCACAAATGATCTACGACGGACCTCATGGCAAGTCCGGAAAACCTATTTAGTTTGGCCCATTCAGCTAGCTGATCGGTCAATGGAAGCGGACGCTCTGGCACGTTGAACTGCGACCAGAACAGCTCGTCCACTTCCCGATCTGTTTGATCTCGGAAGTATTCGGCCGCATCGACATCGCTCGCCGCCAAGTCCAGATATGCGTCCGCAGAACTCCACAGCCGATCCAGAAGGGCATATCGCGGATCTCCGAACTTCCTCCGCAGCAAAAAGGGCTTCCCAGCCACAATATCACAGGCTTCACGTAGTTCCTCCTTCTTTGCTCTCATGGCAGAACGGGTGTCTTTGGTCGCCATCGTGGCCTTTTCAAGGTCCGTCGCCTTGGCTCGGTTTTCTTCTTCAAGGAACTGGCAACGGTCGGCAGTGTCTTTTAACTTTACATCCATCTTGGCCATTTTATCTTTGCTCTCGCAATGTGCAGCCTTTTCGGCTCTTAACTCTTCGGCCGCCTTCAAAGCGGCTGCATTACTAATCCTTGTTTGTTCTTTGGCTCGGGCAAGCTCCGCCCGAAGGGTCTCCACGGTGGCAGCTCCATCTGCAGTCACAACATATTAAAGATACTGGCATCACGCTACCCTTACTATGTGACATTCACCAGAAAACATTACTTACCCTGTGCCTCGTCAAGCCGCTTGTTAACAAGCTTGATGTCGGCATATGCCACATCCAGTTGCCGCTTTAGTTCGGCAAACTCATTTGTCTGGCTAGCCACCGGAGCTTCCACCACCTGCACATAAAGCGGTCTGGTTATTACCTGACACTACGATCCTCTGTTTGCCGCCGTTCTCGATGACAACTAGAGTCTCAGGGGCTACTATCTACACAGGGCACACCTAAAAATGTGTGGTACTATCACAAATGTATATCATTTCACGTACCTCAAAACCCTTCAGTAGACTCATAAAGGCTTCATGCAACCCTCTTTCGGCAGACGAAATCCTTTTAATCACCGTACCCATCAATGTACGGTGTTCTTCTAAGATAGTTGCTCGCTCTAGCAGATCCCTCAGTGCGTCCGACCGCATACCAGACGGTGCCGGATTCTTTTGGTTGCTCTCTTCAAGAGCCGGATACTGGGGACTTCGGGTGACCATAGGAATATCTTCTGGCCTCACCTGATCCAGCGAGGCCCTCTATGACGACACTTCAAGGTCGCCCGCTTCTTGAGCGGAGGAGTCCGAGGGAGGCGTTTCGCTCTCCATCATCTCTGGAAGAAGATCCCCCGAAGACGAGCTCTGCTAAGAAGGGCTAAGATCCAAACTGCAAGATAAATGCTTCGGTTATTTTCCTCAGAGGTAAGGTAGTATATCTTCACTATTAAAGTACTTTTTGATTACTTATAGCTCGTTAGAGGGCTGATCCCCGCGCGGACTTTGTGCAGCAAGAGAACCCTCCAAGGCAGGACCCTCTGGTGGAGATTTCTTCTCCCGTTTGGAAACCTTGGTTTCCGGATCTTCAGAGGTAGTCGTCTTCCTTCCCCGGGGTGAGAGAATGTCAGATTCCTCCCCTTGGTTATCCTCCCTCATGGAGGCGCTCGTTCCCTCGGTCGGAATAGGTAGCGGTGGAGGCCCACTTTCGCCCTCATTATTCCCCCCTTTATCTTCCTTTGAGGGCTTCGGGCAAGGTGCTAGCTCGAGCATCTTTACCAGTACCGGTTTGTCCAAACCCTCAGGAAGGGGGGCCGAACACCGAATCATCTTCGCCTTTGTTAGCCAGTCCTGGTCAAAGAGCGATTTCTCAGAATGACGTCATGGTAAATGGAAGACGACGTGTTCGGCTAGAGGATTACTTACTTGGTCGGCAGTGCGGTTGCTGCTCAGGCCCACGTCCTCGGTAGTATCCGGACACTCTATTTGGGGTCCGAAGAATGATTTATACATCTCCTCATGTGTCAGGCCGAGGAAATTCTGAATAGTGCGCGGTCCTTCTAGGTTGAACTCCCACATGGGGAGGGGCCGACGTTTGCAAGGCTGGACTCGACGAACTAGCATGACTTGCACCACCGTAACCAGATTGAAATCTCCTTCGAAGAGATCTTGAATGCGGCTTTGCAGTATAGGCATGTCCTTGGCTGGACCCCAGCTCAGCCCTCTACTAATCCATGACATCAGTTGTGGTGGAGGGCCCGAGCAGAAAGCAGGGGCAGCCACCCACTTGGCACTTCTGGGAGCTGTGATGTAAAACCACTCCCATTGCCATAATCCGGACACCTATGGAAAGGAACCCTTTGGCCATGGAGCTCCAGCGATCTTGCTTATTAATGCGCCTCCGCACGCTACATGCTGGCCCTCGACCATCTTCGGCTTCACGTCAAAGGTCTTGAGCCACAGGCCGAAGTGAGGGGTAATGCGGAGGAAGGCCTCACATACGACAATAAATGCCGAGATGTGGAGAAAGGAGTCCGGGGCTAGATCGCGGAAATCTAGCCCGTAATAGAACATCAAACCCCTAACGAAGGGATCTAGAGTGAGGCCTAGACCTTGGAGGAAGTGGGAGATGAACACAACATTCTCGTTGGGTTCGGGAGTAGGGACGACCTGCCCTCGGGCAGGCAGCCGATGCGAAACCTTGGCGGTCAGGTATCTGGCCTCCCTCAACTTCTTGATATCCTCTTCCGTAACGGAGGAGGGCATCCACCGGCCTTGAAGGCTAGATCCGGACATAATTGAAGGTCCGAAGCACCTGACCTGGGCTTTGGGTATTAGAACTCGAGGCGGGGGAAGGATTCGATTCAGCACGGGAGGGAAAAAAGTAAAAGCCTTGTCCCTTTATAAAGAGGGTGAATATCAACCGTCCTCCTAGTGGCCATTTGGGACTTGCCTAAAATCTAGGAGTCCTAGGCATGGTTGGGTTACCCACGACCGTATTGATGAGAATCCCGTAATTAGGGGAACACGATCTCTGCTTTGACAAGATGTGTCAAGAAATCGCCTCGCGTTATGTGTGGAGCTGGTTGAAAAAAAAACGGTTCGAATAATCACCGAGCCATGGCTTGATGTCATGTTGCCAAAGCGTGTGAGCAGATTAAGATTTGTGGAAATATTATTCTCTCTACGGTGGTATGTGGAATTTATTTTGCAGGGTCGGACACTATCCTGGTATTCAAACTCTTCTGTGATGTGTTCGGAGGAGGAACCCTCCTTGCAATGCCGAAGACAACATTGCGTGCCGGACTCATCGTCATTGAAGCCTGGTTCAGGGGCTACTGAGGGAGTCCCGGATTAAGGGGTCTCCGGACAGCCGGACTATATCCTTTGGCCGGACTGTTGGACTATGAAGATACAAGATTGAAGACTTCGTCTTGTGTCCAGATGGGACTCTACTTGGCGTGGAAGGCAAGCTAGGCAGTACGGATATGGATATCTCCTCCTTTGTAACCGACCTTGTGTAACCCTAACCCTCTTCGGTGTCTATATAAACCGTAGGGTTTTAGTCTGTAGGACAACAACAATCATACCATAGGCTAGCTTCTAGGGTTTAGCCTCTCCGATATCGTGGTAGATCAACTCTTGTAATACTCATATCATCAAGAATAAATCAAGCAGGATGTAGGATTTTACCTCCATTAAGAGGGCCCGAACCTGGGTAAAACATCGTGTCCCCTGCCTCCTGTTACCATCTGCCTTAGATGCATAGTTCGGGACCCCCTACCCGAGATCCGCCGGTTTTGACACCGACACTCCTCGTCATGTCCGTGATCTCATCCGGGACTCCGAAAAATATCCAGTCATCAAATCACATAACTCATAATACAAATCGTCATCAAACGTTAAGCGTGCGGACCCTACGGGTTTGAGAACTATGTAAACATGACCGAGACACATCTCCGGTCAATAACAAATAACAGAACCTAGATGCTCATATTGGATCCTACATATTCTACAAAGATCTTTATCGGTCAAACCACATAACAACATACGTTATTCCCTTTGTCATCGGTATGTTACTTGCTCGAGATTTGATCGTCGGTATCATCATGCCTAGTTCAATCTCGTTACCAGAAAATCTCTTTACTCGTTCTGTAATGCATCATCCTGTAACTAACTCATTAGTCACATTGCTTGCAAGGCTTATAGTGATGTGCATTTCCGAGAGGGCCCAGAGATACCTCTCCGATACATGGAGTGACAAATCCTAATCTTGATCTATGCCAACTCAACGAACACCATCAAAGACACCTATAGAGCATCTTTATAATCACCCAGTTACGTTGTGACATTTGATAGCACACAAGGTGTTCCTCCGGTATTCGGGAGTTGCATAATCTCATAGTCAGAGGAACATGTATAAGTCATGAAGAAAGCAATAGTAATAAAACTAAATGATCATTATGCTAAGCTAACGGATGGGTCTTGTCCATCACATCATTATCTAATGATGTGATCCCGTTCATCAAATGACAACACATGTCTATAGTTAGGAAACTTAACCATCTTTGATTAACGAGCTAGTCAAGCAGAGGCATACTAGGGACACTCTGTTTGTCTATGTATTCACACATGTACTAAGTTTCCTGTTAATACAATTCTAGCATGAATAATAAAAATTAATCATGATATAAGGAAATATAAATAACAACTTTATTATTGCCTCTAGGGCATATTTCCTTCAGTCTCCCACTTGCACTAGAGTCAATAATCTAGTTCACATCATCATGTGATTTAACACCAATAGTTGACATCCTTATGTGATTAGTTCACATCGCCATGTGACTAATACCCAAAGGGTTTTACTAGAGTAAATAATCTAGTTCACATTGCTATGTGATTAACACCCAAAGAGTACTAAGGTGTGATCATGTTTTGCTTGTGAGAGAAGCTTAGTCAATGGCTCTGTCACCTTGCAGAGTCGTATGTATTTGACAAACTTTCTATTTCTACAATGCTGTGCATGGAGCTACTCTAACTAATTGCTCCCACTTTCAATACGTATCCAGATTGAGACTCAGAGTCATCCGGATCGGTGTAAAAGCTCCCATTGACGTAATTCTTTACGACGAACACTTTATCACCTCCATAACCGAGAAATATCTCCTTAGTCTTCTAAGGATAATTTTGACCGATGTCCAGTGATCCACTGCTGGATCAATATCGTACCCCCTTGCCAAACTCATGGCAAGGTACACAATAGGTTTGGTACACATCATAGCATACTTTATAGAACCTATGGTGAGGCATAGGGAACGGCTTTCATTCTCTTTCTATTTTCTGCCGTGGTCGTGTTTTGAGTCTTACTCAAATTTTACACCTTGCAATACAGGCAAGAACTCCTTCTTTAACTGTTCCATTTTGAACTACTTCGAAATCTTGTCAAGGTATGTACTCACTGAAGAATCTTATCAAGCGTCTTGATCCATCTCTATAGATCTTGATGCCCAATATGTAAGCAGCTTCACCGAGGTCTTTCTTTGAAAAACTCCTTTCAAACACTCCTTTATGCTTCCCAGAAAATTGTACATAATTTCTGATCAACAATATGTCATTCACATATACTTATCAGAAAGGTTGTAGTGCTCCCACTCAATTTCTTGTAAATACAGGCTTCAGCGCAAGTCTGTATAAAACTATATGCTTTGATCAACTCGTCAAAGCGTATATTCCAACTCCGAGATGCTTGCACCAGTCCATAGATGGATCGCTGGAGCTTGCACATTTTGTTAGCACCTTTAGGATTGACAAAACCTTCTGGTTGTATCATATACAACTCTTCTTTAATAAATCCATTAAGGAATGTAGCTTTGACATCCAGATGTCAGATTTCATAAAACGTGGCAATTGCTAACATGATTCAGACAGACTTTAAGCATCGGTACGAGTGAGAAAATCTCATCGTAGTCAACACCTTGAACTTGTCAAAAACCCTTTTCAACAAGTCGAGCTTTGTCGATAGTAACACTACTATCAGCGTCCGTCTTCCTCTTGAAGATCCATTTATTCTCAATGGTTTGCCGATCATCGGGAAAGTCCACCAAAGTCCACACTTTGTTCTCATACATGGATTCTATCTCAGATTTCATGGCCTCAAGCCATCTATTGGAATCTGGGCTCATCATCGCTTCCTCATAGTTCTAGGTTCATCATGGTCTAGTAACATGACTTCCAGAACAGGATTACCAAACCACTCTGGTGCGGATCGTACTCTGGTAGACCTACGAGGTTCGGTAATAACTTGATCTGAAGTTTCATGATCATCATCATTAACATCCTCACTAAATTGGTGTAGGCATCATTGGAACTGATTTCTCTGATGAACCATTTTCCAATTCGAGAGAAGGTACAACTCGAATAGGAGTATGAGAACACCACTTAGGAAAGGTATGGAATCAACACTTGACATTGAAGCAACTCGAATACCACAACTCAAAACAAAGGATTAGCTTGCAGCATAAGCCGGAACAAACATATGATAGATCCCATATCGTATCATGTGTCTGTTGGAAAGAAATCCTACGTGATACTTGAATTCCCACCTATAAACTCCCGAAACTTTCCAGTTATGCAATCAGGTGTTGGGGATACAAGGGAAGCATAATATCTCACCCAAAACTAACAAATCCTACATCCAGCTGTATCCATCCTTCAACACATAACAAAGAAACCTTCGGAAATCATTTACCTCAACCTTCGAAAAGAATCCGTTATACGAGTTATGGCAATACTCCCGAACTCCCGCCCCAGTACTGGGTGGCATCGAGGTTATGTCACCAACAACTGCATAAAGGATATTTTCGATGTCCGCGAACTCAGGTATTTCAGAACTGCAACGATAAAATTGTGACGACAACACCTCGGAGCTCAACTCCCCGGGACACTGCCACAACCCCTAAATGTCAGGAGGCACCAAGAACAATGTTCTCGTCACAAAACCATCGAAACGATTCCAATATACCCGCGTGATCCTAAAAAAATTTCGTGAAATTTGAGGAGAGAAGAGTCAAAACTCTACGTCACGAGGCCTCACCAGAGCGACGAAGGGACTGAGGAGTAAAAAGAATCCTACTCTCCGATATATATAATCCTATAAGACTTAAAACATTTTTCTAGACTCAACAACGCCAGCGATTCGATCAAGCAGGGGGCTCCTAAGTCGGGGAAGGCTCTGATACCAACTTGTAACACCCACGATGAAGCTATATCTCCCACGTGTCGGAGCACGACTTAGAGGCATAACCGCATTGTAGGCATGTCGCAAGAGGGGTAATCTTTACGCATCCCATGTACTGAATAAGAAAGGGATAAAGAGTTGGCTTACTATCGCCACTTCACACAATACATAAATATAGCATTACATCATCCAAAATACAATCAAGGTCCGACTACGGAACCAAATAAAGAAAGGCAACCCCTAATGCTAGATCCCCGATCGCCCCAACTGGGCTACACTACTGATCAACTGGAAACGAAACAACACAACGAACAAGATCTTCATCGAGCTCCTCCTTGAGCTCGGTTGTGTCACCTGCACGGTTATCATCGACACCTGCAACTGTTTGAAGTAATCTGTGAGTCACTTGGACTCAACAATCTCACATCCTCGCGATCAAGACTATTTAAGCTTATGGGTAGGAAGAGGTAGTGAGGTGGAGCTGCAGCAAGCACTAGGATATATGGTGGCTAACTTACGCAAATGAGAGCGAGAAGAGAAGCAAGGCACGGTCGATAAACTATCATGATCAAGAAGTGATCCTGAAACTACTTACGTTCAAACATAACACAAGAACCGTGTTCACTTCCCGGACTCCGCCGAGAAGAGACCATCACGGCTACACATGCGGTTGATGCATTTTAATTAAGTTAAGTGTCAAGGGTTTCTACAACCGGATATTAACAAATTCCCATCTGCCCATAACCACAGGCACGGCTTTCGAAAGTTCAAAACCCTGCAGGGGTGTACCAACTTAGCCCATCACAAGCTCTCACGGTCAACGAAGGATATTCCTTCTCCCAGGACGACCCGATCAGACTCGGAATCCCGGTTACAAGACATTTCGACAATGGTAAAACAAGACCAGCAAGACCGCCCGATGCGCCGACATCCCGATAGGAGCTGCACATATCTCGTTCTCAGGGCAACACCGGATGAGACATCCTACGAGTAAAAACAAACCTCAAGTTTCCCAGAGGTGGCCCCGCAGTCTACTCGGTTCGGACCAACACTTAGACAAGCACTGCCCCGAGGGGGGGCTTAAAATAAAGATGGCCCTCGGGAGAGCGACTCCCAAGGGAAAAGTAGGTGGTGGTGAGGCAAATGGTAAAACCAAGGTTGGGCCTTGCTGGAGGAGTTTTATTCAAAGCGAACTATCAAGGGGTTCCCATTATAACCCAACCGCGTAAGAAACGCAAAATCATGGAACATAACACCGGTATGATGGAAACTAGGGCGGCAAGAGTGGAACAAAACACCAGGCATAAGGCCGAGCCTTCCACCCTTTACCAAAGTGTATAGATGCATTAATTAAATAAGAGATATTGTGATATCCAAACAATAATCATGTTCCAACATGGAACAAACTCCATCTTCACCTGCAACTAGCAACGCTATAAGAGGGACTGAGCAAAGCGGTAACATAGCCAAACAACGGTTTGCTAGGAAAGGTGGGTTAGAGGCTTGACATGGCAATATGGGAGGCATGATAAGCAAGTGGTAGGTATCACGGCATAGCAAAAGAGCGAGCAACTAGCAAGCAAAGATAGAAGTTATTTCGAGGGTATGGTCATCTTGCGTGCAAAGTTCCCCGAGTTGACGAAAGCTTGATCCTCATAAGCGTACTCAACGGGTACCTCGAACACGAACTCGTCTCCTGGCTCTACCCAAGTCAAGAACACAAGCAAAGGAAACAACAATCAACCACGGTGCAATGCGCAAGCAACATGATGCAAAACATGGCATGATATGCGGAATGTGATATGCAATGCATATGCATGCTCTGGAAGGAAAAGATTGAACCAGGCCTCAACTTGGCAAACCAAGTGTGCCGCTGGAAAGATGAGTTGATTTCGGTCGAAAACGATATAAAGATCACCGGTATCGGATGCACAGTTTGCAAATGGCAAGCAAAACAAGAATGGCACAATTCTGCGATTAACAACACGATGCCAACTAGAATGCAACAAGAAACTAAGCTACTGCACTCCAACATGGCAACAAAGCACATGGCATTGATCTACTCAAGATGCTTGACAAAAGATAAACACCGAGCTACAGCTAAATCACAGAAGAGCAGGTACAAACAAGCATGGCAAAAGTGCAAGACATATCAGCATCACAGACTTAGTGAAAATACTAACATGCCAGGAATTAACATCAGGAAGCAATGTTTAGAGCAAGATATCAACATGCTATAGGAACAGAACATATCAATTCAAGGCATGGCATGAATATACTCAAAGCATATAACAAAAGTCCCTTACTGACCATAAGCCAAAAAGGATCAGAAGATATGATGGCGCCCATGTAAACATAGCAAGTTTCATTAACGGATTCAGACTTAGCAGAAAACTGGGCATGGCAAAAACAGAATTATGAAGGCATGTTTGCGAGCTCGATGCACTCAACACAAGGCATTGCATGACAAACTAAGCATACTACCAGCAAGAAGACATGATCAAGAAGCTAAACATGGCAAGAACAATCTCATAGCATGCATGGATCAACTACAACAACCTTGGCAAAGTTGATTAACAGGTAAACAATCTGCCAGGAACATTTTATAGCAAAAGTAGAGCAAGATTGAGTCATGCTAGGCACTCCATAAATGCAAACAGGAGCATGGATGGATAGATCATAACCATATGTCAAAATCATCCTTACTGAACATACTCAAAATAGGCATGGATCTCTCTGTAGCAACATGAATACATGGCATAAAAATAACAGCAGGGAAATGACTTAGTGAAATTCTAAGTCCCTGAAAACAGCAATATCACGAGAGCTATTTTGCATGCTTGTGATAATAACCACATTGATCACAAAAATACATGGCATACACCCCTGTAAAGATGGCATGGCATATCCCAAAACACATATAGAGCTCGTGCCCATATGCAGCATACAATAATCATGGCAAAAATGACAAATGCTCATAATCTGATAAGAATCAGCACCTAACATCTTATAGCACTCTTGCATTAACTATTTGGGCATCAAGATGGACTCAAACAAGCATGGAACAATGGAACAAAATGAAGAGCACATCATGATGAACATTTTGATATATCATATGCATGAAACGGAGCAGCGAGTGCAAAGTTATGGCGTGACGAACAGAGGCATAAAATTACACAGATCTGGGACTTAGTAGTTTCCAGAAAAAAAATATGAGCGCTAGATAACTAAGACGTGCACAGGCGAGGGATAGCGGGCTTGCTCACCCTGGGCTTGGCCCACGCGAAGAGGAGGCGACCTGGGCCGGAGAAGATGGGACGGACGCGGACGGAGCTAGGCCGCGGCCCACGTAAGGCGCTGGCGCGGTCAACGGCGGACGGCGCCGTCCTCCCGATCCCGCCTAGATTGGGGAAAGGGCGGTGGCGCCAGGAGGAGGTCCGGGGCGGATCCGGTCGCCGGAGATGGCGGCGGGGTCGACGGCGAGCAGGACGGCGGTGGGGGAACGCGGGGCGAGGAAGAGGGCGGCGCGCGCAGGCGGCGGAGGCGCGGTGTCCGAGGCCGGCGGAGGAGCGTGGGCGGCGCGGCTCGTCGGAGTCCGGCGAGCTCCGGCGAGCGGGCGGCGGGGCGGCGCGTGGAGCTGCGGTGGAGCGGGCGATGGCGGTCCGGGGCCCGAGCGGGCCCGCGATGGGCTTCCCCGGGCCGCGCGGTGAGAGGCGGCGGTGAGGACAGGTGGCGGCGCCTGAGTGGATGTGGGCAGCGGTGATGCTGAGGTGGCGGATTGCCATTGGCCGGAGCGATGTGGCGGCGGCGGTGGACATGTTCGGCGCGGACGGACATGTCCGGCGGCGCGGAGGGAGTTGGTTCTAGGGTTTCATCTTTGCGAAATTTCGGGGAGGCACACACACACACACACACACACACACACACACACACACACACATATATATATATATATATATATATATATATAGGTAGAGGGAGCTAGGAGAGTCCAAATGAGGTGCGGTTTTCGGCCACGCGATCGTGATCGAACGACCGAGAGGATGGAGGAGGTTCGGATGGGTTATTGGGCCACTTTGAAGGGGTGTTGGGCTGCAACACACACGAGGCCTTTACGGTTCCCCGGTTAACCGTTGGAGTATCAAACGAACTCCAAATGGCACGAAACTTGACAGGCGGTCTACCGGTGGTGTAGCAAGGCCGCTTGGCAAATCTCGATCCAATCCGAGAAAGTTTAACACCCGCACATGAAAAGAGGCAAAAGGGGGCGCCAGAGGACATAGGAGTGTCAGATCGCAAAACGGACAACGGGGAAAATGCTCGGATGCATGAGACGAACACGTATGCAAATGTGATGCACATGATGACATGATATGAAATGCATGACACGCAAACAAATGACAAGGAAACAACAGCGAATAACTGGAAGACACTTGGCACAACGGTCTCGGGGCGTCACAACACTCCACCACTATGAGAGGATCTCGTCCCGAGATCTAGAATGGCACCGGAGGGAAAAGGAAGAGGAGGAGAAGAGGTAAAACTAAGTTGCTTCTTTGACAAACAAGTGAAACCAAAGAAGCTTGAAAGGTTAAACCATTTCGAGAAAGAATACAACAGAGATGGACAAAGTTGACAAACTTTGTCAGAAAAGAGGAGAACAAATTTGGACAACACTCCGGTTGAAAAGAGATGCAAGACTTGATAAGGCGAAAGATCTTGCGCAGAGGACACAACACTCCGGTTAAATGGATAAGCAAAGGAAAGAACATGATGTTTGTCGAAAATGGGATGATGGGTCGAAGCGTGCAACATCACAATGCCTCCGGAAGAAATGAGAGAATGGAATGAAATGAATGGAGGAGAAAACAATATCTTCTACCCCAAATGAGCTTGAAAAGCATCTTTAGGAGAAGGGTCGAATGGAGTTGTTGGAAAAAACAACAATGAAAAGAAACAAGGTTGTAGTGGGCTTATGGAGAACATCTCAAAACTATGAGGTGAAATTCTGCCACTAACAAAAACAATGGATTGGATTGATATGAACAAGCAGACGAGAAACTTATTTCACCGGGAGGGTAAATGAAGAACTTGGGTCCTTTATGAGCACCATAAATAGCAACAATCCTTAGGGAAAGCTTTAGGTGAAATATAACCCAAGATAACTCCAATGAAGAGATTGATGGATTTAAAATACCTCATTCTTGATAACTTGTAAATCATGAAACACGAAGGAAAATTATCAAGAATGACATAACACCACCTCAAAAGATAAGGTATAAAGAATTGCACTTCGGAATGCAAGATGAAGAATGTTTGAACTCCTCAAAACAAGACATGTGTTGAGCAACATGTTTATTTGAGAGTATATCTTGGTGGATATTAGATCCAAGAGAAATCTTGAAGAACAATTGAAGAATGGAAAGGAATCCTTGACGAACCACCATGTAGAGCCTCCATGAAGAACTCCGGTAAACAAGGATGATAGAAAGAAAGAGAAGTTGAAAACACCAGGTGAAGCCTTGCAATGATTTAGATGGATCTTCGCGACGATATAATTGAGAGAGCTTGGAACTCCGGGAAAAGAAAAGATGAAACAATTCAAACCGAGAATTAGATGAACCTCCGGAATAAGGAATTAATCACTTGGATGAAACAAGAGTAAGAATTATGTTATGCGTATCCTTCACCAATTTAAATTGATGACAAGCAACGGATTTGGCATACTACTTATTATCGTAGCAATGATGAAGATAGATATAGCGCAACTTGAGAAGGTCTTCAACGATCCACCGGTAGAATTTGGAAAGCAAAAATGCATTGATATAATAAACGAAGGAAGAAGAATCTTGGAAGAACCACCGTAAGAATTTAAAAAATGATTGAAGAAAAGATAAAGAAACACCGGGAAGAATTAAAGAGCGAATGAAGATACTTGGGGGAATTGAATCATGAGAACGAATAGATCCTGAACTGACTAGAGAGTACTTGAGCGATGCACCGGTAAGATTTAGAGAATGAGAGCTGAAAGCTGAGAATGAATAATTCTAAGATGATGGGCTCCGGAGAATCAAACTGCAAAGACTCCTGAATTGCTCCGGATGGGTGAAAAGAATTCTCACAATAAAAAACAATTATGAGAGGATAGCACGAAGCTAGAGCCATGAATCTTGAAGAGAATGGAGCAAGATATGGAGGAAAACTCTTCTTCGGTCTCCAAAATCTGAGAATTACGACGAGAAACACCACCATGAATTATTTAGACACTCCAGAACAATGAAAAGCGAAGAGGTCGAGCCAATGATGAAAATAATTTAACCGATCTTGGAGAAATACATATGACTGATGATAATTCATTCTTACGTCAACTTTGAAAGAATTTGAGGATAGCTCCGGGAAAATTAGAAGAGTCAGGTAAGATCCTGGGAAAAGACCTGTGGGTTAGGGCCCACTCAAAAGAAACACAGTTGAAATGAATTTAAGAGTGATTGCACCAGTTGAATTAAATGGCTTGAATGAGATAACATCCTCGAAGGAGCTTGAACGAAAGCAGAGTGGAAACACGAATCTTCGAGATATCTTGAGCACTCCGGAACAATTGAATAGAAAGAGGGGAATGATTAAGAGGTGCACCGGCACGGGGAACCATTCAAACAATGAAAGGAATATGATCAACACTGAAAACTTGAATCCACCGGAGAAGAAAAAGAACGCAGAAAAAATACACTTGATGCTCCGTTAGTATCTTCCTGAGAATCACCGGATAAGAATATTGACGGAAAAGAATGGAGAGACTTCACATCAATAAGATGGATACTTGATTAAGATATATGAGTCGTTGAAGAAACAAGGGTGGGAGGGCGGGAAAAAACAAAGGCAACATTGGACGGATGAAGCAAACACCGTTGAGAAGAACTGATAATTGATCTTGCGGATGTGGAGAATGAAGAGATCATCTCGAAGAGAATCGCATGGGTTGGAAAGAATTTACATGACAAACTCGATGATCAAGAAGGATAGGTATTCACATAGGAGCATGAGAACATCGCTTAGGAAAGGTATGGAATCAACACTTGACATTGAAGCAACTCGAATACCACAACTCAAAACAAAGGATTGGCTTGCAGCCTAAGCCGGAACAAATATATGATAGACCCCATATTGTATCATGTGTCTGTTGGAAAGAAATTCTACGTGATACTTGAATACCCACCTATAAACTCCCGAAACTTTCCAGTTATGCAATCAGGTGTTGGGGATACAAGGGAAGCATAATATCTTACCCAAAACTAACAAATCCTACATCCAGCTGTATCCATCCTTCAACACATAACCAAGAAACCTTCGGAAATCATTTACCTCAACCTTTGAAAAGCATCCATTATACGAGTTATGGCAATACTCCCGAACTCCTGCCCCAGTACTGGGTGGCGTCTGTCAGCGTTCTGGGAATGGGGGTCCCCAGAATTGCCTGCCTGCGGCCTACGGCGTGGCTCAAAGGGGGGCCCAGCACGGCCCATCTTCACAAACGCAAACCCAAGACCCTCGCGAGGGGCCAAGCCTCGCGGGGCGGACGACGCGGAGCTTCCTCAGGCGCGGCCTCATCAGGCTGGCTCACGAGGAGGCGGAGAGATCAAGGTGGGGTACCTCACGAGGTGCCCGTGACGCAAGCCATGACGACCGGGGGCGCCAGGCGGGTGCCAGCCCGCGCAGTGTCCTCCCTTACCCTTTGGTGCAAAGGGGGCAAGCGCAGCCGTGGAGTACCGAGGCATCAAGCAAAGGTTGCCGTTTCGGTGCAACGAGACCAAGACTAGGAGGACTACGAGACGGAGGTCACCGTGGAGCCCAAGACGGCGTCATCACCAGAGCTTTGCGCAGGCGAAGACTACTTTTGTCAAGATAGCTGATACTAGCTGCCCCCCTTCAAATTAGCCCGCCATTGTTGGCTCCCTTCCCGCTCGATATTTGGGAAGAGGACCAGAGCCTCTATAAATAGGACCAGCCACCCACAGAGCAAAGGGGGCCGGGGGTTGGAAGGATAGAGAAGATCAGAAAGAGAGAGAGAGAGAAAGGTGACAGAGCTCCTCCCAGCAGTTCATCGCCCCAGCCAAGAACAAACCCTCGCAAGGCTGTTCTTCCGTGTATTGTTCATCATCATCAGCCCAAGAGGCAATCCACCACACCACACACTGGAGTAGGGTATTACACCACAACGGTGGCCCGAACCAGTATAAAGCCTGCGTCCCTTGTGTTGTTCTTTCCTTAGTTTAGATCCTAGCAAGGCGGAGGAGTGCAGGTAGGCAGGAGGCGAAATCTCCACGTGCACCCCAGTGTTCGAACCTCAAGGGTCTGCCGGAACCCGAAATCCGACATTTGGCGCGCCAGGTAGGGGTGCGCCGGGATTCGTCTTCCACCACCCCATTCTCCTCCGACCATCACGCCCATGTCTGATGCTCGTTGGGCCCGCGCTGAGCGCGGGCCGCGCTTGCTTCCCGCGTCGCCCAGACGGCCCCTGTCGGCGGGCGTCCTCGCCGTTCCCCGTCACCTGCCGTCAACGCCGCCACTGGCCCGGTGGGGGACGGGCAGCAAGCATCGTCCCAGCATCCGTCCGTGCGGCAAGACGGCCGCACCGCAACTCCCTCGCTCACCCCAGCTGGTTCTTCATCCCGCGCGCTCCGCGCGCCCATGGAGGCTCGGGCTGCACTCATCGCGGCGAACGAGCTCCTGCGCTACCGTCCCGTCGACGACGTCTACGAAGAATGGCTCGACCGCGTCGCCGAGCTCGTCCGCGCCGCTGGGGGCTCTCCTGCGCCGTCCGTTCCACTGCACCGCACCCCGCCCCGCGCGGGCAATGAAGCTCCGGCGGCGCCCCAGGCTCCTCCTCCTCAGGAAGGCGCCATGGCTCCAAGGTGCGTGGCCCCTGGGCGGAACCCGCTCCATCAGGCGCCAGCGCAGCAAGAGCAGAGCTGTCAAGAAGTCCCTCGCCCGCAGGAAGCTGCCCGAGCGCTCCCTGCTCTAGCACGTCGCGACCATGCTCCTGCTCCCGCGCGTCAAGACCCCGCGCTGCTCCCAGCTGCAGCGCGCGGGGACATGCAAGACCAAGTTCCCCGTCATCCAAGGCCTCCCGTGGCCACGGCAGGCTGCCGCGCCTTCACCGCCGAGCTACGCAACGTCGCGTGGCCCGGCAAGTTCAAGCCAGACTTGCCTCCTCGCTACGACGGCATGGCTGAACCTGCGGAGTTCCTCCAGCTCTACGAGCTGGGCATCGAAGCTGCCAACGGAGACGAGAAGGTCATGGCGAACTGGTTCCCCATGGCACTCAAGGACGGGGCCCGCACCTGGCTCCTGAACTTGGCTCCAGGCACAATCTCCTCCTGGGACGAGATGCGCACCTGCTTCATCGCCAACTTCCAAGGCACTCGTGACCAGCCACCCACCGTGAGCGACATGCGCCGCATCAAGCAACAGCCCGGGGAGACCCTGCAGAAGTACATCCAGCGCTTCAACAACGCGCGCCTCAAGATTCCCAAGGTGACTGAGGAGGCCATCATCTCGGCCTTCTCCGACGGCGTGCGCGACGTCAAGATGAAGGAGGAGCTGGCGATGCATGAAGACCTATTCACTTCCTTGGAACTGTTCAACCTGGCAACCAAGTGCGCCAGGGCCGAGGAAGGGCGTCTCTCCCTCCTCGAGCTGCCTGCCGCAGACCCAGAAGAGAAGAAGCCCAAGGCCAAGGATGTGAAGCGCAAGGGGGCTGCCGTGCTCGCGGCAGAACCAGACACCAAGCGGGGCAGAGATCATCCCGAACCTTCCAAGGGCAGCCGATACTGTGTGTACCACGACCTCCACACCCACAACACCAACGAATGTCAAGAGCTCCGAGCCGTGCGAGAAGGAAGGATCGGCCGTCGCCCTGACCGCAGTGACCGGGGCTACGACCGAGGAGGAGGAAGGAACACAGGATGCTGGGAAGACCGTGGCCCGCGCCAAGGGTGGCGCGATCAACCTCGCGAGGATCGCTGGCAAGACCCGCCTCGCGAGGGAGGCTGGAGGGATCAGCCTCGCGAGGGAGACTGGAGGGATCAGCCTCGCGAGGATCGCCCGCAAGGCAATGCAGGCCTCCCACCGCTGCCGCCGCAGCCAAGGAGAAACGAGGGCCGCCACCAGGACGAGGGGGCTGGGGGCTTCCAGGAGCCGCGCGCGATTGCCTGCATCCTGGGCGAGGCACAAGCCCCAGCCTCTCAGCGCATCTTCAAGCAGTTCGCCCGCGAAGTGAACGCAGTCCTCCCCAGGCTCGAAGCCACGCGCCCTCTCAGGTGGTCGGCGTGCGCCATCACGTTCAGCTCAGCAGATCAGCTCAAGTGTGCGGCTACAGCCGGAGTTCTCCCGATGCTTTGCTCCCCGATCGTCAGCAACGTGGTGGTCACCAAGACCCTCATCGATGGCGGGGCAGGGATCAACGTCCTATCCGTGGAAACATTCAACAACCTCCAAGTGCCCTACAGCCAGCTTCAGCCAACCAAGCCTTTCTCCGGTATCACCGACGGCTCCACGGTCCCGATTGGGCAGGTCCGCCTCCCTGTCACCTTCGGGGCACGCGACAACTACCGCACCGAGCTTATCGGCTTCGACGTCGCTCACATTCGCCTGCCGTACAACGCCATCCTTGGGTACCCAGCGCTGGCCAAGTTCATGGCCGTAACTCACCACGGCTACAACATCCTCAAGATGCCAGGAAGCGGCAGAATCATCACGGTGCCATGTGAAGAGAAGGACGCGGTGTGTTCCCTGGAACGAGCCTTTCAGGCCGCGTCACTGGAAGACCCGGATCGTGGAAGCAGGAGGCCTCCCGAGACCGCCCCTAAGAAGAAGAAGACATCGTCCGGCCCGACCACTCAGGAGGCAGGCCCCTCTGGGCCCGTGCCTGCCCAGGGGGAACCTCCTTCCATCGCATAGGAAAGCGCGCCCGGCGCCCTCCTCAGGCAGGGCTCAGGGGCTCTCCCCTGGAGGGCCGCCGACCTAGCTAGGGTCACGAGGGAGGTGCTTGGGCACCACATGGAGGCGTGTTTCGAAGCACATTTCCCTCAAGAAGGAGCAAGGCAAGGAGACCCAGACCCTCAGGAGTTCGTCAGCAAGGCCATTCAGGAGCTACAGGAGTCAAGAGTCATGAAAGGTGGCCGCCGCCTACCAGCAGTGGCTCCCCATCCAGGCAAGGATGGTGGGCTGCGCGTCTGCATCGACATACCAGGGCTCAACCGAGTCGCCTCTCTGGAGCGCCTCTGGCCCTCGCGAGTGGGGCGCTGCGGAGGCCCACCCCACAGCTACGTTCGCATGCCTTACGGCTTGCCGAACGCGACTGACACGTACCAGCGCCTCATGAGGGGCATCACGGAGGCACGAGAGGCAGGGCGTTCCGCAGCCCTGGCAGGGATGGAGATGGCCCGTGAGGAGCCGCCAGCGCCTCCGGAGCCTCCCGAGGCACCTGGGCCTGGGGGCTCGTGAGGATCGGCTCCCGCAACCCACCGAGCCTGCTACACCAACGCTCCTTCGTCCTCAACATCATCAGGTGACATCTTTCGAGTTTTGTTTCCAGCTGGGAGCGCCCCCTAGGGCTGCATTATTCCCAGGCTGCGTGGGTCCGTCCCTGCGGCGTGTATCCCTTTTTATACCATGTTGTTAGCTTACCCTGTTGGGGGCGCCCCTCGGGCTGCATGATCCCCAAGCCGCTCGGGCCAGGCCCAGCGGCATGTATCCCATTTGCGTTTATTTCCAATCATGCGTTAGACTCACCATGCTTGATTATTTGATGCCAGTCCACGACACCTCTTCTTCTCCATGCCGACCACTTGCACGTTAAAGGGGGGGTACCTGAGCATCGCGACTCAGGGCTCTTACTGGCTCTCCAGCCCTCACCCTCTGGCCTTGTCCATGGCATCGCGACCTGGCATACCAGCGACGGCTGAGACTAGCTCGAGGGCCGGGACCCGAGGACGTAGAGTGCCGACATCTAACCAAATTTACAGGGACACATCACAAGATAAGGCCCAGTGCCAGGCGCAACCCGCCTAGAGGTAGGGCCCCGTGAGTCCTGCGCTGGCTCACGGGTGCCCAGATACACCTCGCTAGGCCCTACCGTGCTAGCCACATGTCAGGGCGGGGCTGTACACGCCCCGGGGGCTCCTCCCGGAGGGGGGCCCCCTCCCACGTACCAGTGGAAGCACCATGCTCCACGCTGGCTGACGACACTGCCGAGGAGCGGCTATGCCCGTACACATACGGTAGCGCTATGCTCCACGCTGGTGATAAACAACTGAGGGTGGCCCCCTGGCCGCACCAACCTCAGGGAGCCCAGAGCTTAGTGTCTAGCCTCATCGTAACGCCTCCCCTCGGGAGTGCGACGTGAGGGGGCTGGGCACGGGTGCTGCGCCTAGGTCACACCTAGACACACGCCGCTCAGCCAGGTCCCCCCGGGCCTGGTTCGTCACGCGTCTCTCCCCGAGCGGAGCCAAGGTACGAAGGCCGTTTGAGCGTCAAGGGGGACTCCTGATCATCGCGACTCAGGAGCCTAACTGGTCACGTAGCCCCTCACTCCATGGCTCCGTCCTGGTTTTCGGTCGGGACCAACACTGGGTGAGGTACGCGCGCGGCCGGGATCTGCAGACGTAGAATGGTAGATCCACCCGCATCACACCTCCCTACTTGCTATTCGTGCGCCAAGGGGGACTCCTGAGCATCGCGACTCAGGAGCCTAACTTGTCACGTGGCCCCTCACTCCTTGGCCCCGTCCTGGTTTCCGGTCGGGACCAACGCTGGGTGAGGCATGCGCGGGGCCGGGCTCTGCCGGCGTAGAACATAAGCAAGTAGAAAGGAAAGGTGAAAATTTCAAGGAATTCAAAAGCAAATATTACAGTCCACACTGTTATCTCAATGCCAAACGCAAGTTTAAAGCGCCTCCCCGAGGCATGATACATGTGCAGGAATTAAAGGCAGGACAGGAGCCGCGACGGAGTCACTTGTCGGCGATGGAGCAGTGCGGATTGGGTACACCTCACGGAGCGGTGGGGTCGGCAGCGCCTTGCTTTGGCTTGGTGCTGAAGGCCCGGAACTTCCCCAACAGGGCCTCTGCGCGACCCTTCACGGCCTCGGCAGCGGTAGCGGCACGCTCGTTGCTCACTGGCTCCAGCAGGCTATCGAGGTCGACACCGGGATTGCGAAGGTAGATGTGGGTGAGGACCCGCGTCATTGCTGCAGAAGACATGACACGCGCCTCAGCCTCGGCCACGGGGCCAAGGCCAAGGGCGACATCTTCAAGAGCGTGAACTAGGAAGGGAAGCAGCTTGGCGGGGCCGTCCTCGGCGCCAGCCAGTGGGCTCTCCAGGCCGCTGTCGTAAAGCGTCCTCAGTGAGGAGCGAGCCCTCGCCTCCATCTCCGCGAAGGCCACGCGGTCCTTGGCAAGAACCAGGGCCTCGTCGTCCAGCTTGGCCTTCCTCGCCCCCAACTCCTGCTCCAGCGCGCCTAGGCGATCGCAGCGTTTCTTAAGCTTGACCTCCCTCTCCTTGAGAGCCGCCTCGCGAGCCTTCACGCCTTCTTCCTGCTCTTGGCGAAGGCGGACCTCGTTCGCGAGCTGGTCCCGCATATCTTGCAGTTCGCCCTCCAGTGCCTTGCAACGTCCATGGACGTCGACCACCTCCCCCAGGGCTGCGTCCCGAGCAGCCTTCGCCTCAAGGACGGCCTGCTTCTCCTCGTCGCATGCCGTCGAGGCCTGGACCAGCGCCGCCCGAATCGAAGCGTCGGAGCGAACCCATCCTGAAGCCATCTCCAAGCGCCCGGCCACCAAGCGGGGGTCGGCGCCAAGAAGATCCTGACGCAGTCGGTCCAGCTCAGCAACAACACGATCCAGAACGGCAGAAGGAGTCGGAGAGACAGCAGCCGGTGGAGTAGGAGGAGAAGACGGCAGCGCGGCCACAGCATCCTGAGGCGGAGTCTGCCGTGCCCCGACAGCTGAAGTGGCTGCGGCAGGCAAGAGCACCTCGGGAGCCACTTGGGCCGTGGGGGCTGAGCTCGCTCCAGCCGGCTCAGCCAGGCCTCGCGAGGACGACCAGGCAGGAGAAGCCTGTGCATCGCGGTCACCCTCCTTCGCGGGCAGAAGCGCTGCCATGGATGGAACCTCGGGAGCCCACTTTGGCTTCTTTGCGGCGGGCGCCAGCCTACCCAAGAGATGCGGACGTCAAGCCTCAGAAGCAGAGCAAGAGATAAAGACAAGAATCGAATGCTTATGGGTCGTCGCCAGTGAGCTCAAGCGGCCTCCGGCCAAATTTGAAGCCTGAAAGCCAGCTGGAAGGGTCAACCTCGGGAAGCTTGGAGGCGGAAGGCGCATCTATGGTCCGCCCCCGGGCCGGGGCAGACCCGCGGGAGATCAGCCCGGTCCTGTCCTTCTTCGTGATCGGGGGCGAGCTCCCGCCGTCCTGCTCGTCGTTGTCCTCCTTGTCGTCTTCATCGTCATCCTCGTCGTCATCGCTCGGAGAGATGCGGAGAAGGCGGGACCTGCGCCGGGGGAGGGGAGCCCCCGACTCTCCGTCAGTCGCCTCGGAGTCAGGCCCCTTTCCCCGCTCCCCTCCTTCCTCCTCTTCGCTGGAGTCGTCGGAGGGCACGTCCACCGGTTCCTCGGGGGTTTCCACGGGCACGGGCCCATCCCCGTTGAAGACGGGCATGGACTCCACTACCTGCTCCCATTCATCGCGGAGGAAAAAGGGCGTAGGAGCGCCCGCCAACCTCGCCACATCGCCCCCGACCAGAGATTGGAGGACCGCAGCCAGATCTCCATCGGCTAAGGCCGCGGGGCTCGGACGGGGCCTCCATATCGGAAGTGAGTACTGCCGAAGTGGGGCCAGCTGGTGCTCCAGGAATTCCCTCAGCAGCGACGCGCCGGTCAGCTTCGCCGCCGCCATGTTGGCCGGCCTCAGATCCGCGTCCATCTTCTCCAACATCAGCTTCGCGCGGGGGTCCATGAGCTCCGCTCGACCCCAATCTCTGGAGCTCGTGGGCTGCTCCGTGGGCAAGATCAGCCGAGGGTGGATGCGCCCAGCATCCACCAAGACCCACTTGCTCCTGAAGCCCTCAATCCTTTTCCCGGGGTTTGAAATGGCAATGGCGCCACCGTACGCGAAGAAGCTCGCGCACGCGGAAGCAGTACCACGAGAGGTCCGGAGGTAGAAGTAGTGGCGCAGCAAGGCCACTGAGGGCTACACCCCTACGTGAGCCTCGCAGTAATAGGAGAAGATTTCCAGGAGAAGGACGGAGTTGGGGTGGAGATGCAGGGCTTGTAGCTTATAGTGGCGGAGGACAGAGAAGAAGAACTCGGAGAAGGGAGGCACCAGGCCAGCAGCAATGGCACTTACGAAGAGCGGATAGAAGGTGCTCCCTTGACCCTCAGGGGTGGCGGAGCCGGCTTTAAACACCTTTGCCCCGTTGATGCCTCGCGCCGTCGCCATCCGGCGCAACCGGGCAAGGCTCGCCTCCGACACGTTCGGCGGGTCCAGGGCAGACGAGTACCAAGCTACGGCCGGGGGCTGACGAGGCGCCATGGCTTCCTAGGTCACACGGTCGGAGTGGATCTGGAAATTTTGGAGGAAGGAGAGGCGCAGGAAAGGGGATCTGAGCAGCAATCGGGGAAAGCAAGAAGCAAAGCCTAGGTGGATGCCGCTCCTTTATCAACTCGCGCGGTTGCTAGGGCGCCCACGTCCAATCAAGCGCCACGCGACGCCCAAGGCCGCAGGCTGTTAGGGCCCGCGGCGCTTCGCTCTTGCCCTTCCGCCTCCCTGCACGGCCAAGTCCGGGCGCGCCTTGGGCCCGGGGGCTACTGTCGGCGTTCTGGGAATGGGGGTCCCCAGACTTGCCTGCTTGCGGCCTGCGGCGTGGCTCAAAGGGGGGCCCAGCGCGGCCCATCTTCACCAACACAAACCCAAGACCCTCGCGGGGCAGACGACGCGGAGCTTCCTCAGGCGCGGCCTCGTCAGGCTGGCTCACGAGGAGGCGGAGAGATGAAGGCGGGGTACCTCACGAGGTGCCCGTGACGCAAGCCATGATGACCGGGGGCGCCAGGCGGGTGCCAGCCCGCGCAGTGTCCTCCCTTCCCCTTTGGTGCAAAGGGGGCAAGCGCAGTTGTGGAGTACCGAGGCATCAGGCAAAGGTTGCCGTTTCGGTGCAATGAGACCAAGGCCAGGAGGACTACGAGACGGAGGTCACCGTGGAGCCCAAGACGGCGTCATCACCAGAGCTTTGCGTAGGCGAAGACTACTTTTGTCAGGATAGCTGATACTAGCTGTCCTCCTTCAAATTAGCCCGCCATTGTTGGCTCCCTTCCCGCTCGATATTTGGGAAGAGGACCAGGGCCTCTATAAATAGGACCAGCCACCCACAGAGCAAAGGGGGCCGGGGGTTGGAAGGATAGAGAAGATCAGAAAGAGAGAGAGAAAGGTGACTGAGCTCCTCCCAGCAGTTCATTGCCCCAGCCAAGAATAGACCCTCGCGAGGCTGTTCTTCCGTGTATTGTTCATCATCATCAGCCCAAGAGGCAATCCACCACACCACACACTGGAGTAGGGTATTACACCACAACGGTGGCCCGAACCAGTATAAACCCTGCGTCCCTTGTGTTGTTCTTTCCTTAGTTTAGATCCTAGCAAGGCGGAGGAGTGCAGGTAGGCAGGAGGCGAAATCTCCGCGCGCACCACAGTGTTCGAACCTCAAGGGTCTGCTGGAACCCGAAATCCGACAGCGTCGAGGTTATCTCACCAACAACTGCATAAAGGAGATTTTCGATGTCGCCGAACTCAGGTATTCTAGAACTGCAACGATAAAATTGTGACGACAACACCTCGGAGCTCAACTCCCCGGGACACTGCCACAACCCCTAAATGTCAGGAGGCACCAAGAACAATGTTCTCATCACAAAATCATCAGAACAATTCCAAGATACCCGCGTGATCCTAAAAAAAATTCATGAAATTTGAGGAGAGAAGAGTCAAAACTCTACGTCACGAGGCCTCACCAGAGCGACGAAGGGACTGAGGAGTAAAAAGAATCCTACTCTCCGATATATATAATCCTATAGGACTCAAAACATTTTTCTAGACTCAACAAGGCCAGTGATTCGATCAAGCAGGGGGCTCCTAAGTCGGGGAAGGCTCTGATACCAACTTGTAACACCCACGATGCGGCTATATCTCCCACGTGTCGGAGCATGACTTAGAGGCATAACCGCATTGTAGGCATGTCGCAAGAGGGGTAATCTTTACACATCCCATGTACTCAATAAGAAAGGGATAAAGAGTTGGCTTACTATCGCCACTTCACACAATACATAAATATAGCATTACATCATCCAGAATACAATCAAGGTCCGACTACGGAACCAAATAAAGAAAGACAACCCCTAATGCTAGATCCCGGATCACCCCAACTGGGCTCCACTACAGATCAACTGGAAACGAAACAACACAACGAACAAGATCTTCATCGAGCTCCTCCATGAGCTCGGTTGCGTCACCTGCATGGTTATCATCGGCACCTGCAACTGTTTGAAGTAATCTCTGAGTCACGGGGACTCAACAATCTCACACCCTCGCGATCAAGACTATTTAAGCTTATGGGTAGGAAAGGTAGTGAGGTGGAGCTGCAGCAAGCACTAGCATATATGGTGGCTAACTTACGCAAATGAGAACGAGAAGAGAAGCAAGGCACGGTCTATAAACTATCATGATAAAGAAGTGATCCTGAAACTACTTACGTTCAAGCATAACACAAGAACCATGTTCACTTCTCAGACTCCACCGAGAAGAGACCATCACGGCTACACACGCGGTTGATGCATTTTAATTAAGTTAAGTGTCAAGGTTTTCTACAACCGGATATTAACAAATTCCCATCTGCCCATAACCGCGGGCACGACTTTTGAAAGTTCAAAACCCTGCAGGGGTGTCCCAACTTAGCCCATCACAAGCTCTCACGGTCAACGAAGGATATTCCTTCTCCCAGGACGACCCGATCAGACTCGGAATCCCGGTTACAAGACATTTCGACAATGGTAAAACAAGACCAGCAAGATCGCCCGATGAGCCGACATCCCGATAGGAGATGCACATATCTCGTTCTCAGGGCAACACCGGATGAGACATCCTACGAGTAAAACCAAACCTCAAGTTTCCCCGAGGTGGCCCCGCAGTCTACTCGGTTCAGACCAACACTTAGACAAGCACTGCCCCAAGGGGGGGCTTAAAATAAAGATGACCCTCGGGAGAGCGACTCCCAAGGGAAAAGTAGGTGGTGGTGAGGCAAATGGTAAAACCAAGGTTGGGCCTTGCTAGAGGAGTTTTATTCAAAGCGAACTGTCAAGGGGTTCCCATTATAACCCAACCATGTAAGGAACGCAAAATCAAGGAACATAACACCGGTATGACGGAAAGTAGGGCGGCAAGAGTGGAACAAAACACCAGGCATAAGGCCGAGCCTTCCACCCTTTACCAAGTGTATAGATGCATTAATTAAATAAGAGATACTGTGATATCCCAACAATAATCATGTTCCAACATGGAACAAACTCCATCTTCACCTGCAACTAGCACCACTATAAGAGGGGATGAACAAAGCAGTAACATAGCCAAACAACGGTTTGCTAGGAAAGGTGGGTTAGAGGCTTGACATGGCAATATGGGAGGCATGATAAGCAAGTGGTAGGTATCACGGCATAGCAAAAGAGCGAGCAACTAGCAAGCAAAGATAGAAGTGATTTCGAGGGTATGGTCATCTTGCCTGCAAAGTTCTCCGAGTTGATGAAAGCTTGATCCTCGTAAGCGTACTCAACGGGTACCCCGAACATGAAATCGTCTCCCGGCTCTACCCAAGGCAAGAACACAAGCAAAGGAAACAACAATCAACCACGGTGCAATGCGCAAGCAACATGATGCAAAACATGGCATGAAATGCGGGATGTGATATGCAATGCATATCCATGCTCCGGAAGGAAAAGATTGAACCAGGCCTCAACTTGGCAAACCAAGTGTGCCTCTGGAAAGATGAGTTGATTTCGGTCGAAAACGATATAAAGATCACCGGAATCGGATGCACGGTTTGCAAATGGCAAGCAAAACAAGAATGACACAATTCTGCGATTAACAGCACGATGCCAACTAGAATGCAACAAGAAACTAAGCTACTACACTCCAACATGGCAAAAAAGCACATGGAAGTGATCTACTCAAGATGCCTGACAAATGATGAACACTGAGCTACGGCTAAATCACACACGAGCAAGTTCAAACAAGCATGGCAAAAGTGCAAAAGATATCAGCATCACAGACTTTGTGAAAATACTAACATGCCAGGAATTAACATCAGGAAGCAATGTCTAGAGAAAGATATCAACATGCTATAGGAACAGAACATATCAATTCAAGGCATGGCATGAATCTACTCAAAGCATATAACAAAAGTCCCTTACTGACCATAAGCCAAAAGGGATCAGAAGATATGATGGCACCCATGTAAACATAGCAAGTTTCGTTAACGAATTCAGACTTAGCAGAAAACTGTGCATGGCAAAAACAGAATTATGAAGGCATGTTTGCGAGCTCGATGCACTCAACACAGTGCATTGCATGACAAACTAAGCATACTACCAGCAAGAAGACATGATCAAGAAGCTAAACATGGCAAGAACAATCTCATAGCATGCATGGATCAACTACAACAACCTTGGCAAAGTTGATTAACACGTAAACAATCTGCCAGGAACATTTTATAGCAAAAGTAGAGCAAGATTGAGTCATGCTAGGCACTCCATAAATGCAAACAGGAGCATGGATGGATAGATCATAACCATATGTCAAAATCATCCTTACTGAACATACTCAAAATAGGCATGGATCTCTCTGTAGCAACATGAATACATGGCATAAAAATAACAGCAGGGAAATGACTTAGTGAAATTCTAAGTCCCTGAAAACAGCAATATCACGAGAGCTATTTTGCATGCTTGTGATAGTAACCACATTGATCACAAAAATACATGGCATACACCCCTGTAAAGATGGCATGGCATAGCCCAAAACACATATAGAGCTCGTGCCCATATGCAGCACACAATAATCATGGCAAAAATGACAAATGCTCATAATCTGATAAGAATCAGCACCTAACATCTTATAGAACTCTTGCATCAACTATTTGGGCATCAAGATGGACTCAAACAAGCATGGAACAATGGAACAAAATGAAGAGCACATCATGATGAACATTTTGATATATCATATGCATGAAACAGAGCAGCGAGCGCAAAGTTATGGCGTTACGAACAGAGGCATAAAATTACACAGATCTGGGACTTAGTAGTTTCCAGAAAAAAAACATGAGCTCTAGATAACTAAGACGTGCACAGGCGAGGGATAGCGGGCTTGCTCACCCTGGGCTTGGCCCACGCGAAGAGGAGGCGACCTGGGCCGGAGAAGATGGGCCGGACGCGTCCGCGGCCCACGTAAGGCGCTGGCGCGGTCAACGGCGGACGGCGCCGTCCTCCCGATCCCGCCTGGATTGGGGCAAGGGCGGTGGCGCCGGGAGGAGGTCCGGGGCGGATCCGGTCGCCGGAGATGGCGGCGGGGTCAACGGTGAGCAGGACGGCGGCGGGGGAACGCGAGGCGAGGAAGAGGGCGGCGCGCGCAGGCGGCGGAGGCGCGGTGTCTGAGGCCGGCGGAGAAGCGCGGGTGGCGTGGCTCGTCGGAGTCCAGCGAGCGGGCGGCGGGGCGGCGTGTGGAGCCGCGGTGGAGCAGGCGATGGTGGTCCGGGCCCGAGCGGGCCCGCGATGGGCTTCCCCGGGCCGCGCGGTGAGAGGCGGCGGTGAGGACAGGTGGCGGCGCCTGAGTGGATGTGGGCGGCGGTGATGCTGAGGTGGCGGCTTGCCATTGGCCGGAGCGACGTGGCGGCGGCGGTGGACATGTCCGACGCGGACGGACATGTCCGGCGGCGCGGAGGGAGTTGGATCTAGGGTTTCATCTGCGCGAAATTTCTAGGAGGTACACATATATATAGGTAGAGGGAGCTAGGAGAGTCCAAATGAGGTGCGGTTTTCGGCCACGCGATCGTGATCGAACGACCGAGAGCATGGAGGAGGTTTGGATGGGTTATTGGGCCAGTTTGAAGGGGTGTTGGGCTGCAACACACATGATGCCTTTACGGTTCCCCGGTTAACCGTTGGAGTATCAAACGAACTCCAAATGGCACGAAACTTGACAGGCGGTCTACCGATGGTGTACCAAGGCCGCTTGGAAAATCTCGGTCCAATCCAAGAAAGTTTAACACCCGCACATGAAAAGAGGCAAAAGAGGGCGTTGAAGGACATAGGAGTGTCGGATCGCAAAACGGACAACGGGGAAAATGCTTGGATGCATGAGACGAACACGTATGCAAATGCGATGCACATGATGACATGATATTAAATGCATGACATGCAAACAAATGACAAGGCAACAACAATGAATAATTGGAAGACACCTGGCACAACGATCTCGGGCGTCACACTTAGTCATCTTGCCCATGAGGCATGGTTCGCAAGCATCAAGTGATTCATAATCAAGTGATTCCAAAAGCCCACCAGCACGGAGTTTCTTCATCCGCTTTACACCAATATGACCTAAACGGCAGTGCCACAAATAGGTTGCACTATCATTATTAACTTTGCATCTTTTGGCTTCAATATTATGAATATGTGTATCACTACGATCGAGATTCAATAAACCATTTACATTGGGTGTATGACCACAGAAGGTTTTATTCATGTAAACAGAACAACAATTATTCTCCGACTTAAATGAATAACCATATTGCAATAAACATGATCCAATCATATTCATGCTCAACGCAAACACCAAATAACATTTATTGAAGTCCAACACTAATCTCGAAGATAGAGGGAGTGTGCGATGGTGATCTTATCAACCTTGGAATCACTTCCAACACACATCGCCACCTCGTCCTTAACTAGTCTATGTTCATTTTGCAACTCCTGTGTCTAGTTACTAATCATAGCAACTGAACCGGTATCAAATACCCTGGGGTTACTATGAACACTAGTAAAATACACATCAATAACATGTATATCAAATATACCTTTCACTTTGACATCCTTGTTATCCGCCAAGTATTTGGGGTTGTTCCGCTTCCAGTGACCATTCCCTTTGCAGTAAAAACACTCAGTTTCAGGCTTAGGTCTACCTTTGGGTTTCTTCACGGGAGTGGCAACTTGCTTGCCATTCTTTCTTGAAGTTCCCTTTCTTTTCCTTTGCTCCTTTTCTTGAAACTAGTGTTCTTGTTAACCATCAACACTTGATGCTCTTTCTTGATTCCCACCTTCGCCGATTTTAGCATCGCGAAGAGCTCGGGAATCATTTTCGTCATCCCTTGCATATTTTAGTTCATCATGAAGTTCCAGTAACTTGGTGATAGTGTCTAGAGAACTATATCAATCACTATCTTATCTGGAAGATTAACTCCCACTTAATTCAAGCGATTGTAGTACTCAGACATTCTGAGCACATGCTCACTGGTTGAGCTATTCTCCTCCATCTTGTAGGCAAAGTACTTGTCAGAGGTCTCATACCTCTCGACTCGGGCATGAGTCTCGAATACCAATTTCAGCTCTTGGAACATATTATATGCTCTATGGCATTCAAAACGTTTTTGAAGTCCCGATTCTAAGCCGTAAAGCATGGCGCACTAAACTATCAAGTAGTCATCATACCAAGCTTGCCAAATGTTCATAACGTCTGCATCTGCTCCTGCAGTAGGTCCGTCACCTAGCGGTGCATCAAGGACATAATTCTTCTGTGCCGCAATGAGAATAATCCTCAGACCACGGATCCAGTCCGCATCATTGCTACTATCATCTTTCAACTTATTTTTCTCTAGGAACATATCAAAAATAAACGGGGAGCTATAACGCGAGCTATTGATCTACAAAATAATTTGGAAATACTATCGGCACTAAGTTCGTGATAAATTAAAGTTCAATTAATCATTTTACTTAAGAACTCCCACTTAGATAGACATCCCTCTAGTCATCTCAATGATCATGTGATCCATATCAACTAAACCATGTCCGATCATCACGTGAGATGGAGTAGTTTTCAATGGTGAACATCACTATGTTGATCATATCTACTATATGATTCACGTTCGACCTTTCGGTCTCAGTGTTCCGAGGCCATACCTGCATATGCTAGGCTCGTCAAGTTTAACCCGAGTATTCTGCACGTGCAAAACTGGCTTGCACCCATTGTGTGTGAATGTAGGGCTTATCACACCCGATCATCACATGGTGTCTCGGCACGACGAACTGTAGCAACGGTGCATACTCAGGGAGAACACTTGTACCTTGAAATTTAGTGAGGAATCATCTTATAATGCTACCGCCGTAATAAGCAAAATAAGATGCATAAAGGATAAACATCACATGCAATCAAAATATGTGACAAGATATGGCCATCATCATCTTGTGCCTTTGATCTCCATATCCAAAGCACCGTCATGATCTCCATCGTCATCGGCTTGACACCTTGATCTCCATCGTAGCATCATTCTCTTCTCGCCAACTATTGCTTCTACGACTATCGCTACCGCTTAGTGATAAAGTAAAGCAATTACATGGCGATTGCATTTCATACAATAAAGCGACAACCATAAGTGTCGTGGAATTGTCACGGCAGATGTCCTAGAGCAAGGACTTAGTCGTAGGGACATCGCACTAGGAAGCACAAAGGACACAAGAGAGTTTTTATACTAGTTCGGCCCCTTACGATGAAGGTAAAAGCCTACGTCTAGTTGGGATTGGTATTGCTGAGGTTTCGATCTCCAAGAGGCTCAACTCACCGGCTTGGTTATCGACTTGGTTGTTTCTTGCCCTAAGCCGCCACCGGGTCGTCCCCTTATATACATGGGTTGACGCCTGGTGGCCTACAGAGTCCCGGCCGGCTCATAATCGTGTCCGGCTCGATGACTTCCTTTACATGCCTTTCTTTACAAGTCTTTCCTTACATACGGCGGGTTACAATACCAGGCCTTAAGCCGGCCCCAGGCCTTTGGGCCTTCTATACATTTAGTAAACTATCATCTTGAATGTTTATCGGGCTTCTTTTGTAACCCGCCATTGGGCTGACCCGGTCCCTCCTGGGCGGGTCATACTGGTAGTAATATCCCCAACATTAGGCCCCAGGTTGACTTTGAACTTTGTTCATAGTCAATCTTCAATACTTAGGTGGAATCCATCCTCTGTCTGAAAACTTCTGTAACCCGCCGTGACATTATCTTGTGAAAACACAAAAAACTTTCATGACATCATCTTCCAACGGATCTTTCATTTTTAATGCCTTCTGAGAATCGAGGCGTCCGTGTAGTTGGATAATCATCACTTGGGTCTCCTTGATTTTCGCGCCCGCCTGTTCGTGCACCTCCTTATAAATAGGTATCCCTTAGGTCTTTTTTCATTCTCCTCCTTGGGTCGTCTTCTTCCTCTCACTGCTTTGCTGCTGCTCGAGCTCTGCCACCGCCGCCGCAGATCTCCTCGTCTCCACCTCAGGCCGCTGCATCGACCTGACTTGTCCAGAGAATCGCGACGAACCTCCGTAGCGATTCCGCACCCGTAAGTCTCGCCTTCTCAATCTTTTTAGATCTGCATTAGGGCTTTGCGAGTTTGTCGGTGTTCTTCATCGTTCTTCGTGAACTTTCCTGGTAGTTCTTCCTCCGGGGCCTCTTAGGGATCCAAAAAGGAAATACACTTCGCGCGCCAGTTGTTTGGCATCAATTTTGATAGCCATAGATCCCTTTTTCTCTATATAGATCTTTCGTTATTACTGATGAACTCATCTGTACTAGATATTTAGGTCTGGAATATTTTCTTTTCAGAATAGCCATTTGATCCAAAATAATCATGACAACTTGGTAAAACGTGTTTATGCCAACACTTAGCTGAGTCTTCTTTCTGAAAAAAATCTGTAGTCATGGCGGCTTACCGTGCTGGCTTTCTTTTCCCTATATGTCATTAGCCCTTAGTTAAACCGCCATCACTTGTTATAGAACTGACCGTAGACTGAATCGACATGTTGTTATTTATTTTTCAGTTCTCTGCACATCATGCCGTCAAAGACACCCACCGTCTGTAACTGGGTCCCTTCATCCATAACCGAGGAACGGTTAAAAGAGTTCTTCATCGTTGGGTTTCTGCCTTCAAAGAATGTTATGTCTTATCGTGCTCCTGGCCCGGAGGAAGAACGCCCCAATCCAAAAGACGGAGAAGTGATTGTCTTTACTGACCACATGAACCGTGGCTTCTCACCGCCCGGTTCAAAAATTCTTCAGAGAGGTCCTTCATTTTTTCAAACTCCACCCTCAGGACCTTGGACCCAATTCCATTTCCAACATTTGCAGCTTCCAAGTACTCTGTGAGGTGTATCTTCAGCAAGAGCCCACCGTAGAGATGTTTAGGGAGTACTTTTATGTGAATCGGCAGAACGAATGCACCAATGGTCCTAGCTTAGAACTTGGAGGCATCTCAATTCAGCGCCATCAGGGTGCTGTTTTCCCTCTTATCGTCTTACCAAGTCACCCGAAGGACTGGAACCAAACTTGGTTTTATTGTCAGGATATTTCTTCAGCAAGCAAGAAGCCTCTGCCAGGTTACCGCCCCGGTCGTCTTGACTCCAAATTCACCCTTCCGGATAAGCTCACCGTTGCTGAACGCAAGAGACTACTTCCCTCCATCAGAAGAATCAATGCTTTGTTGGGCAATGGTTTAACCGGAGTAGATCTGACCCGCTGCTGGATCTCATGGCGGGTTATTCCATTAGGCCGTCGATCCAAACTGATGTATGAATATGACGGAAGCCCGGACAACTCTCTTCGTCACAGCCCAGTTGAACTCACCGAAGAAGACATTGTTTCAAAGTCAACCCTTTTGGTAAATGGGAAATATGAAGATTGCAGTATTGTTGGGTTAAATCCCTTCTGCCAGCTTAACCCGGTGCCAGAAGTAAGTACATTCTGATCTCTTTTTCTTTGTGTTTTGCCCAGCTATTATTATTTTAACACTGATCTTTCTTCTTGTCTTTGCAGGCCAATTCCGACTTTTGGAAGGTGAAATATGACCAAGAAGCTGCCAAGAAGGCGAAAGCCGTTGCCATGAACACCAATAAGACGACCCGGAAATCAAAGAGGAAGAAAAAAACCACTGTTGAAGATTTAATGAAGCTTGATGACACATCTGACTCGGAGGTAGCCCTTGATTCCCTTGGCCAATTTTTAACAATCTTATTGACACTGATCCTTACCAGGATGACACTGGGGCCAGTCAGGCCGGGGAAGCAGAGGTAACTATCATTTCCTCCGACTCAGAGCCCTTACCAAGACACAAAGTTCGATGAGTGATTCGTAAAGTAAGGTTTTCTAACCCCTTAGCTCACTTGGATCCCAACTTTCATTTGAAAAAGCAGCAACATGAAAGCCGCTGTGAAGCTGAGATTGAAGATGAACCGGCTGTCGACCTTCAACAGACCCCTCGGAAACGCTCGAACGAGGTTTACTTTTACTGTCCTTAACTTGTATTAACAAATCCTTCTCATTTTATTCCTTTTAACTCCTTTCTTTTACCTTTTCAGGAGGTGTCTCGTTCTTCGGGAGACTCATCACAAACACAATTTCCGGCTTTCAAGACTACTCCTGGGTAATCAGAAATCCTCTTTTCCTCCGGGTTGATCAATTGTATCTTAATACTGACTATCATGTAATATATATTTTTTCTTTAGCGGCCAGGCTAAATCCAAGAAGGCAAAGGTAACAAAACCGGCGGAAGACCCGTCAGTACTAGCATCTGAGCTGGCTAGGCCGCCTTCTCCATTATCTGCCGCCCCAGAAGACCCGCCTATTATCAATGAAGCAAATCCTTCAGAGCCGTCCCTTGACAAAGCCACTATGAACCCTTCCACAGTTGGACCGTCAAGCTCAACTGATCCGCCATCTCCACGTGTTCAAGATGTTCAAATTACTAGGAGCCTCTTTGTTGAGCCGGGGAACCCAACGGTGTTGGCTCGGTGCACAGCTAAGCAAGAAGCATTGGAGAGGCAGAAGGTTCGCTTTGATGTTGCCAACTACGACCGTCTTAATGCCAGTGATATCTTATCCGACTATCTCAGTCATGTACACTCCAGTCATGAGTCTGAGATCGAGATGGTCAAGCAGCTTCAGTTAAAATATGAGGTACGTTGTTTCCGTTTTACCAATATTCCTTCAGCCCCCAAGTCTGTAGATTATGAGAGAAATGGAATAACTTGTAGACTTAAAATATAGGCCGAGACCTTTACCTCTAAATCTTTGCCTGATATTGATAGAACAAGACTTCACCCATAGTCCCCAAGGACCGGTTTATTTTGATCATTAATGAATCGATACTTAAAACCATCTACAAAGTACTTAACATTCCGGTTTATCCTTGATAAACTTGCTGAACTGCGTACATTAGCCCCCAAGTGCCAAGTGCTGTTACTTAGTAAAGGAGTTGGGACTTCAAATATGTTGGTAGAGTCGTAAAAAATTGATTTGGCATACATTAGCCCCCAAGTGCCAAGTGGTTTATTCGTAAAGTACTTGGGACTTGAATCTTGAATTTGGATGCTGGAATTTAAAACCAAGTCGACTTATCTGAATGTTTCACAGAATGCCTTGTCTGAACTAAACTCTCAACTGAATGGCGCAAAGACCCGGCTAGCGAGTCAGGAGTCAGAAATCAAGTCTTCCACCTCCAAACTGCAAACAAGCCTTTTTGAAACAGAGAATTTGAAGACCAGCTTTGCTGCCAAATAGAAAACTTGGGAAGATGAGAAAACACTTCTGACCCAACGAGCTGAGACAGCCGAAACAACTCTGAAAGAAATATCAACCGAACTGAACGGTTTAAAGGGCCGGGTGTCTTAGATGGTCGCTGCTATCTTTGGTAAGCTGCCTTGTTTTGACCTTTCGTGTATTTTATGCCAAACCGGAGTATAATCTGCCCACTGACTCTGTTAAATATATGCAGGTCCGCGAAGCAAAAATCTGAGCCAAGACCCGTTGATTAAACTGAAGGCCGTATACACCTTGGTTGAACAATTGTACATTGGTGCACAACGGGCTCTGGTCGCTATCTCTCGTGCAAATCAAGGACCCAACCGGCTTAGTGATGTCCTGAAGAAGCTGTCCATCCTTCCAGCGAGATTCCAAGAAGTAAAACGCTCCTGCGCGCGAGCCGGAGCTTTGACTGCCCTAAGCCGCTCCAAGGCTTGGGTGCCAGACCTAGACCAGGCAGACGTGGCAAGAGGTTATCGTACTGTGAAGGAGGACGGGTCTCCGTTTGATCAGGATGATTTCATAGCGTGTGTGCGTGAAGTCCGGCCTCATGCGACTAGTCTTGGAGAAGACACCAATGTTGACAAGTACCAGCCGGGTTTTGATAATGAAAATAAGAAGATGGCCACTCCTTCATACAAAGTAGCAGACCTGATCCCACCTGTAAGAGAAGATACCTTTGCTCCGGGAATTGACCCGGTCGGCCTGATTGACGACAAAGCCGAATTTGTCGCCATGAACGACTTTGATTGGTCAAAATCCAACTTCCAGCAAACAAAAGGTGGTGAACCAGCTAGGGAGGGACAATGATCATCTTCATAGTCTTATAAAGCCTTGTAATAACTTTAGTTGCTAAAACACCGCATGTTTGCTTATGCCATCGTGCATAAAATACTTCTATGTGAATCGGCTTCCAGATGTTAATGTATGCATTATTTAATGTTTGTATCTGCAATGGTTGAACTCTGTTCCTGTGAATACAAGGAAAAGACTAGCAAGGCAGTTTAGAACCAACTAGGCTTAAACACCTAATGTACAACCCATAAATTTACCTCAATAAGAAAAACAGAGACAAATGTAAATAAAGGATAAGGTTTAATACTAACTCCTGAGTTAACGCAGCAGGTAAGCGCGTATAAGTAAAAACCATACCTTATCCTTGTTGATCCTTAGATCGCCAGTTTAAATAACCCGGGTGATGAAAAGTTAATACTCCTTCAATACTCAAAGATCATCATATCTTAGTAGCTCGTACCTTTGGATCCTTGAACCACCGTCTTGAATAGGCCGGGCGGCTGTGTTGTCCAATAATTGAGCCGGCGAAGGAAACCAGGCTATCTTATTGGTAATATTGAAAACAACAAAAACTCAAAGGCAAGCAACAGATAATAAGCATAATTTTAACTCTATATTCAAAAGGTTGGGGGTTTCTGATTCGAATACAACCAGTAAACCGGACCAAAGGGGTTAAGATAAGGTTCGAATACGACCATATAGCCCCAGTGGCTTTGGCGTTGCGCCGATCAAGAGGGTACCGACATCTATGTTCTCTTTGGTTCGAATACGACCTATGTTTGAACAGGAAGCCCCCAAATGACCTTGAGAGGTTTTTAACGACCCTGATTCGAATACGATCCAAGTCGGACTCAAAAGGGGTTAAGCTATGATTCGGATACGATCAAGAAGCCCCCAAGTGAGTTTGGCCTTGAGCCGATCAAGAGGGTTATGACAGCTATGTTCTCTTTGGCTCGAATACGACCTATGTTTGAACAGGAAGCCCCCAAGTGACCTTGATATTTGCAGCTAGATTCAAATACGATCATAAGCCGGCTAAAAAGGTTAAACTTGATTCAAATATGATCAGCTCCTTAATAGCATTTGTGAATACACTACAAAAAAATACACTTCCATGATGATACGTGTTTGTCACAGTAGGTCGCTTTTTTTTTCATGCATGTACATCCATGAAAAATTTATGACAGAATCAAGATAGTCATACCTGTGCTGTCGTAGAAGTATTCCATGACATTACCAAAATTATCATCACGGAAGTGTCCACTTCCATGATGATAAATCGCGCATCACAGAAGTGCTTTCGTCAAGGGTGACCGACACGTGGCGTCCACCGTAACAGAACGCCGTTAAGCTATCGGGTCGGGTTTTGGATCTGAAAACCCGTTAACAGCCCCGACCAATGGGAAATTTCCACGTGTAAAATTCTTATTGGCCGGACGAAACACGTGTGAGCTCGTCAGTGGGTCAGATAGGCGCCTATGATACGTCGACACGTGGCACGGCCCAACAGAGGCCCATTCCTGTGAAAAGGCCAACCCGTTTGACTTGGTCAAAAGCTGGCGGCCCGGCCCATGGAAAGCATGTTAACGGCCTGTTTGCATATAGCCCATTTACAGCCCGCTAACCCAAGGCCCGATACGCCCTATCCGAATTAGGCCCAGTAGCGCCATCTGGGCCATCCAATATGATTCCAGCCCGTTTTCACTTCTGGCCCATGTATGGCCCATGACGTCTTTCGACCCATATGAGGCCCTATGTAACTCTTGGCCTATTAACGGCCCGTGGTGAAACTGGCCCGTAATGAACAGTGTATCACTTTACACCCATTAACGGCCTGTGGTGAAACTGGCCAATGAACAATGTATCACTTTATACCCATTAACGGCCCGTTATTCCGTTGGGCCGTTTCCAGCCCATGTTATCTTTCGGCCTTCTCAGAGCCCATTTATTCTTGGGCTCATTTCCAGCATTCGTTTACTTACGGCCCGTTACTGTCATTTTCTGCTTGTGGGCCAAATTCAGCCCGTGGTTACAGTCGGCCCGTTTGTGGTCCGTTAATACGTTGGGCCGTTTTCATAGCGTCATCAAATACGGCCTATTAACGATGGCCCATTACGGTCGGCCCGTGAACGGACGATTCCAACTCTAGACCGTTTACGGCCATAATGCGGCCTGTTATTGGCCCATGTTTGGCCAATCGATCATACGACCCGTATAAGGCCCATTGATGATACGGCCCGTAGAAGGCCTACTGTTTCTACGACCCGTAAAAGGCCCACTGTTTCTACGGCCCGTAGGAGGCCCAGTGTCACTACAGTAAATATTAGCCCATGGTTATTGTGGCCTAATTTTAAAAAATAGGTTATTGCAGCCACTACTTAACCACGGAAAAAGAACTGCAATGACTACAAGAAAACAAATAAACAAGACAACAAGGAAATAAATAAGCAAGCATCTAACACTAGGCTATCACGGCTATTACACATATTACATCCACTGGGCATCAAAGTTCGCCACCAGTGCAAATATAGGGAACAAAGCGGCATATCATATACACTGGCTGTCAAAATTGGCCACCAGTGCAAATAAACGCGGCAGCAAAACAAGAGCATAACTGAAACAACTTCAGAAGAGCTCAAGAAACGTTATCCTGGGTATCCACCATGCTGGCAATAAGCTTAGAAAGCTGATTAGCTTTGTCCTGTTTGGCGCTAAAATCCTCCAACGCTTGCTGTTGCACCAGAAAGTATGCATCTGAATGCTCCAGGGACTTCCGCAGTCCTTCCGCTTCTTGTCGCAGCACAGCTGATCGATGTCTTTCAGCTTGTAGTTGAGACTCAAGAAACCAAACTGATTCAGACAGTGAGTTTGAATAGCTTGTGCAAGCGGTAGTGGCCAGTAACTCCAACAATAAACCAAGACAGGATGTGTCACTATCCTGAACCTTATCTTCATTACTTCCTTTACCGTTCCTTAATAAGGCACTCTTCCCCAATATTCTGTCAGCATTCTAAAAGAAGAAACAAGCAGACACATAACAAGTTTAGCATGTACTACTATATGAAACTCATTTCGGTGAACCAGTTCATTAGTAAGGTGGACTGGATTAAACTACCAAGTCTTCTATTGCCAAGTACTAATACATAATAAAAGCATCAAACAAACATGTATCTATGTCCTATGGTAGCAATGGAATCTTAAATTAGAACAGTTGTTCTTCAGGTTTAGGCACTTGTTCTACATGAACAGAGTACAGTAAAACGCAAGAATATAATACTTAAAAATAGAAAATGAGCTCATAGACCTTACCACATTCTTGGTTCGGGACCAGTACAGAACAAGGCGTTCCCAGTCATCGTCCAGTAAATGTGTCTTCAGGTAATTCCGATACTGCCACCAAGCATTCTTGAAGATAGCAGAGGTATTAGCACAGGTTACCTCATCCTGAGTTTCCAAATCGGTCCTTCTCTATAGAGAAAAATGGGAAAATTTGCTGTATTATAACCATCATGGAGGTAGGATGTATGGGACGAAGCAAAGTAATTGCCATGAATAACATTACTTACACATAACTCCTAGACAAACACCTGCAACTGGCATTTTCCTTCATCTTCAGTATAATATTTCCAAGATGGGAAGATACACACATATGATTTAACAACATCAAATGCGATAGATGCTAAACTACCACTAGCTGGTTGTGCTTCCTCCACAGGAATAGGCGTACTAACTGGTGGAGTTGGGGTTCGCCGTGATAGTACTGGCCTTTGGGCACTGGAGCTGCCTTACTAACTGCTCTTGTTTGGGAGCTCTGTGGTGGAGATGGTGCTGTGTCAACAGGAACTGGGTTACTATCGGCTGGGGTTGGGGTTAGATTGGGTGAAGCTGGTTCTTTGTCCATCGTAGTAGGGGTACAATCTGCGAGAGTTTGGGTTATGTGTGGTAGGGCTGGTTCTTGTGCATGTACAACCGGGGTGCTATCTCCATCAAGAGGTAGCACTGTTTTATTTGAAGACCGTGTTTTTAGTCCGCTAGATACTGGCACCACCTGCTCCAATTCAAATGGCTGATAAATAGGAAACATAGTTGAATGTACAGACATTGTATGAGAGACAGATGCAATAGATAGTGTGGAAAAAAGAGGGCATGAAATAGTTGACATGTATATTGTTTAACTAAAACGGATAGCATGACATAATTTCACATATATGATGTCTATCTGAACTGGATAGCATAGCATAACATAATTCAAAGATATGATGAATAACTAAACAGCATCGCATGACATAATTCACCTACATGTTATCTAAGTAATCATGATCGCATCATTTAATTCACATATGTGATTTATATGCTAAACAAAGGGCATTCGATATGATGTCTGAACTAAGAACATGGTGTTGAATATTGTGTATATGATGTCTAAACTATGCAATGCAAGACACTGTATGCATGATATGAACAGTATAACCGTGCCAAGTTAGAGCATACACCTCGGTGGGGGAATAGGACTGGTCATCTGTCTCTGAATCCATCTCTGAGGAGCTATCGGGACCCAACAAGAGATCTGCTTCGGCAGTTAGCACTGTCAGCTCTGAAGGCCTTGTTTTCACTCAAGATTTTTCCATCTCACACCCAAATGGCTGATTCACAGGAAGAGTAGTTTAATGTACAAACATTGTCGACAAATGGAAATGTAATGAAGAAAAGGAAGGGCAAGATATCATTCAAATATATGGTGCCTGGTTAAACAGGATGGCATTGCACATTTCACATATATTATGGCTGGCTAAAAGACATGAGACTGCATAATTCCCATATATGATATAGAAACTAAACATGTGGCATTACAGAACATGTCTAAA
Source organism: Triticum urartu (assembly GCF_056163025.1). Lineage (NCBI taxonomy): Eukaryota > Viridiplantae > Streptophyta > Magnoliopsida > Poales > Poaceae > Triticum > Triticum urartu. The sequence goes on from NC_141875.1 coordinate 454,435,675, forward strand.
CTAAGCAGATGACATATATGATGTCAAAAGTAGGCACTGCAAGGCAACATATGCATGATATGACTAACATCATCATGCCAAGGTAGAGCAAATACCTTGGGGGGTAAATAGGAGTGGGCAGCGGCGTCCGAATCCGCCTCAGAACAGATATCTTCCTCTGGATTACAATCTGGAGAGGGGTGGGGAGGGTTTGCCATTGAACTCACCATGGAGCGATGTCTGCATGACATTGTATTGCCGCGCAAAACTCTTCTCTTTTCTCTACATGTTCAGCATGACTGTGTACAATATCTGACATGCATACGAAAAAAATATGGTGAGATTATGTAAGGAGAGCATGCAGAAATTTAGAGTGATGGTAACAACCAGTGGATCGATGTTTTTCTGTTGAACCAAAATAGCTCTAATGGATTGACATGAATGTATAGTAATAAGTGATGCAACAAGTGTACAACCTCTTTGCCGTAGCCGTGTCGACCTCAGCATCATTGGGTTGGTCGCTGAAGCAGTTGAGGCAGAGGTGGCTGTCGGAGGTGTGGAGGAAGATCTTAGGAATCTGTAGACGGTGTCCAGGGCACGGCTCTGTTGTGATGGATCGTTCTGTCGTTGGAGCAGCTCCGGTGAGCCGTAAGACGTCAAGGCTGAAGCAGCACAAGACAGACATCATCAATCTCAAGTGGGATTCTAATAGCATTTCCAATAGATGATGTAAAATGGATGTAAAATTAACATCACCAAAAACCACCTGACTACAACAGATGAGGTAAAAACTGTTGACTCTGAACATAACTGTCGAAACTGAAATTTACCGTGGAATCTGAATGCTACTGTCGAAACTGAACACAATGGTAGCAGAGAGGCACTTAACATGTAGTTTAGGGAGGGCCTGCAGTTCATCTTCAACCTGCACCCCCTGAGCCGCCAGCCACCACCGGCCGAACCGCCGGCCCCAGCGCCGCCTCGCCGCCCCGAAACAACTCGCCACCGCCGCCCCGACCAGCCCTCTAGGCCCCACGCCCCCACCCTGAACCCTAAGATAGATAGTGGGGTACCTCTCCGGCAAGCCCCCATCCCCGCTGCGGGTGGTTCTTCCTTAACTCCGGCGAGCCCCCCAACCCCTGAAAATCGACTGACCCAAAAGTCGATTCAGTCGACTGAAGTGTGGCTTAATCGGAGCAGAGCAGCAGCACGAGCGAGGGGGAGAGCAGCAGCAGCAGCTGGGCGAGCGAGCGATCGAGCGAGAGCCGGAGCAGCAGCAGCAGATCCGGCTGGTATGGACGCTGCCGCCGAAGGGGCCTCGCACTGGGGGAGTGCCGCCGTGGAGATGTCGCCCGCGGCGCCGGCTTCAAGGTAGCCGCTCCATGGGGGTGCGGGATGGAGCACCGTCGGCACCGGGAGGTCGAGTTAAGGAGAAGATGCGATGCGATGAGTGTACAACCTCTTTGGTGGCGCCGAGTAGGCCTCGGCTTCGTCCGAGGAGTCGGTGAGGATGCTGCGGTTCCGGTGGAGCAGGTTAAGGCGGCGCTGCGGGGATGGAGCAGCCGCGATAGACGAGGCGATCGTCGGAGCAGCTCCTTGGAGGTGGAGGACGGGGCGGCTGAACCGGCGGGACGGTGAGATGGACGACGGATCCTCATCCGGGGAGGTGGACGAGGGACGTCGAGCTGTTGCGGTGGACGACGTCATCGGGGAAGAGTCTCCGGCTGGGCAATGGTGACGTGGCGGACGGAGGAGGGTGGGGTTTCGCGGCTGGAGCGGAGAGGTTATGGCGGCCTGGGATTTCGAATGGCGAAAAGGGGGTGATGGGAGGGGGTGAAGCATGACTTAGGAACGCGCTTGTCCAAAATGTAGGGTGTGTTACAAAAGTACCCCCACCGATTTGAACTAGCGGCGCTTTCGGCTCAGGGTTAGAAGGGGGATTTCGCGTGTCGGGATTTGTCAGCTGGAGGGAGTTTTCGTGCGTGTTGTAATTTCGGGATAGCAAGGCACGGGTTGTGAAGGCGCCAGTTTTGGGAGCACGATATCTGAATTTTCGGGATATAACAAGACGCGGGTTGAATTTCAGGGACAAGCCTAACGTGTCGTAATATTGTACTTGTACGTACCAAATCAATTCGCACTTCCCTCAACCAAAAAGAAAACGAAAAAAATAAAACTATTCACACCACACAAAGAGAGAGTCTTGCCCCGTTTTACTATACAAATGCTATTCAAAGCTACTCCCTCCTTCCATCTATATAGGGCCTAATGCGTTTTTCGATGCTAACTTTGACCAAATATTAGAGCAATGATATGTGACATGCAACTTACACAAAGCACACCATTAAATTCGTCTGTGAAAGGTTCTTTCAATGATATAATTTTCACATTGTGCATGTCATGTACTATTAATCTTGTCAATAGTCAAAGGCGGTCTTAAAAATCTCATTACGCCCTATGTAGATGGAAGGAGGGAGTATGAATCCATGTTATGTCCGATTAAATTTTTTCGCTTGCTGTATAATGCATGTAACCTACTCATACCAACATTTTAGTGCATTCCAAATGTCTATACTACTGCTGTAATTTGAACTAAATTTGAATTCGTTTCTCTATTTCAATAAGAATCTACAATCATGATTGTTGCCAACTTCAACCATCAAAGTTTCCTTGCTATCCGCGAGATATAAATCAGACGGCCTATAATGCAGGATGGCAGGCACACCATCATCAACAACTCCGTTTTTTATAAGAGTAGATATAAAATATATTAAATGTAGTATACCATGTTCATAACCACACCATGTTTATCACCGTTATATATATTCACACATCCATCAGTTTTAAACACTATGATAAATTCTTCAAATATCCGAATTCGCTTTTTATAATGAAGTATATGTGATCTCTATTCGTATTTTACACCCACACAACCCTCTTATCTTTGTAGCTAGCGCTAACTTTCTCTTGTGCATGCACCCTCCCTCAGCATTCTCTAGCTCCATCGCTTAAATTCGTGTTTTCACTTTAGGTCATTCACCCATGGTGTGTGTAGGCCCCCCAGCTCCTTTACGGCACACATCGATCGATATGCCTCTCTAGCCAGGTGTGCCTAGCACAAACACAAGCTTCCCCTCTTCTCTTGTCACCGTCCATGCCTCACTCCCACCACTCTTTTCATCGTTCTTGAACTCACACACTCCTTCCCCTCGATATAGTATGCCTCTCGTACCACCTCCTACATGCATCCCTATCTCTCTATCCTTCTCCTCGTGCCTCATTTGCTTCTAACACACACATGCATGTATACCGATCGATCTCCCAACATATACCTGGATCGACTTTAACTACCCCCCCATCGATCGATGTACCTCACAAGTTATGTCTCTCCTTTCTCTTACAAAGGGCGATTGATCTTCCTATGTAGTTACGTCTGCTTACCACAGCCACATCGTCCCCCTCATCATTCGTGCATGCCTCCTAACCCGTCTCTCACTCGCACGTGCACAGACAACAAGCAGCCATCTCCTCTCTTATTGATATTGCGGGCATGCCCTCCGTTTTCTAGCAAGCCTATCCCACCATTTGTTAGAAGAAACTCCACTACCACCCCCTCCAATACTCTAGCTCTGTCTCTCTCTCCCAACCTTATTCATCTCCTGCACATATGCATGGATGCCGATCGATCTCCCTTAATACATGAGGCAGATCGATCTCCTTAATACATGAGGTAGGCCTCTCTCCTCCTCCACACATATACCAGCCATTGTACCTCTATAGTTAATTGGGCTTCCCTCTTCCCCCACCACACACCGATAGTCGAGCGCTGCAGGTAGGTATCCATGCCACAGAGACAAACTGCACATGTCCCATCTCACATTCCAGTAGGCCGGCCACTCTATATCTTTGACGTGGGCACACAGAAATTCGATGGCACTCTTTATCGATCGCGCGCACGCACACACACATACACACATCATTCCTCTCTTCGATTCTATAGACACCTCAAGCCGATGATACCTCCACTCTCTTCTCGTGGATCGCCCCCTCTATATATATGTTATATCCATGACTCTATTTCACACACATTGCATATGTTAAATTTTTTGATTAACCAACCAAAAAACACTCAAGAACCCACACACTATATCTCTCTAGGTTTGTATCTCTCTCACACAACCTCACGTAGGTGGTGTACGTATCCAAGAAGAGAATAGGTGCACCGTGCACGTACTCACGCTTCGTGCCCAGCCACACCCGCGCGGGTACACGGTGGAGCTCATTTCTTTATGAAATGGCAGCCCACGTGCTAATTTGAACGCCTGTAGTGGTTGTTTACCTAGGGAGGTCGTGTACCACGCATGCACGAAACAAAGTTCGACTTGACGCATTGCCGCGTTATTTTTAAATAAAGTTATAGCGCTCAATGGCATGTACACAGAATATAAAATGATTTTTATGGAGGAAAACGTAGTCCGCTCTTCAGAGTATCTCACACAAGGCTCCGGTGGCCTCTCTCTCTCACCGTTGGTCACTGATCCGGCCGCATCCCGTTCGCCGGGGGAAAGGGAGTGCGGTGGTCTCTCTCTCTCTCACCGTTGGTCACTGATCTGGCCGCATCCCGTCCGCCGGGGGAAAGGGAGTGCGGTGGCCTCTCTCTCTCACCGTTGGTCACTGATCCAGCCGCATCTCGTCCGCCGGGGGAAAGGGAGTGCGGTGGCCTCTCTCTCTCACCATTGGTCACTGATTCGGCCGCATCCCTTCCGCCGGGGAAAGGAAGGAAGTGCATCGTTTGTCCGTTCGACGTTGCCGAGGCAGCACGTCCCGATCTGCGGTACATGCCGTTCTCTCTGACCAAGCTCCGGCGCGGCAGGGCCTACGCCACCTGCTCGCAGATTCCGCCCGCCGCCGCTCACCTAGTTACATCCCGACGACCTCCAGGTATCCCCTCCGGCCTTGCTCCACTGCCCGTTTTCCTACGTCGCTGCATGTGGATCTTCCATGGTTCTTTGCCCAAAACGTAGCTCGTCCGGCGTACTTTCCATATTGCATTCTCGTCCTCACACCGTTTTAGACAAACACAACCGTGTTGTTATATTCCCTTAGGACAAGGAATATGCTTCTTTTTTGTCGTCGCATGTGTCATCAACTGTTATTGGCTAGTAATTGTTTCCTTTCTACCTCTTTTTTGCAAACAGGGCTATCCATTTCACCTCGTTGCTATTGCGACCTTTTGGTGAACTGCACAAATCACTTTTTTCTTAAGAGTGTTTTGTGCAGTTGTACTAAAATGTCAAACGGGTAACGTCTCTACATTTCAGTGCGACTGCACAAAGGGAGATTGGTTTTTCTCTATCCTCCTCATCCAACTCTGAGTCTAATCTTCTCCAACTAGTTAGTCTTAAGAGAGACCGCAAAGGTGACCGGCTTCTATTTGTGTGTTTATTGTTTCATCAGCAGTCCTGTATTATCGTAATCACACTTGATATCTTTGGAACAGGGACGCTCAGCTCTATTTTAGTGGCACTGCACAAAATGATCGGAATGTTGCATGATCCAGACAGCTACTTTTTTTCTCAACATGCCTTGTTGATTTAGACAGAGCTGGGGGGACGTTGCTGCCAATGAAAGCATGGATAAATTTTAATTTAACACCTTCTCACAACTTTGTCTTCAGTTGTGATGTAATTATTAGCTCTGATCTGCTAATAATTGACATGCATTAGCAAGTTAGTTTTTTATTGTTTCCGAAAGAGCATCGATGGCAAGACACGCGAAACAAAAGCTGAAAGCTCACACCATTGTACAATTTCATGTCACTGGAAAATTATTTGTATAGTACGTCAATTATGTAAACAAATGATGGAAGCTTGATAGCATTGCCAGAAGCCTCTTCATCATCCGGGTCCATGTGCCATGCACGAAATTATACTCCTTTGTTCGTAAATATTTGTCTTTTTACAAATTTTAAACGGGCATATTTTAGAGTGTAGATTCACTCATTTTGCTTCGTATGTGTACTCCCTCCGTTCCTAAATATTCTATTCGTCTTAACAGAGATTTCAACATATTTTAGAAAGACAAATACTCCGGAGTATATTTAAGAACCGAGGGGGTAGTGCACAACCGCATGGGAGACTCAGCCCGGTCGTTGCGCCGCATTAATTGTGAGTAATGAGCAGTCAAATCATAAGCCCCACCTTTCCCACTGTAAGTTGCTTTGAAGAAGCAACCATCAATACGCTCTTCTTTGAATCCGCTCATACTACTCCATCTGTCACTGTTTATACAGCACGCTTCAGAAAAAAGAAAAAAAATCTGTGGGACCAAGGCGACTAGCGATCGGCCTGAAAAATAGCATTGGTAGTTATAGCACGGCATCTATTACTAGAGAGAATAATGCGTACACACATGCATGCAGTGCTTCCACCCCGGGTACACACATGCATGCACTCCGTAGTAGTACAGTACATGGAGAGAAAATTGTGGACTTGATTGCGGTTACCATGCCCTAATTAATTGAGCATTAAACCAAACGCGTCTAAAGTCTCTCTGGTGGTGGAAATGCATTGAGAGAAATGCATCATAATAAAGCGCGCCCTGTAAACTGTGACGGAGGGTGGAGTAGTATGAAGGTGCAAAACCAAGTACGCGTACTAGTACTGCGCTTGGCTCTTCACCCCTTCGTGAAGTCGAACAATGATGGTACTCCGCATGTTGGGTACTACAGTGTATGCCTCTGACAATCTGACACCGAATGGACTAATGCATGTCCACCGAGGGTAGGTTGCATTAGTCAAAAGGCGTAAGCGAGCTTCACCTTGTCCTGCAAGCTTCTCCTTGTTCTGCGAGTTGACGCTACACACCAAAAAGTAGTGCTAGTCCATACTCCCTCCTTTCCGGTTAATATGGCTTAATCTTTTTTGCGGGTAAATGAGAGAGCTTTATTCATATATAAGCATTCTTAGGACGATCAGCCAAGACACTGGTCACTAGGAAGCCAAAAAAATAAGTAGGAAGCGAGGTGTTTCATCAAGCCAACTCTCGGCCACATTCAAAGTGCAGCAAGCATGGTTCGCACGAAGATGCGACGCAAGGTTTGCTGATCTGTTTACATGCTGAATAACCAAAAAAGAGGAAATATTACTGAGCGCTACTATTTGTAACAAGATATGAGCCAGAATTAATCGAGAATTGTGGCGAGTGTTCCATGCAATCAACTTCCATTATCACATGCGAGAACCCTCGAAGAGAACCAAATGTGTTGAAGATTACTTTATCACATTTTAAAATTATAATAAGAGTGCAGACGCTCCTCCATCCGGTTCCTAGTAGTATACTGTAGTATGCTTCTGGCAATCTTACACCGAATTAACTGTTGCACGTCCACCGCCTAAGCGAGGAGAGCTTGCATTAGTCAAAAGTTTCTCCTTGTCCTGCAAGCCACCGCGCGCAAGCTTCTCCCGTCCTGCAACCTTCTCCTCGTTCGGCAAGTTGACGGGACACAACAAAGTAATTCTAGTCCATGCTGCCTCCTCTCCGGTTAACATGGCTTAATTTCAAATGAGATAAATACACTGTCTGTCACTGTATATTTGTAAAAATACGGTCAGTGGACTTCATAATATGCTCATTGCGCTCAATATACATATATATATTTTCCGGTGTTTATACGGTCACTAGCTCACCCTGACTGAGTATGTGTGTGCATGCACGTGTAGGTTGAGCACTTGAGCATCACCGTGTGTGTTTCGTCGTGTGCTCAGACATGCATGTATTAGGGCATCGCGCGCGTTTTTGCGTCCATGTGTACGTGTGACTGTTGCATACACGTAGGGGGAGTATGTGTAGGGGCCACTAAGGAGCAGTTAAATCACACAGTAAGTTAGTCGGAAGAAGCAACCATCATTTCACTCTTGAATGACACATACGCAATATAAAATGGTTGATATGGAGAGAAAAAGAAAACCACTATATATACACTAGCAGGAGCCTAAGCTACAAGCCTGCTTGCTTAGGTTGCTCTCTTCACAAGCATAGAACGACAGGCCTGATCCCGCAGCTGGGGGAAGGGAACAATGTTCTACGTAGACGCGGTCAACATCGGCGAGGGAGAAAACCCACAGTCGGTGCGTCCCAATCGGGGGTCACCGCGGTATGGGCCGATGCCGCGTCCCAGCCGCCCTTCTAGCTACAGCCCGACGTCCTAGGTAGTCCATTTTCCTTTTTGAGCCGGCTTGCTCCACTGCCGTAGCTCCATCTCCATGTCGATCTTTCTCTACTTCTATCGGCTTCTACTTGTGATGAGTTTATGTCTCATGAACTAGTGCCAGTACTATTATTCTAATCACACTTCTTCAATATCTTTGCCATCAGGGATGCTCAGGTCGATTTTAGTGGAACTGCACAAAAGAATCGTATGATCCGAGGGTGCCAACCGTCTTTCCTTCGTCAGGTTCTACCCAGCCAGGAAATTAAATCATGTTTAGGGTTTAGGGTTTAAGTTGTAGTGACCCCATCAGTAATTTTTCTTTCGTACACACTCTCACAACTTTTTTCTTTAGTTGTGAAGTAAATATTGGCTATGATCTGTGAATCATTGAGATGCATCAGCATGCGTGTTAGTTTTCCTTTGTATTTGATGGAATGTTGTAACGGGGCAACCTTGGAATAGGAATGAAAATGGAGTGGAAAAGTTTCCGTTTTTCTGGAGAAAAAGTGGAAACGGAGAGAAACCAACGTTTCGTTTTGTTGGATCGCGCCATCAAGCAAAACCAACATTTAAATCACGTCTGTCGTGTTCGTGTCTCACACGGTCGCTCGGCATGCCACTCACCGCAAACCGAGTAGTATACCATAACTTTCCCGCCTGCTTGTCGATGGATCGCGCCATGGAGTACTAGCACTATTGGAAGAGATTGACGAGTTGGGGGAGGACAGCTAGCTGTAGCACGGACTCCCAAGAACTTTTTACATGCATGTTGTAGCCGGCTATTGCGACCTTTGAACGCGGAGCAGCCGCGTGCACCCGGAAGTGGCGCGGGCGACGCTCTCTCGGCCGGTGTGCCGCTTCAATGTCGGCACCAGCGAGTCTGCTCTGGCCGGGCATGAATGCGGCACTGACCGTTTCGGGCGGGAAGCACGCGCGGGTGATGAAGAGGGTTTGGGTTGGTCAGGACAGGCCGTGGCAGCGGTCCGGACGTGCGCAAACAAGAGATGTTGTACGTTAATATTGCTGCGTATATAATTAACAACGTAAATAATGTGCCAGTTGGACAAATATGATTGGAGATGGAGATATATAAGCGGGAGCCTCAGCGCTTGTTCGCTAGGGTTTGCACTCTCCACACGCTCGCTGCACTACATATATGTTACACGCTAGAGGCTCAACGTTCATTTGCTAGGGTTTGCTATATTCACAGTCTCTCACCCTCTCTTCACCAGATCTAAACAAGATTGCGTTGGCCTCTTGTCTCTCTCCCCCCTCACAGCTGGTGAAGGAGGCGTCTGTATCCCGTCGCACCGGGAAGGGGAGGAGGTGCAGCGTTCACTCTATCGCCTTCGGCGAGGGAGGCAATCCACTGCCGGCTGCGCTGTTCTCTTTCACCCAGCGCCTGTGCGGGAGGGCCACCGACCACTTCTTCCTTGCTGCCGTACGTAGTGTGGGCAGATCCGGCCTCCCGCCGCACGCCTTGCCACATCCCGACGACCCTAAGGTATAAGTTTCTTTGAAACCGTCATTGCTCTAGCTGCATGTGGATCTTTTTCGATCTGTAGTCGAATCTAGGTCTTGGTTCAAAGAGGAAATAAGGGTGCGGTGGGCTGGAGCAAGAATCTAGGACATGGTTCAATGAGGAAAGGAGGGGCGGAAAGTAGTATAGACTGGCTATCCAGCCGCTTTGTAGGTCGAAAAGGGAAAAGGGGGGTAACCCAGTACACACATCTGAAAGGAACCGATCTCTTTGTTGAAAAGGGAAAGAAACTGGGGGGTCGGGTAGTTTGTGCACGACTAGATTTGCTGCCCTCACATAGGAAGAAGGTTCAAAGAGAACAAATATGGGACCAGCGCATATATGCTGCTTGGCTACATACTCTGCATCACCCATTTATACGTGTGGACGCACATGGTGCTGGCATGTCCCATGCAGCTATTTTGCTGTTGTTAATCTAAGAATGCCGCCGGAAAATTGAAGCAATGCCACTGTTAAAAGTAAATTACATTTTTAAACGAATGTTGTTTCAAGAGAATGTCTCTGTTAATATGAATCAATGCAACCGTTTTAAATAAATGATGAATTGAAGCTGTTGTATTGCTGTCTTTTCCCATTAAGTAGTGAACAAAAATGGGACCAACCCAGACATGATGCTTGTTGCTTTGTTACAACAAATTCAGCATCACCCCCTTTATAAGCCAGTAATTGATGCCACTCTCAGAATTAACTACTGATCTGTTTTAAGAGAATTTCTCTGTTAATATGAATCAATGCAACCGTTTTAGAAATGCTACTGTCCTATACTTTGTTTTCCATCAATATAAGGTAGATGCTTCTTTTTGTGGCCGCATGTTTCATCCTCCTTTATTGGCTAGTAATTGTTTTCTTTTTTCCTCTTAAAACAGGGATATCTATTCAACTTGTTGCTATAGAAAACTTAAATGAGCAACTTTGCTTGATTTCAGTGCAACTGCACAAAACTTGATTGGATTTCCTATTCATGTTGGTAGATTCGTATTTTGGTCGTCTCATGAAAGGTTAGTACGGGCCTTCATCCACATGATTGTGCAGTGTGCTTTGAGATGCTGTGCTACTTGTATTGGTATTGTTTTAAATAAATGTTGAATTGAAGCTATTGTATTGCTATTGTGACATTTTGCTTCGCTACGCGAAACACTTTGCTTGATTTTAGTGCAACTACACAAAACGAGATTGGATTTCCTATTCGTGTTGGCAGATTCATATTTTATCGTTGTTGGTCTCATGAAAGGTCAGTACAGGCCTTCATCCAAATGATTGTGCAGTGTGCTTTGAGATGTTGTGCTACTTGTATTGGTACTGTTTTAAATAAATGTTGAATTGAAGCTATTGTATTGCTGTCTTTTCCCATTAAGTAGTGAACAAAAATGGGACCAACCCAGACATGATGCTTGTTGCTTTGTTACAACAAATTTAGCATCACCCCCTTTATAAGCTAGTAATTGATGCCACTCTCAGAATTAACTACTGAATCTTATTTCAAAACTGCAACACTTGTTAGGGATTGGCTGGATTACCATTTTTGTGGCCGCATGTTTCATCCTCCTTTATTGGCCAGTAATTGATTCCTTTTTTGCCTCAGTTAAAGCAGGGATATCTTTTCAACTTGTTACTATTGCGACATTTTGCTTCACTTAATTTTGGTGGAACTGCACAAAATGAGACCGGATTTCCATATATGTGTTGAGATCTCTATGAGATCTTCCTCACAAGTTGTTTCAAATCTTGGTCTTGAATGGTCAGTATCGACCTTCCTCCGAATTAACTACGGAATCTTAGTTCAAAACTGCAAACACTTGTTAGGGATCGGCAGGAGTACCATTTCTATGAGGGATCGGCCGGAGTACATGCTTAAGAAATGTATTGTTCAGATAATGTCTCTATTATTATATATCAGTTACAGACTTACAATGTTTTACAAATGGTACTATCCTGCTTTGTAGTTCTTTCTACATGTTTAACCAAGGTATTGTTAAGATAATGTCTCTGTTAAAATGAATCAGTCGCATTGTTTTAGGAACGATACTTTTCTGCTTTTTCGTTCTTTATACATCTTGAAACAAGGCATTGTTAAGATAATGTCTCAGTTAATATGAATGAATCACACTGATTGAGAATTGCTACTCTCCAGCTTTGTTTCCCATTAAGATAAGGTAGATCAGTAGATGTTTTTCTTCTGGGAGTACAAGTCATCAACCGTTATTTCTCAGTAATTGTTTCCCTTATACCTTTTGTTGCTTACAGGGATATCAAAATTAAAGCTCGGTTTTATTCCGACTTCGATTTTAGTTCAACTGCACAAAAGGAGCCAATGTGTCCAAGGCAAACTGCTGCATTACTGGGTCCAGTTGGTCGTTCCACTTTGCAAAAAGAAGCAGTCACTGTTTGCGCTACATTACAGAAGGAATGACCGAGAAGCTTTATAGAGTATTATTAGACACCGGTGACATGACTAGTCTGCAGAGACCATTGGCAATTTAACAACACGTGGAGTGCCTCCACGATCATAGGCATTACATATTTTGAATGGGAAAAGCTTGTCAAAGTTTAATCATTGATGTTAGCAAGAAGCGACAGGACTCCACGATCATAGGCATTACATATTTTGAATGGGAAAAGCTTGTCAAAGTTTAATCATTGATGTTAGCAAGAAGCGACAGGACTCCACGATCATAGGCATTACATATTTTGAATGGGAAAAGCTTGTCAAAGTTTAATCATTGATGTTAGCAAGAAGACGTTAGTTTAATATATTGGAATTGGAAAACTTTGTCAAAATTTGCTCATTGATGTTAGCCAGAAGCGTCAAGTGTTTTTTCCTATTCCTGTGTTCAGTTTAGAAGTAGGTAGTTACTCTGCTAAGATATTCCTGTGTTAAGAGTTTGTTCTGAATATTGTCTATGTAATGCCAGGCCTTGTGTTTGATTGCAAAGTTGAGCTTGGAATGTTGTGGCATGCGGCATCATGAGTTGTTCACCGTGCCTCCTGAGAATAATGCTTCGTATTGTTTTGCATGTCGATCTAATGCTAGTGATTTGCTTGTGAAGAAGATCATCCTCTTCTGTTGTTTCCGTGCTTAAGAAGTTCATCGTCTGATGTTTCATTCATAGCCTATGCGACAAGTCGGGTTGGTTAGACATGAAACCATATGATCTTCCGACCAACTCATGATATTAGGCCGTGATTGGATCGTCGTTTTCCAACCAAAACCGCTTGTAAAACTTATGCTTGTAAATTAAAGCAGATGGTCTCCGGCGAAGGCGCTTGGTTGGTCGATTTCGACTAGTAAAATATCGGAAGTACTTGACACACGATAAAAACGCTGAATGACACTCAGACGATTGCTAACCCAGCCGTTAGCTGTTGTTTCAGCCTTGCCCATGGATGGCATGATACGCACGTCGTGCATGTATCATCTGGTAATGTCGTCCATATAGCAGTGCTCGTAAAATATACACTGGTCTCTCAAATTACATGCGCAACCCGCCGGTTTTACTTACAGACCTCGGGTCCTCGGTTTCATTACGCCTGTATTTTACGCGTTGTTTTCGATGACGAGTAAATTACACTTGTATGTTAATACATGTTTGAAATAAACCAGAGCTCCCAAGCGCGGCCTTACCGTTTCATGCCGTCTCAGTTTCTCGAAGGTGCTCATAGGTGTCCGATGATCCTGGCTTCCTGAATGAGTAGCGAGCGCTATATCAGACCATCCGTAGGGCCCGCGAGGCCCTCTCTGTTGTCCTTCGAGTTGTTGCACTTGCCGTGGCGCCGAGCATTGTTAACATCGTCAACGAACATGAGGATTCAGGAGATGACTTTATTTTGACTGGATGACACTAGGGACCCACTAGGGCCATAACCGTACGTACGCAAATGCCTCCTTATTATGTAAAACTATATTTTTTTGCTTTCTCCTGGTTTCCTGACATCACGGTCCCACACCATTGTCAACCTATGTAGTCAATATAAACGAGAGAATTGCACAAGGTGCGGCCGACAGCTGGGACCAAGCAGCTCGAGCAGTATTGAGGAGAGCAGGGTATTAACTAGGCGGGCTGTGGCCCGTCTAGCCCAGGCTAGATACCCAGCCCAGATACTAATTTTTTCAAGAAGAAAATGGCTAGCCCAGCTATACGTCTTTTTGAGGAATACCCGCTGGGCTGCAAATCTTTCCTAGGAGGGATGCATTAGGCTTAACAGGAAAATGGGCTTTAAAAAATAATAAATGGGATGTAATTTATAAAAACTGGGCAGTAACTATTAAAAAAATGCACCAAAGACAAAATTAGTTTATGAAATATTATTTATGGATTTTGAAAATCATAAATTTTCATTGTTGCACATGCAATGTTTCGTTAGATTTTTACGTAATACAAATTTATATTTAATCTGACTAGAAATTTCGGGATAAAAATATTTCAGAGCCCATCAAAATGTGGGAAATTTTATTGAATTCTGTCTTCAATGGTTGGTTGAAATTATTAACCATTGTCCTAGCTAGAAAATGGGCTGTACTTTTAACAAACTGTAAATGGGCTGTTGTAAATTCCACTAGAATTCCAAAATGGGCTGTACATTCTTACAAAACGTAAATGGGCTATAAGTTCTCTGCCACACACTTGTGAGCCTACTAAGTGACGCGTCCCCTAAAAAAATAAGTTGACGCGTATGCAAGGCTTTGCCAACTTATTATAGTCAACACCCGGTTCTAGTAGTAGTGGCCGTTGGATGTCTATCCACCGGATGTCGTGCTTCTTCTTCAATTTCGGATATTCTTAGCTTCGGCCGCCCAAAAAATGATTCCTCCCCCTGACATCTGGGGTGCACCGTTTCGGAGGCTGACCTGTGGGCCTACTAAGTTGGAGCGTACCAAGGGCTTTTTCAACTTAGTCAATAATAAACGCTTCTAGCTTCAGTGACCGTACGATGTCCATCCAACGGTCGTAGTGCTTCCTCAACCTCTGGTGTTCTTGGTCCAGCCGCCCAAAGCAGCGCCGGTCGTGCCGCCTGCTCCTGCCTCCCGTGGCCGGCTGTGCTGCCACAGAGGCCTCACCGCCCCCATACTACTCCCACCGCTGGCCAGGCCATCCCTCCACTCACCCACACCCCCTGTTATTCTGCGGCGACGACAACCTCACACCGCAGCCGAACCAGTGAACCCTCGTACTCCTCTCCATGCGGGCTTCCACTGCTGCGTCTTCCCCGGCTCCGCATCGTCCCCTTCCTAGGCCTCACCGTCATCCAGACCACCGCCCTGGTGCTCTCGGCGCGGCGTGGTCAACGTGGTCAACGACCGACTTTCATTGGAAGAGTAATGTACGTGGAGAGGCTGACAGCTGGGTCCAGGCGGCCGCAAGGAAGTGCCTCCTTATTACGCGCGAAATAATTATTCCTCCACCTTACAGCAGGGACCCACCGGATGGGCCACCTTATTTCGCGAAAAAAAGTTGCCCCCCTGACTGCTCGGACCCACCGGACGGGCCAGCGTATTTCGCAAAAAAAAATGTTCCCCCCGCTGTCAGCTCGGACCCACCGGAAGTGCCTCCTTATTACGCACAAAAAAATGAATACTCCCCCTGCTAGCTGGGACCCACCATGGTGGGAGGCTGACTTGTGGGCCTACTAAGTTGACTGGGACGGGGGTCTTTGTCAACTTTAGTCAATATGAACGATTCTAGCTCTAGTGACCGTACGATGTGCATCCAACGGCCATAGTGCTTCTTCAACCTCTGGTCTTCTTGCTCCAGCCGCCCAAAGCAGCGCCGGTCGTGCCGCATGCTCCTGCCTCCTGTGGCCGGTTGTGATGCCGCGGAGGCCTCACCGCCCCGTACTACTCCCACCGTTGGCCAGGCCATCCCTCTACTCACCCACACTCCCTGTCATTCTGCGGCGGCGGCAGCCTCACACCGCAGCCGAACCAGTGAACCCTCATACTCCTCTCCGCGCGGGCTTCCACTACCGTGTCTTCCCCGGCTCCGCGTCGTCCCTTCCTAGGCCTCGCCGTCGTCCACTTCCCTGGTGCTCTCGGCGCGGCATGGTTAACGTGGTCAAGGAACGACTTCCATCGGATGTGGACTATACATGGAGAGGCTGACAGCTGGGTCCACGGCCGCAGCAAGGAAGTGCCTCCTTATTACGTGGAAAATATTGTTTCCTCCACCTGACAGCAGGGACCCACCAGACGGGCCACCGTATTTCGTGAAAAAATGTTTCCCCCCTGACTGCTGGGACCCACCAGCTACACCTTCGCACGCAAGGAAGTGCCTGACAGTCTGGACCCACCTAGTAGAAGCGTACGTAGCGTTGCAATTCTGGTCGCAAACGTGTACGTACATATATACTGGTGGATGTAGAGGTGCGCACGTGTCGTAGTAGAGGTGCGCACGTAGCATGTACACGTACGTACAGCGGCCAGGGTGCAAGAAAGAAAATACGGCCACGTATGTGTACATACAGGCGGGGTCTCGAACGCCTACTCGCACATACGTACGGCGAGGGCTCGTGTACATGGCTGGGTCGGAACGGAGAAACAGCGTCGTCGTCTTGTTCATGGGTTGGAACGGAATGCGTGGTCGTGTTCATCGGGAGGGCTTGGACAGAAGAGGCGATGGAAACGAGGCCTGGCGTACCGCACAACGGAGGAAACGGACCTCCTACTGTCGAAACGGGGGTCCTGTTGATCGGGAGGGGTGTGCCGTACCGCAAAACGGAGGAAACGGACCTCGTACGGTCGAAACGGGGGTCCTGTTGATCGGGAGGGGTGTGGCGTACCGCAAAACAGAGGAAACGGGCCTCCTACGGTCGAAACGGGGGTCCTGTTGATCGGGAGGGGTGTGGCGTACCGCAAAATGGAGGAAACGGACTTGTGTTGGAGCGCTACGGTCGAAACGGGGGTCCTGTTCATCGGGAGGGGTGTGGCGTACCGCAAAACGGGACTCCACGGGATACTGTTCATCTCCACCGTCGACCCCCTCCAGCCTCCACGAGCTACTGTTCATCCACCGTCGACCTCCTCCAGCCTCCACGGGCTCCTGCTCATCCAGCCTCCACCGCGCGCTACTCCACCGGCTACTGTTCAACCACCCCTCCACCGTCTACTGTTCATCCAGCCCTCCACACCACGGGGTCCTGTTCAACCACCCCTCCACGGGCACCCCCCACCGTCTACTGTTCATCCTGCCCTCCACACCACGGGGTCCTGTTCACCCACCCCTCCACGGGCACCCCTCCACCGTCTACTGTTCATCCAGCCCTCCACCACACCACGGGGTCCTGTTCATCCAGAGGCAACGCCACCGCTCACTGTTCATCCAAACCCCCCTGCAACGCTCACTGTTCATCCCATCGATCGGCTTCAGTTAGCAGCAGTAGCCAAGGAATCGCTCAATCGGGTTCAGTTAACAGCCATCGATCGATTGCTCGGGTTCAGTAACGCGTAGCCTGCAGTGCAATCGCTCGGGTTCAGTTAGAGCCCAACGCCTCGCTCGGGTTTAGGTAGAGCCAACGCCTCGCACACACGCACGTATGTGTACGAGAGAAACGCGCATCGCTCGGCCCCGACCTCCCACCGTAACCGGGAACTCCCCGAAATTTTCCTCGCCCTTGCTTCTACCACGGTTTTTTCCGTCATGGACGACCCAAAGAATGTCATGAAGCTGCGTCTCCGGCCCGCCCAGGACGAAAATCCCATTTTCTGTCATGATTTTTTGTCATAGAAGTAGTAGCCCACCACATCTATGATGATACCGGGTTTTGTCACAATTATCGTCATAGAAGTGTCATATGTATGACAGGAAAAAAATTCGCTCGGCCCAAAATGTCACGGATGTGTCTTTTTTTTGTAGTGATTAAAGATAATAAAGATGCATAGTCTTTGAAAAGAAAAGAGACCTATGGTCTTACTTTATTGCTTATCATTGTATATACAATGTGAACGTATGTACATGATGAGAGCCAGTAGCTCAGGTGTTGTACGGCCGAAGTTGAGCAATGTTCCATGGCCGGCGGGTCTCTTCCTCCAACTTACGTGAGTCTTTGTGCTCTCGAACGTCAATGTGGTAATATGACCCGTTGTTTAAATTCTTACTGACCACAAAAGGTCCTTCCCAAGGCGGGGATAGCTTGTGCGCATCTGATAGATCCTGGACGAGCTGGAGCACCAAGACGCCTTCCTGAAAAGTTCTGGACTTAACCCGGCGGCTATGATAACGATGTAGATCCTGTTGATAAATTGCTGACCGCGCCGCCGCTAGGTCTCTTTATTCGTCTAATAAGTCAAGTGCATCCTATCTGGCTTTTTCATTGTTAGCTTCAACATAAGCCGCCACACGGGGCGAGTCATGACGGATGTCACTGGGCAATACTGCTTCTGATCCATAAACCATGAAGAAGGGTGTGTAACCCGTAGATCTGTTGGGCGTAGTATTGATGCTCCATAATACTGAGGGTAACTCCTCTACCCAATAACCCGGCGTTAAAGGAACCATAAGCCGGCGTTTTAGCCCTTCCAGAATTTCCTGATTGGCTCTCTCGGCTTGACCATTAGATTGAGGATGAGCTACAGAAGAAACATCAAGCCGGATGTGCTCTCGCTGACAAAACTCTTCCATAGCCCCTTGGGACAGATTAGTGCCATTGTCTATGATAACACTATGTGGAAAATCGAAACGGAATATTACTGTTTTCATGAACTGAACCGCCGTGGCTGCATCACACTTACTCACAGGCTCTGCCTCAACCCACTTAGTAAACTTATCAACTGCCACTAAGAGATGTGTCTTTTTATCCTTAGACCTTTTGAAAGGTCCCACCATGTCAAGCCCCCAAACCACAAGCGGCCAAGTGATTGGAATCATCCGGATCTCTTCAGCCAGCACATGCACTCGTCGTGCAAATTTTTGACATCCGTCACATCTACTGACCAGATCTTCTGCATCAGCGTGAGCCGTCAACCAGTAAAAACCATGATGAAACGCCTTGGCCACTAAAGATTTTGACCCGGCGTGATGACCACAATCACCTTCATGGATCTCACGAAGGATTTCTTGACCTTCTTCGGGGGAAACACACCGTTGAAACGCTCCGGAAACACTGTGATGAAATAACTCTCCATCCAAAATCGTCATGGACTTAGATCGCCGGGTTATCTATCAAGCCAGAGTCTCATCCGCTGGCAACTCTCCCCGGGTCATTGTCGAATTTCGGGTTCCGGCAGACCCTTGAGGTTCGAACACTAGGGTGCGCGCGGAGATTTCGCCTTCTACCTACCTGCACCCCTCCGCCTCGCTAAGATCTAAGCTATGGAAAGAACAGCACAAAAGACACAGGGTTTATACTGGTTCGGGCCACCGTTGTGGTGTAATACCCTACTCCAGTGTGTGGTGTGGTGGATTGCCTCTTGCGCTGATGATGATGAGCAATACAAGGAAGAACAGCCTCGCGAGGGTCTGTTCTTGGCTGGGGGGATGAACTGCTAGGAGGAGTTCAGTCACCCTTCTCTCTCTCTCTCCTCGATTCTCTCTCTGATTTCGATCCGATCTCCGATCTCCCCTCTACCCTGTGGGTGGCTAGTCCTATTTATAGGCAAAGGCCCTGGGCCTCTTCCCAAATATTGAGCGGGAAGGGCGCCAACAATTGGCCATTTTGAAGGGGAACATCTGGTACAGTTATCCTGACTAAAGTTGGTCCTCGCCTGCCAAAGGCTCTGGTGGTGACGCTGGCTTGGGCTCCACAATGACTTCCTCCCTGCCGTTGGACTGGTCTTGGTCTCGTTGCACCAAACGGGTGCCTTTGCTTGATGCTCTCGCATGCGCTTGCTCCCTTTGCACCAAAGAGGAAAGGAGGACACTACGCGGCTGGCGCCCGCCTGGCGCCTTTGGTCGTCATGGCTTGCGTCACGGGCACCTCGTGAGGTACCCCGCCTTGATCTCTCCGCCTCCTCGCGAGCCAGCCTGATGAGGCCGTGCCTGAGGAAGCTCCGTGTCGTCCGCCCCGCGAGGCTTGGCCCCTCGTGAGGGTCTTGGGTCTGTGTTGATGAAGATGGGCCATCCTGGGCCCCTCCTCGAGCCACGCTGCAGGCCGTAGGCAGGCAAGTCTAGGGACCCCGGTTCCCAGAACGCCGACACTAGCCCCCGAGCCCAAGGCGTGTCCGGACTTGGCCGTGCAGGGAGGCGAAAGGGCAAGAGCGATGCGCCGCGGGCCCTAACAGCCTGCGGCCTTGGGCGCCGCGTGGTGGTTGATTGGACATGGGCGTCTCCACTTCCCACGGTGCCTCGGCAACTTCACGGAATGGACAAGTCCCTGCATGCAAAGCGGGTCATGATTACCTGCGATCGTGGAGGTCGGCGGTTGGCCTTCGCCGGCCATAAGTACGGAACGGCGCGCGCCCTTCCAGTCCATCCCTTCTTGCTTCTCCTTCTTCCCGGTCCTTGCTCCGTCTTGCTGCGATGGCTCCGATCCGCCGGTTCTCGGTGGCAGAGAAGGGAAAGGCTCCCCGAGAGGAACCAGACCCGCTCCCGCCGAAGAAACGGCTCGCCCTCCGCGGCCGAGACGAGGGGGCCGATCAGGTGGTGTCGAGGCCCTGGTGCGAGCGGCCACCGCCGGGGTTCCCGATTCCCTTGTACGCCCACATCGAGGGCTCTGAAGGAGTCGATGCCGATCGCCACGGGCGGCGCCGCCGTCGGCGCCGACGGGTCATGAAGGTGTGGGTCGTCCCCCCTGGGGTCCACACCGAGGGCTCCTCCCGAGAGTTCGTGCTCCACGCCTCCATGCCTCCTTAGTCTTGGATTCGCCTTCCTCCCTTCTTCGCCTCCATCATCCCGCAAGGAGAACTCCTGAAGCTTTGGCTGCAGCACGCCGGCTGCAGCACCCTCGCGACCGAGGCAGAGGTCGCGGTCGTTGCCCCGGGCGAGGTCTTCATGACTCGAGGCTGGAGCAAAATCGCCCAGGTTTGCAGGACAAGAGGCGCCCTCGCGATCCACTTGGAGTACGACGGTGCTTCGGTGATGTTCTTCAAGGTCTTCGATGCTAACGGGTGCCGGCTGGAGTGCTGCCCCGGGAGAGGTGGTCGGGACCTTGCTACGGCGAGGTCTGGGCCCGCCGACCGCTCCCTTGGCGGCTCCTCAGGCGGCGGAGGCGTCGGAGGTTCCAGCGACTCCAGCGAGCTCTTCGCGACCCCGGAGACGAGCGACGACAGCTACGAGCCCCCGAGCCGGCGCCGCTCATGGAGCAGGGCGGGCTCGTCAGGCCGTCGCCGACTCTGATCTGGATGGGGTTGGCGCCGGTGCTTGACGGCCCACTGTTGATGATGGCGTCTTTTGCAGGGGCGCGTGTAGTTAGTGTCCTTTTAGGATCTGTTCCCTGCGAGGAATCAAAGACGCGTCCCGTGGGGGCTTGTAAGGTGCCTGTGATCCTGTTTTGTTAATATAACCCTTGTCGTAGAATTGTGCGAGTTGCTCATTCCGTCTTAGCTCAGTTCCCCCTTTCGAACCTCACGAGGGCTTGGTGCTCTGCGCCGACAGGTCCCAGTCCCAAGGCGGCTTCAGCCGTCGCTGGTATGCCAGGTCGCGATGCCGTGGTCAAGGCCAGGAGGTGAGCGACCCGGGGTCCGGTAAGAGCCCCTGAGTCACGATGCTCAGGAGGTCCCCTTTGGCGCTCAAGCAGCCGTCGTTCGGTGAGAATGGAGAGCGGCGTCGCTAACATGGGATTGCATTAGGTGCGGGGATGGTGCCACGGTAGCTGGTGCTTCCGGGTGGTGACTTATCTCGAGAATCAGGGGCCGCTCTCTGGTGTGTCGCCAGGTCCGTGCATCGGCAGGCGTGAGGTTGCTCGGCGAGGTCCTCGCGTGTCCCTCCCCTCTCGCCTTTGCTCCCCTTTCTGCTCTACGTCCTCGGGTCCTGGCCCTCCAGCGAGTATTAGCCGTCGCTGGTATACCAGGTCGCGATGCCATGGACAAGGCCAGAGGGTGAGGGCTGGAGAGCCAGCAGGAGCCCTGAGTCGCGATGCTCAGGCACCCCCCCCCCTTTAACGTGCAAGCGGTTCGCGCGGATGAGAGTGAAGGAGACACCGCAAGGGCCTCGCCTGACGCAGCTCCTTTAGGAGATCATATAGACCCATCATAGAAAGAACGAGGGGTTGCCATGACAATTGACAGTCAGCCGTTGGTTGCTTCCGAGGGGCGATGAGGCACTGAAGGCTTGACGAGGTGGCGCCATGCGGGGCTGCCGCGGCCAGAGCTCAGCCATTCAGGTTTGTCGGTGTTGCAGGGATGGACCCATGCGCAAGCGTCGTGCCGTTTGGGAGCAGCTCCGTCAGTTGGCGTCAGTTGAGCGGGCAACTAGGTCAAACACATAGCCGCGAAGGAGTGGATTCATTCAAATAGATGCTGGGAAGGCGGACATCACTGGGTCAGGACCGAGCGACTTGGGGATGATGCAGCCTGAGGGGCGCCCCCAACAAGGTAAGCTAACAACATAAAATAAAACGGATACATGCCGCAGAGACGGACCCACGCGGCCTGGGAATAATGCAGCCCTGGGGGGCGCTCCCAGCTGGAAATGAAACTTGAAAGATGTCACCTGATGATGTTGAGGATGAAGGAGTGTTGGCGTAGCAGACTCGGTGGGCTGCGGAAGCCGATCCTCACGAGCCCCATGGCCCATGGGCCTCGGGAGGCTCCGGAGGCGCTGGTGGCTCCTCGCGGACCATCTCCATCTCTGCCAGGGCTGCGGAACGCCTGGCCTCTTGAGCCTCCATGATGCCCCTCATGAGGGGCTGGTACGTGGCAGCCGCGTTCGGCAAGCCGTAAGGCATGCAAACGTAGCTGTGGGGTGGACCTTCGCAGCGCCCCACTCGCGAGGGCCAGAGGCGCTCCAGAGAGGCGACTCGATTGAGCCCTGGTATGTCGATGCAGACGCGCAGCCCACCATCCTCGCCTGGATGGGGAGCCACAGCTGGTAGGCGGCGGCCGCCTCTCATGACTCTTGACTCCTGTAGCTCCTGAATGGCCTTGCTGACGAACTCCTGAGGGTCTGGCCCTCCTTGCCTTACCCCTTCTTGAGGGAAACGTGCTTCGAAACACGCCTCCATGTGGTGCCCAAGCACCTCCCTCGTGACCTTAGCCAGGTCGGTGGCCCTCCAGGGGAGAGCCCCCGAGCCCTGCCTGAGGAGGGCGCCCGGTGCGCTTTCCTATGCGATGGAAGGAGGTTCCCCCTGGGCAGGCGCGGGCCCTGAGGGGCCTGCCTCCTAAGGGGTCGGGGCTGGATGATGTCTTCTTCTTCTTGGGGGCGGTCTCAGGAAGCCTCTTGCTTCCACGATCCGGGTCTTCCAGCGATGCGGCCTGAAAGGCTCGTTCCATGGAACACACCGCGTCCTTCTCTTCACAGGGCACCATGATGACTCCGCCACTTCCTGGCATCTTGAGGACGTTGTAGCCGTGGTGAGTTACGACCATGAACTTGGCCAGCGCTGGGTACCCTAGGATGGCGTTGTACGACAGGCGAATGTGAGCGACGTCGATGTCGATGAGCTCGGTGCGGTAGTTGTCGTGTGCCCCGAAGGTGACAGGGAGGCGGACCTGCCCAATCGGGACCGTGGAGCCGTCGGTGACTCCGGAGAAAGGCTTGGTTGGCTGAAGCTGGTTGTAGGGCACTTGGAGATTGTTGAATGTTTCCACGGACAGGACGTTGAGCCCTGCCCCGCCATCGATGAGGGTCCTGGTGACCACCATGTTGCTGATGATTGGGGAACAAAGCATCGGGATGACTCCGGCTGTGGCCGCACACTTGAGCTGATCTGCTGAGCTGAACGTGATGGCGCACGCCGACCACCTGAGAGGGCACGTGGCTTCGAGCTTGGGGAGGACTGCATTCACTTCGCGGGCGAACTGCTTGAAGATGCGTTGAGAGGCTGGGGCTTGAGCCCCGCCTAGGATGCAGGCGACCGCGCGCGGCTCCTGGAAGCCCCCAGGCCCTCGTCCTGATGGCGGTCCTCGTTTCTCCTTGGCTGCGGCGGCAGCGGAGGGAGGCCTGCGTTGCCTGGCGGGCCATCCTCGCGAGGCTGATCCCTCCAGTCTCCCTCGTGAGGCGGGTCTTGCCATCGATCCTCGCAAGGTCGATCGCGCCACCCTTGGCGTGGGCAGCGGTCTTCCCAGCGTCCTGCGTTCCTTCCTCCTCCTCGACCGTAGCCCCGGTCACCGCGGTAGGGGCGATGGCCGATCCTTCCTTCTCGCACGGCTCGGAGCTCTTGACATTCGTTGGTGTTGTGGGTGTGGAGGTCGTGGTACACACAATACCGACTGCCCTTGGAAGATTCGGGCTGATCTCTGCCCCGCTTGGTGTCTGGTTCTGCCACGAGCACGGCAGCTCCCTTGCGCTTCACATCCTTGGCCTTGGGCTTCTTCTCTTCTGGGTCCACGGCAGGCAGCTCGAGGAGGGAGAGACGCCCTTCTTCAACCCGGGCGCACTTGGTTGCCAAGTTGAACAACTCCAAGGAAGTGCACAGGTCTTCATGCATCGCCAGCTCCTTCTTCATCTTGACATCGCGCACGCCGTCGGAGAAGGCTGATATGATGGCCTCCTTGGTCACCTTGGGAATCTTGAGGCATGCGTTGTTGAAGCACTGGATGTACTTCTACAGGGTCTCTCCGGGTTGTTGCTTGATGCGGCGCATGTCGCTCACGGCGGGTGGCCGGTCGCGAGTACCTTGGAAGTTGGCGATGAAGCAGGTGCGCATCTCGTCCCAGGAGGAGATCGTGCCTGGAGCCAGGTTCAGGAACCAGGTGCGGGCCCCGTCCTTGAGCGCCATGGGAAACCAGTTCGCCATGACCTTCTCGTCTCCGTTGGCAGCTTCGATGCCCAGCTCATAGAGCTGGAGGAACTCCGCAGGGTCAGCCGTGCTGTCATAACGAGGAGGCAGGTCTGGCTTGAACTTGCCGGGCCACGCGACGCTGCGTAGCTCGATGGTGAAGGCACGGCAGCCTGCTGTGGCCACGGGAGGCCTTGGGTGACGGAGAGCTTGGTCTTGCATGTCCCCACGCACTGCAGCTGGGAGCAGCGCGGGGTCTTGACGTGTGGGAGCAGGAACATGGTCGCGACGTGCTGGAGCAGGGAGCGCCCGGGCAGCTTCTTGCGGGCGAGGGACTTCTTGGCAGCTCTGCTCTTGCTGCGCTGGCACCTGACGGAGCGGGTTCCGCCCAGGGGCCACGCGCCTTGGAGCCATGGCACCTTCTTGAGGAGGAGGCGGCTGGGGCGCCCCCGGAGCTTTGTCGCCCGTGCGGGGCGGGGTGCGGTGCAGCGGAACGGACGGCGCAGGCGAGCCCCCTACGGCGCGGACGAGCTCGGTGACGCGGTCGAGCCATTCTTCATAGACGTCGTCGACCGGATGGTAGCGTAGGAGCTCGTTTGCCGCGATGAGCACAGCTCGAGCCTCCATGGGTGCGCGGAGCGCGCGGGACGAAGAACCAGCTGGGATGAGAGAGGGAGTAGCGGTGCGGCCGTCTTGCCGCACGGACGGATACTAAGACGATGCTTGCTGCTTGTCCCCCGCCGGGCCGGTGGCGGCATTGACGGCAGGTGACGGGGAACAGCGAGGATGCCCGCCGACAGGAGCCGTCTGGGCGACGCAGGAAGCGAGAGCGGCCCGGCGCTCGGCGTGGGCCCGACGAGCGTCAGACATGGACGCGATGGTCGGAGGAGAACGGGGTGGTGGAAGACGAATTCCGGCGCACCCCTACCTGGTGCGACAAATGTCGGATTTCGGGTTCCGGCAGACCCTTGAGGTTCGAACACTGGGGTGCGCACGGAGATTTCGCCTTCTACCTACCTGCACCCCTCCGCCTTGCTAAGATCTAAGCTATGGAAAGAACAACACAAGAGACACAGGGTTTATACTGGTTCGGGCCACCGTTGTGGTGTAATACCCTACTCCAGTGTGTGGTGTGGTGGATTGCCTCTTGGGCTGATGATGATGTGCAATACAAGGAAGAACAGCCTCGCGAGGGTTTGTTCTCGGCTGGGGGGATGAACTGCTAGGAGGAGTTCAGTCACCCTTCTCTCTCTCTCCTCGATTCTCTCTCTGATTTCGATCCGATCTCCGATCTCCAATCTCCCCTCTACCCTGTGGGTGGCTAGTCCTATTTATAGGCAAAGGCCCAGGGTCTCTTCCCAAATATTGAGCGGGAAGGGCGTCAACAATTGGCCATTTTGAAGGGGAACATCTGGTACACTTATCCTGACTAAAGTTGGTCCTCGCCTGCCAAAGGCTCTGGTGGTGACGCTGGCTTGGGCTCCACAATGACTTCCTCCCTGCCGTTGGACTGGTCTTGGTCTTGTTGCACCGAAACGGATCCCTTTGCTTGATGCTCTCGCCTGCGCTTGCTCCCTTTGCACCAAAGAGGAAAGGAGGACACTGCGCGGTTGGCACCCGCCTGGCGCCTTTGGTCGTCATGGCTTGCATCACGGGCACCTCGTGAGGTACCCCGCCTTGATCTCTCCGCCTCCTCGCGAGCCAGCCTGTTGAGGCCGTGCTTGAGGAAGCTCCGTGTCGTCCGCCCCGCGAGGCTTGGCCCCTCGCGAGGGTCTTGGGTCTGTGTTGATGAAGATGGGCCGTGCTGGGCCCCTCCTCGAGCCACGCCGCAGGCCGCGGGCAGGAAAGTCTGGGGACCCCCGTTCCCAGAACGCCGACAGTCATGTAAGCCAAGAATGGCACCATCCAATCTGGGATGACATGAAGAACCGCCACCAACTGCGCCTCCGGGTCCGGAACAGCTAAATCTTCTTCTGTGGGCAACTTGACAGAGGGGTTATGCAAAACATCTAAAAAGATGTTGGGTGGTACCGGCTTTACGCTGAGACCCCAGCCGGCTTAAAGCATCAGCTGCTTCGTTCTTTCGACGGTCAATGTGTTCCACCTGATAACCCTTAAAATATCATGCAACAGCATCGACCTCTCGGTGATAAGCCGCCATGAGAGGGTCTTTGGAATCCCACTTGCCAGTTACTTGCTGAGCCACTAGATCTGAGTCACCAAGACATCTGACCCGGCACAAGCTCATCTCCTTTGCCACTCGAAGACCATGGAGCAATGCTTCATACTCTGCTGCACTGTTAGTGCATGGAAACATCAACCGTAACACATAAAAAAATTTATCACCTCATGGGGAAGTTAATACAACTCCAGCCCCCGAGCCTTCCAATTGCCTGGATCCATCAAAATGAATAGTCCAATATGTGTTGTCTGGCTTCTCTTCTGGCATCTGCATCTCTGTCCATTCATTGATAAAGTCAACCTGGGCTTGAGACTTAATTGCAGTGCGTGGAACATACTTCAGCCCATGAGACCCAAGCTCAATTGCCCACTTGGCAACTCGCCCCGTGGCTTCTCTATTTTGAATAATGTCTCCCAAAGGAGCAGAGCTAACCACAGTGATTAGATGTCCCTGAAAGTAATGCTTAAGCTTCCGGCTTGCCATGAACACCCCATAAACAAGCTTCTGCCAATGTGGATATCGTTGCTTAGATTCAATTAGCACTTCACTGACATAATAAACCGGCCGCTGAACCGGATGCTCTTTGCCAGCCTCCTTGCGCTCTACCACCATAGCCACACTAACAGCCCGTGAGTTGGCAGACGTATAACAATAGCGGCTCTTTCTCAATTGGAGCAGCTAGGACCGGCGGCTCAGCCAGTTGTGCCTTCAGATCCTCAAAAGCGGCGTTCGCCGCATCGCTCCAAACAAAAACATCTGTTTTCTTCATCAACTGATATAGAGGCATAGCCTTTTCCCCTAACCGGCTTATGAATCGGCTCAAAGCGGCCACGCGACCCACCAGTCGTTGAACATCATTGACGCAGGTTGGTTTGGCTAGAGATGTAATTGCCTTGATTTTCTCGGGGTTAGCTGAATACCTCGGTTAGACACCAGAAAACCCAAGAGCTTGCCGGCTGGCACTCCAAAAACAGACTCGGCCGGGTTAAGCATCATCTTGTAAACCCGAAGATTATCAAAAGTCTCTTTCAGGTCTGTGACCAAGGTTTCCTCTTCCCTGGATTTCACCACTATATCATCCACATAGGCATGAACATTGCGCCCAATTTGATTGCGAAGACAATTCTGCACACACCGCTGGTAAGTCGCCTGGGCACTCTTAAGCCCAAAAGGCATAGACACATAGCAGAAAGCCCCAAAGGGAGTTATAAACGCTATCTTTTCTTGATCCTTGACTGCCATCTTAATCTGATGATACCCAGAGTAAGCATCTAAGAAACTCAACCGTGTGCAACCCACCGTAGCATCAATGATCTGATCAATACGGGGAAGAGCAAAAGGATCAGCCGGACAAGCTTTGTTCAAATCTGTGTAATCCACACACATACGCCAGGTGCCATTCTTTTTGAGTACAAGCACCGGGTTAGCTAACCATTATGGGTGAAAGACCTCCACAATGAACCCGGCTGCCAAGAGCCGGGCCACCTCTTCTCCGATGGCCTTGCGCCTTTCTTCATTGAACCACCGAAGAAACTGTCTAACGGGTTTAAACTTTGGATCGATATTAAGAGTGTGCTCAGCGAGTTCCCTCGGGACACCCAGCATGTCTGAAGGTTTCCATGCAAAGATGTCCCGGTTCTCACGGATGAACTCGATGAGCGCGCTTTCCTATTTCGGATCCAAGTTTGCGCTGATGATGAACTGCTTGGATGAATCGCCAGGCACAAAGTCAACCATCTTAGTGTCATCAGCTGATTAGAATTTTAACTCCGGCTCATGCTCTGTTGTTGGTTTCTTTAATGACGTCATGTCCGCCGGGTCAACATGATCCTTGTAGAATTTCAACTCCTCTGTTGCACAAACAGATTCAGCATAGGCAGCATCCCCCTCTTCACATTCCAAGGCTATCTTCCGGCTCCCATGGACTGTAATGGTGCCCTTGTGACCCGGCATCTTGAGCTGCAAATATACATAACACGGCCGAGCCATGAACTTGGCATAAGCCGGCCGCCCAAACAGAGCATGATACGGGCTTTGTATTTTAACCACTTCGAAGGTTAATTTTTCTGCTCTAGAGTCGTACTCATCCCCAAAGGCTACTTCCAGCTCGATCTTACCAACTGGGTATGCTGACTTACCAGGTACCACACCATGAAAAACAGTGTTGGATTGTTTAAGATTTTTATCCGTCAATCTCATCCGGCGGAACGTCTCATAATAAAAGATGTTGATGCTGCTGTCTCCATCCATGAGTACCTTAGTAAACTTGTACCCACCAACCTGAGGTGCCACTACCAAAGCCAAATGACCCGGATTATCAACCCGGGGCGGGTGATCCTCTCTGCTCCATACAATAGGCTGCTCCGACCAACGTAAATAGCGTGGGATTGCCGGCTCAACGGCATTGACGACCCTCTTATGGAGCTTCTGGTCCCTCTTACATAAACTGGTAGTAAAGACATGATACTGTCCGCTACTCAACTACTTCGGGTTGCTCTAATAGCTGGATTGTTGTTGCTGCTGATTCCCTTGGCCGTGTTGCTGGTTATACCCTCCTTGGTGACCAGGATAACCCTGACCGTGAAAACCTCCTCCGCTTGAACCGGCGCCCGGGCCCTGAAAACCGCCTCCACCTGAGCCGCCACCTGGGCCGTGACCCCCATCAAATGCATTTGAATTTTTAAATGCCTCCATGATCGTGCAATTCTTCCACAAGTGGGTGGCTAGTTTCTCCCGGGTGCCGTGTTTTGGACAAGGTTCGTTCAACAATTGCTCAAGGGTGGGGCCTGACCCGCCCGATCGAGGGGGTTGTCTGCCCTTGCGCCGCTGATTACCACCTTGTGCATTGGTATTGGCAACAAACTCATCAGCCTTACATTTATTACCTCCTTGATTCGCCGGGTTATGCTGGTGACCCTTGCCATTGCCGTTCTTCTTTCCCTTCGTTGCCTTTTCTTCGTCAGACACCTGGTCTTTGGTGGTATCAGAATCGGCATACTTGACAAGAGCCACCATCAACGTTCCCATGTCATTACAGTCACGTTTAAGCCGCCCCAAATTCTACTTCAGAGGTTCAAAACGGCAATTTTTCTCCAACATCAAAACTGCTGAGCCGGCATCCATCTTATCAGATGAATGTATTATCTCCTTGACCCGGCGCACCCAATGGGTTGTAGATTCTCCATCCTCTTGCTTGCAATTGGTCAGGTCCACAATCGACATTGGCTGCTTACATGTATCCTTAAAGTTCTGGATGAACCGTGCCTTTAACTCTGCCCATGAACCGATAGAATTGGGTGGCAATCCTTTCAACCAGGTCCGAGCCGTTCCATCCAACATCATGGTAAAATACTTGGCCATTGCAGCATCGCTAACCTCCAACAGCTCCATAGCCATCTCATAACTCTCAATCCAAGCCCCCGGCTGTAAGTTAGCTGTGTAATTGGGCACCTTACGAGGCCCCTTGAAATCCTTGGGCAACCGCTCATTGCGTATGGATGGGACCAAGCAAGGTACGCCTCCGGTTCTTGTGGCCACTCCTGCCTTAATCGAGGTTGCTGGATAAGCCGGAAAGGTTTGGTGAGCCGCCTGCTCTGCTACTATCTGAGCCGCCCGTTCCACCTCTTGACGAATCCTCTCCTGATCCGCCAAGTTAAGGGCTCCAGCCCGCACCGGCTCATGCCTATACGGCCGATTGTGGCGTTGAGCGTTACTTGACATTTCTGCGGACTCCATGTGCCTACTGTAGCTCGGGCTCCGACTTGGGCGAGGGGTTGAATGAATCCTGTCTCGACTGTAAGAGTATGCATCCTGCTGGGCCAAAGCTGCCTGAAGTAGTTCTCTTACCCTCCGGGTTTCAATGGCCGCTGGTGAGTCGCCTTCCATTGGGAGAGCTGCCAAACGAGCCGACGCTGCGATGAGGTTTTCCATGGGGTTGGAGAAGTGACCCGGGGGTGTTGTTACATAGCGAGGAGGAGCTGTATTTATGTGAGGCGGGTCCATGGTCCGTGGCTAAACTGGTGCACCGGGTGTGGCGACCCGGTTTTCTTCTGGCGGGTTGCTCCCCCCAGCTCCGGGTGTATGGAACAGGTTCCTCGGATCCAGCGTTAGAGGCAGACGTGACTGAGTTTTCTGATGTCTCCTCCTCATGATCTCATTTGATGCATTAAGATCCACCGAGAGCCGGAAAGTTTCTGCTTGAAGCTGCTGGGCACGAGCATCCAGGGCTGCTCGTTCTGCTGCCAGCCGGGTTTCCTTCGCGGCTAGATTTTCCTTTGCTTGCACCATCTCCTTCCGCACGCATGCCACTTCTGCATCATGCTGGGCTTTATCCGCCGGTTCTACCACGGCGGTTAACATAGCCGTTAGTTTATCCATGAGGTCCATTAGAACCTGAGGCGGGGGCGCGCGGGGTCTCTTGACCCGGCAGCTGCTGACCCGATGGCTACTGCTGTCGCTGCGGTGGAGTTCTGCCCGGGCTGCGTCCCTGCCATGAAGACTCTGGCCCAATTCGGCGGCTCAAGGGGGTCTGGAATACTGCTGCCATCGGAACAGCCCCCGAGCATGCCGTCATGCAGTTGGTACAACGAGTCCGTCTCACCTGTTGATGATGCAGTATTAGAGCAGATGGCCGTCTCCCCGCCTTCCATCGATCCTTCGAAGTATTCACCACCATGAACACAGCCTAGGAAGGCATGCTTCACAACAGACTGAACACGGGCGGACCCGGCGCGCTGAGCCGTTTCGATGAGGTTGGTGTGGATGTCCGGCTCAGGGCCTGACTCGCCAATCCGGCCGATGAAGACGTGAATTCCGCCGAAGGGGACCCGGTACCCGTACTCAACCGAGCTGGCCTCGGGGCCCCATCCTTCGTCGTCGATGTAGAGTTTGCCGCAATGACTCTTGGACATCCGGCCCACAGCGTATCCCTTGAGCACTTCAAAGTTGCCCTTTAAGAACTCAAATCCACCATGCGCTGGCCCCATGGTGGGCGCCAACTGTCGTGAAATTGTCACGGCAGATGTCCTAGAGCAAGGACTTAGTCATAGGACCATCGCACTAGGAAGCTTAAAGGGGTTAATCATGACAAAGGACACGAGAGAGTTTTTATACTAGTTCAGCCCCTTACGGTGAAGGTAAAATCCTACGTCTAGCTGGTATTGGTATTGCTGAGGTTTCGATCTCCAAGAGGCTCAACTCGCCGGCTTGGTAATCGACTTGGTTGTTTCTTGCCCTAAGCCGCCACCGGGTCGTCCCCTTATATACATGGGTTGACGCCTGGTGGCCTACAGAGTCCCGCCCGGCTCATAATCGTGTCCGGCTCGGTGACTTCCTTTACATGCCTTTCTTTACAAGTCTTTTCTTACATACGGCGGGTTACAATACCGGGCCTCAGGCCGGCCCCAGGCCTTTGGGCCTTCTATACATTTAGTAAACTATCATCTTGAATGTTTATCGGGCTTCTTCTGTAACCCACCATTGGGCTGACCCGGCCCCTCCTGGGCGGGTCATACTGGTAGTAATATCCCCAACAATAAGGCTCCTGCCAGTTGCCGATAACTTTTACAAAACATGATCATCTCATACAACAATTTATATCTCATCACGTCTTGGCCATATCACATCACAATATGCCCTGCAAAAACAATTTAGACGTCCTCTACTTTGTAGTTGCAAGATTTACGTGGCTGCTACGGGCTTCTAGCAAGAACCGTTCTTACCTACACATAGAAACCACAATGATTTTTCATCAAGTGTGCTGTTTTAACCTTCAACAAGGACCGACCATAGTCAAACTCGATTCAACTAAAGTTGGAGGAACAGACACCCACTAGCCACCTGTGTGCGAAGCACGTCGGTAGAACCAGTCTCATGAACATGGTCATGTAATGTCGGTCCGGGCCGCTTCATCCAACAATACCGCCGACTCAAAGTAAGACATTGGTGGTAAGCAATATGACTATTCTCGCCCACAACTCTTTGTGTTCTACTCGTGCATATAACATCTACGCATATACTTGGCTCGGATGCAACTGTTGGGGAACATACAAATTCAAAAAAATTCCTACGATCATGCAAGATCTAACTAGGAGATGCATAGCAACGAGAGGGGAGAGTGTGTCTACGTACCCTCGTAGACCGAAAGCAGAAGCGTTTAATAACGCGGTTGATGTAGTTGAACGTTTTCACGATCCAACCGATCCAAGTACCGAACGTAAGGAACCTCCGTGTTCATCACACATTCAACACGATGACGTACCTCGAGCTCTTGATCCAGTTGAGGATGAGGGAGAGTTCCGTCAGCACGATGATGTGGCGTCGGTGATGATGAAGTTACCGACACAGGGCTTCACCTAAGCACTACGACGATATGACCGAGGTGTTGAACTGTGGATGAGGGCACCGCACACGGCTAAGATATTGTTTGTTGTGCCTTTGGGGTGCCCCCCGCCTCCGTATATAAAGGGGGGAGGAGGAGGTGGCCGGCCAAGGGGGGCGCACCGTAGGGGGGAGTCTTACTTGGACTCCTAGTCTAAGTAGGATTCACCCCCCCCCTCCTTCCTTCCACCCGAGAGGGAAAGGGGAAGGGAGAGAGAAGGAGAAGGAAAGAGGGGGGCCGCCCCTCCCCAAGTCCAATTAGGTTTGGGTAAGGGGGGTGCGCCTCTCCTCACAAGGCCTTTCTCCTCTCCTCCAATATGGCCCAATAGGCCCAATACTTCCCTCGTGGGGTTCCGATAACCCCTCGGTACTCCGGTGAAATGTCCGAATCACTCGGAACCATTTCGATGTCTGAATATAACCTTCCAATATATGAATCTTTACCTCTTGACCATTTCGAGGCTCCTCGTCATGTCCGTGATTTCTACCTCCTTAGCACTTGCGTTGGTTTTCCCTTGAAGAGGAAAGGGTGGTGCAGCAAAGTAGCATAAGTATTTCCCTCAGTTTTTGAGAACCAAGGTATCAATCCAGTAGGAGGCCACGCACGAGTCCCTCGCACCTACACAAACAAACAAATCCTCGGAAACAACGTGATAAGGGGTTGTTAATCCCTACACGGTCACTTACGAGAGTGAGATCTGATAGATA
The DNA here is from genome assembly GCF_056163025.1 of Triticum urartu. Classification (NCBI taxonomy): domain Eukaryota; kingdom Viridiplantae; phylum Streptophyta; class Magnoliopsida; order Poales; family Poaceae; genus Triticum; species Triticum urartu. The sequence continues at coordinate 454,469,479 of NC_141875.1, forward strand.
TGATAAGATAATATTTTCTGTATTTTTATGATAAAGATGCAAAGTAAAATAAAAGGCAATAAAAATAATTAAGTATTGGAAGATTAATATGATGGAAGATAGGCCCGGGGGCCATAGGTTTCACTAGTGGCTTCTCTCGAGAGCATAAGTATTCACGGTGGGTAAACAAATTACTGTTGAGCAATTGACAGAATTGAGCATAGTTATGAGAATATCTAGGTATGATCATGTATATAGGCATCACGTCCGAGACAATTAGACCGATTCCTGCCTGCATCTACTACTATTACTCCACACATCGACCGCTATCCAGCATGCATCTAGAGTATTAAGTTCAAGAGAACAGAGCAACGCTTTAAGCAAGATGACATGATGTAGAGGGATAAACTCATGCAGTATGAAATAAACCCCATCTTGTTATCCTCGATGGAAAAAATACAATACGTGCCTTGCTGACCCTACTGTCACTGGGAAAGGACACCGCAAGATTGAACCCAAAGCTAAGCACTTCTCCCATTGCAATAAATATCAATCTAGTAGGCCAAAACAAACTGATAATTCGAACTGACTTGCAAAGATAACCAATCATACATAAAAGAATTCAGAGAAGATTCAAATATTGTTCATAGATAAACTTGATAATAAACCCACAATTCATCGGTATCAACAAACACACCGCAAAAGAAGATTACATCGAATAGATCTCCACAAGAGAGGGGTAGAACTTTGTATTGAGATCCCAAAAGAGAGACGAAGCCATCTAGCTAATAACTATGGACCCGTAGGTCTAAGGTAAACTACTTACACTTCATCGGAAGGGCTATGATGTGGATGTACAAGCCCTCCTTGATCGATGCCCCCTCCGGCAGAGCTTCGGAACAGGCCCCAAGATGGGATCTCGTGGATACAGAAAGTTACAGCAGTGGAATTAAGGTTTTGGCTCCGTATCTGGTAGTTTGGGGGTACGTAGGTATATATAGGAGGAAGGAGTACGTCGGTGGAGCAACAGGGGGCCCACGAGGGTGGAGGGCGCGCCCCCTACCTCGTGGCCTCCTGGTTGATGTCTTGACGTAGGGTCCAAGTCCTCTGGATCATGCTCGTTCCGAAAATCACATTCCCGAAGGTTTCATTCCGTTTGGACTCCGTTTGATATTCTTTTTCTACGAAACCCTAAAATAGGCAAAAAAACAACAATTCTGGGCCGGGTCTCCGGTTAATAGGTTAGTCCCAAAAATAATATAAAAGTGTATAATAAAGCCCAATAATTTCTAAAACAGAATATAATATAGCATGGAACAATCGAAAATTATAGATACGTTGGAGACATATCAAGCATCCCCAAGCTTAATTCCTACTCGTCCTCGAGTACGTAAATGATAAAAACAAATTTTTTGATGTGGAATGCTACTTGGAATAATTTCAATGTAATTCTCTTAATTGAGGTATGAATATTCAGATCCAAAATATTCAAGACAAAAGTTTAATATTGACATAGAAATAATAATACTTCAAGCATACTAACTAAGCAATTATGTCTCTTGAAAATAACAAGGCCAAAGAAAGTTATCCCTACCAAATCATATAGTCTGGCTATGCTCCATCTTCACCACACAAAGTATTCAAATCATGCACAACCCCGATGATAAGCCAAGCAATTGTTTCATACTTTTAATGTTCTCAAACTTTTCCAATCTTCACGCAATACATGAGCGTGAGCCATGGACATAGCACTATAGGTGGAATAGAATGGTGGTTGTGGAGAAGACAAAAAGGGAGAAGATAGTCTCACATCAACTAGGCGTATCAACGGGCTATGGAGATGCCCATCAATAGATATCAATGCGAGTGAGTAGGGATTGCCATGCAATGGATGCACTAGAGCTATAAGTATATGAAAGCTCAACAAAAAGAAACTAAGTGGGTGTGCATCCAACTTGCTTGCTCACAAAGACCTAGGGCATTTTGAGGAAGCCCATCATTGGAATATACAAGCCAAGTTCTATAATGAAAAATTCCCACTAGTATATGAAAGTGATAACATAGGAGACTCTCTATTATGAAGATCATGGTGCTACTTTGAAGCACAAGTGTGGAAAAAAAGGATAGTAGCATTGCCCCTTTATATATATATATTGGGCCTTATTTTTCTTTTTTTTCTTGGCCTTTTTTTTATTTGGGACAATACTCTATGAATGATGGTCATCACACTTCTATTTATTAACAACTCAATGATTACAACTCGATACTAGAACAAAGTATGACTCTATATGAATGCCCTCGGCGGTGTACCAGGATAGCAATGATACATGAGTGACTTATATGAAAGAATTATGAGCGGTGGCTTTGCCACATCTAAAATGTCAACTACATGATCATGCGAAGCAATATGACAATGATGGAGCGTGTCATGGTAAACGGAATGGTGGAAAGTTGCATGGCAATATATCTCGCAATGGCTATGGAAATGCCATGATAGGTAGGTATGGTGGCTGTTTTGAGAAAGGTATATGGTGGGTGTATGATACCGGTGAAAGGTGTGCGGTATTAGAGAGGCTAGAAATGGTGGAAGGGTGAGAGTGCGTATAATCCATGGACTCAAAATTAGTCATAACGAACTCACATACTTATTGCAAAAATCTATTAGTTATCAAAGCAAATTACTACGCGCATGCTCCTAGGGGGATAGATTGGTAGGAAAAGACCATCGCTCGTCCCCGACCGCCACTCATAAGGAGGACAATCAATAAATAGATCATTCTCTGACTTCTTAACATAACGGTTCACCATAAGTGCATGCTACGGGAATCACAAACTTCAACACAAGCATTTCTCAAATTCACAACTACTCAACTAGCACGACTCTAATATCACCATCTCCATATCTCAAAACAATTATCAAGTTTCAAACTTCTCATAGTATTCAACACACTCATAAGAAAATTTTATTATTAATCTTGACCGCCTAAAATAGTTAAAGCAAATTACCATGCTGTTTTGTAGGACTCTCAAAATAATCTAAGTGAAGCATGAGAGAACAAAGGTTTCTATAAAACAAATCTACCACCGTGCTCTAAAAGATATAAGTGAAGCACTTGAGCAAAAACTATATAACTCAAAAGATATAAGTGAAGCACATAGAGTATTCTAATAATTTCCGAACCATGTGTGACTCTCTCAAAAAGGTGTGTGCATCAAGGATGATTGTGGTAAACTAACAAATAAAGACTCAAATAATACAAGACGCTCCAAGCAAAACACATATCATGTGGTGAATAAATATATAGCTCCAAGTAAAGTTACCGATAGAAGTAGACGAAAGAGGGGATGCCTTCCGGGGCATCCCCAAGCTTTGGCTTTTAGGTGTCCTTAGATTATCTTGGGGGTGCCATGGGCATCCCCAAGCTTAGGCTCTTGCCACTCCTTGTTCCATAATCCATCAAATCTTTACCCAAAACTTGAAAACTTCACAACACAAAACTTAAAGTAGAAAATCTCGTGAGCTCCGTTAGCGAAAGAAAACAAAACACCACTTCAGTATACTGTAATGAACTCATTCTTTCTTTATATTGGTGTTAAACCTACTGTATTCCAACTTCTCTATGGTTTATAAACTATTTTACTAGCCATAGATTCATCAAAATAAGCAAACAACACACGAAAAACAGAATCTGTCCAAAACAGAATAGTCTGTAGTAATCTGTAGCTAACGCAAGATATGGAACCCCAAAAATTCTAAAATAAATTGATGGACATGAGGAATTTATCTATTAATCATCTTCAAAAAGAATTAAATAAATAGCACTTTCCAAATAAAAAATGGCAGAAGTTCTCGTGAGCGCTAAAGTTTCTGTTTTTTTACAGCAAGACTAAAAAGACTTTCCCCAAGTCTTCCCAACGGTTCTACTTGGCACAAACACTAATTAAACACAAAAAACACAACCAAAACAGAGGCTAGATAAATTAGTTATTACTAAACAGGAGAAAAAGAAAGCAAGGAATAAAAATAAAATTGGGTTGCCTCCCAACAAGCGCTATTGTTTAACGCCCCTAGCTAGGCATAAAAAGCAAGGATAGATCTAACTATCTTTAGTTGGTAGTTCTTTAATGAGACATCTATCACCTTTAGGAGTTTCTTCCCTTTTATCAATAATCAAACTCCTAGGCACAAGATTGAAAAAATCATTAGTAGCAAATGGTTCCTTAATGATAGCAAAAAGATTAGGATGAATACTTATAGATTTGAGATCCGCAGTTTCTTTGCTAGAGGATTCACCCTTATTTTTGGGAACATACATAAGCTTGGCACTTTTAGTTGGAGGACTTGGAGTGTTCTTTATGGAAGAAAAAGCAGTTCCCAAGTTGGTAATAATACCCTCAAGTTTATCGATTCTAGTGGAATCATAATTTATTCTTTCATTAACTATAGGTTCCTTCTCTTTAATATTTTTCAAAGTTACTTCTACTTTAGATCCATATTGGGTAGTTTGGTTGTGGATATTTTTATCGAAATTTTCAATTAACTCAACTGTAGCAACTTTATTTTCAATAATTTCAAGTTTTTGCATTACATGCTCCAAAGTTAACATAGTTCCATTAATTATAAGAGGGGGTGAGCCAAACAAATCTATCATAGCATTATAAAAATCAAAAGTATGGCTACCCAAGACATTCCCTCCAGTAATGGTATCAAGGATATATCTGTACCAAGGAGTAGTGTCTACGTAAAAATTGCAGAGAAGAACGGAAGTGGATTGCTTCCTGGTAGATCTATTTTGAGCATTGCAAATCCTATACGAAGCGTCTTTTAAATTTTCTCCTTCCCTTTGTTTAAAATTAAGAACTTCATTCTCGGGAGATAACTGAGAAGATAGGGGACTAGCCATAACGACAAGCAAGCAATCCAACACACAAGCAAACGAGAGACGGGAAAAAAGAGGCAAATAGAGAAAGAGAGGGAGGATACACAGAGAGAGGGCGAATAAAACGGCAAGGGTGAAGTGGGGGAGAGGAAAACGAGAGGCAAATGGCAAGTAATGTAATGTGGGAGATAAGGGTTTGTGATGGGTACTAGGTATGTTGACTTTTGCATAGACCTCCCCGACAACGGTGCCAGAAATCCTTCTTGCTATCTCCTTAGCACTTGCGTTGGTTTTCCCTTGAAGAGGAAAGGGTGGTGCAGCAAAGTAGCATAAGTATTTCCCTCAGTTTTTGAGAACCAAGGTATCAATCCAGTAGGAGGCCACGCACGAGTCCCTCGCACCTACACAAACAAACAAATCCTCGGAAACAACGTGATAAGGGGTTGTTAATCCCTACACGGTCACTTACGAGAGTGAGATCTGATAGATATGATAAGATAATATTTTCTGTATTTTTATGATAAAGATGCAAAGTAAAATAAAAGGCAATAAAAATAATTAAGTATTGGAAGATTAATACGATGGAAGATAGACCCGGGGGCCATAGGTTTCACTAGTGGCTTCTCTCGAGAGCATAAGTATTCACGGTGGGTAAACAAATTACTGTTGAGAAATTGGCAGAATTGAGCATAGTTATGAGAATATCTAGGTATGATCATGTATATAGGGATCACGTCCGAGACAAGTAGACCGACTCCTGCCTGCATCTACTACTATTACTCCACACATCGACCGCTATCCATCATGCATCTAGAGTATGAAGTTCAAGAGAACAGAGTAACGCTTTAAGCAAGATGGCATGATGTAGAGGGATAAACTCATGCAATATGAAATAAACCCCATCTTGTTATCCTCGATGGCAACAAAACAATACGTGCCTTGCTGCCCCTACTGTCACTGGGAAAGGACACCGCAAGATTGAGCCCAAAGCTAAGCACTTCTCCCATTGCAAGAAAGATCAATCTAGTAGGCCAAACCAAACTGATAATTCGAAGCGACTTGCAAAGATAACCAATCATACATAAAAGAATTCAGAGAAGATTCAAATATTGTTCATAGATAAACTTGATAATAAACCCACAATTCATCGGTCTCAACAAACACACTGCAAAATAAGATTACATCGAATAGATCTCCACAAGAGAGGGGGAGAACTTTGTATTGAGATCCAAAAAGAGAGAAGAAGCCATCTAGCTAATAACTATGGACCCGTAGGTCTGAGGTAAACTACTCACACTTCATCGGAAGGGCTATGGTGTTGATGTAGAAGCCCTCCGTGATCGATGCCCCCTCCGGCGGAGCTTCGGAACAGGCCCCAAGATGGGATCTCATGGATACAGAAAGTTACAACAGTGGAATTAAGGTTTTGGCTCCGTATCTGGTAGTTTGGGGGTACGTAGGTATATATAGGAGGAAGGAGTACGTCGGTGGAGCAACAGGGGGTCCACGAGGGTGGAGGGCGTGACCCTACCTCATGGCCTCCTGGTTGATGTCTTGACATAGGGTCCAAGTCCTCTGGATCATGTTCGTTCCTAAAATCACGTTCCCGAAGGTTTCATTCCGTTTGGACTCCGTTTGATATTCTGTTTCTGTGAAACCCTAAAATAGGCAAAAAAACAACAATTCTGGGCTGGGCCTCCGATTAATAGGTTAGTCCCAAAAATAATATAGAAGTGTATAATAATGTCGAAAACAGAATATAATATAGCATGGAACAATCAAAAATTATAGATACGTTGGAGACGTATGAGTGATCTCATCCGGGACTCCGAACAATCTTCGGTCATAAAATCACATAACTCATAATACAAATCGTCATCGAACGTAAAGCGTGCGGACCCTATGGGTTCGAGAACTATGTAGACATGACCGAGACACATCTCCGGTCAATAACCAATAGTGGAACCTGGATGCTCATATTGGCTCCTACATATTCTACGAAGATCTTTATCGGTCAAACCGCATAACAACATACGTTATTCCCTTTGTCATCGATATGTTACTTGCCTGAGATTCGATCGTCGGTATCATCATACATAGTTCAATCTTGTTACCGGCAAGTCTCTTTACTCGTTTTGTATTGCATCATCCCGTAACTAACTCATTAGTCACATTGCTTGCAAGGCTTATAGTGATGTGCATTACCGAGAGGGCCCAGAGATACCTCGCCGATACAAGGAGTGACAAATTGTAATCTTGACCTATGACAACTCAACAAACAACATCGGAGACACCTGCAGAGCATCTTTATAATCACCCTCTTCATTTGTTATATTTGATAGTACACAAGGTCTTCCTACGGTATTCGGGAGTTGCATAATCTCAGTCAGAGGAACATGTATAAGTCATGAAGAAAGCAATAGCAATAAAACTAAATGATCATTATGCTAAGCTAATGTATGGGTCTTGTCCATCACATCAGTCTATAATGATGTGATCTCGTTCACCAAATGACAACACATGTGTATAGTTAGGAAACTTAACATCTTTGATTAACGAGCTAGTCAAGTAGAGGAATACTAGGGACACTCTGTTTGTCTATGTATTCACACATGTACTAAGTTTCCGGCTAATACAATTCTAGCATGAATAATGAACATTTATAATGATATAAGGAAATATAAATAACAACTTTACTTTATTATTGCCTCTAGGGCATATTTCCTTCAAGTTATGTGTTTTCTGTGACCGAAAATTGTTCGGAGTCCCGGATGAGATCACAGACATGATGAGGAGTCTACAAATGGTCGAGAGGTAAAGATTGATATATTGTACGATAGTATTTGGACACCAGCATGGTTCAGAAGTGTTTCAGGTATTTATCGGAGTACCAGGAGGTTATCGGAACCCCGCGGGGGAAGTAATGGGCCACATGGACCATAGGGGAGAGGCAAGGCAGCCCACAAGGGGGTGGCGCCCCCCATGGGGAGTCCGAATTGGACAAGGGGAGGGGGCGCGACCCCCCTTTCCTTTCCCCTCTCCCTCTCGCCCCTTCCCTCCTTCGATAAAAGGAGGGGGGCGAATAGGACTCGGAGTCCAAGTGGGATTTCCCCGCATTTGGCGCGCCCCTAGGCCGGCCTTCCCCCTCTCCCTCCTTTATATACGGGGGTAGGGGGCACCTCTAAGGCACATCAATTATTCTTAGCCGTGTGCGGTGCCCCCTCCAATGTTTACTCCTCCGGTCATATTGTCATAGTGCTTAGGCGAAGCCCTGTGGGGATCACTCCACCATCACCATCACCACGCCGTCGTGCTAACAAAACTCTCCCTCGACACTTTGCTGAACGTGTGCAGAACTCGGAGGTGCCGTACGTTTGGTACTTGATCGGTTGAATCGAGAAGACGTTCGACTACATCAACCGTGTTAAACTAATGCTTCCGCTTTTCGTCTACGAGGGTATGTGGACACACTCTTCACCTCTCGTTGCTATGCATCTCCTAGATAGATCTTGCGTGACTGTAGGAATTTTTTTGAAATTGCATGTTATGTTCCCCAACAGTGGTATCAGAGCCAGGTCTATGCGTAGATGATATGCACGAGTAGAACACAAAGAGTTGTGGGCGATCATAGTCATACTGCTTACCACCAACGTCTTATTTTGATTCGGCGATATTGTTGGATGAAGCGGCCCGGACCAACCTTACATGACCGCGTTCATGAGACCGGTTCCACTGACAGACATGCAACTTGTTTTGCATAAAGGTGGCTGGCGGGTGTCTGTTTCTCCAACTTTAGTTGAATCGAATTTGATTACGGCCAGTCCTTGTTGAAGGTTAAAATAGCAAACTTGACGAAACATCATTGTGGTTTTGATGCGTAGGTAAGAACAGTTCTTACTAGAAGCCCATAGCAGCCACATAAAACTTGCAACAACAAAGTAGAGGACGTCTAACTTGTTTTTGCAGGGCATGTTGTGATGTGATATGGTCAAGACATGATGTGATATACGTTATTGTATGAGATGATCATGTTTTGTAAAAGTTATCGGCAACTGGCAGGAGCCTTATGGTTGGCGCTTTATTGTATGAAATGTAATCGCCCTATAATTGCTTTACTTTATCACTATGCGTTAGTGATAGTTGTAGAAGAAATAGTTGGTGAGTCGACAATGACACTATGATGGAGATTAAGGTGTCAAGCCGGTGATAATGGAGATCATAACAGTGCTTTGGAGATGGAGATCAAAGGCACAAGATGATGATGGCTATACCATGTCACATATTTTGATTGCATGTGATGTTTATCTTTTATGCATCTTATTTTGCTTAGTACGGCGGTAGCATTATAAGATGATCCCTCACTAAAATTTCAAGGTATAAGTGTTCTCCCTGAGTATGCACCGTTGCGACAGTCCGTCGTGCCGAGACACCACGTGATGATCGGGTGTCATAAGCTCTACGTTCACATACAACGGGTGCCAGACAGTTGTGCATGTGCGGAATACTCGGGTTAAACTTGACGAGCCTAGCATGTACAGACATGGTCTCGAAACACCGAGACCGAAAGGTCAAACGTGAATCACAGTGGATATGATCAACGTAGATATGTTGACCATTGAAAACTACGCCATCTCATGTGATGATCGGACATGGTTTAGTTGATATGGATCACATGATCATTTAGATGACTCGAGGGATGTCTATCTAAGTGGGAGTTCTTAAGTAATATGATTAATTGAACTTAAATTTATCATGAACTTAGTCCTGATAAGTGTTTGCATATCTATGTTGTAGATCAATGGCCCGTGCTACCGTTCCCTTGAATTTTAATGCGTTCCTAGAGAAAGCTAAGTTGAAAGATGATGGTAGCAACTACATGGACTGGGTCCATAACTTGAGGATTATCCTCATTGCTGCACAGAAGAATTATGTCCTTGATGCACCGCTAGGTGCAAGGCCTGCTATAGGAGCAACTGCTGATGTTGTGAACGTCTGGCAAGCTCGATCTGATGACTACTCGATAGTTCAGTGTGCCATGCTTTACGGCTTAGAATCAGGACTTCAAAGATATTTCGAATGTCATGGAGCATATGAGATGTTCCAGGAGTTGAAGTTAATATTTCAAGAAAATGCCCGAGTTGAGAGATATGAAGTCTCCAACAAGTTCTGTAGCTGCAAGATGGAGGAGAACAGTTCTGTCAGTGAACACATACTCAGAATGTCTGGGTACCATAACCACTTGACTCAGCTGGGAGTTAATCTTCCGAATGATAGTTTTATTGACAGAGTTCTTCAGTCACTGACACCAAGCTACGAAGGCTTCGTGATGAACTATAAAATGCAAGGGATGGAAAAGACTATTCCCGAGCTCTTCACAATGCTCAAAGGTGCGTAGGTAGAAATAAAGAAGGAGCATCAAGTGTTGATGGTTAACAAGACCACTAGTTTCAATGAAAAGGGGGCAGAGTAAAGGAGGGGAACTTCAAGAAGAATGGCAAGCAAGTTGCTACTCCCGGGAAGAAGCCCAAGTCTAGACCTAAGCCTGAAACTGAGTGCTTCTGCTACAAAGGGACTGGTCATTGGAAGCGGAACTGCCCCAAGTATTTGGCGGACAAGAAAGATGGCAAAGTGAACAAAGGTATATTTGATATACATGTTATTGATGTGTACCTTACTAATGCTCATAGTAGCGCTTGGGTATTTGATACTGGTTCTGTTGCTAATATTTGCAACTCGAAACAGGGGCTATGGATTAAACGAAGATTGGCTAAGGACGAGGTGACGGTGCGCGTCGGAAATGGTTCCATGGTCGATGTGATTGCCGTCGTCACGCTACCTCTACATCTACCATGGGATTAGTTTTAGACCCAAATAATTGTTATTTGGTGCCAGCGTTGAGCATGAACATTATATCTGGATCTTGTTTGATACGAGACGGTTATTCATTTAAATCATAGAATAATGGTTGTTCTATTTATATCAGTAATATCTTTTATGGTCATGCACCCTTGATGAGTGGTCTATTTTTGTGGAATCTCGATCGTGGTGATACACATATGCATAATATTGATGCCAAAAGATGCAAAGTTGATAATCATAGTGCAACATATTTGTGGCACTGCCGTTTAGGTCATATTGGTGTAAAGCGCATGAAGAAACTCCATGCGGATGGACTTTTGGAATCACTTGATTATGAATCATTTGATGCTTGCGAACCATGCCTCATGGGCAAGATGACTAAGACTCCGTTCTCCGGAACAATGGAGCGAGCAACCAACTTATTGGAAATAATACATACCAATGTATGCGGTCCGATGAGTGTTGAGGCTGGCGGCGAGTATCGTTATTTTTTGACCTTCCCAGATGATTTTAGCAGATATGGGTATATCTACTTAATGAAACACAAGTCTGAAACATTTGCAAAGTTCAAAGAATTTCAGAGTGAAGCGGAAAATCATTGTAACAAGAAAATAAAGTTTCTACGATCAGATCACGGAGGCGAATATTTGAGTTATGAGTTTGGTCTTCATTTAAAACAATGTGGAATAGTTTCGCAACTCAAGCCACCTGGAACACCACAGGGTAATGGTGTGTCCGAACGTCGTAACTGTACTTTATTAGATATGGTGCGATCTATGATGTCTATTACCGATTTACCACTATCGTTTTGGGGTTATGCATTAGAGACAGTTGCATGTTAAATAGGGCACCATATAAATCCGTTGAGATGACACCGTATGAACTGTGGTTTGGCAAGAAACCTAAGCTGTCATTTCTTAAAGTTTGGGGTTGCGATGCTTATGTGAAAAAGCTTCAGCCCGATAAGCTCGAACCCAAATCGGAGAAGTGCGTCTTCATAGGATACCCAAAAGAAACTGTTGGGTACACCTTCTATCATAGATCCGAAGGAAAGATATTTGTTGCTAAGAATGGATCCTTTCTAGACAAGGAGTTTCTCTCGAAAGAAGTGAGTCAGAGGAAAGTAGAACTTGATGAGGTAATTGTACCTTCTCTTGAATTGGAAAGTAGTTCATCACAGAAAACTGTTCCTATGATGCCTACACAATTTAGTGAGGAAGCTAATAATAATAATAATCATGAAACTTCAGATCAAGTTACTACAGAACCTTGTAGGTCAACCAGAGTACGTTCCGCACCTGAGTGGTATGGTAATCCTATTCTGGAAGTCATGTTACTAGACCATGACGAACCTACGAACTACGAGGAAGCGATTATGAGCCCAGATTCCGCGAAATGGCTTGAGGCCATGAAATCTGATATGGGATCCATGTATGAGAACAAAGTGTGGACTTTGGTTGACTTGCCCGATGATCTGCAAGCCATGGAGAATAAATGGATCTTCAAGAAGAAGGCTAACGCTGATGGTAATGTTACTATCTACAAAGCTCGACTTGTTGCGAAAGGTTTTCGACAAGTTCAAGGAGTTGACTACGATGAGACCTTCGCACCCATAGCGATGCTTAAGTCTGTCTGAATCATGTTAGCAATTGCCGCATTTTATGATTATGCAATCTGGTAAATGGACGTTAAAACTGCATTCCTTAATTGATTTCTTAAATAAGAGTTATATATGATGCAACTAGAAGGTTTTGTCGATCCTAAAGGTGCTAGCAAAATGTGCAAGCTCTAGCGATCCATTTATGGATTGGTACAAGCATCTCAGAGTTGGAATATATGCTTTGATAGTGTGATCAAAGCATATGGTTTTATACAGACTTTCAGAGAAGCCTGTATTTACAAGAAAGTGAGTGGGAGCTCTATAGCATTTCTAATATTATATGTGGATGACATATTGTTGATTGGAAATGATATAGAATTTTTGGATAGCATAAAAGGATACTTGAATAAGAATTTTTCAATGAAAGACCTCGGTGAAGCTGCTTATATACTGGGCATCAAGATCTATAGAGATAGATCAAGACGCTTAATTGGACTTTCACAAAGCACATACCTTGATAAAGTTTTGAAGAAGTTCAAAATGGATCAGTCAAAGAAAGGATTCTTTCCTGTGTTAGAAGGTGTGAAGTTGAGTCAGACTCAATGCCCGACCACTTCAGAAGATAGAGAGAAAATGAAAGTTATTCCCTATGCCTTAGCCATAGGTTCTATCTTGTATGCAATGCTGTGTACCAGACCTGATGTGTGCCTTGCTATAAGTTTAGCAGGGAGGTACCAAAGTAATCCAGGAGTGGATCACTAGACAGCGGTCAAGAACATCCTGAAATACCGTAAAAGGACTAAGGATTTGTTTCTCGTTTATGGAGGTGACAAAGAGCTCGTCATAAATGGTTACGTCGATGACTCTAAGTCATGAACCGGATACGTATTTATATTCAATGGTGGAGCTGTCAGTTGGTGCAGTTCCAAGCAAAGCGTCGTGGCGGGATCTACGTGTGAAGCGGAGTACATAGCTGCTTCGGAAGCAGCAAAGTCTGGATGAATGAGTTCATATCTGATCTAGGTGTAATACCTAGTGCATCGGGTCCAATGAAAATCTTTTGTGACAATACTGGAGGAATTGCCTTAGAGAAGGAATCCAAATTTCACAAAAGAACCAAACACATCAAGAGATGCTTCAACTCCATCTGTGATCAAGTCAAGGAAGGAGACATAGCGATTTGCAAAATACATACGGATCTGAATGTTGCAGACCCGTTGACTAAGCCTCTTCCACGAGCAAAACATGATCAGCACCAAGACTCCATGGGTGTTAGAATCATTACAATGTAATCTAGATTATTGACTCTAGTGCAAGTGTGAGACTGAAGGAAATATGCCCTAGAGGAAATAATAAAGTTGTTATTTATAAGTCCTCACTAGTAGAAAAAGGGCCATTTGTCCCGGTTGCTAAACCGGGACTAAAGGGTCGTTACTAAAGCCCTAGGCCTTTAGTACCGGCTATTACACGAACCGGGACAGATGGGCCTCCACGTGGCCGGTGAGGCGAGCCCAGGCAGGAGGCCCTTTGGTCCCGGTTGGTGGCACCAACCGGGACCAATAGGCATCCATGCATCAGCAGCTCGCAGGAGCTGAGGTTTTTGCTTCTTTAAAAGGGTGGGTTTTGGGGGGTTAATTTAGGTGTTTCATATATTGTGTTAGTTGGCTAATTAATAGAGAGAAGTATCCTCTCTTATCTCCGTGCTTGGTCGATGCTACGTACTATACGTATAGAGAGGACTTGACAGGCTAGCTAGTAAGCAAAAATGAAGGAAACAGAAGATCATCATGAACATATGCATACAGAGAGAAGTGATATCGACCTCTCCTTCTCCGAGAGATTGGTCGAACAACAAGTTTTCTTATATCTATCCGACCTACTAGCTACATATATACAATATAAGATCTCTTACAATATAATCCCCTAATTATATATGAACTCGGGGTCCACATGGTATTTGCTACCTCTTGAGAACCGCGTTGGATTTCCCCGAAGAGAAAGAGATGATGCAACAAAGTAGCGTAAGTATTTCCCTCAGTTTTTGAGAACCAAGGTATCAATCCAGTAGGAGGCTACGCTCGAGTCCCTCGTACCTACACAAAAACCATAGCTCAACGCAACCAACGCGCTTAGGGGTTGTTAATCCCTTCACGGTCACTTATGAAAGTGAGATCTGATAGAGATGATAAATAATATTTTTGGTATTTTTGGTATAAAGATGCAAAGTAAATAAAGTAAAAGCAAAGTAAAAGCAAAGCAACAATAAAGTAATGGAGATTGATATGATGAGAAAGAGACCCGGGGGCCATAGGTTTCACTAGTGGCTTCTCTCAAGAGCATAAGTATTCTACAGTGGGTGAACAAATTACTGTTGAGCAATTGACAGAATTGAGCATAGTTATGAGAATATCTAGGTATGATCATGTATATAGGCATCACGTCCGAGACAAGTAGACCGAAACGATTCTGCATCTACTACTATTACTCCACTCATCGACCGCTATCCAGCATGCATCTAGAGTATTAAGTTAAAAACAGAGTAACGCCTTAAGCAAGATGACATGATGTAGAGGGATAATTTCATGCAATATGATAAAAACCCCAGCTTGTTATCCTCGATGGCAACAATACAATACGTGCCTTGGTGCCCCTTCTGTCACTGGGAAAGGACACCGCAAGATTGAACCCAAAGCTAAGCACTTCTCCCATGGCAAGAACAACCAATCTAGTAGGCCAAACCAAACCGATAATTTGAAGAGACTTGCAAAGATAACCAATCATACATAAAAGAATTCAGAGAAGATTCAAATATTATTCATAGATAGACTGGATCATAAACCCACAATTCATCGGTCTCAACAAACACACCGCAAAAAGAAGATTACATCGGATAGATCTCCACAGGAGAGGGGGAGAACATTGTATTGAGATCCAAAAAGAGAGAAGAAGCCATCTAGCTACTAGCTATCACTACAAAAAAAAGACACATCCGTGACACTTTGGGCCGAACAATTTTTTTTCTGTCATACATATGTCACTTCTATGACGATAATTGTGACAAAACCCGGTATCATCATAGATGTGGTGGGCTCGTACTTGTATGACAAAAATCATGACAGAAAATGGGGCTTTCGTCCTGGGCGGGCCGGAGACACAGCTGCATGACATTCTTTGGGCCGTCCATGATGGAAAAAACCGTGGTAGAAGCGAGGGCGAGGAAAATTTCGGGGAGTTCCCGGTTACGGTGGGAGGTCGGGGGCCGAGCGATGCTCGTTTCTCTCGTACAAGTGCGCGCGTGTGTGCGAGGTGTTGGCTCTAACTGAACCCGAGAAAGGCGTTGGGCTCTGACTGAACCCGAGCGATTGCACTGCAGGCTACGCGTTACTGGACCCGAGCGATCGATCGATCGCTGTTAGCTGAACCCGATCGAGCGATTCCATCGTTATTGCTGCTAACTGAAGTCGATCGATGGGATGAACAGTGAGCGTTGCAGGGGGTTTGGATAAACAGTGAGCGGTGGCGTTGCCTCTGGATGAACAGGACCCCGTGGTGTGGTGGAGGGCTGGATAAACAGTAGACGGTGGAGGGGTGCCCGTGGAGGGGTGGATGAACAGGACCCCGTGGTGTGGAGGGCTGGATGAACAGTAGATGGTGGAGGGGTGGTTGAACAGGACCACGTGGTGTGGAGGGCTGGATGAACAGTAGACGGTGGAGGGGTGCCCGTGGAGGGGTGGTTGAACAGGACCCCGTGGTGTGGAGGGCTGGATGAACAGTAGACGATGGAGGGGTGGTTGAACAGTAGCCGGTGGAGTAGCGCGCGGTGGAGGCTGGATGAACAGAAGCCCGTGGAGGCTGGAGGAGGTCGACGTTGGAGATGAACAGTATCCCGTGGAGTCCCGTTTTGTGGTACGCCACACCCCTCCCGATGAACAGGACCCCCGTTTCGACAGTAGCGCTCCAACACAAGTCCGTTTCGTCCGTTTTGCGGTACGCCACACCCCTCCCGATCAACAGGACCCCCGTTTCGACCGTAGGAGGTCTGTTTCCTCCGTTTTGCGGTACGCCAGACCCCTCCCGATGAACAGGATCCTGTTTCGAACGTGGCCGGTCGAACACAAGACCGTTTCCTCCGTTCTGCAGTACGTCAGGCCTCGTTTCCATCGCCTGTTCCGTCCAAGCCCTCCCGATGAACACGACGCATTCCGTTGCCTCCCCATGAACACGACGCATTCCGTTGCCTCCCATGAACACAACGACGACGCTGTTTCTCCATTCCGACCCAGCCATGTACACGAGCCCTGGCCGTATGTATGCGCGAGTAGGCGTTCGAGACCCCGCCCGTATGTACACATATGTGGCTGTATTTTCTTTCTTGCACCTTGGCCGCTGTACGTACGTGTACATGCTACGTGCGCGCCTCTACTACGACACGTGCGCGCCTCTACTACGACATGTGCGTGCCTCTACATCGACCAATATGTACGTACACGTTCGCGACCAGAATGACAACGCTACGTACGCTTCGACCAGGTGGGTCCCGACTGTCAGGCACTTCCTTCCCTGCGAAGAAGTAGCTGGTGGGTCCCAGCAGTCAGGGGGCGAATCATTTTGTTTTGCCCGGACGCACTTCCTTGCGTGCGAAGATGTAGCTGGTGGGTCCCAGCAGTCAGGGGGAACGTTTTTTTCGCGAAATACAGTGGCCCGTCCGGTGGGTCCCAGCTGTCAGGTGGAGGAATCATTATTTTCCGCGTAATAAGGAGGCACTTCCTTGCTGCGGCCGTGGACCCAGCTGTCAGCCTCTCCATGTATAGTCCACGTCCGATGGAAGTCGTTCCTTGACCACGTTGACCACGCCGCGCCGAGAGCACCAGGGTGGTGGACGACAGCGAGGCCTAGGAAGGGGATGACACAGAGGCAGGGAAGACTCGGTAGTTGTTTCCCACGCGGAGGGGAGTACGACTGTACAAGGGTTTACTGGTTCGTCTGCCGTCGCCGGAGAATAACAGCAGGTGTGGGTGAGTAGAGGGATGGCTAGGCCAGCGATGGGAGTACGGTCGGGCGGTGAGGCCTGCGCGGCAGCACAGCCGACCGCGACGAGGAGGAAGCAGGCAGTCCCGCCGGCGCTTGTTTGAGCGGCAAGAGCAGGAAGAGCAGAGATTGAAGAAGCACGATGGCCGTTGGATAGACATCCAACAGTCAGTGCTTGTGCGTCAACCTTTTTTCTAGGAAAGCCTCAAATCTGTGAAAAACAGCATACAACCCATCTACCATTATTTCTAATAATTTACAGCCCATTTGCTAATTCTTAAGGTTTTTTTTGGAGCCCATATTCTTTTTGTTAGCATTACAGCCCATATTGTGGCAACGGTTAAAAAATTATACGAAATTTTGCATATTTCGGTGCAGTCCGAACTGTTTTTAATCCCAAAATTTCGAATCACATTCAAACTGATTTTAAAAATAAATGTATATCAATATAAAGTCCAACAAATTCTCCATGCATAAAAATTAATGTAATTTAAAATCTTGAAATGAAAAAAAGATATTTGAAACTAATTGCCGGTTTGAAGTGTTTTAAAAATGTACAACCCATTTCTCAATACTGATGGGCCATTTTCTCGGCCAGCCGAATGAAAGCTCTGCTCGTCTTGAAAGATTTGCAACCCAACAGGCCTGACAAAGCGACTTACTAGGCAAATCACAAAAAAACTAGGCTGTGGCCGTGGACCTAGCTGTCAGCCTCTCCACGTACAGTACTCTTCCGATGGAAGTCGTTCCTTGACCATGTTGACCACGCCGCGCGGAGAGCACCACGGCGGTGGACGACGACGAGGCCTAGGAAGGGGACGACGCGGCAGCGGAAGCCCGCGCGGAGAGGACTACAAGGTTTCACTGGTTCGGCTGCGGTGTGAGGCTGTCGTCGCTGCAGAGCCTGGCCAGCGGTGGGAATAGTAGGGGGCGGTGAGGCCTCTGCGGCAGCACAGCCGGCCACGGGAGCCAGGAGCATGCGGCATGACCGGCGCTGCTTTGGGCGGCTGGAGCAAGAAGACCATAGGTTGAAGAAGCACTACGGCCATTGGATGGACATCGTACGGTCACTGGAGCTAGAATCGTTCATATTGACTAAGTTGACAAAGCCATTCGTCCCCGTCAACTTAGTAGGCCCACAAGTCAGCCTCCCAGCAAGGTGGGTCCCAGCTAGCCGGGGGAGTATTCATTTTCTTGTGCGTAATAAGGAGGCACTTCCAGTGGGTCCGAGCTGACAGCGGGGGGAACGTTTTTTTTCATGAAATACGGTGGCCCGTCCGGTGGGTCCCAGCAGTCAGGGGAAACGATCCCTGCTGTCAGGTGGAGGAATCATTATTTTCCGCGTAATAAGGAGGCACTTCCTTGCTGCCGCCATGGACCCAGCTGTCAGCCTCTCCACGTACAGTCCACGTCCGATGGAAGTCATTCCTTCCATGTTGACATGCCGCGCCGAGAGCACCAGGGCGGTGGACGACGGCGAGGCCCAGGAAGGGGACGACACGGAGCCGGTGAAGACGCGGCAGTGGATGCCCACACGGAGAGGAGTATGAGGGTTCACTCGTTCGGCTGCGGTGTGAGATTGCCGTCGCCGCAGGGCCTGGCCAGCGGTGGGAATAGTAGGGGGCGGTGAGGCCTCCACGGCAGCACAGCCGGCCACGGGAGGCAGGAGCAGGCGACACGACCGGTGCTGCTTTGGGCGGCTGGAGCAAGAAGACCAGAGGTTGAAGAAGCACTACGGCTGTTGGATGGACATCGTACGGTCACTGCAGCTAGAATCGTTTATATTGACTAAGTTGACAAAGCCCTTGGGAGGAATCATTTTTTGGGCGGGTGAAGCTAGAATATCCGAGATTGAAGAAGAAGCACGGCATCCGTTGGATGGACATCCAACGGCCACTGCTGCTAGAACCGTGTGTTGACTATAAGTTGACAAAGCCTTGCATACGCGTCAACTCTATTTTTTAGGGGACGCGTCAACTTAGTAAGGCCAGAAGTGTGTGGCAGAGAACTTGTAGCCCATTTGAGATTTGTAAGAGTGTGTAGCCCATTTTTGAATTCTAATGGAATTTACTACAACCCATTTACAGTTTGTTAAAAGCACAGCCCATTTCAACCAACCGTTCAAAACAGAATTCAATAAAATTTCCCACATTTTGATGGGATCCGAAATATTTTTATCCCGAAATTTCTAGTCAGATTAAATACAATTTCAATATAAATTTATATTACGTAAAAATCCAATGAAACATTGCGCTCGCAACAATTAATGAAATTAAAATTTTCAATATCCAAAAATAATATTTTATAAAGTAATCACATGTTTGGTGCATTTTTTATAGTTACTGCCCAGTTTTTATAATTACATCCCATTTATTATTTCTTAAAGCCCATTTTCTTGTTAAGCCTAATGCATCCCTGCTAGGAAAGATTTGCAGCCCAGCGAGGCGGAGAATAACAACTTGACCTTGCCTGGGTATTCCTAAAAAAAAGTATAGCTGGGCTAGCCATTTTCAGCTTGAAAAAAATTAATATCTGGGCTAGATATCTGGCCTGGGCTAGACGGGCCACAGCCCGCCCAGTTAATACCCACAGCGATGTTTTCGTTGTTGTTCAAAGGAGAAAAAATAATATTTGGGCTAAACATCGAAAAACTCTGCAGTTCTCACACCTCAAAAACACAAATACTGCTCGAGATGCTTGGTCCCGGCTATCGGCCGCTTCTTGTGCAATTCTCTCGTTTATTGACTAGTCTACATAGGTTGACAATGGTGTGGGACCGTGATGTCAGGAAACCAGGGGGAAGCAAAATAAATAACTCCAGCGAGCGCTTCCACCTCTGCCTCGTTGGCTCCCGTGGAAACCCCTTTCCTCCCTTTTTTTTCCTCGGGGAAGGACCAATGCATGCAGCACATCCATGCGGTTATTAGGCAAGAAATAAAAGTGCTTTGCATGCTATGAATTACGATGGCCTGCATGGGTAGGTAATAAGGCATCCTCTTAACTGCTGTGATTAAATGTTGTGTTTAGAAGAGAGAAATATTCTTCTTTTCCACCAATCTGCTTGCACCTAGGTCGTGATGCACCTTCTAATACGACTTATTCACCTAGATGGAGGGAGTATAGTTATATATATATATATATATAATAAGGAGGCACTTGCATACGTGAGGCTATGGACCTGGTGGGTCCTCATTGTCATCCTCTCCAAGTAAAGTCATCTCCTCGCGCGCGCGCTTTCCGCCCAAAACAGTCAGCGCCGCCCGCCCCGCTTCCCGGTGCAGGCGATTGCTCCGCCTTCAAACGACACAAGTGCCGTCCGTCCGTCCATCTGGCGCCCACATTAATGATCCGCGGTTGCCGAGGCGGCTACTCCAGCACCACACGTCCGTCCCTCCGCCCGCCCACCATTGCTATATAAACTGCTGCGCTGGCCATAGCCGCAGTCATCCGCATCCGTTCCCTTTCTCGTGTCCACACCACTACCGCCCACCATGGCTTCCTCGCGCTCCAGCGCTCTTCGGGATGGGCGGACGACGGACCACAAGGAGATGGCTGCCATTGCTGCCGACCAGCTGGCCGGCAGGCATCCAGAGGACGACGACGTCCCAATGGAGAACATGGTAGTCGACGATCTGGCGCCAACCCTGTTCTCCGCGCCATCCTCACCGGTGCATTGCTCCATGACCATCGGCGAGGCCCGTGCCCAATATATGGACAGTGTGAGGCAGATGCGTCAGGAGCAATTCCGGGAGGCGCAGGCCGACGCCGCCTACAACCACCATCTCCTCCAGGAGCACCTGCAGGCGGAGGAGCAGATCACCGCGGAGCGGGCGGAGCAGGAGGCGCTACTCGACTCGTACCGCTCCGCCCGCAAGGGCCGCCTCGAGCGCTGGCGGGACCGCATGCGGGTGGCGGAGGCTGCGGCCGCCTACAAAGAGGCTAGCAATGAGGGCGATGAAGCGGGCGAGGCGCTGTTTGGCGAGACCGAGGACAAGGCAGAGGACAATGCCGGCTCCGACGAGTCCCCGCTCCACTGGCGTCGACGAGGCCCTGCTCCGTCGAGGCCCCGCGACGCCAACAACGAGGCCGAGGACACCGCCGGCTCCACCGAGGCCCCACCCTGCCGGCAACGCGGGGGAGGATTTCCATCGCTCCGCTGAGGCGCCGCCCACCGGCAACGAGATAGAGGACATCGCCGGCTCCGCCGAGGCCCCACCCCGCTGCCAATGAGGCCGTGCCACACAGAAAACGAGGAAGAGTAGAACATGGTAGGTCGCCGCCGCTCGGGTCCAAGTAAGGTACTGCTGCTACCCTCCTGTTTAAGCCAAGCTAGGCGGGTTGACCATTGACGGCCGGTTAGCTTCTTGGCGGCGACGTGGAGTCGGGGAGTTCTGCTGGAGAATAACGCTGCTTCTACTTAACTGCTGGTGCAGTTGGCTGACTGACACGTGGGCCCAACAGGCCACATGTCAGTTACGTAACTGCACCTGCAGTTAAGTCAGTGAAGCTTTTGTTCGGCTCAACGGGACACATGTGGGTAGCTTCGGTTAATTAATTATACCTCCAGCGCACTCCTTTTTAGTTGAAGAATGTATGAAATGTAATGAAATCTGGCATGTTTATATGAAATCCGACCGTGTATGAATGAATTTATTTGAATTAGTTTGAATTCCTGTATCACTGGCATTGGATGAACATGCAAAACAATATGTACTAGCATTATTCCCAGGGTGATCACCTCGTTTGCAGTAGTTTCACATGTACTCCCTTCGGTCCTTTCTAGTTTGCATACAAGTTTTGTCTGCAGTCAAAATCTCTACTTTGACCATTCTTATACAAAAAAGTATGCACTTTCACAATGTGCGAAGTAAAAAGGAACAGAAGGAGTACAAAGAGTTTGAGCAGGTTTTTAGCGTTTCTATACATTGCAATCAAACACATAGGCCTGGCAATTCATAGAGAACATTCAAAACAATCGATGATTATGCATCTCAGCGACTCACATGTCAGAGGCAATATTTACTTCACAACTAAAGAATAAAGAAAAAATTGATTGACGCTGATGACAGCAAGGGCGTCCCATTCGAAAGTATCAAACGCATGTCTTGCTAAAATCAATGAGCAAAATTTGACAAGGTTGTCCCATTCCAAAATATCAAATGCCTACGATTGTGGAATGGGCAGGGTTTGCCATCAGTTCGGACATTGACATGGCACCTCGTGCTAAATAAACCAGCTGTTCTTTTTGTGCAGTTCCACCAAAGTCAACCAAATTCGCGCGTAGCTTGTATGATTTCACCCTTATATGTTGCGCCTTGAACTTATCGGCACCTCCTTTGTTGTGGTGGAAATGAATGATTCGATGTATTCATGAACAATTTGTGCAGTTCCCATTGAAACCAAGCTGAGCACCCCTATTTGCACAAATATAAAAAAGTGATTAGTATAGAGCAAACTGTACTATGAATTGACAGTTCCAAAAGGCACATACATGGTCCATGTACAGCACACTTTTAGAACAATGGAACTCACCAGAAAGAATCCTAGAACAACATTGTACTCGCGCACCATAGCAGAAAAATGGAGATTTTGTCAGTCCTTCTGAGTTGAAGTTAGTTTGGTCTTGTGGGGAGTAATGTAACCATCCTTCAACTGCTCCTTCTGATGAAAAGATAGACAGGGCTTCTTCATCCTGGCATAATCAGAACTAGTCACTTCATGTACTCCATATTCTTCTTCAGAGGAAGATGATCCTATTGTGCAAAGACAAGAGGACTACTAAATGCTAGCATCACTGTTTGCTCAAAAAAAAGGAAAGGAAATATTTAAAACAGCACAGATGAAGCACTTCTCAAGGACAATACCACTTTTTCATGACAGTATCTAAACAGTAGCACAACACCAATAGAGATGACAAAGCTCAATCATATGGATGAAATCAGTGGGCGAGTACCAACCTTTGTCAGGAGGCTTATTGTGTAGAGCATACAAATGAAGCAATTCTCCGGAACCATCTGTTGCAATCTACGGTGGTGGCCATGCTTACTATATACTCCTCGACTAGTTTAATGTTTCCAGCATCTTCTTGTGCAGTTCCACTAAAATATATGGTATCTTCAAAGAAGATCCCTGTTTGCACAAGTAGAGATAATTACATATTACATTAAGAGTGGCATCAAATTAGTGGCAAAAAAATTGCTCGCTCCAGCCATAGCAATAAATTAAGATGCAACACTATATCATTACTTGTGTCATCGCAGTTCCAGTGCTTCATTACAGCACCGGGAGTTGATTTTTGGTTTTCTTCCCCTTGTTCGTCCCCTTCATCACTTGGTTCAATAACAAACAAGCTTCGCCTTCAATGTAAGATTTGGCATGTCACTTAGGGAGCACAAGTATAGTACTAAACTTAATTTTCTAATGAACATGGCAAAATACAGGCCAGCAGTTGTGAAATATCCTTATATTACCTCAATGGGATATTATGGTGCACATACAGATTGGAAGTCTTGTCTCCATTTGTGCAGTTCACTAAAATCAAGCAACATTATCGTACACGTAGCACAACATATGAATGCACACTGCAGAATCATGTGAAAGAAGGCTAGTACTGACCTCTCATGATGCGGAATTCAAACAACTCACAAGAAGAAGATATAAACCAAATTCTCCTTAACGGATAGGAAGTAAGATCTCCTCTTGTGCAGTTCCACTAAGATCAAGCAATCAAGCAACGTTGTCGGTGTGACATTTTGGTTGAACTGCACAAAACTGTAGCGACCCGACCCGAATGGATCAAGTCTCTGTGCTTATGTGTCATCCCTGGATCAGTATGCTGACACACACAGTACTCGAAGGATTTATAACAGAGGTAAATCACATGTATAAAGTAACGTAAATACTATTACCTCAATCCATATAGCGGAAGAAACAAGGTTGTGGTTTCCCATCAACACCAACGGCAAAGTTGAGTGTAGAAATCGTAACCCTAACGTATCACTTACTCGTCGTAAGAAACCTGCAACATAAGACGTTGTAGCCTGAAACGGGTCAGTACATTGAATGTACTGTCAAATTCACACCATAGAGAATGATGAACAAAGGCTATCACTACATGCATATTTGGCTGGTGGAAAAGCTCCATGGTTATAAGGTTTTTGCGTAAAGCCAATTTTTCCCTACTACAAAGGAATAAATTTATTTAACTATCATGGTGGTTGTAAAACATTGAGAATGGTTGACAGCATTCTCCATCCCAAATAAAAGTACAATTAAAATCCAACAACATTAATTAGAGTAACATGTTGAGATTCACAATGACATTCAAGTACTAGATACTCAAGTTGTCCATAACCGGGGACACGGCTAATCATGATTAGTTTGTACACTCTGCAGAGGTTTGCGCACTTTTCCCCACATGACTCGATCGCCTCCGTTTGTTTTCTCGCACTACATGGTGTTTGAGAAACAGATGACCGAGACATAGTCTTTCAGAAGCACTAGCACCTTACATGTGGGGTAGACCGGTACACCTACATCCCCTACATCTTCTAGTCCACCCCGTAAGAGTTCGCACAACTTAGTCAACTATGCCAGAGCCCATAGTAGCATGTGGCTGCACACGGAAGTTTCTAGCATGAATTATCTTATGATCCCTTTGAGCCTGGGTGGCGGTCCAAAAAAAACAGGCAAGTCCTGATAGACATCAGGTGCCTCAATCCACCCAGATGTGTGTTTAAGTTGCCACCTTAGATAAACCATTAAAATTAACAACTCACATCTGTCATGGATATCACTCACCCAATCCACGTCTACTAGCATAGCATGGCATAATAAGCAAACGTAGAAGTAACTCCCAAAGGTTTCATAATAATACAGGTAATAGGTACTACCTCATCTACTTCCCATCCCACAATTTAATTAGATCCTAAACATGCAATGTGAGAGGATTGATCTAATGCAATAAAACTGGGTTGTAGAAAAGGTATGATCAAAGTGTGAACTTGCCTGCAATGTTGATGAAGATGATTCGCACTCAAAGCTCGTGATAGATCTACTCGTCACACTCCGGTCAATCTATCATAAGCAAAAAATAGTAACCACACAATAAGTACTCATCTAATGCACAAGTAAAACTCGAACGAGAGAACGAACCAGATAGTTCAACTTAAGAACTCCGGTTGCAAAGAAAGAACGAACCGAACAAACGACAGAAAACAAACGGCGGAAGAAAACAACTCGGTTCTAGCAAGTTGAAACTAGGTCAAATTTTTACCGGGGCAAAAACTTGTTTAAGTTGATTAGACGGAACGGCGGTTTCGAGACGAAACTCTAGGCGCTTGAATCACCTGATTCCAATAAACGAGTGAGAAGAAAGACTAGAACGAAGATCGGATCTGAGATCGCGATCGCGGAATAAATCCGACGAGAAAGAAAACGAAGAACGGTTAAAGGAACGGACGTTCGTTAACCTAGAAGAATTGGTGATCACGTTCGTTGAAACGAACGGTCCGAAAGAAGAACGAAAACCGATCTAGAAAACCGGAACGGTTTGGCGAAGAATCGGAGAGAAAACAAATCGGTAGAGAAGAAAAGAATCGGAACGGTTTATAAGAAAAAATGAACCGAGGGAAAGAAGAGACGCGGCACGGTACCTCCGACGAACGGCGGCGACGGCGGCGTTGGGCGGCGGCGGCGGTGACGCAGGGCGGCGGCGGCGCGGCAAGGTGCGGCGGCGGCGGTGACGCAGGGCGCGGGCGGCGACTTAGGGCGGCGGCGGGTGAGGCGCGGCGCGAGTGAGAGGCGCGGGGTGGGGCGCGGCTTGGAGAGGAGAGAGGGGCTTGGGATTTTGTGTGGGGAGAGGGGGGTGTGGGGGTATTTATATTGGGGAGGGGTGAGGAGACTTGGGGTAGGGGACAAGAAATAGACTAGGAATAGGAAAGAATAAACGGAGTAGGACTAAAGAAAACGAAACAAGGAAAGGGGAGGGGCTAACCCTTAGTCCAAACCGGACTAGAGGCGAGGCAAGAGGCGGCGGCACTAGCGCCTGCCTTGCGCCTGGCGCACGGCGGCTGGGGGCGGTGGCCTTTGGCCCGGCTGGGCCTTGGCCTGGCCGGCTTGCTCCAGTTGTTTGTTTAACTGATTTTGCACGCAGAAAAACAAAAGAAAACTAAACTAAACGGACTCCAAAATTCTAAAAGTAAATTTTCCCCGACTCCTAAAAAATGAGCCGAACAAAATGAACTTTACTCGGGACCTAAAATGCAATTTTTGAAAACGCAAACAAAACTCTGGCAAAACCAAAACTTGATCTATTTATTAAATCTTCATTTTTCCTCAATTTTGGGAAAGTCATATTATTCCCTCTCTTATATTTTTTTTATATCGCAAAATTGTTTGAAGATGAAATAAATAAATCAAATGATCCTTTTTTCCAATTCGAGAAAACTCTCAAATAAGAAAATAACGAAATCTCCAACTCTCTCCGAAGGTCCTTGAGTTGCGTGAAATTTCTAGGATCGACCAAAAAGCAAGAAAATAAGATATGCATGATGATCTAATGTATTCCAATTTGAAAAAAATAAATTCAAAAGAACTTTGAATTTAATTCTTTGAAACTCCCAACTCATATTTCATAATTTGAAGAAGTCATTTTATCTTCTCTCGTGAAAATCATTGAGTTGCTTAAAGTTTCTGAATTGGAAATATTTCCCAATGGAATTCAAATATTTTTCAAACACCCTTTTCATTTTAAATGGAAGAAGTCATGTCATCTTCTCTCTAGGGTTTTGTATTTGAAAATAATTTGAATTCACGAAGATCAGAAAGCAAATATGAAAGTTTGGGAAAGTCCTTTTATTCCCTCTCATTTAACTTTCGAAAAGTTCCGAATTCACTCACTTTCAGACAATCAATCAAACAATCAGTCAAATCTATCTATTTATTATAACATTCCAAAATTTAGAATTTTGGGATGTTACAAAAACACTCTTAAAACAAAAGTGTTTTGTGCAGTGCCACAAAAGGTCGCAATGGCAACGAGGTGAAGCAGATAACCCTGTTTACACAGAGGTGCAAAGGAAACAATTAGTGGTCAATAATGGTGGATGACACAGAAGCCAACAAAAAGAAGCATCTACCTTATCTAAATGGGAAAGAAAGCAAGACAGTAGCATTTCTCAATCGGTGGCATTGATTAATATTAACATACAGATTATATTAACAATAAAATTCGTTAAACATGTAATTTGCTTTTAACTGTGGCATTGCATCAATTTTCCAGTGGCATTATTAGAGGGTGTTTGTTTACAGGGACATTTGGGTGTAGGGACTAAAAAAACTCCGTGTCAGTCCCATCTAAACCAAAGAGGAGGGACTTTTAGGGACTAAAAGTGGGCATTTGGGACTAAAGAAAGAAGCCCTGAGGGAGTCTTTTTGGGACTTTTTCCAAAAGTTGCCCCTGCCACGCATCACACCTTGTCTCTATTAGTTCATTACTAGGGGTAACATGGTCTTTTAGCATGTCATTTAATAACCTCTAGTCCATGTTTAGTCCCTGGAACCCAGCAGGTAGGGACTAGGGAGTTTTTAACCAAACAGGGCCTTAGATTAACAACAGCTAATGAGTTGCACGGGACAGTGGACGCACCAGCACCATGTGCATCTACAGATGTACTGTGGTCATGCATAGTCTGTTGCAACAAAGAACAAGCAACCAAGGAGCATATTTGTGTTGGTCCCAGTTTTGTTATCTTTAGACGCCTTTCCCTATGTGAGCGCAGCAAATCTACTCCTGCTCAAACTCTATAGCCTTGTCCCTTCCTTTCCTTTTTGAACTAGTACTTTTGCCCCTTCCTTTCCTCTTTGAACCACGTCCTAGATTTATGCGATACAACTTTCCCCACAACTTTCCCCCATTCCTTTCCTCTTTAAACCACGTCCTAGATTAATGCTCTACAACTTTCCCCCTTCATTTCCTCTTTGAACCACGTCCTAGATTCATGCTATATACAACTTTTCCCACTACTTTCCCCCACTCCTTTCCTCTTTGAACCACGTCCTAGATTCATGGTATACATGCAGCTAGAGCAATGCATGTGGAGTAAGTAAATTATACCTTATGGTTCTTGGGGCGTGGTTCGGTGGGCGAGAGGACGGCAGCGAAGAAGAAGGGGTCGGAGGCCCTCCCGCGCTGCCGCTGGGTGGAAAGTGAACAGTTGCGCCGGTAGTCCCTCGCGGACGACGACAATGTTAAGCCTCCTTCCCTTCCCGGCGGACGAATCCTGCCGGCTCTTTGAGCAGCAGTGAGGGGAGAGAGAGGCCAACGAAGTCTTGTTTAGATCTGGAGAGGGCGAGAGAGTGTGAAGAGAGCAACTACAAGCGCTGAGGCTCCAGCGGGAGAGGGCGAGAGAGTGAGCGAACAGGCTAACCAGCTACACAACCCTCCCGTTATGTTCAACGAGAGGGAAATAACCTTTTATACATTCCTGCATTCGTGTGACAAGCATGCCGTGTTTTTTGTGTGTGTGTGGGAGTCATTGGGATTTCAATCATAATCGTGTCATGTGGCTTTGGTGGTAAGACTATCCACAGTGGTGCATAAATAATGCAGCCTTAGTCACCTTACCTCTCTCCACGTAGTACGTTGGGTCCCACCAGTTAGAGGGTGAAACAAACAAATTAATAAGAAAAATTAAAAGCGCCAGCGGTGTATCTTACCTCACACATCTCGCTACTGCTCAGGAACACTGTCCAATTGATCCCTCTATTCGCTCATGTACTATTTTAAGTGAATACTTATTATAACGTGCACACAAATTTTGGGCACTTGTATTCGACTTAAGTCAGTGTGGCACCGTATCTCGTATACTTACTACTCCCTCCGTCTAGGTGTAATAAGTCACTTTAGAAGGTGCAACGGGACCAAGGTGCGTGCGTGTGTGTGTGTGTTTAACACCATGTGTGTGTTAGAGAGAGCGACACATCGACCTACTCCTATAGAGAGATGTTGTGTAGTGTACAAGTTTAGCCGCGAGAGTCGGTGCATCCTCTCGTTTCCGGGCGTGTTTGGTAGGGACATGCGGACAACTGCCATGCCCGCTCCTGACCAGCCTGGCCCACCCAAAGCCCCTCCATCGCCCGCGCGCGCTTCCCGCCCGAAACGGTCAGCGCCGCTCCAAAGAATCGGTGCCGCATTCATGCCCGGGCAGAGCGGACGCGACCTCTCACTGGCGCAAGAGTGATGGTTGCTTCGTCCGTCCAACTTACTGCTGGGTCTATGTGATTTGACAGCTCATTGGTCTTTATTACTGAGGTGGTAGGACTGCTGGATGTCCCACGCATTCGGCGAAAGGAGGTATACTACTACTACTACTACTAGATTACAATTTTCTCCATTCTTACAGCGGAGGCGTGCAAGAGCAGTGAAAACACGCAGGCTCAGTGATTACATGGCCCACCTCACACTATCACCGTGCGACACCTAACTCTTTACATAGTACTCCCTCCGTTCCTAAATATTACTAGATGAGTCCCCGCGCGTTGGCGCGGAACAGCGGTATATCTCTCTGCGCAAAATTATCGATTTCACAAAACAAAAAAACTCTATAACTGCATGACAAATGTGGTAGCCAAACTAAATAAACTCCCATCATCTTTTAGATCATCCCACGTAAAGAAAAAAGATCAGCCAACTCCTACTGCATAATGGGATTATATTTTTCTTTTTGACATGTTAATGGGACTTAAAAGCTCACTTACATGCATGCTGCCGGTGCATGCTTGCATGCAGACATGTTGATGTGATTTAAAACCCACTCACATGCATGTGGCACGGTATTTCTGCATGCTTACATGTGGCTAAGTGCGGAGCCTCTCAACGTCAAGATCAGACGGCTATTATGGACTGATTTACTTCATCTAACGACTACATCAATTTTGATGACGTGGCTCAAGGAGAGGATAGATAATTCCTAGTAGTGGGGGCTAGCTATTACTAGTAGATATAATTCTTTATAGAGATTCAACTACATATGGAACAAAATGAATGAATCTACACTTAAAATGCATCTATATACATCCGCATGTGGTTCATGGTGAAATCTCTACTAAGACTTATATTTAGGAATGAAGGAAGTACTAGTATAGTACGTACTGTAATTTATCAGCGAGATAAATTTGTACAATGCTATGTAGCTTCCAGCTTCTGTTACATGTATCTTGCGTCCAAGGTTGCCCGTTGCAACATTTCATCAAATACAAAGGAGACTAACATGCATGCTATTGCATCTCAATGATTGACACATCATAGCAAATATGTACTCCCTCCGTTCCAAAATAAGTTTCTCAACTTTGTGCAAACTTTAGTACAAAGTTGTACTACTACTAAAGTTGACACTTATTTTGGAACAGAGGCAGCTAAAGAAAAAAACGATCCATGCAGTCCCTAGACCTTGAACCATGAACCCTGACCAGGCTTCAATTTGCTGGCAAAGTTCGAGCTTCCTAATAAATGAAGTTTGCAACCTTTTGACCATCGGATCATTTTGTGCAGTTTCACCAAAATCAAGATGAGCATCCCTGTGGCAAAAAATTGAACAAGCATGATTAGAATAAGATTACTGGGACTAGTTGATGAGACATAAACTCATCACAAATACAGTACGTAGAAGCCAGTAGAGGTATGTGTGGGGCAAAGAAGTAGAGAAATATCCACAGGGAGTGATGTGGGCAGCTGGAGCAGTGGTTCAAGCCGGCTGTAAAGGGAGTTGTACCTGAGGGACGTAGCTCAACCTTGAGGAGGGCGGCGGGAGGCGGCAACTGCCCACGTCGCGGCAGTGAGCAAGGGACGAAGGCAACCTCACTGGTTTTGTGAGAGAGAACGGCGGGGACCCCTGATCGGGATGTGCCGACAGTGGGTTTTCGCCGTCGGTGACGGCCACCGCATCTACACTAAGCATCCACCCCTTCCCCAAGCGGACGTGATCCGCCGGGATGTTTGAGATGTGGCCACAGTCGTTTTGTGCAAGAGAGTGTGAATAGAGCAACCCCAGCAAGCAACCGTGTAGGCTGGCCCGTCCTGACTATGTATATAGTGGAGCGGTTTCCTTTTCTCTCCATCTGAACCTATCATATTGCGTACGTGCCACTGAAGAAAAAAAACTTTATTTATAAATGACGCGGCACCTACTACTCGTTCTCCTATAACCTTGCGCTTGGCATCTCCAAAATATTGACCTTGCGATTGGCTCTTCGCCTCTTCGGGAAGTCGAGCAATAATGGTAGTGCAGTATATATCGTTCTGGCTATATGAGACCGAATGAATTGCTGCACGTCCACCACATGGGTGAGGGGCGAGGGGCGAGGGAGGGTGCTACATACGGAGCAAAATGAGTGAATCTACACTCTAAAATACGTCTATATACATCAGTGTTTGGAGTATGTACTAGTAGTTCATATTGAAATCTACTAAAGGACATATATATTCCAAACAATATGATATAATCTCTATAACCAAGGTAGTAGGGACGAGGAGTAAACGGAGGGAGTAGTAAATTTTCTCCTCGTCCTGCGAGCCACCGTGCGCATGGGCGAGGGAGCGGGCGTAAGGCGTAGTAAGCAAGATTCACCTCATCATGCGAGTCACCGCGCCCGTGGGCGGGGGAGACGGCGTACTAAGCAAGCTTCTCCTCGTTCTGCGAGTTGACGGGACACATTAAAAGTACTCCAGTGTATAGAGCCTTGCCTCTAAGGTAGGCCCCACATGGTTTGCCTCTTTTTTAACATAACACGTCAAGTCGCAATTTGTTTGTTCACCCGTGGTAGCCGATCCTCCCTCCACCAAGTGGACAACGAATACACATGCCAAATTACCACGTGGGCTACCTTTTTCGTACAGAAATGAGCTCCACCGTGTACCCGTGCAGGTGTGGTTGGGAAAGAGACGGGAGTACGTGCGCCGTGCATGCACATCTTCTCTTCGTGCACGTCCCCCACCTACGTGGGTGTGTTTGAGAGATACAAACCGCGTTCATGAGTGTTTTTTGTTTTGGGGTGAGGGTGGGGTGGGGGGTTGATTTCGTGAATTGTTTGTGGGAATATGTGTCGATGACATCTCAAACAAAATTTTGCATGCAATGTGTGTGAAATGGAGGCCTATCCATATCATATATACATAGAGGGTCGGGCAATCCACGAGAAGAGAGGGAGGGGTCATAGCTATCGATAGAGTCGAAGAGAGGATCAAGTGGGTGGGTGCGAGGTCGATGAAGAGAGCCATCAAAATTGTGTGTGTGTGTGCAAGTCAATGATATAGGGTGACTGGCCTACCGGAACGTTAGAGGGCACACGTCAAGTTTGTGTGTGGCAGGGAGACATGACTAGAGCGCTCGATGTATCGGTGTGTGTGTGTGGGGAGGGGGTGGTGGGAGGGGTAGGCAGAGGCCTAACTATAGAAGTAGAACGACTCGTATATGTGTTGAGAAGGACAGACCCAGCTATGTCTTGAGGGAGATCGGTCGACATCCATACATAACTGAAGGACGGGAAATATGATGGGAGAGATAGAGAGGAGAGAGAGAGGGAGGGAGAGGGAGGGAGAGGGGTAGACTGCTGGATGGGTGATGGAGTTGCTTCTCGAAGATGGTGGGAGATGCCTACTAGACAAACTGAGGGTGGAACTGCAATGTTATCAATAAGAGTGGGGATGTGTTTTTGTGTGTGCCTGTGCGTGATAGATCTGTCGGGACACATCCATGGATGATGAAGGGGAACCATGTGTTTGGTAAGCAAACCTAACTAGATCAGTAGATCAATTGTTGCTTGTCGGAGGAAGGGAGAGACACAACTAATGAGGTAGATCGATTGACGTGTGGGTAAAAACGAGTTATAAGGACCTAGCTAGCTATATGTATAGCGAGAGATCGGTCGGTGTACGTCCATTTGTTAGAGGCAAAGAAGGCCCATCGAGACGGATAGACAGAGAGAATGGAGCTAGGAGGTGGTGCGAGAGGCCCAACTACTAGCTAGATAGTGGGAGGAGTGTGCGGTTGTGAGAGCGATGAAAAGAGGGGCGAGAGTTTACACGTGTGTCTGACCGTATGACAGACACGAGGCAAGGACAGATAAAGGAGGAGATTGAAGGTGTGTTTGTATGTTGTAGGCAGGCATCACTGGAGAGGTTTATCGGTCGGTGTGTGTCAGAAAGTTGTTGTGGAGACTCTGGGAGAACAACCTAAGGAAAAAAATGAATGTCCCCGGTGGATAGAATGCCGAGGGAGGGGGAGGGCAAGGAGGGCGTGTGCATCCACGAGAGAAAGTTAGTGGTAGCTACAAAGGTTAGAGGATTGTGTGGGTGTAGGAGACTAACAAAGATCATAATTTGATATGAAAGCGGATTCATATATTTGAATGGGAGATCATAGTGTTTTAAACATTGCATGCATGAATATAGCGGTGATACACGTGCTCTGCACATGTTATACCATAATGTGATAATGCATGGTGTTTGCAACTCACAGCTAAATGCCGAACAATCTAAACCATACTATACATCAAACAATCTCACATTTTATTTGAATTTGTGATAATGTGTGGCGTTTGCAGCTTACAACTAAATATCGAACAATCTAAACAATACTATATATCGAACATTCTCACATTTTATCTGAATTTGTGGTAATGTGTGGTGTTTGTAACTCACATCTAAATACTTGTAGGCGTAGGGGGCGGGGCACCATACATAATGTGATAAACACATTATACATATGAGACATGGTTTAGATTATGAAGATCTAGCTAGAGCTAGAAATGTAATGTGATTTGAAATCAAAATAAAGTGGATTCAAAAAATCTAGTTCGAGTTCATATAGTACACATAGTTCGTATGTAACTCGAGACTAATCATGTGGTGTGCTGTGAAGATAATACACAAACGATGGTTTAACTTGACAATAATGATGGTTGTAGATCTTATTAAAACAGAGAAACGAATTCAAATGCTTTGACTTCACAACAATCATTACTATAGATCTTATTCAAATAGAGAAACGAATTCAAATTTAGTTCATATTGAAGCGGTAGTATATACGTTTGGAATGCACTAAAACGTTCATTTGAGTAGTAGGTTGCATGCATTATACACATAGCGGAATATTTTAATTGAACATAACATGAATTCAATGTTTTGAATGACATTTGTAGGGCGCATTGATTTGGTACAGTACACGTTAGGCTTGTCCGGAAATTTCAACCCGTGCCTTGTTAGCCCGAAATATTTAAGATATATCTTTGTCTCGTTGTGCTCCGACAACTCCCTCCATCTCAACCCACGCCTTGCTATTCCGAAATTACAACGCGCACGAAAAGTCCCACCTCTTGTGAAATCCCGACACGCGAAATGCCCATGGTACCCCTGAACCGAAAGAACCGCCTCAAATCGGTGGGGGTACTTTCTTAACTTACCCTACATTTCGGACAAGCGCGTCTCTAAGCCATGGTTCCCCACTGCCATCCCATCCGCCCACCCATTCGTACATAGAGGCCGCGAAAACCCGCAACGAAACCCCACACCCTGCTCCGTCCGCCACCCAGCCGGAGCCTCTTCCCCGACGACGTCGTCCACAGCAACACCTCGACGTCCCTCATCCACCGTACCGGATGAGGATCCGTCGTCGATCTCATCGTCTCGCCGGTTCAGCCACCCCGTCCTCCACCTCCAAGGAGCTGCCCCGATGTTCCCCTCGTCTTTCGCGCCACCTCCATTCCCACACCGCCGTCTTCACCTGCACCACCGGAAGAGCATCATCATCACCGTTTCCTCGGATGAAGCTGTGGCCTAATCGGCATCACCAAAGAGGTTGTACACTAATCGCCGCATTTTCTTCTTGATTCGATCTCACGGTGCTGCCGGCGCTCGGTCTTGAGCCGACACGGCGCGACTCCATCCACGGTGGCGTCGCCGGCCACTTCCTCCACGGCGTCGCTCCCTCGGCGGCGACGTCCACATCAGTAGGAACTCCTGCTGCTTTAGCTCTCACTCGCGCTGCTGCTCTGCTCCTGCTCTCGGTCCCCTGCCTGGTCTGCTCTTGCTATTGTTCTTGCTCGCGCTGCTGCTCTCGCTCTTGCTCTTGCTTGCGATGCTGCTCTGATTTAGCTACACTTCACTCTGATGCCACCGGGGTGAAGGAAGAACCAGCCACAGCGGGGAGGGGGGCTCGCCGGAGAGGTACCCCACTATCTATCTTAGGGTTCAGGATGGGGGCGGTGGTCGCCGGCGGCGGCGGGACATTGGCGGGACGGTGGCGTGGGGATTGCCGGAGAAAAAGCTCGGCACGGGGGGGGGGGGGGGGGGGGGCTAGAGGGATGGCCGGGGCGGCGGCGGACAGGCGGTGGGGAGTGTTTTCGGGGCGGGCGGGGCGGCGCACCGCGGGCCGCAGGCGGCGGGGGGCTGCTGTTTGGCCGGCTCAGGGGGTGGAGGTTGAAGATGAACCGCAAGCCCTTGATTTCATATCCAACGGCTGCAAAATCGACTGACCAGAGATGAAAAAGTCAGTCGACCGACGTGTAGCCTCACCTTGCTAATGTGTTCAATTTCGACAGCAAAATTCAGTTTCGACAGCAAAATTCAGTTTCGACAGTTAAGTTCAGTTTCGACATTTAAGTTCAGTTTCGACAGTTAAATTCAGTTTCGACAGTTAAGTTCAGAGATGAGCGGCTGATGTATTTTACATCTAGCACTTTGTGGTTATGTATTTTACGTCATGTATTGGAGATGCTATTAGAATTCCACTCAGGTTAACGTTGTTCATTGTCTCTCTTGTCCTGCTTCATCCTCGGCGTCGTACTACTCACCGGAGCTGCTCCAACGACGAAACCCTCCATCACAGCGGAGCAGTACCTCGGGCTCCATCTCCAGACGCCTAAGATCTTTCTCCCCTCCTTTGACAGCCAAGTCAGCCGGAGCATCCTCACCGGCCAACGCAATCATGCTGAGATCGACATGGCTTCGCCAAAGAGGTTGTACACTTGTTGCATCTCTTTTTTACTCTACATGTTATATATATTGTCCACTGAGCACACGGATTTGTTCCTTTAGTGTCTCCTTGAAAGAAAAAACGTAGGAATTTTAATTTTCACTCGTCCTCCTTTTCAAATTCCTATTCATGAAGCACAAGACTAAGAGATAGTAGCATAATAGCATTATAACCATACATTTTCTTGTGGTTTGACTTAATCTCACCATGCTTCTTTGCATCCTGTGATCTTCCAATTGTTGTGAATCACACACCCAGATTGGTAGAAATCCTGTGTTTTTAAATTCTCTGTTTTGCACGTGCATTTCTATCCCATTCCTGTCTATTTCCTATCCCTGCATTGTTGGAATCCTCCAATTCAAACGAGCCCTTACAAAATTACTTCTCTTACAGATAGTTGTCAAAGAAAACCTTGAGTGGTTTGTCCCGCTCCTGCTGCGCCATCGTCCACCCCAGCTCAGCTGCTCCAACAACAGAAGGGTCCAGCACAGCAGGGATCCGGCCTCCAGACTGTCTTTCGCCGCCTCAGATCTTCTTCCCCGCCGCTGGCAGCCATGAAAACTGCACTACCATCATCAACCGAGCAGATGACCTCGAGGACTACACGGGTCCGCAAAAGAGGTCGCACTCTTTCGTGTCTGCTTATGTTATGCATCGCTTAATATTACATGCTACTTTGTCGTCCTGTTCACCGATTAGACTCTGAGTCAGCTCCAAACTAATGGTCAAACTTGAGTTTTTAAATGGTTGTGGGGTACATATCGGGGCCACTATCAATAGTATCTATCTACTATCTGGTTAATATCCGGTGTCTACTATGAGTTTCATGTTGGGTGGGAAACAAACAGTAAAGAAGCCATTATCTGTATTTTTTAACTGAAGCCATTATCTGCCTGCTATTATTGGTTTTGGGTCTATCCACAGGTTGCTACCATCACTCTGGATTTCTGCATGCACTCCTTACATAATCTCACTATGTTTTATTCCTATGCATGACAATTATTGTAAACAATGGAACTGAACATGTAGAGCAAAAGAGACGAGCCTTGTGTGGCAATAAAATTTCATGCAGACGTCGCTCCATGGTAGGCGCAAAGGCAGCCCCCCTCCACACATTTCAGATTGTAATCGAGAGGAAGATATCTGTTCTGAGGGGGATTCAGAAGGAGAAGACAACTCCTATTTACCCCCTAAGGTTTTCGCTCTAACTTGGCATGCTGATGTTGGTTATATCATGCATATGGTGTCTTGCATTGCTTACTTTATACATCAAGTATGTCATCTGCTTAGTTTAGACATCCTTTGTGTGAATGCCATCTATTTAGTTTATTCATCGTTTATGTGAATTATGCAACGCCATCTTGTTTAGCCAGGCATCACATATGTGAATTTTGCAATGCCATCCTGCTTAGCCAGTCATCTTATATGTAAATTATATCAGGCCATCCTTTTTTTCGTTACATATTACATTTGTAAACAATGTTATTACATTCCACTGCTCTTCGTGTGCATCAGCCATTTGACACGGTGATGGCAAATTCTGGAGTGAAAACAAGGTCTTCAGAGCAGACTATGCTATCTGACGAAGCGCATATCTCGCTGGTTACGGATAGCTCCTCAGAGGAGGATTCAGAGACAGATGACCAGTCCTATTCCCCCCCCCCCCGAGGTGTATGCTCTAACTTGGCAGGGTTATGTTGCTCATATCGTGCGTATGGTGTCTCGCATTGCTATGTCATTTGATTAGTTTAGACATGCTTTGTGTGAATGACACCTGTTCAGTGTCTAATTACCATATATGTGAATTATGCATTGCCATCTTGTTGCAAGACATTATATATCTGAATTATACAATGCTATCTTGTTGCAAATGCATTATATATGTGAATTATGCAATGCCATGCTGTTTAGCCAATCATCATGTATGTGAATTATATCATGCTATCATTTTTTGTATTACGTGTTCCATTTGGCGACAAAGTTTGTATGTTCAACTACTCTTCCTATGCATTAGCCATTTGAAGCGGTGATGGAAGTATCTGGAGTGAAAATTAGGTATTCAGAGCAAACAATGCTACCTGCTGAAGCAGACATCTTGCTGGTTACAGAGAGCTCCTCAGAGGAGGATTCAGAGACTGATGACCAGTCCTATTTTCCCCCTGAGGTCTATGCTCAAACTTGGCAGGGTTATATTACCCATGTCATGCATGTTGTCTTGCATTGCTTAGTTTTTACATCATATATGGATTTCCATCTGCTTACTTGCTTACTATATAAATCATATATTTGAATTATATCATGCCATCATGTGTACATAGTACATACACATCATCTATCTGAATTATGGCATGGCAACCCATTTAATAAACACATCATATAGTTATATCATCTCATCCTATTTAGTGTTTACAGTCATCATATTTTGAATTATGGCATTCTATCCGTTAATGTATGTGAATTATGGCATGCCAACCTATTTAATAAACACATTATATAGTTATGTCATGTCATCCTGTTTACATAGTCTCATATTTTGAACTATGTCTTTCCACCTTTTTTAGTTAGACATCATAATGTGAAATTGTGTCATGCTATCCTGTTTAGTTAGCCATCATATATGT
This sequence comes from Triticum urartu, assembly GCF_056163025.1. NCBI lineage: Eukaryota > Viridiplantae > Streptophyta > Magnoliopsida > Poales > Poaceae > Triticum > Triticum urartu. The sequence continues at coordinate 454,508,477 of NC_141875.1, forward strand.
GAAATTGTGTCATGCTATCCTGTTTGGTTAGACAACATAAATATGAATTATTTCATGCCCTCTTTTATTCCCCACTATCCATTGCACCTGTCTATCATACAATGTCTATACTTTCAATTACTTTTCTTGTTTATCAGCCATTTGAATTGGAGAGCGTGATGGCAGTATCTAAGGGAGTAACAACACGGTCTTCAGAAAAGATAGTGCTACCAGTTGATGCAGATAGAACCACGGTTGTACTTGCCCAAGGACCAGATCCACCACACATAACCCAGACTCTTGCAGATTGTACCCCTACCCAGTTGGACAGAGAACCAGCTACACCCCTTCTAACCCCAACCCCGGCAGATAGTAAGCCAGTTCCAGTTGACACAACACCGTCTCCACCACAGAGCACCCAAACACGAGCAGTTAGTAAGGGAACTGCAGTGCCCAAAGCATGAGGACCACCACTCCGAATCCCAACTCAACGCTTAAAGGAGAAGAAGATTTGTTCTCAGGTCAGGTTCTGTAGCTATGGTTCATACTCCTTTGCTCTTGCATGACTATATTTACTCATACCAACTATTTTCAAATTTGAAGGATGGAATTGAAACTCCAATGGCGCAACAGGTATGTTTTAAACCTGTTTGTTTAACTGGTTTGCTGTTGTAACCTGCTCTATGTTGATTTCAGTTTCAATTGAATAAACAGTTATGTTCTCATGTCATGCACATTACAAGTGTTGTTATTGCTCTATAGTTACCCACACTTATATTCTGTCTATTCTGCTTTGTCTTGAACAAATATTGTTTGAACTGTGTCTCTATCTTGATTTGGCAACAAAAACTAGAATGATATAGACCATAAAGTGACCATGGTACATAGATACATGTTTGTTTCATGTTGTTATCCTGTCCACTTTACTACTGAACTCATTTACCAAAATGAGTTTCATATACAACATGGTAAACATGTGATGTGTCTGCTTGTTTCTCTTTTAGAATGCGGACAAAATATTGGAGAACGGTACCGCGTTATCCAATGGTAAAGGAAGTAATGCAGATAAGGTTCAAGATAGTGAGACATCCCTGTTGGTCTGCAAGAAAGCTGATAAAAACTATCTTGACGACAGTGAGGGAACCCAAAAGTCCTGTCTTGATGTAGTGTTCGAGTTACTGGGCACTACTGCTGGCACAAGCTCTTCGAACTCGCTGCCTGAATAAGTTCGTCTTCTTGAGTCTCAACTTCAAGTTGAAAGACATCGATCAGATGTGCTGCGACAGGAAGCTGAAGGACTAAGGAAGTCCCTGCAGAATTCAGATGCATATTTTCTGGTGCAACAGCAAGCACTGGAGGATTTAAGCGCCAAACAAGAGAAAGTTAATAATCTTGCTAAGCATATTGCCAGTATTATTGGTACCCAGGATATTGTTTCTTGAGATCTTCTGAAGTGGTTTTAGTTCTGGATTTGTTTTGCTGCGGCGTTTATTTGCGCTGGTTGCCAACTTTGACAACCAGTGTATATGATATGCTGCTTTGTTCCCTATATTTGCACTGGTGGCGAACTTTGATGCCCAGTGGATGTAATATGTGTAATAGCCGTGATAGCCTAGCGTTAGTTGCTTGCTTATTTATTTCCTTGTTGTCTTGTTTATTTGTTTGCTTGTAGTCATTGCAATTCTTTTTTCGCGGTTAGCTAGTGGCCGCAATAACCTATATTTTAAAACTAGGCCACAATAATCATGGGCTAATATTTATTGTAGTGACACTGGGCCTCCTACTGGCCGTAGAAATAGTGGGCCTTCTACGGGCCATAGAAACAATGGGACTTCTATGGGCCGTAGAAACAATGGGCCTTCTGCGGGCCGTATTATCAATGGGCCTTATACGGGCCGTATAATCGATTGGCCAAACATGGGCCAGACAGACCGCATTATGGTCGTAAACGGGCTAGAGTTGGAATCGTCCGTTCATGGGCCGACCATAACGGGCCATCGTTAATAGTCCGTATTTGATGACGCTATGAAAATGGCCCAACATATTAACGGACCACAAACGGGCCAACTGTAACCACGGGCTGAATTTGACCCACAAGCAGAAAATGACAGTAACGGTCCGTAAGTAAACGAATGCTGGAAATGAGCCCAAGAATAAATGGGCTCTGAGAAGGCCGAAAGATAACATGGGCTGGAAACGGCCCACTGGAATAACGGGCCGTTAATGGGTATAAAGTGATACACTGTTCATTACGGGCCAGTTTCACCACGGGCCGTTAATGGGTGTAAAGTGATACACTGTTCATTACGGGCCAGTTTCACCACGGGCCGTTAGTAGGCCAAGAGTTACATAGGGCCTCATATGGGCCGAAAGACGTCATGGGCCAGAAGTGAAAACGGGCTGGAATCATATTGGATGGCCCAGATGACGCTACTGGGCCTAATTCGGATAGGGCGTAACGGGCCTTGGGTTAGCGGGCTGTAAATGGGATATATTCGCACAGGCCGTTAACAGGCTTTCCATGGGCTGGCCCGCCAGCTTTTGACCAAGTCAAATAGGTCGGCCATTTCACAGGAATGGGCCTCTGTTGGGCCGTGCCCCGTGTCGTCGTATCATAGGCGCCTTCCATCCAATGAGTGGTTGACATCTGTCCCAACGATGAGCCGACACGTGTTTCCTCCAGCCAATGATGATTTTACACGTGGAAAATCCCCATTGGTCGGGGCTGCTAACGGGTTATCGGATCCAAAACCCGAACCGATAGCTTAACGGCGTTCCGTTACAGTGGATGCCACGTGTCGGTCACCCTTGACGAAAGCACTTCTACGACGCGCGATTTATCATCATGGAAGTGGACACTTCCGTGATGATAATTTTCGTAATGTCATGGAACACTTCTACGACAGCACAGGTATGACTATCTTGATTCTATCATATATTTGTCATGAATGTACATGCATGACAAAAAAAGCGACCTACTGTGACAAACATGTATCATCACGGAAGTGTATTTTTTTGGTAGTGTATGGACCCGTAGGTCTGAAGTAAACTATTCACACTTCATCGGAGGGGCTTGGATGATGATGTAGAAGCCCTCCGTGATCGATGCCTCCTCCGGCGGAGCTCCGGAACAGGCCCCAAGATGGGATCTCGTGGATACATAAAGTTACGGCGGTGGAATTAGGTTTTTGGCTCCGTCCCCGATCATTTGGGGTTACGTGGATATATATAGGAGGAAGAAGTACGTCGGTGGAGCTTCGAGGGGCCCACGAGGCAGGGGGCACGCCCTAGGGGGGCGCCTTTACCCTCGTGACCACCTCATGGCTTTCTTGACGGAGGGTCCAAGTCTCTTGGATCTTATTTGATGAGAAAATCATGTTTCCGAAGGTTTCATTCCGTTTGGACTACGTTTGATATTCCTTTTCTTCGAAACCCTAAAACAGGCAAAAAACAACAATTCTGGGCTGGGCCTCCGGTTAATAGGTTAGTATAGAAAATAATATAAAAGTGGAAAATAAAGCCCAATAATGTCTAAAATAGTAGATAATATAGCATGGACCAATCAAAAATTATAGATACGTTGGAGACGTATTAAGCATCCCCAAGCTTAATTCCTGCTCGTCCTCGAGTAGGTAAATGATAAAAACAGAATTTTTGATGCGGAGTGCTACTTGGCATATTTTTAATGTAATTCTTCTTAATTGTGGTATAAATATTCAGATCCGAAAGATTCAAGACAAAAGTTCATATTGACATAAAAATGATAATACTTCAAGCATACTAACTAAGCAATTATGTCTTCTCAAAATAACATGGCCAAAGAAAGTTCATCCGTACAAAATCATATAGTTTAGTCATGTTTCATTTTTGTCACACAAGAATGCTATCATCATGCACAACCCCGATGACAAGCCAAGCAATTGTTTCATACTTTAGTAATCTCAAACCTATAAAATTTCACGCAATATATGAGCACGAGCCATGGACATAGCACTATGGGTGGAATAGAATAATGAGGGGGTTATGTGGAGAAGACAAAAAAGGAGAAAGTCTCACATCAACGAGGCTAATCAATGGGCTATGGAGATGCCCACCGATTGATGTTAATGCAAGGAGTAGGGATTGCCATACAACGGATGCACTAGAGCTATAAATGTATGAAAGATCAACAAAAGAAACTAGTGGGTGTGCATCCAACTTGCTTGCTCACGAAGACCTAGGGCACTTGAGGAGGCCCATTGTTGGAATATACAAGCCAAGGTCTATAATGAAAGATTCCCACTAGTATATGAAAGTGATAACATGAGAGACTCTCTACTACGAAGATCATGGTGCTATTTTGAAGCACAAGTGTGGTAAAAGGATAGTAACATTGTCCCTTCTCTCTTTTTCTCTCATTTTTTGGGCCTTCTCTTTTTTATGGACTTTCTCTTTTTTGGGCCTTCTCTTTTTTATGGCCTTTCTTTTTTTATACCTCACTTGGGACAATGCTCTAATAATGATGATCATCACACTTCTATTTATTTACAACTCAATGATTACAACTCGATACTAGAACAAAGATGACTCTATATGATTGCCTCCGGCGGTGTACCGGGATATGCAATGACTCAAGAGTGACATGTATGGAAGAATTATGAACGGTGGCTTTGCCACAAATAGTATGTCAACTACATGATCATGCTAAGCAATATGACAATGATGAATGTGTCATGATGAACGGAGTGATGGAAAGTTGCATGGCAATATATCTCGGAATGGCTATGGAAATGCCATAATAGGTAGGTATGGTGGCTGTTTTGAGGAAGATATAAGGAGGTTTATGTGTGAAAGAGTGTATCATATCATGGGGTTTGGATGCACCGGTGAAGTTTGCGCCAACTCTCATTGTGAGAAAGGGCAATGCACGGTACCGAAGAGGCTAGCAAGGATGGAAGGGTGAGAGTGCGTATAATCCATGGACTCAACATTAGTCATAAAGAACTCACATACTTACTGCAAAAATCTACAAGTCATCAAAAACCTCGGCACTACGCGCATGCTCCTAGGGGGATAGATTGGTAGGAAAATACAATCGCTCGTCCCCGACCGCCACTCATAAGGAAGACAATCAAATAACAACTCATGTTTCAAATTTGTTGCATAACGTTTACCATACGTGCATGCTACGGGACTTGCAAACCTCAACACAAGTATTTCTCAATTTCACAACTACTCAACTAGCATGAGTTTTATATTATTACCTCCATATCTCAAAACAATCATCAAGCATCAAACTTTTCTTAGTATTCAACACACTCATAAGAAATTTTTATTATTAATCTTGCATACCAAGCATATTAGGATTTTAATCAAATTACCATGCTATTAAGACTCTCAAAATAATCTAAGTGAAGAATTAGAGATCAGTAGTTTCTATAAAACAAATCCACCACCGTGCTCTAAAATATATAAGTGAAGTACTAGAGAAAAATTATAGAAGCTCAAAAGATATAAGTGAAGCACATAGAGTATTCTATCAAATTCCAAATCATGTATGGCTCTCTCAAAAGGTGTGTACAGCAAGGATGATTGTGGTAGACTAACAAGAAAAGACTCAAATCATAAAAGACGCTCCAAGCAAAAAACATATCATGTGGTGAATAAAAATATAGCTCCAAGTAAAGTTACCGATAGAAGTAGACGAAAGAGGGGATGCCTTCCGGGGCATCCCCAAGCTTTGGCTTTTAGGTGTCCTTAGATTATCTTGGGGGTGCCATGTGCATCCCCAAGCTTAGGTTATTGCCACTTCTTCTTCCATAATCCATCAACTTCTTCTTCCATAATCCATCAAGTCTTTACCCAAAACTTGAAAACTACACAACACAAAACTTAAAGAAGAAAACTCGTGAGCTCGGTTAGCGAAAGAAAACAAAAGACCACTTCAAGGTACTGTAATGAACTAATTATTTATTTATATGGGTGTTATACCTACTTTATTAAAACTTCTCTATGGATTATAAACTATTTTACTAGCCATAGATTCATCAAAATAAGCAAACAACACACGAAAAACAGAATCTGTCAAAAACAGAACAGTCTGTAGTAATATGTAGCTAGCGCAAGATCTGGAACCCCAAAAATTCTAAAATAAATTGCTGGACGTGAGGAATTTATATATTAATCATCTGCAAAAATAATTAACTAAATAGCACTTTCCAAATAAAAAATACAGCAGTTCTCGTGAGCGCTAAAGTTTCTGTTTTTTTACAGCAAGTTCAACAAGACTTTCCCCAAGTCTTCCCAATGGTTCTACTTGGCACAAACACTAATTAAACACACAAAACACAACCAAAACAGAGGATAAATAATTTATTTATTACTAAACAGGAGCAAAAAGCAAGGAATAAAAATAAAATTGGGTTGCCTCCCAACAAGCGCTATCGTTTAACGCCCCTAGCTAGGCATAACAAGCAAGAATAGATCTAGGTATTGCCATATTTAGTTTTCAATTTTTTAGTGGAATCAAGCTCGAATCTGGGAGGTTCTTTACGTTTCCCTTCATATTCTGAAATTTTTAGATCTAAAGAATCCAACCACTTATTACAAAGGGTAATCTACATATTCATGTGGTGAATATTTCCACTAATGTTCTTAAGAGGTTCAAGAGATTTCTGCAAGATTTTAGTAACTTCACAAATTTTTTCAAAAACTTGTGTCTCTTCCTGAGTAGGATGAGTCCCCTTTTGTTGAGGTAGTGTTCCCACTATACCTTCTATAATTTCAGGTGCAATATGGGGATCGATTTCAATAAAATTGCCTTTGGCAAAGCAATCCAAGAGTTGTCTATGAGACAAATTTAATCCAACATAAAAATTGCGAAGCAAAATTCTCAGATTTATTTCAGAGGTACAATTACGATGAGATTCCATTATTCTCAACCATGCATCTTTTAGGTTTTCTCCTAACCTTCATTTAAAGTTTAGAACTTCCTTCTCGGGAGACAACGGAGAAGATAAGGGACTAGCCATAATGACAAGCAAACAAACTAATACACGAGCAAACAAAAAGGCAAACGGAGAAAGAGAGGGATGATAGAGAGAGAGGGCGAATAAAACGACAAGGGTGCAGTGGGGGAGAGGAAAACGAGAGGCAAATGGAAAATAATGTAATGCGGGAGATAGGGATTGTGATGGGTACTTGGTATGTTGACTTTTGCGCAGACTCCCCGGCAACGGCGCAAGAAATTCTTCTTGCTACCTCTTGAGCACTACATTGGATTTCCCCGAAGAGGAAGGGATGATGCAGCAAAGTAGCGTTAGTATTTCCCTCAGTTTTTGGGAACCAAGGTATCAATCCAGTAGGAGGCTACACTCGAGTCCCTCGTACCTACACAAAAACAATAGCTCAACACAACCAACACGCTTAGGGGTTGTCAATCCCTTCACGGTCACTTACGAAAGTGAGATCTGATAGAGATGATAAATAATATTTTTGGTATTTTTGGTATAAAGATGCAAAGTAAATAAAGTAAAAGCAAAGTAAAAGCAAAGCAATAATAAAGTAATGGAGATTGATATGATGAGATAGAGACCCGGGGGCCATAGGTTTCACTAGTGGCTTCTCTCAAGAGCATAAGTATTCTACGGTGGGTGAACAAATTACTGTTGGACAATTGATAGAATTGAGCATAGTTATGAGAATATCTAGGTATGATCATGTATATAGGAATCATGTCCAAGACAAGCAGACCGAAACGATTCTGCATCTACTACTATTATTCCACTCGTCGACCGCTATCCAACATGCATCTAGAGTATTAAGTTAAAAATAGAGTAACGCCTTAAGCAAGATGACATGATGTAGAGGGATAATTTCATGCAATATGATAAAAACCCCATCTTGTTATCCTCGATGGAAACAATACAATACGTGCCTTGCTGCCCCTTCTGTCACTTGGAAAGGACACCGCAAGATTGAACCCAAAGCTAAGCACTTCTCCCATGGCAAGAACAACCAATCTAGTAGGCCAAACCAAACTGATAATTCGATGAGACTTGCAAAGATAACCAATCATACATAAAAGAATGCAGAGAAGATTCAAATATTATTCATAGATAGACTGGATCATAAACCCACAATTCATCGGTCTCAACCATTGTTGAGGAAATCGTTAACTGGTAGCTTCTCGGTTGGCTAGCGAGTAGGGGATTAATCGGCTAATCGGCAAGTTAATCAACCATTTAATCAATTAATCAGATGATTTTTCGGGTTATCGGCTACTCGGTGACCCTATGAGTAGGGATTAATCGGCAAGTTAACTGGTTAATCGGATGAATTCTTGAACATGGGTCTCAACAAACACACCGCAAAAGGAAGATTACATCGAATAGATCTCCACAAGAGAAGGGGAGAACATTGTATTGAGATCCAAAAAGAGAGAAGAAGCCATCTAGCTACTAGCTATGGACCCGTAGGACTGAAGTAAACTACTCACACTTCATCGGAGGGGCTTGGATGATGATGTAGAAGCCCTCCGTGATCGATGCCTCCTCCGGCGGAGCTCCGGAACAGGCCCCAAGATGGGATCTCGTGGATACAGAAAGTTACGGCGGTGGAATTAGGTTTTTGGCTCCGTCCCCAATCGTTTGGGGTTACATGGATATATATAGGAGGAAGAAGTACGTCAGTGGAGCTTCGAGGGGCCCACGAGGCAGGGGGGCGCCCCTACCCTCGTGACCACCTCGTGGCTTTGTTGACGGAGGGTCCAAGTCTCCTAGATCTTATCTGATGAGAAAATCACATTTCCGAAGGTTTCATTCCGTTTGGACTCCGTTTGATATTCCTTTTCTTTGAAACCCTAAAACAGGCAAAAAAACAACAATTCTAGGCTAGGCCTCCGGTTAATAGGTTAGTCCCAAAAATAATATAGAAGTGGAAAATAAAGCCCAATAATGTCTAAAACAGTAGATAATATAGCATGGAGCAATCAAAAATTATAGATACGTTGGAGACGTATCAGTATTCTCCGTCTTCATCGATCACGTGGTCAAGAAAGAGTGCCGCCAATTCCTCTTAAATTGCTCGCATGCGATCTGGTGCTAGGAGTTCATCTCGCATCCGAAACATCTAATTTGAAGAAGGGGACCAATACATATACATGAATGAATGAAACTCAACACAAATGATGGTAATAAAATAAAATTCTGAATATTATTGCTTACGCACTTCATATTGTTTTTTAGTGTAGCCCCGCTCGCAGGTCGTGTGGCGGATGGACTTGCAAATGTAGTATCCACAGTAATTATTCCCGGCTTCCTGCCACAACCACTTTACAAGAAATAGAGGTCAGTCAAACTGATAAGCAAGCATGCTAAATGGTATTTATGAAACTAGCACTTGAATCACTAGGAGATGCGTGGAACATGCTAGTAGTACTTACTTTCGGGTGTTTAAATTGCAGCTTCTTCGGCAGTCTCGGAACTTTTGAGGTGAATTTTTTCCAAACCCTACCAGACAAAGAAAACAATTACTTGATATCAGGAAGTGAACAAAGCTGCCGATATGGTGCGATATTGATCGATTTAACTTACTTCTCGAGCATTTGAGTCATGTCCGCATACTCCTGGGGATCTTTTCGTCTCGAGTCTAAGACAATTACTAGTCCCTGCTCAAGCTTAATCTCTAGGAGAATATAGTGGAACCTGCACACGCATGCATAACTCATCAATTACATTACTATAACCTCGACTATAAGGGAAACCAAATATGCACAAGAAAGTAACACTCACTTGAAGTTGTAAGGAAAGAGTATTATAGCTTTGTTTTGGTTTAATACCAACGATCGTAGCAAGTTGGCCTCGGTATCTTTTTCCTGAAATTCAACCGAATATGCATCTATGAGATTTGTGTTAATGAACCCAATATCACCGATTTGTCTTTTCTTCAATTCGGCGATCTTCAATCTTCATAATATAGTGAGGATGATTATAAATACATGCAATGAAAGAGCTCACCTATATATAGAGACTTAATGACAGAAGTAGTACTTATAGACAGTAGCAAGTGACCGTTAATTTATCGAGCGCCTTCTGATTGAAAAACTAGAAGAACTCCTCAAATGGAACATTCAACAGATCAGTTCCAACGAGGTAATGCTCCTCTTTCACTCTCAGCATCAAAATATTCCTCCCCCCAGACTCTCTATAGGTTTTCATGTGCCAATCATGGAATCTTCGCATCATCGTTGTTAGAGATCTTTCATCTTTGATGAGAAGCTTCCCGTACTCGTATCTGTGTTCGTCCACCTCCAAGAATTTATAATGTACATCGTCGGGCAGGTAATCTCCAAGATTGGTATAACCGGGCACCATCCTCGAATCATTAGCAACGATATCGCTAGAAACCTTGAGCAGGGGGCACGATTGGTTTTCTTGTTCGCCGAGCTGGGCAATTTTTTCCCCAGATCGCCATTCCGCTAACCTTTGATCACTGATAGTACTTCCCGACCGCTCCGCTTCGATAAATGACCTTTCAATAATGCACTCATAGTTGCCTTTCGGCGGAGACTTTGGTGGTTTCTTCAGGGCTTCCACAGTGCGTTTCGCTTTCATCGGATCTATCTTCTCCTCTGGAGGTGGATGTTTCTTTGCTTTCACCCTTCAAAGAAGTTCGTCACTTCATCTCGCACGATCTTCTCGTTTTCCTCCGGGGTCCTCTCGTATGGTAACTTCTCTAGAGTCTTCAGAGAAGGACCGAATCTGTATTGTCTCTGGCTGTACGGCTAGACGCCGTAGCAGACAGAGCGGCTGCGGCTGTCTTCTTTCCTTGCTTACGAGGCGGAGGAGGAGGACTATGACGCGTCGGAGCAGCCGGAGCGGCGGCGGGTCTCTTCCGCCCTTGCTGACGAGGCGGAGTGCCGCCACGCGCCGGAGAAGGAGGTTGGCTGCTCGGGCGCGCCAACGCAGGAGGAGAAGGAGGCGGAGTGCCGCCACGCACCGGAGAAGGAGGCTGAGTGCCCTGATCACTCGTCGAAGGAGGAGGCGGAATGCCCTGACTCGCCGGAGGAGGAGGAGGCGGAGGCGTCCAGTTCGAAAGGTTGATGAGCTCCTTCCGCCATAGGCATGGAGTCAAGAGACAAGAACCCAGTCGAGTCTCCCCTTCACCCGTAGGGTGGTCAAGCTCGAGGTCCTCAAATCCGTCCGTTATTTCATCCACCATCACCCTAGCATATCCTTCTAGAATCGGCTGGCAGTGAAAAGTTGCGCCAGGTTCAGGAGGTGCAACAGAGCCAACAACCACCTTGACTTTAAATTTCATACATTGCGTCATAAGGTGGCAATTTTGAGACTCTAGGATTAAGTCCACGGGGTAGCTAGCAGGAGCCGTGAAGATAGGCTCTAGCTACTGCAGCTCGGTGGAAGCCACGCTGCTTCTCCGCTAAGATGGCGGGGTAGCTTCGGGGGAAGCTTCGGCAGGTCGCTTGCTGCGATCTGCTTCTCGTTGCTCTATCACTTGTACCCTTGTGTGCAACGCCTGAATTTGGATCTGCTCCACTTTATTCCTCCACTCCTGGCATTTGTAACCGCCTGCGTCCGGAAACCGAACCTTCCACGAAACGTAGCCTGGCGTGCCTCGTGTCCGTCCAGGGTGCTCAGGATTCCCGAGGGCCATTGTGAGCTCGTCGTTCCCTCTGTCTAGAACGAACGTCCCTTGATGCGCTGCATCAATATACTGCCGAAGCTTCGTGACGGGTATTCGCAGTTGCTCGTTTGTCCAACGGCCCTTCCCCGATACAGGGTCCAAGGTTCCGCCAACCCCGAAGAACCAAGTCCGGCAACGGTCTGGCCAGTTCAATGTCTTTGGTTTGACCCCTTTATCTTGCAGGTCATTTTCAGCCTTGGCCCACAACGGCCGGGCTTTGAGGTAGTCACCTGACCCTGTGCGATGGTGAAACTTCTTCTTCGCAGCATTTTTCTTGTTTGTCGCTGACATCTTCTTACTCTTGTCCGATGTCTTGTGGGCCACAAAGTCATCCCACTAATCTCTGATCTTCTCATACCGGCCGGTGAATTCTGGTGTCTATTCTTTGTCGACAAACGTTGTTTTCAGCTCATTCTTCCACCTCCTGAATAGTTCTACCATCTTCTTAAGAGCATGAGACTTGATCAATTGCTCTATAAGTGGCTTCTCTGGATCCTCCTTTGGCGGTAGGGTGAAATTTTCCTTTAGCGCGGTCCAATGATCATCTTTCTGCATATCGTTGACATAAGACACCTCAGGGTCATCTTTAGCTGGCTTATACCATGGGTGGATGCTGATTGGGATCTTGTCCCTAACAAGAACCCCGCACTGAGCAGCAAATGCTTCCTTTGTCCAGATGGGTTCAATCGGTTGGCCATCACGCGCGATTGCTGTGATGTCAAACCTTTCATCCGAGCGCAACTTTTTCTTCGGGCCTCATTTCTTTACATAAGTTGTGCTCTATCTAGAGGGCTAGAAAAAGAATAAATATGAGAGTTATTAATTAATATATGTACATACCAAAATCAATTAATGCATCAATTAGCTATAGTCAGTACATGCTTAATTAATATATATACCTGGCCAGACTCTGTTCGGTCACCGGAGCTGTCATCACGGTGTCCTTCTTCCACCGGCATTCGGTCACTGGAGCCATCATCAAGGTGTCCTTCTTCCACCGGCATTCGGTCACCGGAGCCATCATAATCATGTCCTTCCTCCTCCATTGTTCGATCACCGTAGCCTGCTTCTTCACCCTGTCCTTCCAGACCATCAGTTTTGTTGAGAAACGACATGACGACATCACTTCTGGATGCGATTATGTCCCCAACACCACTTCCGTTGCTTCGTCTCGGGGGTGCTCCATAGTTTCTACAAATATTTACAACATGGCAATTATTATTCAAACATGACAGATTGATATATTAGTGGCAAACATAGAGCTAGCTAGCTAATCACAATAAGGAATCATATTAGTGGCCTCGACGCTCCTCTAGGGTTTGGGGTGGCCTCGGCAACGCTTCAAGGGTTTGGGGTGGCCTCGACGACAACACTCTTTTAACTTGGTAAATTTGGGTGGCCTCGAGAGAGTTTGTCGGGTAGGGGTGCAGCGGGAGGGGGTAGGTGTCGGATGTGGGGCTCCGGCAAACCCTTAAGGTTCGAACATTGGGGTGCGCGCGAAGTCTTTCCCTTCTACCAATCTACGCATTAGCTCGCTAAGATCTTGCGGACGAACTCGATGAATTCGCAACACAGAAAGACACAGGGTTTATACTGGTTTGGGCCACCGTTGTGGTGTAATACCCTACTCCAGTGTGGTGGTGGTGGATTGCCTCTTGGGCTGATGATGAACAGTACAACGGGAGAATTGCCTCCTGTGGTTGAGGTGTTCTTGTGCGTATGAACTTGTGGTGTGTCTCTCGATCTCTGATGATCTCCTGTCTCTCCCTGTGGTGGCTAGTCCTATTTATAGAGGCCCTGGTCCTCTTCCCAAATATCGAGCGGGAAGCGAGCCAACAATGGCGAGCTAATTTGAAGGGGGACAACTAGTACGAGCTATCCTGACAAAAGTAGTCTTCGCCTGCACAAAGCTCTAGTGGTGACGCCGTATTGGGCTCCACAATGATCTCCATCTCGCAGTCCATGGTCTTGGTCTCATTGCACCGAAATGGCAACCTTTGCCAGAGGCCTCGGTACCCCGCGGCTGCGCTTCCCCCTTTGCACCAAAGAGGAAACAAGGACGCTGCGTGCGCTGGCGCCCGCCTGGTGTCGATCGTCATGGCTCACGTCACGAGAGCCTCACGAGGTTTGCCCCGCCTTGATATCTCTGCTCCTCGTGAGCCTGCCTGGCTAGACCGCTCCAAAGGAGGTTTTGCATGATCCGCCTCGCGAGGCTTGGCCCCTCGCGAGGGTCTTGGATGCCTTGTTGGTGAAGACGGGCCGTACGCCCTGCTGGCTCAGCCACGTCGCGGGCCGCAGGCAGGCAAGTCTGGGGACCCCCGTTCCCAGAACGCCGACAGTAGCCCCCGGGCCCAGGGTGCGCGTGGGCTGTTGGCTTCGCGGTGAAGCCAAGGGTCAAGTTCGGAGCACCGCGGGCCCCCAAAGCCTGCGGCCTTGGTTGACGCGTGGCGGTTGATTGGACGTGGGCGTCTCTGCTTCCCCACACTCCCTTTGAATCCGCCTGGCTATGCAGCCCATGCGGCCTACACAGTTATTCTTCCTTCACCACGCCTGGCTCTTCCAATCTCCCCGCTCCCTCGACGCCCTTCTCTGCCTTCCCAGTCCGACCAGTGTTCCGCCCGCTTCACCGCCATGGCACCGAAACAAGCCGACAAGGTTAAGAAACCTCTGTCCTCGCCAATTGCGCCTCCATCCTTCGAGCCGGCGCTCAGCCGGCCTCGGGTGCTCAACGACGAGGCCATGAGCAAGGTGCGCCCCATGCTCGCCTCCAGCTTCAACGAGTGGGGTGAGACACCGGCCTGGCCTGCGTCTCGCTCCAGCATGGCTCGGGCAGTCACCGAGATCCCGATCTTCGTTGACGCCCTCTGGGCTGATCTGCTTCCTCCCTTCTCCGCCTTCTTCAACGCGGTGCTCGAGCATTATCAGATCCATATGCTCCATCTTGACCCTCAATCTGTGACCCTTCTTGCCGTCTTTGCCTTCTTGTGTGAGGCCATGGTGGGCATCACCCCCTCCGTGGCGCTCCTCCGCCACTTCTTCTCGCTGCATCTTACCGGTGCCCGGCAGAGGTCATGGTGTGTGGGCTTCCAGGCCGTGGCTGCGACGGCAGGCATGGGGATCGACTTTGAGCTTCCTTCATCCGCGAGCGAGTTGCGCACGCGATGGGTGTTCGTTGATGCCGGCGTGCTCAACCCTCTGCTCCAAGCTCCGGTGGGGCCTGCCATTCCAAACTCTGGCTGGGGTCACCAGAGGCTCGCGAGCCCCTGCCTTGCCCCTGTTTGGGCCAAGCTACGGTGGTTGAATGACCTTGGTGTGACTGCGCCCATGGTGGTGAGGGAGTTCTTCAGGCGCTGAGTTGCTCCGCTTCAGCGCCATTCCCACCCGATGTGGGCCTTGCTCAGCGGGCGAGACAACATGAGGTTTCAGGAGGAAGGGCTTCCTCTCGCTGCGCGGCAAACTGTGCTCATGATCCTATCTGGTGTCCCTCTGCCGGACGAGATGCCTAGGAAAAGCTGCATGATGTACCGCAGCGAGAACAAGGTCACGTTTGCCGCGAACATGCCTTCCTTTGATGAGTGGGGGCTGCGCCCAACCGGCTTGGTGGGGCCCTGCGAGAATCCCATCATCATGGTCCCCGTCTTCGCCGCCGGTGCCGAGCTCGCCCAAGGTGATGGTGCGGGGGAGCGAGCTACAACGGGGGCCGGCTGCTCAGGTGCTGAGGAGCACATGCCGAGCGGTGATCCGGGGGCGTCGTCTTCGGGAGCTTGCGACGCCCCTCCTGAGGCGCCAGTCGCTGATCAGATGCGGCATGCGCCTCCCGAGGCCGAGATTTCAGGAGCCTCGGGAGGTCGCAGCGAGAGAGAGCCGGGCTGTTCGCCGCAGCCGGGCTCCCCTGAAGCCATCCCTCTTGGTTCTTCTTTGGCTCAGCCGCGCTACAGCTGTCACGTCCAGCGCTTCGGTCGCCTTTGAATGGACTTCGAGGAGCTCCGCAAGAGGAAGGGATCCCCTAGCGGTGGTAGCATCTTTGGACCGTTGAAGCGACGGAAGTACATCGCCATCGATGGGTAAGTATCTCTCCTTGGTGACCTTCTATGTGCCGCCTTCCTTTCCTGACGATTGTCCCTGCAGGTCCCCTTCTGCTAAGGCCGCGAAATCTCCAGAGAAGCAGCTCCCTCTCGCCCCATCACACTCGCCAAGCTCCAGTGCTTCAGGCTCGGACGCTGCCCACGGCGTGGGGTCAGCCTCGGGAGCTGGTCCGTTATCAAGGCGCCCCGAGCTTGCGCCTTCGCCGTCCTTTCTTCGCGGCCTTGCTCGGAGTGCAGCAGGCGTGCCAATGGCTCCTCCCTTGGTCATGGTTTTTAGATGGCTAGCCTCGATGTTGGACCCTCTTTCAAGCAGCGGGCCTTGTTCGGTTTGGGCCCCTCGCGAGGGTCAGCTGGCGCCTGGGGCCGCGCCAGCCCCCAGCCCCCAACCGGGAGATGGCGCGCCACTTGATGCTCCACCCGCAACCCCCGAGGCGGAGGACGAGATGGGGCGAGCGTTCGAGCTCGAGCGCGGGCGCAGCATGGTCCGCCGCGAGCTCTTCCAGGAGGCGATGGGCGCTATGAACCGCCTTGGTGAAGAGCTTGCTGGCGTCGACTCGTGTCTTGAGGCTGAAGGTCTTCGGTTGGTGGAGGAGCGGCGCAAGCTGCGAGTGGCCATCAACCTTGGCCGTTATCATCGCGACCTCGAGAACGCGAAGGCTGAGGCGTCCCTCAAGATTGCCAAGAAGGACCGCTCGCGAGCTTTGGAGGAAGCTCACGAGGCCGATCGCCGCCGCGAGGCTGCGGAGGAGCGCGCGTGGGAGCTCCAGGCCTGGAGCGCGTCCCTTGAGCAACAAGTTGAGGCGCGCGGGGCCGCCCGTGCGTTGATGAGGGGGACGCCTGTAGAGGAAGAGGAGGTCCGGCGGCGCGAGGAGACGCTGGCCCTGGAGGCCGTGGAGCGCAGCCTCGAGCTCGAGCGACTAGAGACGAGGGAGCGTCAAGTCGCTGAAGCTAAAGATGTCATCGAGGCCCACGAGGCTAGAGTCAAAGAAGAGATCAATCGCCGGGTAGCCGTGGTTCGCGCTGATCTGGAGGGCAGGTACGGCTTGAGGCTGGAGCTCGCCGGACAGGAGGGCGCGAGCAGGGCCGCCGCCCTTAGGCCCAGGTTGGACGAGGCCGAGAGGCGTGCTGAGGCCACAACCGCAGCCCTGGTTACGGCGCAGGCGGACCTGGCCTCCGCCCGTGCCGAGTTGCTTTCCCTTCAGAGACGAATTGACGACGCCGAGGCCATCGCTCGGCAAAACAGAGAGGAAGTGCTCCAACACTGAACGCTGGAGTGCGAGCATGCTCCTATGCTTCAAGACCTTCAGAACAAGGCCAACACCGCCCTGGGTTATATCTGCGACGAGAACGCCCCGACCCCTCACTCAAGTGACTACGCGAGCCACCTGACCTTCTTCACCGAGGTGGTGACGCGGCTGCTTGTGGAGGAGAGGGGTCGTGGCCTGCTTCAGCGCGCCTTCTCCAGTGTCTTCAGCCACCTTCTGAACGCCGACCCTAACTTCGAATTTCATGCCGCCATTGCTCCTGTGCCCGTTGCCGTCCGGGGCGACTTGGCGCGTTGGGTAGAGGATCATGTCGACGTGTTGGTCAGGGCCTTCACCTCGGAGAACGATGGGGTGGTGGTCGTCACACACGAAGGTGACATGGTCGACGGCGGCGATGGGGGCGTCGCCAACGGTGGCGACGATTTCAACAAAGATGATGACGATGTGAGCGACGCGTCCATGGACGATGTAGTGAGCGATATCTCTAGCTGATCCCATATTCTTCCGTTGTTTTATTCTGCATGCAAAACTCGGGCGCGGCCCTTGGAAAACTTGTAAGAGCATTTTGAGAGGGGGAGCCCCTCGTGTAAGTAAATCACATTTTTTTACTTTCTTATGCGATGTGGCTATGTGTCCTTGTGAGCTCATGAAGCTGGGGGTGAGTCTCCCGACGTGCTTTACCTTAGTCAGTGCCAACTTAGGGCCGGGTCACGAGGCGACGAGTTCCTGAGAATCCTGCGGAGCTTGCCGCCCCGTTTGAAGGGGCCCCGCAAGGGGTGAGCACCAGGCGTAGTGCTAGCGGGTGCTTTGCGCGGTCCAGCTCGCGAGGAGCTTTGCGAGGGAGAAGCGACGGACGTGAGTCCCAAACCAAACAAGATCCAGAAGGCAAGAAATGGCTCGAACGAGAAAAGGCACCCCCCGCGCGCATCGATAATAGTTCAGCTTCAACTTAAGTCCAGAATCAAAAAGCAAAGCCACAGAAAGAGAGATCCAAAGCAAAAGGCCGCGTCCGACACCTAGTCTAGTCTTCGGGTCTTCAAGTCTTCTCACCAGCACGGAGCTAAGTGCTGTCCACTAGGCGTGGGAGGGAGCCCCAGGGCCTGAGGCCGGCGCTCCTGAGACTTCGGGGCGTGTACAACCCCAACTCATTATTACGTGAGAGTGTCACAGGCAGCGAGCTTCACAAGCACCGAGCCTTCTTCACAGGTAATGGCCTTGCTTCATATCGCCAGACGAGGGCCCCGCCTTGCGCCACTCTTGACCTCCTTTGAGCCAGCCGGAGACCAGGATGACACAAAGAAGGGAAAGAGGACGTCAGCGGTTCCCTCGGCGACCATAGGTCCTCTGCCGGAGGAAGGGTCGTTGAAGCCACCCCGGCAGAGGGCCTACCTCCGGGTGTCCCCTGGTTTCGCGCGCCTTGGGGAGGGGCCTTGCTCGTGGATCCCTCTCGGCGGCCCCCAGCGTGTCGCCCTTGTTGACACGGGTGCCGCCGTGCCTGGGTCGTCGATGTGCTGCAACCTGATTCATCTGTAGCCCATGGTTAGCATAAGCATGTTCCTGAGAGGTTAGCAGTACCCTGTAGTTGCCGTCGCCAGCGTGATCGCTGTGGTTCTCCGCTGGCCCTTGGAAGGCTTCGACTCCTAGCGCTCCTTCTCCCCAGTCTTCTCCAACGAATGAGCCGATGTCGTCCTCTGGTGCATACCCTTGGTCCATCATGCGGGGCACGTAGGCTTCCGGGGCCGTCACCCTGAACACTTCGGCGTGGTGCCCCACGCTCCATGTTGCTCCGCCCATAATGGCATCCTAGGGATGATAATATGGCATCCGGCCGGGACCATGGGGGGTGACGCTCGTGCTCGTGCTCATCGAGGGCGGCATGGGGGGGGGGGGGGTTGGAGCCCCCTACACCACTGGCCGCGCTGATGTTGACAAAGCCCCCGGGCGTAGTCGATGGCGCGCATGTGTGATGAGGTTCGCTGCGCGTCCTTGCAGTGGTCTAGGAGGTGAGTTGATAGCAGAAGGGTGGCGCTCCCGATGCCGCTGCGTCCAGCAGCTCAGCAACACGCTCAAGCAGCGTGTCCCAACCACTCTCCATCAGCCTGCATCGCAGCAGCTCCCTTGCTACTGTGAGTGCCGCCCGCATGTTTGCTTGCTCCCGTCGTGAGTGTGGCGCTGTTGCTGCAGCATGACTCGCTGCCCTTGTCACGGCTCGTACTTTCCACGGGGTGAGGGTGGATGACGCCTGGCCACACTGTCCACGCTCGGCGGAGCATGGAGGCGCCCGCGCCGCTTGGGGTGCGGGGTTGAGACCTTCATGGGCAGGCGGCACCGTCCGGGCCGGCCAAGCTGTGCAGCGGTCGGATCCGGCTCTTGGGCCGCCAGACATCGTAGCCGGCGAGCGTCCGACAGTTGATTGGCGGAGAAGAAGCTCCGGCGCACCCCTACCTGGCGCACCAAATGTCGGATGTGGGGCTCCGGCAAACCCTTATGGTTCGAACACTGGGGTGCGCACGAAGTCTTTCCCTTCTACCAATCTACGCTCTAGCTCGCTAATATCTTGCGGACGAACTCGACGAACTCGCAACACAGAAAGACACAGGGTTTATACTGGTTCGTACCACCGTTGTGGTGTAATACCCTACTCCAGTGTGGTGGTGGTGGATTGCCTCTTGGGCTGATGATGAACAGTACAAGGGGAGAACTGCCTCCCGAGGTTGAGGTGTTCTTGTGCGTATGAACTTGTGGTGTGTGTCTCGATCTTTGATGATCTCCTCTGTCTCCCTGTGGCGGCTAGTCCTATTTATAGAGGCCCTGGTCCTCTTCCCAAATATCGAGCGGGAAGGGAGCCAACAATGGCGGGCTCATTTGAAGGGGGACAACTAGTAGGAGCTATCCTGACAAAAGTAGTCTTCGCGTGCACAAAGCTCTGGCGGTGACACCGTCTTGGGCTCCACAATGATCTCCGCCTCGCAGTCCACGGTCTTGGTATCGTTTCACCGAAATGGCAACCTTTGCCTGAGGCCTTGGTACCCCGCGGCTGCGCTTTCCCCCTTTGCACCAAAGGGGAAACAAGGACGCTGCGCGTGCTGGCGCCCGCCTGGTGTCGATCATCATGGCTCACGTCACGAGAGCCTCGCGAGGTTTGCCTCGTGAGCCTGCCTGGCTAGACCGCTCCAGAGAAGGTTTTGCGTCGTCCGCCTCGTGAGGCTTGGCCCCTCACGAGGGTCTTGGATGCCTTGTTGGTGAAGATGGGTCGTACGCCCTGCTAGCTCAGCCATGCCGGGGCCGCAGGCAGGCAAGTCTGGGGACCCCCGTTCCCAGAACGCCGACAGTAGGAGACCGACATCGTTTTTTTCTAGGGTTTGGATGTCCTCGAGAGTTTTGGTCGAGCGAGAGGGTCGAGGGGTAAGAAATAAAAAGAGAAGAAAATCAAAGAAAAAAAGAAGAAAAAAGAGGAGAAGTAGAAAAAAATAGAAAATAATTTCTATTTTTTCTTCTTCTCCTCTATTCCTTTCTTCTTCTCCTATTTTTTCCCCTTTTTTCCTCTTCTTATTTATTTCCCCTCTTCTTCCTCTCCTCTTCTTCTCCTTTTTCAGAAAGAGGAGAAGAAGAAAGGAATAGAGGAGAAGATCAAAGAAAAAAAGAAGAAAAAAATAGGAGAAGAAGAAAGGAATAGAGGAGAAGAAGAAAAACTATTCCTTGCTTCTTCTCCTCTTCTTTTTCTTCTTTTTTCCTCTTCTTATTTATTTCTCCTCTTCTTCCTCTCCTCTTCTTCTCCTTTCTTCCTCTTCTTATTTTCCTTTTTCCCTCTCCTTCTTTTTCTTCTTCTTCCTTTCCGAGCTAGATATATAAAACTTTTCTAAAAATGTAACTTTTGCATATATAAAACTTTTCCATGGATCATCATTTCTCATATATATATATATATATCCATCTATAGCCACATACATATATAAATGGAAAAAATGCTATGAACAAAAATACATATATACTTGGTAAATATTCTATGAACATCATTTCTCATATATATCAATGCATACATCCATGGATCATCATTGCTCATATATCCATAGTCATATATAAAAACTTTCTATGAACAAAAAACATTTTTGACATATTTAGCATATTCTAAATATTCCTAACTCTTTTACAACCAGAAAAATCACTCCAACTTCATGACAGTACCCACACCCCATTTCACCAAAAACATTCTGATCCATAGTTCAAAATTTTCAAAATGCCCAAAGTCATCTAGCATTCATTTCATCAAACACCCTCTATATGCAGTGTTCATATCCGTAAAAAAAATTCAGAAATTTCAGAAAATTGGACAGCGTGTTGCTACTGCTCCACTCCTTCTCCTCTCCTCTCCTTCTCCTCTCCTTCTGCTCTTCAATGCATCGGGGCCGGCGGCGACCATGGAGCAGGGGCAGAGAGCAAGGGCCACTCGGGCGCAAGAGTGGCGCTCGATCGGGACCATGGGAAAGGGGGGGTCACTTCGAGGGGGGCGGCGATGGCAGGAGTCCGGCAGGATCGGGGCGGCACGCGGTGATGGGGACGGCGGTCTCAGGGCGACACCCCGCGACATGGACGAGGAGGGTGGGCTCGGGGAGGCACGCGGCGACGGGGCGAGGACAGCGGGCTCGGGGATGCCGGCGACGAGGACGACACGGGCTCGGGGAGGCAACGGCGTTGGCGGCGGCGACGACGGCGAGGTGGAGCAGCCTGACGGCGTCGATGAGGTCAGTGTCGTCGGGGGGGAGGGGGGCAACTGGAGATGAAAACTAAAAATTTTCACAAGTGTTTCTTATATAGTCCAAGCATTAGTCCCGGTTCGTGGCACCAACCGGGACCAGTGCCCCCCTTTCGTCCCAGTTGGTGCCACCAACCAGGACCAAAGGTCTCTTTTCAGCAGCACAAAGGGCGGGAAGCGGCGGCCTTTGGTCCCGGTTGGTGGCACCAACCGGGACTAAAGGTGGGGCATTGGTCCCGGTTGGTGCCACGAACCGGTACCAATAATGCACTTTAGTCCCGGTTGGTGGCACCAAGCGGGACCAAAGGCCCTGTGCTGCCCGCGTCGCGGCCGAAAGTTTAGTCCCACCTCGCTAGTTGAGGGAGCTCGAGAGTGGTTTATAAGCGCTGCTGCGCCAACCCTCTCGAGCTCCTCTCAACTACAGGCTTCCGGGCCTAATTTGTCACGATGTGCTTGTGGGCCTACTGGGCCTCCTGCGGGCCAAAATCCTGGCCCATGGTTGTGTTTCTAGTCGTATTCAGGCCGTGGTGGCCCAGTAGGTGGCACTTTTTTTATTTTTTTGTTGCTTTATTTTTTTTCTACTTACAACGAAAAACTTATTGTTGCTATTTTTATTTATTTTATTAAAATTTATATATTTTACTTTTATAAAGTTTATTTTGTCTCTACTTCTTTATTTTATGAAAGTTTATTTTATTTTATTTTGTTTCTACTTATTTATTGTATTAAATTTTCATTTAATTTATTTTGTTTCTACTTATTTATTGTATTAAGTTTTAATTTATTTTATTTTGTTTCTACTTATTTATTAAAGTTTATTTAATTTGCTTTATTAAAGATTATTTTGTTTCTACTTATTTATTTTATTAAAGTTTATTTTATTTTATTTTGTTTCTACTTATTTATTAAACTTTATTTTGTTTCTTTCTGCTTTTCATGTTTTGAACAAAAAATACTTTGATAATTTCAGTGGCATGAATTTTATATAATTTTAGTTTAAAAAATACTAGAGGTTTATAAAAGCTTTTTAGTTCATTCCTTTTGCTATTAGAGTTTTATAAAGGGATTTTTGTTACAAAGGGATTTCATTTTTTTAACTTATTTGAACTTCATTGTTTTTCTATGTTCAAAATGCACCATTCAAAGCCACATCATCAATTTTGAACCATTTCTGACTTCATTTGTTTTTTTGCATGCATTTACTGATTATTTTGAGCTATAAGACCCTGAAATTGAAAAGCAGTTCAAATGAACTCTGAAAAGGTTGAAAGTTGGCATGGTATCATCATTTCATCCACATAGCATGTGCAAGAAAGTAGAGAGGGTTACGGCAAAAACTGGATGCACTTCGTGTACAAAACGGACAATCTCTTTCGAAATATCAGGGTTTCATACGGAAATTCATCTATTACAAAGGGATTTCATTTTTTTGAACTTATTTGAACTCCAGACTTTTTGTGTGTTCAAAATGCACCATTCAAAGCCACATCATCAATTTTCAACCCTTTCTAACTTCATTTGTTATTTTTCATGCATTTACTGATTATTTTGAGCTATAAGACCCTGAAATTGAAAAGCATTTCAAATGAACTCTGAAAAGGTTGAAAGTTGGCACGGTATCATCATTTCATCCACATAGCATGTGCAAGAAAGTAGAGAGGGTTACGGGAAAAACTGGATGCACTTCGTGTACTAAACGGACAATCTCTTTCGAAGTGTCATGGTTTCATACGCAAACTCGTCTGTTACAAAGGGATTTCATTTTTTAACTTATTTGAAGTCCATAGTTTTTGTGTGTTCAAAATGCACCATTCAAAGCCACATCATCAATTTCAACCCTTTCTGACTTCATTTGTTATTTTTCATGCATTTACTGATTATTTTGAGCTATAAGACCCTGAAATTGAAGGCAACATATAGCTCTCATGAACAGATAAGTGACCAAATTAAAAGAAGTTCATCATCACATTAAAAACAAAGTACATACATAGTTCTCATTGAACAACATATAGCTCTCGAGAGCATCTAGTTAAACCATACATTGAAACTATGTAAAACCTTTCAATGCAACAACAAATGCGATCATAATCACAACCAAGGTGAAAATTGATCCAACGGCATAATGATACCAAGCCTCGGTATGAATGGCATATTTTCTAATCTTTCTAATCTTCAACCGCATTGCATCCATCTTGATCTTGTGATCATCGACGACTTCCGCGACATGCAACTCCAATATCATCTTCTCCTCCTCAATTTTTTTATTTTTTCCTTCAAGTAATTGTTTTCTTCTTCAACTAAATTTAACCTCTCGACAATAGGGTCGGTTGGAATTTCTGGTTCAACTACCTCCTACATAAATAAAATCTATGTCACATTGGTCGACATAATTGTCATAAACAATAAATGAACCAAATAGTTATAAAAAGATAATATATACCACATCTGAATCATAGACAAGACAAGGGCCGATGGGGGCGGATACCAAAACCATCACACTATATAATAACAAGCAATAATAAAAGTTAGAAAATTAGACAAGTATCTATCTAAAATAAGAATTATTTTATTTCAGAAAGAAGATAAGAACAAGAGGCACACCCCGTGGTGCCGGCGACGAGATCGGCGCGGGCGATCGACGACGATGAAGACGGACACAGGACGCGGCGGACCGCTAAACCTATGCAAATCTCGGCGAAAATGGAGCTTGGAGGTCGAGCTTCGAGAGGATAAAGCTTAACTAGTGTGGTTCGAGCATTTCATCGAACACCTCATGTGCATAGGAGGTGAGCTAGAGCACCCAAATGCCCTCCCCTCGTCGGCCAGAAAAAACAGAGCACTGTGGAGTGCTCTGCTGTGGCAATGGGTTATATATAGGCAACTCATTTGTCCCGGTTCATGGCTGGAACCGGGACTAAAGCCCAGCCTTCTGTCCCGGTTCAAGCCAAGAACCGGTACCAATGGTTGTGGGCCAGGAGCGAGGCCCATTCATTACAAAAAAATACACTTCCGTGATGATACGTGTTTGTCACAGTAGGTCGCGTTTTCTGTCATGCATGTACATCCATGAAGATTTTATGACAGAATCAAGATAGTCATACCTGTGCTGTCGTAGAAGTGTTCCATGACATTACCAAAATTATCATCACGGAAGTGTCCACTTCCATGACGATAAATCGCGCGTCACAGAAGTGCTTTCGTCAAGGGTGACCGACATGTGGCATCCACCGTAACGGAACGCCGTTAAGCTATCAGGTCGGGGTTTGGATCCGATAACCCGTTAACAGCCCTGACCAATGGGGATTTTCCACGTGTAAAATCATCATTGGCTGGAGGAGACACGTGTCAGGTCCGCGTTGGCACATGTGTCACTCATCCAATGGGTGAGACGCGCCTATGATATGTTGACACGTGGACCGATCCATCAAGTTTAAATGGGCCGGCCCAACTGAAGGCCCACAAGATTTTGCGGACCATAATGGGCCGGCCTAGCTAAAGGCCCATGAGATTTTGCTGACCATAATGGGGTGGCCCAGCTAAAGGCCCACAAGATTTTGCGGGCCATAATGGGCCGGCCCAGGTAAAGGCCCACAAGATTTTTGTGTGCCATAATGGGCTGGCCCAGGTAAAGGCCCACAAGATTCTTGCGGATCATAATGGGCTGGCCCAGCTAAAGGCCCACGAGATTTCGTCGACATTAATGGGTCGGCCCAGCTATAGGCCCACAAGATTTTGAGGACCCTAGTAGGCTGGCCCATTAACTGGCTGCCATGTTTTGGGCCAATTGCCAGCCCATATTTGATCCGGTCCATTAATGGCCTGCCACGCTCTGGGCCTAATAGTGGCCCATATGAGATCTGACCCGTTAAAATCCTACCACGTTCTGGGCCAAATTACGGCCCAGATCAGGTCCGGCCCTTTAAGAGGCTTTGGGCTCAATTATGGCCCATATCAGATTCAGCCCGTCAACTGGACATTATGCTTTTGGGACCACTTGCTAAAGGCCCACTTAGTAACTCGGCCTGATATTAGTTTTGGCTTGTTAGGGGCCCGTTTAACATTTCGGCCCTATATTAATTTCGGCCTGTTAAAAGCCCGTCATATAGTTGGGCCTAACTACGGCCCGGTTTGCATCCGGCCTGCTCGCAGCCGATATCTGATTGGGCCAAACAAGGACCGAGACAATTTTGGCGTGTTAAAAGCCCGTGATTTGATTCGCACAATCATCGGTCGGGGTTCGTTTCGGGATGCTGCCGGCCCGTGAGCTGTTCGGCACGTTTCAAGCCCAACCTACATCGTGATTGCATGACGGCCCGATTATGTACCGTAATTTTACGGTTTGGCCGGTTTACTGCGAAGACCAGATATATATATACAGTAAAATAACTGCAACATCGTGAATAAGAAAAAACCTAGACTATACAACAAAGAAATTACGGCATATTACATCCACTGGGCATCAAAGTTCACACTATGATAATAAAGCACAAGCAGACAGCAGATTACATACACTAGGCATCAAAGATCGCCACCAGTGCAAATAAACACACCGACAAAATAATATACAAAACCGACAACACTTCAATAGAGTTCAAGACAGGTTAGCCCTGCCGGGGAGCTGCAGCGCAAGCAGCTAAGCAAGATGATGAGACTGCACTTGTTCATCACTTATATCTTCCTCACTCTGAAAGATAAACAAGCAGACACATGACATGTTTTGCACATAAAAGTATCAGTGCTGACAATTCATCACATTTCTTACTGACGAATAAAGTGACACCGTTTAAATTGCATTAACACAATATGGTATTGTTCAGGTCAAGACATCGTAGGAAATGACATTGTGAAGGAGTTGGCAGCTTCACGACACCACTGGATTACAGATCAAGAACTCATAAGTATCAATGGTTAGTGTGCTGTCAATTTATACCATTTCAGATTGGCAAATAAGGAGACGGTTTAAATAATAGTAGAATGATATGACATCGTTCATAGTTAAGACATTGCAGAATATGACATTATGCTGTAGTGGGTAGGTTCACCACACCACTGGATTACGGATGAAGAACAGAAGCATACATGCAGTGCAAAAGAAGATCGCTTGCTCTGTATAGTTTAATTTACATGGTATGAAGAAGGAACTTGGTTGTACAACTGAGAACTTAAATTGAGAAAGGACAAACTTTTGTTTATGAACTACATAATAAACTTTAAACAAGCAATTTGTTGCAAACACCAAAAATAAACAGCTGTTGCAGTCATGCCTAACCAAATATATACAACAAAGTTTGAAGGCTTGAGGTGGACAAACTTACATTATTGGTGAAGACATGCTCTATAAAGGCCTTGTCCATGCTGATGGGGGGGGGCAATTCAAGAAGTTTACCACAGAATCTTCAAAAGCATTGCCTTTATTCTACATTTTGTTAAGAGTAAATATAGATGTGATAATATACAAAAAAATGGAGAATATTTAAGATAAGATGAAGAGTGATGCTACATAACCAAGTAGCTATAAATGTAAGTGCAGCGATACAGGCAAAATGTACAGCCAAGAGCAATGCACAGCTAAACTTCTTTAGTACCAACCTTATGGTAAGAGTAAATATAGATCTGATGTGTAGAAAATGGAGGGCAAAGGAAAATAAGCTGCAGAGTGATGGTACATGAACAACTACCTGTCATTATAAGTACACTGATAAAGGACATCATGTACTTACAAGAACAATGCAGAGCTAAAAAAACATTGGCATTGGATATATTCTACACTAATGTAACCATTCATACAGATCAGATAATTTGGAGCGAACAATTGATAAGCAAGCTATCATGCATACTGCTGTCACATAATGAACAGGGTATGTATGCAGGTACAGTGATATAGGACAACAGGTACTAACAAGAGCAAAGCAGCGGGCAGCATATTTGCGATATCCTGTCGTTCTTGTCAAACTGGAATTCTTCTTCGAGTAGATTTCCTGCAAAAAAGATCCATAAGGCACATGCGGAAAAGTAGAAGTTCAATTTGTCATGTGATTTCATAGAATGTACCTCATCCTGGGAACGAGACCAGTGCATAACAAGGTTTTTCCATTCAATGTCTTCTAAATTTAGCACAGGAGACTTCACCGGAAATTCGTTTATAAACTTTTCATCAAAGTGTGATTTCCTGAGGTAACACCGATACTGCTGCAATGCTTCCTTGAAAAGCACAAGCAAGATTTGCTCGTCATGACTATCCAGATTGACCCTCGCCTAGTTACAACAATGTAATGTAAATCATTGATGTGTTCAATCAGCAGAAAACAGGAAAATAATAACCATGAATAATAGCACTTACACATAAGTTGGACAGGAAGATGTGAAAATGGTGTTTGTCTTCACAATAATCTTCCCATGATTGGAATATATGCACATAGTCCCTAACAACATTGAAAGCATTGTCTTTTGAACTGGGAATAAATGGAATGGGGTTCCAATCTGCAGGAATTGGCCGTGTTTGCAGTTGGGATAGGTCTTCGGCCGGTGGACTTGTTGTACTTTTTGCTGGAGTGGGATTTTTCTGTGGTACAGCTGGTGATATGGCAAATGAAATCGGTATACCTTTTGCTGGAGTGCAGGTCCTGTGTGGTGGGGCTAGTGGTGTGGCCAGTGAAGTATGTGTACAGTCTGCTGGAGTCGGTCCTACGTTTTGTGTCACTGGTTGTACAACCAATATAAGTGGGGTGCTATCTAATTTCTCTGGCACCACCATGTTTTTCAAGGACTTTACTGGTGCTCCTTCAGGTTCGGCAATCACCCTCTTCCTTTTTGATGTCTGATGCACAAGAACAGCACTTGAGTGGAAAAACATGGTATGATGACAGATGGAATATGTATTGATAATGGATGGGCATGGAATCTCGACATATATGATGAGTAAACTAAGCAGATGGTGGTGCAACAAAGTAGAAGAAATGCAAGACAACATATGCAAGATACCCGCAATCAATAAAACATTGCCAAATTAGAACAGGCACCTTGATGGGTGAACAGGACAGGCCATCTGCCTCTGACTCCTTGAGGTTAGAATAGTCATTAGGATCGTATTCTGAACAAGAATCAACTGGTGGGGAGCGT
The DNA here is from genome assembly GCF_056163025.1 of Triticum urartu. Classification (NCBI taxonomy): domain Eukaryota; kingdom Viridiplantae; phylum Streptophyta; class Magnoliopsida; order Poales; family Poaceae; genus Triticum; species Triticum urartu. The sequence goes on from NC_141875.1 coordinate 454,537,360, forward strand.
ATGAGTTTCATTGGATCCAGAATGGCACTCAATGCTTTGGTGCCAATTTTGTAAGTCATTGCAATGTTTAGCTTCAAGAGTGGACTGCTGCTAGTGCGACACAAAGTAGCTACACAGATCATAGTGTAGATATAACGGGAAATCCTTAAGCATCAAAGTAAAATCAACAAAGTGGAACTTGCTGGAATATATGTGCTAGTATTGCCGATACGGCTAGAAAGGCTTCGGATACCAGTTCTCTTCAAGTGAAGGTGCGGTACTATTAATATTAGTGTAACTCTCAAAGGCGACACAACTCCCCGCATTTCCTTGCTATTCTAATAGGATTCAAGTGGGCAGTCCACTACAAATCATATTCCTATGTTTACAAGATCCTACGAATCAAAGAGGCTCAAAGTGTCCATCACAACCGACCGTATAGACCTCTACACTGCAAATGTCCCTGCTCATCTTCAGTACAAGGAACATAATGTACTACTATCATACTCCCTCCGTTCCAAAATATAAGTCTTGGTAGAGATTTCCACTATGGGATCACATACATATGTATCCAGATACATTTTAGAGTGTAGATTCACTCATTTTGCTCCATATGTAGTCCATGGTGGAATCTATACAAAGAATTGTATTTAGGAATGAAGAGAGTACATATTAAAGAAGAACGGAAGAGGAACATGGTAAAGAAGAGCAAGCAGATTTTGGATAATAAAATGTTGGTTGCGCAGTGCTGACACATGATGAACCAGAGCGCATTAAGAATGCAACTCCCAGCTGTCTCTCGACCATTTCAGGCGGATGGATGAAGATCCTACGTCTCCTAACCCTTCTTCTTCCTCGTCTCTGATTCTTCCCATACAGAAGACCGCACGGGTCGTCGGCTGGACCACCGGCCCCCACCGCATGTGTTCCTCCGCCACCCCCACCCCAACCCCCACCTGCGTCGAGTTTTCTTCATTCGGTGAGGCCCCACAACCACCCGAGCGCCTTCGATCGCATCGGTGAACTCTGGCGAGCTCTGAAAAATCGACTGACCCGATTTTGAAATTTAGTCTACTGTGATTTAACTAGTGTGGAATATAAAAGGGGAAAACCATAAGCATTGGGAGTATAGTGTTGAGCATGCCATGGCGGATCTAAAGGTGCAAACCGGATAAAGGCAACTTCGCAACCAAGACAAGAAATCAGACTAAAGCAGTGATGATCTATTTTCTTGCTGTGATAAATAAGTTGAGCAGATACGGAAGAGTACCGCCTCTAGTGCGGCGCCGTGTATGCATCCGCAGAAAATTTGACGGTGCTACGGTAGCGATGGCTGTCGGCGGCGTGGAAGCAGATCTAGGAGGGTAGACGGTGGCGGCGGGGCGCGGTGGACGAGACGGTCGTAGGAGCGGCGCCGGCTAGGTGGACGACAGCAGGGATGAAGCGAGAGGACGGGATGGAAGGATCCCGGTCCAAAGCGGTGGATGAGAGAGGTCGATCTCTTGTAATGGACGACGGCGTCGGGGTATCAGCTCTGGCATGGTGGAGGAGGACGGCGGTGGATGGGGTGGCGGACGGCGGAAGACGGAGGAGGGTGGGGTGGAGAGGGTGTTTTGGCACCCACGGAGTACGAATGGGGAAAAGGGAGGTAGAGAGGAAGGGGGAACCATGTATTCAGGGCACGCTTGTCTCAAATGCGAGGAAATTTACAAACTTAGCCCCCATTTCAAATTTCTACTACATCACAGCAACATTAGTCGGTTGGGGATAGCACAGTAATCTTGCATACACCGAATATTTGCTGAGGAGAGTTTGTTTTTGGCGCCCACCGTGTATGAATATGAATCGGGGAGGGAGTCGATTTCGGCCGAGGACACACTGTGTTTTGGCGCCCACCATGTATGAATCCGGGTGAGAGGCGGTTATGTCACATTTGGGTGAAATTATAAACCTACCCCTATCGAAACCTATAGAAATCCAGCAGGTAGGCTTTGCGTGGCAGGGATAGGCAATAGTGATTTCCTTCTCGCAGATTTTGGTTTCAGGTGGTTACTGCGACTTTCCCCGCTTCGTTCAAATTTTTGCAGAGTGCACATTTACCGTGCCAACTCAATTTGAATCCTGTTTGTATTCTATTTTTTTGGGCGGCATCCATTTTCAATTGGAATTACATTCTATATACATCATTTTTTATATATACTTTCAAAAGCACAACAAAGAATTCTGCTCCTTTATATGTATAATATGATTTACAAATACAACGATCTTGAAATCTTAAGGTTGAATTCGAAAAAATTAACCAAATTATGTTCTACTAAAATGTATGGATCAGTAATATCTACATATTAAATAACATAGATGTGCGTGAATTCATATGAGTATGCATGTTTGATAGATCAATTTTGGTTCGAGTATGGATTACATGTATCATCATCTCAAATTCAAATATTTGAATCCCTTTTTTGTTCACTCCTTTCACGCCCATCTCTCTCGCATGCATGCTCCTTCCGGTAGCTATCACTCTCTTTTCTCCAGCTCACCCGCACGCTCACTCCATGTTTCTCCTATCCTCGCAAACATGGTCTCTCGACGTCTCCCTTGAGAAGTGTCACACTCTCCCTATTATTATACATTACACGGTTTTCATTATCTCTCACGTCTCAACTGTTCTCTGGTATCACTCGGTACCTAAGCTTTCTTTTTCACCGCCACACACACAGTCTCCACTCGTCTTTCACTTTGTCTTTCTCTCTATGGTATTCTCTCACACACCCTATATGTCTCTACATATGACTCATACCACTAAAATTACTCTCTCTCTCTCTCCTGTAGACACAACATTTGTTGCATTCTCCTTTTCGTCTCCATCCCAGACTGACATTATTCATTTGTTTACCAATCAGACAACCTCGACTACTGTCTCCTCTCTCTCTCTCTCTCACAGACACACACACACACAACTCCTGCTTCCACTCCCCTTCCCGACTACCGTCTCTCTCTCTCACACACAAAACTCTCGCTTTCGCACCCCGACTCATATTTCTCTCACAAACATTTATCGACTAGCTAGCCTCTAGATAGGTTTATACACCCGCACACTCGTGCTTCCACCATTGCATACATGTCTCTCTCCCGCTCCTTGTATCTATGTAGATTTTTCTTCCCTTCTTGAGACACGCCCTCTCGATCGTGCACACACACACTATCGCCTCATTTTAAGTTGATACCTATCGCACACACACTCCTTGTGTCTTTGTCACACATGCACTCTGTCCTCCTCCACTCTCCCTCTCTCTCACACACACATGGGCTTTTTGCAACAACTAGCAAGATGCCCATGCGTTGCACAGAACATCAAGATGCATTTGTATGAGTAGTTTATCTTGTGGGGGAAAAGGATCAACGAGGGAAGGCCTTATTTGCAAATGTGGAGAGGGGTGTGGGTATCTTTTTGCAAAATTGCCATAGTTACCTTCCTATCCAGCAGATATAGATTGGCCGGCCTATATTGCAGGATGGCAGGCACACGATCATCACCGGCAATGCTTTTTTTTAAGAGTAGGGATAAAAAAATAGAGTTGGTGATGATGGTGGGCCTGCCATCCTGCAATGTAGGTTGTCCGATTTATATCTGACGGATAGGAAGGAAAATATGGCAATTTACCCGCACTCTTCACCACATTTGCAGATAAGGCCTTCCCTCGTTCATCCTTTCCTCCCACAAGATCTTGATGTTCCATGCAACGCACAGGCATCTTGCTAGTAAGAGTAGAAATTAGACATATACCACTTCTCGAATCTTGAAACCAACAACATTCCTCCCTTATCTCATCAAAACCGCCAAAGGAATATATTTTGAGTGAAACATAACATATTTTTAGTGATATACGTATTTCAAAACTAGACTTGTTTCTATCAAATCGGTGAATATGTATTAATCTACTTTGATCGTGTGGCAACGCATTGGCACATTGCTAGTAGTTATTATATTTTTTTGGACACCAGGCAAACGGAGGAGTACATATACGAAGAGAAGAGGCGCACGCACGCAGTCGGCCTCTCGCTGTCTCGCACACATAAGTGTTACGTAAAGGTGACGTTAACAAATAAACCCTAAAACCCTAGGTGCACGATTGCTGCATTCGCGGGTACCGGGTACGTGGTGGAGCACTTTTGTAGGAATAGTTGGCTCGCGTGGTAATTTGATCCGTAGGAGTTGATGGTCGGGACCACAGGTGAACGACTTGGAGAACGGTGGCTCGCCAGTTGCCACAGATCGAGTAGCCACGTTTAAAATATCGTTTTTTAGAGGGGTTAAGAGTTCCGATTTTTAATGGCGCATTATAAGTAGTAAGTAGTTTTTAGAACGATTGGTATGGAGCGAAAATGGAATTCATAGTACTACGTACCTCCTTGGCGTATGGTTGTATGGTTTTGTTTTTGCGATGGAGGTTGTATGGGTTTATGTTGCGAGATGTTGAACCTGGTAGTTCTAGGGCAAATACTATGGTTTAGATCTACCCCCCTCTCTTCTTTAATTCTTTGCCACATCAGCATGTTTGCTATTCCCGTGTGCATGATACCAGCTAAGATACCACCATTATGGCCAGCCTTAATCATCGCATGCAATAATTTAGTGCACCTTGAAATATGAACATGTGTGGGGCGTGTATGTTTTTAATGACTTGAGACAATACCTAGCCCGGCATGCAAGATGACTTATTATGCACCGTTCCCCATACGTGCAGGAAGCCCATGTGAAAAAACTGCATGCATGACTCTCCTCCCCCCACGCTCGTCCAATTCATTGTGACCAGCAATATTTCCACCCCTTCGCTCCCCCGTAATTTACTCCAACAAAGGTGCCCACGTAGCTGTTACTTAACTGCAGGTGCATTGGGTCACTGACATATGGGCCCAACAGGGGTCTGGCCCACATGTCAGTGATGCAACTGGACCTGCAGTTAAGTGCAGCTCAGTCCATATCTTACGTAGGTGTGCTCGCGTCGGTGTTCCGCTCCTCGCCGTGACACGATGCGTCGCCGTTTCGTTCCTCGCCGCCACCAGTCGAGGAGGACGCGTTGGCGTTCCGCTCCTCGCCGCAACGCGTCGAGGTGGACGCGTCGGTGTTCCCAATCTCGCCAGCACGCGCGCCGGAGGACGCGTCGGCTCCCCGCTACGAGGAGAACGCCGCACCGCCTGCCGAGCCCCCTAGCCTTGAGGAGCTTTGGAAAGAAATGGATGTCGCCTTGTGGGAGGCTTTGCCTCCAGCAGAGCGCACCAAAATAGTGGCGGAGAAGAAGGCCGGGGAAGAGAAGCGCATCGCGGAACAAGCTGCCTGGGAGGCCTATGTCGCGTCCGACAGAGTCAGGCAATTGGCTCTTTGGCAGAAGGCCCATGCGAGGGCTTTGAGGGTGGCCGAGGACGCCCGTGTCGACACCCTGAGTGCAGTCGGGCCCAAGTGCCTCATCTTCGCTTGGAGGTACGTGAACCGGGCGCACGCTTCCAGCGAGGAGGAGTACCTGTTGGCACGGGATCACCACACCGGTGAGATCGTGCTCGCCCGCCGGCAAGCCGCCAATCAGCACCTCGCGAGTTGCGAGGCTGAGGAAGAGGCGTTGTGTCGGCGCGCTGGGAAACGGCCGCGCACCAAGGCACTCGTGGCACGCCGCAAGCACTCCTGCGAGCGTCGTGGTTTTTAGGAGGAGTATAATTCTTGTTTCGTAAGGCGATCTCATTAGTTTTGGGACGCAAATGATAAATCCCAAACGTTCAGGAATTTTTAGCATCCTTAATTAATTATGTAAAAGGGAAAGTTTGGAAACCTTGTGTTTTCGTATGCATTTTGCAAGTATGTGCATATAGCACAAACTTTACTATATACTATCGCACTACACGTCTCTCTCGATATATGCTTGCAGACTGTGCTACTCCCTCCGTCCAGGTCAATAAGTCATCTTTGGTTGTGCACCGTGACCAAGAAGGAGGGAATACTTATACACCTAGACGGACGGAGTACTACGGCCTCTCAGCATCACAAGTATGTCGCCTTTTATAAGGCCCCGCGTTGGAAAGATGCATGCATGCAGCCATTTCATTGGTTGTATTGAAAGCTATTGTTGTTGGTGCCATGGCTGAAAAGTTAATACACTTCATGTGTGCTTTTTCATTGGCTGCATGCATGTGAGAGAGTGCATTGGGAGTGGAATGGAAGAATTAATGTGAGCAAATTACTATGTGTCTTGGTCTAAGAGAAGTTGTCTTTAGGCCTAATAAACCCGGAGGGAGGGAGTACGTGCAAATGCACGTTTTAACATTACGATGCGGTTTTTGTAAAAGTAGAAAAACAACACTAGTCAAGCTTGTGAAACGATTCAATGCAAAACAAATGCAAAAATGCTCGTTTGATTGTTTACTTTTAGCTTCCTTCTCTGTGGTTATTTCTCTTTCGTACTTTGTACGGAGTATCTCATTGGTTGGAAAAGGCATGCAAATTCTCAAACCGCTTCCTACACCCTGTATCGGATTTTTTGCCTAACAAGTTGTGCCGTGCAATTGGAATTCCAACTTGAGTACTACTACTAGTAGGAGTACCAGGGGCCAGTTCTTTTAGGCTTCTAGATTAGTAATCCCATAACTACTACCTCTGTCCTGGTTTATTGGTCCCCATTGTAATCTGTGTCAAATTTTGATCATAAATTTAACTAATGAAATGTTAGTGCATGTCACATGCACTACTCCATCCTTCTAGGTGAGTAAGTCATCTTAGGCTGTGCACCGTGACCAAGGCGGAGGAGAAAACGAGAAACGTTAATGTTTATTTGCTAATTAATAGTATTGCATGCAATGAACTAACCACTGCATGTCATGTTTGATATCTCAAGTCATTAAAAGCATGCACACTATTTATCTCTTATTGGTTGATATGTTAAGAAACAAGAAACGAGGTAGAAGTTAATGCACCGCGCCTAAGTGTTTTGGGATTATTTGGTTTTCATAAGATGACTTACACACCTAGACGGAGGGATTACAATGGTGAGGAATAAATCAGTTAAGTCTTTGGTCAAAATTTAGCACAAATTACAATGGTGAGGAATAAACCAGGACGGAGTAGTAGTTTAGAAGCCAAAATAAATGAGTAGTACTCTCCACTGTGACTAGTCTTGTGGGAAAAGCTGGGGAAGCCGCCAAAAGAACTGGCCCTAGGAGTAGTAGCTAGGGATCGAGTGTGCGAGATGAACCAGAGAAAGTAAATGCAGAGAGATGAAATGCAAAAAAGACGGAGGGATGTGATGGTTGCTTGTCCGTTTATTTTACCAGGCCACTTATTACTGGGAGTGGTTGGGTTTTGTGATATGACGGCTTTACTGCCGCGCCACGAGCACCCGTACATCAGCCTCGTGTCAGTGTCAGCGTCAGCGGCATCGCCCCTGACGCACATTACAGAGACGGGGCAGCGGCCTGCGCGGGCCTCGCCGGTGCCCACGATCAAGAGGAAGACGCTGTCGTCCTCCTCTGAGACTAGCAGGCGGCGGTGATCCTCCATCGACTCCGGCATGGTGAACGGGTAGCACGTCTCGTACTTGATGTTCTCCGCAACGGGCCAGCAGTGACCGCTGCACGCATCCGTGAGGTGATGCAGCATGTCCACCGGCGAGCCACAAAACGGCATCGGGCACTCATAGCAGTGGACGAAGGGCTCCTTGGAGGCATCGACCAGGCCGTCCATGGAACGGGAGTGGCTGTAGGGGACGTTGCGCCAGTTGAATATATGAGCAAGTTACTACGAGATTTAATCCTAATAAGCACAAAATAAATCATGATGGCTATAATAGAGATGAAACTAATCATGTGGACTAGCATAGTAGTAGGATACAGAGTAGAAACATGAATTCTACCACGATTTCGAACAAGAAGGACAGAAACACATACGGTGCAACAGGAGCAGCACCGTTGGCGTTGAGGTTGTCGCCCATGTCCAACACCACGTAGACACGGTCTTTGAGCACGGTTCGTAGTCGTTCCACGCTCGGGCATTGAAGTTTGTAACTATTTTAGATTATAATATACTACTCCTCCGGTGCTAGTAGTAGAGCAGAGTCCTACTCTACTACTCTACTCAAGCAAGTTAGGGCATAGCACTGTAGGTAGTACCAGTATTGTGATCACTCAAGCAAGTTGTTTGGCATCGACATGACCTTACGCTGCTGGTATGTGTCTCGTAAGTCAAGCGGGGTGCTGTAGTCATCATCACCTGTCCACTTCCCGCAGCACATATTCGCTTCTCCATCTTTGTCCGCATGTAATCTCGTCCAATCTTCCATCCCCGCTAAGGCGCCTCCCCCCATCGTCCAAAACCCAAGCACTAACAATGGCAGAATCGAGTAGCGTCTGCCGAAAGAGTGGCTGGAATTCGCTCCCCACAGAGGTAATCAAGCTCATTGTTTCGCGTGTGGACAATCTCAGTACCATGCCGCTCGCCGCGTGCTCGTCGGGGTTGTACCGTTTACTCAAAGCCCTCAGGCCAGAGCTTTTTAAGCCAGCTCCTTGCTTGCTGATGTTGCCTGATCTTTAGAAACTGCGTGTCACGCAGCATAACGATCGTAGGGTGGCGAGCATCAACCCCCTTGACTGCGATCCGATCCCTGTCAGCCTCAACTACATTAATGGTATGTACTTGGTCGGCATGAACACGTCTTGGATGGTGCTCGTCGATGGTCACGGCAGCTGGATGCTCGTGGAGGCCTACACCCGGCGATTGATCCCCCTTCCTTCGATTAACACTACACTGCTTTGGCACCGCGGCCCAGAATACTCGGAATCTTACAGTAGCCAACATGATACCAAGTTTGATTTGCTGAAGGTTGTAATCTGCCAAGTGCCCACAAGATCTGCGAATTATAAAGACTTCAGGCTAATTGCGTTCTTCAACCGCGGTCTCGCCTATCTGACAGGTCACTGCGGTAAGTGGATAAATCTGCACATCCATCGCAGGATCATACATCCTCCATGGTTCTCTGATGCCATTGAACACAAGGGCTTCATTTACGCTGTCGACTCCCTCTATGGCTGGACGTATTGCTGGCCTACTCCAGTCATCGCTACAAACGGATGTTACAGCAGTATGCTACTTTCCTATGATATCATGATGGCTTGCTTATATTACTGTCAACATTTGCTGAAAAAATATTCATGCTCATAACATGCTGTTCTTAAGATTGACTAAATCAAGAGCCCTTTTTTATTGGACTCCAACTTGATATGATGTTGTAGGCCGCCTAGTGTCCCTACCCTTCCTAATCCTAGAACCTTTCAAAGAAAAGCGGCATGGCAGTTGCAGGTGGTTCCTGGCTCGATCAGACGACGGCGAAAGATTGATGATCGTTCGCACGTACCGAACGTGTTGTTTCGCGGAATACAATCACAGGCACTGCAAAGTCTTTGAGCAGGATCCCAGCTTCTCTAGGCCTTCAGGAATTATTGACTGAAGGCTGGTAAGTAGCCTTGGTACACGCTCTCTGTTTGTCGAACTGAATTATCCGATTAACCAGGAGATAACCGATGGCAAGGATCATGATGGCAGCGCGGTTCCGTTCATCAGGCAAAACTGTGTGTACACAGCGTACCTTGCGTCTCTGCATGCACCATACCCTGATATGTGTCGCCACGCTCTGCAGCCCAAAGTAGGAGAGAGGGTCGCAAGTATCAGACTTCAACCTGCTGGCTGGAGTTTCCCCCATCAGGCACCCATCTGCACTACAAGAAAAATACACTTCGGTGATGATACGTGTTTGTCACAGTAGGTCGCGTTTTCTGTCAAGCATATACATCCATGACAAATTTATGACAGAATCAAGATAGTCATACCTGTGCTGTCATAGAAGTTTTCCATGACATTGCCAAAATTATCATCACGGAAGTGTCCACTTCCATGACGATAAATCACGCGTCACAGAAGTGCTTTCGTCAAGGGTGACCGACACGTGGCATCCACCGTAACGGAATGCCGTTAAGCTACCGGGTCGGATTTTGGATCCGATAACCCGTTAACAGCCACGACCAACGCAGATTTTCCACGTGTAAAATTCTCATTGGCCGACGGATCCACGCGTCAGCTCCGCGTTGGCACAGGTGTCACTCATCCAATGGTCGAGATGGGCCTATGATATGTTGACACGTGGACCGGCCCAAAAGTGGCCCACAAAGTTTAAATGGGCCGGCCCAACCGAAGGCCCATAAGATTTAGCAGACCATAATGGGCCGGCCCAGCTAAAGGCCCACAAAATTTAGCGGACCATAATGGGCCGGCCCAGCTAAAGGCCCACACGATTTTGCAGACCATAATGGGCCGGCCCATCTAAAGGCCCACAAGATTTTGCGGACCACAATGGGCCGGCCCAGCTAAAGGCCCACAAGATTCTGCAGACCATAATGGGCCGGCCCAGCTAAAGGCCCAACATTCCCTGTCAAATCGGCCCGTCAACGGCCTTTCCTAAACTTGTCATCAACGCGGCCCATGGTCACTTTTGGCCCGTTAACAGTCTGCTAAGTAATTGGGCCGAATTACGGCCCAGTGTATTTCCGGCCTGTTAAAGGTCCAGCTTCATTTAGGCCCATTTACAGGCCATCAAAACTTTCGGCCCATAAACGACCGTGAAGGATTTGGGTCATATTCGGCCATGTCTGACATTCGGCCTGTTAGAGGCCCACTATAGCTTTGGGCCACTTTCGGCCTGTTGTCATTTTTGGCCTGTTAACGCCGGACGTAAATCATGGGCCATATGTGGCCCAACGTCATATCGGGCCCATTAACGGCCCATATAAAAACAACGATAATCAAGCCCGACCGAAGTTCCGGCCTGTTAAAGGCCCGTGTATTAGGTCGACGCATTTACGGCCCGTCCGAATTTAGGCCTGTCAATGATCCGCATCGTAAATGGGCCACCATTTCGGCCTGCTAAGTCCAGTGGGTTATTTGGCACGATCAGGGTCCAATCTCACTTTCGGTCTATTAAAGGCCCATGTTTTTATGGGCTCGAGATATTTACACCTGTAAACAGCCTATTTTTACTGAGGTCCCAAATTATGTTTAGGCCTGTTAAAGGCCCACTATGGGCACATGCCTACCAGAAAAATATGAAAGCTTATGCTGATTTAGGCCCAGATATTTTTAGTGGGCTACATGCCAATTTCGGCCCGTAATCGTTTTTAGCCCAATTGGAATGGGCCCGACGAATGTTGGCATGTTGGGCTCCTACGAAGCTTTCGGCCGAATACATTACTAAGATAAACCTACACTATACAAAAATAGCGTCGTAATTACTGCAGCCTAAGGCAACATCATAAATGTTGTATCACAAAAAAATAAATTCCAACCATACAACAAAAGGCCTGTTGGCATAAATTTACAGTCCTTCCAGATAAAAGCACCATTAGATGTATAGAAGCACAGATCATTTGACCTGAGTGCTAATGTTTCAGGCTGTAGAATTTGATGGAGCAGCACGATCTCCACCTTTTTTCCGCCATTGCTCTTGAACAACGAAGCGAATGTCTGATAGTCTGGTTTCAAAACCATTCATATCTTGATGACATTTCTCAACCACTATTCTTGTTTCCGAAACAACGTCCATTAGGGATTGGACTTGTGTCTGGAGCACAGATATATCACTCTGTCTAGCAGGAAGATTTTGTTCAGTAGGCGATTTGGACGAGGTTACCTTGACAACCAACCCAGAATTACGCAGGAATGTGCTTTTTGCACTATTAGTGGAGAGATACTGACATAATGCAGCAAGAGGTGACATTGTGTCTGTAGTAGCCTCGTCACCTTCAGGTGGTTGGGGCTGTTCAATCATTTGTTCCATAGCTTCCTGAAAGTTTAAACTTGTAGGTTAGTGTACCAGATAAGTTACTAATGAGACAAAAACAAACAAAGTAGGTTAAACGTTTATACATAACTTATTTTGGTGAACTACTGTAATACATTAGCATGTATTGTAGTGCCAACTACATAATAAAATCACTTTCGAAACATATGTCCATGTAGCATGCCTACTGTATTGTCTATTTCCTCACATTCGTTGACATCTAAGGATAAAGAGACATGGTTTAAAGTAGGATGAACATAGTATGACATCATTCATATCGTGGGCAAACAGATATAAAACAAACAGGCTATTTTATCATTGTGTGTGCACATGAACATAACAACTAGATTACAGATCAAGACCAAAAGAATATCCTTCATCTCTTTCAAACCATGTAAGGTGAAATGATACGTTAACACAACTGTGAATAAAAGTGAACAGAGTAACTGACATTGGCTGCAAACCAAGTAGTTAAATGAACACATCACAGTACCAATTAGTTCAAGGCAGGAGGACTAAGGACTTACAACAGCGGCTTGAACTGGTGTGCAATATAAGGAGGAAGTAGCAGCTATTTACAAGAGCCTCACAGTGTGCAATATAGCTACGAGATCATGTTGTCTATTGGAATTTCACTTTAGAACAGTTGGTTTTGTTCTTCAAATAGTTAGCCTATAAGAAGATACACTTGTAAGGCACATACATAAATACAAGTTCAATATGTGGTCGGATCAAATACATATAGCCTACCTGATACTTTGGATCAGACCAGTGTTTAACGAGGGATGTCCAGTCTTCATCTATAATATATTCCACTGGAGATGTTTGGGCGATTTCATTGTTAGCCTTGCCTTCAAAGTGAGATTTTCTAAGGTGTTACCGATACTGTCGCAGGGCAGACTGAAAAACATGAGTGCATGCTTGTTTAGTTGCATCATCTTTCGGATCCAACTTGAACCTCATCTATTGAAAAAAGAAAGTGAGTCTTATTAGGAGGAATCTAGAAAGTATGGGACAGAGCAAGACAATATTACTAATTGCGATGAATAACATTACTTACGGATAAATGGTCAAGGAAGGTGTTAAACTAGGTATTGTCTTTCTCATTCCTGTACTGGATCCACGTTGGGAGGATACGTGCATGACACCTAACGGCAACTGTTCCTCTGATACTAACTTGGCTGACTCTGTAGCATCACGTGGCCTTTTTAAACCTGCCTCAAAATGGATCTCCATTCTTCCTCCTTTAGATTTTGTTAATCTGTCAAGCATTATCCCTGATGTCTGTTTCCGCTTGCGCCGTGGTGCTAGTTCAACAATGAATATGGAAAATGTTAGTGTACATCAAACTGTGAGAGTACATATAAAGGAGCATGCAACTGCAACTTGACTCGGTTAGGTACCGTCTTGGTGTTGATGCTCATGAGGTTCATCTGATCTTGCCAAGTCCTGTTGTGTCAGCAGTGCTTCGGAAGTAGTGTTAGGTGTGAAGGCAGCTTGGGAACTGGCCAGTTCCGGAGCAAACAAACGAGTAACTGGTTGAGATCCTGGTACAGTTGAAGCGGATGCTGCAGCTGGTGGAGCAGGCGATACTGTGTTTGTAGATTTAGCCGGTGGACTTGGACCTTCTACTGCACTATAAGTACTAGCAGAATCTCGACGACAGAACCTTTTCTGTTTCACCCGACGAGTAACAGCACTCCCTACTATATTATTTTCCTTGCTCTTTTTTGACTTTGCCATGTCAAGCTGTACCCACAACACAAAAGAATAAAATCACTCTTCAGAACTCATTGATGCATGATACAGATAAGCAATACTTTGATGTAAGACAACTGTATGAGGATGGAATATGTAAGAAAAATAGGACGGCATGACATATTCACAGCTACGATGTGCAAACTAAGCAGAAGGATTTTCAAGAAAATAGAAATAATGCAAGCTAGACACCATATGAAAGATGCAACCAATATTACTCTGCCAAGTTAAAAGTGTCTTGTCATAAGTGGCAATTCGAAAAATTAGAAGCAGTACAACGTAGAAATCAATGCAAGATGCAACCACTATCAAACTGCCATGTTAAAAGCGTCCAATCATGAGTGACTGATGCGGGATACACAACAGCAGTACTTTGATGTAAGAACATGGTATGATAGATAGATGCAGTGTATTCTAGACACAGAAAGCCATGTCATATGCACATGTATAACGTATAAACTCAGCAGGTGCAATTTAATCAAAATAGAAGAAATACAGGCTAGACAACATATGCAACAGGAAACCAATTATCACACTGTCAACTTAGAGCAAGCACCTGCGATGGTGGAGTACAGGAGATGAACTCATCATGTAGACTTGGGACTTCAACTTCATTAGCAGTAGGAGTGGAAAATCTAGAGAGTCTCTGTTTGCGTCGGTGCGGAGGACCACCAACATCCCCTAACTTACTCTTTTCCTTCCTATTTTCTGATATTGCCTAATGAAGTCAAAACCACAAGAAGATGATTAAAATTAGCTCTGCATAACTGGTTGATGCATGATACAGATGAACACTACTTTGATGTAAGGCAAGCGCAGGATAGGAGGATGGAATATATACAAAAAAAGACAGTGTTTCATATTCACACGTACGATAGGAGGATGGAATATGTATGAAAAAACAGTAAGCGGAAGGCATTTCAACAAAATTAGAAGAAATGAAAGCTAGGCACCATATGAACATGCAACCAGTATCACTCTATCAGGTAAAAAGTGTCTCGTCATAAGTGCCATTTCAAGAAATTAGAAGCAGTACAAGCTAGAAGACAATGCAAGATGCAACCTACATCACAGTCCCAAGTTAAATGTATCTTATGGGTAAGTGATCGTTGCAGGTATAAGTTGTAAGCTACGCAGATGCAATTCGACATAATCAGAAGCAATACAAACTAGACATCATACAGAAAACGCAACCACGTATAACAGTTCCAAGTAAGAGCAAGCACCTGTGATGGTGGAGTAGGGGAGATGTGCTCATCATGTACATGTATGTTCTAGAAACAGGAACACGTGTCATATTCACAGGCATTATGTGTAAAGTAAGCAGATGCAATTCAAGTTAGAAGCGATACAAGCTAGACATCATACGCAACATGCAACCACATATAATAGTGTCAAGTTAGAGCAAGCACATGTGATGGTGGAGTAGGGGAGATGTGCTCATCATCTACACAGCTACGTTGACTGTCCAACCTTGTGTTGTCTTGCAAATCTTGTTGGGAGGATGGCGGAGTAGAATCTGTAGAGACCCCCTGTTTGAGTTGCTCCGAAGGACCACCATCATCCACTGCCGGCTAATTTCCTTCAGCTGTAATGATTTTGCATTGTGAAGTCAAACCGATAAGAAAGAGGAATTAAATTCGCTCTTCAGAACTCATTCATGCATGATACTGACGAACACTACTCGGATGAAAGGCAAACACATGATGCGAGGATGGAATATGTACGAAAAACAGGATGGTGTGACATATTCACACCTATGATGTGGTAACTAAGCATAAGGCATTTCAACAAATTAGAAGCACTGCACGCTAGACACCATATGAAAGATGCAACCAATATCACTCTGCCAAGTTCAAACTGTATGGCGTTTCAACAAATTAGAAGCAGTACATGCTAGAAATCATATGCAAGACAGAACCAATATCAAAGTGGCGACTTAAAGGTGCCTTATCAGAAGTGACTGATGCGGGATATGCAAGAATAGTAGTCTGGTGTAGAAACAGGAACACATGTCATATTCACAGGCATTATGTGTAAAGTAAGCATATGCAATTCAACAAAGTTAGAAGCAATACAAGCTAGACATCATACGCAACATGCAACCACATATAATAGTGCCAAGTTAGAGCAAGCACCTGTGATGGTGGAGTAGGGGAGATGTGCTCGTCATCTACACAACTACGTTAATTGTCGAGCCTTGCGTTGTCTTGTGAATCTTGTTGGGAGGATGGCGGAGTAGAGTCTGTAGAGAACCTCCGTTTCAGTTGCTCGGAAGGACCACCATCATCCAATGCCTTGCCAATTTCCTTCAGCTTTATTGATTTTGCATTGTGAGGTCATACCGACAAGAAAAAGGAATATCATTCGCTCTTCAGAACTCATTCATGCATGATACTGACGAACACTACTCTGATGAAAGGCAAAGTCATGATATGAGGATGGAATATGTACGAAAAAATGGAAGGCTTGACATATTCACACCTATGATGTGGTAACTAAGCAGAAGGCACTTCAACAAATTAGAAACACTGTAATACACCATATGGAAGGTGCAATCAATATCACTCTGCCAAGTTAAAACTGTCTCGTCATAGGTGGCGTTCATCAAACTAGAAGCAATACATGCTAGAAATCATATTCAAGACGCAAACCAATATCACACTGCCAACTTAAAGGTGTCCCATCATAAGTGACTGATGCATGATACACAAGAAGAGTAGTTTCATGTAAGAACATGGTGTGATAGACAGATATAGTATGTACCAAAAATAGGAAAGCGTGTCATATTCACATGTATCATGTGTAAGCTAAGCAGATGCAGTTTACACTAATTAGGAGCAATACGAGCTAGACACCATATGCAACATGCAACCAGATATCACACTGCCAAGTTAGAGCAAGCACCTTGGATGGTGGAGTAGGGGAGCGGAGACTTGGACCTTGTAATGCACTATCAGTACAAGGAGAATCGGTACAGATGCTCTGTTTACGTTGCTGCAGAGGACCACCATCATCGCCTTCCTTACTCTTTTCCTTCCTCTTTCTTGATTTTGCCTTGTCAAGTCAAACCCACAAGAAAAATGAATAAAATTTGCTCTTCAGAACTCATTGATGCATGATACTGACGAACACTACTTTCATGTAAGGCAACCACATGATAGGAGGATGGAATATGTATGAAAAATAGGACGGCATGACATATTGACATGTATGATGTATAAAGTGTAAACTAAGCACAAGGTGCTTGAACTTGTTAGAATCGATGCAAGCTAGAAACCATATGAAAGATGAAACCAATATCACTATGCCAAATTAAAAGGGTGCCCTAACAAATGTATTTGACCAAATTAGAAGTAATACATGGCAACAGGCTAGAAATAATATGCAATATGCAACGAATAAAGGTGACTCATCGTAAGTGATTGATGCAGGATACAGAAGAGAGGTAGTTTCATGTAAGAACAAGGTTAACACATAGATGTAGTGTGTACCAAAAATAGGAAGGCATGTCATATTCACAGCTATAGTGTGTAAACTAAGCAGATGCAATTTACCCTAATTAGAAGCATTGCAAGCTAGACACTATATGCAACATGCAACCACATATCACACTACGAAGTTAGAGAAAGCACCTGTGATGGTGGTGTAGGGGAAGTGCGGTCTTCAGGTACAGAGCTACGTTCAATATCTTCATTTAGGCTTGCTGTTTCTTGAGAATCATGTGGAGAGAATGAAATTGCATTCTTGATAAGAGTATTGTGTCTCATATTAACCCACACGCGTGACTGTCTCATCATAAGCGATAGACGCAGGATACACAAGAACAGTAGTTTGATGTAGGAACATGGTGTGATAGGCAGATGTAGTATGTACCAAAAACAAGAAGGCGTGTCATATTCACATGTATAATGTGTAAGCTAAGGAGTTGCAATTTAACAAATTAGGAGAATTGATGAGGGATCCACAAGAAAAGTAGTTTGATGTAAGAACATGGTTAATAGAAAGACGTAGTATGTACCAAAAACAGGAAGGCATGTCATATTCACAGGTATAATGTGTTAACTAACAGATGCAATTTACCCTAATTAGAAGCATTACAAGGTAGACACCATATGCAACATGCAACCACGTATCACACTGCCAAGTAAGAGCAAGCACCTGCGATGGTGGTGTGGGGGAATTGCGGTGATCAACTAGAGAGCTACGTTGACTATCTTCATTTAGCCTTGCTGTTTCTTGAGAATCATGTGGGGAGGATGACACTGCACTCTTTAAACGAGTAGGGCGTCTCACAGTAACCCACTCGGGTGACTGTCTCATCATAAGTGATTGACGAGGGATACAAAAGAGCATTAGTTTGATGTACGAACATGGTTAATAGACATATATAGTATGTATCAAAAACAGGAAGGCATGTCATTATCAAAGGTATAATGTGTAAAGTAAGCAGATGCAATTTAACCAAATTGGAAGCAATACAAGCTAGACACCATATGCAACATGCAACCACATTTGACAGCGCGAAGTTAAAGCAAGCACCTGGGATGGTTGTGTGTGGCAATTGAGATCATCAACTACAGAGCTACGTTTACTGTCTCCAACTGCTGACCCTGCACCCATTAGAGCGCTGAAACGCTTAGTGCTTATCTTCGAATTACACTGGAGCAACTTCTGTCTTTTCTTTTCCACATTCATCAACACTGCGTCAGAGTCTGAAATACCCATGCATAAAAAAACAATAGTGTGAGTATGGGTGAAGTGTGTGCACAATTAGTATAGTGTAAAGGTAGCAGATAACAGGTCGGTGAGAAATAAATGACGGGAGACATATGATAGCTCTACAACATGCATGGAACACTAAATTACTATAGGATTCTATGAAAATAAAAGTCGACTGAAAGAAAATAGGTCAATCCATTTTTTCTGCACCATCCGATGTACAAAGAACGGGCAGATCACCTTCATCTACCTCCAGCTAGTCAGTATTGACGATCTTCCTCGAAATGCCAGTGACCACCGGCCCAGTATTCCTCCCCTGCCTACGCCCTCCCCTCGACCTCATCGCACCGCCGTGCGTGGCTCCACCCCCCGGCCATACATTCAAGCCCCGCCGTCCTCCAGATCGGGCGCAAGCAGCTCCTGCGGCCCACACCCCTATGATAGACACCGATGCGCCGCTTCCCCAGGGAACATGCGGACTAGGTGCTCCGCGCGCCTAAGCGGGTGCTGCTTCTTTTAATTGCAGTTCGACTAACCCTGAATTGAAATCCAGGCGGGCTACTGACCTCTAGCAAAGGTGAAATAGTAAAAGGGAGGAAACCTTGTGCATTTAGTATCACAAAGAAGATGCAGTAAAAAGCGCTCAACTAGTTTCTTTCATGGGATGAATACGGTGTGAGCGGAGACGTAAGATTTGCACGAATAAGGGAAGAGGAGTACCTCTTTCTGCTGGCAGTGCTGTGTCCTCCTTCTGATTTTCTGACGATCTTTTTGTTGTTCGTCGGAAACCAGAAGTTGTGGAGGACGGTGCAACCTTAGACGAACCCATGGCCAAGTTGTTGAGTGTGGTGCGGTGGCTGTTTGTCGGCGGTGGGGAAGCAGATCCAAGGCGGCGAACGTTGGCGTAGCGGGAATAGCTCCGGTGCGGTGGACGGTTGCGACAGTGGAGCCGCAGCAGTGAGGCGCAGGACGCCGTGGTTGGAGTGGTTCTAGTATGGCGCACGTCGGCGTCGGCGTTGTGGAGGCAGCTCTGCCTCGGCTTCAGCTGCTAAGTCCTTGAGGGCGTTGCGGTTGCGGTTGCGTTGGACGACGACGTCAGGGTACCGGTTCCGGCGTGATGGAGGAGGGCGGTGGTGGATTGGCCGCTATGGGGTGGAGGACGGAGGAGGCTGGGGTTTCGCGGCTGGTGGAGAGGGTGTTTTCGCGCCCATGGAGTATGAATGGGGAAACGGAGGGAGGCGGGGAACTAAGGGGGAACAATGTTTCGGTTTGAGACGCGCTTGTTTGAAATTTGGGGAAAGTTACAAACTTTGCCACCATCTAAATTTCGGACATATTGCGGGTTGGGGGTTGGACAGTCATGTCAGGTGTCCCAAATGTGGGCGGGATAGATTTCGGCCGAGCGCATGGGTAGGTGCCCACGACGTATGAATGCTTCTTGGAGGCGGTTGAGACTGGCGTCTGGGTGAAGTTACAAACTTACACCGGTTTAGACCTTTGGACATCGGGTCGATAGGCTACAAGGGCCAGAGTCAGGACAGTAATTTCCTACCACCAAAACATTAGTCTCGCGCGGTTTCGGGTGACCAGAGGCCTATTTGGCGGTTCGTTCAATATTTGGGAGCAGAAGCATTAACGTTTTCGGTTCTCTTGAATTGAACTTTCAGGATTTGTCAAACTTCACAAATCTTTACTCTTGAAAATCCTAAAGCTACGATTATTTTGGAATGGAGGGGGTACATTTGAATATACATTGTACATGAGTATATATTAAAAAAATATGCAACTTACCTCAGTTCATGCATGGTTCCATATATAATCTCCTTGGTTGCAAAAAAAAAGTTAGACATGCATATGAATATATATAGCATGTTCAAATGCACAACAAAGATTGATGCCCCCTTTTACATCTGATTTACAAATGCCATTATCTCGGTTTCAAATAGATGAATGCACTTCCTATGAATTCGAATCTTTGAAACCCCATTTATGTTGAATTCGACATGTATTCTATTTCGTAGCTAGCAATTTGGAATGTATCCATGCAAGTGATAAATGTATAAAGTGCTTCACACTAACAAAATGGAGTGCACTAATTAATGTTTATATATGAATTGCAAAAGCATCCATTGCCTGTATTTCAAACCGCTCTCACTCTATGGACTGATAATATGAAATAAACACATGCACATGCTAGAATTCAATAGAGTATGGGTGTCTGATAGACTGATTTTCGTCCATACGCAATTTACAAAATTCATGATCTCATCCAAAAATAATAATGCCATTTATATTTTAATTTAATGCGTAGAACCTCCTTTTACACGTAGATGAACTATGCCTCGCCCCATTCTCATAAACGCGTTATAGATCTCTCTATCTAACGCATAAGTGCACACCCTTTATATGCATCGGCATTTCTCTTTCACACATGCTCACAATCTCTCTCAGGGTGTCAGGGTGTCTCACGCACATGCTCTCTCTGTTTCTCTCTCTCTCTTTTTGACTACTATGTACCACTCTTTTGACTAATCCCAGTTGGAAAACACTATTTCTCTCACATGCACGGTCTCTACTAGCCCTCTATACGCATGTATATGTGCCTACGTGTCTCCCGCACGCACATTATCTTTAGGCCTCTCTCGCACACATTGCCCCCCCCGACACACCTCTCTCTTAGTAGTTGGCAGATATGATTTCATCATATCATTCGGTAGGATATCCCTGGCTGTTAGGCTGGATGGTAATACGAGGCAAAGTTTTACCCTAGTTCAGATCGGACCCTTGCAGTTGAAGAAAGAGCCTACTCCTGGTACTGTATATTAGTGATAGGGGTGTGTACAAAGTACACGTGAATACCAGGCGTTGTGCGTGTGTGTATACTATCGACGAGCTAGCCCCCAAGCTTGTATAACATACTAAGGGCCTTTTTACAAATCATATATAGTCGGCTTACCACCAGTGGGGATAGAGTCCTCTGCGACTCTGGTAGCTTCATGTTGTACGCCGAGTCCTCCACATGGGTCTTCGTATAACATGTCTCGGTCCAACCTATATGTGGGGCAGGATGGAACCGACCCATGAGTCTTCATCTTGACCCACCACAACTAGAAATGATGTGCCCACCACACCACACACGCAATCGGCCACTAAGAAAATAAGCATATACAATAGTACAACGGTATCTAGCTCACGATACATCTCCATATTTTGTTGATGACACTGACGGACTTTGCATTTGATGCGTGCTCCGTATTTTGTTGACGACACTTACGGTCATTGTATTTGAAGCGAAAGCACGATATGGTCACTGGACTTCATAATAAGCTCATCACGGTCACCACATATATTTTGCCGTGCTAACCAACATGTGGTTGGATGCTTAGAGGAGAGTGGTTTCTCGAGCCCACCAAGGTTAAAGCCCCGGTGCTCGCATTTATCTTGTGTTAATTTCAGTATTTTCCGGCGATGTACGTTCAGTGGGAGGAGACGTTCCACTCGACTATGAGGCACCTATGGTGACTTCGTAAAATCTAAAGATCATATATGCTGGCCCACTCTCTCGAAGGTGCTCATAGGGGTAGGGTTCGCGTGTGTGCGCTTATAGCGGTGAGTGCTTGCGCGTATATATGAGCCCTTGCGTCTGTACCGTGTTAAACAAATACATATCATAATTATACGGTCACTGGCTCACCCGTACAACTCCGTATTTTGTTGATGACACAATCAATTGACCAGTCAAACGTTCCACGCGGCGCAACTAGTGTTGCACCATCGGGGCGCGTAACCGTGGGGCCCACCTGTCAGCCCGTATATGAAAGAAAGAAATGGTAGTTTGAGTCTGTACTGTGTTAATAAAATAGGAGTACATTTAGGGTGATCATACGGTCACTGGCTCACCATACAGCTCCGTAATTTGTTGATAACACGATCAATTGACCAGTCAAACGGTCCACATTCAGCAGCACACATTACCATAGGGCCCACCCGTCAGCGCGTATATGAAGGACAGAAATGGTAATAACTTAGTGGTCTATGGGTATTCGAAGTCGTGAGACCTCTAGTTGGTAGCCACCGGCGGTTGGGGGGCGTTCATTAGGCAGTGGGGTGGGGATCCCCGGAGAAAAAGGTCGGCGGGGGGGGGGGGCTAGAGGGTTGGCCGGTGCGGCGGTGGATCGGCGGTGGGGAGTGGTTTCGGGGAGGGCGGGCCGACCGCGGGAGGCGGGGTCTGGCGGTTCGGCCGGTGGTGGCTGGCGGCTCAGGGGGGTGGAGTTTGATGATAAACTGGAGGCCCTTGATTTCGTATCCAACGGCTGGAAAATCTAATGAACAGAGATGAAAAAGTGAGTCGACTGACGTGTAGCCTCACCCCGCACGTATACATGCACGCACGCAAGACACACACGCATGTAGGCGTGCAACACTGACACGTACACACGCACGCATGCTGCCGTGCAACACTGACACGTACACATGCACTCACAAACACACGCACGTACGCACCCATGCACGCAACACTGAAACGTACCCTTGCACGCACGCAACACTCGCACGGCTACATGCACACATCACACGACGCAAGACACATGCTCAACCTATACGTGCATGCACCCTTTCTTAAGGACATGGATTGTTACGGGTATTAATCAATCTTATCTGTGATAAGCAGAACATTGATGTTTGCAGCGGTCTTTATGAATCACAACGTATCGAACGGGCTATCAACATAGTAGGCTTATCTACATGAAAAAGATGACGTGATACGTCTCCAACGTATCTATAATTTTTGATTGCTCCATGCTATATTATCTACTGTTTTGGACTATATTGGGCTTTATTTTCCACTTTTATAGTATTTTTGGGACTAACCTATTAACCGGAGGCCCAACCCAGAATTGCTGTTTTTTTGCCTATTTCAGTGTTTCGGATAAACGGAATATCAAACAGAGTCCAAACGGAATAAAATCTTCGGGAACGTGATTTTCTCACTGAACGTGATCCAGGAGACTTGGACCCTGCTCCAAGGAACAAAAGAGGCGGTCACGAGGGTGGGGGGCGCCCCCCCTAGGGCACGGCCCCCTGCCTCGTGGGCCCCTCGTTGCTCCTCCGGCATACTTCTTCCTCCTATATATACACACATACCCCCAAACGATCAGAACAGGAGCCAAAAACCTAATTCCACCGCCGCAACTTTCTGTATCCACGAGATCCCATCTTGGGCCCTGTTCCGGAGCTCCGCCGGAAGAGGGCCGTCATCACGGAGGGCTTCTACAAAATCCTAGCCCCTCCGATGAAGTGTGAGTAGTTTACCTCAGACCTTCGGGTCCATAGTTAGTAGCTAGATGGCTTCTTCTCTCTCTTTGAATCTCAATACAAAGTTCCCCCCCTCTCTTGTGGAGATCTATTCGATGTAATCTTCCTTTTGCGGTGTGTTTGTTGAGACCAATGAATTGTGGGTTTATGATCAAGTCTATCTATGAATAATATTTGAATCTTCTCTGAATTCTTTTATGTATGATTGGTTATCTTTGCAAGTCTCTTCGAATTATCCGTTTGGTTTGGCCAACTAGATTGGTAGTTCTTGCCATGGGAGAAGTGCTTAGCTTTGGGTTTGATCTTGCGGTGTCCTTACCCAGTGACAGAAGGGGCAGCAAGGCACGTATTGTATCGTTGCCATCGAGGATAACAAGATGGGGTTTATTTCATATTGCATGAATTTATCTCTCTACATCATGTCATCTTGCTTAAGGCATTACTCTGTTTTTAACTTAATACTCTAGATGCATGCAGGATAGCGGTCGATGAGTGGAGTAATAGTAGTAGATGCAGAATCGTTTCGATCTACTTGTGACAGACGTGATGCCTATATACATGATCATGCCTAGATATTCTCATAACTATGCTCAATTCTGTCAATTGCTCAACAGTAATTTGTTCACCCACCGTAGAATACTAATGCTCTTGAGAGAAGCCACTAGTGAAACCTATGGCCCCCAGGTCTATTCTCATCATATCAAACTCCATCACTTTAATCTTGCTTTGCTTTTTTACTTTGCCTTTACTTTTTACTTTGCATCTTTATACCAAAAATATTATATCTATCAGATCTCACTCTCGTAAGTGACCTGAAGGGATTGACAACCCCTAATCGCGTTGGTTGGGAGTAGCTATCGCTTTGTGCAGGTACGAGGGACTTGAGCGTGGGCTCCTACAGGATTGATACCTTGGTTCTCAAAAACTGAGGGAAATACTTACGCTACTCTGCTGCATCATCCCTTCCTCTTCGGGGAAAACCAACGCAAGCTCAAGACGTAGCATGACGTCACACTCAATGAACAATCATCGGTTTATGAAATGCCCGCTTCTGACTGCCCTGGCCCACCAAAGGTTCCTCTGTTGTGCGCTGCCTGCGTTGGGTCACTAACATGTAGGCCATGCACCCAAAGAGCCCACACGTCAATGGAAGAACGACGCGGTGTCCTAGGTCAGAGTCGAGGGTGCCACTCGCGGCACGCCCGGCTGAACACGCCTCCGTGCCGCATTCAAACGCCTCCATGAAACCCGCCCGTGTGGAAACCGAGAAACCCACTCTGGACACACGTCCGTTCATGACCAGGCCGGTGTTAAACGCAACGCCGGCCGAGCTCCTCCCGTCCGCCGTCTATTTAATCTCCTATTTAAATGAGGCCAAACGCCGGCCGAGAATCGCACACCTCTGCTGCTCCCCTATCTCCTCCACCATTTTGTCCACTCTTACAATGGCTTACGAAGAGTAGTTATTCTGCATCTACGCCTGCTGTGTAGCCCGCCGGATATGAGCTATGCAGCTCGCTGATCCAACCCCTCCCCTCGCCCGACGGAGCCAGTTGCCGCCCCAAGCCGACACGCGGTTCAGCAACTCGCCGCTCCATGCCAGCTCGACGAGGAGCAGCGCACGGGCGTCGTTCCTACCGTCCATGCCGCCGCCTCGTACCGCGTCTCCCGTTTCTGTGGTCGAGACTCCCATGCCGGAGGCCGCGCCATGCAAGCAGCGACAGAATTCGGGTGCGCGGAGAGCGACGAGTCGGTGGCCAGCGCCTCCGCGTCCGCCGCCATCATCAGGAGAAGTAGAACACGGGAGGCCGCCGCCGCTTGGGTCCCATGAAGGCCACCGCGGAGGCGACGCCGGCGTACACAGCAGGTGTCTTGCTGGATCCTTTTGTTGCGAGGACCTTCGTCGACCCCGCATGGGCTCCACGGAAGAGGGGAAAGTTAGGATGAACTCGAGTCGGTGCCGGCCATGGCGAAGTAGTGGCCGGTGATGAACTCAAACCAGTGCCGACCACCATCATCTTCGGCACCAGCCAATGATATCAGTTGCGCAGTGGGGAAGCGAGCCATCCTTTGCGCTGAAGCATATACCTCTGGGGCTCCCGGCAGTCCGATGATCATGCTGCCGGACATGAGGAACACAAATCGATCGGCGGGCGACCATTTAGGCCAGGTATTATATACCTGTGCTTTCCAGAACTAGCACCGCGTAGTTGATTTGAATGTAATGAAATCCGTCATGTTTGTATGAAAAACCGGTATTTTATATGATTTCCGTCGTTGTTTATATGAAATATCAGTTTGTCTATGTGTCTGCGTGAATTTTGTCCAGTTGGTTGAGTTGCTGTCATAATGGGTGCGGCTACGGTTGGATGGCGTAATTTGCGGGTCGCCGGTCGGTCTGAGGGCGGTTCGGGCGGCGTTGTGGGACAAAAAACATAGCTCGTGCGAGCTCGTCTCCAACATGCGCGCTGGAGGATGCATGACAGCATGAGCACCCGAGCCATTCCTCGTTCATTGGTGGCAAAGGCACCGGTGGACAAAAGGGTCGCCAATATTTTGGCTACCCCGGGCAAGATCCAAACAGCCCCTCCCAACAGATTCAAATCCCTCGTTCGCCATGGAATTTTCTCCTCGTACTACGCACGGCGCACGTACTCCTGTCTCTTTCCCAACCACACCCGCGCGGGTACACGGTGGAGCTCATTTCTGTACGAAAAAGGCAGCCCACGTGGTAATTTGGCACGTGTACTGGTTGTCCACTTGGTAGTGGGAGGATCGTCTACCACGGGTGAACAAACAAATTGCGACTTAACGCGTTATGTTAAATTAAAAAAAGAGGCAAACCATGTGGGGCCTACCTTAGACGCAAGGCTCTATACACTGGAGTACTTTTGATGTGTCCCGTCAACTCACAGAACAAGGAGATGTGGGGCTTAGTACGTTGTCTCCCCCGCCCACGGGCGCGGTGGCTCGCAGGATGAGATGAAGCTTGCTTACGAGTAGTAGTAGTAGTAGTAGTAGTAGTAGTAGTAGTAGTAGTAGTAGTATTGTACGCCTTTACGCCCGCTCCCTCGCCCACGCGTGCAGTGGCTCACAGCACGAGGAGAAATATTTACTACTCCCTCCGTTTACTCCTCGTCCCTACTACGCACTTTGGTTAGTACTCCCTCCATTTATTTATACAAGGCCACTATAAAAAAATACATTTTGCATCTATACAAGGCCACAAATAGTAATCGAGACAAAAGTTACTACTCCCTCCTTTCCAGTTTATGGCTCAATTTCGAAATCTCTCCAACCAAGGTAGACGGTGAGTGGTCGAATTAATTTCGTAGTTTGCACAAGTAATTAGTACGCTCGTTTTTCTCAAGAAGTTATGTTTACCGAGGCATTAATTAGAACGAATGCATGAATGACCACTAAATTCCCATGAACTTGTACATGCATTGGTTAGTTTGCTCTTGACACTGCTTGCGTCGGGTGATCTAACGCACCTCAAAATCCAACATGTAATGGTACTACTACTAGTATAGTAGAATTGAGACTTATCAAACGGAAAAACGAATGTTTTTTAGATGAGCCATATAAACCCTAGTGGGTACATACTCCGTAAAAACAGATTTTTCCAAAACTAAGTCGCTCCCTTTCATGAATTCTGTAGTATACTCCTCGGTCGACGCTCCCTTTCATGAATTCTGTACTTCCTGTCGCCGACATGGGGGACATATAGCAACCGGGTCGACGTGTCAAGCACCAAATATCAGTGCAGAACAGCAGGGGGGACGCACCCCACTCGTACCGGCCCAGTAGTAGTAATGAGCAATGAGACGTCAAATCACAATGCCGCACCTTCCCAGACGGACGAAGCAACCATTATTTCACACTTCGCTTCGCCATCATCTTAAACCACGTAGTATTGCTTCTGCCTCAAGAGGGACATGCGCATCGCCTTGGTACATCATGACACGTGGGACCGCATGACAGGCCATGCTCCCCCGCCGATCGCTCGATAAAATCACCTCATTTTTACGATACTTCCTCCATATCGGTTTACTACATGGCATGCACGTCATTCTAGGTTGAGAATTTAACTGGCTATATATGTGATGAACAGTACTCTAGCCTTTTAAAAAATTTATACTTTTGTATAGTAGTACTATCGATGGATTGCGCCATGGAGCAAAAATTGAAATTAAAAAAAGGTGGTACATATGGAGAGTGCTCGTCGCCAAATTATGCATATAGTACTATTAAAAAAGCTAGTACGTACTTAATTGGGGTGCTAAATTCTATTAAAGAAATACTAGTAGTATGTACATACTGAAGAGTTAAAGTAACGAGAAGAAACATAACGTAGTTCTGTTGGGGGCTCAGCACAACACACCCCTCAAATTAAACTAAGCACGCCTGAAATTAAACTATGCAACTAATCCGGTAGACACTGCATTAGAAGTTTATAACCACCATGAGCAACGACACTGCCACCTTACTCGGAGTACTCGTCCACGTCCTCGACTTCGTCCTTGTCCCTCTCCCTCTTGGCCGGTACTTCTTTGCTTGAACCGCACACTTGGCTGTTGCTCTTCATCCAACCCTTGTAGATATTGAAGCAAAGGTAGCCATCCATTGCAGCGTAGTGGATGTGGTCTATATCTAGTACATTCTGCTGCCATGCATGACGATGAAACGTGTATGGAGGTTTCTCCATTTTACCGTACGAAGGATGAACCATGGCTCCTGCCAGGGTCAGCATTGAAGGCTGACGAGAGGACACCAGCAGATTCTTCTGGAGGTCGAAGGGGTTGCCTACAACGAGACCTATCCGACGTAGGACATCCCTGTCGTTCTTAAATTCTACAGAAACGAATTTCACTGTTTTGTCCTTGAGGAAGTTCTTAAAATCCTGGCACTCATCGTCGGCATGGCATATGTGGTAGACCAAGCAAACGTTATGTACGCAAACCTGGATCACGAAGGGTGTCGGTGTCGAAACCAGCGGATCTCGGGTAGGGGGTCCCGAACTGTGCGTCTAGGCCGGATGGTAATAGGAGGCAGGGGACACGATGTTTTACCCAGGTTCGGGCCCTCTTGATGGAGGTAAAACCCTACGTCCTGCTTGATTAATATTGATGATATGGGTAGTACAAGAGTAGATCTACCACGAGATCAGAGAGGCTAAACCCTAGAAGCTAGCATATGGTATGATTGTTGTCCCCCCTATGGACTAAAACCCTCTGGTTTATATAGACACCGGAGAGGGCTAGGGTTACACAGAGTCGGTTACAATGGTAGGAGATCTACATATCCGTATCACCAAGCTTGCCTTCCACGCCAAGGAAAGTCCCTTCTGGACACGGGACGAAGTCTTCAATCTTGTATCTTCATAATCCAGGAGTCCAGCCGAAGGTATAGTCCGGCTATCCGAACACCCCCTAATCCAGGACTCCCTCAGTAGCCCTTGAACCAGGCTTCAATGACGACGAGTCCGGTGCGCAGATTGTCTTCGGCATTGCAAGGCGGGTTCCTCCTTCAAGTACTTCATAGAAGATTTTGAACACAAAGGTAGTGTCCGGCTCTACAAAATAAGTTTCCACATATTGCCATAGAGAGAATAATATTTACACAAATCTAATCTGCTGACGTATTCCGTAGCGTGACATCACACCACGGCCAAGTCTTTATTCGAATCGTTTTACCGTCCCACCTCAGCGCTTTTAGCGAGGCGGTTTCCTTGGCATGTCTTGTTAAAGCAGAGATTGTGTCCCCTTATTCCGGGATTCTCATCAATACGGGCGTGGGTAACCCAACCGTACCCGTTGGTATATTTTCTCGATCAAAGGCGAGTCCCAAACGGTCACGGGGAAGGCCCTTGGTATTCGACCTCTTATAAAGAGACCAAGGCCTTACTCCTTTCTTTCATTCTCAAACGAGTTCGCCCTTCGCCTCGAGTTCCAACACCCAAGGCTCCAGATTTCAGGCGCTTCGGACCTTCGACAATGTCCGGTTCCGACCTTCGAGGCCGACGGATGCCGCGACGGAGGAGGACGTGCTGAAGTTGAGAGACGCCAGATTCTTGACCGGCGAAATCTCGCATAGGCTGCCTGCTTAAGGGCAGGTCATTCCCACTCCCAAGCCTGGTGAGAGTGTGGTGTTCATGTCTCACTTCCTTCGGGGGCTAGGCTTCCCGATGGATCCCTTTGTGAGGGGCTCACGTATTATTATGGGCTGGAATTTCACGACTTAGCCCCGGAGTCCATCCTCCATATTTCCTCATTCATCGTCGTGTGTGAAGCCTTCCTCCATATCACTCCTCACTTCGGACTATGGATCAAGACCGTCAAAGTAGAGCCGAAGATGATCGAGGGACGGCACGCAGAGTGCGGAGGTGCTTTTATAAGCAAGAATGCTGGTACTCCATGGCCCGAGGGCTCTTTTCAAGAGGAGTCCAGCTTATGGCAACGAGAGTGGTTTTATATTACCGCTCCCAGGTCCCCTAAGTGAGTGGGGCCACCTACCTTTCGCTCGGGTCCCCCGCCACGACTGGCGTCATGGGTCAATACGGGGCTGGAATGGGGGCCGGCAAAGGACGTGCCCCTGTTGCAGGGCCGCATCCAAGATCTCCTAGAAAGAGACATCAGTCTGGTCATGGTGACGCAGGTTATGTTAATTCGCCGAGTTCTGCCCTACAAACATCACCCCCTCCGCCCGTGGGAGTTCAACCCGGAGGGACCACGAGTTCTCCAACATTTTCTTGGCATGACGCCCGTGGAGATGTACAAATTGTTCTTCGGACCACAAGTAGTGTGTTCGGATTCTACGGAGGACGCAGGTCTGAGCTGCAATCGTCCGGATACTCAAGTAAGCAGCCTTGTGCCCGGACTCGCTATCCGTATATTTATCATAAAATTGCCCCTAAAAGAGCTGTCCTTTAAACATGAGTGGATAGTGAAAGCAAATCTAATCAGGTGTCCGGCCCCCCTCCCCAAGACCACGCCGGGTCCCGTGCTAGTCAGAATGTTGGAGGTTGTGCCTTCAAAGGGAAGCGAGGGAGGGGAAAAGGAAGCTACAGCCTCCTCTAAGGAGGTTATCCGGAAGGGAGGAATCGAAAATTCCTCTCCTTAGGGGAAGAAGAGGACCGCCTCTAAAGACCCGGAGACCATGGCCTTAAAGCGGGGGAAGAAATCTTCGCCAGAGGGTCCTGTGCTGGAGGATACTTTGGCCGAATTATGCCCTCAAGGGGATCAACCCTCCACCGAGCCGTAAGTAGAGAGGAGTTTTCTTTTTAAGAAACGAGAGAAATCCCTACTTTATATCTGAGAAAAGTAATCAAAAATTTACCTTGTAGCTCGGACCTTAGCCCTTCTCAGCAGAGCTCGTCTTCGGGGGATCTTCTTCCGGAGATGATGGAGAGCAGAACGCCTCCCCCTGCCGTACTGCCTAGCGATGTGGGAAACCCTGAGGTATCATCGTGGAGGGTTTCTCCGAATCCGGCAGGGCCGAAAGGTAGTCATATGGCCCCCCAAAGCCCTCCGCATCCGGCCTTCGAAAAGGGCCATCAGACGAGTCCGGCACCGTCTGGTGCGCGGTCGGAGGAGCTGAAGGATTTGCTAGGGTGAGCATCTATCTCAGAGGAGCACCATGCATTGATGGTTACGGTGATTGAGAGGATTTCATCCGCGGAGAGTGGATTGCACGAGGCCGTCAGGAGTTTACTGACAGGTTTTAAGGTATGCGAAATAATGTACCCTTTTTGGACAGTTGCGCATAAATAAGATGCGCCCTGTGTAGATAGTAGCCCCTGATTCTCTGTGTGTTGTCAAAAGTTACGGCACACAGAGGATCATAATCCCAAGTCTAATATGCCGCCTTTATACGTAGGTGGCGAAGTGTCCGATGGCCAGCCGGACTGATGGATTTGCCGAGCTAAAGCGGCAACTTGACGTGGCAGATGCCGACACCGCGCTTGTCAACAAGCGGCTTGACGAGGCATAAGGTATGTAATTCCTTTAGCGGCGCCTGGTAAGAGGAGCTTTATGCCAGTATCTTACAATGTGTGCGCTTGATGCAGATGGTGCTGCTGCCATGGAGAATCTTCGGGCGGAACTTGCCCGAGCCAAGGAGCAAGCCAGGAAAAGTGATGCGTCTGCCGGAAAGGCAATTGAAGAGCTGAAAGCCGAACAGGCTGCTCACTGCCGAAGCAAGAAGGAAATGGCCGTGATGGCCGTGAAGCTGAAGAACGCTGCTGACCGTTGCAAGCTTCTTGAAAAAGAAGATCGGGCGGAACAGACGGACCTGAAGAAGGCCGTTGCCGATGCCAAGGATGCTCGCTCTGCGATGAGAGCTATGAAGGAGGAGTTGCATCAGGCCGAAGAGATCGCGGTTGGAAAGCCCTTTATGCTGCGGAGGAAGTTCTGTGATCCTAAACATGCTCCGTTAGACCAGATGTGGAGTACGGCGGACACCTATCTGGATTTAGCAGCGAGTGCCACAGATGCGGCCGAACACTTCCGAGATCAAGAAGATCGCGAAGTGGAAAAGCTCTTTTGGTCACAGTTCCGCAATCCAGAGCGTCCACTGTCATTAGCCGATCGTTTGGCTGAATGGGCCGAGCTAAATAGGTTGTCCGGACTCGCCATGAAGTATGTCATGAGTCATCTGTGGCTAGAGAGGCCAGAGCCGGAAAGTTATTTCAACTTGGTACAGTAGTTCCTTGGTGCGGCGCCGCATATCAATGCGATGAAGAGGTCAGCGTGCATAGAGGGTGCGCGGATGGCTCTTGCTCGTGTCAAGGCATACTGGGCGGAAATGGAAGCCACCGCTATTGCATCCCCAGACTCGGATGGAAGCCGAGTACCTACCGAGCGCTATTTTCAGGAAGTTCTGCAAGGCGCTCGTTTAATAGAGACGCAGTGCTCGAAGGATACTATATTCGAATAGCATGTATTATTGTAAAACAATATTTTGATAAATTGTAGAAGCTTTTTATACTTGTGCCTGCAAGTATTATAATACCTCCTGTGCGGCCGTCTAACATATACGTATATATAATCTGAAAGATGGCAGTCGTCGGCTTCAGCCCCCACGCACATAATGCAGGGGTGTTCATAGAAGGCGCATTTTCACACTTGATCCAACGTCTTGGTCCTACAAAGGAGGTGATAGCGCAGCGAACTAGGCAATCGTACTATGATGCTTTATCACTTTCACTTAGCCATAGGAGTTTGACATTGAGGCTACTTATATAGCCCCTGGTGGCGCCTGCGCTCGCCCGAACTCGGGGCGCGTATGTGCCTGGCCGGGAAACGGCCCTTCGTTAATGCGGAGGAATCATAAAGATTCCGATAAGTCATCGAGTGGTTGACCAGTCTCACGCTATATCATGACAGTCAGTTTTCGGCTTTCTCTACTGAGGTGCTCGCCTAGCCGAACCGGGGCACAATCGCAGTAGTTTCCCTGCTGCCGCCTTAGCCGATAGAGCGGAACGTAAGGCAGCAAAACACAGGAGCCGGGCAAACCCAACATTTTACCAAAGACATGATTTGGAGCTGATGCATATAAGGCCAAACTCGCGACGCTGAACACTCCCTAAGGTATTCAGTCTTTATGATGGCGGGCGGGATAACGCCCTTAGTAATAAGCCCCTAGTGTCCAGGTACGCGCAAAACTCTGACGTGGCCACATGCCAAAACGCCAGCCTCCTTGGTTATACTAAGAAACCAGGGGATGTGTATCAACAAGAGACAGTAAAAAAGGTTTACGCAGGGTCTTAATCTGAAAAGAATCCTTGGAACGGGACCCTGCTGCACGTCTGCGCCTGTGTCTCCGTTGTGCCGTATCCTGGACGGGCGTAGCACGATGTTCATCTGTAAAAGAGAGGAACTTAGTTAAAGAAATATCGTGCCGAATATGAGTTATACTAAATAAACAAAGTATAAATCAAAATGGGTAAAATTGAGCTTTATTGTCTCTTGTTTTATATGCGCGGAGCCCCTAGTACAGGGGTATACGGCTATTAAGCCTTTATCAATTGTATGTTTATGCCGGACTCGTCTAGCCGTGTCTGTGGTCTTGACGACCTGTTTAGATGCTTTTGCTGGTGAAGCCGCTTTATTGTGGGGCTGTCAAGGCAGCCGCACTGTTTTCCGCGCGGGGGGAACACTGAATGTTTTCCCTTTAATGAGATGATGCCTCGTGGACCGGGCATCTCAAGCGTAAGAGATGCATAATGCGGTATGGCGTTAACGCGGGCGAAAGCTTCGCGTCCCAGTAGTGCTTGATAGCTACTTGAGAATGGGGCGATGTGGAAAGTTAGCTGTTCGCGACGAAAGTTATCGGGGGAGCCGAACATAACTTCTAGCCGGAGAGAACCCATGCAACGGGCATCCGGGCCTGGCGTTACCCCTTGAAAGGAGGTTTTGCTATGGCAAATTTTTGTTGGGTCTATCCCCATGTTGCGGATTGTGCCTAGTATAACAGGTTTAGACCACTGCCGCCGTCCATCAGGTCATTTGTAAAGTGGAGTCCGCCGATTATTGGATCTAATACCAAGGCAGTCCAGCCTGCGTTCCGGATACTTCTGATTAATCCTCATGGTCGAAGGTGATTGGTTTTAACAACCATTGGCGAGACTCCTTTGGGATAGGCCGCATGGTGCGTATCTCTGGTGGCGCCGTTCTGTTCATCACGTGAAGTAAGTTTACTATTTTGACTTCTTGTGGGAAATCCTTTTGTTTCCTGGTGCTCTGCTTGTGGGGTTCGTCGTCGTCCTCACTTGGTGTGTCGAGCCCCTTGTGTTCGGCGTTGAGCTTTCCGGCTTGCTTGAACACCCAACAATCTCTGTGGGTATGGTTTGCAGGCTTCCCGGGAGTACTCTGTATTTGACATATCTTGTCCAAGATTTTGTTTAAGTTGGATAGCTCATCCCTGTTATCCTTGAGGGGCGGCTTTCTTTGATTCTGCCGCGAGCTTTTGAATCTGGCGTTGACCGCCGTGCTCTTTGGGCTGTTTCCCTTATTCCGGCACTGGTCCTTGCTGCGTCGGGGTTTTTCGTTTCCATCCCTAACTTCGGATGTACTTGGGTTGCTGGTGCTACATCTTGCCAACCAGCTGTCCTCTCCTGCGCAAAAGCGGGTCATGAGGCTTGTTAATGCGGCCATTGTTCTTGGCTTTTCTTGGCCGAGGTGTCTGGCGAGCCATTCATCTCGAACGTTATGCTTAAAAGCTGCTAGGGCTTCGGCGTCCGGACAGTCGACTATCTGATTCTTTTTAGTAAGAAATCTGTTCCAGAATTTCCGGGCTGACTCTCCGGGCTGTTGACTTATGTGACTGAGATCGTCTGCATCCGGAGGGCGGACATAGGTCCCTTGAAAATTTGCCCGGAAAGCATACTCAAGCTCTTCCCAACTTCCAATGGTGTTTTCGGGAAGGCTTTTGAGCCAATGCCGGGCTGGCCCTTTAAGCTTGAGGGGTAAGTATTTTATGGCGTGGAGGTCATCTCCTCTGGCCATGTGTATGTGGAGGATATAATCCTCGATCCAGACCCCAGGGTCTGTTGTTCCGTCGTACGCCTCTATGTTTACGGGCTTGAATCCCACTGGAAATTCATGGTCCAGCACCTCATCAGTGAAACATAGGGGGTGTGCGGCACCCCTGTATTTGGGTGTGCCGTGATGTTCGGATATTTGTTGTGTTGCATTGCTTACTAGAGCTTGCTTTCTTGGCCCGTATATAGATCTGGCTGGGCCGTCTTCTGGATGCGGATCCTTTGGTGGATCGCGTGCCGACTTGTGTGCGGCGCCGCTTGGCGCTCCATGCTGGCCATGTGGTCGTCCATCCGACCGGATGGCTTTCCTATTTTTTGACTGCGGGGGCTCTAAGGCCTCCTCATCAAATTCAGGCAGTAGCTTTCACTTCGGATAGCTTTTTGTGCGGCGACTGCCGGCATATTTGTCCGCGGTGTTGCGTACTTTGCTCCATCTGATACTGAGTGCATCTTCCGCAGTTTTGAGCTTCCGCTTCTGCTTTTTCAGGCTATGCGCAGTGGCGACGAGCCTTTTGTGGAGGTTCTTCTGCTCCATGAGTTTATCCCGCGTAAGGTCGTCCGGACTGTTGTTTTCGCCGGGGACGGAGTGTTCGGTTTGTTTATCCAAGTTGCCTTGTTTGGACGTTTGCTCGAAGGCATGTTCGTCGTCCGCCGGCTCGTCCTGCTTTATGGCTGGGTCTGTATGGCTGCTGTCTCTGTCGAGGCGGGGCTTGGAGCGGCACTTACGTCGCCGCTTTGATTGCTTTTCGAGTGAACGATCCATCGTTGCATCCCTGTGTTCCTCGTCGTCGCTTCCTTTGGGTGTGTCCACCATGTATACATCATGAGATGAGGTGGCTGTCCAGTGCCTTATAGGCATTGGTTCATGTTCATCTCCTACATCGTCGTCCATACTGTGATGTCTTTGGAGTCGAAGTCGAGCACGTCGTTTAAATTATCGACAATGGCTACGAAGTGGGTGGTGGGTGGGCTTTGAATTTCTTCATCATCCACATCCCAACCTTGTTAACCATAGTCCGGCCAGGGCTCTCCTGATAAAGAGAGAGACTTTAGTGAATTCAGAATATCACCGAAGGGCGAGTGCTGAAAGATGTCCGCGGCAGTGAACTCCATGATCGGCGCCCAATCGGGTTCGATCAGTCGGGGCGCGAAGGGCTCGGAGTCTGGAGAGGAGTCCGGCTCCTTGGAGTAACGGGCTTTATAGAGAATAGGGCTGGTGTTCGGCTCGATCGCCATAGAGATTGCAGCCCCCGAGGCGGTGTCTAACCACCTGTCCTCGATTGGTGTGATCGGCTCCGAGCTAGGGGTCGGAGCAGACACAGGTGCGGCCTCCAGGGCACTGTTCGGCGGCAGAGCTAAATCATGCCCATCGTGATAGTGCGGCGCGCTCGGCTGTGGCTTGAATCCATCGAAGATCAAGTCTCCGCAGGTGTCGGCCATGTAGTTCAAAATTCCAAATCTGACTTGATGGCCAGGGGCGTAGCTTTCGATCTGCTCCAGATGACCAAGCAAATTGGCCCGCAGTGCAAAGCCACCGAATACGAAGATCTGTCTGGGGAGAAAAGTCTCACCCTGGATCGCATCGCTGTTGATGATCGGAGAAGCCATCGGGCCTAAAAGTGACGACACAGAGGAACTCTCAATGAAAGCACCAATGTCGGTGTCAAAACCGGCGGATCTCGGGTAGGGGGTCCCGAACTGTGTGTCTAGGCCGGATGGTAACAAGAGGCAGGGGACACGATGTTTTACCCAGGTTCGGGCCCTCTTGATGGAGGTAAAACCCTACGTCCTGCTTGATTAATATTGATGATATGGGTAGTACAAGAGTAGATCTACCACGAGATCAGAGAGGCTAAACCCTAGAAGCTAGCCTATGGTATGATTGTTGTCCTCCCTACGGACTAAAACCCTCCGGTTTATATAGACACCGGAGAGGGCTAGGGTTACACAGAGTCGGTTACAATGGTAGGAGATCTACATATCCGTATCACCAAGCTGGCCTTCCTCGCCAAGGAAAGTCCCTTCCGGACACGGGACGAAGTCTTCAATCTTGTATCTTCATAATCCAGGAGTCCGGCCGAAGGTATAGTCCGGCTATCCAGACACCCCCTAATCCTGGCACTCAATGTCGGCATGGCATATATGGTAGACCAAGCAAACGTTATGTATGCAAAGCTGGATCACGACAGGCTTCTTCCTCTCTTCGTCCTTTAGATCCTTCTCTGGTCCCAGGACTGTGGTGTACTCAGCATCTAGCCCAGCGACCCACTCATCATCTGAGTTTTCGAACATGCGTCTGAAGCGAGAAAGGCATCCTTTCACCGTCGCGGAAGAACAGGTGTAGATGACGTTGAGCTCATCGCCGGTGATGGTTCTAACCTTGTACTCACCGCCGATCGTGGAGATTTGGGACGCCATGGATTTGGGAGGAGGGTTAGGATTAGTGGAACTGTTGTAATGTGAATGGACGGGACGACTAGGAGCAAACCGCCGTAGTATTGAAGGACGTGCGGGGACGAGTAGGAGCGAACTGCCAGCGTGCGAACGGCAGGGTAGTGGCTTTCCATTCTCCCATCATACGGGCTTCCGAGAGCCCTTGGATCTGAGATCGAACGGTTGCATGGCGTGATTCTAGACCTATGGGTGAATATACTATCCTGGAGGGTTATTCTGCAAATTTTCAGCAACTTGGCATGCGACCGTTTGATCTCAGATCCAAGGGCTGCCAGCAGCCCATATCATGGTCGCGCCTACCACGACCGTCGTGTCGCTCGCGCGGTCGCGCCCTTGGAGATTTAACACGGTGCGTTAGGCTATCTGATGTTGGCATGTCATACATAGTCATCACTTAGTCACTCATACTACAACAAGGTTGGCTATAAGTGTATTTTTTTTACTCCTCTCTATCTCTTTCTTCGTAATGGAGGTGGTCAGGAATCGGGAGACTCACGCCGATCGTAGCGCTCCAGTTAAAATGATAATGGAAAGTCAAATCACAGGGCCCCACCTGTCCAACAGTAACTCGTTGTCAAATCACACAGCCCTACGTTTGCAACAGCCTACTCCCTCGTCTTCTCGCGTCTCTGTCGAACCGACTAGGCGGAACTGCCCCGCCTACCGCGCAGGAAAAGTCCCGCTCTCGACTTTTAAATACAACTACACCCGCTTAAGAATCCAATGATATACTTTTTGTGACATAGTAACTCATATTTAGTTAGTCAAATGGATGACCTAGAACTACGTGCAGGCCCTATAAACCGAGACGCCTAAAAATAAAAAAACCAAGACAGAGAGGGTAGTTCAACACGTATATTTTTAGATCAATATAGTCGGGATTCATGAAGGAGCAAAACCAAGTGGTAGGCTGCTCCTGTCGTGTTGGCATAGTAACTCAAGCAGGGTCAGTCCGCACACGAAATGGCGACACACTTAACAGGACCCCTTTGGCCGAAATGTGGCTCATCCACCGTCTTGTTCCACGTGTGATGCACCAAATTACAGTTCGGAGCAGCGGTTGGAATTGGAGGAACCCCGGTCATAGCGCCGCAGTAGTAGAAAATGAGTGATGAGGGGTCAAATCACAAAGCCCCACCTTTCCCGCATTAAGCTGGACGGACGAAGTAACCATCATTTCACTCTAGGGCGCAAGAGCATAAAGAAAAGAGAAAACAATGATGCGAGCGGCAGCTACCTAGGGCACCCTAGGGTAGGGGTCCCCACTACAGATCCTTTTTTTAAAGCGCCTCCACCACAAATCGGCTTCTCCCTCGTCCTCTTGAAGAAAACCGATGATGAGTGCGGCGGTAGGGTTTGTAGGAGTACTACGGTGTGTGGGGCCACATCGTAGTAAATGGGTTCGAGTCGACACCTTAAATATGTGTGGGCCGCCTGGTTTTACTGGAACGAGGCAACATTTTGGGTTCGGGGACCAGTGGAGATATAGTACATACAAAAAATTGTGGACGTAGGTTCGACCGAAAGGCAATGATGCATGGGCCCTGCATTTTGATATACCCGAGGCCGCGTGAAATTTGCTACTCTACTCAAAAGTAGTAAGGTACACATGTATTGAACGCATGAGATTTCAAAACTAAATTATGAATAAATACACACTATAGCATGCAAAGCTTTGAGTCATATATGCATGATGTAGATGTTCGTTTAGTTCTTATAGTTCATCTCATTCAAAATCAATTATTTTTATAAAATTGTTAAGATTCATGGGGTTGTGCACTGTAAATCATAAAGTAAAAAAAACAAATAATGGCAATTCATTTAGAAAAAATAATCAATTATGATACAGAACATTCTAGAACAAAGGAGAAGTGCTTGTGTTTTGAGGTTTGTGCATTATGCTTAAGTTCAACCATGGAGTCTTCTAAATTGTACATGTGGCAGATCTAGTGGAATGTTGATGATATCCAATGGCCAGTAGTGCTCGGATTTGCCTATCTCTGCACTGTCGGGTTAGCTTCGTCCAGCGACCATCTTTCAAAGTTATTGGCACACTATATAGTTCTTGTGCCATAGTTGCATGTTTTGGAAAAAAGCTACTAGTGGGTTGTACTATCTATTTAGGAATAGAAGATGTATACGTGGAAGTTGTAGGGAAAGAGATGACATGGAGCATCTCAATTCCTATGAGTAGGGATTGGAAAAGAGATGTCATTTGGTTCATATCATAGGAACTTTTCTATTGAATATACGCTAATGTTTATTTTCCTTTGAAATTAAGGGAGTATAGGAATCCATTCATATGAACCAAGTGGCTCTAAAGCTATAGAAATGATATCATGTTTATTTCCTTTGAAATGTGGAGTATATGAATCTATTCCTATCAACCAATTGTCTCTAAAGGAAAAAATCCTATAAAAATCATATCATATAGAGTTCCTATGATATTCCTCAACACTAAAGGATGCTTGAAATTGTTGCGGGTGATACGATGGTCTTTCTTTGTAGACTCCTCCCCCATCTTTATAGTTACCTCTCGAAGATGAATGAAATGATATATACATGGTATTCTACATGTGCAATTTGGTACACGAAAACTCAGTAAAAGTTTGCGAGGTTCGAATTTTCAATAAAGCTATATGCACTGCACTTCGGAATGGATGGAGCATACGGCAGTTGCTAACACTCACGTGGAAGATTTGTGTGTAGGAGAAGTGGTTGTTCTATTAAATGACATGGCAAAACTGACACCGTCGGATGCCGATCTAACGGTTCTTACGGCGTTCGTCAGGAAAAGGCTTGTGGCGAACATTTGTCGGATAATGATTTACGGACACATGCATTGCATTGATACGTGCCCCCTCTCTCTTACGCACACACATCCTCACGAGTCACAACTCTCTCGAGTCCTCTCGCAGACTCGCACGTCGCACCCACCGTCTATCTGCAGGTAGACGTCATGCATATATGTGCTCTTCACACCCTACCCTCAGAACTTCTAAAAAACAATAGACGGCGCGCACATTTTATTTTAGCTCACACGTCACACACTTATACTATTACACTTACGGCGAACGTTCTTTGGGCACAGTATATTGTACTCTCACGAAGAGAAGCGGTGCACGCACGCACGAGTTCTCTCACACCCACTCTCACGGGTACACGTAGGAGCGCATTTTTTTGAAGCTGGTACAACAAAATCACTCCACTATATATAAAAGCAGGAGCCTTAGCGCTTGTGTAACGCCCTCGATGCGGCTATAGCTCCCACGTGTCGAGGCACGACTTAGAGACATAACCGCATTGAAAGCAATGTTGCAAGTCAGGCAATCATTACAACATCCCATGTAATATATATTAAAAGGGGGAGAAACATAGTTGGCTTACACTCGCCACGTCACATCAAAGTACATAAATAACATCCATCATACAAACACTCATGGCCCGACTACGGCGCCAAAATAGAAGAAAACCCAACATGCGACAAGGCCCTGAATCGAACCCCAACTAGGCACCACTATTGATCATCAGGAAAAGACACGTAGTAACGCTGAGAGTCCTCGTCGAACTCCCACTTGAGCTCGTACTCGTCACCTAGAGCGGAATCACCTGGACCTGCATCTGGAGTTATAGTATCTGTGAGCCACAGGGACTCAGCAATCTCGCACCCTCGCGATCAAGACTTTTTAAGCTTATAGGAAGGGAAAGGCAATTATAAGTGGAGCTGCAGCAAGCGACTAGCAAATATGGTGGCTATCTTATTCGCAAAAGAGAGCGAGAAGAGGAGGCAAGGCACGAACGAGAAGCTAGAAGAACAACCTGCGCAAGCATAACTCCAACACCGTGTTCACTTCCCGGACTCCGCCGAGAAGAGGCCATCACGGTAACACACTCGGCTGATTCATTTTAATTAATTAAGGTTCAAGTTATCTACAACCGGACATTAAGAAATTCCCATCTGCCCATAACCACGGGCACGGCTTTCGAAAGTTCAATCCCTGCAGGGGAGTCCCAACTTAGCCCACGACAAGCTCTCATGGTCAACGAAGGAATAGACCTCCTCCCAAGACGTTCCGATCAGACTCGGTATCTCGGTGACTCAAGACACTTCGACAGGTTAAAACAAGACCAGCAACACCGCCCGAATGTGCCGACAAATCCCGATAGGAGCTGCACATATCTCTTTCTCAGGGCACACTCAGATGAGACATCCTACGAGTAAAACCAACCCTCAAGTTGCCCCGAGGTGGCCCCGCAGTCTACTCGGTCGGACCAACACTCAGAGGAGCACTGGCCCGGGGAGGGGGTAAAATAAGATGACCCTTGAGTCTGCAGAACCCAAGGGAAAGAAAAAGGCTAGGTGGCAAATGGTAAGACCAATGTTGGGCGTTGCTGGAAAAGCTTTAATCGAGGCGAACTATCAAGGGGTTCCCATTATAACCCAACCGCGTAAGGAACGCAAAATCCGGGAACATAACACCGATATGACGGAAACTAGGGCGGCAAGAGTGGAACAAAACACTAGGCGAGAGGCCGAGCCTTCCACCCTTCACCAAGTATATAGATGCATTAATATAACATGGCAATATAATGATATCCCAACAAGTAAATAAATGATGTTCCAACAAGGAACAGCCTCCAATCTTCACCTGCAACTAGCAACGCTATAAGAGGGGCTGAGCAAAGCGGTAACATAGCCAATCAACGGTTTGCTAGGACATGGTGGGTTAGAGGTTTGACATGGAAATTAGGAGGCTGACAAGCAAATGGTAGGCATCGTAGAATTGGCATAGCAAGAGCGAGCAAACTAGCATAGCAAAGATAGTAGTGATTTTGAGGGTATGATCATCTTGCCTGCACAGTTGTCAGAGTTGACTGGATCCTCACAAGCAAACTCAACGGGCTCCTTGGTAGTGAACTCGTCTCCTGGCTCTACCCAACAAGACAAACAAGCAACAAGGATACAATCAACCACGTGCAAGACCAAGCAATAAGATGAAATGATGATATGCTATGCGGGATGCGATGCGGGATGCAAAATGCAAGATATGATAGGAAATGCATGAACCTGGCCTCAAATTGGAATCCCAAAGGTGCCACTGGAAAGATGAGATGAAATCGCTTGAAAAAGACATAAAGAACGTCGGAATCGGAGTTACGGTTTGGAAATGGCAAGTGTTTTAAGAATGACACCGGTCTGCGATTTACAGCAAGTAGGCATCTAAATGCAATGCAACAAACATGCTACAGCCACCAAACATGACAACAAAATACATGGCAGGGATGCACACAAGATGCTTAACAAAAGACTTGCACTGAGCCACGGCCAATTCATCCATTATGGGGTTCAAACAAGCATGGCAAAAATGCAAAAGCAAAACAGATTCCAGACTTAGTGAAATTAACACTTGTCTGAAATTTCAGATCACGAAGCCTTCTTCGGAGCAGAAAAACAACATGATACATGAACTGATTAAGACAAGTAAGAACATGGTATGAAGCTACTCAACAAGCTTAACAAAAGACCCAAAGTGACCTGGGGCCAAAAGGGTTCACAAAATATACTAACGGGCACACGAACATAGCTAAAACACAATCAGTTTTCAGACTTAGTGAAAACTGAGACATGCTGAAATATAACTCACGAAGGCATGTAAACGAACTCGATGCACTCACCACGGTGCAAGTCATGGCAAGGAAAGCATACATCCATTAATAATACACAAAATGCTAGCTAGACATGGCAAGAACAATGGCATAGCATGCACGGATCAACTACAATAATATCGGCAAAATCGCAAACGAGTTGACGATCTGCCCAGATTCACCATGAAGCAAAAGTAGAGCTCGATTGGCTGAAGCTAGGGTGCTCCATAATTGCAAACAAAGACATGGATGGATAGAGCAGAACATTATTAACAAAACTCCTTTACTGACCATCCTCAAAAGAGGCACGGATCACTAGGAAACAAGCTGAACACATGGCATCACAAACTAAATAATCCCAGACTTAGTGAAAACTA
Source organism: Triticum urartu (assembly GCF_056163025.1). Taxonomy (NCBI): domain Eukaryota; kingdom Viridiplantae; phylum Streptophyta; class Magnoliopsida; order Poales; family Poaceae; genus Triticum; species Triticum urartu. The sequence continues at coordinate 454,581,021 of NC_141875.1, forward strand.
CTAAGTCTCTGAAAACAGATTTCCCGGGTCCTCACTTTGCAAGCTTGCACAAGTCACCACACACATCCTAAAAATTCATGGGTTGCACCTCTAGGAAGAAGACAAAATGCTTAACAAAACATATGAAGGACTCACAGGCATAGCATGCACACAATAATCATGGCAAAAATGACAAAAGTCTAAGATGAACTAGCAGATCTGACAATTAACTCACGAAGCCTCCTTCTAACAGCATTTTGGGCATCAATATGAGCTCCAATGAAAATGATGCAATGGAATGAAATGATGCACTCGTCGAGGCGAACAATTTGATATATTATATGTCCAAATCGGAGCTACGGATGCAATGTTACGGCAGGTCAAAGTAGGCATAAAAATTAGAAGGGAGAGGGAAAAGTCAACCGAGATATTTGTTTTGGATCTAGATCTGGCCGGCTGCACTGTTCATCGACGCGGAAACCGAGGTTCGACGGCACCGGAGCTGAGGTCGCCGGCGTGAGGGGAGGAGGAGGAGGACGGCGGGGCCGGCCGGATCCGGCGATGGGCGGCGGCGGAGCGGCTCCGGGCGACGAGGCGAGGTCCGGGCGAGGTCGGGGCGGTGGTCCGGCGGCCGCTTCGGGCGCCGGCCGGCAAGGGCGCGCGCGGCGGCGAGGTGGACGGCGGCGGCCGGCTAGGAGGGAGGTGGCGGCGGTGGTCCGGCTCGGGGAGCCCGCGGGGCGGCGGCGGCTCTTCGGGCCGCGGGGGCCGGGGACGGGCCACCCGGGCCGGCGGCTGAGGAGAGGCGGCCGGGCCAACCGACGAGCGACACGTGGCGGTGCGGGGCTATCCGGACATTTTCCATCGGCGTAAATATGTCCGGCGCGGCGCGGTGGGGTGGATCTAGGGTTTTGAGGAGGAGGGGATCCGGGATTTTCGAGGGGGTGTATATATAGGCATAGGAGGAGCTAGGAGAGTCCAAATGAGGTGCGGTTTTCGGCCACGCGATCGTGATCGAACGCTCTAGGACATGGAGCAGAGTTTGGTGGGTTTTGGGCCAAAATGAAGGGGTGTTGGGCTGCAACACACACGAGGCCTTTTCGGTCCCTCGGTTAACCGTTGGAGTATCAAACAAAGTCCAATTGACACGAAACTTGACAAGCGGTCTACCGGTAGTAAACCAAGGCCGCATGACAAGTCTCGGTCCAACCCGGAAATGTTTAATCCCCACACACGAAAGAAAGCTAGAAATGACCACCGGAGGAGAACGAAGCGCCGGAATGCAAAACGGACAACGGGGAAAAAGCTCGAATGCATGAGAAGAACACGTATGCAAATGCAATGCACATGATGACATGATATGAGATGCATGAAAACGAAAACAACACACGGAGACAAAGAGCCGAACCCGAGAAATAAATATAACTTAACGCCGGAAACGGCAAGAGTTGGAGTACAAATTGGGCAAGTTACATCCGGGGTGTTACAACACTCCACCACTACGAAAAGATCTCGTCCCGAGATCTAGGACTGAAACAACTCCAGGTACTCAGAACGGAGGTGATCCTCGCGTTCCCAGGTAGCTTCACGGTCGGAATGGTGAGACCACTTGACTTTGAGGAATTTGATTGACTTGTTGCGAGTCTTGCGTTCAGTCTCTTCAAGAATAGCAACTGGGTGCTCACGATAAGAGAGATCTTCTTGGAGCTCAATGTCCTCGAAGTTGACTGTGCGGTCAGGAGTCTTGAAGCACTTTCGAAGCTGAGAGACATGGAACACATCATGAACATTTGCAAAGTTTGAAGGAAGCTCGAGTTGATAGGCGAGGTCGCCTCTCTTGCTCACAATCTTGAAAGGTCCCACGTATCTAGGGGCAAGCTTCCCTTTGATACCGAAGCGACGAGTACCTTTCATAGGAGAGACACGGAGGTAAACATGATCTCCGGTCTCGAAAGCCAAATCACAGTGCTTACTATCATAGGAGCTCTTCTGGCGGGATGGGCTGCTTTGAGGTTATCACGAATGACTTTGCACATTTCTTCTGCCTCTGTGATTAAGTCATTACCCAGCAGCTGACGTTCACCGGTTTCAGACCAGTTGATAGGGGTACGGCACTTCCTGCCATACAGAATTTCAAATGGGGCCTTGCCAGAACTTGCTTGAAAACTGTTGTTATAGGAGAATTCAGCATAAGGAAGACAATCCTCCCACTTCATGCCGAAGGAGATCACACAAGCCCTGAGCATATCTCCAAGAATCTGATTGACACGCTCGACTTGACCGCTTGTTTGAGGATGGAAAGCAGTGCTGAAACGGATGTTCGTGCCCATGGCCTTCTGGAAAGAATCCCAAAACTTCGAGGTAAAGATGCTGCCACGGTCTGAAGAGATCACTTGAGGAATACCGTGCAGAGAGACAATGCGAGAGGTATAGAGTTCCGCCAATTGAGCTGCAGTGATCGACTCTTTGATAGGCAGAAAATGAGCCACTTTGGTGAGTTTGTCGATGACAACAAATATAGCATCGTTGCCACGCTTGGACTTTGGAAACCCAGTCATGAAGTCCATCTCAATGTGGTCAAACTTCCATTCTGGAATGGCAAGAGTTTGGAGGAGACCTGCTGGTCTTTGCTGTTCTGCCTTCACTCTTCTGCATACATCACATTCATTCACGAATTGAGCGATCTCGCGCTTCATTCGAGTCCACCAATAATCTTGCTTGAGGTCCTGATACATCTTCGTGCTCCCAGGGTGGATGGAGAGGAGAGAATTGTGAGCCTCGTTCATGATCACTTTACGAAGTTCACCTTTGGGCACAACAATACGATCCTCGAAGAAGAGAGTGTCCTTGTCATCAAGGCGGTAGCACTTGTACTTGGACTGACTCTTAGCAATCCCAATCTTCACCTTTTTCACCATAGCATCAAGAAGTTGGGCTTGGCGAATCTGGTCTTCTAAGGTAGGAGAGACTTGAAGGTTGGCGAGGAAACCTTGAGGGACAACTTGCAGATTAAGTTTGCGGAAAGCTTCACAAAGCTCGGGTTGATAAGGCTTGAGAATCAGACTGTTGCAGTAGGCCTTTCTGCTCAAAGCGTCAGCAATCACATTGGCCTTGCCTGGAGTGTACTCGATACTCGGATTATACTCTTGAATCATTTAGACCCATCGAGTTTGCCTTAGGTTGAGATTAGGCTGAGTGAAGATGTACTTGAGACTCTTGTGATCAGTGAAAATGTCCACTTTTCTTCCCAATAGAAGATGTCTCCAAGTCAAAAGAGCATGCACAACTGCCGCCAACTCAAGATCATGAGTGGGGTAGTTCTTCTCGTTAGGCTTCAAATGGCGAGATGTATAAGCAACAACTTTCTTCTCTTGCATCAATACTGCGCCAAGACCTTGGAGAGAGGCATCACAAAAGACCTCGTATGGCTTGGATTCATCAGGCGGAGTCAGAACTGGAACAGTGATCAACTTCTCTTTCAAAGTGTTGAAAGCAATATCACACTCCGGAGACCAAACATACTTGATGTGCTTCTGAAGAAGATTTGAGAGAGGCTTCACAATCTTAGAAAAGTTTTCAACGAATCTTCGGCAATAGCTTGCGAGACCGAGAAAACTGCGGAGTTGCTTCACATTCTGAGGAGGTTCCCAATTCACAATTGCGGATACCTTCTCGGGATTCATGGAAATGCCCTTGGCAGAGATGATATGACCAAGATAAAGAACCTCATCGAGCCAAAATTCACACTTGGAGAACTTGGCGTAGAACTGATGTTCCCTGAGCTTATCAAGAACCAAATGCAAGTGCTTGGCATGATCTTCCTTGTTCTTGGAGAAAACCAGAATGTCGTCGAGATAGACCAAAATGAAGTCATTGGTGTAGGCGTTGAAGATGAAATTCATCATGCGAGAGAACGTCGGAGGAGCGTTGGCGAGGCCAAAAGACATGACAGTGTATTCATATGAACCAAAGCTTGTTCTGAATGCTGTCTTGGGAATATCTTCTTCAGGAATGCGAATCTGGTGATAACCCATACGGAGATCAAGCTTGGAGAATACTTGAGCACCTTTGAGTTGTTCGAACAGCTCATTGATGTTGGGAAGTGGGTATTTGTTCTTGATGGTCTTCTTGTTCACTGGACGGTAATCAACACAAAGTCGGTCCGTTCCATCCTTCTTCTTCACAAAAAGAACACCACAACCCCACGGAGAAGTACTAGGCTGGATGAGACCCATTCTTTCTTGCTCATCGATTTGCTTCTTTAGCTCCTTCAACTCTTCAGGTCTGAGCTTGTAAGGACGTTTGCACACAGGTTCCGTGCCAGGCTCAAGTTCAATAACGAATTCAACTGGCCGGTGCGGAGGCATTCCTGGGAGCTCTTCTGGAAAGACGTCTTGATATTCGCAAACGACTGGAATTTGAGAGATGGTGTCCAATTCACCCTTCTCATTGAGAGAAAACAGACGAATGGTATCATCACGGGCGGCAAAGACAATTACATCCTCAGACGAATGAGTTAATTGAATCTGCCTTGCTGCACAATCAAGCTGAGCCTTGTGCTTGGAAAGCCAATCCATTCCGAGAATAAGATCAATATCCGAGTTACCAAGAACCACCAGAGAAGAGAGAAACTTGTAATCGCCCAACGTGATAGAGACATCGGGAGCAACCAAACTAGAAGTCAAAAGCTTGCCGGAGAAACAACTTGCATGACTTTGGGCATAATCTCGGTCTCAACATTGTGCTTCGATGCAAAAGGGCATGACAAAAAGGAATGCGATGCACCAGTGTCAAAAAGAACTTTTGTAGGAATATCATTAACAGGAAGGTTACCCATGATCACATCTGACGAGTCCTCTGCCTGAGTTGCATTCATCAAATTGACCTTGGCGTGCTTGGGGTTATGCTTGACCATAGCTATACTTGCCGATCTCACAGGAGGAGGAGGAGGAAGACGCCTCTGGTTGAAACACTTGTTGGCATAGTGTCCCTTCTGTTGGCACTTGTTGCACGTGACCTCTGAAAGCGGACGGTGATACGGAGCACTCGATCTTGGAGCTTGAGACGAAGTCTTGTTCTGAAAGCCTGGGTTGGGTGGGTGGGAAGAACCACTGCCACCTTTGCTCTTCTGCTGATATGGCTGACGGAACGGAGGAGGAGGAAGCCAAAACTTCTGCTGCTTGGCCACTTGAGTAGAGGAAGAAGGAGTAACATCTCTGACTCGCTTCCTGGAAGCATCACACCTCAACTGAGCAGCCTCTTGCTTCAGTGCCATGTTGTTGAACTCATCGTATCTCAAGGGCTCGAAGAGAACAAGAGCAAGCTGAATATCTTCTCTGAGACCACCCCTGAACTGATATATCATGCTCTTCTCATCAGGCACATCCTGCTTGGCAAAGCGGGCAAGCTTCTGGAACAATTTGTTGTAGTCATAGACAGACAAAGAGCCTTGCTTCAGATTACGGAATTCCTCACGCTTGCTTTCAACCACGCTCTGCAGAATATGATGAGCTCGGAAATCTCGACGGAAATCATCCCAAGTGATAACACGTCCACCTCTGGAATCCTTGTACTGCTGGAACCATTCTGCAGCTTGATCTTTGAGTTGGAAGGAAGCGAACTTGACAAAGTCCTCAGGCCTGACATTGCTGCACTCGAAATGCTTACACAGATCCACAAGCCAATCGTCAGCATCGGTTGCCTCAACACAATTGCTGAAAATCTTTGGCCCGTTAGCAAGGAACTGGTTGAGTGTAGCAAAGTGACTCTGATTGCTGCCTTGATTCCCTTGACTGCCTTGATTGCGCTCTTGGAGAATTTGCATGATCAGCTGTGTGTTTGCATTGGTTGCGGCCATCACAGCTTGCCATGCCTCTGGAGGTGGTGGAGGCGGTGGCGGATCTTGATTCTGGTTCTGACTGGTGCTCTTAGCGGGAGCTATCCTGAAGAGGTTGACCACCGTTAGCACATAGACAGATAAATATTGAAGCTGAATCCAACGGAATGAAAATTGCAACATATAGTCTTCACATCCGAACAAAATGAACGAATGCATTCCTCTTCAAATGGTCACATATCCATAAATTGAGAAGCCACGTAGAATTAAGGTAGAGAAATAAATCAACAAGGTACGGATCAAGAACGAATAATCGGTAAGAAATCCCAATCTCAAACCAATATCCGTGGAAGAAGAACTAGAGCTACTAGAATTCCCACCTATGAAACTCCCGAACTTTTCCGGTTATGCAATCAGGTATTGGGGATACAGGGGAAGCATAATATCTCACCCAAACTAGCAAATCCTACATCCAGCTGTATCCATCCTTCAACACATAACCGAGAAACTTCGAAAACCATCTACCTCAACCTTCGAAAAGCATCTGTTATACAAGTTATGGTGATACTCCCGAACTCCCGCCCCAGTACTGGGTGGCGTCGAGGTTATCTCACCAACGAACTGCATAAAAGAGATTTTCGATGTCGGCGAACATATCTCAAGTATTCCAGAATTGCAACGATAAAATTATGATGACAACACCTCAGAGCTCAACTCCCCGGGACACTTCCACTAAACCCCTGATAGGAGGCACCAAGACAGTATTCTCATCATAAGCCATCGAAACAAATCCAAGATACTCGCGTGATCCTAAAAAAATTTTTTTAGTGAAATTTGAGAAGAGAAGAGTCAAAACTCTACGTCAGGATGCCTTACCAGAGCGATGAGGAGACTGGGGAGTAAAAAGAATTCCTAAACTCTCCGATATATAATTCCTAAAGACTCAAAACATTTTTCTAGACACAACTCGGCTGCTAAAAACGATCAAGCAATGGGGCTTCTAAGGTCGGGGAAGGCTCTGATTACCAACTTGTAACACCCTCGATGCGGCTATAGCTCCCACGTGTCGAGGCACGACTTAGAGACATAACCGCATTGAAAGCAATGTCGCAAGCCAGGCAATCATTACAACATCCCATGTAATATATATTAAAAGGGGGAGAAACATAGTTGGGTTACACTCGCCACGTCACATCAAAGTACATAAATAACATCCATCATACAAACACTCATGGCCCGACTACGGCGCCAAAATAGAAGAAAACCCAACATGCGACAAGGCCCTGAATCGAACCCCAACTAGGCACCACTACTGATCATCAGGAAAAGACACGTAGTAATGCTGAGAGTCCTCGTCGAACTCCCACTTGAGCTCGTACTCATCACCTGGAGTGGAATCACCTGGACCTGCATCTGGAGTTATAGTATCTGTGAGCCACAGGGACTCAGCAATCTCGCACCCTCGCGATCAAGACTATTTAAGCTTATAGGAAGGGTAAGGCAAATATAAGTGGAGCTGCAGCAAGCGACTAGCAAATATGGTGGCTATCTTATTCGCAAAAGAGAGCGAGAAGAGGAGGCAAGGCACGAACGAGAAGCTAGAAGAACAACCTGCGCAAGCATAACTCCAACACCGTGTCCACTTCCCGGACTCCGCCGAGAAGAGGCCATCACGGTAACACACTCGGTTGATTCATTTTAATTAATTAAGGTTCAAGTTATCTACAACCGGACATTAACAAATTCCCATCTGCCCATAACCGCGGGCACGGCTTTCGAAAGTTCAATCCCTGCAGGGGAGTCCCAACTTAGCCCACGACAAGCTCTCACGGTCAACGAAGGAATAGACCTCCTCCCAAGATGTTCTGATCAGACTTGGTATCTCGGTAACTCAAGACACTTCGACAGGTTAAAACAAGACCAGCAACACCGCCCGAATGTGCCGACAAATCCCGATAGGAGATGCACATATCTCTTTCTCAGGGCACACTCAGATGAGACATCCTACGAGTAAAACCAACCCTCAAGTTGCCCCGAGGTGGCCCCGCAGTCTACTCGGTCGGACCAACACTCAAAGGAGCACTGGCCCGGGGAGGGGGTAAAATAAGATGACCCTTGAGTCTGCAGAACCCAAGGGAAAGAAAAAGGCTAGGTGGCAAATGGTAAGACCAATGTTGGGCGTTGCTGGAAAAGCTTTAATCAAGGCGAACTATCAAGGGGTTCCCATTATAACCCAACCGCGTAAGGAACGCAAAATCCGGGAACATAACACCGATATGACGGAAACTAGGGCGGCAAGAGTGGAACAAAACACTAGGCGAGAGACCGAGCCTTCCACCCTTCACCAAGTATATAGATGCATTAAGATAACATGGCAATATAATGATATCCCAACAAGTAAATAAATGATGTTTCAACAAGGAACGACCTCCAATCTTCACCTGCAACTAGCAATGCTATAAGAGGGGCTGAGCAAAGCGGTAACATAGCCAATCAACGGTTTGCTAGGACATGGTGGGTTAGAGGTTTGACATGGCAATTAGGAGGCTGACAAGCAAATGGTAGGCATCGTAGCATTGGCATAGCAAGAGCGAGCAAACTAGCATAGCAAAGATAGTAGTGATTTTGAGGGTATGATCATCTTGCCTGCACAGTTGTCAGAGTTGACTGGATCCTCACAAGCAAACTCAACGGGCTCCTTGGTAGTGAACTCGTCTCCTGGCTCTACCCAACAAGACAAACAAGCAACAAGGATACAATCAACCACGTGCAAGACCAAGCAATAAGATGAAATGATGATATGCTATGCGGGATGCGATGCGGGATGCAAAATGCAAGATCTGATAGGAAATGCATGAACCTGGCCTCAAATTGGAATCCCAAAGGTGCCACTGGAAAGATGAGATGAAATCGCTTGAAAACGACATAAAGAACGTCGGAATCGGAGTTACGGTTTGGAAATGGCAAGCGTTTTAAGAATGACACCGGTCTGTGATTTACAACAAGTAGGCATCTAAATGCAATGCAACGAACATGCTACACATGATTCTTAACAAAAGATTAGCACTGAGCCACGGCCAATTCATCCATTATGGGGTTCAAACAAGCATGGCAAAAATGCAAAAGCAAAACAGATTCCAGACTTAGTGAAATTAACACTTGTCTGAAATTTCAGATCACGAAGCCTTCTTCGGAGCAGCAAAACAACATGATACGTGACCTGATTAAGACAAGTCAGAACATGGCATGGAGCTACTCAACAAGCTTAACAAAAGACCCAAAGTGACCTGGGGCCAAAAGGGTTCACAAAATATACTAACGGGCACACGAACATAGCTAAAACACAATCAGTTTTCAGACTTGGTGAAAACTGAGACATGCTGAAATATAACTCACGAAGGCATGTAAACGAACTCGATGCACTCACCACGGTGCAAGTCATGGCAAGGCAAGCATACATCCATTAATAATACACAAAATGCTAGCTAGACATGGCAAGAACAATGGCATAGCATGCACGGATCAACTACAATAACATCGGCAAAATCGCAAACGAGTTGACGATCTGCCCAGATTCACCATGAAGCAAAAGTAGAGCTCGATTGGCTGAAGCTAGGGTGCTCCATAATTGCAAACAAAGACATGGATGGATAGAGCAGAACATTATTAACAAAACTCCTTTACTGACCATCCTCAAAAGAGGCACGGATCACTAGGAAACAAGCTGAACACATGGCATCACAAACTAAATAATCCCAGACTTAGTGAAAACTACTAAGTCTCTGAAAACAGATTTGCCGGGTGCCTCACTTTGCAAGCTTGCACAAGTCACCACACACATCCTAAAAATGCATGGGTTGCACCTCTAGGAAGAAGACAAAATGCTTAACAAAACATATGAAGGACTCACAGGCATAGCATGCACACAATAATCATGGCAAAAATGACAAAAGTCTAAGATGAACTAGCAGATCTGACAATTAACTCACGAAGCCTCCTTCTAACAGCATTTTGGGCATCAATATGAGCTCCAATGAAAATGATGCAATGGAATGAAATGATGCACTCGTCGAGGCGAACAATTTGATATATTATATGTCCAAATCGGAGCTACGGATGCAATGTTACGGCAGGTCAAAGTAGGCATAAAAATTAGAAGGGAGAGGGAAAAGTCAACCGAGATATTTGTTTTGGATCTAGATCTGGCCGGCTGCACTGTTCATCGACGCGGAAACCGAGGTTCGACGGCACCGGAGCTGAGGTCGCCGGCGTGAGGGGAGGAGGAGGAGGACGGCGGGGCCGGCCGGATCCGACGATGGGCGGCGGCGGAGCGGCTCCGGGCGACGAGGCGAGATCCAGGCGAGGTCGGGGCGGTGGTCCGGCGGCCGCTTCGGGCGCCGGCCGGCAAGGGCGCGCGCGGCGGCGAGGTGGACGGCGGTGGCCGGCTAGGAGGGAGGTGGCGGCGGTGGTCCGGCTCGGGGAGCCCGCGGGGCGGCGGCGGCTCTTCGGGCCACGGGGGCCGGGGACGGTCCACCCGGGCCGACGGCTGAGGAGAGGCGGCCGGGCCAACCGACGAGCGACACATGGCGGCGCGGGGCTATCCGGACATTGTCCATCGGCGTAAATATGTCCGGCGCGGCGCGGTGGGGTGGATCTAGGGTTTGGAGGAGGAGGGGATCCGGTATTTTCGAGGTGGATATAGGCATAGGAGGAGCTAGGAGAGTCCAAATGAGGTGCGGTTTTCGGCCACGCGATCGTGATCGAACGCTCTAGGACATGGAGCAGAGTTTGGTGGGTTTTGGGCCAAAATGAAGGGGTGTTGGGCTACAACACACACGAGGCCTTTTCGGTCCCTCGGTTAACCGTTGGAGTATCAAACGAAGTCCAATTGATACGAAACTTGACAGGCGGTCTACCGGTAGTAAACCAAGGCCGCATGACAAGTCTCGGTCCAACCCGGAAATGTTTAATCCCCACACACGAAAGAAAGCTAGAAATGACCACCGGAGGAGAACGAAGCGCCGGAATGCAAAACGGACAACGGGGAAAAAGCTCGAATGCATGAGATGAACATGTATGCAAATGCAATGCACATGATGACATGATATGAGATGCATGAAAACGAAAACAACACACGGAGACAAAGACCCGAACCCGAGAAATAAATATAATTTAACGCCGGAAACGGCAAGAGTTGGAGTACAAATTGGGCAAGTTACATCCGGGGTGTTACAGCTTGCTTTACTAGGGTTCCTCTCGTTCACTCTCTCATGCTCTCCAGATCTAAGCAACACATAGGTGGCCACACTCTCTCTCAGCTCACGGCTGGTCACAAATCCGGCCGGACAACCTCGACTAGGGCAGGGGTGTAGGTGCATCATTCACGCTGTCGTCGGCGGCGAGGGAGGAGACCAACGGCTGCCCGCGCGTCCCGATCGGCGGACGTGTCGTTCTCTCCGAGAGAGTGCCGGCTCGGGAGGGCCTCCGACCCCTTCTTCCTCCCTGCGGTATTGTGGCCAAGATGTGGCCTCCCGACGCCATATTTGCCACATGCTGACGACCCTCAGGTATATATTGCTTCGAAACCTGCCTCGCTCTATTGCCCTAGCTCCCTTCGTGTGGATCATTTTCTACTTCCGTCCGCTGTTCCAAAGCCACCTAGACTTCTACTATTATTAGAAGTAAAGCTAGTTCATACAGTCGACTCAAAGCGTTGGTTCAAATAGGGAAGAAAGTGGGAAAGCTGTAGCATGAATCTAGGACTTGTTTCTAAGAGAAAACGGGGGAAAGTAGTAATATCTGTCACTGTTTAAATAACCGTATTTCGTATTTGCGCAAACAGGGATGTCTGTCTCCATATCGTTTCGGGATGTCTATCTCCGTATCGTTTCTATCTGCGCAATCAAAAGCACACACCTCAGTTTTAGTACAACTGCGCGAAATGGGATGGCTATCCCTCGTTGCCATCGTCTAACCTCCCGTCCTCAAGGTATCCCAACATTGGTAGTAACTAAGGTAGAATGACCAACACAATCTAAAAGAAGCTGATTCGTATGTTTTACTTCCTGATTGCAGTGCAGGGACGAGCGAAAACAACTGCATCCTAGTCCATAATGCACTTTCTACCAGTTCATCCATGGACCAAGGACTAGCTGGCACGGCTGCACGGCGGTTTTTTGGATAGGTGCGCGGACAAGAGGCATTGTGGTCTGCTTATTTCTGCAAATAGAAGTGCTTAAATTTAGTGGAATGCACAAGCATTTCAGCTGGTCAATACGCTGCATGGTTCAGTTCAGCATTCCAGCTGAGACCACAATTATAATTGGTTATTCTGGAATGAGAGAACCTAACCCAGAATGGTGGCAACAAGAAAAAACTAGAGTGAACTCCAGGAAATTTAAGCCTGCCAGGAGGCCCTTTGCTCAGAGAAGCCTTACTTGTTTTTTCCTGATTTGTAAACCTTCTCACAACTTTGTCTTTTGCTGTGAGCTAGTATATGTTTGTTATGTTCTATGAATCATTGAGATGTATATAATTGCTTAACTTATGCTTTTCAAGTTTTTTATGAAGACGAGTTTAATGTGAGTGTTCCACATGAGCAATGATGAAGCCATGTACCTAGGGTAGGGTCATGGTCCTGTCCCAACTGCCCTACCCAAGGACATCTCTAGAAGAAATCATCTTTCAATCGACCTGGAGGTGTTCCACTCGACAGACTCGCAGACACTCGACCAAGAAGCAATCACTCGACCAAGACCAAACCACTCGACGGCCAGGAGACCTAGAGGCACTCCACATGCTAACGGTCAGTTATTAAGTAGCTTTTATGGTCATCATAGCACTTTATTACTAGAGTTACCAGTAACGCCCCGCCTTAATGTACATTGAACCCTTTGTAACGTGGGCTGGCTGGGGTCCTGGCGCACTCTATATAAGCCACCCCCCTCCTCCGAGAAAAGGGTTCGCACCCCTGTAATTCATACACGCATAATCCAGTCGACCGCCTTCGGGCTCCGAGACGTAGGGCTATTACTTCCTTCGAGAAGGGCCTGAACTCGTAAACCTTGCATGCTTACAACTTCTCCATAGCTAAGATCTTGCCTCTCCATACTTACCCCCCTACACTACTGTCAGACTTAGAACCACGACAGTTGGTGCCCACCGTGGGGCAGGTGCTTTAGCGTTTTGTTGGTGGAGTTGTGATCTTTTCCGACCCGAATCATCATGGTTTTCGGTGGAGTTTTGGTGGAGGGCCGCGAGATCCGTCTCGGCGCACTCACGTTCATCGCCGACGACTCCGCTTGGCTTCAAGAGGCTCCGCTCGCCGTGGACGCACTCCCTGTCCGCGGGGCAACGCACTTTAGCGCGTGCGTCCACGGCGTTCTCCTGCGGCAACCGTCGACCCCCTACCGGTCGGCTCCTGTATTGTCCTCCCTCCCTATTTCCCGCCGGCGCAAGCGCTCCGGTCGGTCGAGACTTCAGCGGTGGGTGAGACACGCAGTGGCACGCCAGTCGGCCACCCCTCAAGTCGCGGCGATCGAGCCCGACGAATCCCTCTACAGCTTGTTCGACCTGTCGACCAGCTCCGTAGAGACCGCATCCGAGTGTGATAGCAGCGATCCGGCGGCAGAGGTTCTGATGGTCGATGGACCACCCAGTCCTCCCAGTTTTCCCCGCACCAACGGAGGCGCGGGTGGAGGCGACCCGTCGCGTCCCCATGAGGAATATCTTCCCGAGCCTCTCATGTCGCTGCAGAGAGAGAAGAACTTCACCGCCGGAACATGGATGCATTGCACACTCCTATCATTGGAGAAACTCCCGAGGCTCGTGCCTTGGAGGACGCGTGCCTGGCAAACTTGGTCGAGTGCAGTCGACTGGAGAACCTCCAGCGAGCACTCGACGAGCGTGCGCGACAACGGGTTCCCGAATCCAGTTAACGTCAGCTCTTCCCGCCCCCGTAGGTATATCGAACTCAGATTCAGAATTTAGCAGCTGCAGCCTGTACAGCAGAGTCGATTCAGCCTTCCCAGTCGGAGGCTGGCAGAGGCTTGCTGCAGATCAGAGCGTTACTCCGGGCAGCAGGAGACCAGAATTCCGCTGTTACTCAGTCGCGGAACAGGATTCACAGCAGATCCGTTGCCGCGGACACAGTCCAGTCGGCTCATAGCCCAAGATCGCCCCCAGGGCATGAGGGACATGTGGACCGGCGTAATCAATACGGGAGCCGTGAGCAATATGATCACCGATTCGATCGTGATGATCGACATCGAGTGCCCACCCCACCCCGAGGAGCGGGTCATATGCGCCTCGACAGCAGGATGACAGGCGCCCTCGTAGTGTTGGGTGAAGGACTCCAGTCGACTCCAGGGAGCCAAGCTTTGATGCGAGATGCATTCTCGTTCAAGGTTTGGTCGACAGGAACAGAGCTCACCGGGAAGGTCACGACAGAGATGCTCCTGCCAGCAGCTGAGCACATGTTTTGGGGCCAGAGTGCTTTAGTAGAGCCAGCAGGGCCGCTGTGATTCCTCCCAACTTTAGGTTGGTGACTGGAGTCAGCAAGTTCACTAGCGAGTCCAAGCCTGATACTTGGCTTGAAGACTACCAAGTGGCCGTCCAGATTGGCGGCGGCAATGATGAAGTGGCCATGAAGCACCTGCGTCTCATGTTGGAGGGCTCGGCCAGAGCATGGCTGAACTAGTTAGCACCCAGCAACATTTACACTTGGGAAGATCTCGCCTGAGTGTTTGTCACCACATTTGAAAGAACATGCAAGCGGTCGGCAAGGCTGACGGAACTTCGGTCTTGCGTGCAGAAGCCGAATGAAACCTTGAGGGATTACATCCAGAGATGGATCACGTTGCATCACACGGTACAGAATGTGCCTGACCACCAAGCAGCCTGTGCCTTCAAAGAAGGCGTCAAGTACAGAGAACTGAATCTGAAATTCGGTCGGACCGGAGATATGTCTCTGAACCAGATGACGGAGATTTTCACCAAGTACGCTAATGGTGAAGACGAGGATCGACTCAGGAGTGGCAAGCTCAAATCAGTCGCCCAAGAAACCGGAGCAAATCCCAATTGGAAACAGAAGCGGAAAGCCAAGCCAGCTGCTCCTGGAGAAGCCTTGGCTGTAACCCAAGGAAAGTTTAAAGGGAAACCTAAAGGACCTTGGAACCCCAAGAAAGTTAAAGACCAGGACAGAAATGATGTGTTGGATTTGCCATGTCTCATCCACACCAAGAAAGATGAAGACGGTAATTTCATTTACCCGAAACATACCACTCGATAGTGTCGACTCTTGATCCAGCAGTTCCAGGGCAAGCAGCCCAAAGATAAGGAAAAGGAGTCGGACAAAGTTGAGGACAAGGAAGATAGTGACGACGGATACCCTCAGGTCAATTCCACTCTGATGATTTTTGCTGATGTTGAAAGCAAAAGTCGATTGAAAGTTATCAACCGAGAGGTGAATATGGTCGCTCCGGCGACACCCAGTTATCTGAAGTGATCTCAGACTGCCATAACATTCGACCGGTCCGATCACCCAACGCACATCGCCACCCCTGGGAGGCAAGCTTTGGTGGTCAACCCAGTTGTTGAAGGCACTCGACTGACCAATGTCTTGATGGATGGTGGCAGTGGTTTGAACATATTATATGCTGAGACGTTGAAAGGGATGGGCATTCCGATGTCCAGACTCAGTGCCAGCAACATGAGTTTCCATGGAGTCATTCCTGGGAAGAAGGCTGAATCACTCAGCCAGATTGCTCTTGATGTGGTTTTCGGTGATTCCAAGAATTACCGCAAAGAAAAGTTGACATTTGAAGTTGTAGACTTCTAGAGTGCCTACCACGCTATTTTGGGCAGGCCGGCTTATGCACGCTTCATGGCCCGACCATGTTATGTGTATCTCAAATTGAAGATGCCTGGCCCCAAAGGTGTGATCACTATTACGGGCAATCGGAAGAAAGCGGAAGAATGTTTTCAAAAAGGTTCGAAGATCGCCGATGCTCAGATGGCAGTGGTGGAGTTGCAGGAATACCAGAAGACTACAGACCCGAGTGATTTGTTGCGAGCCAAGAAGCCCGCTACAGAATCAGCTTTTCAGTTGACTGGTGATACGAAGACAGCTCACATCCACCCGACCAACCCCAGCGCTGCTCCAACTCATATCTCGACAACACTCGACTCCAAATAGGAAGAAGCGCTCATCCAGTTCCTCCATGAGAACTGGGACATTTTCGCATGGAAGCCTTCTGACATGCCGGGTGTTCCCAGGGAGCTGGCTAAGCACCGCCTAAGAGTCGACTCAAAAGTAAAACCTGTCAAGGAACATCTCCGACGGTCCGCCATCCAGAAGAGAAAGGCCATTGGCGAGGAGGTGGCTCGACTCTTAGTAGCGGAGTTCATCCGAGAAATCTACCACTCCGAGTGGCTCGCCAACGTTGTTATGGTCCCCAAGAAGGACAAGTCACTTCGCATGTGCATTGACTTTAAACATATCAATCGGGCCTGCCCGAAAGATCATTTTCCTCTCCCCCGCATCGATCAGATAGTCGACTCGACTGCGGGATGTGAGCGACTGTGTTTTTTAGATGCCTATTCCGGGTACCATCAGATCCGTCTGTATGGACCTGACGAGATCAAAACAGCCTTCACCACTCCATTCGGGTGCTTCTTTTATGTTACCATGCCGTTCGGCCTCAAGAATGCCGGAGCCACATTCATGAGGATGATTCAGAAGTGTTTGCTCACTCAAATCAGTCGGAATGTGGAGGCGTACATGGACGATATTGTGGTCAAGTCACGGAAGGGTTCCGACCTACTGACTGACCTTGCTGAAACCTTTGCCAACCTCAGGAGGTATGATATCAAGCTTAATCCATCAAAGTGCACATTCGGAGTTCCTGGCGGAAACTTACTCGGTTTTCTTGTTTCCAAACGGGGAATCGACGCCAATCCAGAAAAATTCGGTACTATACTCCGAATGAAAGTCGTGTGCGAGTGCACGACGTCCAGAAGCTTACTGGTTGCTTGGCCGCCCTAAGTCGATTCATATCTCTTCTCGGTGAAAAGGCATTGCCTCTTTACCGATTGATGAAGAAGTCCGACAAGTTCGAGTGGACTCCTAAAGCTGATGCAGCATTTTCAGAGCTCAAAGCTCTGCTCTCCACCCAGCCGGTGCTTGCTGCCCCAATCAGCAAGGAGCCTTTGCTGCTTTACATTGCAGCCACAGGAGAAGTCGTCAGTACGGTACTTACGGTCGAGCAGGAAGAAGAAGGAAAAACCTTCAAAGTTCAGCGCCCAGTATATTATATTTCTGAAGTCTTGACCCCATTGAAGCAAAGATATCCTCATTATCAGAAGCTTGTATATGGAATTTATATGACCACAAAGAAAGTTGCTCACTACTTCTCTGATCATTCCATTACAGTCGTCAGCGACGCTCCATTGTCAGAGATCCTGCATAACAGGGATGCAACCGGTCGAGTGGCAAAATGGCGATTGAAATCCTTCCTCTAGATATCAAGTTTGAGGCAAAGAAAGCTATCAAGTCCCAGGCAATCCCAGATTTCGTCGTCGAGTGGATTGAACAGCAACTGCCGACTCAGGTTCACTCGGAGCATTGGACCATGTTCTTCGACGGTTCCAAGATGCTGAATGGTTCCGGTGCTAGAGTGGTGTTGGTCTCTCCTAGAGGAGATAAACTCAGATATGTTCTTCAAATCCACTTTGATTCCTCCAATAACGAGGCAGAATACGAAGCACTTTTATATGGGTTGCTCATGGCCATTTCACTCGCCGTCCGTCGCCTCATGGTCTATGGCGACTTAGATTTGGTGGTTGATCAGGTAATGAAGGAATGGGGCGTCAGAAGTCCAGCCATGACTGGTTATTGCAATGTAGTGAGAAAGCTGGAGAAGAAATTCGAGGGGTTAGAGCTTCATCACATACCCCGACTGAAAAATCAAGCAGCTAATGATCTGGCAAAAATAGGTTCCAAAAGAGAAGCCATTCCCAGCAATGTGTTTTTGGAACACATCCACACACCATCAGTTCAGGAGGATCCCTTCACTGAAGAGGCCCCGCAGCCAAAAAGTGCCACAGATCCGACTGAATTTGAAATTCCAGCTGTGGTCGACCTGATCATGGAAGTATTGGTCATCACTCCCGTCTGGACAGTACCGTACATCGCGTACATCCTAAGGAAAGAACTCCCAGAGGACGAAGAAGAGGCTCGACAGATCGTCCGTCGATCCAAGGCCTTTACAGTCATAAAGGGACAGTTATATAGAGAAACGTGACTGGGGTCAGCCAGAAGTGTATTACACCAGAAGAAGGTCAGATGATCCTTGATGATATCCACTCGGGGACCTGTGGTCATCATGCGTCCTCTCGGACCATTGTGGCTAAAGCATACCGAGCGGGATTCTACTGGCCAAGAGCCAATGAAATGGCAAAGGAGATAGTCGAAAAATGTGAAGGATGCCAGTATTACTCCAATATGTCGCACAAGCACGCGTCAGCCCTAAAAACCATTCCACTCGTCTGGCCCTTCGCTGTTTGGGGGCTGGACATGGTTGGACCACTGAGAACGGGCAGGAGCGGCTTCACTCATGTACTGGTAGCAGTCGACAAGTTCACCAAATGGATTGAAGCCAAGCCTATCAAGAATCTTGATGCTTGCACTGCTATCAGTTTCATCAAAGAGTTGATATTCAGATATGGAGTTCCGCACAGCATCATCACTGACAATGGGCCAAACTTTAATTCCGACAAATTCAGGGCCTTTTGCGCCTCTCAGGGCAGTCGGGTCGACTATGCTTCGGTCGCTCACCCTCAGTCGAATGGGCAAGCAGAAAGGGCAAACGGCCTAATTCTCAAAGGACTGAAACCCCGATTGATGCGCGATCTCAAGCACACAGCAGGTGCATGGGTCGACAAGCTTCCATCAGTCCTTTGGGGATTGAGGACAACCCCGAACCGATCG
Source organism: Triticum urartu (assembly GCF_056163025.1). Lineage (NCBI taxonomy): Eukaryota > Viridiplantae > Streptophyta > Magnoliopsida > Poales > Poaceae > Triticum > Triticum urartu. The sequence goes on from NC_141875.1 coordinate 454,599,821, forward strand.
ACCGGAAGAACCCCATTCTTTCTAGTCTACAGAGCCGAGGCAGTCTTGCCGAGTGATCTGCTTCACAACGCTCCCCGAGTTGAGCTCTACTCTGAGGATGAAGCAGAACAAGCCCGGCAGGATGCAGTCGACCTCCTGGAAGAAGAAAGAGAAATGGCCATGATCCAATCGACCATCTATCAGCAAGACTTGCGTCAATTCCATGCCAAAAACGTGAAGAGTCGAGCCTTCCAAGAAGGAGACTTAGTCCTCCGAGTGGATCAGCAGAAACCACACAAGCTCGCTCCTACTTGTGAAGGCCCCTTCATAGTCACCAGAGTCCTCCACAATGGAGCATACCACCTCTACAATGTCGATCGCCAGATTGATGAGCCGCGAGCCTAGAATGCGGAGCTCCTCCGCCCCTTTTATACTTGAATTCTCACTCGGATGAGATGTAATAAGAAAAAACTCCTGTAGTTTATTTATCAAAGACAAGAGCATTATAATTTTCCCAGTGATTATTATTGTTTTTGTTTGTGTGAGAAATCCCCCAGTGGGTGGCTTAGCTGCGAATCTGCTTCGCCTAAGTTTGTAAAAATAATTTCCTACCGAGTGGCGAGCCAGCCTCCCACTCAGGGGCTTAGCTGCGAATCCATTTCGCCTAAATATTTAAAAAATCCTACCGAGTGGAGAGCAACCCTCCCACTCGGAGTACTCGCCTAAGTTCTCTCACTTGGAGACATAGCTGCAGTCCGGCACTCGCCTAAGTTTGAAAAAATCCTACCGAGTGGAGAGCAACCATCCCACTCGGGGGCTTAGCTGCAGTCCAGTACTCGCCTAAGTTCTCTCACTTGGAGACTTAGCTGCAGTCCGGCACTCGCCTAAGTTTGAAAAAATCCTACCGAGTGGAGAGCAACCCTCCCACTCGGGGGCTTAGCTGCAGTCCAGTACTCGCCTAAGTTCTTTCACTTGGAGACTTAGCTGCAGTCCGGCACTCGCCTAAGTATTTAAAAAATCCTATCGAGTGGAGAGCAACCGTCCCACTCGAGGGCTTAGCTGCGAATCCATTTCGCCTAAGTATTTAAAAATCCTACCAAGTGGAGAGCAACCCTCCCACTCGGGGGCTTAGCTGCAGTCCAGTACTCGCCTAGGTTCTCTCACTTGGAGACTTAGCTGCAGTCTGGCACTCGCCTAAGTTTGAAAAAATCCTACCGAGTGGAGAGCAATCCTCCCACTCGGGGGCTTAGCTGCAGTCCAGTACTCGCCTAAGTTCTCTCACTTGGAGGCTTAGCTGCAGTCTGGCACTCGCCTAAGTTTGAAAAAATCCTACCGAGTGGAGAGCAATCCTCCCACTCGGGGGCTTAGCTGCAGTCCAGTACTCGCCTAAGTTCTCTCACTCAGAGACTTAGCTGCAGTCCAAGTACTCGCCTAAGTACAAAACACATCCCACTCTACAGTAACGAGGTGCAGGTCGACTGCCACCTCCTCCTTGGCGAGCTTCGCCACAAATACAACGTGCACTCCATCCTACTCTGCAGTAACAAGGTCGATTGCCACCTCCTCCTTGGGGAGCTTCGTCACAAATACAACGTGCACTCCATCCTACTCTTCAGTAACAAGGTCGATTCCCTCCTCCTCCTTGGGGAGCTTCGCCACAAATACAACGAGCGCTCCATCGCCGACCCGCAAGGACGACGAGATGCAGGTCGACTGTTATCTTCTCCTTCGGAGCTGCGCCACAAATACAAAGTTGTGTCGAATGAAGAATGATTTCCACTCGACGGGTGATTCATAAAGATATTCAACGATAAACCAAGTTCAGATAAATCCTAAAGGTTCCGGACCACAGATCAAAGTGCTCGGGCATTTAGCCCGAAAGAGTTTAACGGTTACAAAAACCACTCGGAATTCTGAGGCAAATTTAAGGTGAGGCATAAAAGTTTGTTCACTCCACAGGAGGAGGGCTGGCAGGCTCGACGAACTTGTCCAGGTCGACGCCGTCGGCGATCCGAGTGGCTGCATCGATGAAAGTCTCCATGAAAGTTCGGAAGTCATGCTTCTGGGTGTTGGCGACCTTGATTGCTGCCAGTTTGTCTTGTCGCACCTCCTTGCAGTGGACACGAACCAAAGACATAGCCACATCAGCGCCACACCGAGCAAAAGACTTCTTCCACTCCTGCACTCGATCAGGGATTTCGTTAAGTCGAGTCATCAGGGACTCAAGATCATTTTGGAGCGTGGCCTCTGGCCAAAGTGTTGGGTCGATCCGTGACATGGCGACCTTCAGTCGAGCCAAGTAGTCCATGACACCGTCGATGCGGGATTCCAGTCGGAGCAGATTCATGGCAGTTTCATCTTTCACGGGGGAATTGATTGGATCCAAACCAGGTTCGATCCTCCCAGTCTCCTCCTCGAAGTTCTGGCAAAACTCTGCATCACGATCCAAGGATAAGTCAATTTACATACGCTGAGTCAACACAAAAAAAATCAGTCGGAACAAAATGTGCACCTTCAAGCTTGATGAACAACTTCTTGGCAAGGCTCCTCGGATAGCTCTCCAGATCATCCCTCCTGCGAGCGATGCCTTCCATTTTCTCGCCCAGGTTGAGGTTCTCCTTCTTCTAGCGCGAGCACTCCTTGTTGGCTTCGTTCAGAGCAGATTTCATCTTGGTATTCTCTTCTTCCAACTGGCCGACCGAAGCCAGCTTCTTTTCAGCCAGAGCGGTTCTGTCGTCAGCTTCCTTTCGAGCAGCAGCCAAATCTTGATCCTTCTTCGTGAAAGCTTCTCTCAGTTTTTCTGCAAAGAAACAATGCTTGGTTCAGAAAGAGCAGAAGGGTACTCAAGCCTAAGACAGACCAGTCTTACCAGTGGCGTCGTCCTTAACTTTTTGCAACTCTGTCTTGGCCAGCTCCAAGTCAAGGTTCAGTTGGATTTGCTGTCTCTCCAAGTCAGCAAAGCGAGCTCCAAGATCACAAAATTTCTGAAATCAAAGAGGAGAAGTTATTTTACAGCGAAAAACGACAAGGATAATAAGTACTAAGACTACGGTCGACTGCCGCAGTCCACCATAGTCTCGGGGACTACACCCAGTGGGTGCACATTGCGTGCCCCCACCGGTTCTGATCCCACTCGACCGGCCCGTCGGAGTCGAGTGCAGGGAGTAAAAAATGGGAGAAAATAGAACTCAGACCACAGTCGACTGCCAGCAGTCGACCGTGGTCTTGGGGACTACACCCAGTGGGTGCACTTAACGTGCCCCCACCGGTTCTGATCCCACTCGACCAGACCGAGTGGAAGAGACAAACTACAAAGACTATAGTCGACTGCCAGCAGTCCACCGTAGTCTCGGGGACTACACCCAGTGGGTGCACTCAGCGTGCCCCCACTAGTTCAAAAATTCAATGGATGCACCTAGTGGGTGTACATATGCAAAGATTTTCAGAAAGAGTCTTCAGGTAGCATATCCTAACAGAACAAGCAGTGACCAACTAACCTGAACATTGCTCTGGAGAGCCGAGCTGGCATCGTAGGCGGCCTGGCTGGCGTCCCGCACCGTCTTCATCTTCTGCATCTTAATGCCCGCCTGGAGTATGGCTTCCTTGGCAGCATTCACTTCGTCCTCTGGGACGTGATGGGTCGCAAAAACCGAAGGCGGGTCGACGGGGGCCTGAGCGGTCGACGAAGGAGGCAAGGCACTCGACAAGGGCACGGCGAAGGTAATAGAACCCCGATTGGCATCACCAGCGTCCTGAACGACTGGTTCCGCCCTCAGCGTCGATTGTAGCACCTCGCTTGCAGGAACTTGCCTATTTCTCCTCGTTAAAGGCCTCTCGGGCTCTTCATCATCATCATCAGGGAGGTCAATAACGTTAGGGGCTATTCAAAGTTCAATCGACGAAATCACATCACCCAATGGTACACATTGCAGTTGAATCGACCAAAATAAAGACAGAATGGCAGAAATCATACCCAGAGTAGAAGTGACCACATCCTCCATCACCTCGTCATCGTCCCTGTAAGCTGAGGTCCCGGAAGTAGCAGCGCTGCCAATTCCCAAGTCCGTCCGGTTAAAACAAGAAAAACAAGCAGCACAGGGTGTCGAGTGAAGATAAAAAGAGACACTCACGCAGAAGCGACGGGGATGTCAATCTTAATCTTCGGCAACGCCTTCCGAAGCTTCGGCTCTGCGACTTTGGGATGCTTTGACGCTTTCTCGGTCGGAGTTGGCGAAGAGGTCCGAGGACGCTTTGAAGACTGACTAGCTTGAGCAACCGCCTTTTCATGGGCGCTCAGCCGTTCTTGGTCAAGTTTGGACCGCCTCTCCCTGCGAGGAGGCGACTCGACTTCTTCTTCGCCACTCGAGTCGTCGCTTTCTTCGTCCCGTCCACCGTCAGACTCCCATTCGCCACTGTCGCCGCCGCTCGCCTCTCCTTCCGGGTCCTGCTCCTGTTCTCCGTTGGGCATTGAATACATTTCAATAATGGCCTGAAAGAAAGCAGGGAGAACAAAGCCAGTCGACTCAGTATTGGCAGCCGCGTGAGTGGATTCAGATCACAAACAAAAGCTCAGAATCGGACCTCCTCTGGGTGAATCCGAGTGGAGTCTTCAAGGCCCGAATACATCCACATCGGATGGTCTCGGGCTTGAAGAGGCTGGATGCGCCGCTGAAGGAAGACCTCCAGGAGATCCATGCCGGTGACCCCGTCACGGATAAGCTGGACTACTCGCTCCACCAGCGCCCTCACCTGCGCTTTCTCCTCCTGGAGCATCTTCAAAGTGGAGGGTTTCCTCACTCGGTCCATGGTGAAAGGAGGGAGGCCAGTCGACTGGCCTGGCGTCAACTGGTCTTTGCAATAAAACCAGGTCGACTGCCATCCGCGAACTGAGTCGGGAAGAATCATGGCCGGAAAGGAGCTTTTCCCTCTCATCTGAACACCAAGGCCCCCGCACATCTGAATCACTTGGGTCCTCTCGTCACTCGGATTAGCCTTTTTCACCGTCTGGGAGCAACAAGTGAAAATGTGCTTGAAAAGGCGCCAGTGAGGCCGACAACCCAAGAAATTCTCACACAAAGAGACAAAGGCGGCGAGATAAACGATCGTGTTGGGAGTAAAGTTGTGAAGTTGTGCCCCAAAGAAGTTCAGAAACCCCCGAAAGAAAGGGTGAGGAGGCAAGGAAAATCCACGGTCGACGTGGGTGGCAAGAAGGACGCGCTCACCCTCCCGAGGTTGCGGCTCGGACTCCTTCCCCGGAAGCCGCACCGATTCATAGGGGATCAGCCCTCCTTCGGCCAGGTCGTCGAGGTCTTCTTGCGTGATCGTTGAGCGGATCCAGTCGCCCTGGATCCAGCCCTTTGGCAGGCCGGTTCGCGAGGAGGATACGCCCCGACTGGTCGCCTTCCCCTTCGACCTCGCCGTCGCCTTCTTTGCCTGCTCTAGAGCCGCCGTCTTCTCCTTCCCCATCGTCGCCGGCGAGACGCGTACGGAGCGGTGGTGCGGAGGCGAGAGCGAGCGCGGCGAGGGAGCAAGAAGAGAATAAGAGATAATGGGGACGCACTGTTGAAGAGACTCCGGTCCTACGCCTTATATGAGGCCTCTTCCGAGTGGCTGACTGGTAGGCCCAGGCAGCCCTGTCGAATCCCGTAACAATTGCACACGCGATACGTGGCGAAAAAGGTGGCGCGGGGATCGAGGCGGCTCCGCCCTATCTCATCTTATTACTGCGGCCTCCCCTGTCCCGCGCGCTTCCCAAAATTCAGTTCCCGCGAAATCTGCGGGCAGCAGAACAGCTTGTCAGACTGAAGATCTCCTCTGCACCGTCACTCGGAGCCTTTCAAGTAAAGAATCTCACTCGACAAAAATTAAGAATGGATCAAGGTGACTGAAAAGGAAGTTGCTGTCATCACTCAGGTTCATTGATCCGAAACCAGATATGCTCGTGGCATGAGAAGTGAGTCGGAGAAATTCTCAACTCCTTCCCCACTCAAACCTCGATCCATTTGGGGGCTAATGATGAAGCCATGTACCTAGGGTAGGGTCATGGTCCTGTCCCAACTGCCCTACCCAAGGACATCTCTAGAAGAAACCATCTTTCAATCGACCTGGAGGTGTTCGACTCGATAGACTCGCAGACACTCGACCAAGAAGCAATCACTCGACCAAGACCAAACCACTCGACGGCCAGGAGACCTAGAGGCACTCTGCATGCTAACGGTCGGTTATTAAGTAGCTTTTATGGTCATCATAGCACTTTATTACTAGCGTTACCAGTAACGCCCTGCCTTAATGTACATTGAACCCTTTGTAACGTGGGCTGGCAGGGGTCCTGGAGCACTCTATATAAGCCACCCCCCTACTCCAAGACAAGGGTTCGCACCCCTGTAATTCATACACGCATAATCCAGTCGACCGCCTCCGGGCTCCGAGATGTAGGGCTATTACTTCCTCCGAGAAGGGCCTGAACTCGTAAACCTTGCGTGCTTACAACTTCTCCATAGCTAAGATCTTGCCTCTCCATACTTACCCCCCTACACCACTGTCAGACTTAGAACCACGACAAGCGCTGGACTAGCATGTGAACGTTTGGAATTTATTACATTGTGGCCTCAATTAACTGCATGAACCACTGTAACAAGATACATAGTTGCTTATATGTTAGACAACAAATTGTTGATTGTTAGCTGGTCGATAGCCGAGTGTTGAAGCGAGCTGAGCCAATGTGCCGTGTTTTGCACAACTGCTTACAAGTGGGGTAGCACCAACAATGTTTACAAGTACTTATGTATACGTCGGCGCACGGTTCTCGAACGAGTGCTCTATTTCATCAAAACACACACTGCTCGTATGATAAACCGTGACAACTTATGTCTTACCATGCCATATTCATGAAAAAACTAGTGATGACGCATATGTTTCGGCAAAAATTACGATGGTTCTCACATGATTCACGGGCACAAAAAAGTAGCAGCGGTTCCCATAGACGGATTCAAACAGAGTACTAGCCCCAGAGGGGTCAATAACACTAGCTGGGGCAACTATTTCATGCCTCAATCTAATTTGGGCTGGACACAAGATGAACCTTGCCATGAACATCATCGAGGACGTCCCACAGCAGCTCAATCCTATGAACCTTCATGAAGACAACCTTGTGGCCTTGCCACTGATAAACTTGTTTGTGGAGGCATGCCATGTCATCTTCCTGCGTAAGCTTGACAAGAACAGTATGCCTCACAAACGAAGGATTAGCTTTGAACTTCTTGTGCTTCAGTACACCCTGGACAACACGCCTGACAACAGTGAGGCTGGAATACAACTCTTCATTGGTATAACCGCAAATGGCTTCCAGGATCCAACAACCTAAGAACTCTCTTTTCCCAGTGCGTATATTCAGGTCGTCCGCCTCATAGCGAGTGACATGTACAACCACACAATCCTTGTCTGCATCAGGGCTCTAATTGAAATATAAACAAATTCTGAATTACTCTTTAGTATAAGAAACACAAGTTATTTAAACCACTATGTATAGCATGGCATCGAAGCTAATAAAATTTTGCATTATTAATCACCACATACTTCCTTTTCTAAAAAAATCACCACATACTTAGATGAAAAACCACATTCGAGATCGGCAAAGAAGGAAATCACCTCGGGCAGCTCAGCGGGGGGGGGGGGCACATCCTCGAAGGGGTAAACTGCTCCTGCAGTGCCACGGGGGCTGTAACCTCAAACGGGGCGTTGACCATCTCAGTAGTGGCCGTGAGCGTATCTAGGGTCGGCGCGGTGGTTGCCTCCATCTTCTTGGAGCTCTCTGTCTCGTGGGGATCAGCCTCCCGCGTCTGCTCCAATATCGGCAGATCTTTGCCTGGTTCTCCTTGGTCCATCATGAAACTGACGAATACTAGGAGTCCACTGAAAGGAAAACACAATCGCAATGACAATGAAACAAAAAAGAGAGTGAGGATTGGTTACTGCTTTACAAAAGTTCTTCTTTTCTCGGAACGAGAATATGCCAACATCACGGATCCGCTTACCTTCCCTTTGTTCGAAGAGAAGAACAGTGGCAGATGCGAGTGTTGCCTTTCTTGAAGACGGTGAGGGAGAAGGGGATTCAGCAAAGAGTGAAATGATGGTTGCTTCGTCCGTCAAACTTAGACTGCGGGGAGGTGGGGTTTTGTGATACGTCGGCTCGTTACTGCGGCGCTACGACCGGGGTGACTCTCCGCCTGCATACTGCCTTCTAATTTGGTGGATGGCATTGGGGCCTGCGCACTGCATGGCCCGCATGTCGGTGAACAAAAGTATAACAGCATTCAGTAGAGGGAGGCATTTCAATGACCTAGGAGGAGCCAGAAGCGGTAGAGTGTCTCCACTGTACTAGTAGTAATTGTTTTTCTGGGTAGCTGTAGAGTGTCTCCACTGTACTAGTAGTAACTGTTTCTCTAGGCCCAAGACAAAATAGCCCATCCACACTAGTAAATAGTAAAATCAATTCAAAAGCCCATATATTTACTGAATTGACGGATGGGTATGTCGAAGAGCAAAAAAGGAGTTTCAGGTAGGCAAAAGAGCTTCCGAATGTGTCGGGCTTCTATTTACAACATATTGTGGTCATAATCCAGTAAATTTTATGACCCAGGATGTTCATTCTATGGACCTGACCGATCCATTTGACTGTGACTGCCGAAAATAGTGCTAGAGTTAGATGTTGTTGCCCTTTTCAATCTGGTTTTTTTGTAAACCTGATGAATAATTAACCCTCGTGCTTTTGTACAGTTTGTAAGCTGGAGTTAGATGTTCCTGCCCTTTTCAACTCGGCTGTGACTGTCATATTTTCTTTGAAACAAGGCAAATGGCTTGCCATTCGTTTAATTTAGAGTGAAATATTCTAACGAATCCCAACCAAGGGAAATAACATCACTCTCGCCAGCTGCTTGAGCTCACTGTGCATTACAGAAGCCAAGTGATTAGCCCCCACCAGCACCCACAAACTTATTTCGAACTAGCACATCAAATGGGCTGTAAATTTTCATAGGAAAGGCTGCATGACCGTGACAGATTTGGATTCTGACATTTTGGACCCGCGAGGAAATAGCCTATCCAAGGTGGTGTCGACTTACTAGCCAGTCAACAAACGATTCTTCCTACCAGCCGTTGGATTGACATCCAACATCTGTCGTGTATCTTCTATCTCTTGTCTTCTTCTTCCTCCAGCTTCCCAAACCAAACCACCCCATCGTCTCCGCCTGCTCCCGCCTCCCATGGCTGGCTGCGCCTCCGCTGCCCTACCATATGTACCCTCCAACGTTCACCAGTCCCTCCCTCTATTCCCCCACACATCATGTTATTCTCCGGCGACGTCAGCCCCAACACGCACCCGCGCTCGTACCAGTCAACCCTCGTACTCCCCTCCGCCTGCGACTAGACCGGCGAATCTTCAACTGCTCCTGTTCGTTCCGTCCGAGGCCTCGCCGTCGTCCTCCGCCTTCCGGCCTTGGTTCGCTCGCCGTGCGCGGTGCGCCACCCTCTTGCGTTGTCAACGTCGTCAACAACCGAGAGGAACAAGGAGATGACTGTACGTGGAGAGGATGACAGTAGGGACCCACCAGCGTCATGGCAGTGCGCAAGCAAGTTCCTCTATATTACAAGCCCAAAAATATGGTTCCTCCTAATGGTGGGACATCTGGGGCTCACGCCATTGTCAACATAGTCAATAAACGAGAGAATTACACTACGAGCGGCTGACACCAGGGACCCATCAAGTCGCACATTTTTTGAGGAACAAGCATTTGTTATTTATACTAGTTTTAGCGACGGACCAGGGTAACAACGGGGCTGTGCGGGGGCTGTGGCCCGTCTAGCCAGAGTTTTACTTATGTTTACCATATCATGAGCCCAGTTGTGTTTTTTTCTTGCTGAAAATGGCTAGCCCAGTTCAATTTTTTTTAAAGAAATACCCAAACAAGGCCTACTTGCTTTATCGGCCTTGCTGGGCTACAAATCTTTCAAGACGAGGAGAGTTAATTCGGTTTGCCCAGAAATGGACTGTACATTTTTAAAACACATCAAACCGGGAATTAGTGTCAATTTTTTTCATTACAAGATCTTAAATTCCATTGATTTTTATGTGTGGACAATTATTTGGATTTTATATTTATATAAATTATTTTTCAAAATAGTTTGAATGTGAATCGATATTTCTGGATTAAACACAGTTGACCACATCGAAATATGCAAAATCTCGTATACTTTTTAACTGTGGCCACAACATGGGGTGTAATGCTAACGAAAAGAATATGGACTGCAAAAAATTTCTTAAGAATTAGCAAATGGGTTGTACATTATTAGAAATAATGGCGGATGGGCTGTATGCTGTTTTCCACAGGTTTGAGGCAGACTTGTGCGCCTACTACAGGTTGACGCGTATGCTTTCATAAAAAAAAGGTTGACGCAAACGCAATGCCCTGTCAACTTAGTCAACACACGAGAGCAGTGACTATTGCAAGTCCATCCAATGGCCGCCGTGCTTCTTCAATCTCTGCTCTTCCTGCTCCAGCCGCTCAAACAAGCGCCGGCGGGACTGCCTGCTCCCTCCTCCCCGCGACCGGATGTCCTGCCGCGCAGGTCTCACCGCCCCACCGTACTCCCATCGCTGGCCTAGCCATCCCTCTACTCACCCACACCTGCTGTTACGCTCTGGCGACGGCAGACGAACCAGTAAACCCTCGTATAGTCGTACTCCCCTCCGCGTGGGAAACAACTGCCGAGTCTTCCCTGCCTCCGTGTCGTCCCCTTCCTAGGCCTCGCCGTCGTCCACCGCCATGGTGCTCTCGGCGCGGCGTGGTCAATGTAGTCAACGACCGACTTCCATCAGAAGAGTAATGTGCGTGGAGACGCTGAGAGCTGGGTCCATGGCCGCAGCAAGGAAGTGCCTCCTTATTACGCGCAAAATAATTATTCCTCCACCTGACAGCAGGGACCCACCGGACGAGCCACCGTATTTCGCAAAAAAACGTTTCCCCCCTGACTGCTGGGACCCACCAGCTACACCTTCGCACGCAAGGAAGTGCGTCCAGGCAAAAAAATGATTCGCCCCCTGACTGCTAGGACCCACAAGCTACATCTTCGCACGCAAGGAAGTGCCTGATAGTCGGGACCCACCTGGTGGAAGCGTACATAGCGTTGTCATTCTGGTCGCGAACGTGTACGTACATATATACTGGTGGATGTAGAGGCGCACATGTGTCGTAGTAGAGGCACGCACGTAGCATGTACACGTACGTACAACGCCCAGGGTGCAAGAAAGAAAATACGGCCACGTATGTGTATATCCGCGCGGGGTCTCGAACACCTACTCTCGCATACGTACGACCAGGGCTCGTTGACATGGCTGGGTCGGAACGGAGAAACAGCGTCGTCGTCGTGTTCATGGGGAGGCAACGGAATGCATCATGTTCATGGGGAGGCAACAGAATGCGTCGTGTTCATCGGGAGGCAACGGAACGTGTGGGAGCCAACCTGCTGGGTCGGAACGGAATGCGTGGCCGTGTTCATCGGGAGGGCTTGGACGGAACAGGCGATGCAAACGAGGCCTGGCGTACCGCACAACGGAGGAAACAGCCTTGTGTTCGACCGTCCACGTTCGAAACGGGATCCTGTTCATCGGGAGGGGTCTGGCGTATCGCAAAACGGACGAAATGGACCTCCTACGGTCGAAACGGGGGTCCTGTTGATCGGGAGGGGTGTGGCGTACCGCAAAACGGACGAAACGGACTTGTGTTGTAGCGCTACGGTCGAAATGGGGGTCCTGTTCATCAGGAGGGGTGTTTCGTACCGCAAAACGGGACTCCACGGGATACTGTTCATCTCCACCATCGACCTCCTCTAGCCTCCACGGGCTCCTGTTCATCCAGCCTCCACCGCGCGCTACTCCACCGGCTACTGTTCAACCACCCCTCCACGGGCACCCCTCCACCGTCTACTGTTCATCCAGCCCTCCACACCACGGGGTCCTGTTCAACCACCCCTACACGGGCACCCCTCCACCATCTACTGTTCATCCAGCCCCCCCCCCCCGCAACGCTCACTGTTCATCCAATCGATCGGCTTCAGTTAGCAGCAGTAGCGAAGGAATCACTCGATCGGGTTCGGTTAACAGCCATCGATCGATCACTCGGGTTCAGTAACGCGTAGCCTGCAGTGCAATTGCTCTGGTTCATTTAGAGCCCAACGCCTCACTCGGGTTCAGTTAGAGCCAACGCCTCGCACACACGCACATACGTGTACGAGAGAAACGTGCATCGCTCGGCCCCCGACATCCCACCGTAACCGGGAACTCCCCGAAATTTTCCTCCCCCTCGCTTCTACCATGGTTTTTTCCGTCATGGACGGCCCAAAGAATGTCATGCAGCTGTGTCTCTGGCCCGCCCAGGACGAAAAGCCCATTTTCTGTCATGATTTTTTGTCATGGAAGTAGGAGCCCACCACATCTATGATGATACCGGGTTTTGTCACAATTATCATCATGGAAGTGTCATATGTATGATAGAATTTTTTTTCGTTCGGCCCAAAATGTCACGGATGTGTCTTTTTTTGTAGTGTTGGTTCAAGCCATGAGCCAATCTCCATAGCTTAATAAATAGTAACGTCTAACTGAGCCGGTTAGTTAGATGCGTACACTTGGTGTAGTAGGATCTTTATTTAGTTTGATGCATACACATGTTCTTTTTTGGTAGCCCTTTTGTAATGATGGCTGATATTTGGTTTGTAAGAGAGAGCTGCGTCTTCACTCTTCTGGCCTGCTTACTGCTTTTGTTGCACCCCCAGCCCTGGTTGCTACTACTGTTGTTTTCAATGTACAATCAGTAGTATATTTCGTCTATTGGTTGAATAAATGTGTTGTTAGAACGACAAACACAATGTTTTGGAAGTTGTTGCATGGTTCAATCCTTTAGTGCCCCGTACCGTACGTAGCGCATACTATTTTTCGTACAGAACAAATTTTCCACTTGTTCATAACATGCAGCCCACTAATGAAGGCCCAATAGAGAAGCCCATAATTAACTGGAAGGGAGGCTCTCACATGAATCCGGCCCAGGTACATGCTCATGGTCCCCTAAACATAAATAAGTAAATAAATAAATAAATAAAGCTAAATGCTCATGCACCAGTTCTTTGGGAAAATAGGTAGCCTAGTATTTCTTTTTGTAGAATACCCAAGCTAGGCCTATTTATTTTCTCCGAATTACTGGGCTGAAAATCTTTCAAGACGAGGAGGGATGCATTCCGGCCAGGCTTAAGAGTATGGTCAATGTCTGTTAAAAGTAATATCAAAAGGGGTTGAAAATTCCAAAAAATTTATAGCAAAAGGGGTTGAAAATTCCAAAAATTTTCTTTTTTTGGTTTTGTTCTTCACTGATATCTTATACGTATTTCATTGGATTTAACATGACATAGTACTAATTTATTTTTAAATTTGTTTTAGTATGGCTATTATTTTCTGGATTAAGAATATTTCGTTCCCTGGCAAAAATTTGCGAATTTTCAAAATTTCCCACATATTTAGTTAATTTTTTTACCCTGGTACTGACCAGAAAATGACCAGCAATTCTAAAAATGGAAAACGGGCTGCAATAAATTCCATATGCATTAGAAAATGAGTAAAAATAATAGAAAATGGGATGTACACGCCACAAATTTCGAGGCTGACTTGTTTATGCAATGCTTTGTCAGTGAACACACGATTCTAGCAGCAGTGGCTGTTGGATGTCCATCCAACGGCCGACGTGCTTCTTCAATCTCTGATCTTCCTGCTCCATCCGCCTAAACTAGCGCCGACGGGACTGCCTGGTCCCTCCTCTTGTGGCCCGCTGTGATGCCGCGCAGGCTTCCCCGGCCCACCCTACTCCCTCCGCTGGCCTGGCCACACGCAATCAACTGCCTCCTTATTACGCGAAAAAATGATTCCTCCCACTAACATATGAGGCGCACCGGTTGGGAGGCTGACCTGTGGGCCTACTAAGTTGACGCGTACGCAGGGCTTGTCAACTTAGTCAACAAACGATTCTAGCAGCAGTAACCGTTGGATTTGAATCGAACGGTCCTGCTGCTTCTTCAATCGCTGCTCTTCTTGCACCAGCCGCCCAAACCAGCGCTGGGGAGACCGCCTGCTCCTGCCTCTAGTGGCTGGCTGTGCTGCCGTTGAGGCCTCATCGCCCCCTACTACTCCCACCGCTAGTCAGGCCCTGCGGCGACGGCAGCCTCACACCGCAGCCGAACCAGTGAACCCTCATACTCCTCTCCAAGTGGGCATCCACTGTCGCGTCTTCCCCGGCTCCACATCGTCCCCTTCCTAGGGCTCGCCGCCATCCACCGCCTTGGTTCTCTCGGCGCGGCGTGGTCATCGTGGTCAACGACATTCCATCGGAAGAGTACTGTACGTGGAGAGGCAGACAGCTGGGTCCACGGCCACAACCCAGTTTTTTTGTGATTTGCCAAGTCGCGTTGTCAGGCCTGTTGGGCTGCAAATCTTTCAAGACGAGGAGAGCTTTCATTCGGCTGGCCGAGAAAATGGCCCATCAGTAATGAGAAATGGGATGTACATTTTTAAAACAGATCAAACCGGCAATTAGTTTCAAATATCTTTTTTTTCATTTCGAGATTTTAAATTCCATTAATTTTTATGCGTGGAGTTGTTGGATTTTATATTGATATACATTTATTTTTAAAATCAGTTTGAATGTGAGTCGAAATTTCAGGATTAAAAACAGTTCGGACCGCACCGAAATATGCAAAATTTCGTATAATTTTTTAACCGTGGACACAATATGGGCTGTAATGCTAACAAAAGGAATATGGGCTCCAAAAAAACCTTAATAATTAGCAAATGGGCTATAAATTATTAGAAATAATGGCATATGGGCTGTATGCTGTTTTCCACAGATTTGAGGCTTTCCTAAAAAAAAGTTGACGCACAAGCAGTGACTGTTGGATGGCCATCCAACAGCCGTCGTGCTTCTTCAATCTCTGCTCTTCCTGCTCCAGCCGCTCAAACAAGCGCTGGCGGGACTGCCTGCTCCCTCCTCCCCGCGGTCGGCTTTGCTGCCGCGCAGGCCTCACCGCCCCACCGTACTCCCATCGCTGGCCTAGCCATCCCTCTACTCACCCACACCTGCAGTTATTTTCCGGCGACGACAGATGAACCAGTAAACCCTCGTAGAGTCATACTCCCCTCCGCGTGGGAAACAACTGCCGAGTCTTCCCTGCCTCCGTGTCGTTCCCTTCCCAGGCCTCGCTGTCGTCCACCGCCCTGGTGCTCTCGGCGCGGCCTGGTCAACATGGTCAATGACCGACATGCATCTGAAGTGGATTGTACATGGAGAGGCCGACATCTGGGTCCATGGCCGCACGCAAGGAAATGCCTCCTTATTACACGCAAAATAATGATTCCTCCACCTGAAATCAGGGACCCCGAGAAAGGGCCTTTGTATTTCGCGAAAAAAAACGTTACCGCCGCTGACAGCTCAGACCCACCAGCTATATCTTCGCACGCAAGGAAGTGCCTCCTTATTACGCACAAAAAATGAATACTCCCCCTGTTAGCTGGGACCCAGTATAGTGGTAGGCTGACTTGTGGGCCTACTAAGTTGACGGGGACGGAGGGCTTTGTCAACTTAGTCAATATGCATGATTCTAGCTCCACTGACTGTATGATGTCCATCCAACGGCCGTAGTGCTTCTTCAACCTCTGGTCTTCTTGCTGCAGCCGCCCAAACCAGCGCCGGTCGTGCCTCGTGCTCCTGTCTCCCGTGGCCGGCTGCGATGCGGCGGAGGCCTCACCGCCCCCTACTACTCCCACCGCTGGCCAGGCCATCCCTCTACTAACCCACACCCCTTGTTATTCTGCGGCGACGGCAGCCTCACACCGCAGCGAACCAGTGCACCCTCGTACTCCTCTACGCGTGGGCATCCACTGCCGCGTCTTCCCCGGCTACGCATCGTCCACTGCCCTGGTGCTCTCGGCACGACGTGGTCAAAGTGGTCAAGGAAAGGCTTCCATCAGACGTGGATTGTACGTGGAGAGGCTGACAGCCGGGTCCACGGCCGCAGCAAGGAAGTGCCTCCTTATTACGTGCAAAATAATTATTCCTCCTCCTGACAGCGGGGACCAATCGGACGGGCCACCGTATTTCACAAAAAAAAACGTTTCCCCCTGACTGCTAGGTCCCACCAGCTACATCTTCGCACGCAAGGAAGTGCCTGATAGTTGGGACCCACCTGGTCGAAGTGTATGTAGCGTTGTCATTCTGGTCGCGAACGTGTACGTACATATATACTGGTGGATGTAGAGGCGCGCACGTGTCGTAGTAGAGGCGCGTACGTGTCGTAGTAGAGGCGCGCACGTAGCATGTACACGTGCGTACAGTGGCCAGGGTGCAAGAAAGAAAATACGGCCACGTATGTGTACATATGGGCGGGGTCTCGAACGCCTACTCGCGCATACGTACGGCCAGGGCTCGTGTACATGGCTGGGTCGGAACGGAGAAACAGCGTCGTCGTGTTCATGGGGTGGCAACGGAATGCATCATGTTCATGGGGAGGCAACAGAATGCGTCGTGTTCGTCCGGAGGCAACGGAACGCGTGGGAGCCAATTGGCTAGGTCGGAACGGAATGCATGGTCGTGTTCATCAGGAGGGCTTAGACGGAACAGGCGATGGAAACGAGGCCTGGCGTACTGCACAACGGAGGAAACGGACATCCTACATTCGGAACGGGGTCCTGTTGATCGGGAGGGGTCTGGCGTACCGCAAAACGGAGGAAACAGACCTCCTACGGTCGAAACGGGGGTCCTATTGATCGGGAGGGGTGTGGCGTACCGCAAAACAGACGAATCGGACTTGTGTTGGAGCGCTACGGTCGAAACGGGGGTCCTATTCATCGGGAGGGGTGTGGCGTACCGCAAAATGGGACTCCACGGGATACTGTTCATCTCCACCGCCGACCTCCTCCAGCCTCCACGGGCTACCGTCAACCTCCTCCAGCCTCCACGGGCTCCTGTTCATCCAGCCTCCACCGCGCGCTACTCCACCGACTATTGTTCAACCACCCCTCCACGGGCACCCCTCCATCGTCTACTATTCATCCAGCCCTCCACACCACGGCGTCCTGTTCAACCACCCCTCCACGGGAACCCCTCCACCGTCTACTATTCATCCAGCCCTGCACCACACCACGAGGTCCTTTTCATCCAGAGGCAACGCCACCGCTCACTGTTCATCCACCCCCCCCATGCAACGCTCACTGTTCATCCAATCGGTCGGCTTCAGTTAGCAGAAGTAGCGAAGGAATCGCTCGATCGGGTTCAGTTAACAGCCATCGATCGATCGCTCGGGTTCAGTAACACATAGCCTGCAGTGCAATCGCTCGGGTTCAGTTAGAGCCCAACGCCTAGCTCGGGTTCAGTTAGAGTCAACGCCTCGCACACACGCGCGTACGTGTACGAGAGAAACGCGCATCGCTCGGCCCCCGACCTCCCACTGTGACCGGGAACTCCCCGAATTTTTCCTCCCCCTCGCTTCTAACACGGTTTTTTCCGCCATGGACGGCCCAAAGAATGTCATGCAGCTGCGTCTTCGGCCCGCCCAGGACGAAAAGCCCATTTTCTGTCATGATTTTTTGTCATATAAGTAGGAGCCAACTACATCTATGATGATACCAGGTTTTGTCACAATTATCATCATAGAAGTGTCATATGTATGGCAAAAAAATCCGTTCGGCCCAAAATGTCACGGATGTGTCTTTTTTTGTAGTGATTGGTCCCGGTTCGTGCCTAGAACCGGTACAAATGGGTCCATACGAACCAGGACCAATGCCCACGAGGCCCCGGCCGCCCCCTGGGTTCACGAACCGGGACAAATGCCCCCATGGGTCCCGGTTCATGAAAGAACCGGGACTAATGGGCTTGCCATGCCTGGACCAAAGCCCTGTTTTCTACTAGTGCCTTATATCATGATAAATGTTTATTATTAATGCTAGAATTGTATTAACCAGAAACTTGATACATGTGTGAATATATAGACAAGTCAAAGTGTCCCTAGTATGCCTCTACTAGACTAGCTCATTAATCAAAGATGGTTCAGTTTCCTGACCATAGAAACGTGTTGTCATTTGATGAACGGGATCACATCATTGGGATGATGATGTGATGGACTAGACCCATCCGTTAGCTTAGCATAATGATCATTAAGTTTTATTGCTATTGCTTTCTTCATGACTTATACATATTCCTTTGACTATGAGATTATGCAACTCCCAAATATCGGAGGAATGCCTTGTGTGCTATCAAACGTCACAACGTAACTGGGTGATCATAAAGATGCTGTACAGGTATCTCCTAAGGTGTTTGTTGGGTTGGCATAGATCGATATTAGGATTTGTCACTCTGAGTATCGAAGAGGTATGTATGGGCCCTCTCGGTAATGCACATCATGATAAGCCTTGCAAGCAATGTGACTAATGGGTTAGTTACGAGATGATGCATTATGGAACGAGTAAAGAGACTTGCCAGTAACAAGATTGGACTAGGTATGAAGATACCGACGATCGAATCTCGGGCAAGTAACATACTGATGACAAAGGGAATGGCGTATGTTGTCATTGTGGTTTGACCGATAAAGATCTTTGTAGAATATGTAAGAACCAATATGAGCATCCAGGTTCCGCTGTTGGTTATTGACCAGAGATATGTCTTGGTCATGTCTACATAGTTCTCGAACCCGTAGGGTCCGCACGCCTAACGTTCGATGATGATTTGTATTATTAGTTATGTGTTTTTTGTGACCGAAAATTGTTCGGAGTCCCGGATGAGATCACAGACATGACGGGGAGTCTCGAAATGGTCGAGAGGTAAAGATTGATATATTGGACGATAGTATTCGGACACCAGAATGGTTCCGAAGTGTTTCGGGTATTTATCGGAGCATCGGGAGGTTATCAGAACCCTCTGGGGGAAGTAATGGGTCACATGGGCCATATGGGAGAGGAAAGGCAGCCCACAAGGGGGTGGTGCACCCCCCCCATGGGCAGTCCGAATTGGACAAGAGAAGGGGGGCGACCCCCCTTTCCTTCTCCCTCTCCCACTTCTTCCCCCTTTCCCCCTCCGATAAAAGGAGGGGGGCGAATAGGACTAGGAGTCCAAGTGGGATTCCCCCCACTTGGCGTGCCCCCTAGACCGGCCTCCTCCCCTCTCCCTCCTTTATATACGGGTGTAGGGGGGCACCTCTAAGGCACTTCAATTGTTCTTGTTGTGTGCGGTTCCCACCTCCACTGTTTACTGCTCCGGTCATATTGTCGTAGTGCTTAGGCGAAGCCATGCGTGGATCACTTCACCATCACCGTCACCACACCGTCGTGCTGACGAAACTCTCCCTCAACACTTTGCTGGATCAAGAGTTCGAGGGATGTCATTGTGCTGAACGTGTGCATAACTCGGAGGTGCCGTATGTTCGGTACTTGTTCGGCTGAATCGAGAAGACGTTCGACTATATCAACCGCGTTAAACTAACGCTTCCGCTTTCGGTCTATGAGGGTACGTGGACACACTCTTCCCCTCTAGTTGCCATGCATCTCCTAGATAGATCTTGCGTGATCGTAGGATTTTTTTTGAAATTGCATGCTACGTTCCCCAACAGGGATGCCCCCCATCTCCCACGACGCCTCGGCAACTGCCCAGGCTGACATAAAGCATATCCGTGCGCGGCGCGAGGCCATCATTGCCTTCCTTGTTCGCATCCATCTTCCTGTGCCCGTTGAAGGCGAAGAGGCGTGGACCGCCCCTCGACCTTGAGCGCTATAAAGACGAAG
The DNA here is from genome assembly GCF_056163025.1 of Triticum urartu. Classification (NCBI taxonomy): domain Eukaryota; kingdom Viridiplantae; phylum Streptophyta; class Magnoliopsida; order Poales; family Poaceae; genus Triticum; species Triticum urartu. The sequence goes on from NC_141875.1 coordinate 454,619,661, forward strand.
TGGAAGGACTCTCCAGCCCATATTCTTCCTTCAACTCCTCCCCCTGCTCCATGATCCGAGCCGACCTCTTCGGCGATGGCGAGGTGGAGAGGCCGCACTCGTGTAGCTGCTACGGTGCCCAAGGTGCCGCCTCGGGGTCGTGGGCGCTCTTCTGCAGCTGCCGGCGTCGGCCTAAGCGGCCATAGAAGGGGCGGCGCTCGCGGGCACGGAGGACGAGGCGCCCGCGGCCGGGGTGGCCAAGGTGGTTTCAGCATTAATAGGCGTACCTGAGATCTAATGCTTAATTCTTTGTTCATTGACCACCTTCGGATTAGTGCCCTCGGCATTATTGATCTTAATAGCCCAGAGTGATAAACTTCTTCAATTATATAAGGTCCTTCCCATTTAGAGAGAAGTTTTCCTACAAAAAATATGAAACAAGAATTGTACAATAGAACATACTCACCCACTTTGAATTATCATTTTTGAATTCTTTTATCGTGCCATCTTTTAGCCTTTTCTTTAAACAACTTGGCATTTTCATAAGCTTGGGTTCTCCATTCATCTAGCAAGCTAATATCAAATAACCTCTTTTCACCAGCAAGTTTGAAATCATAATTGAGTTCTTTAATTGCCCAATATGCTTTATGTTCTAACTCAAGACACTGGTACAACGAGGTGCTATACAAACGGTTTTTAACCCCTTTCCTGGACAGCGTTATGAACCATCACCTAGTGAGTGACTGCAATAGGGGGGTCCTTCCAACGCGACCAAGAAACCGTCGGGGATATGCCCTCTTGGCACACACGCTCGACAAAATGAGGTCGTGTGCGACCGGCGATCGATCAAATATGGTTATATGTACATTAGTGCTAAAAATACAATTATACAGGCGAAAACGTTTTCAGTCGTAAGTACATCCCACACAGTCAATCCCCGCTAAACGTTTTTGTTCGTATATACATCCCACACAGTTGCTCCAAGGAAAACATTTCCGCTCACAGGTACATCACACACAATTTTCCCCATTAAATCGTTTGTGATAGCGTTGCCATTGCACATGATATTAACAATTTTATCGTTTGCATTATAGAATGCATCGCACATGGTGCGTAGAAGAAACTGTGTGGCAAAGGTTGTCCATCACACACAGTTTTTATGTGGTAAACGTTTGTGCAAGGTGGCCTAACGCAAACAGTTTTCAAAAGAATGTCATCTGTGATTGTTCATTGATCCAACATGATTTATTCCTAGAAATAGTGTTCGTTGCGTGAGGTCATCACCCATGATGTTTTCTCAATAACCGTTTGCAATAGAAAAACCCAATTAGCAGGCTAATTGGCCTATTACTAATAATGCATTTATTAATCTAATTGACATTCATATTAAGCACATAATATATTTCATTTCCATATTAAGGAAGCAGGATTTCATAAATGAAATTCATCAGTGTACAACATGATATAGCTTCAGCACTCAGCTACCCCATTACACAACTGAACTAGCACCAAGTTTCACATGAAACATCTAGAACCTTTTGAAATTAGCATCATAGACGGTACATAGACAGATGCATATCATCTGGAAAACTGCTGAAGCGGAAGGCGAATATTGAGCCTTCATTCATGTTGAAGGTCTTTGCAACTTTAGGCTAGTGCCTATGCATGATTGACTGTCCATCCTTCGTCCTCTTCAGGAACACTTCAATATTGAACCATGGGAGTTGTACAAAAACCTTCCTCGCCTCCTGACCATAGAGGTGGTTTGAGAGGTAATCATCGGTGAACTACTTTGGAAAGGCCTGAAAGCAAGGATGTGGATAAATATCTTCTCTATATTGGAAATGGGGCAAAGGAATAAAAAAAGGCAAGGTATAATAGTTAGTACCATCTTGTAGTGAATTGATGTCTTGTTCATTGTGCAGACAAAGATCTTGTTGTTTTTTGTCGCTAATTTCTTAATCCTAACAATCTTTCTAAGTTTCTTGACTTGTTTGATATTCATGGACAACTCATTTCCCCATATGAAAAAAAGGTCGAACAGTGGGTCAAAACCTCTTATAGTTGGACCTACATGTGCAAGACCAAATTGTTAAAAACCTAAATATTAGAATGGTTCCTGCAATTGCACAATAATGTGCTATTAGACAACAGGCCATGCACGTGCTAACCTCGATTTTAAACCTCGGTGCTTCCCATTGTTTCCCTACAACACATATATGGTAGTTAGTCATTAGGTTAAGTAAGGGTTCGTATGCTATCAGTAAAATATGTTGATGAAAAATAAGCACATTGCATATTCATCAGATTAATTCAAGCCACATGGAAAACCCATTTATCCAAACCAAGCATGATTAAGAACTAGGAAATATAGCACTTGTATATGTTTCTCATGTATTAAGTGTAGTCAAATTTGATTTATTCCTCACATGCACAACAATACAAAAATTTTCCCATGACAATTGGACATCACATTGCAAAATTGAACCAAGCAGTTAACTAAACACCACAACAAATGAACCAAACATTAACTGAGCACCACATTGCACAATATAACATACTCTGAATAGAAGATCAGATAGTTAACCAAACCAAGCATGCTTAACAACTTGGAAATATAGCAATTGTATTTATTTCTCATGTATTTAGTACATCCAAATTCAATTTATTCCTCACATGGTATACAATAATAGAATGCACCCACAACAATTGAACATCGCATTGCAGAATTGAACCAAGCAATTAACTAAACACCACAACAAATGAACCAAACATTAACTGAGCACCACATTGCACAATATAACATACTCCTAATAGAATATCAGACAATTAACCAAACCAATCATGCTTAACAACTTGGAAATAAAGCAATTGTATTTGTTTCTTATGTATTTTGTACAGCCAAATTCGATTTATTTCTCACAGGGTGTACAATAACAGAATGCACCCACAACTATTGAACATCGCATCACAGAATTGAACCAAACTGTTAACTAAACACCACAACAAATGAACCAAACATCAACTGAGCACCACATTGCACAATGTATAACCAAACCAAGCATGCTTGACAACTTGGAAATATAGCAATCATATTCATTTATCATGTATTTTGTAAAGATAAATTTGATTTGTTTCTCACATGGAAGACAATACAAAATTGCAGCCTGAAGAATTGAACATCACATTTGCAGAATTGAAACAAACAGTTAACTGAAGATGACTAATTAACCAAACAATTAATAAGTGAGCACCACACTACACGACATATAGAACATATACACTAGAGCAACAGATTGCATGGTAAAATTAGATAGCACAATTCACTAGAATTTGTTAAGGAAAGGCAGGAGCAGCACACGTAACGGGTAAACCAGGCATGCTTAACCGGCATAGCTAGAAAATGGCAAGGTGCTCCTCTGAGATCTGGGGGTCAGCACGAATGGCAGCCATCACAACCTCGTTCGCGCGTGCGGCCGCGATTTGCTTCTCCGCTGCCAAATGCTCCTTCAGCTCCTGGCTATACTGCTTGCACCATGGCTTAGGGAGACTCTTATTTGGTGGAGGGGTCGGTGATTTGGGTGGAAGGTGTCGCGCCGGCGGTTGGGGCATGTGGGATGTGGAAGGAGGAGGATGGGGGTCGGGTGTGGATTACCTGCCTGGATAGAAGAGGCAAAGCAGCATGAAGGAGGGTCACCGGCGAGGAGGCGACATTGCAAGCAAGGAGTCAAGGTTTCAACTTGGAAAGGAACACGTAAACAGGGGAAATATGGCTTTTGGTAAGAGGGAGGGGCGGGGAGGTAGATATTTTCGCGGAAGTCGAAAATTTTGAATCGGTTCAGCGAAAAAATTGGCGTGCAAAGTGTCATGAGACACGGTCCCCTATTCAGAACTGTGTACGATATGTGAACATCACAAAGGATTCAGATAGCTTAACCCATGTGTGATGAGTTTGAACGTCAAAAAATTTGGTTTGAATTTCCCTAGTTACAGTGGTCATCCACGTCGTTGCATAATTTGGGTATAGAAAGGAGACTACATCACACCCACACTTCTTAATCGAGAAAGTTCAGCAATTAAACATAGCTAGCTGACCTAAACATTACTCTAAAAAAATTAAAGACCGGCACTCCTAATTAAACAAAACAAAGAGTACTACTACGGCTGGTGCTCGTCGATCTCCGCCGCCTCCTCCATGTCCAGCTCGCGCCTGCCGGTCTCCTGGGGAAGGGGCTCCATGGCATCCATCGCACCATACTCGGCAAGCATCTCACCATCTGCGTCCACCATCTCCTTGGAAAAGGCCACCACAAGCTAGCATGGGCGGCCGCAATCTAGGCTTGGGCGGGCTCCGTCGTGGCAAGCTATGCGGTGGAGGAACGAATGGCTGCTCGAACGCTCTCGGTGATTACCATATCTTCGGCCGTGGGTTGCCGACCGTTGTCGAAGAAGCTTCGTTCGATTTGTGCGGTGACCGCCATGAGCTGGGCGTGGGTGGCCTCCATCAAGGCTAAGGCCACCGCTGCAAAATGGACAGCTGCTGTGCCACTCTCGCCAGTTGCTATCCCCGAGGTAGATCTTGCTGCCGCCACCTGAGAAGCAACAACGGTCGTTTGGGCTGCCCTAGCCGCCCGATCGCAAATTGTGGCCGCGCTCATGCACCTTGTTAGCTGGTGGCTACGGCCGCGCTCTCGCCGAAGTGGGCCGTTGAAGTTGCCCTCAAGACGTGGGTCCACGTCCCCATCTTTCACCGGCGGCGATTGAACAGTGAAATGATATTTGGGGAGCGAGCTAGTGTGCTTGACACACCGGCTGTGGACTATAGCCGACGCACCTTGTCGCGTAAGCAATAGGCGTACTATACACCAACGGTGCTCCAGGATATTTTGTATTGCATCTCACACGGTTGGTGATTATAAACTGTGTGGGACCTACTTGATTTTTCATCTTGATTTGAATTACATAATGGGGCCACAACGGCAATGGACGGTGTTTGAATTCCTAGAACTTTTATCTACAATGAACATGCAACTATATGTGTGTCGTAAAAGAATTGGAATTATTCAGGGTTTGTTTGGACATTTTATATGTTAAATTGGTTTTCTAGCCATTTCGGTGCACAATTCAAAATTAAACTACATGCACATGCTCCGGTGCACCAACATGGGTTGTAAAATCATATATGTGTCCATGGGTTTATGCTTATGTCCCATGCAAGAAATGGGGAAGAATTCCGAACACCACAGCACCGTGGCTCTACGGCAAACGTTGAGGTACTTGCTTTTCTAATTCTAGTAAATCCAAAACCCATATGAAATTCATGAACCTTGGCATGCTATCATGGAATGGCATCAACATGCAGTGGTAAAAATATTGTCCCATTTGGGGCAGGTTGGGGTATATAAGCTCCTCACAAACCAGAGCTTCTCACAACAAGCCTCATGGTCAGTAGGGAACGTTTCACCTTTCTAGAAGAAACGATATCTGTTGCCTCTTCTTGATTTCATTTTTTTTCTAGTGTCAACATAGACCAACATGAGTGTTGTGTTAATTTTAGGAATCTTTCGGGGGCTCGTTTGGACATTTTTCTACATTAACTGAGTTTTCTATGCATTTATGTGCATAATTCAAATGTGAACTACATGCACATGCTCTAATGCATATAAGTTGGTTGAAAATTCAAATCTGTGTCCTTGGTTGCATGCTTAGGTCCCATGCAAGAAATGGGAATGAATGTCAAACACCCTGTCACCATCCCTTAGCCGCAAACATTGAGATACCTAGTTTTTAAATTCTAGTAAATCCAAAAGTCATCTGAAATTCATGAAACTTGGCATGCTATCATGGAGCGGCATCAACAAGCCATGGTAAAAAAATTTGTCCCATTTGTGGCAGGTTTGGGTATAAGCTTCTCACAAACCAAAGTTTCTCACAACAAGCTTGATGGTTTTGGTAGGGAACGTTTCACCTTTCTGGATGAAACGATATCCGTTGCCTCTTCTTGATTTCAACTTTTTCTCTAGTGTCAACATAGAACAACAAGAGTGTTGTGTTAAATTTTGGAATTTTTTGGGGCTCGTTTGGACATTTTTATACATTAACTGAGTTTTCAATGCAGTTATGTGCATAATTCAAATTTGAACTACATGCACATGCTCTAATGCATGTAAATTGGTTGAAAATTCAAATCTTTGTCCTTGGTTGCATGCTTAGGTCCCATGCAAGAAATGAGAATGAATGTCAAACACCCTGCCACAGTCACTTGGCCGCAAACATTGAGATACCTGGTTTTTAAATTCTAGTAAATGCAAAATTCGTCTCAAATTCATGAAACTTGGCATGCTATCATGGAGCAGCATCAACATGCTGTGGTAAATTTTTGTCCCAATTGGGGCAGGCTTGGTTATAAGCTTCTCACAAATCAGAGCTTCTCACAACAAGCCTGATGGTTTCGGTAGGGAATGTGCCACCTTTGGGGACGAAACAATATCCGTTGCCTCTTCTTGATTTCAATTTTTTCTCTAGTCTCAACATAGAACAACAGGAGTGTTGTGTTAAATTTTGGAATTTTTCGGGGTTTGTTTGGACATTTTTATACATTAATTGAGTTTTCAATGCATTTATGTGCATAATACAAATTTGAACTGCAGGCACATGCTCCAGCGTATATAAATTGGTTGAAAAATCAAATATGTGTCCTTGGTTGCATGCTTAGGTCCCATGCAAGAAATGGGCATGAATGTCAAACACCTTGCCACCGTCACTCGGCTATAAACATTGAGATACCTGGTTTTTTAATTCTAGTAAATCCAAAACTCATCTGAAATTCATGAAACTTGGCATGCTATCATGGAGCGGCATCAACATGCCGTGGTAAAAATTTTGTCCCATTTGTAGCAGGTTTGGGTATAAGCTTCTCACAAACCAGACCTTCTCACAACAAGCCTGATGGTTTCGGTAGGGAATGTGCCACCTTTGGGGACGAAACGATATCTGTTACCTCTTCTTGCTTTAAATTTTTTTCTAGTGTCAACATAGAACAATAGGAGTGTTGTGCTAAATTTTGGAAATTTTGGGGTTCGTTTGGACATTTTTATACATTAACTGGGTTTTCTAGGCATTTTATGTGCATAATTCAAATTTGAACTACATGCACATGCTCCAGTGCATATAAATTGGTTGAAAAATCAAATCTATGTCCTTGGGTGCATGCTTAGGTCCCATGCAAGAAATGGGAATGAATTTCAAACACCAGGGCATTATTGATTGCCGACAAAAAGTTGAGATACTTTGTTTTTAAATTCTAGTAAATCCAAAACACGTTTGAAATTCATGAAACTTGGCATGCTATCATGGAATGGCACCCGACATGTTGTGGTATTTTTCGTGTCCATTTTGAGAGAAGGCGCACTCGAATAACAGCCAACAAAGGCATTTTAAAAAAATACCTGCCACTTTAATATCTCAAACGTTTGTATAATTCAAATCGTGTGCGTTCTGTTAACCATTCACGTGACACCATGTGTCTTGGTTTTAATGGCTATAGGAGGTGCCGTGCGGACAACTGCTTGACTGAACGGGAGGCGTGCGAGCGCAGTCCGGTGCGCAGGCTGACCGAGAGGCATGCAAGCTATCCTCCAATGCGCATGCTCACCGGGAAGCGTGCCTTTTGAATTCCATGGCCGCCCGCCTTCCTCTCCATTAATGGTGAACGAGCCGCTGTTTAATACGGGCGGCCTTACTATTCGCCTCCCATCCCCCTCCCTCCCGCATACCTCCACCAACGCCATGGCGCAGAAGGATCATCTGCCACTAGTCTTCAAGTTTGGTGAAGTCGACTCCGAGCCGGAGGAGATAGAAAATAACACTAGTATGCGCCAGTGCTATACAAACGGTTTTTAACCCCTTTCCGCGACGGCATTTGGAACCGTCACCTAGTGAGTGACGACGATAGGGGGGTCCTTCCCACATTACCCAGAAACCGTCGGGGATATGTGTGACGACCCGAGACCGACGCTCCAGACGCCTTCCACGTTTTGCGTGACCGCCGTGTGTTTTATTTGTATGTTGCATTTCATCATGTCATCATTTGCATTGCATCGGCACTCTGTTGTCATCATATTTTCAAAACTTGCATCCGTTCATAGTTCCCGCTTCTCCCTGTTGCCTTCGTTGTCCATCTCGAGACCAACCGTTCTTTTGTTGTTCGACCATTTGAGCCTCTCTGCACGGTGCATCGACCACCTCACTGCGTTGACCGCGCCCTTCCTTCGCCTACGTAGACACTAGGCATGCCTCAGGCCCAGCCTAGCTTCAGCCCAGCGCCCCCTGTCGGCCTTCCTCTCCATCGCATGGGCTCAGCCCCTCTGGTGAGGCCCTGTCCGCCTCAGTTTTGGCCCCCGTAGTGTTTTTTTGACTGGCGATTTGTCTTTTAACTCAGAAAATAGTTTTACAGCGAAGTCCTCTAGTTCATTCATTTATATCTCACTAACCATGCATTGGTTTTAAAATGTTTTAAATATGTAAATGCTTAGAATTTTGTCTAGTTTTATAATATGCAACTTTCATCTATGTTAAAAATGTTTAACAAATTGTCTGATTAAATTTTCTCAAATGCCATGCTAAAATGATTTATTTAATAACTAAATAACCGTAGCTCTGAATTAAATAAACTATATATGTAACTTGCTTAGAAAAATGCATAGATTAACATGGTGCACTTACTTTGCATGTTTAACAACTCTAAAATATGGTTTAGGGCAGAACAGTACCAAATTCGAAATATGCATATGGGGATTTTCCGGAATTGTTGTTTGTTGTTTCCGGCCTCATTTAAACTTGCCTAGATAGGTAGTTTTATTATGCTTCACCTCTTGCCATGTTAACGAACGTTTAATCTTGTCTTGTTCATAAACGAGAGTGAACTAAATATTTGAATGTGGTGTTTCGTCAATATGCAACTCGTGGCTTATTGAGCTCCACTTAATTTGTAGTATTGTTTGTTGCACTTTGCCATGTCATGACTCATTAAAATGGACATGCATCATACTTGATTGTGCATCATGCCATGTTTATGTGGTGGTTGTTTACCATGTTGTTTTTCTTCTTTCCGGTTGTGCTTCTTCTCGATAGTTTCTGTTTCATTGCGATTGTGAGGATTCGTTCGACTATGTGGCTTCATCTTCTTCATGGACTCGTTCTTCTTCCTAGCAGGATTTCAGGCAAGATGACTATCACCTTGGATCTCACTACTATCTTTGCTATGCTAGTTGTCTCGATGCTATCGCTATGTCGCACTACCTACCACTTGTTCTCAAGCCTCCCAAATTGCCATGATAGCTTTTAACCTTTTGCACCCTTCCTAGCAAACCGTTATTTGGCTATGTTACCGCTTTGCTCAGCCCCTCTTATAGCGTTGCTAGTTGCAAGTGCAGTTGCAGGTTGTTCCATGTTGGGACATGGATGTTGGGATATGACAATATCTCTTATTTAATTAATGCATCTATATACTTGGTAAAGGGTGGAAGGCTCGACCTTTTTCCTGGTGTTTTGTTCCACTCTTGCTGCCCTAGTTTCTGTCATACCGGTGTTAAGTTCCTTGATTTCGCGTCCCTAACACGGTGAGGGTTTATGGGCCCCTCTTGACATCTCGCTTTGAATAAAACTCTTCCAGCAAGGCCCAACATTGGTTTTACCATTTGCCTAATAACAACTAAAAACTTGCATAGGGACCTGCCGGCCCCTGATGTCTCTTAATCAACCCCCCGGGCCAGTGCTACGCATGAGTGTTGGTCCAACCTGTCAACTGCTAGTGGCCACCAGGGGCAACTCTGTGATTGGCCTACCGGAAGTTTGGACAATCCGGTCGTGGCCTGAGACAAGATACGCGCGGCTACTATCAGGTTGTCGGCACGCCGGGAGGTCTTGCTGGACTTGTTTTACGATTGTCGAAATGTCTTGTGCACCGGGATTCCGAGTCTGATCGGGTGTCCCGCGATGGAGGATTGTCTCCGTAGATCATGAGCTTGTCATGGGCTAATTTGGGACACCCCTGCAGGGTTTAAACTTTGGAGAGCCGTGCCCGTGGTTATGTGGCAGATGGGAATTTGTTAATATCCGGTTGTAGAGGACTTGAAGTAACTCAACTAAAATACAGCAACCGTGTTGTGTAGCCGTGACGGTCTCTTTTCGAGTGAGTCGAGAAGAGAACAAGGTTGGGTTATGTTTGAAAGTAAGTAGTTCAGGATCACTTCTTGATCATTACTAGTTTACGACCGTTTGCGTAGTTTCTCATCTTATTCTTGTATTCGTAAGTTAGCCACCATACTTTGCTTAGTCGCTTGCTGCAACAAAACTGTCTTGTTGTTGAGTCTAGTACAAAACTATTTTGAGTCTTAGGTTTATATATATATATATATATATATATATATATATATATCAGAGAGTAGGATTCTTTTTACTCCTCGTCCCCCTTCGTCGCTCTGGTGAGGAATCATGATGTAGATGTTTTGACTTCACTCTCCTCTTTTTCGCTCAATTTTTTTTTGGATCATGCGGGTATCTTGGGATCGTTTTGATATTCTTGTGACGAGAACATTGTTCTTGGTGCCTCCTGACATTTAGGGGTTGTGGCAGTGTCCTGGGGAGTTGAGCTCCTAGGTGTTGTCGTCACAATTTTAGCGTTGCAGTTCTGGAATACCTGAGTTAGCCGACATAAAAAATCTCTTTTATGCAGTTAGTGGTGAGATAACCTCGACGCCACCCAGTACTGGGGGAGGGGGAGTGCGGTAGTATTGCCACAGCTCGTATAACAGATGCTTTTTGAAGGTTGAGGTACACAATTCCAGAGTTCTCTTGGTTATGTGTTGACGGATGGATACAATGGGAGCGTAGGGCTTGTTAGTTGTGTGATATATATTATTCCTCCCTATATCCCCAACACCAGATTGCATAACTAAAAAGTTTCGGGAGTTCTTACGTGGGAATTCAAGTATCACGTAGGATATCTTTCCAACAGACACATGATACGATATGGGGTCTATCATATGTGTTTGTTCCGGCTTATTCTACAAGCCAAATCCTTTGTTTTTGTTTTGGTTTGTGGTATTCGAGTTGCTTCAATGTCAAGTGTTGATTCCATACCTTCCCTAAGAGGTGTTCTCATATTTCTATGTGGATGGTAATCCTTCTTGCTTATCGAGATTGTCATGTCAATTCTTTTCCAACTGGTTCACTTCTCGTCAAGATGATCCTATCATTTTCCCCATTCGCAAGATCACCTCTCAGTTTTCCCAACGTTGTTCGCTTCATCCATCCCCAAGTTGCCTTTGTTTTTCCCGCCCTGCCACCCTTTTCTTCAAGGACTCAGATTTCTTAATCAAGTATCCTTATTATTGATGGGAAGTCTCTCCATTCTTTTCTGTCAATGTTCTTACCTAGCGATTCTCATGAAGATGCTAAGGAAGCTTCAAGTTTATGATTCTTCGTTCTCTTTTATTCTCCGGTGGATTCAATGCAAGCTTTCAGTGTTGATCGTATCCCTTTCCTTGTTTCAAATGCGTTTTCATGCCCGTGCACCTGTCAATCATTCACTTCTCGCTATTCAATGGTTCCAGATGTTCAAAAGATTCGCGTTTCCATTCTTAATCCATTCAAGCTATTTGAAGATTATTATCGCATTCAAGCCATTTAAGTAACCAGTGCAATCTCTCTTTCGAGTAATCTTTCCCAACAATGTTTTCTCTTGAGTGGGCCCTAACCCAGAGGTCTTTTCCCAGGATCTTACCTGACTCTTCTAATTTTTGGGAGTTATTCCCAAATTCTTTTCAAATTATGATGTAAGAATGGATTTTTATCAGTCATATGCCTTCTCCAAGATCATTTTCAAATTCTTATCATCGTTGGTTCAACCTTTCTATTCTTCATTCTGGAGTGCCTCAACAATTGATGGTGGTGTTTCTCGTCATCATTCTCGAATTTTTAAGACCGAAGAAGAATTTCTCTTGAATCTTGGTCCGTTCTCTTGAAGATTCATGGTTCTAGCTTAATGCCATCCTAATAATTGTTCCGATTGTGAGTAATTATTTTCATACCCATCTGGAGCATTTCATGTGTTGTTTTCGTTTCTTGACCATCCAAAGGCCATAATTTCAGATGATTTATACATTCTCAACATTCAGCTCTCATTCCCCAATTATATCGGCTGGTGCACTTAATAACTAAATAACCGTAGCTCCGAATTAAATAAACTATATATGTAACTTGCTTAGAAAGATGCATAGATTAACATGGTGCACTTACTTTGCATGTTTAACAACTCTAAAATATGGTTTAGCGCAGAACAATACCAAATTCAAAATATGCATATGGGGATTTTCCGGAATTGTTGTTTGTTGTTTCCGGCCTCGTTTAAACTTGCCTAGATAGGTAGTTTTATTATGCTTCACCTCTTGCCATGTTAACCAACATTTAATATTGTATTGTTCATAAACTAGAGTGAACTAAATATTTGAATGTGGTGTTTCTTCAATATGCAACTCGTGGCATATTGAGCTCCACTTAATTTGTAGTATTGTTTGTTGCACTTTGCCATGTCATGACTCATTAAACCGGACATGCATCATACTTGATTGTGCATCGTGCCATGTTTATGTGGTGGTTGTTTACCATGTTGTTTTGGTTCTTTCCGGTTGTGCTTCTTCTCGATAGTTCCTGTAACATCCCAAATTTTCAAATTTGGAATGTTATACATAGGTCATCATATGCATATCATATTTTAATTGCATTTTGGTTTTGATCCTTGAAATTCTAAGCAACTCAAGGACCCATGGAGAGAGTTGGGGATTTCGAGATGTGGGATGAAGTTGGAGACCGTCAGTTGTTTGGACCAGATTTGATTAAAGAGTCCGAAGAGAAGGTTAAGTTGATTCAAGATAGACTGAAGGTAGCTCAGTCCAGGCAGAAGAGTTATGCAGACTCAAAAGGCAAGGAGGTAGTCTATGAAATCAGAGACATAGCATATCTTCGAGTGTCACCTCTGTGAGGAGTTAAACGCTTTGGAGTTAAAGGGAAAGTTAGCCCCGAGATTTGTAGGACCATACCGAGTTTCTGAACGTATGGGAGAAGTGGCCTACAAGTTGGAGCTACCTGAAGGACTGTCAGGAATTCATGATGTGTTTCACGTTTCCCAGTTGAAGAAGTGCCACGCTGAGATGGTCGATATTCCTCTGAGAGATACAGTGCCCCTGGAAGCAATTCAGTTGGATAGTGATCTGACCTACGATAAGAAACCAGTCAAGATTCTCGAGTTTGCGAGCAGAGTCACCCGCAACAAGGTTATCAAATTTTGCGAAGTTCAATGGAGCCACCATACCGAGGATGAAGCCACCTGGGAACAAGAGGAAGACCTACGGAAAGACCACCCACACCTATTTTCTAGCCAACCCGAATCTTGAGGGCGATATTCATCTTAAGGGGGGTAGGTTGGTAACATCCCAAATTTTCAAATTTGGAATGTTATACATAGGTCATCATATGCACATCATATTTTAATTGCATTTTGGTTTTGATCCTAGAAATTCTAAGCAACTCAAGGACCCACGAAGAGAGTTGGGGATTTCGCTTATTTTCATATTTGAATTTTTCTGAAATATTGAAAAGGGGGTCATTTTGATTTTAATTATTTTTCTCTCCAAAATATTTCCAATATTAATTATAAAAGAGAGGAGAATATATGACTTCTCCAAAATAAAGGAAATATTGGAGGAAAAATATTAAAATCAAATACATAATTTTATTTGGATTTTATTGCTATTTTATTTGAATTAGAAAAATATGCATTTTTCAAAATTGCATTTTTAGGCCAAGAAAATCTTCACTTCGTTCTAAATATTTTATTTAGACGGTGAAAATTCTTTTTGGCATTTTTAGATTTTTTTTATATTTATTTAGGACTTTTCCTTTTCGGCGGAATATATTTATTAAAAAAACGCACGTCGCCCGACTAGGCAAACGGACAAGCCGAGCAGGCCTCAGCCCAGCCGCTCGCCGTCGCCTTCCCCGCGCCCCGCCGCGCCTTGCCAAGACTCCGAGGGAGTCCGAGCTTGCCTCGACGCCGCCCGACCCCCTCCCCAAGTTGGTCCGCCGCCGCCATCCGCTCCTTTAAATAGTCACCCCCCCTTGGACCCCGAGCCACCCCGTTGCCTGCGCCGCACTCCACCGCCGCCGAGCGCCGCAGCCGCCGTTGCCTCGCCGCGCCGTTGCTCCCCCCCCCCCCCCCGCCGCACCGCTGCTTCGCCATCGCCCGACGCCGCCTCGCCCCGCCGCAACCCCGCCGAAGCCGCCGAACCTCCCTGATCTAGCCGTCGGTTTTTTTCGGTTTAGGTATAAAACCGATCAGTTTTTTTATATAACCCTAGTTTCGGTTTTTTTATTAGATCGGTTCGGTTTTCTCGGTTTAGTTCTGTTTGCGAACGTTCATTCGTTCATCGTTTTAAACATTCGTTAGTCTCTGTTAGCGGACGTTCGTCCGATAGATTTTTCTTTTTCTGTTTTATTTCCGCTAGGGACCTATTCACGAAAACTTTTATCACAGATTAGCCCCTGATCTTCAAACCCTCGCAACTTTTCAACCGTTCATCCAAATCCAGTGAAACCAACGCCAAAATCTTCATCTCGAGCCCCTTTTTTTGGTTAATCAGCTTGAACATGGTTTTGACAATTTAAAATTTGGTTTCAGGCAGATTTGAATTCGAAGTTCTTTTGACCATAGTTGAGTTCCGGAGCTCTGATTTCGATTGATTTCTTTTTGCAAACCGAAGCTCTTTAGTTGAACTTTCATATTCGATCTTCTTATTTGAGTTTTACCCTTGCATCTATGCATGAGTGGTTATGTATGCTATTGTTTGTTTGCGATAGAATTCCCGGAGTGCGGAGCGTGCTACTATGAGTCTCTAGGGTTTGCAGATCGTCAGCAAGACAAGTAACACATTGATCATACTCTTTTCATACCCAGTTTTGATGCATTGCTTACAATCCTCAAACCCTGCATGATTAGGATGTGATTAACTTGTGGGTATTGGGAAGTAGATGATGAAGTAGAACCTATTGTCCTTTTATTATCAAACCCTTGGGAGTTACTTCTACGTTATGCTCATATTTCTATGTTATGCTCGTAGACGTGGTTTGGTTTGAGTGATCCATGACAGATGTGAGATTGTTAAGTAATGGTTAACTTAAGGTGGCTACTTAAATACACATCTGGGTGGATTGGTTGCGGGCACCTGCGGATATACTAGTGTTGGCCTTTGGTTTGCCACCCAGGCTTAAATGGGGTCATAAGATTATTCATGCTAGAAACTTCCGTGTGCAACCACAAGCTATTATGGGCTCAAGCATAGTTGAGTATGTTGCATGACCTCTGTAAGTGGTGGGCTAGCAGATGTAGGGGAAAGTAGGTGTAACTGTCCACCCAGAGTAAAGAGTTAATGCTTCTGAAAGACTGTGTCGCGGTCATCCGTTTCTCAACCACCATGTAGTGCGAGAAATCCAACGGAGGAGATCGAGTCTTGTGGGGAAAAGTGCGCAAACCTCTGTAGAGTGTACAAACTAATCATGGTTAGCCATGTCCACAGTTATGGACATCTTGAGTATCTGGTTCTTGGATTATCATGTTGATCTCATCACTCTAAATTAATTTGTTGGGTTATTAATTACTGTTTAATTGGGATTGAGATGGGGGTACCATTGTAAATGTTTATCAACTACCATGATAGTTAAATAAAATATATTCCTTTGATGTAGGAAAAATTTGGCTTTTCGCAAAAACCTTATAACCATAGAGCCTCCACCAGCCATATATGCATGTTGTGATAGCATTTATTCTATTCATTTCTTTACTGTGTTATATTGCCAGCATATTCCATGTGATGACCTGTTTCAGGCTGCAACATATCATGTTGCAGACTTTTCAGACGAAGAGTAAGGTGCGCTAGGTCGTAATCGTGCACTCAGCTATGCCGTTGGAGTTGATGGACTCACTTTATCTTCCAAGCCTTCCGCTGCTATCGTTTTTAGATGGCCTTAAGCCATATTATTGTAATAACTTCTCTTTTGAGACATTTGCTATAATAAGTGTGTGATTGCTACTCTGTTATAAATCCTTCGAAGTACTGTGTGTGTCAGCATTACCGATCCAAGGATGACACTTATGCACAGAGATTTGACCGTTTGAGGTCGGATCGCTACAAGATGGTATCATAGCACACATTGATTGTAGGACACGACCACTAAGATAAACCATAGGTCACTCTTGTCTACTCATTTCTGACTCCTCTCCATTTTCCACTCTATAGGATGGCGGACTCAAGGAACAAGTTTGCACAACCGGATGAAGACACACCTTTTGGGAGACACTTGAAGGAAGTCTCTAGGTACCTGAACATAGGAATACCAAGCTTCACCGGGACCTACACCGCCACTTTACCAGAAGAGGAGGGTTGGATGATTCGAGTTCAAGTTCTAGGAAGGACATTCACGCCAGTTACTGAGCCCATAGAGTTTTCCTTTGATGCACCAACCTGGAGTCTAGGAAAGAGCATGGCAGCCCACATCGCCATAGGACGCATCGACGAAGTTTATCACAAGGAACTTAAGGACACCATCTACCAGATATGTGGGCGCCGAGATGAGCAATGGGAGATGATCAACTCCAAGGAGGGACAAGTCCATTGCATCTTTCATCCAGGAGTTAAACCAGCACATTCATCGCTAAGAGAACCAAATGTGCACAAGTATGATAGACCTGAAGAAGGTGATGATCAGAAACTTGGAGCTTGAAGAGGAACTCAAGTCTACACGCGACGGATACGAGGAGGAAATCGCAATACTAGTGGAGAAGAATGGTGACCTGACAAGGAAGCTCGGAGTGTTCATGGGAGACCCCGCACCAGGAGGAGATGACGACCATCCCGATGACATCCGTTTGGAAGACTACATCATCATCGACGACACTGACTCCGGCCCCGACAGTAGTGATGATGATTATGAAGATGAAGCTGGAGCGCATATCATGGAGCCTTCCACCGATCAAAATTTCTAGTCGGCCACCATATTATCAGTAGTATTCCCTCCATGTATGTAGTAGTAGTCCGAGCACTGTAACGATTGTTAGATCGACTGTATGCCCTTGTTTGAATTGATTTGGTGTGATATGAATGTGTTTGTATCATGTGCATATGGGTACTACTTTCTCATTAGACCTCATTCTATTCTAATATCTCCCCTCTAAAACCATCAGATGCCTCTGAGACATGACTCAGCATTTGCCTTCCCACGGAGCTCACTCAGTTGATCCAACAGCAGAATGCCTTAATGGAGTTACTAGTCCAGAACCTAGGCACCAACAACAACAACCCACCACCACCTCCAGTTGACAACTTAGCCCGTTTTCTAAGTTTGCAGCCGCCGGTGTTTTCCAGTAGCACTGAGCCAATAGTTGCTGATGATTGGCTACATAGGATTGGAAGGGAGTTGACCACCGTAGGTTGCACAGATGCTGAGAAGGTGCGTTCTGCCGCACATCAATTGGATGGACCCTTAGCCTCATGGCGGGAGAATTACACAACCACCTTCCCTATAGACAATGTCACTTGGGAGCAGTTTCCACAAGCATTCCACACTGCTCACGTCTGAATTGGAACTATGAGCATGAAGAAGCGTGAGTTTCGCAACTTACGCTAGGGAAACCGTACTGTAGGGCAGTACGTGGATGAGTTCAGCAAGTTAGCTCGCTATGCCCCGGATGATGCGGCCACAGATGCCGCAAAGTAGGAGAAGTTTATGGAAGGGTTGAATGATGAGATGAGTATGCAGTTAATGGTGGCAACATTTAACAACTACCAGGAGTTGGTAGACAAGGCTCTTATGATTGAAGGGAAGCAGCAGCAGATTGAGAGCCACAAAAGGAAGTATGGACAAGGGAAGTACAATTCAGGAGCTCAGCAGAAGCCTCGTTTTACCCCGAACTCGGGAGGATATACCCATAACCATGGAGGCCATACGCACAGTGGAGGAAGCTCGCATAACCACAGTGGCCCCAAGAATGGAAATGGGAATGGAGCAGGCAGCAACTAGAACCGCTCTAACCCAGCCACACCCGCCAAGAAGGACCAAAGTCACATTACTTGTTTCAAGTGCGGGAAGACTGGACACTATGCCAATGAGTGTCCTGAAGCAAATGATGGAAATGGCAATGGAAGCTCTGGGAAGAAGCCCAACCCTTTCAATAGGGGAAAAGTGCACGTTAACGTGGAGGAGGTTGAAGAGCAGCCAGATGCAGTTATAGGTTAGTTTTTGGTTAAGTCATTTACTGCAATCATTCTTTTTGATACCAGTGCATCGCATTCATACATTTCAAGGGGATTTTTGGATAAGTATAAGTTGCCCACCAAAGTTCTTAGGACACCTATGTTAGTAAGCTCGCCAGGAGCGGAGTATATGGCAAGCCAAGGATGTTTTCAAATGCCATTGACCATAGGTAGGCACGTGTTCCCCTCAGACTTAATAATTCCGGAGTCGCAAGGATTGGATGTGATACTAGGAATGGATTGGCTATCGATGTAGGAAGGAAACATCGATTGCGCCAGTAAGTCAATTCTGCTCACCACCCTGGAGGGAAAAAAGATTAAGTATGTATCCAGGCATGTGCCGAGGAGGACCCAACTAAATTCTCTCACGGGAGTTGTTCAGGAGGAAGTGCCTGTAATGAAGGATTACCCAGATGTATTTCCAAAGGAATTACCAGGCATGCCGCTGGACTGAGACATTGAGTTTTTGATAGAGCTGTTGCGAGGCACCAGACCGATATCGAAGAGACCATAGCGGATGCCCGCAAATGATATGGAGGAGATTGTGAAGTAGATCAAGGAGTTATTGGAGAAGGGTTAAATTTGACGAAGTTCGTCACCGTGGGGAGCCCCGGTGCTCTTGGTTGAGAAGAAGGATGGATCGTTGAGAATAGTTGTTGATTATCGTGCATTGAATGAAGTGACGATCAAAAACAAGTACCCACTGCCAATGATCAATGATTTGATTGACCAGATGCAAGGAGCTAAATTATTCTCCAATATCGATCTGCGATCAGGATACCACCAGCTGAAGATCCGAGAACAGGACATACCCAAGACAGCATTCACCACAAGATATGGACTATATGAGTATACGGTTATGTCATTTGGCTTGACTAACGCCCCTGCCTATTTCATGAGTATGATGAATAAGGTGTTCATGGAGTTCTCGGATAAGTTTGTTGTAGTGTTCATTGATGATATCTTGGTGTACTCGAAGAATGAAGAGGAGCACAGGGAGCATTTGCGTTTAGTTCTCGAGAAGCTCAGGGAGCACCAGTTGTATGCCGAGTTCAGTAAGTGTGAGTTTTGGTTGAAGGAAGTTGGATTTCTTGGCCATGTTATATGATACGTCTCCGTCGTATCTATAATTTTTGATTGTTCCATGCCAATATTCTACAACTTTCATATACTTTTGGCAACTTTTTATACTATTTTTGGGACTCACATATTGATCCCGTGCCCAGTGCGAGTTCCTGTTTGTTGCATGCTTTTTGTTTCGCAGAATATCCATATCAAATGGAGTCCAAACAGGATAAAAACTGACGGAGATTTTTTTTGGAATATATATGATTTTTGGGAAGAAAAATCCACGCGAGACGATGCCCGAGGGGGGCCACGAGGCAGGGGGCGCGCCCCTGACCCTCGTGGCCACCCCTTAAGGCGGTTGATGCCCTTCTTTCGCCGCAAGAAAGCTAATATCCGGATAGAGATCGTGTTAAAATTGCAGCCCAATCAGAGTTACGAATCTCCGGGAATATAAGAAACAGTGAAAGGGAAGAATCTGAGAACGCAAAAACAGAGAGAGACAGAGAGATAGATCCAATCTCGGAGGGGCTCTCGCCCCTCCCATGCCATGGAGGCCATGGAACAGAGGGGAAACCCTTCTCCCGTCTAGGGAAAAGGTTAAGGAAGAAGAAGAAGGAGGGGGGCTCTCTCCCCCTCTCTTCCGGTGGCACCGGAGTGCCACCGGGGGCCATCATCATCACCGCAATCTTCACCAATAACTTCACCGCCATCATCACCAAGTCTTCCCCCCTCTTTGCAGCGGTGTAACATCTCTCTTACCCGCTGTAATCTCTACTTAAACATGGTGCTCGACGCTATATATTATTTCCCAGTGATGTATGGCTATCCTATGATGTTTGAGTAGATCTGTTTTGTCCTATGGGCTATTTCATGATCAAGATTAGTTTGAGTTGCATATTTTATTATTGGTGCTGTCCTATGGTGCTCTCCGTGTCGCGCAAGCATGAGGGATCCCGCTGTAGGGTGTTGTAATACGTTCATGATTCGCTTATAGTGGGTTGCGTGAGTGACTGAAACAAAAACCCGAGTAAGTGGGTTGTTGCGTATGGGATAAAGAGGACTTGATACTTTAATGATATGGTTGGGTTTTACCTTAATGATCTTTAGTAGTTGTGGATGCTTGCTAGAATTCCAATCATAAGTGCATATGATCCAAGTAGAGAAAGTATGTTAGCTTATGCCTCTCCCTCAAATAAAATTGCAATAATGATTACCGGTCTAGTTATCGATTGCCTAGGGACAAATAACTTTCTCGTAACAAAAAGCTCTTTACTAAAACTAACTTAGTTGTGTCTTTATCTAAACAGCCCCAACTTTTTATTTACGTAATCTTTATTATATTGCAAACCTATCCAACAACACCTACAAAGTACTTCTAATTCCATACTTGTTCTAGGTAAAGCGAACGTTAAGCGTGCGTAGAGTTATATCGGTGGTCGATAGAACTTGAGGGAATATTTGTTCTACCTTTACCTCCTTGTTGGGTTCGACACTCTTACTTATCGAAAGAGGCTACAATTGATCCCCTATACTTGTGGGTTATCATTATATCAGGAGAAGGTATAGCAGTGGATCCTACCAAGGTTCAGTCTGTCACTGAGTGGTTGGCACCCACCTCAGTTGGAGAGATCCGCAGTTTTCTTGGACTTGCGGGATATTACCGGAGATTCATTGAGAATTTTTCTAAGATTGCGAAGCCCATGACGGATTTGTTGAAGAAAGACACTATGTTTAATTGGATAGATGAATGTGAGGCAAGTTTCCAGGAGCTGAAGAAATGTTTGGTTACAACCCCAGTGCTGATACTGCCAGATATACGCAAGGATTTTCAAGTGTATTGCGATGCTTCTCGCTTAGGACTTGGAGGTGTACTTATGCAAGACGGAAGAGTTGTTTCATATTCCTCACATCAACTTCGACCGCATGAGTTGAATTATGCCACACATGATTTGGAGTTAGCAGCTGTAGTGCATGCACTCAAGACCTAGAGACATTTTCTTATTGGAAATCGTTGTGACATGTACACGGATCATAAGAGTTTGAAGTACATTTTCACTCAGAAGGAGCTGAATCTCAGGCAAAGGAGATGGTTGGAGCTTATAAAGGATTATGATATGAAGTTGCACTATCATCCAGGCAAGGCCAATGTCGTAGCAGACGCGTTGAGCCGGAAGAGTTATGCCAATACCCTCGTGAGCGGAGGATTACCAAAGGAGTTGGCCGAAGATCTCAGGGAGCTTCGTTTGGAGATAGTCCCTAGAGCTTTTGTTGCAGCATTGGAGGTTCAGTCGACATTATTGGGAAAGATTTGAGAAGCTCAGAAGGGTGACAAGGAAATTGTTGAGATAAAGGAGAAGATGAGCAAAGGAAAAGCCAAAGGTTTTCGTGAGGATGAGCACGACACCTTGTGGTTTGAGGACCGTGTTTATGTACCCAATAATGCAGAGACCAGGAAGCTAATACTTCAGGAAGCTCATGACTCGCCATACTTGATACACCCAGGAAACACCATGATGTATTTGGATTTGGAGGAGCGTTTCTGGTGGAAAGGAATGAAGAAGGATATTGTCGAGTATGTAGCCGTATGTGATGTATATCAGAGAGTGAAGGCAGAACATCAGAAGCCAGCAGGGTTACTGCAGCCTATGCTGATACCCGAATGGAAGTGGGATAAGCTTGGCATGGATTTCATCATAGGATTGCCCAAGACCCGATCGGGATATGATTCTATCTGGGTAGTAGTGGATCATTTGACCAAAGTGGCTCACTTTATCCCAGTGAAAACCACATATACAAGTGCAAAGTTGGCCAAGATATATTTGACCAGGATCGTATGTCTGCATGGAGTTCTGAGGACCATCATATCAGATAGAGGGACCAAGTTTACTTCGAAATTTTGGAATCAACTGCACCTGACATTGGGTACCAGGCTAGAGTTCAGTACAGCCTTTCATCCGTAGACAGATGGACAGCCCGAGAGAGTCAATCATATTCTGGAGGACATGTTGAGAGCTTGTGCGCTGGATTATGGTTCTAGTTGGGATGATAATTTACCCTACGCAGAGTTCTCATATAACAACAGCTACCAGGCCAGTTTGAAGATGGCACCTTTTGAAGTTTTCTATGGAAGGAGGTGCAGGACACCGTTGATGTGGGATGAAGTTGGAGACCATCAGCTGTTTGGACCAGATTTGATTAAAGAGTCTGAAGAGAAGGTTAAGTTGATTCGAGATAGAATGAAGGTAGCTCAGTCCAGGCAGAAGAGTTATGCAGACTCAAAACGCAAGGAGGTAGTCTATGAAATCATAGACAGAGCATATCTTCGAGTGTCACCTCTGTGACGAGTTAAACGCTTTGGAGTTAAGGGAAAGTTAGCCCCGAGATTTGTAGGACCATACCGAGTTTCCGAACGTATGGGAGAAGTGGCCTACAAGTTGTAGCTACCTGAAGGACTGTCAGGAGTTCATGATGTGTTTCACGTTTCCCAGTTGAAGAAGTGCCACGCTGAGATAGCCGATATTCCTCTGAGAGATACAGTGCCCCTGGAAGCAATTCAGTTGGATAGTGATCTGACCTACGAGAAGAAACCAGTCAAGATTCTCAAGTTTGCTAGCAGAGTCACCCGCAGCAAGGTTATCAAATTTTGCAAAGTTCAGGGGAGCCACCATACCGAGGATGAAGCCACCTGGGAACAAGAGGACGACCTATGGAATGACCACCCACACCTATTTTCTAGCCAACCCGAATCTCGAGGGCGAGATTCATCTTAAGGGGGGTAGGTTTGAAATATCCCAAATTTTCAAATTTGGAATGTTATACATAGGTCATCATATGCATATCATATTTTAATTGCATTTTGGTTTTGATCCTAGAAATTCTAAGCAACACAAGGACCCACAGAGAGAGTTGGGGATTTTGCTTATTTTCATATTTGAATTTTTCTCAAATATTGAAAAGGGGATCATTTTGGTTTTAATTATTTTTCTCTCCAAAATATTTCCAATATTAAAAATAAAAGAGAGGAGATAATATGACTTCTCCAAAATAAAGGAAATATTGGAGGAAAAATATGAAAATCAAATAAATAATTTTATTTGGATTTTATTGCTATTTTATTCGAATTAGAAAGATATGCATTTTTCAAAATTGCATTTTAGGCCAAGAAAATGTTCACTATGTTCTAAATATTTTATTTAGACGGTGAAAATTGTTTTTGGCATTTTTAGAATTTTTTTATATTTATTTAGGATTTTTACTTTTCGGCGGAATTTATTTATAAAAAAACGCACGTCGCCCGAGTGGGCCAACGGCCCAGCCGAGCGTGCCTCAGCCCAGCCGCTCGCCGCCGCCTTCCCCGCGCACCGCCGCGCCTCGCCAGGACTCCGAGGGAGTCCGAGCTCGCCTCGACGCCGCCCGACCCCCTCCCCAAGTCGGTCCGCCGCAACCCTCCCCCCTTTAAATAGTCACCCGGGGCCCCCCTTGGACCCCGAGCCACCCTGCCGCCTGCGCCGCACACCGCCGCCACAGCCGCCGCACTCCGCCGCTGTCGAGCACCACAGCTGTCGTTGCCTCGCCGCACCGTTGCCCCATCGCCGTGCCGCTGCTTCGCCGCCGCCCGCCAGCACCGCCGGAGCCGCCTCGCCCCGCCGCAACCCCGCAGGAGCCGCCGAACCTCGCCGATCTCGCCGCCTGTTTTTTTGGTTTTAGGTATAAAACAGATCATTTTTTATATAACCCTAGTTTTGGTTCTTTTATTAGATCGGTTCGGTTTACTCGGTTTAGTTCTGTTTGCGAACGTTCGTTCGTTCACTTTAACAAATGAATTCGTCATTAGTCTCTGTTAGCGGATGTTCGTCCGATAGATTTTTCTTTTTCTGTTTTATTTCTGTCAGGGACCTATCCACGAATACTTTTATCGCAGATTAGCCCCTGATCTTCAAACCCTCGCAACTTTTCAACCGTTCGTCCAAATCCAGTGAAACCAACGCCAAAATCTTTGTCTCGAGCCCCTCTTTGTGGTTAATCAACTTGAACATGGTTTTGACAATTTAAATTTGGTTTCAAGTAGATTTGAATTCGAAGTTCTTTTGACCGTAATTGAGTTTCATAGCTCCGATTTCGATTGATTTCTTTTTGCAAACCGAAGCTCTTCAGTTGAACTTTCAGATTTGATCTTCTTATTTGCGTTTTACCCTTGCATCTACTCCTGAGTGCTTATGTATGCTATTGTTTGTTTGTGATAGAATTCCCGGAGTGCGAAGAGTGCTACTACGAGTCTCTAGGGTTTGCAGATCGTCAACAAGGCAAGTAGCACATTCATCATACTCTTATCATACCTAGTTTTTATGCATTACTTACAATCCTCAAACCCTGCATGATTAGGATGTGATTAACTTGTGGGTATTGGGAAGTAGATGATGAGGTAGAACCTATTGTCCTTTTATTATCAAACCCTTGGGAGTTACATCTACGTTATGCTCATATTGCTATGCTATGCTCGTAGACGTGGTTTGGTTTGAGTGATCCATGATAGATATGAGATTGTTAAGTAATGGTTAACTTAAGGTGGCTACTTAAATACACGTCTGGGTGGATTGGTTGCGGGCACCTGGGATATACCAGTGCCATCCTTTGGTTCGCCACCTAGGCTCAAAGGGATCATAAGATTATTCATGCTAGAAACTTCCGTGTGCAGCCACAAGCTATTATGGGTTCTAGCATAGTTTAGTATGTTGCATGACCTCTTTCAGTTGTGGGCTAGCAGATGTAGGGGAAAGTAGGTGTAACTGTCCACCCAGAGTAAAGAGTTAATGCTTCTGAAAGACTGTGTCTTGGTCATCCGTTTCTCAAACACCATGTAGTGCGAGAAATCCAACGGAGGAGATCGAGTCTTGTGGGTAAAAGTGCGCAAACCTCTGCAGAGTGTACAAACTAATCATGGTTAGCCGTGTCCCCGGTTATGAACATCTTGAGTATCTGGTTCTTGGATTATCATGTTGATCTCATCACTCGAAATTAATTTGTTGGGTTATTAATTACTATTTAATTGGGATTGAGATGGGGGGTACCATTCTCAATGTTTATCAACTACCATGATAGTTAAATAAAATATATTCCTTTGATGTAGAAAAAATTGGCTTTTCGCAAAAACCTTATAACCATAGAGCCTTCACCAGCCATATATGCATGTAGTGATAGCATTTATCCTGTTCATTGCTCTACTGTGTTATATTGCTAGCATATTCCATGTGCCGACCCATTTCGGGTTGCAACATATCATGTTGCCAACTTTTTAGATGAAGAGTAAGGTGCGCTAGGTCATTGTCGTGCACTCAGCTATGCCGTTGGAGTTGATGGACTCACTTTATCTTCCAAGCCTTCCGTTGTTATCGTTTTTAGATGGCCTTAAGCCATATTATTGTAATAATTTCTTTTTCAGACATTCGATTTAATAAGTGTGTGATTGCAAGTCTATTATAAATCCGTCGAAGTATTGTGTGTGTCAGCATGACTGATCCAGGGATGACACTTATGCACAGAGATTTGACCGTTTGAGGTCGGATCACAGCAGTTCCTCTTTCGTTGTGATTGTGAGGATTAGTTCGACTATGTGGCTTGATCTTATTCATGGACTCGTTCTTCTTCCTAGTGGGATTTCAGGCAAGATGACCATCACCTTGGATCTCACTACTATCTTTGTTATGCTAGTTGTCTCGATGCTATAGCTATGTTGCGCTACCTACCACTTGTTATCAAGCCTCCCAAATTACCATGATAGACTCTAACCTTTTTCACTCTTCCTAGCAAAACGTTGTTTGGCCATGTTGCCACTTTGCTTAGCCCCTCTTATAGCGTTGTTAGTTGCAGGTTGTTCCATGTTGGGACATGGATGTTGGGATATCACAATATCTCTTATTTAATTAATGCATCTGTATACTTGGTAAAAGGTGCAAGGCTCGGCCTTTTGCGTGGTGTTTTGTTCCACTCTTGCCGCCCTAGCTTCTGTCATACCGGTGTTATGTTCCTCGATTTCACGTCCCTAACACGGTGAGGGTTTATGGGCCCCTCTTGACAGCTCGCTTTGAATAAAATTCTTCCAGCAAGGCCCAACATTGGTTTTACCATTTGCCTAATAACAACTAAAAACTTGCATAGGGACCTGCCGGCCCCCGAGGTCTCTTGATCAACCCCCCCCCCCCCCAGGCCAGTGCTCCGCATGAGTGTTGGTCCAACCTGTCAACCGTTGGTGGCCGCCAGGGGAAACTCTGTGATTGGCCTACCGGAAGTTTGGACAATCCGGTGGTGGCCTGAGACGAGATACGCGCAGCTACTATCAGGGTGTCGGCACGCCGTGAGGTCTTGCTGGAATTGTTTTACCATTGTCGAAAGTCTTGTGCACCGGGATCCCAAGTCTGATCGGGTGTCTCGCGATGGAGGATTGTCTCCGCGGATCATGAGCTTGTCATGGGCTAAGTTGGGACTAGTACGACACCAAAGTATCTATTATTTTTGATTGTTCCATGCTATTATATTATCCATCTAGGATGTTTTATATGCATTTATATGCTATTTTATATGATTTTTGGGACTAACCTATTAACCTAGAGCCTAGTGCCAGTTTCTGTTTTTCCTTGTTTTTGAGTATTGCAGAACAGAAAAACCAAACTGAGTCCAATTGACCTGAAAATTCGTGGAGATTATTTTTGGACCAGAAGAATCCCACGGACAACCGGAGATGGGCCAAAAGAGTCCTAAGGCACCCACGAGGGTGGGGGCGCGCCCTACCCCCCTAGGCGTGCCCCTACCTCGTGGCTGCCTCGAGGACCCCCCTGACTTGTTCCCGACTCCAACACCTCTTATATATAGCCAAACTTCCAGAACATAACCTAGATCGGGAGTTCCGCCGCCGCATGCCTCTGTAGCCACCGAAAACCAATCTAGACACGTTTCGGCACCCTGCCGGAGGGGGAAATCCATCACCGGTGGCCATCTTCATCATCCCGGCACTCTCCATGACGAGGAGGGAGTAGTTCACCCTCGGGGCTGAGGGTATGTACCAGTAGCTATGTGTTTGATCTCTCTCTTGTGTTCTTGATTTGGCACGATCTTTATGTATCGCGAGCTTTGATATCATAGTTGGATCTTATGATGTTTCTCCCCCTCTACTCTCTTGTGATGAATTGAGTTTTCCCTTTGAAGTTATCTTATCGGATTGAGTCTTTAAGGATTTGAGAACACTTGATGTATGTCTTGCATGTGCTTATCTATGGTGACAATGGGATATTCACGTGATCTACTCGATGTATGTTTTGGTGATCAACTTGCGGGTTCCGTGACCTCGTGAACTTATGCATAGGGGTTGGCACACGTTTTCGTCTTGACTCTCTGGTAGAAACTTTGGGGCACTCTTTGAAGTTCTTTGTGTTGGTTGAATAGATGAATCTGAGATTGTGTGATGCATACTATATAATCATACCCACGGATACTTGAGGTGACATTGGAGTATCTAGGTGACATTAGGGTTTTGGTTGATTTGTGTCTTAAAGTGTTATTCTAGTATGAACTCAAGGATAGATTGAACGGAAAGAATAGCTTTGTGTTATTTTACTACGGACTCTTGAATAGTTTGATCAGAAAGGATAACTTTGAAGTGGTATCGTACCCTACAATAATCTCTTCATTTGTTCTCTGATATTAGTGACTTTGGAGTGACTCTTTTTGCATGTTGAGGTATTGTTATATGATCCAATTATGTTATTATTGTTGAGAGAACTTGCGCTAGTGAAAGTATGAACCCTAGGCCTTGTTTCAACGCATTGCAATACCATTTTCGCTCACTTTTACAACTTGCTACCTTGCTGTTTTTATATTTTCAGATTAAAAAACCTTTATCTACCATACATATTGCACTTGTATCACCATCTCTTCGCCGAACTAGTGCACCTATACAATTTACCATTGTATTGGGTGTGTTGGGGACACAAGAGACTATTTGTTATTTGGTTGCAGGGTTGCTTGAGAGAGACCATCTTCATCCTACGCCTCCCACAGATTGATAAACCTTAGGTCATCCACTTGAGGGAAATTTGATGTTGTCCAACAAACCTCTGCACTTGGAGGCCCAACAACTTCTACAAGAAGAAGGTTGTGTAGTAGACATCAAGCTCTTTTCTGGCGCCGTTGCTGGGAGGTTAGCGCTTGAAGGTATATCTTTAGATCTTGCAATCAAATCTTTTACTTTCTTGTTTTATCACTAGTTTAGTCTATAAAAGAAAACAAAAAATGGAATTGAAGGTACCTCATATGCTTCATATTTTTAATATCTTTCGAGAAAATAACGATTCTGATAATTGTGCCAAAATGCTAGAAGAAGAATGCATTAAAATGTTTGGCACCAAATATTTGAATGATGAGCATGATTGCAATGTTGTTAGTACAAACTCTTTGAATATCCATAGTACTAATGATGATTGCACTAGTCATGATGAAAATGTCTCTTATAAGCATGTCAATTTTTGTGGAGTGCATAGAGTTTGCAAGTACACACCAAATAGGGAAGATAGATTTTGCAAGAGGCTTAAGTATTTAGAAACTAAATGGTTGCAAGAAAGGCTAGATGTTTGTGCTGAAAATTTAAATTTTCTTAGCCACCCTTGTGAACTTTGCAATGAACGTGGTCATTTAAATATCCAATGCAAATTGTTTCAGGATCAAATCGTGTCCAAAAATTGTGATGACTTGATTTCCCTCGCACATCATAATGAACTTAGTTTGCTTCTGGGTTATGAAGAAATGAAACATATAACTAAGGATCTTTCAGAATTTATCCTTGATAAAGTTCTTGATTTTGATTTAGAGGAAATTTATATGTATTGTGCCGTGAATTGCATTGAAAATCCTTATATTGCCAATTACATAAAGACAAGAAAACAAATAGAAGATGAAGAGAATACTAATGAAAGGGAAGAGACTTCCCAATATCCTCCTATTATTTCTTATGATGAATCAGGTAACGAGGAGGAGCCTTCTATTAAACCAATCTCATTAATAAGGAGCTCCAAATAGAGGATTAAACCCACACATGATGTGAAGAAAAAATGAAAAGATGGAGAAGTAAAGGTAAAAAGGTATCCCTCCCAAATGATGTTGCTCCTATTACTCATTGTGGTGATGATAATTGTTATACTATTGGTGCTATCCATACTATTAATGATGAGTGTGATTATGCTTATGATATGAAAAGGCCCAAGCTTGGGATGCTATGTTGGATGAGAATGACATGTTTGAGAATTTATTTATTGCAATTAATGTTTGTCCCAAGCTTGGGGATGCTATGTTTAATGAAGATGATATTTTTAGTCTCCCAAGTTTTGATGAGCAAATTTATTATGATGATAGCATGCCCCCTATTTATGATGACTATTGTGATGACACTTATGCTATAAAAATAGTGATGATTATATTTATAAAACTTGTCATGATTATGATTACCCTTTTTCTGAACATTACTCTTTTAATGTGGAAACAATTTATAGTATTCGAGTTTCTTATGATACTCCCACTATTCCGAATGAGAAGAATTTTTCTTATGTGGAGAATACTAAATTTCTATGTTTGTAGATCATGAAAAGAATGCTTTATGTGATAGTTATATTGTTGAATTCATTCATGATGCTACTAAAAATTATTATGAGGGAGGAATATATGCTTGTAGGAATTGCAATAATATCTGTCGGATTTCGGGTTCCGGCAGACCCTTGAGGTTCGAACACTGGGGTGTGCGCAGAGATTTCGCTTCCTACCTACCTGCACCCCTCCGCCTCGCTAAGATCTAAGCTATGGAAAAAACAACACAAGAGACACAGGGTTTATACTGGTTCGGGCCACCGTTGTGGTGTAATACCCTACTCCAGTGTGTGGCGTGGTGGATTGCCTCTTGGGCTGATGATAACGAATGATACAAGGAAGAACAGCCTCGCGAGGGTCTGTTCTTGGCTGGGGCGATGAACTGCTGGGAGGAGTTCAGCCACCCTTCTCTCTCTCTCTCTCTGATCGAACCCCTTCTCCTTTGTGGGTGGCTGGTCCTATTTATAGAGGCCCTGGTCCTCTTCCCAAATATCGAGCGGGAAGGGAGCCAACAATGGTGGGCTAATTTGAAGGGGGACAGCTAGTACCAGCTATCCTGACAAAAGTAGTCTTCGCCTGCACCAAGCTCTGGTGGTGACGCCGTCTTGGGCTCCACAGTGACCTCCGTCTTGCAGTCCTCCTGGTCCTGGTCTTGTTACACCGAAATGGCAACCTTTGCCTGATGCCTCGGTACTCCGCGGCTGCGCTTGCCCCCTTTGCACCAAAGAGGAAAGGAGGACACTGCGCAGGCTGACACCCGCCTGGCGCCCTTGGTCGTCATGGCTTGCGTCACGGACACCTCGTGATGTACCCCGCCTTGATCTCTCCGCCTCCTCACGAGCCAGCCTGATGAGGCCGTGCCTGAGGAAGCTCCGTGTCGTCCACCCCGTGAAGCTTGGCCCCTCGCGAGGGTCTTGGGTCTGTGTTGATGAAGATGGGCCGTGCTGGGCTCCCTTTTAAGCCACGCCGCAAGCCGCAGGCAGGCAAGTCTGGGGACCCCCGTTCCCAGAACACCGACAGTAGCCCCCGGGCCCAAGGCGCGCCTGGACTTGGCCGTGCAGGGAGGCGGAAGGGCAAGAGCGAAGCGCCGCGGGCCCTAACAGCCTGCGGCCTTGGGCGCCGCGTGGCGGTTGACTGGACGTGGGCGTCTCCACTTCCCCATGGCGCCTCGGCAACTGCACGGATTGGAAAAGTCCCTGCATGCAAAGCGGGTCATGATTACCTGCGATCGTGGAGGTCGGCGGTTGGCCTTCACCGGCTATAAGTACGGAACGGCGCGCGCCCTTCCAGTCCATCCCTTCTTGCTTCTCCTTCTTCTTCATGGCCCCGGCGAGGAGGTTCTCGGCCGCAGAGAAGGGGAAGGCTCACCGGGTAGAGCCTGCCTCTTCCCCGCCCAAGCGCGGCCGAGGGTGCCCTTGCAAGCATCATGTGGCCTCCACGGCAGCTCCCCGTGGCCGCGGAGATGATTCCCAGCATGGTGACGGTCGGGCTGCTGCGGCCGGGGGGCGCGCTTCGGTCGCGCGTCCCCCTAGGCCGTGCTTCGGTCGCACGTCCCCCTAGGCCGCGCTTTCGCGCTGCGAAGGTGCTGCCGGAGTTCGTCGTGTGGTCGGCGGAGCCGACTAGCACCCGGCTTCCACTTCCTCGCTTCCTCCTCGGCGAGCTTGCGTTCGGCGCCCCGGGCGGCCTCTGGCTCCAGGCTGACGGCTGCTGCAGCCGGGCCTCATGGGCTTCACTGGAGGTCTCCGCAGCTGGGAGCCTGGCCTTGGCCCGCGGTTGGCAGACGTTTACACGCGTGCTCGGCCTGAGGCGTCGGTGCACCCTGCACTTCAAGTTTGACGGCGATGCCACCCTCTATGTGAGGGTGTTTGGGGAAGATGGTCGCCGCGCGGGGTGCTGCCCTGAGGAAGACGACCGCGGCCGGGAACCCAGCTCCAACGACGATGGAGAGGACAACGCTCGCGTGTCTGGCGGCGCTCAGAGTTCCTCAAGCTTCTCCGGTTCTTCTTCAAGCGGTGACTCTTCTAGCGGTGGCCGTGGTCAGCCTCCACGCCGTCGTATCTGCTTGGGGGTGGTGGCGTGTCTGCCCGTCGTTGCACCTCGGTGAAGCGCGAGAGGGAGTCTGCCTGAGCCCCTGGGGCGACTCGAGTCCTCCCTACAGGCCGGTGTGAGGCGGGCTGCGCCTGAATTGTTCTTTCTTTTCCTTTTTCCTGCGCAAAAAGATAGTAGTGTGGAGCCCCGCGGGGGCATGTTTGGGTTATTGCTGTTAATCATCATTTGCTTCCGTTACCGTGCCTTCCGGCTACGTGCCCGCGCGTGGGTAGTTCCCAAACCCAACCGTGGGGGGCGACCGACCCAGGCCCTGTGTTCGTGTCGCGGTGCCCGTGGGGCACGGACTGGAGGGGTGCTCCTGTAATGGACCCAGGTCGCGAAACCCTTGAATGACTAGGAGAAGAACACTCGCGAGGGCGCTCGGCTGTCCCCCTCCCTCGCGAGGCCTTGCAAAAGAGAAATCGAGGCAGGAGAGCGAAAAGTCGAAGAACCACAAGCCAAAGACGGCAACAACTTCAATAAAACTTCGAATGAGAAGGAGCAAGCCAACTGCGGAAAGCAAATGAAAAGCCGCGTCAGGCACCTAATCTAGTCTTCGACGTCTTCTCACCAGCGCGGAGCTAAGTGCTGCCACTGGGTGTGGGAGGGAGCCCCAGGGCCTGAAGCCGGCGCTCCTGAGACTCCGGGGCGTGTACAGCCCCAACTCATTATTACGTGAGAGTGTCACGGGCGGCGAGCTTCACAGGCATTGGCCTTCTTCACAGGCTCCGGGCCTTTTCCAAAACGCGACAGCTTCACAGGCATTCGCCTTCTTCACAGGCTATGGGCCTTTTCCAAAATGCGACAGCTTCACAGGCATTCGCCTTCTTCACAGGTTCTGGGCCTTTTCCAAAACGCGACAGCTTCACAGGCATTCGCCTTGTTCACAGGCTCCGGGCCTTTTCCAAAATGCGATGGCTTCACAGGCATTCGCCTTCTTCACAGGCTCCGGGCCTTTTTAGGGGTAGAACCTCCGGAGGTGCTGGATGTTCCATGCGTTCTGGACTGGCACCCCCTCCTGAGTCTCCAAGCGCGCGGAGCCGGGCCTGGAAACATGAACAACTTTGAACGGGCCCTCCCACATGGGAGAGAGCTTGTGCAGCCCCTCCCTAGAGAGAACCCGCCTGAGCACCAGGTCTCCTACCTCGAGAGTTCTGGGGCGGATGTTGCGGCAGTGATATCGCCGCAGTGCTTGTTGGTACCTCGCTGCTCGTAGCGCGGCTTCTCGGCGACGTTCCTCCCCCAGCACGAGGTCCATCCCCTGCATGGCGTCCTGCTGCGCCTCGTCGAACGCCAGGACCCGCGCGGAGCGACGTCTGACCTCGTGAAGGAGGACCGCTTCGGCTCCGTAGACCAGGAAGAACGGGGTCTCTCCAGTCGGCTTGGTCGCAGTTGTGCGGATGGACCACAACACGGACTGAAGCTCATCGTACCAACCTCTGCCGCAGGCCTCCAGCTTCTTCTTGAACGTCCTGGCCATGAGGCCCCTCAGGACCTCCGCGTTGGCTTGCTCGGCCTGGCCATTGCTTCGGGGGTGCGCCACGGAAGCGTAGCATATCTGCGTTCCAAGGTTAGCACAGTATGTTTTGAAGAGGTTACTGGTGAACTATGAACCATTGTCCATGATGATGCGGTTCGGCACCCCGAACCGGCTCACGATGCCCTTGATGAACTTGACCGCGGAACCCACGGGAATGGTGCGGACAGCCTCTACTTCAGCCCACTTGGTGAACTTGTCCACGGCGACGTAGAGGTAGCGGTAGCCCCCTGGCGCCCGAGGAAACGGGCCCAAGATGTCCAACCCCTAGGCTGCAAATGGCCACGAAAGGGGTATAGTCTGCAAGCCTCCTGCTGGCTAATGGATCTGCTTGGCGTGGAACTGGTAGGCCTCACAAGCTTTCACTAGTTCGACGGCGTCATTGAGCGTGGTGGGCCAATAAAACCCACTGCAGAACGCCTTGCCGACGAGGGTCCGTGATGATGAATGATGTCCACAGTCTCCGCCGTGTATATCTTCCAGCAGTTCCTTCCCTTGCTCCATGGAGATGCAGCGCAGGGATACATCGTTTGGTCGCTTCCGATAGAGCTCTCCATCCTTGATGCAGTATGCCATGGCCTGGCGTGCCACTCGCTCCGCTTCCTCCTCCTTCTCCGGCAGGGTCCCTTGCGTTAAGTAACTCCGGAGCTCCGTGATCCAACATCCCTCCTAAGGTTCCATCGTCAGGAGCAGGCATGCTCCTAAGGCCGGGCCACAGGCCGGAGCTCCTGAGGCAGGTGGCTGGGGGAGTTCCTCCCGGGGCTGAGCCGTGTTTGATAATGATGGCAGGGCTGAGGGCTTGAAGAGCCGCTCCTCGAAAACGCCAGGCTCCTGAGGTAACCGTCTGGACGCCCGTTTGGCGATGTCGTCGGCCTCCTGATTGTTGCCACGGGGCACATGCTACAACTCCAACCCCCAGAACTGCTTCTCCATCCCGCGAACCTCCGCAAGGTAGGCTTCCATGTGCTCATCCTTCGGCTCGTACACCTTGTTGGAGAAATTAACAAGGAGCTGCGAATCGCCCTTGATGATGAGGCGTTTCACCCCCAGGGCAGCTGCGGCCTTCAAGCCCGCTATTAATCCTTCATACTCCGCTATGTTGTAGGAGACATTTTCACCTTGCTGGAAATAGAGCTGCACAGCGTAATAGAGCTTGTCCTGAGTGGGCGATATAAGCACCACCCCAGCCCCAGTGCCATGCCTGGGGAACGCCCCATCGAAGTACATGACCCAGCCTTCTAGAGCCTCGCTTCCCGGGGATAGGGACCGATCCTCGTCGGCCTTGAGGCCTGGCGCCTCCATCCATTCTGCCACAAAATCCGAAAATGCTGCTCCCTTGATGACTCTGGTCGTGCTGAATTCGAGCTGAAACGCTTGCAGTTCTATGTTCCACTCAGCGACCCTTCCAGCTGAGTTAGGGCTCCTGAGCACTCTCTCCAGGGGGTATGCCGA
The DNA here is from genome assembly GCF_056163025.1 of Triticum urartu. NCBI lineage: Eukaryota > Viridiplantae > Streptophyta > Magnoliopsida > Poales > Poaceae > Triticum > Triticum urartu. The sequence continues at coordinate 454,654,776 of NC_141875.1, forward strand.
GACGACCTTGATGGGGTGACCCTGAAAATAGTGCCGCAGCTTGCGCGAGGCCACCAGTAGCACGAGAGGAGTTTCTGAGGCATGGGGTACCGTGCCCTCACATCCCGCAACACCGTGCTGACGAAGTACACCAGGTGCTCTACGAGGTTGGGCGCATCAGTGCTGGCGGCTCCCTTCGGAGACCATGGCACCTCTTGAGGCGACGAGGCTTCCTGAGGCTGGCCATCTGGGGGAGGAGCCTCTTCCACCTCCGGTGCACTCCTCTGCGGCGGCTGATCCTCCTCAGCCGCGGTGGCGGTTTCTGTGGGTCTTCCTTGTTCATGCTTTGCCTTGTCCCGGGCTGCTGCTGCGGTTTTGATTCGACGCTCCTCTCTAACCGCCACCAGGGCTGCGCTGGCGAAGTACGGAGTGGCGGTGAGGTAAAGCACCAGGGGCTCTTGAGGGCGCGGAGCCACCATGACCGGTGGGCTGGTCAGGTATCTCCTGAGATCCTGGACCGCCTTGTCGGCCTCTTCAGTCCACTCAAAGGGCCCCTTTTTCTTCATTAGCTGGAAGAAGGGCAGCGCTCGTTCCCCCAACTTGGAGATGAAGCGCCCTAGCGCGGTCACGCGCCCGGTGAGCTTCTGCATTTCTCTGAGGGTCTTTGGCGGGCTCATGTCTTCCACCGCCTTGACCTTTTCCGGTTTAGCCTCGATGCCTCGATGGGACACGAGGAAACCCAAGAGCTTGCCCGAGGGGACTCCGAACACACACTTCTCTGGGTTGAGCCGTAGGTTCACTGCGTTGAGGCTCGCGAAGGTTTCCTCCAGGTCTTGTATCAGGGTCCTGGCCTCCCGAGACTTTACCACGATGTCATCGACGTAAGCTTCAACATTCTTCCCGAGCTGCGGGCCCAAGGTGATGTGCATCAGCCGCTGAAAGGTAGCCCCTGCGTTACGCAGCCCGAATGGCATGCACGTGTAGCAGTACACCCCACACGGGGTTAGGAAGGCTGTCTTTTCGACGTCTTCCACCGCCATCTTGATCTGGTGATACCCAGAAAAGGCATCCAAGAAGCATAGCAGGTCGCATTCCGCGGTGGAATCGACGATCTGGTCGATGCGGGGAAGCAGGAACGGATCTTGCGGGCATGCTCCTTCCCTTCCTTCTTTGGCACAACGACAGGGTTGGACAACCAATCCGGGTATCAGACCTCGCGAATGACCCCAGCGGCTTCTAATTTGCGGGTCTCTTGGACGATGAAGGCCTGCTTTTCTGTGGACTGCCGCCTGGCCTTCTGCTTCACAGGGCGCACGTTGGGGCACACATTGAGGTGATGCTCGATTACTCTCCTAGGGATCCCTGCCAACTGGTCAGGCTCCCAAGAAAATACCTTCTTGTTTGCGCGCAGGAACCCGACCAGGGCCTCCTCCTGCTCGGGTTCGAGGTTGGCGCCTATGGTGAAAGTGGCGTTGGTGGACCCGTCCTCATCGACGGGTATCTGCTTGGTTTCTGCCTTGTCCTAGGTGAACAACTGTTTATTCTTGGCGGGTGCAGCCCCCTTGAGCTTGGGGGTCTCCAAGTCGGCGGGCCACGCCGACGCCGCCGTCTTGAAGGCGAGCTTGAGCACCCGCAGCGCGTCTCCGGTGTCCCCATGCACGGTGAGGGCACCGCTGCTCCCGGGCATCTTCATGAGGTTGTACGCCGGGTGCATCGCGGCCATGAATTGGGCCAGCGCTGGGTAGCCGAGGATGGCGTTGTAGGGGAGGCCGATGGGGGCGATGTCGAAGTCGACCAGCTCCGTACGGAAGTTGTTGTAGGTGCCGAAGGTTACTGGGAGCCGGATCTGTCCCAAGGAGCTGGATGATCCGCCCCCAACGCCTGAGAAGGGCTAGCTGGGTTGCAGCCGTTCCCGGGGTATGCGGAGGAGGTCGAAGGCCTTGACTGAGAGCACGCTGAGGCCCGCACCGCCATCGATGAGAGTTCTAGTGACGGCCACCTGGCAGATGGTGGGGTGCACAGCATGGGGAGCGCACCCGAGCAGGCCGAGTTGGGAGGGTGGTCCTCCGAGCTGAAGGTCAGGCCGGCCTTGGGCGCCGCCCGGTCCGGGAGAGCCCCCTGCCGCGTGGAAGCGGCACTGACCCGGCGGATGAATGGCTTGACGTGGTGACTTGTAGGCGGCGCCTGCGAGCCGGCCAGGAGGGCCGCGACGACCGGGGGTGTTGGTGTAGCGCGATGGGCGGGGAAGAGGCCGCGGGGCTCTTCCCAAGAGGCCACGAAGGCTGCCGGCGGGTGGAGCATCCATGTGCGCAGAGCGCCGGTGGGGGCCTTGGGGAGCCAGTTGGCCATGACCCTATCGTCACCTCCAGCTTCGAGGAGGGCCTCCTCGCTCGCCAGCAAGAAGGCCAGCGGATCTGTCGCGCCGCCGTAGCGCGGCGGCGTCGTTGGCTTGAACTTGTCCGTTCACCGTACCCGTTGCAGGGCTGGGGCCAGGGCTCGGAGCCCCCTGGCCCCCACGCTGATGCCAGCGGCCGGAGCGGGCGACGCGCTACTCATCGCGAGGCAGGGCGTGGCGGTGGCAGAAGAGAAAACTCCGGTGCACCCCTACCTGGCGCGCCAAATGTCGGATTTCGGGTTCCGGCAGACCCTTGAGGTTCGAACACTGGGGTGCACGCGGAGATTTCGCTTCCTACCTACCTGCACCCCTCCGCCTCGCTAAGATCTAAGCTATGGAAAGAACAACACAAGAGACACAGGGTTTATACTGGTTCGGGCCACCGTTGTGGTGTAATACCCTACTCTAGTGTGTGGCGTGGTGGATTGCCTCTTGGGCTGATGATAATGAATGATACAAGGAAGAACAGCCTCGCGAGGGTCTGTTCTTGGCTGGGGCGATGAACTGCTGGGAGGAGTTCAGCCACCCTTCCCTCTCTCTCTCTCTCTCTGATCGAACCCCTTCTCCTCTGTGGGTGGCTGGTCCTATTTATGGAGGCCCTGGTCCTCTTCCCAAATATCGAGCGGGAAGGGAGCCAACAATGGCGGGCTAATTTGAAGGGGGACTGCTAGTACTAGCTATCCTGACAAAAGTAGTCTTCGCCTGCACCAAGCTCTGGTGGTGACCCCGTCTTGGGCTCCACAGCGACCTCCGTCTTGCAGTCCTCCTGGTCCTGGTCTTGTTACACCGAAATGGCAACCTTTGCCTGATGCCTCGGTACTCCGCGGCTGCGCTTGCCCCCTTTGCACCAAAGAGGAAAGGAGGACACTGCGCGGGCTGGCACCCGCCTGGCGCCCTTGGTCGTCATGGCTTGTGTCACGGACACCTCGTGAGGTACCCCGCCTTGATCTCTCTGCCTCCTCGCGAGCCAGCCTGATGAGGCCGTGCCTGAGGAAGCTCCGTGTCGTCCGCCCCGCGAGGCTTGGCCCCTTGCGAGGGTCTTGGGTCTGTGTTGATGAAGATGGGATGTGTTGGGCTCCCTTTTAAGCCATGCCGCAGGCCGCAGACAGGCAAGTCTGGGGACCCCCGTTCCCAGAACGCCGACAATATCCAGTTTCCTCTCTATGTGCTTAAAGTTTTAAAGTTATGCTTGTTTTGCCTTCCTATGCTAGTTGATTATTGTTCCCATAAGTTGTTTGCTCACAAAATCCCTATGCATAGGAAGTGGGTTAGAATTAAATGTGCTATTCATATTCTTCATGATGCTCTATTTATGTTTCAATTCTTATCTTTTATGTCAGCATCATTGATATCATCATGCCTAGCTAGGTGCGTTAAACGATAACGCTTGTTGGGAGGCAACCCAATTTTATTTTTTGTTCCTTGATTTTTTTTTGTTCCTGTTTAGTAATAATTAAATCATCTGTCCTCTGTTATGATTGTGTTTTTTATGTTTTAATTAGTGTTTGTGCCAAGTAAAGCATTTAGGATCTTCTTGGGTGACTATTGTTTGATCTTGCTGATAAAAACAGAATGTATGCGCTCACGAAAATAATTTTCATTTTTACCAGAGAGAGATTAAATACCGATTCCAACTGCAGTAGATCAGTATACAAATTGTCTCGGACTTCCTAATTTCTCAGGATTTGTGGAGTTACAGAAGTATTCGAGAGTTACAGATTACTACAGACTGTTCTGTTTTTGGCAGATTCTGTTTTCGATGCGTAGTTTGCTTGTCTTTTAGTTTCTATGGCTTATATTGCTTAATATGAATTGTAGAAATGATATGGTACAGTAGGAATCATGTGAGAAAAATTATGAATCTTGTCTTGACAGTACCTAAGTGGTGATTTGCTTTCTTATACTAACAGAGCTTACGAGTTTACTGTTGAGTTTTGTGTTGTGAAGTTTTCAAGTTTTGGGTAAAGATTCGATGGACTATGGAATAAGGAGTGGCAAGAGCCTAAGATTGGGGATGACCAAGGCAACCCAAGTTATTATTCAAGTACAACCAAGAGCCTAAGCTTGGGGATGCCCTGGATGGCATCCCCTCTTTCATCTTCGTTCATCGGTAACTTTACTTGAGGCTATATTTTTATTCACCACATGATATGTGTTTTGCTTGGAGTGTCAATTTATTTTATTTCGTTTTGCTTGCTGTTTGAATAATATACCAAGATCTGAAATTCTTAAATGTTAGAGAGTCTTCACATAGTTGTATAATTATTCAATTACTCATTGATCTTCACTTATATCTTTCGGAGTAGTTTGTCGTTTGCTCTAGTGCTTCACTTATATCTTTTTAGAGCAGGTGGTGGTTTTATTTTATAGAAATTATTGATCTCTCATGCTTCACTTATATTATTTTGAGAGTCTTTTAGGACAGCATGGTAATTTGCTTTGGTTATGAAATTAGTCCTGATATGATAGGCAGGTATAATAAAAACTTTCATATAGAGTGCATTGTATACTATGAGAAGTTTGATCTTTGATGATTGTTTTGAGATATGAAGATGGTGGTATTAGAGTCATACTAGTTGAGTAGTTGTGAATTTGAGAGATACTTGTGTTAAAGTTTGTGATTCCCGTAGCATGCAGGTATGGTGAACCGTTATGTGATGAAGTCGGAGCATGATTTATTTTTTGATTGTCTTCCTTATGAGTGGCGGTCGGGGACGAGCGATGGTATTTTCCTACCAACCTATCCCCCTAGGAGCATGCGCTTAGTACTTTGTTTTGATAACTAATAGATTTTTTCAATAAGTATGTGAGTTCTTTATGACTAATGTTGAGTCCATGGATTATACGCACTCTCACCCTTCCACCATTGCTAGCCTCTCTAGTACCGCGCAACTTTTGTCGCTACCATAAACCCACCATTTACCTTCCTCAAAATAGCCACCATACCTACCTATTATGGCATTTCCATAGCCATTCCGAGAAATATTGCCACGCAACATTCCACCATTCTATTTATTATGACACACTACATCATCGTCATATTGCTTTGCATGATCATGTAGTTGGCATCGTATTTGTGGCAAAGCCACCATTCATAATTCTTTCATACATGTCACTCTTGATTCATTGCACATCCCGGTACACCGCTGGAGGCATTCACATAGAGTCATATTTTGTTCTAAGTATCGAGTTGTAATTCTTGAGTTGTAAGTGGATAAAGTGTGATGGTCATCATTATTAGAGCATTGTCCCATGTGAGGAACGGATGATGGAGACTATGATTCCTCCACAAGTCAGGATGAGACTCCAGACGAAAAAGAAAAAAAAGAAAAAAAGAGGCCATAAAAAAGAGAAGGCCCAAAAAACAAAAAAAAGTGAGAAAAAGAGAGAAGGGGCAATGCTACTATCCTTTTACCACACTTGTGCTTCAAAGTAGCACCATGATCTTCATGATAGAGAGTCTCCTATGTTGTCACTTTCATATACTAGTGGTAATCTTTCATTATAGAACTTGGCTTGTATATTCCAATGATGGGCTTCCTCAAAATGCCCTAGGTCTTCGTGAGCAAGCGAGTTGGATGCACGCCCACTTAGTTTCTTTTTGAGCTTTCATACACTTATAGCTCTAGTGCATCCGTTGCATGGCAATCCCTACTCACTCACATTGATATCTATTGATGGGCATCTCCATAGCCCGTTGATACGCCTAGTTGATGTGAGACTGTCTTCTCCTTTTTGTCTTCTCCACAACCACCACTCTATTCCACCTATAGTGCTATGTCCATGGCTCACGCTCATGTATTACATGAAGATTGAAAAAGTTTGAGAAAATCAAAAGTATGAAACAATTGCTTGGCTTGTCATCGGGGTTGTGCATGATTTAAATATTTTGTGTGATGAAGATAGAGCATAGCTAGACTATATGATTTTGTAGGGATAGCTTTCTATGGCCATGTTATTTTGAGAAGACATAATTGCTTGGTTAGTATGCTTGAAGTATTATTATTTTTATGTCAATATTAAAATTTTGTCTTGAATCTTTCGGATCGGAATATTCATGCCACAATAAAGAAATTTAAATTGACAATTATGTTAGGAAGCATTCCACATCAAAAATTCTGCTTTTATTATTTACCTACTCGAGGACGAGCAGGAATTAAGCTTGGGGATGCTTGAGACATCTCCAACGTATCTATAATTTTTGATTGTTCCATGCTATTAGATTATCCATCTAGGATGTTTTATATGCTATTTTATATGATTTTTGGGACTAACCTATTAACCTAGAGCCCAGTGCTAGTTTCTATTTTTTCCTTGTTTTTGAGTATTGTAGAAAAGGAAAACCGAACGGAGTTCAATTGACCTGAAAATTCACGGAGATAATTTTTGGACAGAAGAAGCCCACGGAGTACTGGAGATGGGCCAGAAGAGTCCCGAGGCACCCACGAGGGTGGGGGGCGCACCCCCTACCTCGTGGCCGCCTCGGGGACCCCCTGACTTGTTCCCGACTCCAACACCTCTTATATATACCCAAACTTCCAGAACATAACCTAGATCGGGAGTTCCGCCGCCGCAAGCCTCTATAGACACCGAAAACCAATCTAGACCCTTTCCGGCACCTTCCGAAGGAGGGAATCCATCACCGGTGGCCATCTTCATCATCCCGGCGCTCTCCATGACGAGGAGGGAGTAGTTCACCCTCAGGGCTGAGGGTATGTACCAATAGCTATGTGTTTGATCTCTCTCTCTCTCTCTCGTGTTCTTGATTCAGCACGATCTTGATGTATCGCGAGCTTTGCTATTATAGTTGGATCTTATTATGTTTCTCCCCCTCTACTCTCTTGTGATGAATTGAGTTTTCCCTTTGAAGTTATCTTAACGGATTGAGTCTTTAAGGATTTGAGAACACTTGATGTATGTCTTGCATGTGCTTATCTGTGGTGACAATGGGATATTCACGTGATCTACTAGATGTATGTTTTGGTGATCGACTTGCGGGTTCCGTGACCTCGTGAACTTATGCATAGATGTATGTTTTGGTGATCTTCTTGGATCGGAGCCAATCCATCCGGACCACCACAAGTTCTCCAAGCACAAGAACACCTCTCCTCAGGAGGCTGTTCTTCCCCTTGTAATGTTCATCCTCAGCCCAAGAGGCAATCCACCATCACCACACTGGAGTAGGGTATTACACCACAACGGTGGCCCGAACCAGTATAAATCTTGTGTCCCTTGTGTTGCGAGTTCGTCTAGCTTGCCTTTTTGATCATGGCGAGGTTGAGGGCGTGAGTTGGTAGGGGGGATCTTTGTGCGCACCCCAGTGTTCGAACCTTAAGGGTTTTGCCGGAACCCGAAATCTGACATTTGGCGCACCAGGTAGGGATGCACCGAAGCTTTCCTTCCGTCGCTCCGTGTTCCATCGCTTCGCCGCAACCATGTCGGATGCTCGTCGAGCCCGAGCTGAGCGCCGGGCCGCCCTTGCCGCCCGCGTCGCCCAGACGGCTCCTGTCGACGGGTGTCGGTGTACTAAAGTAGGGGTACCCTTAGTACCCCGAACTTGTGCACGGGCAGTCGCAGCATCCCGCGGCAAGGCTTGCCGGGCGACCGCCAAGATCCTCCGTGGTCCCCTTGAAGGCCATTCAAGAACAAAGTACTCAAGACAAGACCCCGGCAAGAGGAGCTTGCCGGGAAGGCTATCAGAAGCGTCCCAAGGCCCCGGCAAGAGGCGCTTGCCGGGAAGGCCAACCGAGGCGTACCAAGGGAACTTGCCGCGGCACCCCACGCGCCCCGGCAAGGCCCGGTGAGTGACAAGTTCCCGGACCTACACGACAAGACGACGACCGCAGCAAAGAGCTTGCCGCGGGAAGCCCCCACTTCGTGCCCGCGCTCCAGCACATCCACCCACGCGTCGCTCTGGGGCCCTCCCAAGCACACGTGGCGGAAGGCTGCGCAGCTGAGGTGCGAGGTGGCAAGCAGGCGCTGGCAAGACAACCACCGTGGCTAACGGTGGCTTCTCTAGCAAGCCCCTTTCGGCACTGTTTAGGCGACACAGACGGGCATTTAATGCTCTTGTCCCCTGCCGTCAGGGTTAGGTATGATAATGCTGTAGCAGCTAGCTGTGCCTACTACAACACCTAGCCGTGCCTACCCACGGCACCCTTTCCACTTTTGCCCTCCGTTGCCCTATGTGGGTAACCCCTTGAGCATATAAAAGGAGGCCCGGGGCAACGTAGAGGGGGGTCGGCCATTTTGAGAGCCTTCGAGAGGTTCAGCCATTCCACACACTCACGCTCGATCTCGCTCCCGAGCTAGAAATCAATACCAATCCACAAAGCAGGAGTAGGGTTTTACGCATCCTTGCGGCCCGAACCTGGGTAAATCGCTCGCGTGCTTCGCCTCGATTTACTCTTCGCACGACCAACCGCCTGCGTGCTTCGCCTCGATCTGCTCTTTGCGCAGCCTCCGCCCCCCGCCGAACCAAAAGGGACCCGGTCCGCCGGTCCCATAGGTGCCCGTGGATCAGAAACCCCGGCATCTCTGGCGCGCCAGGTAGGGGGCGTCAAAGTTGTGTGAATCAGATCCGGCATTCTTGCGAGCTAGATCTTCATCTTCTTCATCAACATGCCACCGAAGAAGAAAGTTTCGGAGGCAGCTGCTCCGTCCGCGCCGAGCCACCCACCGCCGGAGCAAACGGATGGTGGGGCAGGCGCCGGCGGAGGAACACGCGTCGACGAGGGAACTCGCGTAGCTGCCAGGTCCCAGGGCAAGGCTGCGCTGCCCGTCGGCGACGTAGCCGGCTCCCACAACGACCGGGCGCACTCCAAGACCTCGGCGTCCGTGCATGCACCGCGCCCATCTCAGGAGGCGCGGGACCGGCAGCGTCATGGTACTCACGGTACCATGCGCTCGCTGAATCCAGATCGAGCTGGTGGATCTCGGAGCGCCCAAGACCACCATGCACGTCAACACACCCAGAACAGATAAGTTGCCAAAGCCTGAGCAACCAGATCTCTAATTTTTGAGTTATCTCCCCTGGACGGCCGCACTTTGTGTGGAAAACCTGTGCGCGGAGGAGCCAACTCGTAGCTGGCTGCGCCCTTGCGTTGTTTCGAGCTCGCTCAACAACATTAGGTGAGCTGCGGCTAGTTGCTACACTAGCCGCGCCCTTGCATTGTTTTGAGCCTGCTCAACAGCGTAAGTTAGCTGCGGCTAGTTGCTTAACTAGCCGCGCCCTTACTTTGCTTCGAGCCCCACTCAGCAACTTAAGTGAGCTGCAGCTAGCTGCGACGAGGTTTCTTGCCGGTAGCGGCACCGCCAGCAGCCTACTGATGTTCCGCACTCAGCGCTCGCGGCCCTGGTGCCCGCGCCGGCAAGTTCCCTAAAAGTGTGGGGGAAAAACACACAAAGTTGGCGCCGAAATGGGAAGGCCCTTACCGGGTGAAACGAGTCACTGGGCCCGGCGCTGTCCGCCTTGGGACCGAAGATGGCATCCCAGTGAGCAACTCCTGGAGCATCGAGCATCTTCGTAAGTTTTACCCGTAAGGCGCGGTTGTCAGAACCCGTTCCGGCAACCACCTCTCGTACAAAGTCTTGCCGCTGTTGCATGTAATCCTTTGTACGAGGCCGGGCGCAGATCCCGTGCGCAAGTAAAGCTCGCGTGCTCCGCACATTTTGTCGATTTTATGCTTTCTATTTTCTGGCATATATGATCTGACATTTGTGCAGCACCAACCCCACGCTAAGCGATAATGAGCTGCAAGGCTCTATATCTTTATTTTCTCTTCTTTCTTTTCTTCCTTCTTCCAAGGAAAGACAGGATCCCTCGCCCACAAGTTTGCCGGGGGGGAAGGGAGAAGAGAAGGGTATGGACCAGGCGTCATTCAAGAATTTCGTCTTGCCGGGAAGCAAATGACAGAAAAGCTAAGTTGCCAAAGTTTGAGCAGCCAAATTTTTAAAATTTTAAGTTATCTCCCTTGAACGACTGCACTTTGTATGGGAAACCTGTGCGCGGAGGAGCCAACTCGTAGCTGGCTGCGCCCTTGCGTTGTTTCGAGCTCGCTCAACAGCATTAGGTGAGCTGCGGCTAGTTGCTACACTAGCCGCGCCCTTGCATTGTTTTGAGCCTGCTCAACAACATAAGTTAGCTGCGGCTAGTTGCTACACTAGCCGCGCCCTTACTTTGCTTCGAGCCCCGCTCAGCAACTTAAGTGAGCTGCAGCTGGCTGCGACAAGGTTTCTTGCCGGTAGCGACACCGCCAGTTCCGCGCCCAGCGCTCGCGGTTCGGATGCCTGCACCGGCAAGTTCCCTAAAAGCGTAAGGCAAAAACATACAAAGGGAGGAGTCAAGTAGAGGGAATAACATTGCAATGGCTACCCAGAAGAAAGTTATATTACAAAATATCTTGTCGCAGCTCTAATAACTGTTTTCTATGACATAGCTAGCAGCGACAAGGAAAGAAGGGAGTCGGCGGCCTAGTCGACGCGGTCGCCCTTGACCCTCTTGATCCCGCTCACCTTGTCCACAATGGGTGCGACAAGGGCCTTGAGCTCTTCCTGATCGATACCAGGCGGCAAGGATCTGAGGACGTTGTGGAGGCGGAGGCCTGGATTGCGGAAGGCCACCTTCATCAACACCTTCTGAAGGGCTCCCGCACAGATCTCGCGTGACTCGTCGGCCAGCCGCTTCGGGATCTCATCCCGGAGCCGCTGGAGCACCGTCGCCACGCCTTGGAAGAACATAGTGAGCTTGGCGCTAGGTTGGAGGTTCTCGTCAGAGGAGTACCCGAAGTCCTCCACCCCCAGCTGCGCCAGCTCCTTGTTGATGTCCCCGGCGGCATTCACGAGGCTCTCTGTCCAGTGCTCCACCGTATCCCTAAGAGCGTTTTGGGTGGTGGCAGCACTCTCCAGCAACGCCTTGTCGGCATCGATCTCCTTCTTCAGGGCCGCCTCCCGCTCCTTGGCGCCGTCCAGTGCCTTGGTCAAAGCGACCAGCCTCGACTCGAGGGCGGCGTTGGAGTCCTTGGTGGTACTGAGCTCTTCGCCATATGCTTTGAAGTCAGCCTCCAGCTGCACCACCTTCATCTCCAGCACCTTTTTGGCGGCCTCGGCAGCGGCGGCAGCGTCCTCCGCTTGCTTGAGGGCTCCGCCCAGCTTCTCCTCGCACGCGGCAAGCTCCTCCTCGTGAGCATCGAGGATGACCTTCCGCTGCGCCTGCTCGCCTTCTTCCGCGGCTAGCTTCACGGCGACAAGTCGCTGCAGCTCCTCGGCTTCGGCCTTCTCGAGGAGAAAGGCCTTCCGCGCTTCGGCGAGCTGCTCCCGCTCCTCTGCCAAGGATCGGACGGCTTCCCGGTGGAAACCCGCGAGCTCTTCTGCGCGCTTCTCAATGTCTGCCCCCGCCTTCGCGACAAGCGCCTCGCGGGACTCCAGCTTGGCTTGTCGCGTGCGGTAGAGCGACATCAACCTGCGCAAAAGCCGCTCCTCCTCGGGCTCGTCGCCGCTGCTGCTTGGCGCGTCGACCAGCTTCAACCCCGCGGAGGCAAGCACTTCTCCGCCGAAGATCTCCCCCTCGACCGGCGCCCTAGAGCTCGAAGCCCAGGGGAGGTTGATAAAGACGCCTTTGCCGGCCTTCAAGTAAGCGCTTGGCTGGGGCTCGTCGGTGCTTGGCGCCGCGGCTTCGGCGGATGGGTCGGCGGTCGGCGTAGCGCCTGGCGCTCCTGCGGCCTCAGGGCCGTCAGTACGATCGCCAGATTCCTCGCTAGTTGCTGCGGCGCCGGCCTTGGCGGCCTCAGCGCCGGTGGCGTCCCCAGCACCGGCAGCTTCGTCGGCGGCGACCTCTGTTTCCATCCGCTCCGTAGTGGATGGATCTGATGGCCGGCAAAGGGGGGAAGAGTCAAACAAGATCCAGCCAAAAACTCAAGAAGATCAGAAGAAGAAGAACCCAAGGGAAGTTTTGAAGCAAGAAGATTACCTGCGCTGGGCTCGGTAGCCATGGTCTCTGCCGCTGGGGGGATGCTGGTGCCGTCCCTTGGCGGAGAGCTTCCCCTTGCCGGAAAGCCACCCCCTGCCGGAGAATCTCTTGCCGGAGAATTTTCCCTGGGCAGCATAGTTGAAGCAGATGGCATGCCGGGGGCTGTCTCCGGACGCTCCTGGTGAGGCTGCTCTGCTCCTACACAAGGCAACAAGCAGATATCAGCAAAGACAAGTACCCATGCGCGCCTCACCGCGGCAAATAGTTCACACACTTACGCTGGGGGCTGCCATGGAGGAAAGTCACCAGGTCCGGCAAGGTTGTCTCGGGCGGGACGTGCGGCGTGACCCAGGCCGCGCGTGCCCGTGCACTGTTTTGGGCCTGGCCCAACAGCGCTCGGCACCATGTCTGGCCCAGGCCCGGGGGCTCCTGTCGGTGTACTAAAGTAGGGGTACCCTTAGTACCCCGAACTTGTGCACGGGCAGTCGCAGCATCCCGCGGCAAGGCTTGCCGGGCGACCGCCAAGATCCTCCGTGGTCCCCTTGAAGGCCATTCAAGAACAAAGTACTCAAGACAAGACCCCGGCAAGAGGAGCTTGCTGGGAAGGCTATCAGAAGCGTCCCAAGGCCCCGGCAAGAGGCGCTTGCCGGGAAGGCCAACCGAGGCGTACCAAGGGAACTTGCCGCGGCACCCCACGTGCCCCGGCAAGGCCCGGTGAGCGACAAGCTCCCAGACCTACACGACAAGACGACGACCGCAGCAAAGAGCTTGCCGCGGGAAGCCCCACTTCGTGCCCGCGCTCCAGCACATCCACCCACGCGTCGCTCTGGGGCCCTCCCAAGCACACGTGGCAGAAGGCTGCGCAGCTGAGGTGCGAGGTGGCAAGCAGGCGCTGGCAAGACAACCACCGTGGCTAACGGTGGCTTCTCTAGGAAGCCCCTTTCGGCACTGTTTAGGCGACACAGACGGGCATTTAATGCTCTTGTCCCCTGCCGTCAGGCTTAGGTATGATAACGCTGTAGCAGCTAGCTCTGCCTACTACAACACCTAGCTGTGCCTACCCACGGCACCCTTTCCACTTTTGCCCTCCGTTTCCCTATGTGGGTAACCCCTTGAGCATATAAAAGGAGGCCCGGGGCAACGTAGAGGGGGGTCGGCCATTTTGAGAGCCTTCGAGAGGTTCAGCCATTCCACACACTCACGCTCGATCTCGCTCCCGAGCTAGAAATCAATACCAATCCACAAAGTAGGAGTAGGGTTTTACGCATCCTTGCGGCCCGAACCTGGGTAAATCGCTCGCGTGCTTCGCCTCGATTTACTCTTCGCACGACCAACCGCCCGCGTGCTTCGCCTCGATCTGCTCTTTGCGCAGCCTCCGCCCCCCGCCGAACCAAAAGGGACCCGGTCCGCCGGTCCCATAGGTGCCCGTGGATCAGAAACCCCGGCAGTGGGCCTACCCGTTGTTCTCCGTCACCTGCCGCCAACGCCGCCACCGGCCGGGCAGGGAACGAACAGCAAGCATCCTCGTTGCACCCCTTGGTGCGGTGCGACGGCCGCACCGCCACTCCATTGCTGACCCCCGCTGGCTCCTCGTCTCACGCTCGTCACGCCCCCACGGATGCGCGGGCCGCGCTACTCATGGCACCCGAGCTCCTGCGTTACTGCCCAGTCGACGACCTCTACGAGGACTGGCTGGACCGCATCGCCGAGCTCGTCAGCACCGCAGGGGGCTCCCCTGCACTGTGCCTCTCACTGCCTCGTCCACTGCCAGCTACAGGCGACGTAGCTTACACGGCACCTCCACCACCCCTGCACCAAGACGGTGCCCTGGCGCCAAGGCGCGCGGCTCCGCGGCGCGACCCACCGTGCCAAGGGCCCGCGCATGAAGAAAGAAGCTGTCAAGAAGTTCCTCGACCCCAAGAGAATGCTCCACCGCTCCGCGCACCGCCACGTCAGGATCGCTTACCGCGTCAGGGCCATGCGCCGCATGCCGTGGTGGCGCGCGGGCGCCAAGATCAGGCTCCACCTCCACGACAGGCCCCAGTGACTATGGCCGGCTGCCGCGCCTTCACCCCCGAGTTGCGTAGCGTCGCCTGGCCGGGCAAGTTCAAGCTGGATCTGCCTCGTCGCTACGACGGCACCCTCGACCCCGCTGAGTTCCTTCAGCTCTACGAGTTGAGCATCGAGGCGGACAACGACGATGAGGAAGTCATGGCGAACTGGTTCCCCATGGCTCTCAAGGATGGCGCACGCTTGTGGCTCCTGAACCTGCCTCCAGGCTCCATCTCTTCTTGGAACGAGATGTGCGACCGCTTCAACGCCAACTTCCAGGGCACTCACGACCGCCCCATGGCCGTGGGTGACCTGCACCGCGTCAAGCAACAACGGGGAGAGACCCTCTAGAAGTACATCCAGCGCTTCAACAACTTTCGCCTCAAGATCCCCAAGGCGACGAACGAGGCCATCATCTCTGTGTTCTTCGATGGCATCGGCGACGTCAAGATGAAGGAGGACCTCGCCATCCACGAGGAGCTGTGCACATCCCTGGAGCTGTTCAACCTGGCGATCAAGTGCGCAAGGGCTGAGGAAGGGAGCCTTTCCCTCCTCGAGCTCCCACCTGCCGACCCGGAGGAGAAGAAATCCAAGGCCAAGGACGTGAAGCGCAAGGGAGTCGCCGTGCTCACGGCGGAGCTGGACACGAAGCGCGGCAAGGACCAGCCTGAGTCATCCAAGGGCAGCCGACCGTTCTACGCCTTCCACAACGTGCACAACCACAACACCAACGATTGTTAAGAGCTCATGGCCATTAGCGACAGACGCTTCGGTCAACGCACCGAGCGCAATGACCAAGGCCACGGCCGAGGAGGAGGACGTGGTGGAGGACGCTGGGACGACCATGGCCCACGCCAGGAGTGGCGCGACCGACCTCGCGAGGACCGCTGGC
This sequence comes from Triticum urartu, assembly GCF_056163025.1. NCBI lineage: Eukaryota > Viridiplantae > Streptophyta > Magnoliopsida > Poales > Poaceae > Triticum > Triticum urartu. The sequence goes on from NC_141875.1 coordinate 454,670,061, forward strand.
AAGATCAGCTTTGCGAGGATCGCCCTCAAGGCAACCCCGGTCTTCCTCCGCTGCCGCCACCACCAAGAAGTAACGACGAGCACCATCAAGACGAGGGGGGTAGGGGCTTCCAGGAGCCGTGTGCCATCGCCTGCATCTTGGGTGGAGCTCAAGCCCCAGCCTCACAGTGTATCTTCAAGAAGTTTGCTCGCCAGGTGAACGCGGTCCTCCCCAAGCTCGAGGCCACTCGCCCGCTCAGGTGGTCCAAGTGCGCCATCACTTTCAGTTCGACAAATCAGCTCAAGTGTGCGGCTACCGCTGGCGATCTCCCAATGCTTTGTTCACCTGTCATCAGCAATGTGCAAGTCACCAAGACCCTCATTGATGGCGGCAGAGGGCTCAACGTCCTGTCCATCGAGACGTTCGACAACCTACAAGTGCCCTACGATCAGCTTCAGCCCACTAAGCCCTTCTCAGGAGTGACCGATGGCTCCACCATGCCGATAGGTCAGGTCCGCCTCCCAGTCACCTTTGGAGAACGCAACAACTACCGCACCGAGCTCATCAACTTCGACGTCGCCCATATCCATCTGCCGTACAATGCCATCCTCGGGTACCCAGCCCTGGCCAAGTTCATGGCAGTGACGCACCACGGCTACAATGTCCTCAAGATGCCAGGGAGCAGCGGGATCATCATAGTCCCCTGCGAAGAAAGAGATGCAGTGTGCTCCTTTGAGCGCGCCTTCCAAGCAGCATCAATCGAAGACCCCGACAACAATGCAGCTCGGTACCCTCCTGAGGTCGTCCCCAAGAAGAAGCAGCTACTCCGTGCCGGACCTCGGGAGGGTAGCGCCGCAAGTGGTACCATGTCAAGATCAGCGCCCGCACCTGGGGTGCCTCCCTCTATTGCATAGGAAGGCGCACCCGGTTCCCTCCTCGGCCAGGGCTCGGGGGCTCTCTTCTGGAGGGCCTCAGACCTTGCCAACGTCGCGAGGGAGGCGCTCGGGCACCACTCGGAGGCGTGCTTCGTGGCACGTCTCTCTTAGGAAGACACTGTGCAAGGAGCGCCCGGCGCTCAGGAGTTCATCACCAAGGTATCTCAAGAGCTTTAGGAAGCAAGAGCAATACGTGGCGACCGCCGCCCACCTAGCATCGCTCCCACCTAGGCGAGGGTGGTGAGCTGCGTGTCTGCATCGACATCCCAGGGCTCAACCGAGCGGCATCTCAGGAGCGCTTCTGGCCTTCGCGTGTTGGGCGCTGCGAAGGCCCACCTCATCGGTACGTTTGCATGCCGTTCGGCATGCCGAGTGTGGCTGCTGCCTTCCAGCGCAACCTACGGAGCGTCATGATGAGTCAGGAGGCCAGGCACCATGCAGTCCTGGCGAAGATGGCGACGGTCCTCAAGGAACCGCCTGGACCCCCAGAGCCTCCCGAGGCTCAGGGCCCCGGTGGCTCGTGAGGAGCAACTCCTTCGCCACGTACCTTCAGCTGCCTCAACACCCCTTCATCAACGGAACCAGGTGACACTTTCCAAGTTTATTTAGCTGGGAGCACCCCCAGGGTTGCATCATTCCCAGACTGCGTGGGTCCGTCCCTGTGGCATGTATCCCCTCCTATTTATGTCTTTAGCTTACCTCGCTGGGGCCGCCCCTCGGGCTGCATCATCCCCAAGCCGCTCGGGCCTGACCTAGTGGCACGTATCATTCATGCATTTACCTAAGCTAGTTTTCCTTCCATGCTTAATCTATCTATGACTATCACCTACTTGATTGTCGCCCACCACGGGAGCTGCGCGCCGGTCGTCTTTCTTTAGGACCCTTCACGTGAGAGGGTTAGGCACGGCGTCTGTGCTCAGGCCCGTCCCTGCAGCGTCGATAAATCCAACGGCTGAGCTCTGTCTGGCGGGCCGGCCCTATTCACGTCACCTCCTTGGGCTGTTGGTGCTTGGTCTTCCCACGCGATAATCTCAGGAGATTCGTTCGGCGCAGGTTGTCTAACCGCCTCGCAGGACCACCATAGTGAACAAGAATCAAGATCAGGCGCAACCCGCCTTGAGGTAGGGCCTCGTGAGTCCTGCGCTGGCCCACGAGTGCCCAGATACACCTCGTCCAGCCCTACCGTGCAAGCCACGTGTCAGGGCGGGGCTGTACACGCCCCAGGGGCTCTCTGCAGTAGGGAGTCCCCTCCCACAAGCCAGCGACGGACCAGTGATCACCATGGCAATTTGTGCCCTTCCTCGTGCTAACCTGCAGGAACTTCCTGAGCACTACAGCGGGCGGCACCGCGGACTCTTTCTCTTCTCCTATGCGATCCGCTTACGCATTAAAAGGGGGGCTCCTAAGCATCGCGAGTCAGGAGCTCTTACTGGCTCTCCAGCCCTCACCCCCTAGCCTTGACCACGGCATCGCGACCTGGCATACCAGCGGCGGATGAGCCCGCTCGAGGGTTGGGACCTGAGGACGTAGAGCACCAGGAAGAACATGGAGAAGAGGGGGAGGCTCGCACGGGCCTAACCTAGCTACCCAACAGCGGCCAACACCCAAGTCCGATGTGGCACTTGAAGCCGGCTCCGGAATGCCAAGATAATTTTCGTACCTGGACCAACCCAGCGTTACAGCATAAGATCCTCGCCTTTTTTCTGCCCTGCTGCGGCAACGTCGCCTTCCTTTCCCATCCTTAGTCAGCTGCTTGCACGCTAAAGGGGACCCCTTGAGCATCGTGTTTCAGGAGCTCTTACTGGACCCCAGGCCGCTCACCTCCTGGCCTTGACCACGGCATCGTGACCTGGCATACCAGCGACGGCTGCAGCCTGCCTGGGGACCAGGACCTGTCGGCGTAGAGCACCAAGCTGCCGCGAGGTTGGAAAGGGGAGACCTAGCCTCAAGAGGAGGTGCGTTCACGAATTTTCATAACAAGGATAATATGAACAAAGGACATTACAGATGCTTTACACGCCCCCGCGGGGTCCGTTTCGATTCCTCGCAAGGAACAAAAGGAAAGGAAACCCTAGGAACTCTATCTACATGCGCCGGACGTCACGGGCACCATCATCAACAGTGGGCCACGTGAGGCCGGCCCAACCCCATCTAGATCAGCGACGATGGCGGCTGGACGTCGCGGCCCTGCTCCGGGCGCGGCGGTAGCTCGAGGGCACGTAACTGTCGTCGCTCATCTATGGAGTCTCTGCGAGCTCGGGAGAATCGCTGGACCACCAGGAGTCACCGCTATCGCCGGAGGAGCTGCATGCCAGGCCTGCGGTAGGGCCGGCACCCGCCACTGCACCATCCTGGTGACCTCCTTCAGAGCAGCACTCCAAGCGGCGGCCTTCCTCGTCGAAGACCTTGAAGAGCAGCGTGGAGGCGTCGTCATACTCAAAGTGGATGGTGAGGGCACCCTCCGCACGGCAGGCTCAGGCGATCTCGCCCCAGCCACGAGTCATGAAGATCCTCCCGGAGGCGATGGCCTCAACTTCTACTCCAGTCGTCGGGGCGTCATAGTTGATGTGCTGCAACCAAAGCTTGAGAGGGCCTCTCGGCAGCATCTCGACGAAGAAGAACTGCGGAAGGTGAATCCAAGTGCTCGGGGGCATTGCCGCCCACAACACAAACTCGTGTGAGGAGTCCGCAGGGTTGACCCCTAGGGAGACGGCGTGCGCCTCCGCTGCACGGCGGCCACGGCCCTGGCGCGGGTGGCGGCGCTCATAGCTCCTCCGTATGGAATCATCAGCGTAAGCATCCAAGGGCAACGGTACCCAGGAGGCGGCCTTTCATACCACGGCCACGACACCACCGGCCTCACGACCATCTCGCGATGATTGGGCCTCCTCTTCTTCGGAGGGAGAAGCTCGAGCTCACTGAGGGGAGCCTTGCTCTTCTCTGCGGTCGAGAACCTCCGAATCGGCGCCATGACTGCACCAGCAAGGAGTGGAGCAAGGAAGGAGAAGAAGCGGGAGAGGCAAAGGAGAGACGGGTGATGGGGGCTCCGCCCCTGACCTCCCATTTATAGCCAAGGGGAGGCCAACCGCCGGCCTCCATGATCTAAGGTAATGATGGTTTTTTCCTTGCATGCAGCAAGGACTCGTCAAATCGGGCAGTTGTTGAGGTAGCGTGGGGAAGCGGAGACGCCCACGACCAATCAATCGCCACGCGTCGAGCAAGGCCGCATGCTATTGGGGCCCACGTTGCTCCGCACCTGCCCCTTGGCTTCGCCTCGAAGCCAGGCCCGAGCGCGACTTGGGCCCCGGCGCTACTGCCGGCTTTCTGGGAACGGGGGTCTCCAGACTTGCCTCCCTGCAGCCCACGGCGTGGCTCTGTGAGCGGGCCCGTACTACCCATCTTCACTAACAAGCACTCAAGACCCTCGCGAGGGGCCAAGCCTTGTGAGGCGGATGACACAAGACCTCCTCGGGAGCGGCCTCACCAGGCTGGATCGCGAGGGGCAGAGACATCAAGGCAAGACAAACCTCGCGGGGTTCCAGTGACGATAGCCGTGACGACCAAGCCCAGGTGGGCGCCAGCGCGCACAATGTCCTTGTTACCTCTTTGGTGCTAAGGAGGCAAGCGCAGACGCAGAGTACCAAGGCGTCAAGCAAAGGTTTCCATATCGGTGCAATGAGACCAAGACCAGCATGATGGCAGGACGGAGGTCACCATGGAGCCCAAGGCGGCGTCACCACCAGAGCCGTTGGCAGGCAAAGACCACTTTTGTCAGGATAAGCTGTACTAGCTGTCGCCTTTCAAATTGGCCGTTGTTGGCTCCCTTCCCACTCAATATTTGGGGAGAGGACCAGGGCCTCTGTAAATAGGACTAGCCACCACCATAGCTAGAGGGATCAACCTCATCCTGGATCGGAGCAAATCCATCCGGACAACCACAAGTTCACCAAGCACAAGAACACCTCTCCTGAGTAGGCTGTTCTTCCCCTTGTACTGTTCATCCTCAACCCAAGAGGCAATCCACCACCACCACACTGGAGTAGGGTATTACACCACAACGGTGGCCTGAACCGGTATAAATCTTGTGTCCCTTGTGTTGCGAGTTCGTCTAGCTTGCCATTTAGACCATGGCGAGGATGAGGGCGTGAGTTGGTAGGGGGGATCTTTGCGCGCACCCTAGTGTTCGAACCATAAGGGTTTTGCCGGGACCCGAAATCCGACATTTGGCGCGCCAGGTAGGGGTGCGCCGAAGCTTTCCTTCTGACGCTCTGTGTTCCATCGTTTCGTCGCAACCATGTCGGACGCTCGTCGCGCCCGAGTTGAGCACCGGGCCGCCCACGCTGCCCACGTCGCCCAGACGGCTCCTGTCGGCAGGCCTCCCCGTCATTCTCTGTCACCTACCGCCAACGCCGCCACCGGCCCGGCGGGGAACGAACAGCAAGCATCCTCGTTGCACCCCTCTGTGCGGCGGGACGACCGCACCGCCACTCTCTCACTGACCCCCGCCGGCTCCTCGTCTCATGCTTGTCATGCCCCCACGGATGCGCGGGCCGTGCTACTCATGGTACGCGAGCTCCTACGTTACCTCCCAGTCGATGACGTCTATGATGACTGGCAGGACCGCATCGCCGAGCTCGTCAGCACCGCAGGAGGCTCCCATGCATCGTCCCTCTCGCTGCCTCGTCCACCGCCAGCTACGGGCGACGTAGCTCACGCAGCATCTCCACCACCCCTACACCAAGACGGCGCCCTGGCCCAAAGCGCGCGGCTCCGCGGCGCGACCCACCGCGCCAAGCACCCACGCGTGAAGAAAGAAGTTGTCAAGAAGTTCCTCGACCGCAAGAGAACGCTCCACTCCTCCCCTCACCGCCACATCAGGATCGCTTGCCACGGCAGTGCCATGCGCCGCTTGCCATGGTGGCGCACTGGCGCCAAGACCAGGCTCCACGTCCATGGCGGGTTCCGGTGACTACGGCCGGCTGTCGCGCCTTCAACCCCGAGTTGCATAGCGTCGCCTGGCCGTGCAAGTTCAAGATGGATCTGCCTCCTCACTACGACGACACCCCCGACCCCGCTGAGTTCTGCAGCTCTACGAGTTGAGCATGGAGGCGGCCAACGACGACGAGAAATTCATGGCGAACTGGCTCCCCATGGCTCTCAAGGATGGCGCGCGCTCGTGGCTCCTGAACCTGCCTCCAGGCTCCATCTCCTCCTAGAACGAGATGCGCGACCGCTTCGTCGCCAACTTCCAGGGCACTCACGACCGCCCCCCGGCCGCGGGTGACCTACGCCGCGTCAAGCAACAACCTGGAGAGACTCTCCAGAAGTACATCCAACGCTTCAACAACGTTCGCCTCTAGATCCCCAAGGTGGCGGACGAGGACATCATCTCTGCGTTCTCTGATGGCGTCCGCGATGTCAAGATGAAGGAGTAGATCGCCATCCACGAGGAGCTATGCACATCCCTGGAGCTGTTCAACCCCCCAGGCCAGTGCTCCACCGCTGGTCCGACCTATCAACCGCTGGTGGCTGCTAGGGGAAACTCTATGATTGGCCCACCGGAAGTTTGGACAATCCTATTGTGGCCTGAGACGAGATACACGCGGCTACTATCAGGGTGTCGGCACGCCAAGAGGTCTTGCTGGACTTGTTTTACCATTGTCGAAATGTCTTGTGCACCGGGATTCCGAGTCTGGTTGGGTGTCCCACGACGGAGGATTGTCTCCGCGGATCATGAGCTTGTCATGGGCTAAGTTGGGACTGGTACGTCTCCAACGTATCTATAATTTTTTATTGTTCCATGCGATTATATTGTCCATCTAGGATGTTTTATATGCATTTATATGCTATTTTATATGATTTTTGGGACTAACTTATTAACCTAGAGCCCAGTACCAGTTTCTATTTTTTTCCTTGTTTTTGAGTATTGCAGAAAAGGAAAACCAAACAGAGTCCAATTGACCTGAAAATTCACGGAGATAATTTTTGGACCAGAAGAAGCCCATGGACTACCGGAGATGGGCCAGCAAAGTCCCGAGGTATCCACGAGGGTGGGAGCGCACCCCCTACCTCGCGGCCGCCTCGGCGACCCCCCTGACTTGTTCCCGACACCAACACCTCTTATATATACCCAAACTTCCTGAACATTACCTAGATCGGGAGTTCCGCCGCCGCAAGCCTCTATAGCCACCGAAAACCAATCTAGACCCATTCCGGCACCCTGCCGGAGGGGGGAATCCATCACCGGTGGCCATCTTCATCATCCCGGCGCTTTCCATGACAAGGAGGGAGTAGTTCACCCTCGGGGCTGAGGATATGTACCAGTAGCTATGTGTTTGATCTCTCTCTCCCCCTCGTGTTCTTGATTCAGCACGATCTTGATGTATCACGAGCTTTGCTATTATAGTTGGATCTTATGATGTTTCTACCCCTCTACTCTCTTGTGATGAATTGAGTTTTCCCTTTGAAGTTATCTTATCAGATTGAGTCTTTAAGCATTTGAGAACACTTGATGTATGTATTTCATGTGCTTATCTGTGGTGACAATGGGATATTCACGTGATCTACTTGATGTATGTTTTGGTGATCAACTTGCGGGTTCCGTGACCTTGTGAACTTATGCATAGGGGTTGGCACACGTTTTCGTCTTGACTCTCTGGTAGAAACTTTGGGGCACTTTTTGAAGTTCTTTGTGTTGGTTGAATAGATGAATCTGAGATTGTGTGATGCATATCGTATAATCATGCCCATGATTACTTGAGGTGACATTGGAGTATCTGCAATTGTTTATTCTGGTGTGAGGGAACGATCTGTATAGTCACTTATGTAATTGGATGTTTATTTCAGTTATATATATACACACACATGTTATTCTTCTATAGATAGAGCAAATCACACGGCTTATTAGCAACAATCGTCTGTGTTATTACTGGTCTTCGCACACATTTCTGATTACGGACCTGTTTGCCACGTATCACACACTTCTTGTTCAGTTGAACCATTTCCATTGAGTTGCCTAATCACACACAATTCATCCTAGTGAACCGTATGATGTATATCGCACACACCTTCATGTGGTTGCCCGTTTCTTTTGTTCCACCTCATCGCAAACAGTTAATTGAACTGAAATGTATGCCCTGCATCGCACATGCAACTAAAATCTAAACGGTGTTTGATGCATCCGTCATCGCAAACGTTTTGCACCTTTTGGACGGTTTTTTACACCACCGTTTGCGATTATGCCATCACACAAAGTTTCGTCGAAGGGTCTCTGATCGTAGTGTCATGTTTCGTCGAAGGGTCTCTGATTATTTGGACCATCCTGAAGTAGTGTATGGACTTGGCCCTGAACGAGCTGGCCGCGGTGGTTGCTGCCCCCGCTCCCGTCCCCGCGCCCGCGCTAGCAACCATCCCCGTAGCATTGATGGGCTGGTCACCGAGCATGATCGCAGAGCTGGAAGCCGCGGGCGTCAGAGAGGTCTCCGTGGACCCATGCGAGCTCGTGCACATGCCAGCGCCAGCGCCCGTGCCCATGCGCGCTCCTGCACCCACCACAGCGCTAGTCCCCGTGCATTTGGTTGCACCCTCCATGCCCGTGCCCGTGCGCACGCCCCCCTTAGCGGCATGGGACACCACCGTCGACCACTACCTCTCAGTTTCGCCAGTTGCCGTCCTCCCGCGCCCCGCCCGTCGATCGCGCGACGACATGATGTTTGATTTACAAGTGAAGAACATTATGTGCTGCCTTGAAGACTTCAACAACGGCATCCCCGAGGATGACAATGACAACGACGGCGCGGCACGCCGCCGGAAATAGTTTATATGGGGTTTAATACTGTATCTCGATCATATGAATATAAATTCGCAGTGTGACTGAATGAAAGATATGGTTTGAACGAACTTGTGTTTTTCTCTCTTAATGTACAGACTTATCAAACGATTTTCTTTTAAGAAAATCCTCAATGGTTTTTAAATATGAAACACTCATCGCAAACGTTTTAGTTAGAACACCCGTTTGCAAACCGACAGCTTCCCCAAGAAGCCAAGGGAAAATGTGCCAACCAGGATTTGTGCAGCTCTTGATCGCAAACATTTTAGATAGAACACTTGTATGCAAAGTGAGAGATATGCTCTTCCCCCTTAAGTCAAGGGAAAATTTGCAGCGTGGGATTTGTGCATCCCCTCAATGTAAACGGTTGTTTTGGAAGACCCGTGTACAACCACGTACAAACAATTTGCTAAGATTTGCATCTGTCATATTGGGTATGTTGCCATTTGTCAAACTGGAAAGATTGACATTTATAGATCTAGTAACATTGCCATTTGTCAACCTTGTAACACTGCTAGTGGTTACCCCGGCGGTCGACGGTGGGCTGGCGGCCACGGCGGCCGACGATGGGGTGGCGGCCACGACCACCACCTCCTGCTTTCGGGCTATGATGGCGGAGCGGGTGATGGCCACGGTGGCCGACAGTGGGGTGGCAGCCGAGACGGCCACCTCCCGCCTTTGGGCCACGGCGGTAGAGAGGGCGATGGACCTGGCTTTCGACGGTGGTGTGGCGGCAACGGTGGTGGAGCGTGTGGTGGGTGTTCCGCGCACACCCAACAGGGAAGCCACACGCACTACACTACGCCAGGGACTGCACCGCAGCCGTGGTGTAGCCTCCCAGCTGGAGCTGTCCTCTGATAATGGAGGAGTGGCTGAGCGACGACGATGGACCGGTGCCATTGGCAATTGTGGGAGAAGCAGACGAGATAAGATACAGGGAGGGAGGGGAAAATGCGACGCAGGACTCGCCGACCATGAGGGTTTATATAGCAGGTCGGTAAGCATTCGGATTATGGGGGATTTCACCGAGTTGGGCAGGAAGCTTGCACGAGAACCTGCGAGGTTGCGTAGGAATGGGCTCCCCGACGATTCCTTGGCGCCACTTCGAGCCACCGTTTGGCCAAAAGAACGCCCCCCGCGCGCTGCATAAGCTTGTGCTATAAGCCGTCTGCGGCAGCGGGGTGACAAGATGTGCAAGAGGAGGACGAAAGACCACATACACATACGGTTAATAAAAAACGTTTGTGATTTAGTTACCTACTATACCCCTGTACTGGTTTATAAATTTAGCAACAATATAATTAGCATAGTCTGCATACCGTAGACTATTACGAGAAGCATTTCTGACAGCTAGTTGCTCATCAGGGAAACTATCATCAGTAGGTAATGGGTCATCAAGAACATTTTACAACCTAGATAAGTTATCAGCTAACGGATTCTTAGCTCCCTTCCTATCATTAATGTGCAAGTCAAACTCTTGTAGCGGTAGAACACACCTAATGAGCGTAGGTTTAGCATCTTTCTTTTCCATATGGTATTTAATAGCAGCATGATCAGTGTGAACAATTACTTTAGAATCAACTATGTAAGATCTGAATTTATCACAAGCAAACACAATTGCTAAAAATTCTTTTTCAGTAGTACCATAACTTCTTTGAGCACCGTCTAGAGTTTTGCTAGCATAATGGGTAACATTTAATTTCTTATCAACTATTTTTCCTAGAACAGCATTGAGGGAGTCCTGGATTAGGGGGTCTCCGGACAGCCGGACTATATCCTTTGGCCGGACTATTGGACTATGAAGATACAAGATTGAAGACTTCGTCTTGTGTCCGGATGGGACTCTACTTGGCGTGGAAGGCAAGCTAGCCAATACGGATATGTATATCTCCTCCTTTGTAACCAATCTTGTGTAACCCTAATCCTCTCTGGTGTCTATATAAACCGAAGGGTTTTAGTCCGTAGGACAACAATCATAACAAACAATCATACCATAGGCTAGATTCTAGGGTTTAGTCTCTCTGATCTCGTGGTAGATCTACTCTTGTACTACACATATCATCAATATTAATCAAGCAGGACGTAGGGTTTTACCTCCATAAAGAGGGCCCGAACCTGGGTAAAACATCGTGTCCCCTGCCTCCTGTTACCATCCGGCCTAGACGCACAGTTCGGGACCCCCTACCCGAGATCCGCCGGTTTTGACACCGACATTGGTGCTTTCATTGAGAGTTCCGCTGTGCCGTCGCCACCAGGAAGGATGTCTCATCCTGTCTTTAGAGACGACACTATTGCTGAGGGAGCTTTGGCTGTCGGCCAAACTCTCCCGCTAGGTGGTTTTCTTATGACCGCCTGTTCGGCCGCTGCGCCGATGATGACTTCTCGGGTCATCGAAAGCAATCTTCACGTCAACTCAGAAATCACCAAGCAGTTAGATCCAATGGAGCTCTCTTCCCTGAACGAGCTCTTAGATCGCATCGCCGCCCTGGGAGTCGCTACAGACTACGATCAGATTGGGCCTAAACCCGATCTGAGGGAGATCAACTCTCCCCAGGTCACCCATCACATTGTAGTGGTGGAGGAACAATGCGGCAACCCTTCATCTATCTTAAGGACTAGATATGTCCGGATTCCCGATCCCTCCAAGCCGGATACCCGCGGAGGGGAGGACGTCACTCAAGGCCTGAACCTAGAATCAGGCAGCGGGCTAGATTTATCGGAAAACATCCAAGAATCCAAACTTCCGAGTTCAGAAACTCCTTGTCCCCTGAGTCTCAGATTGGGTGAGGATTCGGATTCAATTCCACCGACCCACCCAAACATACGCGATCTATCCCAAATTAGGCAAGAGCCCGAAGAAACAGTACACCGTTACTGGGCCAGATTCCTCCTGGTTATGAACAGGATAAAGGACTACTGTGAGGAAGACGCAATTTCATTCTTCTGCAATAATTGCACGGACAAGGGAATCCTCAACGCCATAAGTCGCCGTGAAATTACACACTTTGCCGACTTGGTGTCCATAGTACGAAAGTACTGTGCGATGGAAAGCACCTGGAAAACCGAAATAAAATTTTGGGATAATCCGGCCCTGAATACAAACCCAGTCTGAAATAAAAGGGTGCATTATCACAATACACCTGGGTTAACTACCAAAAAGCAAAAGCCCTCTACGGGGCAAGGAACCGTACTGGAGGAATGGCTCAACGGACCCTGCAAAATTCATAGTACAGCAAATGCAATACCAACGCACAACCTTAGAGCATGTTGGATACTCCGTCAGGTGGCCAAAAGTGGTGAGGATCTACTCCTCCCAAAGACCATAGAGCACCATCCCGCGGACAACAATACGGTGTTAACGGTCTTTGAGACCTTCACATCAAATAATAGACGCAAGCGAACACTCCGCAACATGGCCGAAATCTGCCACATAGTAGAATTAAATCCTTGGAGTGACACGGCTATTACCTTCAATGCCAGTGACGAACCTAAATTCCGAACAACCCAAGCACCAGCCGCACTGGTCCTCAGTCCAATCGTGGACGGCTTTCGACTCACCAGGGTACTCATGGACGGCAGTAGCGGATTAAACCTCATCTATGAGGAAACTCTTCAAAAGATGGAAATAGACTGGAGCCGCATTAAGCAAAGTAGCACAACCTTTAGAGGAATCATCCCCAGTCGGGAAGTACGTTGTGCTGGAAAAATCACACTAGACATGGTATTCGGCACACCAGATAATTACAGGTCCGAAGAAATTACATTCCAAGTGGCCTCGTTCAGCAGCGGATACCAAGCTCTATTATGGCGGGAGGCGTTTACAATCTTCCAAGCCATACCCCAATACGGGTACATGAAGCTCAAAATGCCCGGGCCCAATGGAATCATCACTCTTGCTAGTGATCCGGACATAGCACTCCACGCCGAAAATAAGACAGCTGTACTGGCCCTTGAGGCACTATCCGAAGCCCTAGCGGCCGAGGAACTAACTGCGCTGCGCTCCACGGTGAACAGGGACGACGTGATACTTGATAAAAGATCCAAGTCCACCTCCTTTAAACCGGCGGACGAAATAGTCAAATTCCAAGTCCATCCAACGGACCCTACAAAAACAGCTTCCATCGGGGCACAATTAAACCCTGATGTCGACGCCGCACTGTGAGAGTTCCTACGCGAGAACTGGGACAGTTTTGCCTGGCACCCTTCAAACATGACAGGAATCCCACGCAAGCTGGCTGAGCATAGCCTAAATATCCTAAAAGGATTCAAGCCAGTCAAGCAGGCTCTTCGACGTTTCTCTGAACCCAAGAGACAAGCCATGGGAGAGGAACTAGCCAAGCTATTGGAGGCCAGATTCATCAGAGACATAAAACATCCGGACTGGCTAGCAAACCTGGTGATGGTACCGAAGAAGGACAAATCCTGGCGCTTGTGCGTCGATTTTAAGGACCTTAACATGGCCTGCCTAAAGGATCCCGTCCCCCTCCCCCGCATCGATCAAATCATCGATGCTACCGCAGGACACGATTCATTGTGTTTCCTCAACGCATACTCTGGCTACCATCAAATTAAAATGGCAGAGCCAGACCAAGCCGCAACGGCATTCATCACACTGTACGGCCCATTCTGCTTCAACACAATGCACTTCGGGCTCAAAAACACCGGCGCAACATATCAGCGCATGATTCAGACTTGTCTGGCAAACCAGATCGGCAAAATAGTGGAGGCATACGTAGATGACATGGTCGTTAAAACCAAGCATGTCGAAACTCTAGTAGACGACTTGAGGCTCACATTTGACAACCTCCGAACATATGACATCAAGCTCAATCCGGAAAAATGCGTTTTTGGCGTACCAGCCGGAAAGCTCTTGGGATTCATTGTCTCCAGTAGAGGTATTGAAGCTAATCCGGCCAAAATCCGAGTGTTGTCACAGTTGGCTACCCCAATAGACCTCAAACAAATACAAAAATTGACTGGATGCGTGGCGGCTCTAAGCCGCTTTATCTCCCACTTGGGCGAAAAGGCATTACCCCTTTATCGCCTCCTCCGGCGCACTGAACACTTCGAGTGGACAGATGCCGCCACGGCCGGACTCAACGAAATCAAAGCCATATTGGAAACAATCCCAGTCCTGGCCGCGCCAAACATTGGCGAACCAATGCTATTATACATTGCGGCAACTCATCAAGTCGTAAGCGCAATGCTCGTCGTCGAGCGAGAAGTGGACGGACACAAATTCCCCCTTCAAAAGCCGGTTTACTATGTGTCCACTGTCCTTACTCCATGCAAACCACAGTACCTGCATTATCAAAAGATAGCATACGCGGTATTTATGGCATCCCGGAAGCTGCGACACTACTTTCAAGAGTGTTTGATAACGGTAGCCTCGGAAGTGCCACTCAACGATATTATAAACAATCGTGATGTGACGGGCCGGATTACCAAATGGGCCATTGAGCTCCTCCCGTTTGACATAACTTACAAGCCACGGTGAGCTATTAAGCCGTAAGTTTTGGCTGACTTCGTCGCTGAATGGACGAAAGCCGAACTCCCTAAAGAGTACGACACATATTCAAACTGGATCATGCACTTCGACGGCTCCAAAATGTTGGCTGGTCTAGGGGCTGGCGTCGTTTTGACGTCCCCAACAGGAGACACCATTCAATACGTACTACAGATAATGTATACGGACTCCAACAACGCAGCCGAATATGAGGCCCTTCTACATGGTCTCCGGATGGCAGTATCCATGGGCATTCAACGCCTAGAGGTGCGCGGGGATTCGAACCTCGCGATATCCCAAATAAATGGAGACTTTGATACCAAGGATCCAAAAATGGCAGCTTATCGCAATGCCGTCCTAAAAATATCAGCTCGGTTCGAGGGGCTCGAATTTCACCATGTGGCTCGGGAAAACAATCAGGCGGCGGATATCCTCGCCCGCATCGGCGCAAAACGCGACGCGGTCCCTCCCAACATATTTCTGGAAAGGCTTTTCAAGCCATCCATAGCATGGGAAGGGGACACCGATAACAACAGTACGGACCTGACCAAAATACCCGATACCGAACTCTGTGACACAATCGGAGGCTCCACCACCGAAATAACACAATCATCCCACGAAATAATGGCCATTATTGCCCCGTGGACAGAACCATTCCTGGCCTACCTAACTAGATAGGAACTTCTGGAGGACCAAAATGAGGCACATTGCATAGTGCGGCGATCCAAGGCCTACAGGGTCCATGAGGGAGAATTGTACAAAAAAAGCGCTACCGGAGTCCTTCAAAGGTGCATCTCCGAAGAGGAAGGGCGGAACCTTTTGGCAGAAATTCACGCCGGACTCGGCGGTCATCACGCCGCAGCCCGGGCTCTTGTAAGAAAGGCCTTCCATACAGGATTCTATTGGCCAACGGCCCGGGCAGATGCACAGGACTTGGTCCAACATTGCGCCGGTTGCCAGCTCTTTGCAAATCAAAGCCACATGCCACCCACTGCCCTCCAAACAATCCCCATTACATGGCCCTTCGTGGTCTGGGGGCTGACATGGTTGGACCCCTTAAAGGGGGAACCCACAAGAAAAAATACTTATTGGTCATGGTGGATAAATTCACCAAATGGATAGAGGCTAAACCGGTTAAAAGGAGCCGAATCCGGACCGGTGATAGATTTCATATCCGGGGTTTCATCACTGATAATGGCACGAACTTCATGGCCGATGAGGCAAAACTCTGGTGCAGCAAAATGGGCATCAAGCTCGATTATGCTTCAGTCTATCACCCACAAAGCAACGGTCAAGTCGAACGAGCAAATGGTCTTATAATGAGCGGCATTAAACCCAGATTAGTGCGGTCCTTAACGGAGTCTGACATGCACTGGGTAGAGGAGCTCGACTCCGTACTCTGGGGGCTGCAGACCATGCCGAATCGTAGTACCGGATATACACCGTTTTTTATGGTGTACGACACAGAGGCAGTCCTGCCCTGTGACATAATTCATGACTCACCTCGAGTGCGCATGTACGAAGAAAGAGAAGCCGAGCTTGATCGGAAGGACAGTCTGGACACCTTGGAGGAAGAGCGCGACGTAGCCAAAGCCCGTTCCGCATTTTACCAGCAACAGGCTCGCAGATACCAAAGCAAAGAAGTATGGGCCAAAACTTATAACGTTGGCAAACTAGTTCTACGGCTGCCGGATAAGAAAAAGAACAAGCTCGAGCCCAAATGGGAAGGTCCCTTCATTATCGACCAAGTTCTGACCGGTGGAGCGTACCGACTACGGGATGCATCGAATAGTCGACTCGAGTTGAACCCATGGAACGCAGCCAGGCTCCGAAGATTCTACGCCTAGCACCGGACTTTATGTTAGTCCCCTCCCTTTGTCCATTTTCTGCATGTGCATCATCTGTCTTGTTTTCCTTTCTTTCTCTTATTTCACTAGGCCTTCAAGGGTCACCTTGTGCCTCACTCATGCATTACGGATGCGCTAGCCGCACTCTTCATACCTGGGGGCTTCTTTCACAGAAGCTTAAATTATTTACCTGGGCCTCACGCCCAACACATGTGTTATACTTCCGCATGTACCTTTTTTCACCATTATATGCATCGATATGACTTAAGTTTTGGCCAAGCTGGGTTGCCTGGCTCTTGTATTTATGCCCTACGTTCCCGTTAATTCGGCTAGGGCATAAGGGGAGCACCTCTGCGATTATTACCGCCGGGTCAGCCGGACGTGTACCTCGGACTGGGTGAAGCCGAAAGCTAGCGTTCTTAAGGGAATATTCGGTCGGTGAACAAAAGATGACATTTATTTATTATCCATATCTACCCCCAGATGCTTTTTTTCCGCTTCTTGTCGCAGTCCGGACATGCACTTTAGGGCATGCTTACCCAGGGAAAGGAACCCTTAACGGAACTATTCTCCCTGGAAGATGTTTCTTACTACCCATGTAATATAACATAACTAGTTGGGCACTTGTCTGATAAAGCACTAATGACCCCTACGCCTGGTCTCCATGCATGCCCCATTTCTTACATAACCGAGAGGGTATTCGGATACACTCCGGACTGTCGGGTCCCGAGGTTGAAGCGAAAAGGTCCACCACGACAAACGATCTACAATCCGGCTAGAAGGCATTATACATGTCACTTTAAAATTACATAGTCAATTTGACTGGTTGAATTCCTCTTCAATACCATCCAATAGGCTGTCTAGTCTACAGTCCTATTGGGAATACTTTGCGGCCAATTCTACTTGGCCGTACACTAAGCTCACAGGGATCTCCTTCCCATCGGGCCCCACAGGTCCGACTTCGGCCATGTGGTTCGGGTCAGCCTTCATGTACCGTGTCTTCACCATTGCCCAGGCTTCCCTGGCACCCTGACGGTAGGCCGATATCTTCCATAATCGGAAGCGCTGCCGCGCTCCCTTTAGCTTTTCTGCAAGCTCTCCAAGGCCATCGGGTATGTTGACGGATGGCCACAAGGCCTGGGCAACACCTTGCATCACCTGCCGAACTCGTTCATGCAGCTGTGAGGGCTCGGGAAGAAGGTCACCCGTTGAACCGGGCATTTCCTCGGCAGGACAACCTGTTAGCATACCTACAGACATAACTCTGTCAGCCAGTTTCCTCGCCGAACTATTTTTCAAAGTTCGTTCAAGCACTTACTAAATATGCTACGTCGAAGCTGCCGATTCTCCTTAACAGAGTCCGACAGCTGGGCACGAACATCTTTCAGTTCCACGCCCAGCTTGGTGCTGGCATCTAGGAGATCATTCTTCTCCTGCCTCACCCTCGTAAGCACGCTCTCACCGGCCTTCAGCTGGCGTATGAGCTGTTGCTTATCCGGATTTACTCCAGCGTCATCTGCAATTTTATCGTCAGATCTGCATATACGCCGCATTCTAATATGATACTTATCACTCGTAGGATATGTTACCATAGGGGGTCTCTTTGGGCTCCCCTGCTGCGGCCAGTGCGGCCTGAAGTTGGGCTTTGCACTCTTCCAGCTCCTGGGACAGTTGAGTATTCTTTTTTGTAAGAACCTGCATAACAAATGATCCTTAAATTAGTTATCCTAACTGTTTCAAGTCTCAGGGGCTACTGATATATATATATAATCATCAAATTTTCTCACCCCTATTTCTTTTACATACTGCTCTGTGGTTCTGGCTAGACCATCTTGAGCGGCACGGAGGTGCGCGTCTCCCGAGTTGAAGGCATCCAATGCCTCTTGGGAGAAACAAGCATCACGAAGAACAGTCCGGCGACGCCTGTGGTTCATGGCACATTCCACCTCGGAATTGGTGGCGGACAGTTTGTCCACATCCTCTGTCGGAGGAGCGCCCGGCGCACGCCTCGTATTCGTTCCTGCCTCCGAATCCGGCCTTGGAGCCTGGCTGGTGGAGGCACGACTGGTAGCCTCTCCGGGTATAGTCCGGCGAGCGCTCTTTTTCCTAAAAAGAAGGCATGGGCGTTAGTATGCCTATGAGAATAATGGCTTGCAATAAAGACGACACGCCGTACCGCTGCACCGGTGTCTCAATCCGGACTGCGGGTCTTTTCAGCCCGCCTGGCCTCGCGGCCCCTTGTTGGCTAGTTGCCACAGGCTCGGCCTTCTGCCCCGAGGACCTCCCCTGCAAAACACGGCTGTTATACGGCAATCACAAAAAGCGCAAGGACGGATCCCTTTTTTAAGTGCTGGGACTTTGGTCTCGGTCACCTGTGAGGCTAGAACTAGCCCAGGGTAATCGGCCGTAATGGCCACCAAAGCGTTGTCATTACTCGATTGGTAAAATACCCCATCGATCAGCTCCACAGATATGTCCAGATCCTCCTGGGAGGCCGGGTCAAGGGACCGTCCAGGGTCCTTGGGTTGTGGAGGAGGGCTGTTTATCTCCTTTACAGCCTGGCGCAGCTCCTGCGATGAAATCGCTAGAATGAATACTTAACTACGGGAATACGAAATGGATGGGCGATAAAAAGTCTCCGCTTACCTAGCTCGGAGGATTGTACATAGAAAATCCGCCCTGCGGGTTGACACGAAGGAATTCCTCCTCTTCTCCCTTGTACAAAGTGGATAAGATCTTTATTAGATCAGCAACCGATCCCGGCCCTTTACGGCCGTAGCGGGTGGTGTCATCCTCCCTGTTGAGATCCCACATGGGGTGGCCTCTATACTGAAGCGGCTGCACCCCCCCGCATGATGCATATGGCCATGACCTCGATCATGGTCAATCCGGATCGAGCTAAAAAACTTATCCGGCTCATCAGGTAAAGAATGTCCCTATCATCTTCCTCCAGGGAGCTCCATGGACGCCAGCTCCGGTGCTTCTTCAAAGGGGCGTTGTCGAACTCAGGAAGGCCGATCCGAATAGGATCCAGGAGGGGGACGTCTTCTATATAAAACCATTCTGAAGGCCAGTCTTCGGACGTCTTCTTTGGGGTTCCGGATAGGTATCCGGTCCCGGCAACACGCCACACTTCGGCTCCGCCCACTTGATATATCGACCCATTCTGAGAATGGGGCACAAGGCAGAACAGCTTCTTCCACAAAGCGAAATGAGCCTCACAGCCCAAAAACAACTCGCAAAGGGCTACGAATCCCGCGATATGCAGCATGGAGGCAGGCATAAGGTTGTGCAACTGGAGGCCGTAGAACTCCAGGAGCCCCCGGAGGAACGGATGAATTGGGAATCCGAGCCCTCTTACCAAATAAGGGACAAGGCATACCCGCTCTCCCTTGGAGGGATTGGGATGGCTCTCCACTTGCTCTCCGCCATTATAGGTGGCAAGCCCGGCTCGAACCGGGACCAGGTACGCCGGGGGAAGAAATCCCTTGGTCTGAAGCATCACTAATTTGCTGACGGAACATCTCTCCCAATCTCCAGTCCTAGATCTAGGGGGGCGAGAGGAGGAGCTGCGTCGACCGGCCATGATGGAATGGATCTCTATCGGGTGCGCTCCGATGAAGGCTCGCCAGGGGAGGATGGTGTGATTTGGATCTGAATCCTCGTCTTTTTAATAGGCGGCTCATCTACATAGCTAGGGGGTTAAATGTGAAAACACCCTGGCTCTTCACATTCGCTCGACACATGGAAAGTGGCCATTATTAGGCATGGAAGCCAAGGAGTGCAACATTCACAAGAGACCGGACACTATTTCGACAGGTACACCGAATTTGGAGAGGAACCCGCCTTGCAATGCCGAAGACAATACTGCGCGCCGGACTCATCGTCATTGAAGCCTAGTTCGGGGGCTACTGAGGGAGTCCTGGATTAGGGGGTCTCCGGACAGCCGGACTATATCCTTTGGCCGGACTATTGGACTATGAAGATACAAGATTGAAGACTTCGTCTCGTGTCCGGATGGGACTCTACTTGGCGTGGAAGGCAAGCTAGGCAATACGGATATGGATATCTCCTCCTTTGTAACCGACCTTGTGTAACCCTAACCCTCTCCGGTGTCTATATAAACCAAAGGGTTTAGTCCGTAGGACAACAATCATAACAAACAATCATACCATAGGCTAGCTTCTAGGGTTTAGCCTCTCTGATCTCGTGGTAGATCTACTGTTGTACTACACATATCATCAATATTAATCAAGCAAGACGTAGGGTTTTACCTCCATCAATAGGGCCCAAACCCGGGTAAAACATCGTGTCCCCTGCCTCCTGTTACCATCCGGCCTAGACGCACAGTTCGGGACCCCCTACCCGAGATCCGCTGGTTTTGACACCGACAAGCATCAACAACATAATCACTAGCATCACACATAATTTCAAAAGGCTAGTTCCAATCAGGTGGTTGAATAATAGGTGCATAGGTTAAGGCTTTGTTAACTGTTTCAAAGGCTTCTACACAATCATCACAAAAAACAAATGGAATATCTTTTTGCAAGAGAGTAGTAAGATGCCTAGAGATTTTAGAGAATTATTTAATAAACCTCCTATAGAAATCAACATGACCAAGGAAACTCCTAATACATTTAATATATTTAGGACATGGCATTTTCTCAATTGCATCAACTTTAGTCTTATCCACTTCAATGCCTCATTCAGAAATTTTATGCCCCAAGACAATACCTTCATTCACCATAAAGTGGCACTTCTCCCAATTCAAGACAAGATTATTTTGTTCACATCTCTACAAAACTCGATCAAGGTTGCTTAAGAAATCATCAAAAGAAGTTCTGTAAATAGAAAATCAGCTATCAAAACCAAAAGTCTAAGAATATAGCAGTCATACATCTTTTAAAAAGTAGCAGGTGCATTGCATAAACCAAAAGACATACATCTATCAGCATAAGTTCCTAAAGCGCAAGTAAAGGTGGTTTCTCTCGGTCGAATTGTGATACAACTAGTTGAGAGAAACCAGAATATCCATCAAGAAAGCAAAAGTGTGTATGCTTATACAATCTTTCTAACATTTGATCAATAAAAGGTTAGGGGTAATGATATTTTCTAGTGGCTTTGTTTAATTTTCTAAAGTTAGAGAACCAAGGTATCAATCCAATAGGAGAAGAACGCAGAAATCACCAATACTTGCACAAACAATCAAACCCTTACACTCAACGCGATAAAGGGGTTGGCATTCCCTTCACGGTCACTTGCAAAGGTGAGATCTGATAGAGATAGATAAAACTAAACAAAAGATAAAGTAAATATTTTTGGTTTTTTGGTTTATAGATCTAGAAATAAAAGATTGCAAAATAGTAGATCGAAAACTAATATGATGGAAAATAGACCTAGGGGCCATAGGTTTCACTAGAGCCTTCTCCCATGATAGCAAATAATATGGTGGGTGAACAAATTATTGTCGAGCAATTGATAGGAAAGCGCAAAGTTATGACGATATCCAAGGCAATGATTATGTAATATAGGCATCACGTCCGTGTCAAGTAGACCGACTCTTGCCTGCGTCTACTACTATTACTCCACACATTGACCAACTCCTGCCTGCATCTAGAGTATTAAGTTCATAAAAAACAGAGTAATGCTTTAAGTAAGATGACATTATGTAGAGGAATAAACTCAAGCAGTCTGATGTAAACCCCATATTTTTATCCTCGATGGCAACAATACGATACGTGCCTCGCTACCCCTACTTTATCACTGGATGAGGACACCACAAGATTGAACCCAATGCTAAGCACTTCTCCCATTGCAAGAAAAACCAATCTAGTTGGCCAAACCAAACCGATAGTTCGAAGAGAATTGCAAATATATCAAATCATGCATAAAATAATCCAGAGAAGATTCAAATAATATTCATAGATAAGCTGATCATAAATCCACAATTCATCGGATCTCAACAAACACACCGAAAAAGAAGATTACAGCGGATAAATCTCCAAGAACATCAAGGAGAATATGGTATTGAGAATCAAAGAGAGAGAGAGAGAAGAAGAAGCCATGCGGGTACAAGCTATGGACCCATAGGTATTTGGTAAACTACTCACGCTTCATTAGAAGGGCAATAGAGTTGATGTTGATGCCCTCTGTGATCCAATCTCCCTCCGGTAGGATGCCGAAAAGGCCCCAAGATGGGATCTCACGGGAACAGAAGGATGTTGTGGTGGAAAAGTGTTTTCGTGGATACTTCTGGTGGTTTGGGAATATATGTGAATATATAGGAGGAAGATCTAGGTCAGTGGGTCACCGAAGGGGCCCAC
The DNA here is from genome assembly GCF_056163025.1 of Triticum urartu. Classification (NCBI taxonomy): domain Eukaryota; kingdom Viridiplantae; phylum Streptophyta; class Magnoliopsida; order Poales; family Poaceae; genus Triticum; species Triticum urartu. The sequence goes on from NC_141875.1 coordinate 454,692,479, forward strand.
AAGGTAGGGGCGCCCCCCTTGTCGCCACCTCGTGGCTCTTCTGACTTGAACTCCAAGTCTCTGGGGTGTCTTCTCGTCATAGGAAAATCATGGCGAAAGTTTTATTCCATTTGAACTCTGTTTGTTATTCCTATTCTACGAAAGTCAAAAACAATGAAAAAACTAAAACTGGCACTGGGCTCTAGGTTAATGAGTTAGTCCCAAAAATAATAATAAATAGCATATTAATGCATATAAAACATCCAAAACAGATAATATAATAGCATGGAACAATCAAAAATTATAGATACGTTGGAGACATATCAAGCATCCCCAAGCTTAATTCCTACTCGTCTTTGAGTAGGTAAATGATAAAAACAGAATTTTTGATGTGGAATGCTACCTAACATGTTTATCCATGTATTTTTTTTATTTATTGTGGCATGAATGTGTTGGGGAACATAGTAATTCAAAAAAATTCCTACGATCACGCAAGATCTAACTAGGAGATGCATAGAAACAAGAGGGGAGAGTGTGTCCACGTACCCTCGTATACCGAAAGCAGAAGTGCTTAATAACAAGGTTGATGTAGTCTAATGTCTTCACGATCCAACTGATCCAAGTACCGAACGTACGGCACCTCCGTGTTCAGCACACGTTCAGCACGATGACGTCCCTCGAGCTGTGGATCCAGTTGAGGACGAGGGAGAGTTTCATCAACACGACGATGTGGCAATGGTGATGATGAAGTTACCAACGTAGGGCTTCACCTAAGCACTACGACGATATGACCAAGGTGTTGAACTGTGGAGGGGGGCACCGCACACGGCTAAGAGATTGTCTGTTGTGCTATTGGGGTGCCCCCTGGCCACCTATATAAAGGAGGGAGGGAGAGAGGAGGCTGGCCGGGAGGGGCGCCCCAAGGGGGGGAGTCCTACTTGGACTCCTAGTCCAAGTAGGATTTGACCCCTATTTTTCCTTTCTTCCACCGGAGGGAAAGGAAGGAGGGAAGAAGGAGAAGGAAGGAGGAGGCCGCGCCCCCACCCCTTGTCCAATTCAATTTGGGCAGGGGGGAGGCGTGCGCCACCTCGTGGCCCTTCTTCCCTCTCTCCACTAAAGTCCAATAAGGCCCATTAATTTCCCCGGGGGGTTCCGGTAACCTCCCGGTACTTCAGAAAAATGCCCAAACCACTCGGAACCATTCTGATGTCCGAATGCAACCTTCCAATATATGAGTCTTTACCTCTCGACCATTTTGAGACTCCTCGTAACGTACGTGATCTCATCCCGGACTCCGAACAAACTTCGGTCATCAAATCACATAACTCATAATACAAATCGTCATCGAACGTTAAGCGTGCGGACCCTATGGGTTCGAGAACTATGTAGACATGACCGATACACATCCCCGGTCAATAACCAATAGCGGAACCTAGATTCTCATATTGGCTTCTACATATTCTATGAAGATGTTTATCGGTCAAACCGCATAACAACATACGTCATTCCCTTTGTCATTAGTATGTTACTTGCCCGAGATTCAATCGTTGGTATCATTATATCTACTTCAATCTCGTTACCGGCAAGTACCTTTACTCGTTCCGTAATGCATCATCCCGCAACTAACTCATTAGTCACATTGCTTGCAAGGCTTATAGTGATGTGCATTACCGAGAGGGCCCGGATATACCTCTCCGATACACGGAGTGAAAAATCCTAATCTCGATCCATACCAACTCAACAAACACCATCGGAGACTCCTGTAGAGCATCTTTATAATCACCCAGTTACATTGTGACATTTGATAGCACACAGGGTGTTCCTCTAGTATCCGGGAGTTGCATAATCTCATAGTCGAAGGAACATGTATTTGACCTGAAGAAAGCAATAGCAATAAAACTAAACGATCATTATGCTAAGCTAACGGATGGGTCTTGTCCATCACATCATTCTCCTAATGATGTGGTCCCATTCATCAAACGACGACACATGTCTATGGTTAGGAAACTTAACCATCTTTGATTAACGAGCTAGTCTAGTAGAGGCATACTAGGGACACTGTGTTTTGTCTATGTATCCACACATGTATCAAGTTTCCGGTTAATACAATTCTAGCATGAATAATAAACATTTATCACGATATAAGGAAATATGAATAACAACTTTATTATTGCCTCTAGGGCATATTTCCTTCAGTCTCCCACTTGCACTAGAGTCAATAATCTAGTTCACATCCTCATGTGATTTAACACTAATAGTTCACATCTTTATGTAATTAGTTCACATCGCCATGTGACTAACACCCAAAGGTTTTACTAGAGTCAATAATCTAGTTCACATGGCTATGTGATTAACACCCAAAGAGTACTAAGGTGTGATCATGTTTTTCTTGTGAGATAAGTTTAGTCAACGGATCTCCCACATTCAGAGCCGTATGTATTTTGCAAATTTTCTATGTCTATAATGCTCTGCATGGAGCTACTCTAGCTAATTGCTCCCACTTTCAATATGTATCCAGATTGAGACTCAGAGTTATCCAGACTGGTGTAAAAGCTTGCATGAACGTAAATCTTTACGATGAACTCTTTATCACCTCCATAACTGAGAAATATTTCCTTAGTCCTCCAAGGATAACTTTGACAGTTGTCCAGTGATCGATTCCTAGATCAATATCGTACCCCTTGCCAAACTCATGGCAAGGTACACAATAGGTCTGGTACATAGCATAACATCCTTTATAGAACATATGGCTGAGGCATAGGGAATTTGAGTTTCTATCGTGGTCGGATTTTGAGTTTTACTCAACTTTACACCTTGCAATACAGGCAAGAACTCCTTCTTTGACTGTTCCATTTTGAACTACTTAAAAATCTTGTCAAGGTATGTACTCATTGAAAAAAACTTATCAAGCGTCTTGATCTACCTCTATAGATCTTTATGCCTAATATGTAAGAAGCTTCACCGAGGTATTTCTTCGAAAAACTCCTTTCAAACACTCCTTTATGCTTTCCGAAAAATTCTACATCATTTCCGATCGACAATATGTCATTCACATATACTTACCAGAAAGGCTGTAGTGCTCCCACTCACTTTCTTGTTAATACAGGCTTCACCATAAGTCTCTACAAAACTATATGCTTTGATCAACTCATCAAAGCGTATATTACAACTCCGAGATGCTTGCACCAGTCCATAGATGGATCGCTGGATCTTGCACACTATGTTAGCACCTTTAGGATTGAGAAAACCTTCTAGTTCCATCATATACAACTCTTCTTCCATAAATCCATTAAGGAATACAGTTTTGACATCCATTAGCCAGATTTCACAAAATGCGGAACTGCTAACATGATTTGGACATACTTTCAAGCATCAATACGAGTGAGAAAATCTCATCGTAGTCAAAACTTTGAACTTGTCGAAAACCTTTTGCGACAATTCAAGCTTTGTAGATAGTGACACTACTATCAGCGCCTGTCTTCCTCTTGAAGATCCATTTATTCTCAATGGCTCGCCGATCATCGGGCGAATCAGTCAAAGTCCATACTTTGTTCTCATACATGGATCCCATCTCAGATTTCATGGACTCAAGCCATTTCGCAGAATCTGGGCTCATCCTCGCTTGCTCATAGTTCGTAGGTTCATCATGGTCTAGTAACATGACTTCCAAAATAGGATTACCATACCACTCTGGTGTGGACCGTACTCTGGTTGACCTACGAGGTTCGGTAGTAAATTGATTTGAAGTTCCATGATCATCATCATTAGCTTCCTCACTAATTGGTGTAGGAATCACTGGAACTGATTTCAGTGATGAACTACTTTTCAATTCGGGAGAAGGTACAATTACCTCATCAAGTTCTACTTTCCTCCCACTCACTTCTTTTGAGAGAAACTCCTTCTCTAGACAGGATCCATTCTTAGCAACAAATATCTTGCTTTCGGATCTGTGATAGAAGGTGTACCCAAGAGTTTCTTTTGGGTATCCTATGAAGACTCATTTCTCAGATTTGGGTTCGAGCTTATCAGGCTAAAACTTTTTCCCATAAACATCGTAGCCCCAAACTTTAAGAAACGACTGCTTTGGTTTCTTGCCAAATCATAGTTCATACGGTGTCATCTCAACGGATTTAGATGGTTCCCTATTAAACGTTAATGTAGCTATCTCTAATGCATAACCCCAAAATGATAGTGGTAAATCAGTAAGAGACATCATAGATCACACTATATCTTATAAAGTACGGTTATGACATTTGGACACACCATTATGCTGTGGTGCTCCAAGTGGCGTGAGTTGTGAAACTATTGCACATTGTTTTAAATGAAGGCAAAAACTCGTAACTCAAATATTCACCACTGCGATCAGATCGTAGAAACTTTATTTTCTTGTTATGATGATGCTCCACTTCACTCTAAAATTCTTTGAACTTTTCAAAATGATTCAGACATGTGTTTCATTAAGTAGATATACCTATATCTTCTCAAATCAACTGTGAAGGTTAGAAAATTATGATACCCGCCACGAGCCTCAACACTCATCGAACCGCATACATCGGTATGTATTATTTCCAATAAGTCAGTGGCTCGCTCCATTGTTCCAGAGAACGTGGTCTTAGTCATCTTGCCCATGAGGCATGGTTCACAAGCATCAAATGATTCATAATCAAGTGATTCCAAAAGTCCATCCGCATGGAGTTTCTTCATGCGCTTTACACCAATATGACCTAAACGGCAGTGCCACAACTATGTTGCACTATCATTATCAACTTTGTATCTTTTCCAATCAATATTATGAATATGTGTATCACCACTATCGAGATTCAATAATCAATTGGGTTTATGACCATAGAAGGTTTTATTCATGTAAATAGAACAACTTTGACTTAAATGAATAACCGTATTGCAATAAACATGATCCACTCATATTCATGCTCAACGCAAACACCAAATAACATTTATTTAGGTTCAACACTAATCCCGAAGGTAGAGGGAGTATCCGATGGTGATCTTATCAACCTTGGAATCACTTCCATCACACTCCATTGCCTCGCCCTCAACTAGTCTTTGTTCATTTTGTAACTCCTGTTTCGTGTTACTAATCATAGCTACTGAACCGGTATCAAATACCTAGGGGTTACTATGAACACTAGTAAAGTACACATCAATAAATTGTATATCAAATATACCTTTGTTCACTTTTCCATCCTTCTTATCCGCCAAATGTTTGGGGCAGTTCCGCTTCCAGTTACCATTTCCTTTGAAGTAGAGGCACTCAGTTTCAGGCTTAGGTACAGACTTGGGCTTCTTCCCGGGAGCAGCAAGTTGCTTGCTATTCTTCTTGAAGTTCCCCTTCTTCCCTTTGCCCTTTTTCTTATAACTAGTGGTCTTGTTAACCATCAACACTTGATGCTCTTTCTTGATTTCTACCTCCGCAGCGTTTAGCATTCCGAAGAGCTCGGGAATTGTCTTGTTCACCCCTTGCATATTATAGTTCATAATGAAGTAATAGTAACTTGGTGATAGTGACTAGAGAACTTTGTCAATCACTATCTTATCTAGAAGATTAACTCCCACTTGATTCAAGCAATTGTAGGACGCACACAATCTGAGCACATGCTCACAGGTTGAGCTATTCTCCTCCATATTTTAGGCAAAGTACTGTCAGAGGTCTCATACCTCTCAACACGGGCATGAGTCTGAGATACTAATTTCAACTCTTGGTACATCTCATATGCTCCATTGCATTCAAAACATTTTTGAAGTCCTGGTTTTAAGCCGTAAAGCATGGTGCACTAAACTATCAAGTAGTCATCATATCGAGCTTGCCAAACGTTCATAACGTTTGTATCTGCTCCTGCAATAGGTCTGCCACCTAGCGGTGCATCAAGGACATAATTCTTCTATGCAGCAATGAGGATAATCCTCATATCGCGGATGTAGTCCGCATCATTGCTACTATCATCTTTCAACTTATTTTTGTCTAGGAACATAACAAAAATAAACGGGGAGCTATAACATGAGCTATTGATCTACAGCATAATTTGCAAATACTATCAGGACTAAGTTCATGATAAATTAAAGTTCAATTAATCATATTACTTAAGAACTCCCACTTACATAGACATCCCTCTAGTCATCTAAATGATCATGTGATGCATATCAAATAAACCATGCCCGGTCATCACGTGAGATGGAGTAGTTTTCAATGGTGAACATCACTATGTTGATCATATCTACTATATGATTCATGTTCGGCCTTTCGGTCTCAGTGTTCCGAGGCCATATCTGCATATGCTAGGCTCGTCAAGTTTAACCCGAGTATTCTGCATGTGCAAAACTGGCTTGCACCCGTTGTATGTGAACGTAGAGCTTATCACACTCGACCATCACGTGGAGTGAGGGAGTCCTGGATTAGGGGGTCTCCGGACAGCCGGACTATATCCCTGGGCCGGGCTATTGGACTATGAAGATACGAGATTGAAGACATCGTCCCGTGTCCAGATGGGACTCTACTTCACGTGGAAGACAAGCTAGGCAATACGGATATGCATATCTCCTCCTTTGTAACCGACCTTGTGTAACCCTAGCCTCATCCGGTGTCGATATAAACCGGAGGGTTTTAGCCCGTAGGACAACATACAATCATACCATAGGCTAGCTTCTAGGGTTTAGCCTCTCTGATCTCGTTGTAGATCTACTCTTGTACTACTCATATTATCAAGAATAATCAAGCAGGACGTAGGGTTTTACCTCCATCGAGAGGGCCCGAACCTGGGTAAAACATCGTGTCCCCTGCCTCATGTTACCATCCTCCTTAGACGCACAGTTCGGGACCCCCTACCCGAGATCCGCCGGTTTTGACAACGACATTGGTGCTTTCGTTGAGAGTTCCTCTATGTCGTCATCATTAGGCTTGATGGCTCCTTCAATCACAGATAGCGATGCAGTCCAGGGTGAGACTTTTCTCCCCGGACAGATCTTTGTATTCGGTGGCCTCGCACTAAGAGGCCAACTCGCTTGGCCATCTGGAGCAGATCAAGAGTTACGCCACTGGCCGTCAGGTCAGGTTTGGAAGCTTAAACTACACGCCCGACATCCGCGGAGACTTGATCTTCGACGGATTCGAGCCACTGTCGAGTGCGTCGCACGGTCATGATGAGCATGATTTAGCTCTACCATCGGACAGTGTTCAGGAGACCGCACCGGCAACCGCTCCGACCCTCAATTCAGAGCCAATTGCGCCATCCATGGATGGGTGGATAGACCCCGCCAGGGAGGCCGTATTCTCAGCAGCGATCGAGCCGAATAGCGACCTTATCCTTCACGGGAGCCGTGACGCCGAACTGCCAGATTCTTCCCCAGCCACGGACCCCGAACCGCCTGCGCCCGTGCCTATCGAATCTGACTGGGCGCTGATCATGGAGTTCACCTCCGCGGATATCTTTCAGCACTCGCCTTTCGGTGACATACTGAACTCATTAAGGTCTCTCTCCTTGTCGGGAGAGTCCTGGCCGAACTATGTCCGGCAGGATCAGGATGCGGATGACGAAGAAATTCGCCACCCACCCACCACCCACTTAGTAGCCACTGTCGATGATTGGACCGACATGCTCGACTTCGACTGCGAAGACATCGATGGTATGGACGACAATGCAGGAGACGAACAGGAACCACTGCCCACAGGGTACTGGACGCCCACTTCATCATATGATGTATACATGGTGGACACACCCAAAGAAAATGACGACAAGGAACGGAAGGATGCAGCGAAGGGTTGTCCCCTCGAGAAGCAGTCAAAGCGGCGGCGTAAGTGCCGCTCCAAATCCCGCCTCGGCAGAAGCAACGATCATATAAACCCAGCGATAGAGCAAGGCGAGCCAGCGGATGACAAACACGTCATTGAACCATCGTCCGACCACGGAAATACAGAGAATCAAACCAAACAACTCGACTCCGTCGAAGATAACAGTCCGGATAACATTACACCCGGAGCAACAGAATACCCATAAAAGGCTTGTTGCCACTGCGAGGAGTCTGAAAGAGCAGAAGCAAAGGCTCAGGGCTGCACAAGACACACTCAAAATCAGATGGAGTGAAGTACTCAACACTGAAGCGAAGTACGGCGGTAATCGCCACACCAAGAGCTACCCGAAGCGAAAGTTGCTACCAGAATTCGATGAGGAGGCCTTAGATCCCCCGCAATAAAAAACAAAACGGCCATCCGGTCGGATAGACGACCTCGTGGCCAACATAGAGCGGCAAACGACGCCTCACATAAGCCAGTACGCGATCCGCGTGAGGGCTCGCATAAAAAGGACGGCCCAACCAGATACATCTACGGGCCACACAAGCGCGCTCCAGCATGCAATGCAACACAACAAATATCCCAACACCACGGTACACCCAAATACAGGGGTGCCGCACACCCCCTATGTTTCACCGATGAGGTGTTGGACCACGAATTTCCAGAGGGATTCAAACCCGTAAACATAGAGGCGTACGACGGAACGACAGACCCTGGGGTCTGGATTGAGGACTACATCCTGCATATCCATATGGCTCGAGGAGATGATCTCCACGCCATCAAGTACTTACCCCTCAAGGTCAAAGGGCCAGCTCGGCACTGGCTTAAAAGCCTCCCCGAAAATTCCATTGGAAGCTGGGAAGAGCTTGAAGACGCTTTTCAGGCAAATTTTCAAGGGACCTATGTCCGACCACCGGATGCAGATGATTTGAGTCATATAACTCAATAGTCCAAAGAGTCAGCCCGAAAGCTTTGGAACAGGTTTCACACTAAAAAGAACCAAATAGTCGACTGCCCGAACGCTGAAGCCTTAGCAGCTTTTAAGCACAACATTCAAGACGAATGGTTTGCCAGACACCTCGGCCAAGAAAAGCCGAGAACAATGGCAGCATTAACAAGCCTCATGACCCACTTTTGCGCGGGCGAGGACAGCTGGTTAGCCCGATGCAGCACCAGCGACCCAAGTACATCCGAAGTCAGGGACGGAAACGGGAAGTCGCGACGCAGTAAAAACAAGCGCCGAAATAAAGAAGACAGCCCGAAGAGCACGGCGGTAGACGCCGGATTCAGAAGCTCTCGGCCAGGTCAACAAAAGCTGCCCTCTAAAGGCGACAGAGACGAACTGTCCAGCCTGAACAAGATTATGGACAAACTATGTCAGATCCACAGCACCCCCGATAAACCTGCAAATCATACCCATAGAGAATGTTGGGTCTTCAAGCAGTCCGGCAAGCTCAACGCCCAACATAAGGGGCGGGATACACCAAGCGAAGACGAGGACGAGCCTCGCAAGCAAAGCACAGATGATCAATTCCTCCGCCTTAATGAAGGGCCGTTTCCCGGCCAGGCATGTACGCAACCCGAATTCGGATGAGTGCGGAGCCACCAGGGGCTATATAGTAGCCCCACTGTCAAACTCCTCTGGCTAAGTGAAAGTGTTAAAGCATTATAGTCTGATTGCCTAGTTCGCTGCACTATCACCTCCTTAATGGACCAAGATGCTGGATCAAGTGTAAACATGCGTCTTCTGCGAACACCCCCGCATTATGCGTGTGTGCTGAAGCCGACGACTGCCATCTTTCAGGTTATATACATATATACATAAACGGCCGCCCAGGAGGCATCATAGTACTTTCGGGCAAAAGTATAAATACAACATTGATAAACTCAATAAAACATTGTTTTTACAATGGGAATACGTGTCACTCAAACATAATATTCTTCGAGCACTGAGCCTCTATCGAACGAGCGCCTTCAAGAACTTCTTCAAACTAGTGCTCGGCAGCCACTCGGCCTATGGCCGAACCCTGCGCCGCAATAGTGGTGGCATCCATCTCCGCCCAGTATGTTTTGACACGGGCAAGGGCCATCCGCGAGCCTTCTATGCACGCCGACCTCTTTACAGCATCGATGCGTGGCATAGCACCAAGGAATTGTTCCACTAAGCTAAAGTAGCTATTCGGCTTGGGCCCTCCCGGCCACAGATGATCCACAACGGACTTCATGGAAAGTCCGGATAATCTATGGAGCTCGGCCCAACCGGTCAATCACTCATTCAGCAGCAGCGAACGGACTGGAACGTGAAACTGTGACCAGAACAACTTTTCCACTTCGGGACCTTTCTCATCCTTGAAGTACTCGGCTGCATCAGCACCACTTGCAGCCAAATCCATGTACGCGTCCGCAGAACTCCGTAGCCGGTCCAGAGGGGCATACTTCGGATCTCCGAACTTAGTCCGCAACAAGAAGGGCTTCCCAGACATGATATCTGCAGCTTGATTCAGCTCCTCCTTCGTCGCTCTAATTTTGGAGCGGGCTTCCTTGGCAGCCACCCGGGCCTTCTCCAGGTCTGTTGCCTTCGCCCGGTTTTCCTCTTCAAGAAGCCGGTAACGGTCAACAGCATCTTTTAACTCCACGGCCATCTTGGCAATTTTTTTCTTTGCTCTCACAATGTGCGGCCTGTTCGGCCCTTAACTCTTCGGCCGCCTGTAAAGCGGCCGCATTACTACTCCTTGCTTGCTCCTTGGCTCGGGCAAGCTCCGCCCGAAGGGTCTCCACGGTGGCAGGTCCATCTGCAGTCACAACATATTAAAGATACTGGCATCATGCTGCTCTTATTATGTGACAATCACCAGAAAAATCACTCACCCCGTGCCTCGTCAAGCTGCTTGTTAACAAGCACGATGTCAGCATCTACCGCATCCAGTTGCCGTCTTAGTTCGGCAACCCCATCAGTCCGGCTAGCCACCGGAGCTTGAACCACCTGCACATAAAGGCGGTCTGGTTATTACCTGGGACTATGATCCTCTGTTTGCCGTTGTTCTCGACGACAACCAGAGTCTTAGGAGCTACTATCTGCATGGGCATACCTAACGTATGTGGTACTATTAAAGGCATACATTATTTTGCGTACCTCGAAGCCTTTCAGCAGACTCATAAAAGCTTCATGCAAACCGCTTTCGGCGGATGAAATCCTTTCAATTACCGTACCCATTAGCATACGATGCGCTTCCGAGACGACAACTTTCCCCAGAAGATCCTTCAGCGTGTCCGACCGCACACAGTACGGACCCTTGCTGTCGATCTCCTCAGGAGCCGGATACTGGGGATGCCAGGCAGCCAAAGGGTTATCCTCTGGCGATATTGGATCCGGAGATACCCTTCGCGACGACACTTCAAGGTCGCCCGCTTATTGAGCTAGGGAGTCTGAGGGAGGCGTTTCGCTCTCCATCATCTCTGGAAGAAGATCCCCCGAAGATGAACTCTATCGAGAAGGGCTGCAATCCGGACTACAATTTACAAGCATCGGTTATTGTCTTCGGAAGTAAGGTAGGATATCTTCACTATTACGTACTTTTTGATTACTTATAGCTCGGTAGAGGGCTGATCCCCGCGCGGACATTTTGTGGTAAGAATACCCTCCGAGGCAGGACCCTCTGGCGGAGATTTCTTCTCTCGTTTGGAAACCTTAGTTTTCGGATCTTCAGAGGTAGTCCTCTTCCTTCCCCGGGGAGAGGGAATGTCATATTCTTCCCTTTGGTTATCCTCCCTCACGAAGGCGCTCATTCCCTCGATTGGAATAGGTAGCGATGGAGGCCCGCTTTCGCCCTCTTTATTCCCCCTTCATCTTCCTTTGAGGGCACTAGGCGAGGTGTTGGCTCGAGCATCTTTTCCAGCACCGGATTGTCCTAGCCTTCAGGAAGGGGGGCCGAACACCGGATCATCTTCGCCTTTGTTATCCAGTCCTGGTCAAAGAGCAATTCTTCAGAATAATGTCATGATAAGTAAAAGGACAATGTGTTCGTCCATGGGATTACTTACTTGGGCAGCGGGGTGGTTGCAGCTCAGGCCCACGTCCTTGGTGGTGCTCGAACACTCTATTTGGGGTCCGAAGAACGATTTGTACATCTCCTCGTGCGTCATGCTGAGGAAATTTTGAATAGTGCGCGGTCCTTCCGGGTTGAATTCCCACATGCGGAGGGGCCGGCGTTTGCAAGGCTGGACTCGACGAACCAGCATAACTTGTACTACCATAACCAGACTGAAATCTCCCTCGAAGAGGTCTCGGATACGGCTCTGCAGTATTGGCACGTCCTTGGCTGGACCCCAGCTCAGCCCCCTGCTGATCCATGACATCAGTTGTGGTGGAGGGCCCGAGCGAAAGGTGGGGGCAGCTACCCACTTGGCACTTCAGGGAGCTGTGACGTAAAACCACTCCCGTTGCCACAATCCAGACACCTCTGGAAACGAACCCTTTGTCCATGGAGCGTTAGCAATCTTGCTTATTAGAGCACATCCGCACGCTGTGTACTGCCCCTCGACTATCTTCGGCTTCACATCGAAGGTCCTGAGCCAGAGGCCGAAGTGAGGGGTAATGCGGAGGAAAGCCTCACAAACGACAATAAATGACGACATGTGAAGAAGGGAATCCGGGGCCAGATCATGAAAATCCAGCCCGTAATAGAACATAAGACCCCTAACAAAGGGATCCAGAGCGAGGCTTAGTCCTCGGAGGAAGTGGGAAACGAACACAACGCTCTCGTTGGATTCGGGAGTAGGGACGACCTGGCCTCGAGCGGGCAGCCTATGCGAAATTTTGATGGTCAGATATCTGGCCTCCCTCAACCTCTTGATGTCCTCCTCCGTGACGGAGGAAGGCATCCACCGGCCCTGAAGGCTGGATCCGGACATGATTGAAGGTCCGAAGCACCTGACCTGGGCTTTGGGTGTTAGAACTCGAGGCGGGGGAAGGATTCAATTAAGCACGGGAGGGAAAAAAGAAAAAAAAGCCTTGTCCCTTTATAAAGGGGATGAATATCAGGTGTCCTCCTTGTGGCCATTCGAGGCTTACCTAAGATTTAGGAGTCATACCAACAGGCACGGTTGGGTTACCCACGTTTGTATTGATGAGAATCCCGTGATAAGGGGAACACGATCTCTGCCTTGACAAGACTTGTCAAGAAACCGCCTCGCATTATGTGCGGGGCTGGTTATAGAAAAATGGTTCACATAATTACCGGGCCGTGGCGTGATGTCATGCTGCCAAAACGTTTCAATAGATTATATTTGTGGAAATATTATTCTTTCTACGGTGGTATGTGGAACTTATTTTGCAGGGTCAGACACTATCCTTGTATTCAAACTCTTCTGTGGTGTATTCGGAGGAGGAACCTGCCTTGCAATGCCGAAGACAACACTGCGTGCCGGACTCATCGTCATTGAAACCTGGTTCAGGAGCTACTGAGGGAGTCCTGGATTAGGGGGTCTCCGAACAGCCGGACTATATCCTTGGGCCGGACTGTTGGACTATGAAGATACGAGATTGAAGACTTCGTTCCGTGTCCGGATGTGACTCTACTTGGCATGGAAGAGAAGCTAGGCAATACGGATATGCATATCTCCTCCTTTGTAACCAACCTTGTGTAACCCTAGCCTCCTCCGGTGTCTATGTAAACCGGAGGGTTTTAGTCCATAGGACAACATACAATCATACCATAGCCTAGCTTCTAGGGTTTAGCCTCTCTGATCTCGTGGTAGATCTACTCTTGTACTACTCATATTATCAAGAATAATCAAGCAGGACGTAGGGTTTTAGCTCCATCAAGAGGGCCCGAACCTGGGTAAAACATCGTGTCCCCTGCCTCCTGTTACCATCCACCTTAGACGCATAGTTCGGGACCCCCTACCCGAGATCCGCCGGTTTCGACACCGACATGGAGTCTCAGCACAACGAACTGTAGCAACGGTGCATACTCAAGGAGAACACTTATACCTTGAAATTTAGTGAGGGATCATCTTATAATGCTATCACCGTAATAAGAAAATAAGATGCATAAAAGATAAACATCATACACAATCAAAATATGTGACATGATATGACCATCATTAGCTTGTGCCTTTCATCTTTATCACCAAAGCACCGTCATGATCTCCATCGTCACCGGCTTGACACCTTGATCTTCATCGTTGCATTGTTGTCGTCTCGCCAACTATTGCTTCTACGATACTACGACTATCGCTACCGCTTAGTGATAAAGTAAAGCAATTACATGGTGATTGCATTTCATATAGTAAGGCGACAACCATAAGGCTCCTACCAGTTGCCGATAACTTCTACAAAACATGATAATTTCATACAACAATTTATATCCACCATGTCTTGACCATATCACATCACAACATGCCCTGCAAAACAAGTTAGACGTCCTCTAATTGTTGTTGCGAGTTTTGCATCGCCGCTACAGGTTTCTAGCAAGAACCGTTCTTACCTATGCATCAAAACCACAATGATTTTTCGTCAATTGTGCTGTTTTAACTTTCAACAAGGATCGGCCGTTGTCAAACTCGATTCAACTAAAGTCGGAGAAACAGACACCCGCCAGCCACCTGTGTGCAAAGCATGTTGGTATAACCAATCTCATGAAGGCGGTCATGTAATGTCGGTCCGGGTCGCTTCATCCAATAATACTGCTGAATGAAAGTAAGACGTTGGTGGTAAGCAGTATGACTATTATCGCCCACAACTCTTTGTGTTCTACTGGTGCATATCATCTACGCATAAACCTGGCTCTGATACCACTATTCGGGAACGTAGTAATTCAAAAAATTTCCTACGATCAAGCAATATCTAACTAGGAGATGCATTGCAATGAGAGGGGAGAGTGTGTCCACGTATCCTCGTAGACCGAAACCGGAAGCATTTAATAACGCGGTTGATGTAGTCGAACGTCTTCACGATCCAACAGATCCAAGTACCGAACGTACGGCACTTCCGTGTTCAGCACACGTTCAGCACGATGATGTCCCTCGAGCTCTTGATCTAGTTGAGGACGAGGGACTGTTCCGTCAGCACAACGGCGTAGCGACGGTGATGATGAAGTTACCGGCGTAGGGCTTCACCTAAGCACTACGACGACATGACCGAGGTGTTGAACTGTGGAGGGGGCACCGCACACGGCTAAGAGATTGTCTATTTTGCTATTGGGGTGCCCCCTGGCCACCTGTATAAAGGAGGGAGGGAGAGAGGAGATTGGCCGGGAGGGGCGCGCCAAGGGGGGAGTCCTACTTGGACTCCTAGTCCAACTAGGATTCAGCCCCCCTTTTCCTTTCCTCCACCGGAGGGAAAGGAAGGAGGGGAGAAGGAGAAGGAAGGAGGGGGCCGCACCCCCACCCCTTGTCCAATTCGGTTTGGGCAGGGGGGAGGCGCATGCCACCTCGTGGCCCTTCTTCCCTCTCTCCACTAAAGCCCACTAAGGCCCATTAACTTCCCTGGGGGTTCCGGTAACCTCCCGGTACTCCGGAAAAATGCCCGAACCACTCGGAACCATTCCGATGTACGAATGCAACCTTCCAATATATGAATCTTTACCTCTCGACCATTTTGAGACTCCTCGTCCTATCCGTGATCTCATCCGGGACTCTGAACAAACTTCGGTCATCAAATCACATAACTCATAATACAAATCGTCATCGAATGTTAAGCGTGTGGACCCTACGGGTTTGAGAACTATGTAGACATGACCGAGAGACATCTCCGGTCAATAACTAATAGGGGAACCTGGATGCTCATATTGACTTATACATATTCTACAAAGATCTTCATCGGTCAAACTGCATAACAACATACGTCATTCTCTTTGTCATCGGTATGTTACTTGCCCGAGATTCGATCGTTGGTATCATCATACCTAGTTCAACCTCGTTACCAGCAAGTCTCTTTACTCGTTTCATAATGCATCATGCCGCAACTAACTCCACATTGCTTGCAAGGATTATAGTGATGTGCATTACCAAGAGGGCCCAAAGATACCTCTCCGATACTCGGAGTGACAAATCCTAATCTCGATCTATGCCAAACCAACAAACACCATCAGAGACACCTAGAGAGCATCTTTATAATCACCCAGTTACGTTGTGACATCTGATAGCACATAAGGTGTATCTCCGGTATCCGGGAGTTGCATAATCTCATAGTCGAAGGAACATGTATTTGACATGAAGAAAGCAATAGAAATAAAACTAAATGATCATTATGCTAAGCTAACGGATGGGTCTTGTCCATCACATCATTCCCCTAATGATGTGATCCCATTCATCAAATGATAACACATGTCTATAGTTAGGAAACTTAACCATGTTTGATTAACGAGCTTGTCTAGTAGAGGCATACTAGGGACACTGTGTTTTGTCTATGTATCCACACATGTATCAAGTTTCCGGTTAATAAAATTCTAGCATAAATAATAAATATTGATCATGATATGAGGAAATATAAATAACAACTTTATTATTGCCTCTAGGGCATATTTCTTTCAGAATGTTCAGATCCATAAGATTTAAAACAAAAGTTCAATATTGACATAAAAACAATAATACTTCAAGCATAGTAATAAAAAAATCATTTCATATCAAAATAACATGGCCAAAGAAAGCTGCCCCTACAAAATCATATAGACTGCCTATGCTTCATTTTCATCACACAAAATATTCAAATCATGCACAACCCCGATGACAAGCCAAGCAATTGTTTCATACTTTTGATGTTCTCAAACTTTTTCAACTTCCACGCAATACATGAGCGTGAGCCATGGACATAGCACTATAGGTGGAATAGAATATGGTGGTTGTGGAGAACACAAAAAGAAGGAGATGATCTCACATCAACAAGGTGTATCAACAGGCTATGGAGATGCCCATCAATAGATATCAATGTGAGTGAGTAGGGATTGCCATGCAACGGATGCACTAGAGCTATAAGTTTATGAAAGCTCAAAAGAAAACTAAGTGGGTGTGCATCCAACTTGCTTGGTCACTGATATGTCTCCTTCGTATCTACTTTTCCAAACACTTTTGCCCTTGTTTTGGACTCTAACTTGCATGATTTGAATGGAATTAACCCGGACTGATGCTGTTTTCAGCAGAATTGCTATGGTGTTATTTTTGTGCAGAAAAAAAGGTTCTCGGAAAGACCTGAAAATCAACGGAGATTATTTTTGGAATATATAAAAAATACTGGAAGAAGAATCCACGTCAGGGGGGCCACACCATGTCCGCGAGGGTGGGGGCGCGCCTACCCCCTGGGCGTGCCCCCTGCCTCGTGTGCCCCTAACGCTCCACTGACCTCAACTCCAACTCCATATATTCGTGTTCGGGGAGAAAAAATCAGAGAGAAGGATTCATCACATTTTACGATACAGAGTCGCCGCCAAGCCCTAAACTCTCTCGGGAGGGCTGATCTGGAGTCCGTTCGGGGTTCCGGAGAGAGGAATCCATCGCCTGCGTCATCATCAACATTCCTCCATCACCGATTCCATGATGCTCACCGCCGTGCGTGAGTAATTCCATCATAGGCTGGCTGGACAGTGATGGGTTGGATGAGATTTATCATGTAATCGAGTTAGTTTTGTTAGGGTTTGATCCCTAGTATCCATTATGTTCTGAGAATGATGTTGCTACGACTTTGCTAT
The DNA here is from genome assembly GCF_056163025.1 of Triticum urartu. Lineage (NCBI taxonomy): Eukaryota > Viridiplantae > Streptophyta > Magnoliopsida > Poales > Poaceae > Triticum > Triticum urartu. The sequence continues at coordinate 454,709,948 of NC_141875.1, forward strand.
GCTTAATGCTTGTCACTAGGGCCTGAGTGCCATGATTTCAGATCTGAACCTATTATGTTTTCATGAATATATGTGAGTTCTTCATCCTATCTTGCAAGTCTATAGTCACCTACTATGTGTTATGATCCGGCAACCCCGAAGTGACAATAATCGGGGCCACTCCCGGTGATGACCGTAGTTTGCGGAGTTCATGTATTCACTATCTGTTAATGCTTTGGTCCGATACTCTATTAAAAGGAGGCCTTAATATCCCTTAGTTTCCAATAGGACCCCGCTGCCATGGGAGGGTAGGACAAAATATGTCATGCAAGTTCTTTTCCATAAGCACGTATGACTATATTCGGAATACATGCCTACATTACATTGATGAATTGGAGCTAGTTCTGTGCCACCCTATGTTATAACTGTTGCATGAATAATCACATCCAGCATAATTCTCCATCACCGATCCATTGCCTATGAGCTTTTCATATATTGTTCTTCGCTTATTTACTTTTCCGTTGCTACTGTCACAATCATTACAAAACCCAAAAATATTACTTTTGCTACCATTACCACTACTATCATATTACTTTGCTACTATATACTTTGCTACAGATATTAAGTTTCCAGGTGTGGTTGAATTGCCAACTCAGCTGCTAATACTTGGGAATATTCTTTGGCTCCCCTTATGTTGAATCAATAAATTTGGGTTGAATACTCTACCCTCGAAAACTGTTGCGACCCCCTATACTTGTGGGTTATCAAGACCATTTTCTGGCGCCGTTGCCGGGGAGCATAGCTCTATTCTTTGAGTCACTTGGGATTTTTATCTGCTTATCACTATGAAGAACTTGAAAGATCAAAGAACCAAGATCTATCCCTCAACTACGAGGGGAGGTAAGGAACTGCCATCTAGCTCTGCACTTGATTCACCTTCTGTTATGAGTAAACTTGCGACACCTACACACGTTATTGATTCTGATAGGGCGCATGTTATTGATGATGCCACTTCTGCTTTGCATGATACTTATGATGAAACTACTTCAATGCTTGATACTACTGTGCACTTGGTGAATTTCTTGACGAACAACTTGCTAGGCCTAGAGAGAATTAAATTATTGAAATTGATAATATTGATGAAAGTGATGATGAAGATTCTCCCCCTAGATATGAATTTCCTGTTGTTCCTGAGGGTTATGTTATGGATGAAGAAACTGCTAGAGACTTCTTAGCTTGCAATGATAGAAGTAATCTTAAGAAACTATTAGCTAAGCTGAAAGAAAAATTTCTGAATGCTAGAATGAAATATGATCCTGCTTATGCTACTTCACCTATCTTTATTACTGATAAGGATTATGATTTCTCAGTTGATCCCAATATAATTACTTTGGTTGAATCTGATCCTTTCTATGGCTATGAATATGAAACAGTTGTGGCACATCTTACTAAATTAAATGATATAGCTACCCTGTTCACTAATGATGAGAAAACTCGCTACTATTATATCCTTAAATTATTTCCGTTCTCATTAAAGGGTGATGCTAAGATATGGTTTAATTCTCTTGATCCTAGTTGTGTGCATAGTCCCGAGGATATGATTTATTACTTCCCTGCTAAATATTTCCCCGCTCATAAGAAACAAACTGCTTTAAGGGAAATATATAATTTTGTGCAAATTGAAGAAGAGAGTCTCCCACAAGCTTGGGGGAGGCTTCTCCAATTACTTAATTCTTTGTGTCGGTGTCAAAACCGGCGTATCTCGGGTAGGGGGTCCCGAACTGTGCGTCTAAGGCGGATGGTAACAGGAGGCAGGGGACACAATGTTTTACCCAGGTTCGGGCCCTCTTGATGGAGGTAAAACCCTATGTCTTGCTTGATTATTCTTGATAATATGAGTAGTTCAAGAGTTGATATACCACGATATCAGAGAGGCTAAACCCTAGAAGCTAGCCTATGGTATGATTGTATGTTGTCCTACGGACTAAAACCCTCCGGTTTATATAGACACCGGAGGGGGCTAGGGTTACACAGAGTCGGTTACAAGGAAGGAGATCTACATATCCGTATTGCCAAGCTTGCCTTCCACACCAAGGAGAGTCCCATCCGGACACGGGAGAAAGTCTTCAACTTATATCTTCATAGTCCAACAGTCCGGCCAAAGGATATAGTCCGGCTGTCCGGATACCCCCTAATCCAGGACTCCCTCAGTAGCCCCTGAACCAGGCTTCAATGACGATGAGTCCGGTGCGCAGATTGTCTTCGGCATTGCAAGGCGGGTTCCTCCTCCGAATACTTCATAGAAGATTTTGAACACGAGGATCATGTCCGGCTCTGCAAAACAAGTTCCACATACCACCGTAGAGAGAATAATATTTCCACAAATCTGATTTGCTGAGGTACCCCATAGCGTGGCATCACACGACAGCCAGGTCTTTATTCGAATCGTTTTTCATAACCTATCTCAGCGTGTTTCGCGAGGTGGTTTCCTTGGCAAGTCTTGTCGAAGCAGAGATTGTGTCCCCTTATTACGGGATTCCCATTAATACAGACGTGGGTAACCCAACCATGCCTATTAGTAGGACTCCTAAATCTTAGGCAAGACCCAAACGGCCACGAGGAGGACGCTTGATATTCACCCTCTTTATAAAGGGGACAATGCCCTTTCCTCTTGATCTTAATCGAATCAGCCTCTCGCATCGAATTCCAACACTCGAAGCTCAGGTTTAGGCACTTCGGACCATCAACTATGTCCGGAGCCAACCTTCAAGGTCGGTGGATGCCTTCCTCCGTCACAAAGGAGGACATCAAGAAGTTGAGAGAGGCTAGATATCGGACCGCCGAAATTTTGCATTGGCTGCTTGCCCAAGGGCAGGTCGTCCCTACTCCCGAACCCAATGAGAGCGCCGTGTCCGTCTCCCACTTCCTCCGAGGACTAGGCCTCGCTCTGGATCCCTTTGTTAGGGGTCTTACGTTCTATTACGGGCTAGATTTTCATGATCTGGCCCTGGATTCCCTTCTTCACATCTCGGCATTTATTGTCGTATGTGAGGCCTTCCTCCGCATTACCCCTCACTTCGGCCTGTGGCTCAAGACCGTTGATGTGAAGCCGAAGATGATCGAGGGGCAGCATGCAGCGTGCGGAGGCACTTCAATAAGCAAAATTATTGACACTCCATGGCCTAAGGGTTACTTCCCAGAGGTGTCCGGATTGTGGCAGCAGGAGTGGTTCTACATCACAGCTCCCCGAAGTGCCAAGTGGGTAGCTGCCCCCGCCTTCCGCTCAGGCCCCCCGCCACAACTGATGTCATGGATCAGCAGGGGGCTGCGCTGGGGTCCAGCCAAGGACGTGCCAATACTGCAAAGCCATATCCGAGATCTCCTTGAGAGAGATATCAGTCTGGTTATGATAGTGCAAGTTATGCTAGTCCGTCAAGTCCAGCCTTGCAAACGCCGACCCCTTCGCATGTGGGAATTCAACCCGGAAGGACCGCGAGCTATCCAACATTTCCACGGCATGACGCACGAAGAGATGTACAAATTGTTCTTCGGACCACAAATAATGTGTCTGGACATCACTTAGGATGCAGGTCTAAGATGCAATCGCCCGGATACCCAAGTAAGTAGCCCCGCATCCGAACACACTGTCCATTTTATTTATAGCAACATTGCCCTAAAAAAGAAAAACTGCTCTTGGTCCAGGATTGGATAGCGAAGGCAAAGTTGATCAGGTGTCCGGCCCCCTCCCTGAGACCTCACCAAATCTCGTGCTAACCAGGATTGTGGAGATCGCGCCTTATCAAGCGCCCTTGGGAGAAGATAAAGGGGGGAACAATGAGGTTAGCGCCTCCGTGAAGGAGGTTAGCCGGGGAGTAGGGACTGAAACTTCCTCTCCCCAGGGAAGGAAGAGGACCACCTCCGAGGACCCAGAGACAATGGTCTCCAAACGGGGGAAGAAATCTTCGCCGGAGGGTCCTGCCTCGGGGGCTACCCTGGCCGCACTATGCTCTCAAGGGGATCAGCCCTCCACCGAGCTGTAAGTAAAAGGGTACTTAATAGTGAAAATATCTCGCTTTACTTCGGAGGAAAATAACCGAAGCGTTTATCTTGCAGTTCGGATCTTAGCCCTTCTCAGCGTAGCTCGTCTTCAGGGGATCTTCTTCCAGAGATGATGGAGAGCGAAACGCCTCCCCCTGCCACACCGCCTCACGAGGCAGGCGACCCCGAGGTGTCGTCACGGAGGGTTTCTCTTGATCCGGCAAGGCCAGAAGGTAATCCTATGGCCACCCGATGTCCTTAGTACCCGGCTCTTTAAGAGAGCAATCAAAAGAGTCCAGCACAGTCTGGTGTGCGGCCTGACGTACTGAGGGATCTGCTAGAGCAAGCGGCTATCTCAGAAGAGCACCGCACGTTGATGGGTACGGTGATTGAAAGGATTTCGTCCACCGAAAGCGGGTTGCATGAAGCCTTTATGAGTCTACTGACGGGTTTTGAGGTACGTGAAATGATGTACATTTTTTATAGTACCGCGCATTTTTAGATGTGCCATGTGAAGATAGTAGCCCCTGAGACTCTGGTTGCCGCCGAAAACGGCAGCAAACAGAGGATCATAGTCCCAGGTAATAACCAGACTGCCTTTATGTGCAGGTGGTGGAAGCTCCGGTGGCTAGCCGGATTGATGGGTTTGCCGAACTGAAGCGGCAGCTGGATGCGGCAGATGCCGACATCATGCTTGTCAACAAGTGGCTTGACGAGGCACAGGGTGAGTGATTTTTCTAGTGATCGTCACATAGTAAGAGCAGCATGATGCCAGTATCTTTAATGTGTTGTGACTGCAGATGGAGCTGCCACCATGGAGACCCTTCGGGCGGAGCTTGCCCGAGCCAAGGAGCACGCAAGGAGCAGCAATGCGGCCGCTTTAAAGGCGGTCGTGGGTTTAAGGGCCGAACAGACCGCACATTGCGAGAGCAAACAAAAAAATGCCAAGATGGCCATGGAGTTAAAAGATGCTGCTGACCGTTACCGGCTTCTTGAAGAAGAAAACCGGGCGAAGGCGACGGGCCTGGAGAAAGCCCGGGTGCCTGCCAAGGAAGCCCGCTCCAAAATTAGAGAGACGAAGGAGGAGCTGAATCAAGCTGCGGATATCGTGTCTCGGAAGCCCTTCTTATTACGGACTAAGTTCGGAGATCCAAAATATGCTCCTCTAGACCGGCTATGGAGTTCTGCGGATGAGTACATGGATTTGGCTACAAGTGCTGCTGATGCGGCTGAGTACTTCAAGGATCAGGAGGGTCCTGAAGTGGAGAAGCTGTTCTGGTCACAGTTTCTCACTCCAGTCCGTCCGTTGTTGCTGAATGAGTGATTGACCGGTTGGGCCGAGCTCCATAGATTATCCGGACATGCCATGAGGTCCGTAGTGGATCATCTATGGCCAGGAGGGCCAACGCCGAATAACTACTTTAGCTTGGTGTAACAATTCCTTGGTGCTGTGCCACGCATAGATGCTGTAAAGAGGTCGGCGTGCGTAGAGGGCTCGCGGATAGCCCTTGCCCGTGTCAAAACATACTGGGTGGAGATGGGTGCCAGCACTGTTGCGGCACAGGGTTCGGCCATAGGCCGAGTGGCTGCCGAGCACTACTTTGACGAAGTTCTTGAAGGCGCTCGTTTGATAGAGGCTCAGTGCTCGAAGAATATTATGTTTAAGTGACATGTATTCCCATTGTAAGAATAATGTTTTATTGAATTTATCAAGGCTGTATTTATACTTTTGCCCGAAAGTGCTATGATGCCTCCTGTGCGGCCGTTTATGTATATATGTATATAACCTGAAAGATGGCAGTCGTCGGCTTCAGCCCCCACGCATATAATGCGGGGGTGTTCGTAGAAGATGCATGTTCACACTTGATCCAATGTCTTGGTCCATTAAGGAGGTGATAGCGCAGCGAACTAGGCAATCGGACTATAATGCTTTAACACTTTCACTTAGCCAGAGGAGTTTGACAGTGGGGCTACTATATAGCCCATGGTGGCTCCGCGCTCATCCGGATTCGGGGCGCGTACATGCCTGGCCGAGAAACGGCCCTTTGTTAAGGTGGAGGAATCCCGAAGATTCCGCTAGGTCATGGAGTGGTTGACCAGTCTCACGCTATATCTTGACAGTCAGTTTTCGGCTTTCTCTACTGAGGTGCTCGTACGGATGAAGCAGGGCACAATCGCAGTAGTTCTCCTGGTGCCGCCTTAGCCGATAGAGCGGAACGTAAGGCAGCAAAACACAGGAGCCGGGCAAACCCAACATTTGACCAAAGACATGATTCGTACCTGATGCATATAAGGCCAAACTCGCGATGCCGAACACTCCCTAGGGTATTCGGTCTTTATGATGTAAACCGGGTCGAAACAGTGCCCTTTGTAATGAGCCCCTGGTGTCCAGGTACGTGCAGTATTCTGACGTGGCCACATGCCAATACATCAGAATCCTTCTCAATTGTACTGAGAATCCGAGGGATTTGTATCAACAAGAGATAGTAAAAAAGGTTTACGCAGGGTCTTAATCTAAAAAGAATCCTTGGAACGGGTCCCTGCTGCACGTCTGCGCCTGTGTCTCCGTTGTGCCGTATTCTGGACGGGTGTAGCACGATGGTCATCTGAAAAAGAAAGGAGCTTAATTGAAAAGTTGTCGTGCAAAAGGTAGGTTACACTAAATAAACCATGTACATTTAGGATAAGGGACCTGGTCTGATCAAAACATATGTTTACAGAGCTAGGAATTGGGCGAGCACTACAAAAAGAAGACACATCTATGACATTTTGGGCCGAACGAATTTTTTCTGTCAGGGTTATGACACTTCTATGACGATAATTGTGACAAAACCCGGTATCCTCATAGATGTGGTGGGCTCCTACTTCTATGACAAAAAATCATGACAGAAAAATGGGCTTTTCATCCTGGGCGGGCCGGAGACGCAGCTACATGACATTCTTTGCGCTGTCCTTGATGAAAAAAACCATGGTAGAAGCGAGGGCGAGAAAATATCGGGGGAGTTCCCGATTACGGTGGGTGGTCGGGGGCTGAGCGATGCACGTTTCTCTCGTACGGACGCACGTGTGTGCGAGGCGTTGCGCTCTAACTGAACCAGAGCGAGGCGTTGCGCTCTAACTGAACCCGAGCGATTGCACTAGCTACGTTACTGAACCCGAGCGATCGATCCCTTGCTGTTAACTGAACCCGAGTGATTCCTTCGCTACTGCTGCTAACTGAAGCCGATCAATGCTTCCTCTTGATGAATAGTGATCATTGTTGGGGGTTTGGATGAACAGTTCCCGGTGGGGTTGGATGAACAGGACCCCGTGGTGTTGCCACTAGATGAACAGTACCCCGATCGATCGAGCCAGTGGATGAATAGGACCCCATGGAGGGGTGGATGAACAGGACCCCGTGGAGGGATGGATGAATATGACGACCCCGTGGAGGGCTGGTTGAACAGTAGCCCGTGGAGGGTGGTTGAACAGGACCCCGTGGAGAGGGCTGGTTGAACAGTAGCCGATGGAGGAGCGCGCGGAGGCTGGATGAACATGAACCCGTGGATGAACAGTCGTAGGTGGAGGCTGGAGGAGGTCGACAGTGGATGAACTGTAGCCCGTGGAGGCTAGAGGAGGTCGATGATGGAGATGAACAATATCCCGTGGAGTCTCGTTTTCTGTACGCCACACCCCTCCCGATGAACAGGACCCCCGTTTTGACCGTAGCACTCCAACACAAGTCCATTTCCTCCGTTTTGCGATATGCCACACCCCTCCCGATCAACAGGACCCCGTTTCGACCATAGGAGGTCCAAGAGAAGTCTGTTTCCTCTGTTTTGCGGTATGCCAGACCCCTCCCGATGAACAGGATCCCGCTTCGACCGTGGCCGGTCGAACACAAGGCCGTTTCCTTCGTTCTGCTGTACGCCAGGCCTCGTTTCCATCGGCTGTTCCGTCCAAGCCGGTTGGCTCCCGATGAACAGCACGCGTTCTGTTGCCTCCCGAAGAACACAACACATTCTGTTGCCTCCCCATGCACAGGACGACGATGACACAGTTTCTCCGTTCCAACCCAACCATGCACACGAGCCCTGGCCATACGTATGCGCGAGTAGGCATTCGAGATCCCGCCCGTATGTACGTATGTGGCCATATTTACTTTCTTGCACCCTGGCCGCCGTACGTGCGTGTACAAGCTATGTGCGCGCCTCTACTATGACACGTGTGCGCCTCTACTACGACACATGCACGCCTCTACATCGACCAGTATGTACGTACACGTTCGCGACCAGAATGACAGCGCTACATACGCTTCGACCAGGTGGGTCCCGACTGTGAGGCACTTCCTTGTGTGTGAAGATGTAGCTGGTGGGTCCGAGAAGTCAGGGGGAAATGATTTTTCGGGAAATACGATGGCCCGTCCGGTGGGTCCCTGCTGTCAGGTGGAGGAAAATTATTTTGCGCGTAATAAGAAGGCACTTCCTTGCTGCTGCCATGCACCCAGCTGTCAGCCTCTCCACGTACAGTACTCTTCCGATGGAAGTCGTTCCTTGACCTCGTTGACCAAGCCGCACCGAGAGCACCCGGGCGGTGGACGACGGTGAGGCCTAGGAAGGGGACGACACGGAGCCGGGGAAGACGTGGAAGTGGAAGCCCACGCGGAGAGGAGTACGAGGGTTCACTGGTTTGACTGCAGTATGAGGCTGCCGCCACCGCGGAATAACATGGGTGTGGGTGAGTGGATGGCCTAGCTAGTGGTGGGAGTTGTAGGGGTGGTGAGGCCTCCGCGGCATCACAGCCGGCCACGGGAGGCAGGAGCAGGCGGCACGACCAGCGCTACTTTGGGCGGATGGAGCAAGAAGACCAAAGGTTGAAGAAGCACTATGGCCGTTGGATGGACACCGTACGGTCACTGGAGCTAAAATCGTTCACATTGACTAAGTTGAAAAAGCCCTCCGTCTGCGTCAACTTAGTGGGCCTACAAGTCAGCCTCCCATATGGTGGGTCCCACCTAGCAGGGGGAGTATTCATTTTTTTGTGCATAATAAGGAAGCACTTCCTTGCGTGCGAAGATATAGCTGGTGGGTGTGAGCTGTCAGCGGTGGGAACATTTTTTTTTTGTGAAATACAGAGGCCCTTCCTGTGGGTCCCGAATGTCAGGTGGAGGAATCATTATTTTGTGCGTAATAAGGAGGCATTTCTTTGTGTGCGGCCGTGGACCCAGCTGTTAGCCTCTCCACGTACAGTACACTTCTGATGGATGTCGTTCATTGATCACGCCGCGCCGAGAGCACCAGGGCGGTGGACGACGGCGAGGCCTACAAAGGGAACAGCACAGAACCGAGGAAGACACGGCAGTGGCTGCCCACGTGGTGGGGAGTACGAGGGTTGACTAGTTCGGCTGCCGTCGCTGGAAAATAATAGGAGGTATGGGTGAGTAGAGGGATAGACAGGCCAGGGATGCGAGTATGGTGGGGCCATGAGGCCTGCCTGGCAGCATAGCCGGCCACGGGAGGAGGGAGCAGGCGGTTCCGCCAGCGCTGGTTTGGGCGGCTGGAGCAAGAAGATCAAAGACTAAAAAAGCACAGTTTCCGTTAGATTGATGTCTAACAGTCTGACGTTGGTAGAGTCAGTTTTGACTAAGTTTCTTTTATTGAGAAACCTTGTGTACGCATGAACTTAGTAGGCCCACAAGTCAGCCTCCAAATTTGTGGCAGACAACATAGAGCCCATTTGCTATTTTTTTAAAATTTGCAGCTCGTTTGCTAATTCTTAAATAATTTATTACAGCCCATTTTGTGCCGAGGACCACAGTCAAAAAGTTCAACCATATTTTCCATACTTCGGTGGAGTGCGAATTATTGTAATCCTGAAATGATAAACATTTTAAGAACTTATTGATTTTCCAAAAAAATTGTTTTGTTTTTCTAAGCAAATAAGACGTGGGACAATTAAGTTGGTTTAAGGGAAAACCAGTGGTAAAAAAATCAGCACTGGAAGGGAAAACAACAACAAAAATAAGGATGTAAATATGAAAAGGGAACTTTATGTATTTTCAGTATAATGATACATGCACATGAACTAGTAAAACTATAGGTAGATATTAGAAAATGGAAGTAGGACATGGCATTTCAAAAGGAAAATAGAACTGGGTTGTGTGTTTGATTCAGTAAAAAAACTGCATGCGGATGTTGTTAGACAAAATATAACTAACATCGGCGGGCCAAAGGCCAGTAGATACCTGCTGGATCTTTGTGCCCCATTGTCATCATGGGTTGGGCCTGCTAAATACAAAACCAAGCCTGGGCAGTCTACAGCCCAGTTGAAACTTGCTCGGCCTGAAAAAACAATATACCTGCTCAATAAACGAGAGAATTCTGCAAGTACAGACTGATAACTGGGATGCAGCAGGTATATTGTTTTTCATCGTGATAATAAGTGCATGCACTTGTTTCGAAAAATTTGGAGAACTGGGAATTCGAAAGGCGGGTGCTTATGCTACCCATCAAATAAAAATTAGGTGCCTGAAAATTTGTTTTGAAACAAATGATTCAGCTTTATATCCACGTCGACCCTCGGCATGATGGTTGGAAGCAAATGCCAAGTTCATACCGAAAGATCATTAACTAAAATACCAACTAGCGGACGAAAAGGTAGTACAAGTACCAATACCGAACTAACTTATAATCTTTTTACTCCTAGCCCTAGTGTTCGTCTGGTAGAAAATTTTCCAGAGGACCAGCTCCCGCTCCTTCTCTTGCTCCAGCATCACCCAGTTAGTCCTCTGTTGCTCGAAGTTCTTGTTGGTGTGCAGCACCAGAATCTTTTTGCTGCCCGTCTGCCGGCCGCTGACCATCACCGGCAAGGTATTGCCGGTCTTGTGCCACATCGCATGCATGCCGACCTCCGACTGTATCTTGTGACGCGTCCACATGCCCCTTTTGAACGCCTTGGAATTATGCTGGAAGAAATGCTTGCTTAGACCACTCGATGTGATACCTACAGTATTGTCGAATACATGTTTTAGTGTACGTAGTTGGCATTTTCATAACATCTTTGGCATGTTGCAGTCACTTGTTTCACTTTTTATTAACTGTCAAATTGTAATTGCTTCACTAGGTCTATGTCTAAAAAGAAAAATAGAGCTATAAACAAGGGAATATGTTTGTGCAAGTAGACGGCCGATCGGTGTCTTACCTGGAAGTTTCTCACCATGGGTGTAGCATATGCCGTGCTCGCTGTCGATGGTTGGTATGAACAAATCGATGAGAGGGTGAGATCTCGCGCTATCAGCACTCACTTTGGCCTCAAGGTGCTCAATCGGCTCCTGATCCGTGGGATCGAACTTGACGCCAGCCGGTAGCACTGGCCAATCCTTCTTGGACTTGCATCAGTTAATTCCAGTTATATATATGGTACTCAATGTATGATCAACCGATTGTTTTAAGTGAATGCTGAAATATTTCGACAGATAGGTGGTACTCCAAATCTGAAGTCCACAATACCCGAACACGCCGCCGGGATTCTTGTGTCACCTCACGCGCAGCATGTTGTCACGTCAATTCAATGTGTGGACATGATGAATAATTTGACCGTAGTATACTAGTACTGCTACTGTACTACTTACTAGTCATATTTAGTGTCACATTTTAACCATATGTCTAACTAACAAGTACGCACTTGAAGCCTAATTGATATATATATATATGGCTTCTGCACAACATCTCCATCATCATTATCAGTACATCCTACGCAGGTGAGTTAGGATGCACTTGATCCCAGAAAGGTATCTATCCTTCAAACCAGAGGAGTGCTTCAAACTAACAACAATACATAATATCCAACAAAAGAGAGTCGTGCTACAGTAGCAGGATACATGGCTCAGTCCAGATATCAGTACGAATCAAGTTTTGCAATTTTGTTGTTGGCATGAACCACATCGCCGCATGTCGGGTTTGCAAAATACATCCATCGCATGGAAGCTTGATGCCTTTCACACACTGAAGATTACCTGGCAACAAGCTGTGTCGATGAATCTCTGGATATGGTGATTCATGAAACCCATGGTATGATGTGCAAACATAGTTCCCCCTGGCGAATGGAAGTTGCATAGCACGGTAATCATCGCTGGTGATATGATCGATGATTGGTTGGATGATCAGATAATTGAGCCCGAGGAACATGGAGTGGTTGCCGAGGCTATAAAGCCGCCTCCAGTTGAACACGCCTGGCCCAATGGAGCTGGGATCTTTCTCGAACGCGAAGCAGCCATAGCCATCAATGTCACAAACGCCCCAGGCATTGTACTACATGTGGTTTGGTGTAATGGTTTGGTCAATTTGGTACGTGCGAATGAGCATCAAATGACCGTCGTCAGCTGAACGAGCGATAAACCACCACCCATCGGCTGGTATGATTCCAGGTCATGGAATCATGAAGGCCAGCGCATTTGCGCCTGATGCAACACTTCAAATTGGAGACCAAAAGGACAAAAATAAATAATCATGTTCAAAGTATGTGTGGAATTAAGATTATTATAACAGTGACACATATCATAGACATAGAATTGCAATGCCGTGGTCGGTTGTCATAATCATACCCCAAGTTAAAAAAATAAGCCAGTGGCTTTCATATTCTAGCAATATGTCATGGTTCAAACATCAGGTAACAATGAGAGGAAAACAGCTATGACAGGGCCTACTCATATTCTACCATAGCACTTACTACTGTTCTCATATCAACTCTTAGCAATAACATGCGTTGTTATAAAAATCTTGGAAATGAGAGTAACATATAGCAATCATGAGGTTATGCTCATAATATCCATTCTAAAAATCATTAGATGCCAATTTTTTTCATATCAACTCTAACAATAACATGTGTGGTCATAAAAATCTAGGAAATGAGAGGAACATATATCAATGATGTGGTTATAGACATACTATCTACTCTAAATTTGTAACAATGAACAGGCAGTCGTATTCATAAGGTAAAGATGAGATGAGATGGAACAATTACACGACGATAGATTCCACCAGTATAGGCAGCCAATCTGTGCGTCGACCACGTAAACGATACCATCATGCACTATAGCATCAAACAGTAATGTTGCCTCAACAGGATTGATGATGAGCCATAACCATGTATGGTGACCGGATTCCAGATAGACTAATCCCATGTATAACAAGGTAATGAGCTTGTAATCCATGTAGTCTTCTGATTGAGTGGGCACTTCGTAGATTACAACTTTCAGCAAATAGAGGTCGAGCCAAAAGCTCGACGCATCTCATGCGTAGTAGGCAGGAGTGTCCGGCGGGCCGCGAAGCTCGATGGCGGTGATACGTCTCCAAGGTATCTATTAATTTGATTGTTCCATGCTATTATATTATCTGTTTTGGATGTTTATGAGCTTTATTATACACTTTTATATTATTTTTGGGACTAACCTATTAACCGGAGGCCCAGCCCAAATTGTTGTTTTCTTGCCTATTTCAGTGTTTCAAAGAAAAGGAATATCAAACGGAGTCCAAACGGAATGAAACCTTCGGGAGAGTTATTTTTGGAACAGAAGCAATCTAGAAGACTTGGAGTAGACGTCAGGGAAGCTTCGAGGTGGCCACGAGGCAGGGAGGCGCGCCCCCACCCTCGTGGCCCCCTCGTGGTTCCCCTGACTGACTTCTTTCGCCTATATATGTCCATATACCCTAAAAACATCGAGGGGCACAATAGATCGGGAGTTCCGCCGCTAGAAGCCTCCGTAGCCACCGAAAACCAATCTAGATCCATTCTGGCACCCTGCCGGAGGGGGTAATCCCTCTCCGGTGGCCATCTTCATCATCCCGGCGCTCTCCATGACGAGGAGGGAGTATTTCACCCTCGGGGTTGAGGGTATGTACCAGTAGCTATGTGTTTTATCTCTCTCTCTCTCTCTCGTGTTCTTGAGGTGGCATGATCTTGATGTATCGCGAGCTTTGCTATTTTAGTTGGATCTTATGATGTTTATCCCCCTCTACTCTCTTGTAATGGACTGAGCTTTCCCTTTGAAGTTATCTTATCAGATTGAGTCTTTAAGGATTTGAGAACACTTGATGTATGTCTTGCATGTGCTTATCTGTGGTGACAATGGGATATCACGTGATCCTATTGATGTATGTTTTGGTGATCAACTTGCGAGTTCCGTGACCTCGTGAACTTATGCATAGGGGTTGGCACACGTTTTCGTCTTAACTCTTCGGTAGAAACTTTGGGGCACTCTTTGAAGTTCTTTGTGTTGGTTGAATAGATGAATCTGAGATTGTGTGATGCATATCGTATAATCATACCCACGGATACTTAAGGTGATATTGGAGTATCTAGGTGACATTAGGGTTTTTGTTGATTTGTGTCTTAAGGTGTTATTCTAGTACGAACTCTATGATAGATTGAACGGAAATAATAGCTTTGTGTTATTTTACTACGGACTCTTGAATAGATCGATCAGAAAGGATAACTTTGAGGTGGTTTCATACCCTACCATAATCTCTTCGTTTGTTTTCCGCTATTAGTGACTTTGGAGTGACTCTTTGTTGCATGTTGAGGGATAGTTATATGATCTAATTATGTTATTCTTGTTGAGAGAACTTGCACTAGTGAAAGTATGAACCCTAGGCCTTGTTTCAACACATTGCAATACCGTTTGTGCTCACTTTTATCATTAGTTACCTTGCTGTTTTTATATTTTCAAATTACAAAAACCTATATCTACCATATGTATTGCACTTGTATTACCATCTCTTCGCCGAACTAGTGCACCTATACAATTTACCATTGTATTGGGTGTGTTGGGGACACAAGAGACTCTTTGTTATTTGGTTGCAGGGTTGCTTGAGAGAGACCATCTTCATCCTACGCCTCCCACGGATTGATAAACCTTAGGTCATCCACTTGAGGGAAATTTGCTACTGTCCTACAAACCTCTGCACTTGGAGGCGCAACAACGTCTACAAGAAGAAGGTTGTGTAGTAGACATCAGGCGCCGGTATCCAACAATGGAAGGGTGATCTCTCGCTAGGAGTAGATATCCACGAGACGCCACAGACTACCGAATTGGTGGATGAGGACGATCCAGTTGGCCTTCATGCCCGCCCAGTAGTTGCCGCACATGAAGGACAGGTGGACGGGTAGTAGTAGCATGTCGAGGGGCACCACGGCAACCTTCGTAGGATCGTCAAGTCGGTGTATGGGCCACCTCCGAGGATCGGGCATCAGCGAGCAGGGTGTCTTGAAAAGAGCTGGCCTATTGCAGACGAGTAGATGGTACAAAGACACCGAGCATGCGGCCAGACAGACGGTGCTGAGCAGGTCCATTCGATTACAGATCTGCTCCAAGAGAACATCGGGGAGGGAATTCCAATCGCGGCTCTGCGTGTCAGTCGGTTCTGCCATAGGGTCTTTTAGGGCGCTGAGTGATTGGGGTTTTCAGTGCCTGCGAGCTAGCGGGGAAGTGGATTCGGGCGGGCAAGCAAAGAAAATGGCGTGTGTGGCCGAGCAGTGAGCGGGGGGATATGGTATGCGCGAGCTACCAAGGAAGATGGCGCAGGAGGATAATCAGTGAGCAGGGGGGATGGTGTGCGGCCGACGATGGGGAATAGAGGAGGAAGAAGAAGAGAGGAGGAAGGAGAGTGAAAGACGGGGAAGAAAGTGCATTATATCTCAATTCTACTAGTACTACTACTAGGATATACTGTCCTTTGGAGTGTAAACAGTTATGCCAATGACATGTGGGTCTACCTCAAGAGGGCCCATATGTCAGTTAATAGAGGAGAGAGGTGCGTAGACGTATTTGCGGAAGCGTGCTCCACTACCAAACATGATGGTAGTACTCCTAGGAAAGGCTAATTTAGTAACACTAACACGCTAGTTCAGCTTATTAATTAAGTGTCCCATCTGCTGCAGCGTGTATTGTCACTTCACTGTGAAGACTAGTTGAATAGTTCTCTGTAACCGTGATGGGGAATAATGGATCGCGAAGACTTCCTATCTACAGTATCCCTATGCCTATACGCTCATCCTGTCCAATAAGATGAAACATTGGCCAAGGCACCCGGCGCCAATAACGTAGGAGTACTAGTACTACCCCCTTTCCGGTTTATAGGGCTCAATTCAAAAATCTCACAACCAAGGTAGATGATTAGTGGTGGAATAATTTTTGTAGTTTGCAGAAACACTCAATTAGTGCACTCGTTTTCCTCAAAAAATTATGTTTACCAATGCATTAATTTTGTGTAAAACTTTGACCATCTACTCCCTCCATCCAGGTGAATAAGTCATCTTTGGTTGTGCACCGTAACCAACGAGGGAAAAACAAGATAACTTAATGTTTATTTGCTACTCCCTGTTACCTCTTGAGCATATGTTGGTTTTCCCTTGAAGAGGAAAGGGTGATGCAGCAAAGTAGCGTAAGTATTTCCCTCAGTTTTGAGAACCAAGGTATCAATCCAGTAGGAGACAACGCACAAGTCACCTACTACCTGCACAAACAATCAAGAACCTTGCAACCAACACGATAAAGGGGTTGTGAATCCCTTCACGGTTGCTCGCAAAAGTGAGATCTAATAAAGATAGTTAAGTAAATATTTTTGGTATTTTTGTGTATAGATTGGAAAGTAAAATTGCAAAATAGTAAACGAGATGCGATGTAAATAAAAGAGATGCAATATAATAAGAAAGAGACCCGGGGGGCATAGGTTTCACTAGTGGCTTCTCTCAAGAAAGCATGCATTATGGTGGGCGAACAAATTACTGCCGAGCAATTGATAGAAAAGCGCATAGTTATGAAGATATCTAAGGCAATGATCATGAATATAGGCATCACGTCCATGTCAAGTAGATTGAAACGATTATGCATCTACTACTATTACTCCACACATCGACCGCTATCCAGCATGCATCTAGAGTATTAAGTTCATAAGAATAGAGTAATGCATTAAGCAAGATGACATGATGTAGAGGGATAAACTCAAACAATATGATATAAACCCCATCTTTTTATCCTCGATGGCAACAATACAATACGTGCCTTGTTGCCCCTACTGTCACTGGGAAAGGACACTGCAAGATTGAACCCAAAGCTAAGCACTTCTCCCATTGCAAGAAAGATCAATCTACTAGGCCAAACTAAACCGATAATTCGAAGAGACTTGCAAAGATATCAAATCATGCATATAAGAATTCAGACAAGAACCAAATAATATTCATAGATAATCTTGTTCATAAATCCACAATTCATCGGATCTCGGCAAACACACCGCAATAGAGTATTACATCAAATAGATCTCCAAGAACATCGAAGAGAACTTTGTATTGAGAATCAAAGAGAGAGAGATGAAGGCATCTAGCTAATAACTATGGACCCGAAGGTCTGTGGTAAACTACTCACGCTTCATGGGAGAGGCAATGGTGTTGATGTAGAAGCCCTCCGTGATCGATTCCCCCTCCGGCAGATCGCCGAAAAAGGCCCCAAGATGGGATCTCACGGGTATAGAAGGTTGCGGCAGTGGAAAAGTGGTTTTGTGGCTCTCTGTGATCGATCTAGGGTATAAGAGTATATATAGGCGAAAGAAGTACGTCGGTGGAGCTACGAGGGGCCCACGAGGGTGGGGGCGCGCCTACCCCCCTGGGCGCCCTCCTGCCTCGTGGCCACCTCGTGGAGTTCCAGATTTCGACTCCAAGTCTTCTGGATTGCTTTCGGTCCAAGAAAGATCATCGCAAAGGTTTCATTCCGTTTGGACTCCATTTGGTATTCCTGTTTCTGAGAAACTCTACAATAGGAAACAAAAACTGGCACCGGGCCTCTAGTTAATAGGTTAGTCCCAAAAATAATATAGAAGAGCATATTAAAGCCCATTAAACATCCAAAACAGATAATATAACAACATGGAACAATCAAAAATTATAGATACATTGGAGACATATCGAGTAGGTAAATGATAAAAACAGAATTTTTGATGTGGAATGCTACCTAACATAATTATCAATATAATTTTCTTTATTGTGGCATGAATGTTCAGATCCGAAAGATTCAAGACAAAATTTTAATATTGACATAAAAATAGTAATACTGCAAGCATACTAACAAAGTAATCATGTCTTCTCAAAATAACTTGGCCAAAGAAAGTTCAGCCCTACAAAATCATATAGTTTGGCTTTGCTCCATCTTCGTCACATGAAATATTCAGATCATGCACAACCCTGATGACAATCCAAGCAATTGTTTCATACTTTAGTATTCTCAACCTTTTCAACTTTCACGCAATACATGTGCGTGAGCCATGGACATAGCACTATAGGTGGAATAGAATGGTGGTTGTGGAGAAGACAAAAAAGGACGAAGATGGTCTCATGTCAACTAGGCGTATTAATGGGCTATGGAGATGCCCATCAATAGATATCAATGTGAGTGAGTAGGGATTGCCATGCAACGGATGCATTAGAGCTATAAATGTATGAAATGTCAACAAAAGAAACTAAGTGGGTGTGCATCCAACTTGCTTGCTCATGAAGACCTAGGGCATTTTGAGGAAGCCCATTATTGGAATATACAAGCCAAGTTCTATAACGAAAATTCCGACTAGTATATGAAAGTGACAAAATAAAAGACTCTCTATCATGAATATCATGGTGCTACTTTGAAGCACAAGCATGGAAAAAGGATAGTAGCATTGTCCCGTCTCTCTTTTTCTCTTCTTTTTTTTTTTGGCTTCTTTGGCCTCCTTTTTTTCATTGGCTTCTTTGGCCTCTTCTTTTTCCTCACACGAGATAATGCTCCAATAATGATGATCATCACACTTCTATTTATTTACAACTCAAGGATTACAACTCGATACTTAGAACAGAATATGACTCTATATGAGTGCCTCCGGCGGTGTACCGGGATGTGCAATGAATCGAAAGTGACATGTATGAAATCTTTATGAATGGTGGCTTTGCCACAAATACGATGTCAACTAGATGATCATGCAAGGCAATATGACAATGATGGAGCATGTCATAATAGACGGAACAATGGAAAGTTGCATGGCAATATATCTCAGAATGGCTATGGAAATGCCATAATAGGTAGGTATGGTGGCTGTTTTGAGGACGGTAAATGGTGGGTTTATGGTACCGGCGAAAGTTGCGCGGTACTAGAGAGGCTAGCAACGGTGGAAGGGTGAGAGTGCATGTAATCCATGGACTCAACATTACTCATAAAGAACTCACATACTTATTGCAAAAATCTACAAGCCATCAAAACCAAGCACAACACGCATGCTCCTAGGGGGATAGATTGGTAGGAAAAGACCATCGCTCGTCCCTGACCGCCACTCATAAGGAAGACAATCAAAGAAACGCCCCATGCTTCAAATTTGTCACACAACGGTTACCATACGTGCATGCTACGGGACTTGCAAACCTCAACACAAGTATTTATCAAATTCACAATTAATCTACTAGCATGACTCTAATATCAACATCCTCATGTCTCAAAACAATCATCAAGCATCAAACTTCTCATAGTATTCAACGCACTTTATATGAAAGTTTTAATTATACCCATCTTGGATGCCCATCATATTAGGACTAGTTTTATAGCCAAAGCAAATTACCATGCTGTTCTAAAAGACTCTCAAAATAATATAAGTGAAGCATGAGAGATCAATAATTTATATAAAATAAAACCACTACCGTGCTCTAAAAAAATATAAGTGAAGCACTAGAGCAAAATTACCTAGCGCAAAAGATATAAGTGAAGCACATAGAGTATTCTAATAAATTCTGATTCATGCGTGTCTCTCCCAAAAGGTGTGTACAGCAAGGATGATTGTGGTAAACTAAAAATTAAAGACTCAAATCATACAAGACGCTTCGAGCGAAACACATATCATGTGGTGAATAAAAATATAGCCTCAAGTAAAGTTACCCATAGACGAAGACGAAAGAGGGGGTGCCTTCCAGGGCATCCCCAAGCTTAGGCTCTTGCCACTCCTTATTCCAAAATCCATCAAATCTTTACCCAAAAACTTGAAAACTTCACAACACAAAACTTCAACAGAAAATCTCATGAGCTCCGTTAGTATAAGAAAATAAACTACCACTTTAAGGTACTTTAATGAACTCATTCGTTATTTATACTAGTGTTAAACCTACTGTATTCCAACTTCTCTATGTTCATACCCCCGATACTACTCATAGATTCATCAAAATAAGCAAACAACACGCGAAAAACATAATCTGTCAAAAACAGAACAGTCTGTAGCAATCTGGAGGTTTAGAATACTTTTGTAACTCCAAAAATTGTGAAAAATTAGGATGAGCAGGATAAAAAGCATATTTATCTGCTTCAGTTAGAATTAGTATTTTATCGCTCTCTGGTAAAAAAATGATAATTATTTTCGTGAGCGCATACTTTCTGTTTTTATCAGCAACATCAAACAACAATCACCCAAGAAAATCCTAAAGGTTTTACTTGGCACAAACACTAATTAGACATAAAAACACAATCATAACAGAAGCTAGATGAATTATTTATTACTGAACAGGAACAAAAAGCAAAGAACAAAAATAAAATTGGGTTGCCTTCCAACAAGCGCTATCGTTTAACGCCCCTAGCTAGGCATGAAAACAAGAATAGATCTAGGTATTGGCATCTTTGGTATTGGGGAAGAAAAGAGAAATTTTCTTATCTATAGCATTTCTCTTTCTGTTTTGTGAGAGCACATGGCCATTGATAGTGGAAGAAAGATTAAGCACATTGCGAAAATTTACATCTAAACTTGCCTTCATCTCGTTAATTATTTCGTTTTGATAGAAACTCATAATGGCGGTAGAATCAACATCCTTTTCCTTGGGGTGCCCAAATATGGTTTTCATCTTCTCATAAGTATCGATGGCATCCCCTCCAAGAAAACCACTTTCAAAAATAGAATCCAAAACTTTCTTAAAAGAAGGGGGGAGGCCAAAATAAAAGCTCTTTAAGTAAACCTCAATTTGATATTGGGGCACATAGCTGGCTGGAATCCTCAGCAGCCGATCCCAAGCGTCCTTCAAAGATTCATCAAGCAAATAGCAAAAAATTCCGGGATCATCTTCATCAAGATTGAAATCCTCCTCAACTATCCCAGTAAGCTTTTCCATAGCATCATTATTTATGAGCTTGGAAAGGATAGATGGGTTATCCAAGATACTTGATCCTGAGAGAAAACCCGAAGTTCCTCCAGATTCGGCCATGGAGAAAGAGACGAATAAAAAGGAAAGCAAGGGCAAAGAAAAGGCAAAGGTTTGCGAAAATCATTTTAGAAGTGGGGGAGAGGAAAACGAGAGGCGAATGGAAAATAATGTAATGCGAGGCAGAAGAGTTTATGATGGGTACTTGGTATGTCTTGACTTGGCGTAGATCTCCCCAGCAACGGCGCCAGAAATCATCCTTGCTAGCTCTTGAGCATGCGTTAGTTTTCCCTTGAAGAGGAAAGCGTGATGCATCAAAGTAGCGTAAGTATTTCCCTCAGTTTTGAGAACCAAGGAATCAATCCAGTAGGAGACAATGCACAAGTCACCTAGTACCTTCACAAACAATCATGAACCTTGCAACCAACGTGATAAAGGGGTTGGCAATCCCTTCACGTCACTCGCAAAAGTGAGATCTAATAAAGATAGTAAAGTAAATATTTTTGGTATTTTTGTTGTATAAATTGGAAAGTAAAGATTGCAAAATAGTAAACGAGATGCGATGTAAATAAAAGAGATGCAATATAATAAGAAAGAGACCCGGGGGCCACAGGTTTCAATAGTGGCTTCTCTCAAGATAACATGTATTACGGTGGGTGAACAAAGTACTGCCGAGCAATTGAGAGAAAAGCGCATAGTTATGAAGATATCTAAGGCAATGATCATGAATATAGGCATCACGTCTGTGTCAAGTAGATCGAAACAATTCTGCAGCTACTACTATTACTCCACACATCGACCGCTATCCAACATGCATCTAGAGTATTAAGTTCATAAGAACAGAGTAATGCATTAAGCAAGATGACATGATGTAGAGGGATAAAATCAAACAATATGGTATAAACCCCATCTTTTTATCCTCGATGGCAACAATACAATACGTGCCTTACTGCCCCTACTGTCACTGGGAAAGGACACCGCAAGATTGAACCCAAAGCTAAGCACTTCTCCCATTGCAAGAAAGATCAATATAGTAGGCCAAACTAAATCAATAATTCGAAGAGACTTGCAAAGATATCAAATCATGCATATAAGAATTCAGAGAAGAAAAAAATAATATTCATAGATAATCTTGTTCATAAATCCACAATTCATTGGATCTTGGCAAACACACCGCAAAAGAGTATTACATCAAATAGATCTCCAAGAACATCGAGGAGAACTTTGCATTGAGAATCAAATAGAGAGAAGAACCCATCTAGCTAATAACTATGGACCAGAAGGTCTATGGCAAACTACTCACGCTTCATCGGAGCGGCAATGGTGTTGATGTAGAAGCCCTCCGTGATCGATTCCCCCTCCGGCAGATTGCGGGAAAAGGCCCCAAGATGGGATCTC
Source organism: Triticum urartu (assembly GCF_056163025.1). Lineage (NCBI taxonomy): Eukaryota > Viridiplantae > Streptophyta > Magnoliopsida > Poales > Poaceae > Triticum > Triticum urartu. The sequence continues at coordinate 454,732,529 of NC_141875.1, forward strand.
ATGGGTACAGAAGGTTGAGGCGATGGAAAAGTGGTTTCGTGGCTCTCTGCGATCGATCTAGGGCATAAGAGTATATGTAGGTGAAAGAAGTACATCGGTGGAGCTACGAGGGGCCCACAAGGGTGGGGGTGTGCCTACCGCCTGGGTGCGCCCTCCTGGCTCGTGGCTGCTTCGTGGAGTTCCAGGCTTCGACTCTAAGTCTTCTGGATTGCTTTCGGTGCAAGAAAGATCATCGCGAAGGTTTCATTCCGTTTGGACTCCATTTGGTATTCCTTTTCTGCGAAACTCTAAAGTAGGCAAAAAAACAGAAACTCGCACTTGGCCTCCGGTTAATAGGTTAGTCCCAAAAATAATATAAAAGAGCATATTAAAGCCCATTAAACATCCAAAACAGATAATATAATAGCATGGAACAAACAAAAATTATAGATACGTTGGAGACGTATCACTCCCTCCGTTCCTAAATATAGGCTTTTTAGATATTCAAATGGAATACAACATACAGATGTAAGTAGACATATTTTAGAGTGTAGATTCACTCATTTTCCTCCGTACGTAGTCACTTGTTGAAATCTCTAGAAAGACAAATACTCTGTATTTGGGAATAGAGGGAGGCTTTTACTCCATATTTGAGAACAGAGGGAGTACCACCGTATAGAGGGAACCGAGGAAGCTTGAAATATGAACATGTCAATGGGGGGGAGTAAAAGCCTCATGCATGCATGCAACATGCAACACTCACACGTACACATGGACGCACGCAACACTCATGCACCCATGCGGCACACAACACACGACGCAACACACACGCTCACACTCAAGTGCTAAACCTAGTCCCTACATCCGTGAAAGACTGTACATTTAGAGATTTACACATTGACCAGGGCATAATTAACGCCCAAAAGTAGCAGACTTACGTGTGCATGCGACCATTGAGAGAAGAAGGTTAAAGGAAGGTTTTTGCATGCTATAATTAAGGATAGACATGTAGCCTATAGCTAGAGCACAAGTTGGTGCATTAGTCAATCAAAATCGATTTAGATTAAAGGTTAAAATGCATTGGAAGTGTAGATGTACACTCTTTGTTTTTTAGCCGATGTACACTCTTTGATGGAAGACCGAGGGAGTACACAGCCAGGGTGGTTCGCGCGCAAGGGTTGGACTCCTGTCGCGCCTGCGTAAAGTTTTGTTTAACTGATTTCTTTGCTCTGCCAACTGACAGGTGGGACACAGAAACCAGATGACAATTTAACCAGTCAACAAAGTGCCACATCGACTATGTGGCCGGCTAGTAGGGTGCAATACGGTGCTCTACGATGAGCTAGTGATCGTATAATCACTGCAGAACTATATATAGTGACTGTAAAGAGCGTATTGTCACATATGTTGACCGCTAGTGTATTTTTCTCATTTGAAATTAAACCATATTAACCGGAAAGGACGTTGTATGGACTAGTACTAGTACTGCTTTGATGTGTCCCGTCAACTCACCGAACGAGAAGAAGCTTGCTTACTACGCCTCTCCCTCGCCCACGTGCGCGGTGGCTCACAGGATGAGGAAAGGGTTTTGACTACAGCGCCCTCTCCCTCTTGCTCGCCCTTGCAATGGACGTGCAGCAGTTCAATTGGTGTCAGATTGCCTGAAGCATACTGTACTGTAGTATCATCATTGTTGGACCTTCCGAAGAGGCGAAGAGCCAAGTGCAAGGTTCACATGAGTACGAACTGTTGAACCTCCCAAATAGGCAAAGAGCCAAGCGCAAGGTTTTATAGGAGTTGTCGTCCTAGTAGGAGTATGCTACAATAATAGTGAACGATGCTACTGTATGATGCTGCCACATCACCTATATCCAAAGTTGTGCCACCTTTTTTTCTCAAAGAGCGTGTTGGAGCCCGTGCAACAACCACACAAATCGCATGTACACATAACACATTTACTAGTAATAAATTCTAAAGCACAAATGCTAGTATGTCACACAAGTTCATCTCCAATTCATGTGATAAATTTGTGCACGACTAGTTTACATATATTCACAGCGCTACCGTTCACAATTTACCATACCCCACTTACACGTTATAGATGGGTTGCATGTCCTCCTCCAGGTCCAGTCCCAGGTGTTCTTCATGGATGGCACGATCCATAGCGGTGGGCAATGGGAATCATTATCGTAGCTTTATAGTCCGGTTCCACACAATGGAGACTCATCCAAGCTGAAGCGGCATAAATCAGGGATAGCGTGTCCCAGCATGTCATTCATCCGGCGGTGCACACTAAAGACACAACCATGCTTCATGAACGGCAGGCCTTCGGTGTCATGCACAGAAGGTGGCATCCGCTTCACAATGGGGTAGCTGTCCCCAATGTAAAGCGAGTACTCTCCAAGAGTGTTCCTCGGCACCCACGTAGCATCATGGGGGTCGAACTCAGCGCCGTTCATATGGTACACGCGGCATCTCTGATCTGGACAAATGGTGACGTACACAGTCAGGGTCCATGCATAATAACGGTGTGCTCAAATATGGCGGTCAATAATACTGTGCAGCAAATAATACTACTCCGGTATAGAGGAACTAAAATAATCAGATTATTATATATAGCCACTCTTGGCTACATGGATGGGATAGTAGGATATGGAAAAACAAAAATGGTGGCAGATAGTGGGTTCAAGTCTTCAAGGGCCTAGCTTAGATATACGCATCCTCCAAGGTAAAAAGTACACCTACTAGTACTAGTAAGTAGTACAACAACAAAAGAGAAGGCGAGAGGGTTAAAAAATATAATACTAAATGGAATACCTCGGTAGATGGTGACGGTCCGATCGTGGTAGATTGTGTGACCAGGTTGCACATTAGTGGTACCATGGGTAACGACTGCTAAGATAGTTGACCCCAATATGCAAAAGTCAGCTACAAGGTTCCAGGTTAGACCGAATTGTGGATCCAAATGCACATCCAGGATCGGCGATCTTATTTTGATTGGGGGATGACTAGTCCCCGCAACATAATGGAGTACCATCAGGGATGCAAATGACGGTTTGTGCATTCCGTTTGTAATCTCCCGTACCGTAGGTGTCAGGGGAAACGACACCTACAGGATCACGAGGAATCCCTTTTTGCTACGATTGGCGGGCGCGGGGCTGTGGAAAGAGTGGGATTGAGAGATCAACGCGGGGGGGGGGGGGGGTGGTATCCAGGTTCGAGCCGCAAGTGATGTGTAATACCCTACTCCTGCTGGTTTCTGTTTATCTGGTGTTCTTGGACTAGCTACAAGGCGTGCAGGGTCCAAAAAATCTGAATCCTCTCTCAGTACGCCGCGGGCCTCCTTTTATAGTCAAAGGGGCTGCCACAGTGGCACACAGGAGGTGGAAAGGTATACAGTAATCGAGTCTATCTCCTGGCACCTGTCGAATGACGGGTTCCAGCAAAACCCTTAAGGTTCAAACACTGGGGTGCGCGCAAACATTTCCCCCCTATGGACCCACGCCCTAGCTCGGCTAAGATCTTACGAACTAACTCGACAAATTCGCAACACAAAGACACAATATTTATACTGGTTCGGGCCACCGTTGTGGTGTAATACCCTACTCCAGTGTGGTGGTGGTGGATTGCCTTTTGGGCTGATGATGAACAGTACAAGGGGAGGAACAGCCTCCTGAGGTTGAGGTGTTCTTGTGCTTGGTGGCCAAGGATGTGGTGGCTCCAATCTCTCCCCTCATCTCTCTCCCCGCTAGGGTGGTGGCTAGTCCTATTTATATAGGCCCTGGTCCTCTCCCCAAATATTAAGCGGGAAGGGAGCCAACAATGGCCAATTTGAAAGGGGACAGCTAGTACAAAGGCTATGGTGGTGAGGTCGTCTTGGGCTCCACGGTGACCTCCGTCTTGCCGTCCTTCAGGTCTTGGTCTCTTTGCACCAATATGGAAACCTTTGCTTGATGCCTCGGTACTCCGCGCCTGCGCTTGTCCCCTTAGCACCAAAAAGGAAACAAGGACGCTGCGCACGCTGGCGCCCGCCTGGTATCGATCGTCATGGCTTACGTCATGCGAACCTCACGAGGTTTGCCTGGCCTTGAACTCTCCGCCCCTCACGAGCCAGCTTGGTGAGGCCACTCCTGAGGAGGTCTTGTGTCGTCCGCCTCGCGAGGTCTGCCCCCTCGCGAGGGTCTTGATTCCTTGTTGATGAAGATGGGTCGTACAGGCCTGCTAGCAAAACCACCCCGTGGGCCGCAGGCAGGAAAGTCTGGGGACCCCCGTTCCCAGAACGCCGATAGTAGCCCTCGGTCCCAAGGCGTGCTCGGGCTTGGCTTCGAGGCGAAGCCAAAGGTCAAGTGCGGAGCGCTGCGGGCCCCAATGGCCTGCGGCCTTGGTCGACGCGTGGCGTTTGATTGGATGTGGGCGTCTCCGCTTCCCCACGCTGCCTCGGCAACTGCCCGACTGTCAAAAGGCTGGCGTAGATAGCGTTCGCCTTCACTGTTTCCTTTTGCCTTGCTCGGATCCCCTTTCTTCCTCCCCGCTCCCGAAATCTTTAGATCTACTCCCATCCTTTCCTGCATCAGCGACCAATGGCACCCCGGAGGGTCAAGCCCGCCTCATCGCTGGCTTGGTACGAGCCGGCTCTCGATGCGCCCAATGTCTCGGAGAAGAGCCTTGCCGCCACGCGCTTGCTGACGGCGGGGGAAAGCAACGAGAAGGGGAAGACTGGACTCCGGGCTGGCTCCGACGTGCCTGAGCCCGAGGGAAGCACCTTCTACCCCTTCTTCACGAGCAGCATCGCCGCCGGGCTGGTTCCCCCCTTCTCTGATTTCTTTTACGAGGTCCTTGATCACTTTGGACTACAAGCGCTGCATCTCCATCCCATCTTCATCCTTCTCTTGTCCATCTCCGCCTACTATTGTGAGGCGTATCTGGGCGTGATGCCGTCTGTTGCTCTGCTGCGCCACTTCTTCTTCCTTCGTGCCAGCGAGGGCCATATCTCCGGGTGCGCCAATTTCATTGTTGCCGGAAAGGCCAACTCGATCTCAAACACCGGGAAGAAGGCCAACAACCTTAGAGCCAAATGGGTCTTGATGAGTGCCAAGCGTGTCCACCCACGCTTGGCACTGCCGACGGAGAGGCCCCAGGCCCACAAGGCGTGGTCCCGCGCGAAGCTCACCGACGAGCGGGCGGCGTTGGTGCTGGAGCAGATGAAGTCCGACCTGAAGCCTGGCAACGCGAAGGCGGCGAAGATTACAGGGGCCATGCTCCTGAGGGAGTTCCTAACGTTGCGCGTGGCCCCGCTTCAAGCCCGCTCGCGCCCCTTGTGGGAACTTGGGGATGAAGAGGACATGGTTCGCTTGAGCTCGGAGGCCTTGTCCGGCGAGGAGCTGACCGTGGCTCTCCTCCTCCTGGTTGGGGACGATCAGGAGTATCCTCCGAATGTCTTTACTCCCTTGTTCCGCCACAAGGACAATGCGCTGATCGTGGCCTCCAAGCCGACCTTTGATGGGTGTGGACTAGTGCCGCCGGTGCTCATCGAGGCCCCAGCGGCGCCAATGCCGGTGGAGCTGTCTTCTGGTGAGTCCCGTGAGGAAGAAGAGGAGGAGGAAGACTCGGAGGTGACCACCGAAGGGACGGGGGAGACCTCCCCCCTGAGTAAGTCTGACATCCTTCGCGCCTTCCCCGACGATGACGAGGCCGACGGTTCCTAGGAGAAGGAGGAACTGGTCGTGATCCCGACGAGGAGCAAGTCGGTGCTGATCCTCCAAGATTATGCTGCTGCTTCGGTGCTGGCTGGAGCCGCTTCTAGTTCAACTGCTACTCCTGCTTCAGCTTCAGGGGCGGGTCCGCCTGCGCCTCGAGTCGCGACGCTCTCCGGCTTCAAGCTCACCAAGCGGAAGGTGGACTACGTTGTTGTGGACCAGTAAGTGCCCCGCCCCGCCTCGCCTTGTTCCTACTGCCGATGCTCGTTTCTGACTCTGTTTCCTTGCTGTGTAACCAGGCTGTCGTCTGCGGTGAAGAGGAGAAGGGAGAGCGAGGTGGTGCCGCTTGAGTCCGTGTCGCCTCCTGCAACCGCGCCCCTCTCCATGAGCAAAGGTGGGGATGGTGCTCATGCTTCCCCAGCCCGGTCATCCTCACGAGGCCCGGTGGAGCATCCTCGGGAGGAGTCAGCCCCCGAAGTGCCGCTAGCTCAGGAGGTGCCGGGGTCCGGCCCGGCTGATGAGGTCCCGAAGGCTCAAGAACCCTTGATCTCCCAGGCTCCGGTGGCAACGTCGCCCCCTTCTCCTACTGCGCCCCTGGCCCCAGGTTCTTCTGCTTCTTCTGCCGTCTTGGAGCGCGCCCTTTCGGAGATGGCCCAGCTAAGGGAAGATCTCCAGGGCACGGACCCGCGCCCGGTGGCCGGGCGACTGGAGATGGCCTCCGGCTGGCTCCACTCCGACTCGGCGGTTCGAGCGTCGCTGAGCCAGGCCGCGGCGGCCTCCGAGAAGGAGAAGCAGGCCGCCGCCAAAGCTGCGGCCAATCGCGAGGCGGCATTGAAGGACGTCGAGGCCGCCCGCGGCTGCTGCCAAGAGCAAGAGGACGAGCTGAAGGGCCTGCGCGACCAGCATGCGGAAGAAGCACGTGGCCGCCAGGAGAAGGAGGAGGAGATGAAAGCCCGGGAGGACGCCATCAAGGGCCGCGATGCCGAGCTGGGAGAGCTGGCGAAGGTGCAGGCAGCTGAGCGCATCCTGCTGGAGGAGTTGGAGCGGAAGGCGAGGGTGAAGGAGGCCGACCTTGACGCCAAGGCGAGGGTCCTGGCTGAAGACCGCGCGGCCTTCTCGCTCCTTGAGGAGAGGTCCCGCGTGGTGCTGAAGACACTGTACGAGAAGGGCTGGGAGAGGCCGCTGACCACCGATGAGGATGGCCCTACTCAGCTGCTTCCCTTCTTGGTGAAGGCGCTCGAGGAAGTCGTGGAGGGCATCGGTCCCATGGCGGAGGCAGAGGCTCGCGTCCTATCCTTAGCCGCGCTGACGCGGGTCTTCAGCAATCTGCTCCTTCGTGACCCCAGCGCTCGTCTTGACGAGCTGCTGGAGCCTGTAGCTGATGAACTCTGCGTGGCTGCAGCCGCAGCCGTGAAGGGTCAAGTGGAGGCCCTGTTGAAGAAGTTCGACGCCTTCGCCCCCGCGCCCTCGACCGGTGATGTAAGTGAAGGTGATGCTACCCAGGAGGGGGCACCTTTTGCAGGTGCCGGCGGTGTCCAGGGGTGACTTGCGGCTGCCTTTCTGCTTTATTCCTGCAACATGCACCATGCCTCGTGGAGGCGTTAAACTCGCGTTTGATATTGTGAGAACAATATTTCTTGTAATATTTGCTTTGATATTTTGCGATTTTCTTCCTATTTGCTTTTCGTTCTACGTCAGCAGAGCCCGGCCCCGCGCATACCTCAACCGCCGTTGGGCTGACCGGAGACAAGGACGGACCAAGGAGTGATGGGCTACGTGACCAGCTAGGCTCCTGAGTCGCGATGCTCAGGAGTCCCCCTTGATGCGCAAACAACCTATAAGAAGGATACGCGAGGATAGGTTAATGTTCTATGTCGACAGAGCCCGGCCCCGCGCATACCTCAACCGCCATTGGGCCAACGGGAGACCAGGACGGACCAAGGAGTGAGGGGCTACATGACCAGTTAGGCTCCTGAGTCGCGATGCTCAGGAGTCCCCCTTGACGTGCAAACATTCTCCATACCTTTTCCCTCGCCGAGGCTCGGCTCGAGAGGGGCGAACGACCAGGTCCAGGTGACCTGGTTGGGTGGCATACGCTTGGGCGTGACCCGAGCGTAGCCCCCATGTCCAGCCCCCTCGCGCGGCTCTCCTGAGGGGAGGCGTTGCGGTGAGGCCAGACACTGAGCTCTAGGGCTCCCTGAGGTTGGTACGACCGTGGGGCCGCCCTCAGTTGTTTATCACCAGCGCGGAGCATAGTGCTTCCGCTTGTGCACGGGCATAGCCGCTCCTCGGTAGTGTCGACGGCCAGCGCGAAGCATGGTGCTTCCACTAGGGCATGGGAGGGGGACTCCCTACTGCAGAGAGCCCCGGGGGCGTATACAGCCCCGCCCTAACATGTGGCTTGCACGACAGGGCTAGACAAGGTGTGCCTGGGCACCTGCGAGCCAACGCGGGACTCACGAGACCCTACCTCAAGGCGGGTTGCGCCTGGTCTTGGTTCTTGTTTGCTGTCTTGGTCCTGCGAGATGGTTAGACAATGCGAAGGGTCCTGAAGAAGGGCGGTTCGTGCTTAATCTATCTATGACTATCCCTGCTTGACTGTCGCCCATCGCGGGAGCTGCGCGCCAGTCGTCTTTCTTCAGGACCCTTCACGTGAGAGGGTTAGGCACGGCGTCTGTGCTCGGGCCCGTCCCTGCAACGTCGATAAATCCAATTGTTGAGCTCTGTCTGGCGGGCCGGCCCCGTTCATGTCACCTCCTAGGGCCGTTGGTGCTTGTCTTTCTCACACGATAACCTCAGGAGATTCGTTCGGCGCAGGTTGTCTAACCACCTCGCAGGACCAACATAGCGAACAACAATCAAGACCAGGCGCAACCCGCCTTGAGTCCCGCACTGGCTCACGAGTGCCCAGACACACCTCATCTAGCCCTATCGTGCAAGCCACGTGTCAGGGCAGGGCTGTACACGCCCCGGGGGCTCTCCGCAGTAGGGAGCCCCCTCCCACGTACCAGTGGAAGCACCATGCTCCGCGCTGGCATTCGACACTGCCGAGGAACTGTTGACACCTGATTTTGGCAAGATACAGATTGCAATGAAGATGGTCTCGAGTGAATGAGTTTTCAGCATAAAAATATTCACGTCACGGAGTGGAACCACTTTGATGTTTCGGTTATATTCATTCGACTTTATCTTACGGACCGAAACTATACTCCGAGTGGCATAGTTCAATGTTATGAGTGGTTTTTTGCCAATCACGTCTTCAAGATGACCTCGGATGAAGGAGCACTCTTAAGGAATTGTCTTCGTCTCGTCGAGGCAATCGATTTTGATATATAAATCATCTCAATCCGAGTTCATATGCAAAAGTTAGAGGCAATATACTACAGACTGAACCTCAACGGAAAAATGGCGCAAGGTGCCAGACACTTGTCTGATAGGTTGCGCAAGTAATTCGGCCATCAATACGGCCTTGAATCGAAAAACCTTCAACATGTAAAAGTTTCGTCTCATCGAGCTGATCGATTTTCATATATAATTCATCTCAATCCGAGATCATATGAGGCCTGGAGAGACAAATCAAGATCGGGCCATGTTTTCAGTCGGAAATCTAAGTGAAAAGTTTACCATCTGAGTGAAAGTTTACGGTCGAGTGAAAGTTTACGGTCGAGTGAAATTTTACGGTCAAGTGAAAGTTTGCTGACCGGATGAACTTATTATTATCCAAGTGGAAATATAGTCATCCGAGGGAAAATATGATCATCCGAGTGAAATTGTCGTCCAGGTGAAAATATTCCGAGTGAAAAGATTACCATCGGGACAAAAACTTGCCGATTGAATAAGATAGTGCCTTCCGTGTGGAAATATAGTCATCCGAGTGAATAAGATAGTGCCTTCCGAGTGGAAATATAGTCATCCGAGTGAAAGATTGTCTTCCGAGTGAAAAAGTCCAATCGGACGATCCGAGTGAAAGTATCTAATATCCGAGTAGATGAGCTCAAGTCCGAGTGAAATTGAACATGTGCTCGAAAGTTTATCAAAATGACCTTGGATGAAGAAGTGTTCAATACAGAAGTTGTGCGTATCATCAAGACGGTAAACTTTGATTTTGGAGTCATCATCATCAGAGATAATATATAGCCTACAAATTCACTACGAGACTCGGATAATCCAGTCTACTGCAAGACCAAGTCCGACTGGAAGATAAAGATGACCTCGAAAAATATTCAAGATGGCCTTATTTGAAAAAGTGATCAACATAAGAGTTGTTCGTATCATCGAGGCGCACAAGTTTGATATTTGCGCCATCTCGATCGGAGATCATATGCAAGCCCGGCGGCCCGCGCAAGAAGGAAGACGGAGTTTGGGCCAGATTCAGACTGAATCCGAGTTGGAATAGAATTAGGACTCTAGGACATGAATTGATGCAATTTTTCTTGTAAGGAAAGCCTAGATGAATCCTTTACTTGTACGGGAAGTCCAGCCGCCTCTTATATATGTTGGGGGTGACGGCCGATTGAACAACACACAATCAAACAAATCAATATACTACTTTTTCATCTACGTTTTATCTCTCCACCGTTTTTCTATCTCGTTCTTCGCTGTTCTTTGTGTTTGAGAGCTGCGAATCCCGAGGCTCTAGGGGCGAGCGAATCGACCTAGGGCAGCCCATAGCCGCTGCACTCCCTGACGGGGTCCCTCCCGGGGGTTTGGGGTTTTCGGGTCTGCAAAAGCGCCCGTCGACTGTCTTGCGTATCGCGCTGTCGGTCGGGTCTCCTTCGACGTGAGCTGCAGTGCATCACCCCCGACGTCGAGGGTACACGTGACGTGTTCATGTGTCAACACACTTTTTGGCGACTCCGCTGGGGAACGAAGATCAATCGTCATCATCCACCATGTCCGATCTTCCCAAGCCATCTGAGGTAAACGCTGATAACATCATTAAGCCCAGTCTTGATGAGATATCGGCCGATCATCGCCAAGTCTATGAGGAGTACAAGAAGGCGCGCGAGGAGAAGGACCTGCAGGAGTTCCTTGCAAAATTCAAGAAAGATCGCCAAGGCAACATCACTCCAATTGAAGAAATCAAGCTCCCTCCTCTTCAAACTGAACAGGTTAAGCCTTCTATAAGTACTGCCTTTTCTCCTGAGCAGTGGGCTGAGATTGAAAGTCGTATTGCTGATGGTAACAATCTAGTCTATCAAACTTTTATAGAAAATACTAATGCTCAGAAGAATATATCTCAATCATCTAGTGGTAATAATGGTGTAGTTGCTAGTGTGCAAAACCCTAATCTGGCTTTACCTATTGCATCGGCGCCTCCCGTGCCGATGACTTATTATCCTACCCAAACAAATCAGATTGTGGCTACAACCATTAATCCTATTATGAGCATGACAGGTTCGGTGGCAACGCCGAACCAAACTCTACCTACAGCTACAACCACTCGACCACTACCAAATTATGGGTCGACATACATGCCACAATTCCTACCTACAGCTAGTAACCATACTCTTCCTATGTCACTACCACAAGCTTCATCGTCCACTACGGATGATGGTCTAGCTAATCTTAGAGAGGAGATGGCTAAGATGCTTAGAGAGAATTTTGGAGTTGAGTTACCTCGGAATCGGATTTACCAAAAGCCGTACCCCGAGTACTTTGATGCCATCCAGTGCCCTCCGGGATATAAGATTCCAGATTTTGTTAAGTTCAATGGAGAGGGCACAAAAACCACATGGGAGCATGTTAGTCAATACTTAGCACAACTAGGTGAAGCAGGCTCACTAAATGAGTTGAAAGTGCGTTTGTTTCCTTTATCTTTAACTGGTACTACATTTTTATGGTTTTCTTCTTTACCACATGGTTCCATTCGGGTTTGGTCACAGCTAGAGCAGAAATTTCATGATCACTTTTATAGCGGCGACAATGAACTCAAGTTATCATATCTAACATCGGTTAAACAGAAGCATGATGAATTGGTCTCCGATTACGTCAAGAGATTCAGAGAAACAAAAAACCGGTGTTTTAGTTTGGTGATAACCGAGAGAGACTTGGCAGACCTAGTGCTGAGTGGTTTGAGCACTCCCATTAGAGAAAAGCTAGAAGGTTATGAGTTCTTAAATATCAACCAAGTCTTACAAAGGGCTTTGGCTCAGGAAAGCCGAAGCAAAGATCTCAAAGAAGTGCATAGATACAAAGCCGATCGTCCAAAGATGAATATGGTGGAATATGATAGTGATCACTCGGACGATGAGGGTGATGTTTTTGCTACTGAATTTGTTTGGCCATCCAAGGCCAAACCCTTTACTTGCAATGATCTGAAACCGATTCATAAGAATCGTGATGAAGAGATGAAGTTTACTTTTAACATTGCTAAGTGTGATAGAATATTTGATGCTTTGTTGCAGGCTAAGATTATTAGAATATCTCATACTTTACCGCCGTTTGAAGAGCTAAAATGGCATGCTTATTGCAAGTATCATAATTCTTTTTCTCATGCTACTAACGATTGCAATGTTTTTCGACGACGGATACAATCGGCCATTAATGACGGACGATTGAACTTTTCTGAGATGCAAGTTGATAAACAGCCTTTTCCAATGAATACCTTGGATTTGGAGGGGAAGAAGCTACTCATTCGGCAGAGGTAGCCGAATCTGCTAATAAAGCTAATGTCATTGTTGGTGAGCCCAGGAAAGACAAGGAGGACAACAAGGTCTTGGGGAGACAGGTTGTGCTTGGTAAGCAACCCGATGGCAAGGAAGTGATCAAAATCACCATCAAGAATCCTACACTCGGGGGGCAACTGCAAGTGCAAGAAAATGCTCGTGTGAGATTTGTCAAGCCCAAGAGTCCAGAAATTGGCAAGTGGAAAAGGAATGAAGTTAAAATACAACGCAAGCGGATCAAGCCAACTTTTGATATGTTGCTGTCCAAGTACACCAACCAGTCGGCCGGTTCTAGCTTTAATCGGCCGACTCATCTGAAGCGACCAAGGTCACCATCAGCTGATATGTTCAGTCAGTATATGAAACCGAGTGGACCAAGGGTGCCGTTTCCAGAAGAGCATACGCAATCTGTTTGGGATTGACTTGACTATTCATGTAGAGGCCGACTGAATATCGGTAACTATCGGTCAGCTGGTCAAAACATGCGACCGGATGGAAATTATCCCAGTGTAAGAATGCACCCAGGTGGAAGCTATCCGAGTGAAAAAATGTGGCTGAGTAGATTCCATCCGACTGAATTCCATCCGAGTGATATCCATCCGAGTGGATTCCATCAGAGTAAAAAGGTGCGCCCGAGTGGAAATTTCATGCATCTGGAAAGTCGAAAAGAATGGCGTGTTAAATCACCAAGTGTTGCAGCAGTTGAGTCGGGAAAAGGCAAGGAGAAAATGGATGTCGACTCACTTATCTTGGGCACCGAAACATTCGCCATACAGCAGCCGATTGTGCATAGCAATCCGACTTAGCCGATACTTGCTATCGCGCGAAAGCACTCGGCTAATGACCATGAGGCAAGCACCCGCCAGGTAAAGACGAGAGATCCTAAATACACTCAGCCTAAGTGGTGTCCTCCAGGGCTAACAAAGACACAAAAGAGGAAACTACAGAGGTTAAGGAGTCGAGAGATGGCAGAACAGGAGGCCGAGAAACAAAGGGATAAGTTGTTCGATGACACTCGACCCATGGTTCCACCAAAACAAGTGTGGAGGCCTAAAAAAATACAAGATACAGCAGCTTCTACATCTATCACAACAATACCTACATCACCAAAGGAGGACGATGCAACAGATATGACATCGTCTGCGACACTTCTTACTTATCCTTCACTCGGACAAATTTCAGAATCGGTGGATGCACTCGAGGAGGAGGCCGATATGTTGGACTATGAGTCTACGCCGGTTCATGAAGGTATGGATATCAATATGGTGTACCACTTACCTGCTGAGTTTCGTGTTGTAGATGAAGAAGGGGAGGTGGCTCAGCTGGATTTTGGCCCTAAAAACGCAATATTCGAGAAGCTAAAAGAACCAGTAACGCATCTTAAACCATTATATCTCAGAGGTCATATCAATGGGTCGCCGCTCACTCGGATGCTTGTTGATGGTGGTGCTGTGGTAAATCTTATGCCCTATTTGGTCTTCAAGAGATTGGGTTTGCCTGATGAAGAATTGATCAAGACCAATATGGTGCTCAATAGATTTGAAGGCAAAGAGAAAACTGAAGCCAAAGGTGTGATGTATGTGGAGCTTACAGTCGGAAGCAAAACTTTGGCTACTGCATTCTTTGTCGTTGAGGTGCAAGGTAACTACAACGTCATACTAGGCCGTGATTGGGTTCATGCAAACCAGTGTGTGCCATCCACTATGCACCAGTTTTTGATTCAGTGGGTTGATGATGAAGTGGAAGTTATTCACGCGGATAACTCGGCCTGTGTTGCTTTGGCCGATGCATCGGTGGATTGGCAACATCCCAATGCTACTTGCTTGATGGGACATGACTTGTCAGAATTTGATTTTCTCAGCGCAACCAAGAATGGTTTTGTGCCCATCTCTTTAAAGCCGAGTGAATGCAATCTGCTCCAAGGTATGATATGTTTAAATGGATCCTAATTCCGAGTGGTTACAAAAACGTCTTGTAAAGTATCGGTCCAATGAGAACGATATGTATGAGTCTATAGAGGAGTTGGATGACATGGATAAACTTGGACAAGGTTTTACATCAGCCGATCCGTTAGAAGAGGTAGATATTGGAGATGGTTCAGTCACTCGACCGACATTTATAAACAAAAATTTGAAAGCCGATTGTAAGGCTAAGTTAATCGAGCTATTGAAAGAATATGTTTGTTGCTTTGCATGGGAATATCATGTCAGGGTTAAGCCGAGAGCTAGTGGAACATCGGTTGCCTATAAAGGCCGGTTTTAGACCTTATAAACAGTCGGCCAGAAAATTTAATCCGAAAACATATGACCGGATCAAGGAAGAGATCGGTCGACTACTTGAAGCTAATTTCATTCGACCTTGCAGGTATGCCGAGTGGATTTCTAACATTGTCCCGGTAGAGAAGAAAGGATCTGGCAAGTTGAGGGTGTGCATTGATTTCAGAGATTTGAATAGGGCTACACCCAAAGATGAGTATCCTATGCCAATAGCTGATATGCTTATTAATGATGCTTCTGGACATAAGGTTATTAGCTTTCTAGATGGTAATGCCGGATACAATCAAATTTTTATGGCCGAAGAGGACATGTACAAAACGGCTTTCCGATGTCCTGGTTTCCTTGGTTTATTCGAGTGGACAGTGATGACATTCGGATTAAAAAATGCTGGCGCCACGTATCAAAGGGCTATGGATTTGATTTTTCATGATTTACTCGGTGTCATACTTGAAGTTTATATTGATGATATTGTTGTCAAACCGGATGCTTTTGAATCTCACTTGGCTGATTTGCGTTTAGCTTTTGAAAGAATGAAAAAGTATGTATTGAAAATGAATCCTTTGAAGTGTGCTTTCGGCGTGTCAGCTGGCAAGTTTTTGGGTTTCATTATTCATGAAGATGGTATAGAGATTGATCCCAAAAAGATAGTGGCTATACAGAAGGTGGAGGCTCCAACATGCAAGAGAGATATGCAAAAGTTCCTTGGCAAGGTCAATTATTTGAGAAGGTTCATAGCTAATCTATCAGGGAAAGTTGATGGATTTACTCCTATCCTTCGGTTAAAGAATGATGCTGATTTCACTTTGGGGGCAAAACAGCAAGAAGCATTTGATATGATCAAGAATTATTTGTGCACTCCTCCGGTGATGAGAGCACCCAAGCATAGGGAACCCTTCAGACTTTACATTGTAGCAGAGGAAGGAGTTACTGGTGCTGTTCTAACTCAAGAGACCGAAGGAAAAGAGCATGCCATCACTTATTTGAGCCGCCGCTTATTGGACGCAGAGACAAGGTATACATTTATTGAGAAAATATGTCTATGCTTATATTATGCTTGCACAAAACTGAGACATTATTTAGTGCCGAGTGTTTGTGTAGTAGCTTGTTAAACCGATGTCACTAAATACATGTTGCATAGGCCAATTCTTAGTGGTAGAATTGGCAAGTGGGCTTATGCTTTGATTGAATATGATTTGGCTTATGAATCTCTAAAATCCATGAAAGGCCAAATTGTTGCTAATTTCATTGTTGAACATCAGATTAATAACAAGCATGATGTTGATATGAACCTTGTTTCATTAGTACCATGGAGATTATACTTTGATGGTTCAGTTTGTAGCAATGGCCAAGGTGTTGGTATTGTTTATATATCTCCTCATGGTGCTGTTTTTGAAGCCTCATGCCGCTTAGAATATTTTTGCACAAACAATCAAGCCGAATATGAAGCATTGTTATTCGGCCTAGAGATGTTACTTGCTATAGGTGCTACACATATTGAGGCTTATGGTGATTCGTTACTAGTGGTGCAGCAAATATCCAAAGTCTTTCAGTGTTTGGACGAATCACTTAATGTTTATCTTGATAGATGTCTAGATATAATTTCTACTTTGGATTGCTTTAGCATTGCTCATATATCTAGACATGACAATTGAAAAGCAAATGAATTGGCACAACAAGCATCCGGATATCATGTTGATCATGGCATGTTTCATATCTCTCAAAGACCGATGTCTTGTCTTGCCAATATGGGAGAGGCCGAACCTGAACCCACTGATTCGGCCATTAATAAAAAGTCTAGTGCAGGTGACAATCCCGACTGGAGGAAGCCCATTGTTGATTACTTGTGCAATCCGAGTGAAAGGGTGGACAGGGATGTTCGGCGTATGGCTTTCAAGTATACAATGAGAGATGATGGTCTTTATCGCCGAACCGTCGATGATGTTCTTCTAAAGTGTTTGGACGAGGACCAGGCAAGAGTTGCTATGGGAGAAGTACATGAAGGTATTTGTGGCACTCACCAGTCGGCTCCCAAGATGAAATGGTTATTGCGACGTGCTGGGTTTTATTGGCCGACTATGATTAATGATTGCTTCAGATATTATAAGGGGTGTGAAGCTTGTCAAAAGTTTGGTGATATTCAATTGGCTCCGGCTGCTATGTTACATCCTATTATCAAACCGTGGCCTTTCAGAGGTTGGGGTTTAGATTTCATTGGACAAATCCATCCGTCTTCCTCAAAAGGGCATCGGTTCGTATTGGTGGCAACTGATTATTTCACTAAATGGTCTGAAGCAGTACCTCAAAAGAACATGACGCATACGGAGGTAATTCAATTCATAACCAAGCACATTATTCATAGATTCGGTATTCCTCAAACGTTAACTACAGATCAAGGTTCATCTTTCATGTCACACCAAGTCAGAGAGTTTGCCGAATCTTATAACATAAAGTTGCTCAATTCCTCTCCATATTATGCCCAAGCTAATGGACAAGCTGAGTCTAGCAATAAAATTTTAATCAAGCTCATCAAGAAGAAGATTGAGGATAATCCAAGGAGATGGCATGACTTGTTGTCTGAGGCATTATGGGCACATAGAATCTCAAGGCATGGTGCTACGAAAGTGACTCCATATGAGCTAGTATATGGTCAGGAGGCTGTTTTACCGGTGGAAGTAAATTTGAATGCTTTGAGAATAGCCAAACAAAATGATTTATCGGCAATAGACTTCTATAACTTGATGATGGACAACATTGATGAGGTTGATGATAAACGTTTGGCTGCTTTGAATGCCATAGAGAGAGATAAGTTGAGGGTGGCAAGGGCTTACAATAAGAAAGTCAAGTTGAAGAATTTTCAAGTTGGTGATCTCGTTTGGAAAGTGATTCTGCCGATTGGTTCAAGAGATAGAAAATTTGGGAAGTGGTCTCCAAGTTGGGAAGGTCCTTTTAGAATTGCAAGAGTTGTTCCCGGAAATTCATATTTGGTGGAATCAATACAAGGGGCATTGTAACCTCGAGCTCTCAATGGCAAATATTTGAAGAAGTACCACCCGAGTGTGTGGCAGGAAGCCTAAGTGGGCAATGGCCGATATACGATTATCGCCCTTAGCACAAACATGGCCGATACATAATTATCGCCCTGAGAAAAATAAATGGCTGATGGAGTGTTGATAGAGTCCTTAGAACAAACACTATGCATATTATTTTTCGGCGTGCAAGCTTTGCCGAAAAACAGGGGGGCATGTGTTGACACCTGATTTTGGCAAGATACAGATTGCAATGAAGATGGTCTCGAGTGAATGAGTTTTCAGCATACAAATATTCACTTCACTGAGTGGAACCACTTTGATGTTTCGGTTATATTCATTCGACTTTATCTTACGGACCGAAACTATACTCCGAGTGGCATAGTTCAATGTTACGAGTGGTTTTTTTGCCAATCACGTCTTCAAGGTGACCTCGGATGAAGGAGCACTCTTAAGGAATTGTCTTCGTCTCGTCGAGGCAATCGATTTTGATATATAAATCATCTCAATCCGAGTTCATATGCAAAAGTTAGAGGCAATATACTGCAGACTGAACCTCAAAGGAAATATGGCGCGAGGTGCCAGACACTTGTCTGATAGGTTGCGCGAGTAATTCGGCCATCAATACGGCCTTGAATCGAAAAATCTTCAACATGGAAAAGTTTCATCTCGTCGAGCCGATCGATTTTCATATATAATTCGTCTCAATCCGAGATCATATGAGGCCTGGAGAGACAAATCAAGATCGGGCTATGTTTTCAGTCGGAAATCCAAGTGAAAAGTTTACCATCTGAGTGAAAGTTTACGGTCGAGTGAAATTTTACGGTCGAGTGAAAGCTTGCTGACCGGACGAACTTATTATTATCCAAGTGGAAATATAGTCATCCGAGGGAAAATATGATCATCCGAGTGAAATTGTCGTCCAGGTGAAAATATTCCGAGTGAAAAGATTACCATCGGGACGAAAACTTGCCGATTGAATAAGAGAGTGCCTTCCGAGTGGAAATATAGTCATCCGAGTGAATAAATAGTGCCTTCCGAGTGGAAATATAGTCATCCGAGTGGAAATATAGTCATCCGAGTGAAAGATTGTCTTCCGAGTGAAAAAGTCCAATCGGACGATCCGAGTGAAAGTATCTAATATCCGAGTGGATGAGCTCAAGTCCGAGTGAAATTGAACATGTGCTCGAAAGTTTATCAAAATGACCTTGGATGAAGAAGTGTTCAATACAGAAGTTGTGCATATCATCAAGACGGTAAACTTTGATTTTGGAGTCATCATCATCAGAGATAATATATAGCCTACAAATTCACTACGAGACTCGGATAATCCAGTCTACTGCAAAACCGAGTCCGACTGGAAGATAAAGATGACCTCGAAAAATATTCAAGATGGCCTTATTTGAAAAAGTGATCAACATGAGAGTTGTTCGTATCGTCGAGGCGCACAAGTTTGATATTTGGGCCATCTCGATCGGAGATCATATGCAAGCCCGGCGGCCCGCGCAAGAAGGAAGACAGAGTTTGGGCCAGATTCAGACTGAATCTGAGTTGGAATAGAATTACGACTCTAGGACGTGAATTGATGCAATTTTTCTTGTAAGGAAAGCCTAGATTAATCCTTTACTTGTACAGGAAATCCAGCCGCCTCTTATATATGTTGGGGGTGACGGCCGATTGAACAACACACAATCAAACAAATCAATATACTACTTTTTCATCTACGTTTTATCTCTCCATCGTTTTTCTATCTCGTTCTTCGCTGTTCTTCGTGTTTGAGAGTTGCGAATCCCGAGGCTCTAGGGGCGAGCGAATTGACCTAGGGCAGCCCATAGCCGCTGCACTCCCTGACGGGGTCCCTCCCGGGGGTGTGGGGTATTCGGGTCTGCAAAAGCGCCCGTCGACTGTCTTGCGTATCGCGCTATCGGTCGGGTCTCCTTCGACGTGAGCTGCGGTGCATCACCCCCGGCGTCGAGGGTACACGTGACGTGTTCGTGTGTCAACAGGAATGGCTATGCCCGTGCAAGTGCAGAAGCGCCATGGTCCGTCCTGGTGATAAACAACTCAGGGCGGCCTCACGGCCGTATCAACCTCAGGGAGCCTCCAGGCTCGGTGTCTGGCCTCATCGCAACGCCTCCCCTCGGGAGAGCTGCATGAGGGGGCTAGGAACGGGGGCCGCACTCGGGTCACGCTCAAGCGTACGCCATGCCGCCAGGTCCCTCGGACCTGGTCATCGCGCGCCCTCCCAAGCGGAGCTATGGTATGAAGGTCGTTTGAATGTCAAGGGGTACTCCTGAGCATCGCGACTCAGGAGCCTAACTGACCACAACGATCTCGTTGTCTAACGCATCGCGATAGAAAACAAGAACCACCTTCGCGTTGGTTCGTCATCCCACGCTCGTCGCGCTCCCGTGGATGCGTAGGCCGCTCCGTGCATGGCGCGCGAGCTCGTGCGCTACCGCCCCGTCGATGACCTCTACGAGGACTGGCTCGACTGCATCGCCGAGCTCGTCAGCGCCATCCCTCTCGCTGCCTCGCCCTCTGCCAGCCGCGGGCGGCATGGCCCATGGAGCGCCTCCACCACCTTTGTCCCAAGACGGAGGACCAAAACAGCAAACAAGAACCACCTTCGCGTCACATGAACCTCATGAGGTGCCCCTTGCCTTGATCTCTCTGCCACTCGCGAGCCAACCTGGTGAGGCCGCCCCTAAGGAGGTCTTCTGTCATCCGCCTCGCGAGGCTTGGCCCCTCGCGAGGGTCTTCAATGTTTGCTGGTGAAGATGGGCCCTACGGGGCCGCCGGTGGAGCCACACTATGGGCCGCAGGCAGGCAAGTCTGGGGACCCCCGTTCCCAGAACACTGATGTCAGCGTTCTGGGAACGGGGGTCCCCAGACTTGCCTGCCTGCGGCCCACGGCGTGGCTCTGCGAGCGGGCCCGTAAGGCCCATCTTCACCAACAAGCACTCAAGACCCTCGCGAGGGGCCAAGCCTCACGAGGCGAACGACACAAGACCTCCTCAGGAGCGGCCTCACCAGGCTGGCTCGCGAGGGGCAGAGAGATCAAGGCCAGGCAAACTTCACGAGGTTCCAATGATGTGAGCCATGATGACCAAGGCCAGGAGGGCGCAAGGCGGGCGCCAGGCGGCCGCCGGCATGCATAGTGTCCTTGTTTCCTCTTTGGTGCTAAGGAGGCAAGCGTAGACGTAGAGTACCAAGGCATCAAGCAAAGGTTTCGATATCGATGCAATGAGACCAAGACCAGAAGAACGGCAAGACGGAGGTCATCGTGGAGCCCAAGATGGCATCACCACCAGAGCCTTTGGCAGGCGAAGACCACTTTTGTCAGGATAAGCTGTACTATCTGTCCCCTTTCGAATTGGCCGCTGTTGGCTCCCTTCCCGCTCAATATTTGGTAGGAGGACCAAGGCCTCTATAAATAGGACTAGCCACCATAGTAGAAGAGAGCCCGGACGGATCAAGAACTCGTCTCGGAGAGATCCAACCCTTTGACAACTTCACTGAGCACAAGAACACCTCTCCTCAAGAGGCTGTTCTTCCCATTGTACTGTTCATCCTCAGCCCACGAGGCAATCCAGCACCACCACACTGGAGTAGGGTATTACACCACAACGCTGGCCCGAACTAGTATAAATCTTGTGTCCTTTGTGTTGCGAGTTCATCGAGTTAGTCCCTAAGATCGTAGCGAAGCCAGGACGTGGATCGGTAGGGGGGAGATCTTTGCGTGCACCCCAGTGTTCGAACCTTAAGGGTCTTGCCGGAACCCACGATCCGACATTTGGCGCGCCAGGTAGGGGTGCGCCGAAGCTTCCCTTCCGTCGCTCTGTGTCCCGTTGTCTCATCGTCTCCATGTCGGACACTCGGCGCGCTCGTGCTGAGCGACGGGCTACCCTCGCCGCCCGCATTGCTCAGACGGCTCCAGTCGGCGGGCCACCCCATCGTTCTCCGTCGCTTGCCACCAACGCCAGCACCGGCCCATCGTGAAATGAGCAGCAAGCATCCTCGCTGCAACCCTCGGTGCGGTGGGACGGCCGCACCGCCACTCCATCGCTGACCCCGGCCGGTTCGTCATCCCACGCTCATCGCGCTCCCGTGGACGCGTAGGCCGCTCTGTGCATGGCGCGCGAGCCCCTGCGCTACCGCCCCGTCGACGACCTCTACGAGGACTGGCTCGACTGCATCGTCGAGCTCGTCAGCGCCGCAGGGGGCTCCCCTGTGCCGTCCCTCTCACTGCCTCGCCCTCCGCTAGCCACGGGTGGCGTGGCCCATGGAGCGCCTCCACCACCTCTGCCCCAAGACGGAGTCTTGGCTCCCAAGCGCGCGGCCCCACGGCATGACCTGCCGCATTTGGCACCCGCACAAGAAGAAAGAAGCTGCCAAGAAGTCCCTCGGCCACGAGAAAACGCCCCTGCGCTCACTGCGCCACCACGGCAAGACCGCGTACCGCCTGCGGCGCTGGTGCGAGCAACGCATCAAGGACAAATTCTCCACCAGCATAGAGTCCCAGTGACAACGGCAGGCTGTCGCGCCTTCACCCCTGAGCTGCGTAGCGTCGCTTGGCCGGGCAAGTCCAAGCCGGATCTGCCTCCTCGCAACTCGGCACCCCTGACCCCGCGGAGTTCTTGCGGCTCTACGAGCTGAGCATCGAGGCGGCCAACGGGGACGAGAAAGTCATGGCGAACTGGTTCCCCATGGCTCTCAAGGATGGTGCCCTCTCCTGGCTCCTGAATCTGCCTCTAGGCTCGATCTCCTCCTGGAACGAGATGCGCGACCGTTTTGTCGCCAACTTCCAGGGCACTCTCGACCGGCCGCCGGCTGCGGGTGACCTACGCCGCGTCAAGTAGCAACCAGGAGAGACCCTCCAGAAGTACATCCAGCACTTCAACAATGTTCGCCTTAAGATCCCTAAGGTGAAGGAAGAGGCCATCATCTCCACGTTCTCCGATGGCGTCCGTGACATCAAGATGAAGGAGGAGCTCGCCATCCACGAGGAGCTGTGCACGTCCCTGGAACTATTCAACCTGGTGACCAAGTGCTCAAGAGCTGAGGAGGGGCGCCTCTCCCTCCTTGAGCTCCAGGCTGCGGACCCGGAGGAGAAGAAAGCCAAGGCCAAAGACGTGAAGCGCAAGGGACCAGCCGTGCTCGTGGTAGAGACGGACACCAAGCGCGGCAGGGACCACCCCGTGTCATTCAAGGGCAGCCGACCGTTCTGCGCCTTCCCCGACCTGCATAGCCACAACACCAGTGACTCTCAAGAGCTCAGAGCCATTCGAGAAGGACGCTTCGATCGATGCCCCGAGCGCAACGACCGGGGCGACGACCGAGGAGGAGGACATGGTGGCGGACGCAGGGATGACTGTGGCCCGCGTCAGGGGTGGCGTGACCGGCCTCGTGAGGACCGCTAGCAGGACCAGCCTCGCGAAGGTGCCAGGAGGGATCAGCCTCGCGAGGACCGTCCTCAGGGCAATGTTGGGCTTCCTCCACTACCACCACCGAGAAGGAACAACGACCACTTCTACCTCTTGAGCACTGCATTGGTTTTCCCTTGAAGAGGAAAGGGTGATGCAGCAAACTAGCGTAAGTATTTCCCTCAGTTTTTGAGAACCAAGGTATCAATCCAGTAGGAGGCTATGCGTGAGTCCCTCGCACCTACACAAAACAAATAAATCCTCACAACCAACACGATAAGGGGTTGCCAATCCCTACACGGTCAGTTACAAGAGTGAGATCTGATAGATATGATAAGATAATATTTTTGGTATTTTTATGATAAAGATACAAAGTAAAATAAAAGGCAATAAAAATAACTGGTGTTGGAAGATTAATATGATGGAAGATAGACCCGGGGGCCATAGGTTTCACTAGTGGCTTCTCTCAAGAGCATAAATATTTTACGGTGGGTGAACAAACTACTTTTGAGCAATTGACAGAATTGAGCATAGTTATGGGAATATCTAGGTATGATCATGTATATAGGCATCACGTCCGAGACAAGTAGACCGACTCCTGCCTGCATCTACTACTATTACTCCACACATCGACCGCTATCCAGCATGCATCTAGAGTATTAAGTTCAATAGAACAAAGTAACACTTTAATCAAGATGACATGATGTAGAGGGGTAAATTCATGCAATATGATAGAAAAACATCTTGTTATCCTCGATGGCAACAATACAATATGTGCCTTGCTGCCCCTACTGTCACTGGGAAAGGACACCGCAAGATTGAACCCAAAGCTAAGCACTTCTCCCATTGTAAGAAAGATCAATATAGTAGGCCAAACCAAATTGATAATTCAAAGAGACTTGCAAAGATAACCAATCATACATAAAAGAATTCAGAGAAGATTCAAAAATTGTTCATAGATAAACTTGATCATAAACCCACAATTCATCGGTCTCAACAAACACACCGCAAAAGAAGATTACATCGAATAGATCTCCACAAGAGAGGGGGAGAACTTTGTATTGAGATCCAAAAAGAGAGAAGAAGCCATCTAGCTAATAACTATGGACCCGAAGGTCTGAGGTAAACTACTCACAGTTCATCGGAAGGGCTATGGTGTTGATGTAGAAGCCCTCTGTGATCGATGCCCCCTCCGGCGGAGCTCCGGAACAGGCCCCAAGATGGGATCTCGTGGATACAGAAAGTTACGGTGGTGGAATTACGGTTTTTGCTTCGTATCTGGTCGTTTGGTGGTACGTAGGTATATATAGGAGGAAGGAGTACGTCGGTGGAGCAATAGGGGGCCCACGAGGGTGGAGGGCGCGCCGGGGGGGGGGGGGGTAGGCGCGCCCCCTACCTCGTGGCTTCCCTGTTGGTTGCTTGACGTAGGGTCCAAGTCTCTTGGATCATGTTTGTTCCGAAAATCACGTTCCCGAAGGTTTCATTCCGTTTGGACTCCGTTTGATATTCTTTTTCTGCGAAACTCTCAAATAGGCAAAAAACAGGAATTTTGGGCTGGGCCTCAGGTTAATAGGTTAGTCCCAAAAATAATATAAAAGTGGATAATAAAGCCCAATAATGTCCAAAACAGAAGATAATATAGCATGGAGCAATAAAAAGTTATAAATACGTTGGAGACGTATCAACCACCACCAAGATGAGAGGGCTGGGGGCTTCCAAGAGCCGCGTGCTATCGCCTGCATCTTGGGAGGAGCTCAAGCCCCAGCCTCACAGCGTATCTTCAAGCAGTTTGCTCGTGAGGTGAACACAGTCCTCCCCTAGCTCGAGACCACGCGCCCGCTCAGGTGGTCCAAGTGCGCCATTACGTTCAGCTCAGCAGATCGGCTCAAGTGCACGGCCACCGTCGGCGTTCTCCCAATGCTTTGTTCACCCGTCATCAGCAACGTGCAAGTCACCAAGACCCTCATCGACGGTGGCGAAGGGCTCAAGTCATGTCCGTCGAGACGTTCGACAACCTCCAAGTGCCATACGATTAGCTTGAGCCTACCAAGCCTTTCTCTGGAGTGACCGACGGCTCCACCACCCCGATCGGGCAGGTCCGCCTGCCAGTCACCTTTGGAGAATGCAACAACTACCGCATCGAGCTCATCAACTTTAATGTCACCCACATTCGTCTACCGTACAATGCAATCCTCGGGTACCCAGCCCTGGCCAAGTTCATGGCCGTGATGCACCACGGCTAGAACGTCCTCAAGATGCCAGGAAGCGGCGGGATCATCACAGTCCCCTGCGAAGAAAGAGTTGCGGTGTGCTCCTAAGCGCGCCTTCCAAGTAGCGTCAATCGAAGACCCCGACAACAAAGCAGCTCGGTACCCTCCTGAGGTCGTCCCCAAGAAGAAGAAGTAGCTACTCCGTGCCGGACCTCAGGAGAGCAGCTCCGCAAGTGGCACCTCGTCAGGATCAGCGCTCGCACTTGGGGCGCCTGTAACACCCTCGATGCGGCTATATCTCCCACGTGTCGAAGCACGACTTAGAGGCATAACCGCATTGAAAGCAATGTCGCAAGTGAGGTAATCTTCACACAACCCATGTAATACATAAGGGAAAGAGATACATAGTTGGCTTACAATCGCCACTTCACACAAATACATGAATAAAGCATTACATCATCCAAATACAATCAGGGCCCGACTACGGAGCCAAAATAAAAGAAGAACCCCAAATGCGACAAGGTCCCCGATCAACCCCAACTGGGCTCCACTACTGATCAACTAAAACGAAACAACACAAAGGACAAGATCTTCATCGAGCTCTTCCTGAGCTTGGTTGCATCACCTGCTCGGTAACATCGGCACCTGCAAATTGGTTTTGGAAGTATCTGTGAGTCACGGGGACTCAGCAATCTCACACCCTCTCGATCAAGACTATATAAGCTTATGGGTAAGGTAAAGGTATGAGGTGGAGCTGCAGCAAGTGACTAGCATATATGGTGGCTAACATACGCAGATGAGAGCGAGAAGAGAAGGCAAAGCACGGTCGATAAAAATATGATCAAGAAGTGATCATAGAACAACCTACGTCAAGCATAACTCCAACACCGTGTTCACTTCCCGGACTCCGCCGAAAGAGACCATCACGGTTACACACGCGGTTGATGCATTTTAATTAAGGTCAACTTCAGGTTTTCTACAACCGGACGTTAACAAATTTCCATCTGCCCATAACTGCGGCACGGCTTTCGAAAGTTCAAATCCCTGCAGGGGGTGTCCCACCTTAGCCCATGACAAGGTCTCACGGTCAACAAAGGATATTCCTTCTAGCGGGAAGACCTGATCAGACTCGGAATCCCGGTTACAAGACATTTCGACAAAGACAAAACAAGTCCAGCAACACCGCCCGAATGTGCCGAAAAATCCCGATTGGAGCTGCACATATCTTGTTCTCAGGGCACACTCAGATGAGACATCCTACGAGTAAAACCAAACCTCAAGTTGCCCCGAGGTGGCGCCATAGTCTGCTCGGTCGGACCAACGCTTAGAGGAGCACTGGCCCGAGGGGGGGGGGTTAAAATAATGATGACCCTTGGGCGCGCGACCCCCAAGGGAAAAGAAAAGACTAGGTGGCGAATGGTAAAACCAATGTTGGGCATTGCTGGAAGAGTTTTATTCAAGGCGAACTGTCAAGGGGTTCCCATTATTACCCAACCGCGTAAGGAACGCAAAATCCAGGAACATAACACCGATATGACGGAAACTAGGGCGGCAAGAGTGGAACAAAACACCAGGCATAAGGCCGAGCCTTCCACCCTTTACCAAGTATATAGATGCATTAATTAAATAAGATATATTGTGATATCCCAACAAGTAAACATGTTCCAACAAGGAACAACATCTCCATGTTCCAACAAGGAACAAACTACCAATCTTCACCTACAACTAACAACGCTATAAGAGGGGCTGAGCAAAGCGGTAACATAGCCAAACAACGGTTTGCTAGGACAAGGTGGGTTAGAGGCTTGGTTCAACAATATGGGAGGCATGATAAGCAAGTGGTAGGTATCGCAGCATAAGCACAGCAAAAGAGCGAGCAACTAGCAAGCAAAGACAGAAGTGATTTCGAGGTTATGGTCATCTTGCCTGAAATCCCGCAAGGAAGAAGAACAAGTCCATGAAGAAGACAACGGACGTAGTCGAATGAATCCTCACAACACGACGTTACCAGATCCAACCCGAAGAAGCAAACACCGGAAAGAAGCACACAACATAGTAAAAAACCAATCACATGAACAGGGTAAGATATGCGGGATGCGGTATGCCATGCATATGCATGATTTGGAAAGGAATGATTGGACCTGCCCAGATTCACGAAATAGCAAAAGTAGAGCTCGATTGACTCAAGCTAGGGTGCTCCATAAATGCAAACAAAGACATGGATGGATAGAGCACCACAAGGTTAACAAATCATCCTTACTGATCATCCTCAAAAGAGGCACGGATCACTAGGAAACAACATGAACATATGGCATATTGATAAAAACAGATCATGGACTTAGTGGAATTGCTAAGTACCTGAAATCAGCATTAACGAATGCACCACTTTGCAAGCTTGTGCTAGTCACCACACATATCACAAAAATACATGGATAGCAACTCTGGAAAGATGGCATGGCATATAACAAAACACATGTAGAACTCAGGAGCATATCATGCACACATTAATCATGGCAAAAATGACAAATAGCTATTTGGTGCAGCAGATCTGACAATTAACTCAAATAGCTCTCTTCCAACAGCATTTCGGGCATCAAGATGAGCTCAAATGAAAATGATGCAATGAGATGAAATGATGTACTCTCTGAGACGAACATTTTGATATGCTAAATGCCCAAAACGGATCTACGGATGCAAAGTTACGATAGGATGAACATGGGCATTTGGATCTGACAATCTCGGGGACTTAGTAGAAATTATACCTCTGGAAAAGTCAACGGGCGGACGAGGTGGTGCGGGATGGCGAGATCTGGGACGCGGGGAGGCATTTGGATGGCGGGGTTGGTGGATCTGGTCCACCCCGGTCCAGATCTGGCCGGATCGAACTCTGGCGATGTCTCCGGCGAGGGCGGCGGTGGCCGGCGATTGGAGTGGCGCGGCGCGGGCGGCGTTGGGTGGCGGGGATGGCGGCCGGCGGTGGAGCACGCGGTGGCGCAGGCGGCAGAGATCCCGGGCGAGGCCGGGCGAAGGCGGCGGCGCACGCGGCTCGGCAACGCGCGGCGGCGGCGCATGGCGAGACAGGTGGCGGGAAGCGGCGGAGATGGTGGCCGGCAGGAGGACCCGCGGTCTCGGGCGGCGGGTGCGGTTGAACGGCGGCGCTGGCTAGACGGGCCCCGCGGGCCCGATCCGGGCCGCGCGGGCCAGCGGCGGGGCTGAGGAGAGAGAGGGCGGCGGAGGTGAGGTGTCGCGCTGTGATTCACCGGGGAGGGCGGCGCGGACATGTCCGGCGGTGGAGGAGTTCTGTCCGGGCGCGAGGAGGAAGATGGCTAGGGTTTCATCCGCGAAAATTTCGGAGGGGATCACATATATAGGGGTAGAAGGAGCTAGGAGAGTCCAAATGAGGTGCGGTTTTCGGCCACGCGATCGTGATCGAACGACCGAGATGATGGAGAGGGTTTAGGTGGGTTTTGGGCCAAATTGGAAGGGTGTTGGGCTGCAACACACACGAGGCCTTTTCGGTCCCTCGCTTAACCGTTGGAGTATCAAACAAAGTCCAAATGCCACGAAACTTGACAGGCGGTCTACCGGTAGTAAACCAAGGCCGCATGGCAAGTCTCGGTCCAATCCGAAAATGCTTAACACCCGCACATGAAAAAAAGGTAGAAAGGGACACCGAATGACATAGGAGCGTCGGATTGCAAAACGGACAACGGGAAAAATGCTCGGATGCATGAGACGAACATGTATGCAAATGAAATGCACATGATGACATGATATGCAATGCATGACACGCAAGCAATGACATGGCAACAACAGCGAATAACTGGAGGACACCTGGCACATCGGTCTCGCGGCATTACAACACTCCACCACTACGAGAGGATCTCGTCCCGAGATCTAGAATGGCACCGGAGGGACAACGGAAAAGAAAGAGAAGAGGTAAAACTAAGTTGCTTCTTTGACAAACGAGTGAAACCAAAGAACCTTGAAAAGGTTAAGTCATATCGAGAAAAGAATGCAAAGGAGATAAATGAAGTATAAAGCACTCCGTTAGTAAAGAGGAACGAGGAAGAACAAGGTTGAAAGAACTCCGATAGGGAAGAGTAAAAGGAAGAACAAACTCGGACAACACTCCGGTTGAAAAGAGATGCAAAGCTTGATAAGGCGAAGAGAACTTTAGCAAAAGTCCCAACACTCCAGTTAAATGGACAATCCTGAAAAGAACATGATCTTGACAAAACAAGATGATGGGTTGAAGAGAACAACAACACAATGCCTCCGGAATGAAAGAATATAAGTTGTATCGATGGAACAAAAGAACGGAGAAGAAAACAACATCTTGTACCTTCGATGAGCTTGAAAAGCATCTTAAAGAGAAGGGTCGCACGGAGTTGTTGGAAACCAACAACGAAAAGAGTAAGCTTGATATGGTCTTATGGAATAAATCTCAAATTATGAGGTGACAACCAGCCACTTACGGGAAAAGAATTGGATTGATATCAACAAGGAGACGAGAAAGCTATCACCGGAAGGATACATGAAGAACTTGGGTCCTTTATAAGCACCATGGATAGCAACAATCCTCAGGGAAGGCTTTAGGTGAAATATAACCCAAGATAACTCCAAAGAAGATATTGATGGATTTAAAATACCTCATTCTTAACCACATGTGAATCATGAAACATGAACCCAAATTATCAAGAATGACATAATACCACCTCCAATGATACGGAAGAAAGAATTGCACTCCGGATTACAATATGATGAAAGCTTGAGCTTCTTAGAAAAGAATCTCGATGAACACTTCGAGAATGAATTAAATCATAGATGAACCATCATGCAGAACCTCTGTGAATAACTCCGGTAACAAAAGGATGACGAGAAGAAAAGGGAAGTTGAAAACACAAGGTGAAACCTTGTAATGCTTTAGGTGTATCTCCGTGAAGATACAATTGTGAGAGCTTGGAACTCCGGAAAAGAAAGATAAACAAATGAGATCAAGAATTTTGATGAGCCTCCAGAATAGGGAACTGAGTTCACCCGATGAAACAAGAATAAGAATTACATTATGCGTATCCTTCACCAATATAATAGATGGCAATCAACGGATTTGGCATGCTACTTATTCTCGGAGAAAAGATTAAGAGAGATATTGCGCAAACTTGAGAAAGGTCTTCAATGATCCACCGGTAGGATTGAAAAGAACGAAAGAGTTGATATGATAAACGAATGACGAGAAGTCTTGAACGAGCCACCATAAGAATTGAAAATGAACGAAGAGAAGATAAAGAAACACCAGGAAGAATTATAAAATGAACGAAGATACTTGAGAGGATTTAGATACATGATAACGAAGAGATCACGAGCCGATTAGAGGATATTTGAACGATGCACCGGTAAGATTTAGAGAAAAAGAGCTGAAAGCTGAGAATGAATAATTATGAGATGATGGCCTCCAGAGAATCAAATTGAAAAGACTCCTGAATTACACCGGATGGGTGAAAAGAATTTGATGATCGAAAAAAATTATGAGAGGGTGGCCTCGAACTAGAACCACGAATCTCTGAGAGGACGGATAAGATATGGAGGTAAAACTCTTCTTCGGTCTTCAAATTCTGAGAATGACGATGAGAAGCACCACCATGAATTATTTAGACACTCCGGAAGAATCAAAAGCGAAGAGGTTGAGCCAACGATGAAAGAATTTAACCGAACTTGGAGAAAGGCCTTTGACTGATGATAAATCCTTCTTACGTCAAACTTGGAAAGAATTTTAGAGTAACTCCGGGAGAATAAGAAGAGTCAGGTAAGATCCTAGGAAAAGACCTGTGGGTTAGGGCCCACTCAAAAGATACACCGTTGAAAAGATTTAAAAGAGAGGTTGCACTGGTTGAATTAAATGGCTATAATGAGATAACAATCTCGAAAGAGCTTGGACTGATTGCTAATGGGAACACAAATCTTTTGAGATATCTTCAGCACTCCGGAACAAATGAATAGCGAGAGGTGAATGACAAAGAGGTGCACCGGTAAGAAAAGGTATTTGAAACGAGGAAAAGGGATATGATCCACAAAGCTTGACTTGAAACCACCGGAGATGAAAAGAATGAAGAAAGATGAACTTGAGGCTCCGTTAGAATCTTCATGAGAAACACCGGAAAAGAACATTGACGAAAAAGGAATGGAGAGGCTTCATAATCATAAGATAGATACATGATTAAGAAGTCTGAATCCTTGGGGAAAACAAAGGGAGGGAGGGTGGGAAAAACAAAGACAATTTGGAATGGATGAAACAAACACCGTTCTGAAGAAAACTGATACTTGATCTTGTGAAAATTGGCAAGATTTGACCCACTTGAAGAGAAGCACACCGGTTGAAAAGGATTTACATGACAATCTCGATGCTCATGAAGGATTAGTATCCGCATAGGAGTATGAGAACATCGTTTTAGGAAAGGTAAGGAATCAACACTTGACATTGAAGCAACTCGGATACCACAACTCCAAACAAAAACAAAGGATTGGCTTACAGAATAAACCGGAACAAACATATGATAGAGATTTCGTCTGAAGTTTTCATGGTGGGGCCTACACGGGCTCGATCGTACAGCACCATCATGTACAAGGCAGTGCACATGACATACGAAGCGTCCCCAAGTCGGCATAGCCAAGGACTCTTTAAGACACAACGAGACCACTGTAAAACCGACCGTGAATAGGCGGACCACTAGACGTTGAACCCCAATTTCATATCATATATCCGTCGGAAAGATATCCTAAGAGCTACTTGAATTCCCACTTATAAAATCCCGAACCTTTCCAGTTATGCAATCGGGTGTTGGGGATACAGGGGAAGCATAATATCTCACCCAAAGCTAGCAAATCCTACATCCAGCTGTATCCATCCTTCAACACATAACCAAGAAATCTTCGGAAATCGTCTACCTCAACCTTCGAAAAGCATCCGTTATACGAGTTATGGCAATACTCCCGAACTCCCGCCCCACTACTGGGTGGCGTCGAGGTTATCTCACCAACAACTGCATAAAAGAGATTTTCGATGTCGGCTAACCTAAACTCAGGTATTCCAGAACTGCAACGATAAAATTGTGACGACAACACCTCGGAGCTCAACTCCCCAGGACACTGCCACAACCCCTAAATGTCAGGAGGCACCAAGAACAATGTTCTCGTCACAAAACCATCGGAACGATTCCAAGATACCCGCGTGATGCTAATTGTTTTAGTGAAATTTGAGAAGAGAAGAGTCAAAACTCTACGCCAGGATGCCTTACCAGAGCGATGAAAGGACTGGGGAGTAAAAAGAATTCCTAACTCTCCGATATATAATTCCTAATTGACTCAAAACATTTTCTAGACTCAACAACGGCTGCTAAAAGCGATCAAGCAGTGAGGGCTCCTAAGGTCGGGGAAGGCTCTGATACCAACTTGTAACGCCCTCGATGCGGCTATATCTCCCACGTGTCGAAGCACGACTTAGAGGCATAACCGCATTGAAAGCAATGTCGCAAGTGAGGTAATCTTCACACAACCCATGTAATACATAAGGGAAAGAGATACATAGTTGGCTTACAATCGCCACTTCACACAAATACATGAATAAAGCATTACATCATCCAAATACAATCAGGGCCCGACTACGGAGCCAAAATGAAAGAAGAACCCCAAATGCGACAAGGTCCCCGATCAACCCCAACTGGGCTCCACTACTGATCAATTAAAACGAAACAACACAAAGGACAAGATCTTCATCGAGCTCCTCCTGAGATTGGTTGCGTCACCTGCTCGGTAACATCGGCACCTACAAACTAGTTTTGGAAGTATCTGTGAGTCACGGGGACTCAACAATCTCACACCCTCGTGATCAAGACTATATAAGCTTATGGGTAAGGTAAAGGTATGAGGTGGAGCTGCAGCAAGCGACTAGCATATATGGTGGCTAACATATGCAAATGAGAGCGAGAAGAGAAGGCAAAGCACGGTCGATAAAAGTATGATCAAGAAGTGATCCTAGAACAACCTACGTCAAGCATAACTCCAACACCGTGTTCACTTCCTGGACTCCGTCGGAAAGAGACCATCACGGTTACACACGCGGTTGATGCATTTTAATTAAGGTCAACTTCAGGTTTTCTACAACCGAACGTTAACAAATTCCCATCTGCCCATAACCGCGGGCACGGCTTTCAAAAGTTCAAATCCCTGCAGGGGTGTCCCAACTTAGCCCATGACAAGCTCTCACGGTCAACGAAGGATATTCCTTCTAGCTGGAAGACCCGATCAGACTCGGAATCCCGGTTACAAGACATTTCGACAAAGACAAAACAAGTCCAGCAACACCGCCCGAATGTGCCGACAAATCCCGATAAGAGCTGCACATATCTCGTCCTTAGGGCACACTCAGATGAGACATCCTACGAGTAAAACCAAACCTCAAGTTGCCCTGAGGTGGCCCCGCAGTCTACTCGGTCGGACCAACACACAGAGGAGCACTGGCCCGGGGGGGTTAAATAATGATGACCCTTGGGCGCGCGACCCCCAAGGGAAAAGAAAAGACTAGGTGGCGAATGGTAAAACCAATGTTGGGCATTGCTGGAAGAGTTTTATTCAAGGCGAACTGTCAAGGGGTTCCCATTATTACCCAACCGCGTAAGGAACGCAAAATCCAGGAACATAACACCGATATGACGGAAACTAGGGCGGCAAGAGTGGAACAAAACACCAGGCATAAGGCCGAGCCTTCCACCCTTTACCAAGTATATAGATGCATTAATTAAATAAGATATATTGTGATATCCCAACAAGTAAACATGTTCCAACAAGGAACAACATCTCCATGTTCCAACAAGGAACAAACTACCAATCTTCACCTGCAACTAACAACGCTATAAGAGGGGCTGAGCAAAGCGGTAACATAGCCAAACAACGGTTTGCTAGGACAAGGTGGGTTAGAGGCTTGGTTCAACAATATGGGAGGCATGATAAGCAAGTGGTAGGTATCGCAGCATAAGCACAGCAAAAGAGTGAGCAACTAGCAAGCAAAGACAGAAGTGATTTCGAGGGTATGGTCATCTTGCCTGAAATCCCGCAAGGAAGAAGAACAAGTCCGTGAAGAAGACAACGGACGTAGTCGAATGAATCCTCACAACACGACGTTACCGGATCCAACCCGAAGAAGCAAACACCGGAAAGAAGCACACAACATAGTAAACAACCAATCACATGAATTGGGTAAGATATGCGGGATGCGATATGCGATGCATATGCATGATTTGGAAAGGAATGATTGGACCTGCCCAGATTCACGAAATAGCAAAAGTAGAGCTCGATTGACTCAATCTAGGGTGCTCCATAAATGAAAACAAAGACATGGATGGATAGAGCACCACAAGGTTAACAAATCATCCTTACTGATCATCCTCAAAAGAGGCATGGATCACTAGGAAACAACATGAACATATGGCATATTGATAAAAACAGATCAAGGACTTAGTGGAATTGCTATGTCCCTGAAATCAGCATTAACGAATGCACCACTTTGCAAGCTTGTTCTAGTCACCACACATATCACAAAAATACATCGATAGCACCTCTGGAAAGATGGCATGGCATATAACAAAACACATGTAGAACTCAGGAGCATATCATGCACACATTAATCATGGCAAAAATGACAAATAGCTATTTGGTGCAGCAGATCTGACAATTAACTCAAATAGCTCTCTTCCAACAGCATCTCGGGCATCAAGATGAGCTCAAATGAAAATGATGCAATGACATGAAATGATTACTCTTTGAGACGAACATTTTGATATGCTACACGCCTAAAACGGATCTACGGATGCAAAGTTACGACAGGATGAACATGGGCATTTGGATCTGGCAATCTCGGGGACTTAGTAGAAGTTATACCTTCGGAAAAGTCAACGGGCGGACGAGGTGGTGCGGGATGGCGAGATCCGGGACGCGGGGAGGCGTTTGGATGGCGGGGTTGGTGGATCTGGTCCACCCTGGTCTAGATCTGGCCAGATCGAACTCCGGCGATGTCTCCGGCGAGGGCGGTGGTGGCCGGCGACCGGAGCGGGGCGGCGCGGGCGGCGTTGGGTGGCGGGGACGGCGGCCAGCGGTGGAGCACGCGGCGGCGCAGGCGGCGGAGATCCCGGGCGAGGCCGGGCGAAGGCGGCGGCGCACGCGGCTCGGCGACGCGCGGCGGCGGCGCATGGCGGGACGGGCGGCGGGAGGTGGCGGAGATGGTGGCCGGCAGGAGGACCCGCGGTCTCGGGCGGCGGGTGCGGTTGAACGGCGGCGCTGGCTAGACGGGGCCCGCGGGCCCGATCCGGGCCGCGCGGGCCAGCGGCGGGGCTGAGCAGAGAGACGGCGGCGGAGGTGAGGTGTCACGCTGTGATTCGCCGGGAGGGCGGCGCGGACATGTCCGGCGGTGGAGGAGTTTTGTCCGGGCGCGAGGAGGAAGATGGCTAGGGTTTCATCCGCGAAAATTTCGGAGGGGATCACATATATAGGGGTAGAAGGAGCTAGGAGAGTCCAAATGAGGTGCGGTTTTCAGCCACGCGATCGTGATCGAACGACCAAGATGATGGAGAGGGTTTAGGTGGGTTTTGGGCCAAATTGGAAGGGTGTTGGGCTGCAACACACACGAGGCCTTTTCGGTCCCTCGGTTAACCGTTGGAGTATCAAACAAAGTCCAAATGGCACGAAACTTGACAGGCGGTCTACCGGTAGTAAACCAAGGCCGCATGGCATGTCTCGGTCCAATCCGAAAACGTTTAACACCCGCACACGAAAAAGAGGTAGAAAGGGACACCGGATGACATAGGAGCGCCGGATTGCAAAACGGACAACGGGAAAAATGCTCGGATGCATGAGACAAACATGTATGCAAATGAAATGCACATGATGACATGATATGCAATGCATGACACGCAAGAAATGACAAGGCAACAACAGCGAATAACTGGAGGACACCTGGCACATCGGTCTCGGGGCGTTACAGCGCCTCCCTCCATCGCATAGGAAGGCGCGCCCGGCGCCCTCCTCGGGCAGGGCTCGGGGGCTCTCTTCTGGAGGGCCTCAGACCTTGCCAACGTCACGAGGGAGGCGCTAGGGCACCACTTGGAGGCGTGCTTCATGGCATGTCTCCCTCAGGAGGACGCTGGGCGAGGAGCGCCCGGCGCTCAGGAGTTCATCACCAAGGTATCTCAGGAGCTTTAGGAAGCAAGAGCGATACGCGGCGACCGCCGCCCACCTGGCGCTGCTCCCCACCCAGGCGATGATGGTGAGCTATGCTTCTGCATCGACATACCAGGGCTCAACCGAGCCGCATCTCAGGAGCGCCTCTGGTCTTCGCGTGTTGGGCGCTGCGAAGGTCCACCTCACAGCTACGTTCACATGCTATTCGACCTGGCGAGCGTGGCCACTGCCTTCCAGCGCAACCTGGGGAGCATCATGGAGGACCAGGAGGCCAGGCACCACGCGGTCCTGGCGGAGATGAAGATGGTCCTCAAGGAACCGCCTGGACCCCAGAGCCTCCCGAGGCTTAGGGCCCCGGTGGCTCATGAGGAGCAACCCCTGCGCCGCGTACCTTCAGCTGCCTCAACACCCCTTCATCAACGGAACCAGGTGACACCTTCCAAGTTCGTTTAGCTGGGAGCTCCATCAGGGCTGCATTATTCCCAGGCCGCGTGGATCCGTCCCTATGGCATATATCCCTTCTTTTTATGTCTTTAGCTTACCTTGCTAGGGGCGCCCCTCGGGCTACATCATCCCCAAGCCGCTCAGGCCTGACCCAGTGGCACGTATCGTTCATGCATTTACCTGATCTAGGTTGCCTTTCGTGCTTAATCTATCTATGACTATCCCTGCTTGACTATCGCCCATCGCGGGAGCCGCGCGCCGGTCGTCTTTCTTTAGGACCCTTCGCGTGAGAGGGTTAGGCATGGCGTCTGTGCTCGGGCCCCTCCCTGCAGCGTCGACAAATCCAACGGCTGAGCTCTGTCTGGCGGGTCGGCCCCGTTCATGTCACCTCCTAGGGCCGTTGGTGCTTGGCTTTCTCATGCGATAACCTCAGGAGATTCGTTTGGTGCAGGTTGTCTAACCACCTCGCAGGACCAACACAGCGAACAAGAATCAAGACCAGGCGCAACCCGCCTTGAGTCCCGCGCTGGCTCACGAGTGCCCAGACACACCTCATTTAGCCCTACCGTGCAAGCCACGTGTCAGGGCAGGGCTGTACACGCCCGGGGGGCTCTCCGTGGTAGGGAGTCCCCTCCCACATACTAGTGGAAGCACCATGCTCCGCGCTAGCAGTCAGCACTGCCGAGGAGCGGCTATGCCCATGCAAGTGCGGAAGCGCCATGGTCCGTCCTGGTGATAAACAACTGAGGGCGGCCTCACGGCTGTATCAACCTCAGGGAGCCTCCGGGCTCGGTGTATGGCCTCATCGCAACGCCTCCCCTCAGGAGAGCCGCATGAGGGGGCTAGGCACGAGGGCTGCGCTCGGGTCACGCCCAAGCGTACGCCACCCCGCCAGGTCCCTTGGACCTGGTCATCGCGCGCCCTCCCAAGCGGAGCTAAGGTATGGAGGTCGTTTGAACATCAAGGGGGACTCCTGAGCATCGCGACTCAGGAGCCTAACTGACCACGTAGCCCCTCGCTCCTTGGTCCATCCTGGTCCTCGGTCGGCCCAATGGTGGTTGAGGTATGCGCGGGGTCAGTCCCTGCCGATGTAGAACACAAGACCAACCATCGAATCTCCTTTCCACAAGATGTTTGCGCGTCAAGGGGGACTCCTGAGCATCACGACTCAGGAGCCTAACTGGTCACATAGCCCCTCACTCCTTGGGTCCGTCCTGGTCTCCGGTCGGTCC
The DNA here is from genome assembly GCF_056163025.1 of Triticum urartu. Taxonomy (NCBI): domain Eukaryota; kingdom Viridiplantae; phylum Streptophyta; class Magnoliopsida; order Poales; family Poaceae; genus Triticum; species Triticum urartu. Next base: position 454,770,715 of record NC_141875.1, read on the forward strand.
AACGGCGGTTTAGGTATGCGCGGGGCCGGGCTTTGCCGACGTAGAACATAAAGCAAATAGGAAGAAAATCGCAAAATCTCAAAGAAAATATTACAAGACATATTGTTATGTGAATACCAAACACAGGTTTAAACGCCTCCATGAGGCACGCTACATGTTGCAGAAGTTTCAACAGGAAAGGAGCCGCAAGCCAGTCATCCCTCGATACTGCCTGCACCTGCAAGGGTTGCCCCCTCCTGGGTGACATCGCCTTCACCTACACCACCGGCCTCACGACCATCTCGTGGTGATGGGACCTCCTTGTAACGCCCTCGATGCTGCTATATCTCCCATGTGTCGAAGCACGACTTAGAGGCATAACCGCATTGAAAGCAATGTCGCAAGTGAGGTAATCTTCACACAACCCATGTAATGCATAAGGGACAGAGATACATAGTTGGCTTACAATCGCCACTTCACACAAATACATGAATAAAGCATTACATCAACCAAATACAATCAAGGCCCGACTATGGAGCCAAAATAAAAGAAGAACCCCAAATGCGACAAGGTCCCGATCGACCCCAACTGGGCTCCACTACTGATCAACTGGAAATGGAACAACACAAAGGACAAATCTTCATCGAGCTCCTCCTGAGCTTGGTTGTGTCATCTGCACGGACTCATCGGCACCTGCAAGCTGGTTTTGGAAGTATATGTGAGTCACGGGGACTCGGCAATCTCACACCCTCGCGATCAAGACTATTTAAGCTTATGGGTAAGGTAAAGGTATGAGGTGGAGCTGCAGCAAGCGACTAGCATATTTGGTGGCTAACATACGCAAATGAGAGCGAGAAGAGAAGGCAAAGAACGATCGAGGAAAATATGATCAAGAAGTGATCCTAGAACAACCTACGTCAAGCATAACTCCAACATCGTGTTCACTTCCTAGACTCCGCCAGAAAGAGACCATCACGGTAACACACGCGGTTGATGTGTTTTAATTAAGGTCAACTTCAGGTTTTCTACAACCGGACATTAACAAATTCCCATCTGCCCATAACCACGGGCACGGCTTTTGAAAGTTCAAATCCCTGCAGGGGTGTCCCAACTTAGCCCATCACAAGCTCTCACGGTCAACGAAGGATATTCCTTCTAGCAGGAAGACCCGATCAGACTCGGAATCCCGGTTACAAGACATTTCGACAAAGACAAAACAAGTCCAGCAACACCGCCCGAATGTGCCGACAAATCCCGATTGGAGATGCACATATCTTGTTCTCAGGGCACACTCAGATGAGACTAGCTACGAGTAAAACCAAACCTCAAGTTGCCCCGAGGTGGACTCGCAGGCAGCTCAGTTCGGACCAACACTCAGAGGAGCACTGGCCCGGGGGGGTTAAAATAAAGATGACCCTCAAGAGAGCGACTTCCAAGGGAAAAGTAGGTGGTGGTGAGGCAAATCGTAAAACCAAGGTTGGGCATTGCTGGAGGAGTTTTATTCAAGGTGAACTGTCAAGGGGTTCCCATTATAACTCAACCGTAAGGAAAGCAAAATCTGGGAACATAACACCGATATGAAGGAAACTAGGGCAGCAAGAGTGGAACAAAACACCAGGCACAAGGTCGAGCCTTCCACCCTTTACCAAGTATATAGATGGATTAATTAAATAAGAGATATTGTGATATCCCAACAAGTAAACATGTTCCTACAAGGAACAACATCTCCATGTTCCAACAAGGAACAAACTTCAATCTTCACCTGCAACTAACAACGCTATAAGAGGGGTTGAGCAAAGCGGTAACATAGCCAAACAACGGTTTGCTAGGACAAGGTTGGTTAGAGGCTTGGTTCACAATATGGGAAGCATGATAAGCAAGTGGTAGGTATCGCAGCATAGGCATAGCAAAAGAGTGAGCAACTAGCAAGCAAAGATAGAAGTGATTTCGAGGGTATGGTCATCTTGCCTGAAATCCTGCAAGGAAGAAGAACGAGTCCATGAAGAAGACAAACGGACGTAGACGAACGGGTCCTCACAAACACAACGTTATCGAAACCAACCCGAAGAAGCAACACCGGAAAGAAGCAAATAACATAGTAAACAACCATCACATAAACATGGCATGATGCACAACCAAGTATGATGCATGTCCGGTTTAAATATGCATGGCATGGCAAAGTGCACAAACAACACTACAAGTTAAGTGGAGCTCAATATGCAACGGGTTGCATATTGACGGAACACCACATCAATTATTTAATTCTCTCTCGTTTATGTACCCCAACAATATTAAATGTTCTTAACATGGCAAGGGTGAAGCAAAGTAAACTACCTATCTAGTCAAGTTTAAATGAGGCCGGAAGCAATGAACAACAATTCCGGAAACTCCTCATGAGCATATTATAGATTTGGTACTGTTCTGCCCTAAACATTATTTTAGAGTTGTTAAACATGCAAGATGAGTGCACCAAGTAAATCTAGGCATTTTTCTAGCCCATTTACATATAAAGATTATTTAATTCGGAGCTACGGTTATTTGGTTATGAAATAAAGCATTTTAGCAAGTTATTTAAATAAATTTAAACAAACAGCATTTTAAACATTTTAAACATGGATGAAAGTTGCATATTATTAAACTAGACAAAATTCTAAGCAACTTTCATATTAAGTTTGTTTTAAAATGATGCACCATTCGTGAGTAATGAAATGCATGAAGTCTAGGGGGCTTCCTGTAAAACTGGTTTTTCTCTCGAAAAATACTAAAACGCAGATCTGAAAAAAAAACAGGAACTGGGCCGAAACAGGGGGCGGCTGGGCGCTAACCATGGGCCTTGGCCCGGAACTGTGGAGAGGAGGAGCCAGGCCGGGACGCTGGGCCTTGGGGAGGCGCTGGCCTCACGCGGGCGCATTGGGCCTAGCGAAGAGGAAGATGCGGTCAGCGGTTGCCTCGCTCGTCCTCCTCGCGCACAGAGACGAGCGGGAGGAGCAGAAGCAGGGCACGATGGCGGCAGGGGACTTGGTCTGGGGCGGCGGTTGCGCGGATCCGGCGAGGACGGTGAGAACCCAGGCGAGGAAGGGAATCGAGCGGGCGAGGTCAACGCGGCAAGAGGGGCGTGTCTTCGGCCTCGTTTGCGTGCAGAAGCAGGGGAGGCAGCGCACGATGCAGAGGCTGGACGGTGGCCGAACTTGGCGTGAACTCCGGCAAGGAAGCGTCAGATCGAGGCGGAGAAGAGCAGATCCGGTCGGAGAAGCAGTGAAGACGGCTTGGGGACCCGTAGATCGCCTGTGTTCGTGAAGCAGAGAACACAGGGAAGAAGAGGTCGTAGAGGAAGACGATCGCGTCGGCCTTGGGCCTGTCTGGCTCCTGGCCTGATTGTAGTCGAAGAAGACGACGTCGGGGAAGAAGATCCTCATGGCGCGCGCGTTGGCTCCCGGCGTGAAGTAGAGGACGCAGGGGAAGAAGAGGGACTTGGCGAATGCTCTGGTCCGGGAAGAAGAAGATGAAGGGGAAGAAGAGGACGTCGTGGAGGCGGTCTTGGGCTCGCGTTGCAATAGAACAGAACCAGCGGCTCGCTGCGGTTCTCGCGGGCGTCGTGGAGGTCGAAGGGAGGCGTCAGGCCGGCAGCGAGCTCCTTGCCTGGCCAGCCATGGTGTTCGGGTTCCACTCGAGGCAGTAGCAAGGAGACGTGAGGGAGAGCCTCCCTGGAGCGGCGGCGCGGAGGAGGGAAAGAGGAGGAGAGAGGGAACCCTAGGGATCACAACGAGGGTTAAATAGGAAGGGGGGAAGGGCGGACGTGGAGCTCGGGCGTCCACTGTGGCCATGTGTGCTCCTCCTCTGCTTTTACTGTGAGGGGGAGGTGGCGAGAGGAGGAAGAAAAAGGCGAAGGGAATGGTCGCTGCAGGTGGGTCCGGATGGGTGTCCAGCGTGTATTCACCACGGGAGAGAGCGATGGGACAGCGCTGCGGCTGCCGCTGGGTCTGCTGCTGGACCGGCCTGGTAGAAGGAGGCCCAGGTAGGCCGCTCTTGCTGCTGTCTCTTTTCTTTTTCATTTTCCTCAGGCAGAAAATAAACAGAAAAGCACAGGGATAAAAGAGGGGTGCAGGAGAGATAAAATAATATCCCCACAACGCTGGAATTATGCACTAATTGAAATAAATGGTTTGGGCACTTTTAGAGAAAGAAAATTATCGCAAGTTTGAACTAAATTCAAACTTGAGGCAATTTTGATTCCAACCAAAACAAGTCCACAAGAGCTGAAAATTGGCAGAGAGGGTTTAGGCATGGTGAACTAGCATCCGGAAAAGAATGAACATTTATGGAGGAGGGGGAAAGGTCACTTGCCAAAAGGAAGGAAAGAAGAAGAAAAGAGGAGGTGATGATGCATGATTATACATGGAGCATGCAACAATGTAACATGCATGAATATGACAGTGCTCATGATGATTATGAGAATGCAAAATGACAAGAGGCACAAATGCAACATGACAAAGATGGGCATGGCAATGCAATATAATCAAATGACGAACATCATGCAAGAAGCAAAATATGACAATGGCCCTCATCACGATCATGGCAACAAACAGTTCAAACACACATTGGCAACGAAAAACATGGAAGGCGTCTAAAGCGTCGGTGTCGGGGCGTCACACTCCTCTTCTTCGGCGGGAGCAGCTCAGGATCGGTGAGGGGAGCCTTGCCCTTCTCTGCGGCCGAGAACCTTCGAATCGGCGCCATGACTGCACCAGAGAGGAGTGGAGCGAGGAATGAGAAGAAACGGGAGAGGCAGAGAAGAGACTAGAGATGGAGCTCCGCCCCCACCTCCCATTTATAGCCAAAGGGAGGCCAACCGCCGGCCTCCACAATCTAAGGTAATAATGATGGATTTTCCTTGCATGCAGCAGGGACTTGTCAAGTCGGGCAGTAGCCGAGGCTGCGTGGGGAAGTGGAGACGCCCATGTCCAATCAACCGCCACGCGTCGACCAAGGCCGCAGGCTATTGGGGCCCATGATGCTCCGTACTTGCCCCTTGGCTCCACCTCGAAGCCAAGCCCGAGCGCGCCTTGGGCCCGGGGGCTACTATCGGTGTTCTGGGAATGGGGGTCCCCAGACTTGCTAGCCTGCGGCCCACGGCGTGGCTCTGCGAGCGGGCTCATACGGCCCATCTTCACCAACAAGCACTCAAGACCCTCGCGAGGTGGACGACACAAGACCTCCTCAGGAGCGGCATCAAGGCCAGGCAAACCTCACGAGGTTCCAATGACGTGAGCCATGACGACCAAGGCCAAGCGGGCGCCAGGCGGGTGCCGGCGCGAAAAATGTCCTTTTTTCCTCTTTGGTGCGAAGGAGTCAAGCGCAGACGCAGAGTACCGAGGAGTCAAGCAAAGGTTTCCATATCGGTGCAACAAGCCCAAGACCAGAAGGACGGCAAGACGGAGGTCATCGTGGAGCCCAAGACGGCGTCACCACCAGAGCCTTTGCCAGGCGAAGACCACTTTTTTCAGGATAAGCTGTACTAGCTGTCCCCTTTCGAATTGGCCGCTTTTGGCTCCATTCCCGCTCAATATTTGGGGAGAGGACCAAGGCCTCTATAAATAGGACTAGCCACCATAGTAGTAGAGAGCCCGGACGGATCAAGAACTTGTCTTGGAGAGATCCAACCCATCCACAAGTTCACTGAGCACAAGAACGCCTCTCCTCAGGAGGATGTTCTTCCCATTGTACTGTTCATCCTCAGCCCAAGAGGCAATCCACCACCAGCACACTGGAGTAGGGTATTACACCACAACGGTGGCCCGAACCAGTATAAATCTTGTGTCCTTTGTGTTGCGAGTTCATCGAGTTAGTCCCTGAGATCTTAGCGAAGCCAGGACGTGGATCGGTAGGGGGGAGATCTTCGCGCACACCCCAGTGTTCGAACCTTAAGGGTCTTGCCGGAACCCGTGATCTGACATTTGGCGTGCCAGGTAGGGGTGCGCCGAAGCTTCCCTTCCGTCGCTCTGTGTCCCGTTGTCTCATCGTCTCCATGTCGGACACTCGCCGCGCTCGCGCTGAGCGACGGGCTGCCCTCACCGCCGGCGTTGCTCAGACGGCTCCAGTCGGTGGGCCACCCCATCGTTCTCCGTCGCCTGCCGCCAACGCCAGCACCGGCCCGGCGGGGAACGAGCAGCAAGCATCCTCGTTGCAACCCTAGGTGTGGCTCGACGGCCGCACCGCCACTCCATCGCTGACCTCGGCCGGTTCGTCATCCCATGCTCGTTGTGCTCCCGTGGATTCGCAGGCCGCTCTGTGCATGGCGCGCGAGCTCCTACGCTACCGCCCCGTCGAGGACCTCTACGAGGACTGGCTCGACTGCATCGCCGAGCTCGTCAGTGCCGCAGGGGGCTCCCCTGCGCCGTCCCTCTCGCTGCCTCGCCCTCCCCCAGCCGCAGGCGGCGCGGCCCATGGAGCGCCTCGACCACCTCTGCCCCAAGATGGAGGTCCAAGTGGTGCCCAAGCGCCTCCCTCGTGATGCTAGCAAAGTCTAAGGCCCTCCAGAGAGAGCCCCTGAGCCCTGCCCGAGGCACGCTGGGCATGTTTCCTATGCGATGGATGGAGGCGCCCCAGGGGCGGGCGCCGATCCTGATGAGGCGCTGCTTGCCTGAGGCCCTGCATGGCGCAACTGCTTCTTATTCTTGGGGATGGCCTCAGGAGGGTGCTCGCCCTGGCTGTCGGGGTCATTGATTGCTGCAGCTTGGAAGGCACGCTTGAGGGAGCACACCGCGTCTCTTTCTTCGCATGGGACCGTGATGATTCCATCGCTTCCCGGCATTTTCAGGACATTGTAGCCGTGATGGGTCACCGCCATTAACTTGGCCAAGGCTGGATACCCGAGGATGGCGTTGTATGGCAAGTGGATGTAGGCGACGTCGAAGTCGATGTGTTCGGTGCGGTAGTTCTTGCGTTCTCCGAAGGTAACGGGAAGGCGGACCTGCCCGATCGGGGTAGTAGAGCCGTCAGTCACTCCTGAGAAAGGCTTGGTAGGCTAAAGCTGGTCATATGTCACTTGGAGGTTGTCGAACATGTCGACGGACAGGACATTGAGCCCTGCGCCATCGTCGATGAGGGTCTTGGTAACTTGCACGTTGTTGATGACTGGTGAACAGAGCATTGGGAGGACGCCTGCGGTAGCCGCGCACTTGAGCTGATCTGCCGAAGTGAACATGATGGGGCACCTGGACCATCTGAGCGGGCGTGTGGCCTCGAGCTTGGGGAGAACTGCATTCACTTCACGAGCAAATTGTTTGAAGATACGCTGTGAGGCTGGGGCTTGAGCTCCGCCCAGGATGCAAGCAATAGCGCGCGGCTCGTGGAAACCCCCAGCCCCCTCGTCTTGATGGTGGTCGTCATTCGTTCTGGGTGGTGGCGGTAGTGGAGGTAGGCCAACGTTTCCTTGAGGACGAGCCTCACGAGGCTGGTCCTTCCAGGCGCCCTCGCGAGGCTGATCCTGCCAGCGGTCCTCACGAGGCCGGTTGTGCCACTCCTGGAGTGGGCCACGGTCATCCCAGCGCCTGCCACCATGTCCTCCTCCTCGGCCATAGCCCCGGTCGCTGCGCTCGGGGCGTCGACCGAAGCGTCCTTCTTGAATGGCTCCGAGCTCTTGACAATCGCGGGTGTTGTGGGTATGTAGGTTGTGGAAGGCGCAGAACGGTCGTATGCCCTTGGATGACTCGGGCTGGTCTCTACCGCGCTTGGTGTCCGGTTCTGCCACGAGCACGACAGCTCCCTTGCGCTTCACGTCCTTGGCCTTGGCTTTCTTCTCCTCCGGGTCCGCAGCAGGGAGCTCGAGGAGGGAGAGGCGCCCCTCCTCAGCTCTTGCACACTTGGTCGTGATGTTGAACAGCTCCAAGGTTGTGCACAGCTCCTCATGGATGGCGAGCTCCTCCTTCATCTTGACGTCATGGACGCCGTCGGAGAATGTTGAGATGATGGCCTCATCGGTCACCTTGGGGATTTTGGTGCGCACGTTGTTGAAGCGCTGGATGTACTTCTGCAGGGTCTCTCCTGGTTGTTGCTTGATGCGGCGCAGGTCACCCGCGACCGGGGGGCGGTCGCGAGTGCCCTAGAAATTGGCGATGAAGCAGTTGCGCATCTCGTCCCAGGAGGAAATCGAGCCTGGAGACAGGTTCTGGAGCCAGGAGCGGGGGACATCCTTAAGAGCCATGGAAAACCAGTTTGCCATGACTTTCTCGTCGCCCCTGGCCACCTTGATGCTCAGCTCGTAGAGCTGCAGGAAGTCCGCGGTGTCAGGGGTGCCGTCGTAGCGAGGAGGCAGATCTGGCTTGAACTTGCCCGGCTAGGCGACGCTACGCGGCTCGGGGGTGAAGGCGCGGCAGCCGGCCGTGGTCACCGGGGCCTGCCTTGGAGGTGGAGCTTGGTCTTGGCGCCCGGGCTCCGGAATGGCAAGTGGCACGGGGCCTTGCCGTAGCAAACGATCCTCGTGCGGCGGTGCGAGGAGTGGCGGAGCGTTCTCTTGCGGTCAAGGGACTTCTTGACAGCTTCTTTCTTCACGCACGGGCGCCGGACGCGGTGGGTCGCGCCGTGGAGCCGCGTGCCTTGGCACTAGGGCGCCGTCTTGGTGCAGAGGTGGTGGAGGTGCTTCGTGAGCTCCGCCGCCCGTGGCTGGCGGAGGGCGAGGCAGAGAGTGGGACGATGGAGGGGAGCCCCATGCGGCGCGGACGAGCTCGGTGATGTGGTCAAGCCAGTCCTCGTAGAGGTCGTCGACCGGGCGGTAGCGCAGGAGCTTGTGCGCCATGAGGAGCGTAGCCCGTGCGTCCACAGGAACGCGATGAGCGTGAGACGACGAACCAGCGGGAGTCAGCGATGGAGTGGCTATGCGGCCGTCCTGTCGCACCGATGGGTCAGCGAGGATGCTTGCTGCTCGTTCCACGCCAGGCCGGTGGCGGCATTGGCGGCAGGCGATGGAGAGCGACGGGGTGGCCCACCGACAGGGGCCGTTTGAGCAACGCGGGTGGTGAGGGCAGCCCGGCGCTCGGTCCGGGAACGGCGTGCGTCCGCCATGGAGACGATGAAGCGACGTGCCATGAAGTGACGAAAAGGAAGCTTCGGCGCACCCCTACCTGGCGCTCCAAATGTCGAATCACGGGTTCCGGCAAAACCCTTAAGTTCGAACACTGGGGTGCGCGTGAAGATTTCCCTCCTATCGATCCACGCCCTAGCTCGGCTAAGATCTTACGAACTAACTCGACAAATTCGCAACAGAAAGACACAAGATTTATACTGGTTCGGGCCACCGTTGTGGTGTAATACCCAACTCCAGTGCGGTGGTGGTGGATTGCCTCTTGGGCTGATAATGAACAATACAAGGGGAAGAACAGCCTCTTGAGGTTGAGGTGTTCTTGTGCTTGGTGGCCAAGGATGTGGTGGCTAGTCCTATTTATAGAGGCCCTGGTCCTCTTCCCAAATATTGAGTGGGCAGGGAGCCAACAATGGCCAATTTGAAAGAGGACATCTAGTACAAGCTATAATTACAAAAGCAATCTTCGCCTGCCAAAGGCTCTGGTGGTGACGCCGTCTTGGGCTCCACGGTGACCTCCGTCTTGTCGTCCTTCTGGTCTTGGTCTCGTTGCACCATTATGGAAACCTTTGCTTGATGCCTCGGTACTCCATGCCTGCGCTTGTCTGCTACCTCTTGAGCACTGCAATGGTTTCCCCCGAAGAGGAAGGGATGATGTAGCAAAGTAGCATAAGTATTTCCCTCAGTTTTTGAGAACCAAGGTATCAATCCAGTAGGAGGCTACGTGCGAGTCCCTCGCACCTGCACAAAACAAATAAATCCTCGCAACCAACATGATAAGGGGTTGGCAATCCCTACACGGCCACTTACGAGAGTGAGATCTGATAGATATGATAAGATAATATTTTTGGTATTTTTTGTGATAAAGATGCAAAGTAAAGTAAAAGCAAAGTAAAAAAGCAAAGGAAATAACTAAGTAGTAGGAGATTAATATGATGAAGATAGACCCGGGGGCCATAGGTTTCACTAGTGGCTTCTCTCGAGAGCATAAGTATTCTACGGTGGGTGAACAAATTACTGTTGAGCAATTGACAGAATTGAGCATAGTTATGAGAATATCTAGGCATGATCATGTATATAGGCATCATGTACGGGACAAGTAGACCGACTCCTGCCTGCATCTACTACTATTACTCCACTCATCGACCGCTATCCAGCATGCATCTAGAGTATTAAGTTAATGAAAACAGAGTAATGCCTTAAGCAAGATGACATGATGTAGAGGGATAAACTCATGCAATATGATGAAAACCCCATCTTGTTATCCTCGATGGCAACAATACAATACGTGCCTTGCTACCCCTACTGTCACTGGGAAAGGACACCACAAGATTGAACCCAAAGCTAAGCACTTCTCCCATTGCAAGAAAGATCAATCTAGTAGGCCAAACCAAACTGATAATTCGAAGAGACTTGCAAAGATAACCAATTATATATAAAAGAATTCGGAGAAGATTCAAATATGGTTCATAGATAGACTTGATCATAAACCCACAATTCATCAGTCTCAACAAACACACCGCAAAAAGAAGATTACATCGAATAGTTCTCCACAAGAGAGGGGGAGAACATTGTATTGAGATCCAAAAAGAGAGAAGAAGCCATCTAGCTAACAACTATGGACCCGTAGGTCTGAGCTGAACTACTCGCACTTCATCGGAGGGGCTATGGTGTTGATGTAGAAGCCCTCCGTGATCGATGACCCCTCCGGCAGAGCTCCGGAACAGGCCCCAAGATGGGATCTCATGGATACAGAAAGTTGCGGTGGTGGAATTAGGGTTTTGGCTCCGTATCTGATCGTTTGGGGGTACGTAGGTATATATAGGAGGAAGGAGTACGTCGGTGGAGCAACAGGGGGCCCACGAGGGTGGAGGGCGCGCCTGGGGGGTAGGCGCGCCCCCTACCTTGTGGCCTCCTCTTTTGTGTCTTGACGTAGGGTCCAAGTCTCCTGGGTCTTTTCGTTGAAAAAATCACGTTCCCGAAGGTTTCATTCCGTTTGGACTCCGTTTGATATTCCATTTCTTCAAAACCTAAAACAGGCAAAAAACATCAATTCTGGGCTAGGCCTCTGGTTAATAGGTTAGTCCCAAAAATAATATAAAATTGGATAATAAAGCCCAATAATGTCCAAAACAGTAGATAATATAGCATGGAGCAATCAAAAATTATAGATACGTTGGAGACGTATCAAGCATCCCCAAGCTTAATTCCTGCTCGTCCTCAAGAAGGTAAATGATAAAAACATAATTTTTGATGCGGAGTGCTACTTGGCATAATTTTAATGTAATTCTTCTTAATTGTGATATGAATATTCAGATCCGAAAGATTCAAGACAAAAGTTTATATTGATATAAAAATAATAATACTTCAAGCACACTAACAAAGCAATTATGTCTTCTCAAAATAACATGGCCAAAGAAAGATCACCCTACAAAATCATATAGTTTAGTCATGCTCCATTATCGTCACACAACAATGCTCTCATCATGCACAACCCTGATGGAAAGCCAAGCAATTGTTTCATACTTTAGTAAACTCAAACCTATAAACTTTCACGCAATATATGAGCGCGAGTCATGGACATAGCACTATGGGTGGAATAGAATATAATGAGGGGGGTTATGTGGATAAGACAAAAAAGAGAAAGTCTCACATCAACTAGGCTAATCAATGGCCCATGGAGATGCCCACCGATTGATGTCAATGCAAGGAGTAGGGATTGCCATGCAACGGATGCACTAGAGCTATAAATGTATGAAAGCTCAACAAAAGAAACTAAGTGGGTGTGCATCCAACTTGCTTGCTCACGAAGACCTAGGGCACTTGAGGAGGCCCATTGTTGGAATATACAAGCCAAGTTCTATAATGAAAATTCCCACTAGTATATGAAAATGACAAAACAAGAGACTCCCTATCATGAAGATTATGGTGCTACTTTGAAGCACAAGTGTGGCCAAGGATAGTAACATTGTCCCTTCTATCCTTTTTCTCTCATTTTTTTATTTGGCCTTTCTCCCTTTTTTCATAATTCCTCACTTGGGACAATGCTCTAGAAAATGATGATCATCACACTTCTATTTATTTGCAACTCAATGATTACAACTCGATACTAGAACAAAGTATGACTCTATATGAATGCCTCCGGTGGTGTACCGGGATATGCAATGGACCAAGAGTGACATGTATGAAAGAATTATGAACAGTGGCTTTGCCACAAATACTATGTCAACTACATGATCATGCTAAGAAATATGACAATGATGACTATATCATGATAAACGAAATGGTGGAAAGTTGCATGGCAATATATCTCGGAATGGCTATGGAAATGCCATAATAGGTAGGTATGGTGGCTGTTTTGAGGAAGATATAAGGAGGTTTATTTGTGAAAGAGCGTATCATATCACGGGGTTTGGATGCACCAGCGAAGTTTGCGCCAACTCTCAATGTGAGAAAGGGCAATGCACGATACCGAAGAGGCTAGCAAGGATGGAAGGGTGAGAGTGCGTATAATCCATGGACTCAACATTAGTCATAAAGAACTCACATACTTATTGCAAAAATCTAGAAGTCATCAAAAACCCCGGCACTACGCGCATGCTCCTAGGGGGATAGATTGGTAGGAAAAGACCATCGCTCGTCCCCGACCGCCACTCAAAAGGAGGACAATCAAATAACACCTCATGTTTCAAATTTGTTACATAACGTTTATCATACGTGCATGCTACGGGACTTGCAAACTTCAACACAAGAATTTCTCAATTTCACAACTACTCAACTAGCACGACTTTGATATTATTACCTCCATATCTCAAAACAATCATCAAGCATCAAATTCTCTTAGCATTCAAAACACTCATAAGAAAATTTTACTAATCTTGAATACCTAGCATATTAGGATTTTAAGCAAAGTACCATGCTATTTAAGACTCTCAAAATAATCTAAGTGAATCAAGAGAGATCAATAGTTTCTATAAAACAAATCCACCACCGTGCTCTAAAAGATATAAGTGAAGTACTAGAGCAAAACTTTATAACTCAAAAGATATAAGCGAAGCACATAGAGTATTCTAGCAAATTCCAAATCATGTATGGCTCTCTCAAAAGTTGTGTACAGCAAGGATGATTGTGGTAAACTAAAAAGTAAAGACTCAAATCATACAAGACGCTCCAAGCAAAACATGTATCATGTGGCGAATAAAAATATAGCTCCAAGTAAAGTTACCGATAGAAGTAGACGAAAGAGGGGATGCCTTCCGGGGCATCCCCAAGCTTTGGCTTTTAGGTGTACTTAGATTATCTTGGGGGTGCCATGGGCATCCCCAAGCTTAGGCTCTTGTCACTCCTTGTTCCATAATCCATCAAATCTTTACCCAAAACTTGGAAACTTCACAACACAAAACTCAAAGTAGAAAATCTCGTGAGCTCCGTTAGCGAAAGAAAACAAAAGACCACTTCAAGGTAGTGTATGAACTCATTCTTTATTTATATTGGTGTTAAACCTACTGTATTCCAACTTCTCTATGGTTTATAAACTATTTTACTAGCCATAGATTCATCAAAATAAGCAAACAACACATGAAAAACACAATCTGTCAAAAACAGAACAGTCTGTAGTAATCTGTATATAGCGCAAGATCTGGAACCCCAAAGATTCTAAAATAAATTTCTGGACTGAGTAATTTATCTATTAATCATATGAAAAAAGAATTAACTAAATAGCACTTTCCAAATAAAAATGGCAGCACTTCTCGTGAGCGCTAAAGTTTCTGTTTTTTTACAGCAAGTGTAACAAGACTTTCCCCAAGTCTTCCCAACGGTTGTACTTGGAATAAACACTAATTAAACACAAAAAACACAACCAAAACATAGGCTAGATAATTTATTTATTACTAAACAGGAGCAAAAAAGCAAGGAATAAAAATAAAATTGGGTTGCCTCCCAACAAGCGCTATCGTTTAACGCCCCTAGCTAGGCATAACAAGCAAGGATAGATCTAGGTATTGCCATCTTTGGTAGGCAATCCATAAGTGGCTCTCATAATAGATTCATAAGGTAATTTAATTTTCTTTCTAGGAAAGTGTTCCATGCCTTTCCTTAATGGAAATTGGAATCTAATATTTCCTTCCTTCATATCAATAATTGCACCAATCGTTCTAAGGAAAGGTCTGCCAAGAATAATAGGACATGAAGGATTGCAATCTATGTCAAGAAAAATAAAATCTACAGGCACATAATTCCTATTTGCAACAATAAGAACATCATTAATTCTTCCCATAGGTTTCTTAATAGTGGAATCCGCAAGGTGCAAGTTTAGAGAGCAATCATCAAAATCACAGAAACTTAACAAATCACACAAAGTCTTTGGAATCGTGGAAACACTAGCACCCAAATCACATAAAGCATAGCATTCATGATCTTTAATTTTAATTTTAATAGTTGGTTCCCACTCATCATAGAGTTTTCTAGGGATAGAAACTTCCAATCCAAGTTTTTCTTCATAAGATCGCATCAAGGCATCAACGATATGTTTAGGAAACGCTTTATTTTGACTATAAGCGTGAGGAGAATTTAGCACTGATTGCAACAAGGAAATACAATCAATCAAAGAGAAATTTTCATAGTTAAATTCCTTGAAATCCATAATAGTGGGTTTAGCAACATCTAGGGTTTTAATTTCTTCAACCCCACTTTTATCAATTTTAGCATCAAGATCAAAAAATTCTGAATTCTTGGAACGTCTTCTAGGTAAAGGTGGATCATATTCAGACCCATCATTATCAAGATTCATATTGCAAAACAAAGATTTAATAGGGGACACATCAATAACTTTTAGATCTTCTAAGTGCATCTAGTGCCACCCCTAGTTGGTTTTGGAGTATTGACGACAAACCTGGTTGAGGGACTAATGTGTTTGTGAGAATTGCGGGATAACACAGGTAGAAGTCCCTCATTGATTCAGTTTTCCTACCAGAGATGACCCCTAAAAATGTATGAAGACATTGAAGTCAAATGTGGTATGTGAAGACATTCACATTGAAGACTATGGCAAGAGAAGACATTGCGTGAAGACTATGGAGTGCGAAGACTTAGTTGTTTCATCATTCTTTTTCTTCTTTGTTGAGTCATAGGAACCACCGTACTGTTAAGTGGGGTCCAAGTGAACCAGTCAGAATGACTGAAGTGATGCTTAACCAAAATCCTATGTCTTCGAGCGAAGACAATAGAGCAAATCTTATCCAGAGCTGGATAAGTCAGCTTTACTTGTTGCCCAATTAAAGTTGCCGTGTGTGTTTGAAATCTGACCGTTGGAACACGTGTCAGTTCCTTAGTGACCCAGGGTCATTTTGGACAAATCAGGTCGGGTTGCCTAGTGGCTATAAATAGCCCACCCCCTACAACCATAAAAGGTTGGCTGCTCAGAGTTAGTGTACGGCTTTTGTCGTTTGAGAGCAACCCACGTCGAAGCCTTTGAGAGAAAATTCCTTGCGAGGATAAAGCCCTAAACACCCAGAGCCAAAGAGTGTTAGGCATCACTTATGTCTTCCTGTCTGTGTGATCTAAAGACTTATTACACTTGAGGACTGTGAATCCTCCAGCCGGTTAGGCATTGCGTTCTGAGCATCCAAGAGTCATTGTGGATCGCCGGTGAACAAAGTCTGTGAAGGTTTGGAAGTCTGCCTTGAAGACTTACCAGAGTGATTGGGCGAGGACTGGGTGTCCTTAGCTCAAGGGGAATAAGGTGAAGACACGGTCTTCTGAGTTGAATCTCAGCCTCCCTAACCAGACGTACAGTTGTCACAGCAACTGGAACTGGTCCAACAAATCATTGTCTTCAACGAGTCACTGGTTCTATCCATCCCATCTCTTTATTTACAGTTGGTCCTTGTGAAGTCATTGTTTGTTTGCATTATCTTTTGTCTTCACTGAGTGACTACTTGTTCTGATTGGCTTCATACTATCTTCCTACCTGATCCATACTGCCTAGCTGCCATTAGTTGTTGTGCTTTCACTTCATTGAATACTTGACTATGGTTTGCTTAGTGTAGTCTACCTTCCGCTGCATGGTAATAGGTTTATTTATATCGTTTGTCTTTGAAACTCCCATGTTTTGAAGACTTTCTAAAAATTGCCTATTCACCCCCCTTCTAGTCGATCACTAGCACTTTCAATTGGTATCAGAGCAAGGTACTCCCTTGTTGTGTGTGATTCGGTTTAACCACCTGGAGTTTTAGCTATGTCGACTGCAGGGATAATCAAAGTCTCCGCTGCGTGCCCAGTCTTCGATTGAACTGAATATCCCTACTAGAAGAATAAGATGCACATGCATCTTGAAGCCATTGATGTCGACCTATGGTATGTCGTCAAGAATGGCGTTCCCAAGGCCGGTGAAGGTGTCACCGCTACTGATGTCAAGAACTTCGTTCAACTGGACTCCACTGCCAAGAACATCATCTGTGGTCATCTGACCAAAGGACAATATGGCCGTGTGAGTGCTTTGGAAACATCTAAGCTAGTCTGGGACTGGCTCTCCAAGGTCAACGAAGGCGTCTCAACCCAGAGAGATCAAAGAATCAGTGTCCTTCGCAACCTCTTCAACCGCTTCAAGAGAAACGACAATGAGAATGTTCAGCTCATGTTTGATCGACTCACTGACATCACAAATGAACTTCAAGCCCTTGGCGCTACTGAGATCACCAAGCATGAAGTCGGCAAGACACTCCTGAGATCACTTCATAGCTCGTTTGACACCCTAGCCCCGATGATTCAAGAACGTCCTGACTTCAAGACACTCAATCCGTCTGACATACTTGAAAGGCTCAACACACATGAGTTTCAGCTTTCTGAGAAAAGAGACATCTACGGTCCCAACTATGGGCGAACTCGTGCCCTGAAGGCAAAAGCTGTCTCCTCATCTGAGAAGAATCTGACAGCAGTTCTGATGATCCTGAAGACATCGGATAGGAGCTTGCTATGCTTGTGAAGAAGTTCCAAAAATTCACCAAGAAGGAAGGCTTCATAAAGTCTTCACGATCAAGCTCAAGGAATGATGAAGCTTCTGCTCATGACTATAAGAAGAGAACATGCCACAAGTGCAAGAAACCTGGCCACTACATATCTGAGTGTCCACAGTGGGACAATGAGAACAACAAGAAGAAGAAGAGCAAGGAGTATGATTCTAACGACAAGAAGAACAAGAAATACTCAAAGTCTTCTTCCAAGTCTTCCTCAAAGTCTTCATCACACAAGAAGAGCTCATCTGGCATGGCTCGTGCGTTCGTTGGCAAGGAAATGGATTCAAAGGAGGAGTCCGCTTCTGAGGAGGCGGAGGTGGAGTCTGAGGAGGAGTCTGATTCTGGCGTTGCAAGTCTGGCTACAGCATACGTTGACAAGTCCATCTTCAACACTGAAGACAATGGCTTCATCACCGACGCCGATGCAAATGACAAGGACTACTCTGCTCCCACCTACTGCTTCATGGCACGTGGTGCCAAGGGTATGACACCAGCTGCTTCAGAATGGATTGTTGATAGTGGGTGTACTAATCACATGACTGGCAAGCGAAGTCTTCTGATGGACTCAACTTTACATCCATCTGACAAGAGTCACATCACATTTGATGATATTGGTAAAAGCAAGGTATTGGGTCTAGGTAGAGTTGCAATCTCGAGGGATCAACACATGGATAAAGAATGCTTGTTGAATCCCTTGGTTTCAACTTAATGTTTGTCTCAATGCTTTGCGATTTAAACATGATTGCGATATTTGGAAAATATTGTTGCCTTGTTCTAATGGAATCTGACAATTCTCTAGTCTTTGAAGGGTATCGGAAAGATGATTTGTACATGGTAGATTTCTTAGCAGGACCACAACTTGCCGTATGTCTTCTAGCAAAAGCTTCGGAATGCTGGCTCTGGCATCGGAGGCTAGGGCATGCTGGCATAAGGAACTTGCACACTCTTGCAAAGAAGAAGCATGTCATAGGCATCGAGGGCGTCAAGTTCAAGAAGGATCACTTATGCGGTGCCTGTGAAGTAGGAAAGATGATGAGGGCCAAGCATCCCTCGAAGACAATCATGACAACGACTCAACCCTTCGAACTGCTCCACATGGACCTCTTCGGTCCCACTCACTACTCAAATCTTACTACTACTGCTTGTCTCTATGGCTTTGTCGTTGTTGATGATTATTCAAGATATACTTGGGTGCATATAATCCTCTACAAGACTGAAGTGCGGGATGTCTTCAGACGCTTCGCCAATCGAGCCATGAACAACTATGGCATCAAGATCAAGCACATCAAAAGTGACAATGGCACTGAATTCAAGCACTCCTACAGAGTCTTGAACCTCTTTCCCTATAAAGTGGTTGAAACTGTGGATGTGCGGTTCGATGAGACTAACGGCTCGCAAAGAGAGCACCTGCCAAATGTGCTAGATGAAGTTCCATCCAGTGAAACCATCAAACTCATGGGAACTGGAGAAATCATACTGTCTGAAGCTCAGCCTGAAGAGAAACTCATCATCTCTGCACCGGATCAACCTGAAGACAATGCTTAGCCTGACGACAATCCTTCTAACGATGACAACGATCAGCAAGAGAAAAATCTTCATCCTGTTCATCCTTGTGTTGCAAATGAAGTACAGATTGAGAGAATAATTGATAGCATCAATGCACCAGGTCCACTCACTCATTCAAGGGAAAGACAACTAGCAAATTTCTGTGGGCACTTTGCATTTGTCTCAATATCTGAACCCAAGAAAGTTGACGAAGCCTTCATGGAACCTGAATGTATTCAAGCTATGCAAGAAGAGCTTCAACAGTTTGAGTTGAATAATGTATGGGAACTGTTCAAGCGTCCTGATCCTCGTAAGCACAATATCATAGGCACTAAATGGATATATCGCAACAAACAAAATGAGCATGGTCAAGTTGTCAGAAACAAAGCTCGTCTCGTTGCTCAAGGATACACTCAAGTTGAAGGAATTGACTTCGATGAAACATTTGCTCCTGTGGCTAGGCTTGAAGCTATACGCACACTGCTGGCTTATGCAAATCATCATAACATTCTTCTGTATCAAATGTATGTGAAGAGCGCCTTTCTCAATGGCAAGATTGAAGAAGAAGTGTATGTTGCACAACCGCTTGGCTTTGAAGATCCAAAACATCCTGACATGGTTTACAAGCTCAACAAGGAACTGTATGGCCTTAAACAAGCCCCTCGAGCTTGGTATGACACGCTCAAAGACTTCCTGAAGAGCAAAGGCTTCAAACCTGGTTCCCTGGATCCCACTCTCTTCATGAAGACATATGATGGTGAACTATTTGTGTGCCAAATATATGTGGATGACATTATCTTCGGCTGCACTAACCAGAAATATAGTGAAGAGTTTGGATATGATGCAAGAGCAATATCAGATGTCCATGATGGGTGAGCTGAAGGTCTTCCTTGGTCTTCAAATACGACAGCAACGCAACGACATCTTCATATCTCAAGAGAAATAACTCAAAGATTGCCTGAAGAAGTTTGGAATGCAATACTGCAAAGGCTACACGATGCCAATGCCAGCTAAACACCATCTGGGTCCCAACGACAATGGTAAAGAGTTTGATCAAAAGGTATACCGCTCCATGATTGGTTCTTTGCTTTATTTATGTGCATCTAGGCCAGATATCATGCTTAGTGTTTGCATGTGTGCCCTGTTCCAAGCGGCACCAAAGGAATCGCATCACTTAGCTGTGAAGCGAATTCTTAGATATTTGGCTCACACCCCAACACTAGTATTATGGTATCCAAAGGGGTCAGAGTTTGATCTAGTTGGATTCTCGGATGCTGATTATGCTGGTGACAAGGTGGATTGCAAGTCTACATCAGGCACATGTCATTTTCTGGGACGATCACTTGTATGTTGGTCTTCAAAGAAGCAGAACTGTGTATCTCTCTCCACTGCTGAATCTGAATACATTGCTGCTAGATCTTGCTGTGCTCAGCTTCTATGGATGAAGCAAACACTCAAAGACTATGGTGTTCATCTGAAGCAAGTGCCACTCTACTGCGACAACGAGAGCGCCATCAAGATTGCTAACAACCCAGTTCAGCACTCGAAGACAAAGCACATTGAAATTCGTCATCACTTTCTTAGAGATCATGTTATGAAGGAAGATATTGATATCATACACGTCAACACTGAAGAGCAATTGGCAGATATCTTCACAAAGCCCTTGGATGAGAAGAGGTTTTGCAAGTTACGGTGTGAGCTAAATATCTTGGAATCCTCAAATGTCCTGTGATCAGGCACACTTCCTAACACTTGTGCATGTTGATGACTTAGATGTGCAACACACAAAGTAACGTATGTCTTCAACCAATGAAGACTTGCATTCTGAGTGTGAATACATTAACATGGAATTTGACTTCGGAGCGCCACGATAGTTGTGCATCGTGTCTGGGTCTAATACTTCCTATACGGTGGGTAACGCCACCGCCAAATTCTTCCCTAAGAAGTGTTTCTCGCATGGCGTTACATTTGCAGTTTCTTTGCTTTCTGTTTGTCTTCAATGTTAACATGACCTCATGTTTATCTTCAACGTACTGATTTGGTTTCTGTCCTCTACAGCATTCACTTATAGCTATGGCTTCTTGCTGAATCTTTTGAACTAAGTGAATGTGATCGGACCCTAACCCCTCTATGTTTCTTTCCTAAGTCTGTCTATCCAAATCATATGCATTCTATTAACACTGTCAAAATGTCTTATCTGCATCCTTGTCAGCAGAAGAACAGAGACAAACATTAATCCATTTTCAATGCAAAATCCTTCCACCTGAAACCCAGAGCAGTGGGAACGACCACCCGACAATCCAGGCATGCGTGGGAACATGGAACAACCTCCGATGTGTTGCATGATAGCCACGTGTCCTTCAGATGTGAACCACCAGGGGCACCTGTGTAACGATGTGTCGTCCATGTCCCTATAAATACACGCCTCACCCAGTCATTATCCTTTATTCCACTCTCGCACAAAACCTAGCACCACCGCTAGCCCTCGACGACGCCGGTGACGAAGCGCTTAGCTGCCGCGACCTCACCGACGCCGTCCTCACGCCGACCGCGGACATCGTCTTCTCCGCCGTCGCCATAGGTGTCCTCCGTCGCCAAGTTAGGGCACGGAAGATCAAACTGCTCGGCCTCCTCTCCCACTCCGTCTAGCAGTTCCTCGTGTGGTAAATAAAACCTCCTTTTTATAGTCTCTTTGATCCGATAGATTCATCCTTTTCTACCACAAGCAGTTTCTGTTCACACAAGTTAGATCTATTTCATACTGCATCTCATAATATGCCTAGTATGTTCACTTATGCTTCACAAAGTAGTTATATTCCTCACTTGTACTTATTCGTGGATTCGTACAAATCTGGAACCAACTCTCTATCTATGAGTGAATGTCTTCGCACTATGAGGTCAATGTCTTCTAAACTGATTTATCTTCAAAATCTTCTGAGAATGCATATGACCTCTTCCCCTTCCCTCGCACCTTAATGCTGTCACAGGTACATGTCCGTGGGAGAATCCCTTGGTTCTCATAGTCTCCATTCATTTGCAGAATTCTTACAGCATCATATAAATTCTCCTGAAGCCAGTTCTTGTCTGACCAGTAGATAGAAGACTTTGACAGTTTTGAAGCCTTTCAGTCTAAACTTCATGGCACCAGAAAAATCTGCAAGGAAGAATGGCGGACAGCGTCGTGGTAACACCTGAAGAGGTCTGCCTCCTGACCTCTATGAGCTGTACAAGACAGATCCAGAGGAGGACTACAATCAGCGGAAAACTCGAATCCAATGGATTCGAAGATATTGGGCAGAACAATGGTTCAAGTACAGGTTCGTGACCCATGAGTATGCTGAGAAGAATGCCATCAAGCGACCGTGGGGAGACATCATATACAAAAATCTTCAATCCAGGTCCAGAGCTGAAGCCATTGAACAAGGCTTCTATCCCTGCATGGTCCGTGGACCACAGCCTGCAGATGCAAAACCATCGTCATTGCTATGGTGTCGTGACGACAATCTGTTCAAGCACAACCTTCAGTTTGCCAGGAACTCGGCCAAAGAAAATAAGAAGTCGCGGGGATTAGACTTCAATCCAGCTCCCTCTGCTCCTCGTGCCGATGGCTCATGCGAAGCTGAACCCAATCTTGTTGGGCCCTTCTACAACCTGGAAGGTCTCATCACTCATATTATGGTTCAAGGGGCAGTCTTGGATCAACCTACAGACGACGCTGAATTTGATGAAGCGCCTGCACCACCGAAGCCAGAGAAGCTGAAGAAGCCTAAAGCTTTGAAGCCTGCCCCTGCACCCAAGGTTTCACGGGTGAAGCCTCTGGCCACTGCACCTCCTGAACACAGTGTGTAGTCTGAAGATCTGTCACGCATCTCCAAGCCCTCTAAAGTGAAGATGCCCATGCAACCCACCAGCCAAGCACTGACCCCTGCTGCTGTTCTGCGAAATGACAATGATGCCATTGATCTATCCAGCGACGACGATCTTGGTGATGACACTCTTGAGCAGTTGATCAAGAGAAAGCAAGAGGCAGAAATCTTCAATGACCTTCCTCTCTTTGATGTTGAAATCATCAACATATTCATTGATGAGTGGTTTGACAGCCCAGATGTTAGCTTTGATGATCTTCAGCTTCCCATTGGCCTCAGCGTCGCCTTCCACGGAGCCATTGCTGCTGAGCTGGCTCTAGCTCAGAAGATTGTTGAGCTGAAGCATAAGATAGATTATGAGAAGGCTCAGTTCAAGAAGCATATGGCCAATCTCAATGTTGAAGACATTCAGAACTTCCAGACCATGATGCATGAGCTTAAGGAAGCATTACCAACCAAACGCGAAGAAGCCAAAGGTTCTCGTGAGCGCATGAAGGATCTTGCTGCTAAATGTGTTCAGGGATACAATGAAGCTGAAAAGCGCAAAGCCTTGGGGCGACCAGACATCGACCCCAGAATGGCGGCCAAGAAGAAGAAGAAGCCAGCTGTGGCAGAACCCGAAGCACCAAGGCAGGAAGTACATCCACTTGTCTTCCCAGCTAGTATGACAGGCTCGAAGCCTAAGGTCCCCACAGTGGCTTCAGAACTGAAGAAAACAAGGGCAGCTGAAGCTGAAGCCAGAAAGCGCAAAACCAAGGCCAACACTGATGATGCTCCTCCAACTAAGAAACGCAAAACCAAGAAGAGAGACCGGGCTGCTCCCAAGAGCCCCTTGAGGTCGAGCCAATCTCAGTGGCTCGTCCTGCGTCTGAAAATCAAGACCGCCAAGTAATAGTTCATGAGCCTGCTTCCCCAGAGGCTCCTGAAGCTGAAGACAATCCAGCTCTTGACCCCATCGCAGCTGAAGACATTGGTCCTCACGACAATGTTGAAGATGATGAAGTCCTTCCTCAGATCGAGCACCAATTGGTATCATCGCCTGTGCTCACGCATAGCGAACTCATCAGCGTTGGTCGTCCTCTGACGCCAACTGCTCAGGATGCATCGTGGGATGATCACCCACAACGACAAGACACCCCAATTTCTCCCCAACCACAAGCCACCTCACCAGTGCAAGATGATGATGACTTTGAGACTCAGCACACTCCATCTCCACAAGCGTCGCCAGCATTACGCAGGCTTCGCAAAGGACCAAGGCCCCAAGTCACTCCCACTATGCACGTGTTTGAGTCTGAAGCCAAAATGGCTGAAGATATTCCGACTGCATCAGCCGATGAAGAAGAAGAACCAAGAGTTGAAGCAGAAAGAGTTGCTACACCCTCGTCCCACCAAGATGTTGTTCTCGAGGAGAACGTGTCCGACCCTCCAGCTTCTGAAGTGGAGGTTAACAATCCTGAGGTGGCCACCAACATCACCACTGAAGCCAATGACGTTGTCGTGGCTGAAGCTAATGTGGCGCCTGAAGCTACTGCGGTGCCAGAAGTACAAGCGCCTGAAGCAACTGCTGAAGCACCTGAAGCCAATGTGGCCCCTGAAGCCCATGTCAACGACAATGCCAATGCTCCTGTTCAACCTCCAAGACCTCACACCATTGAGCTGGCATTTGATCGTGGTCAGCCTGTTATGGTTCGATGGCCCATTCTAGTTCCTCCACCTGCTGCGGGTCCCCAATTTGACTATCATGTCCAGCACAGACCTTTTGTCCAGAAGCCCAAGCCAAGACTTCCACGATTCCTAGGCAATGCAACTTCTCCTGGGGTCTTCAATGTGAATGGCTTCGTGGCACATAACACCTTCTTCAACAGCGCCAAGAACCCTTATACCAAACCTCGCATTTCATCAGATCGGTTCTGGAGCTATCAGCAGCGCAACTACTATTCCTGCGTCTTATACAATCAAAGGCGCAAATTTCCACATATGCGCCTCGACACTGAACCTATAGCTGGCCTGCCCTGCCTAGAAGAAGCATTGGATTGCTTCAGAGATGCTGGACTGCTGCAGTTTGTCACAGATAAGGAACACTGGAATGAAGAGCTTCTACTACAGTTCTATGCAACTCTTCACATTCGAGGCTACAACAGGGATCCAAAGACTTGGGTCCTTGAGTGGATGACAGGCAATATCCATCATGAAGCCAAAGCTCTTGATATCATTGAGCTCACAGGCCTGCCCACTCCTGGTGAATACTATGAACCAGGTTGTCAACAACACCAGAATGCCTTGGAAAGCATTTTTCAGAAGCCAGAACCCAACATGAGTCAAATGCTGAGCATGATGAAGCCTTTGCCTCATGACGCTGAATACCCGTCTGAATTCTTTGTTGAAGACCTAGAGTATCTGCCTCGCACCATTTACCATATCATCAGAAAGACTCTATGGCCTGTCAAAGGACATTCATCTACAGCAAAGCTTGAAGGAGCAATGAAGACTTTGGTTTTCTATATCTTCAATGGCATCAACTTCAATGCTCAAGACTTCTTCATCGGACAGTTGGCTGCATCTGGCTCTGACATTTTTGGTCTGAAGTTTTATGCTCCATGGGTAATGCGTCTTATCAAGCTTCACCCTGCAATCAACTATCAGCCGTCTGCGCACAATCATCTTGTCTTCTTGCCAGAGGTTGATCTGTCTGTTGAAGCCATTTACCCAGAGTCTGCTAAGGATCCCATTTATCTTCACAATGTTGATCACCAAAGCTTCACCCAGCCTATTGAAGGAGTTCAAGCGGTCTCGCGCGTTTATCCCCTTGCTGGCAACACACGTGCCCCTCGCGCTCAAACTGACGCCACTGGTAGCACCATTGCGCAAAGGCCTCGAAGGCATGCTCGTTTTCTCAATGACCAAGAGCTTCTCGTCGCGCTACACCAGAAATAGGACAAACATCACGACTGGCTTAAGCGTCAGATGCAAAGCCTCTTGGTGGATGTCAACCGCATTCGCAATCTTGCCACCAATAATGCCTTTGTCACTCATGAAACCTGTCGAAGGTCGTGGAAGAGTTTGACATTGCTTAGTGTTGAAGCTGATCTGCAAGACGATGGCTTCACCGAACGATTCAAATTTGACTCAACTCCTCCCAGGAATGCTCACTTGCTTCGGACTCCCTCACTTGAAGACTCTGACTATTCATCCTCAGCTGCGACAGTGAATGCCAGAGTCATTGATGACCAAGATGATGCAACTTCACCTCCTCTAAGTTCAGCGCATTTCGACACTGCACCAAGTTCTTCTGCACCACCGGACCTCAACGACGACCCTGCTGCCTCGCCTGCACCTCATGGGAACGAGTAGGCGCTCTATGTCTTCAAACCTTTTTGGTCCTTACTGACAAAAGGGGGAGAAGCATATGAGTTGATAGTCTTCAAGCGGGTCCATATGGGTGGTTGCTTCACCTTTTGCTACTTTTTCCAAGTGCTTACAACTCTTGCTTTTCGATACATTTGGTTCTTTGAGTTGTAACACTTAAACTCGATGGTCGTCTGCTACTTATTTGCTATTCTGTGATGCGATGATAAATTTCGCATGTGCGATGATAAATTCCGCACTTAGGTCATTTTTCAAACGTCCATTTTTCATTATGCATGTCATTATCTTCGTTACATCATATCATGCATGATGAATTGTCATCATAGGTTGAAGAGGATCTCCACAAGTACAACCTGCCATGTGCATTTGCATTCCAAGAGCAAAGTACTTATATGCACATCTTCAGGGGGAGCCTTTGCAACTTATGAAGACAATACCCTATCCTTTACAATTTCACATATTTTATTCCCCGTTGAAAACTTCAACTAGTTTGTCATCAATCACCAAAAAGGGGGAGATTGTAAGTGCATCTAGTGCCACCCCTAGTTGGTTTTGGAGTATTGACGACAAACCTGGTTGAGGCACTAATGTGTGTGAGAATTGCAGGATAACACAGGTAGAAGTCCCTCATTGGTTCGGTTTTCCTACCAGAGATGACCCCTAAAAATGTATGAAGACATTGAAGTCAAAGGTGGTATGTGAAGACATTCACATTGAAGACTATGACAAGAGAGAAAATTACATGAAGACTATGGAGCGCGAAGACTTAGTTGTTTCGTTGTTCTTTTTCTTCTTTGTTGAGTCATAGGAACCACCGTACTGTTAAGTGGGGTCCAACTGAACCAGTCAGAATGACTGAAGTGATGATTAACCAAAATCCTATGTCTTTGAGCGAAGACAATGAGAGCAAATCTTATCCAGAGCTAGATAAGTCAGCTTTGCTTGTAGCCCAAGTAAAGTTGTCGTGTGTGTTAGAAATCTGACTATTGGAACACGTGTCAGTTCCTTAGTGACCTAGGGTCATTTCGAACAAATCAGGTCGGGTTGCCTAGTGGCTATAAATAGCCCACCCCCTACAACCATAAAAGGTTGGCTGCTCAGAGTTAGTGTGCGGCTTTTGTCGTTTGAGAGAAACCCACCTCGAAGCCTTTGAGAGAAAATTCCTTGCGAGGATAAAGCCCTAAACACCCAGAGCCAAAGAGTGTTAGGCATCACTTAAGTCTTCCTGTCTATGTGATCTGAAGACTTATTACACTTGAGGACTGTGAATCCTCCAGCAGGTTAGGCGTCGCGTTCTGAGCATCCAAGAGTCATTGTGGATCGCCGATGGACGAAGTTTGTGAAGGTTTGGAAGTCTGCTTCAAAGACTTACCAGAGTGATTGGGCGAGGACTGAGTGTCCTTAGGTCAAGGGGAATAAGGTGAAGACACGGTCTTTTGAGTTGAATCTCAGCCTCCCTAACCAGACATACAGTTGTCACAACAACTGGAACTGGTCCAACAAATCATTGTCTTCAACGAGTCACTGGTTCTATCCTTCCCATCTCTTTATTTACAGTTGGTCCTTGTGAAGTCATTGTTAGTTTGCATTATCTTTTGTCTTCACTGAGTGACTACTTGTTCTGATTGGCTTCATACTATATTCCTACCTGATCCATACTGCCTAGCTGCCATTAGTTGTTGTGCTTTCACTTCATTGAATACTTGACTATGGTTTTCTTAGTGTAGTCTACCTTCCGCTGCATGGTAATAGGTTTATTTCTATCGTTTCTCTTCAAAACTCCCATGTTTTGAAGACTTTCTAAAAATCGCCTATTCAACCCCCCCCCCTCTAGTCGATCACTAGCACTTTCAGATCTTCATCTTTATTTTCATAGGGACTAGAAGAACGCCCTCTCATAAAGGCATCTTTCTTAGCATGCATCTTAGCGGTTCTTTATTTGCACTCATCAATGGAAATTGTCATGGCTTTGAGAGACTCATTGATATCATGCTTAGGTGGAATAGATCTAAGTTTCAAAGAATCAACATCAAGAGAAATTCTATCAACGTTCCTAGCCAACTCATCAATCTTAAGAAATTTTCCTTCAATCAAAGCATTAAAATTCTTTTACAAAGTAATAAATTCTTTAATACTAGATTCAAAATCAGAGGGCATCTTATTATAATTTCCATAAGAATTGTTGTAGGAATTACCATAATTATTAGAGGGATTACTAGGATAAGGCCTAGGATTGAAATTTCCTCTATATGCGTTGTTATCAAAATTGTTCCTACCAACAAAATTCACATCCATAGATTCATTATTATTCTCAATCAAAGTAGACAAGGGCATATCATTAGGATCAGAAGAAACACTCTTACTAGAAAATAATTTCATAAGTTCATCCATCTTTCCACTCAAAACATTAATTTCTTCTATCGCATGCACCTTTTTATTAGTAGATCTTTCAATATGCCATTGAGAATAATTAACCATAATATTATCTAGGAGCTTAGTAGCTTCTCCTAAAGTGATTTCCATAAAAGTGCCTCCCGTGGCCGAATCTATAAGATTTCTAGAAGCAAAATTCAATCCGGCATAATTTTTTTGTGTAATCATCCACAAATTTAAACCATTAGTAGGGCAATTATGTATCATTAGTTTCATTCTCTCCCAAGCTTGTGCAACATGTTCATGATCAAGTTGCTTAAAATTCATAATATCGTTTCTAAGAGAGATGATCTTAGCGGGAGGAAAATACTTAGAGATAAAACTATCTTTGCACTTGTTCCATGAATCAATACTATTTTTAGGCAAAGACAAAAACCAAGCTTTAGCACGATCTCTAAGAGAAAAAGGAAATAGCTTCAATTTAACAATATCATTATCCACATCTTTCTTCTTTTGCATATCACACAAATCAATGAAGCTATTTAGATGGGTAGCGGCATCTTCACTAGGAAGGCCGGAAAACAGATCTTTCATGACAAGATTCAGCAAAGTAGTATTAATTTCACAAGATTCAGCATCGGTAAGAGGAGCAATCGGAGTGCTAATAAAAGCATTGTTGTTGGTATTGGTGAAGTCACACAATTTAGTGTTATGTTGAGCCATCGTGACAAACAAGCAAACTAACACACAAGCAAACAAAAAGCAAGCGGGCAAAAAGAGGAAAATAGAGAAAGAGTGGGAGGATAGAGAGAGAGGGCGAATCAAACAGCAAGGGTGAAGTGGGGGAGAGAAAATGAGAGGCAAATGGCAAATAATGTAATGCGGGAGATAAGGGTATGTGATGGGTACTTGGTATATTGACTTTTGTGTGGACCTCCCTGGCAACGGCGCCAGAAATCCTTCTTGCTACCTCTTGAGTACTGCGTTGGTTTTCCCCAAAGTAGCGTAAGTATTTCCCTTAGTTTTTGAGAACCAAGGTATCAATCCAGTAGGAGGCTACGCGTGAGTCCCTCGCACCTGCACAAAACAAATAAATCCTCTCAATCAACGCGATAAGGGGTTGTCAATCCCTACACATCCACTTATGAGAGTGAGATCTAATAGATATGATAAGATAATATTTTTGGTATTTTTGTGATAAAGATGCAAAGTAAAGTAAAAGCAAAGTAAAAAAGCAAAGGAAATAACTATGTAGTAGGAGATTAATATGATGAAGATAGACCCGGGGGCCATATGTTTCACTAGTGGCTTCTCTCGAGAGCATAAGTATTCTACGGTGGGTGAACAAATTACTATTGAGCAATTGACAGAATTGAGCATAGTTATGAGAATATCTAGGCATGATGATGTATATAGGCATCACGTCCGAGACAAGTAGACCGACTCCTGCCTGCATCTACTACTATTACTCCACTCATCGATCGCTATCCAGCATGCATCTAGAGTATTAACTTAACGAAAACAGAGTAACGCCTTAAGCAAGATGACATGATGTAGAGGGATAAACTCATGCAATATGATGAAAACCCCATCTTGTTATCCTCGATGGCAACAGTACAATACATGCCTTGCTGCCCCTACTGTCACTGGGAAAGGACACCACAAGATTGAACCCAAAGCTAAGCACTTCTCCCATTGCAAGAAAGATCAATCTAGTAGGCCAAACCAAACTAATAATTCGAAGAGACTTGCAAAGATAACCAATCATACATAAAAGAATTCAGAGGAGATTCAAATATGGTTCATAGATAGACTTGATCATAAACCCACAATTCATCGATCTCAACAAACACACCGCAAAAAGAAGATTGCATCGAATAGTTCTCCACAAGAGAGGGGGAGAACATTGTATTGAGATCCAAAAGGAGAGAAGAAGCCATCTAGCTAATAACTATGGACCCGTAGGTCTGAGGTGAACTACTCACACTTCATCGGAGGGGCTATGGTGTTGATGTAGAAGCCCTCCGTGATCGATGCCCCCTCCGGCGGAGCTCCGGAACAGGCCCCAAGATGGGATCTCGTGGATACAGAAAGTTGCGGCGGTGGAATTAGGGTTTTGGCTCCGTATGTGATCGTTTGGGGGTACGTAGGTATATATAGGAGGAAGGAGTATGTCGGTGGAGGAACAGGGGGCCCACGAGGGTGGAGGGCGCACCTGGGGGGGGGGGGGGTAGGCGCGCCCCCTACCTCGTGGCGTCCTCTTTTGTGTCTTGACGTAGGGTCCAAGTCTCCTGGGTCTTGTTCGTTGAAAAAATCACGTTCCCGCAGGTTTCATTCCGTTTGGACTCCGTTTCATATTTCTTTTCTTTGAAACCCTAAAACAGGAAAAAAAACAGCAATTCTGGGCTGGGCCTCCGGTTAATAGGTTAGTCCCAAAAATAATATAAAAGTGGATAATAAAGCCCAATAATGTCCAAAACAGTAGATAATATGGCATGGAGCAATAAAAAAATTATAGATACATTGGAGACGTATCATTGTCCCCTTAGCACCAAAGAGGAAACAAGGACGCTGCGCGCGCTGGCGCCTGCCTAGTCTCGATTGTCATGGCTTATGTCACGCGAACCTCGCGAGGTTTGCCTGGCCATGAACTCTCCGCCCCTCACGAGCCAGCCTGGTGAGGCCACTCCTGAGGAGGTCTTGTGTCGTCCGCCTCGCGGAGCCTGGCCCCTCGCGAGGGTCTTGATTCCTTGTTGATGAAGATGGGTCGTACAGGCCTGCCAGCAAAGCCACGCCGTGGGCCGCAGGCAGGCAAGTCTGGGGACCCCTGTTCCTAGAACACCGACAACACCGTAGGACAAACACATTTAATGTGTTGCCGACGTGCCCTTCTTGCTTTATCGGGGACGGCAAGGAAGCTCGTCCCAGCTGTCGCCGCCTTGCCTGGCTTTGACGCACGTCCGAACTGACGAGGCATGTAGTGCCACGTTGGCTGGCTGCTGGGTTGGTGCGGTGACTGAATCTTCATGAAGATCCGCATGCCACCACGCAGGTGCTTGCCGAGTCGGCCTAGAGGCCGCATTTTGCCACTCCGAGATATTATGCTTCCCCTGTATCCCCAGCACCTGATTGCATAGCCGGAAAATTTCAGGAGTTTATAAGTGGGAATTCAAGTAGCTCTTAGGATATCCTTCCGACAGATGTATGATATGAAATTGGGGTTCGACGTCTAGTGGTCCGCCTATCCACGGTTGGTTTTACAGTGGTCTCGTTGTGTCTTAAAGAGTCCTTGGCTATGCCGACTCGGGGACGCTTCGTATGTCATGTGCACTGCCTTGTACATGATGGTGCTGTACGATCGAGCCCGTGTAGGACCCACCACGAAAACTTCAAACGAAATTTGTATCATATGTTTGTTCCGGCTTATTCTGCAAGTCAATAATTTGTTTTGTTTTCAGTTGTGATATTCGAGTTGCTTCGTAGTCAAATGTTGATTCCATACCTTTTTTCTAAGCGGTGTTCTCACATCTCTATGTGATTACTAATCCATCATGATAATCGAGATTGTCATCTCAATCCTTTTCAACCGGTGTGCTCCTCTTCAAATGGATCCAATCTTGTCAACATTCGCAAGATCAATTATCAGTTCTTCTCAACGGTGTTTGTTTCATCCGTCTCCAAGTTGCCTTTGTTTTTCCCACCCACCCACCCCTTTTTCTTCAAGGACTAAGATTTCTTTATCAAGTATCTATCTTATGGTTATGAAGTCTCTTCTTTTGTTTCAATCAATGTTCTTATCCGGTGTTTCTCATGAAGACTCTAACGGAGCCTCAAGTTCATCATTATTCGTTCTTTTCCTTCTCCGGTGGTTCCAACTCAAGCCTTTCAGGGTTGATCGTATCCTTTTCCTCGTTTCAAATGCCTTTTCCATGCCGGTGCACCTCTTAATCATTCACCTCTCGCTATTCTTTTGTTCCGGAGTGCTGAAGATGTCTCAAAAGATTCAAGTTTCCATTCTCTATTTCGCTCAAGTTCTTTCGAGGTTGTTATCTCATTCAAGCCATTTTATTTAACCGGTGCAATCTTTCTTTTCAAGCAATCGTTTCCACGGTGTATCTTTTGAGTGGGTCCTAACCCACAGGTCTTTTCCCAGGATCTTACCTGACTCTTCTTATTTTCCCGGAGCTTCTCAAATTCTTTTCAAACTTTGACGTAAGAATGATTCATCATCAGCCATATGTATTTCTCCAAGATCTTTCAAATTCTTTTCATCGTTGGATCAACTTCTTCGTTTTTGATTCTTCCAGAGTGTCTAAATAATTCATGGTGGTGTTTCTCATCGTCATTCTCAGATCTTGAAGACCAAAGAAGAGTTTTCCTCCATATCTCATCCGTGCTCTCAAGGATCCATGGCTCTAGCTTCGTGTCATCCTCTCACTATTGTTTTCGATTGGGAGATATTCTTTTCACCCATCCGAATCATTTCAGGAACCTTTGCCAGTTTGATTCTCTGAAAGCCATCATCACAGAATTATTCATTTTTAGATTTCAGCTATTGTTCTCCAAATCTTACCGGTGCATCAGTCAAGTATTCTCTAATCAGTTCGTGAACTATTCGTCCTATTGTATCTAAATTCTCTCAAGTATCTTCGTTCATTTCATAATTCTTACCGGTATTCCTTTATCTTTTCTTCGGCCATTTTAATTCTTACGGTGGTTCATCCAAGAGTTCTCTTCCTTCGTTATCATACAGATTTATTCGTTGTTTCAATCCTTCCGGTGGTTCATTGAAGACCTTCTCAAGTTTTTGCTGTACCTCTCCTAATCCTTTCTTTGAGAATAAGTTGTATGCAATCCGTTTGCTCGTCATCAATTTAATTGGTGAAGGAGGAGCATGACATAATTCTTATTCTTGATTCACCCAAATGATTAATTCTTTATTCCGGAGGCTCATCAAATTCTCGGTTCGAGATGTTTTATCTATTCTTTTCCCGGAGTTCCAAGTTTTCTCAATTATTTCATTGCGAAGATCCATCTAAGCATTGCAAGGCTTCACCTTGTGTTCTCTACTTATCTTTCCTTTCGTTTGATCATTCTTTTGTTACCGGAGTTCTTCATGGAGGCTCTACATGATGATTCACCAAGGATTTAATTCCTTCTCGAAGTGTTCATCGAGATTCTTTTCAGAGGAGCTCAAGTATTCTTTATCTTGCATTTTAAAGTGCAATTCTTTCGACCATATCATTCGAGGTGGTATTATGTCATTCTTGATAATTTGAGTTCATGTCTCATGATTCACATGTTGTTAAGAATGAGGTATCTTAAATTCATCAATCTCTTCATCGGAATTATCTTGGGTTATATTTGACCTAAAGCCTTCCTGAAGGATTGTTGCTATCTATGGTGCTCATAAATGACCCAAGTTCTTTTATCCTCCCGGTGATATAGTTTCTCGTCTCCTTGTTCTTATCAATCCAATTTTTTTCCCGTGAGTGGCAGGTTGTCACCTCATAATTTGAGATGTATTCCATAAGACCATATCAAGATTATTCTTTTCGTTGTTGGTTTTCCAACAACTCCATTCTAGCATTTGTTGTAAGCGTGCTCTCTCAAGATCGTGTTTCCCTTCGTTCATTCCATTCCATTCTTACTTTTGTTTCGGAGGCATTGTGTTGCTGCTCTATTCAACCCTTCTTCTTGTTATTGTCAGGATCTTATTATTATCATGCTTATCCATTTAAGCGGAGTGTTGTGTCCCTTGGCTCAAGCTCTTTCATTTTATCAAGTCTTTCATCTCTTTTCAACCGGAGTGCTATCCGAATTTGTTCTTCCTTGTTCCCCTTTCCTAACGGAGTGCTTTCAACTTTGTTCATCTTCGTTGTATTCTTTTCTCGAAATGGCTTAACCTTTGCAGGGTTCTTTGGTTTCACTCGTTTGTCAATAAGCAACTTAGTTTTACCCCTTCTCTTCTCTTCCGTTTTTCCCTCCAGGTCCATTCTAGATCTCGGGACAAGATCCTCTCGTAGTGGTGGAGTGTTGTAACACCCCGAGACCGATGTGCCAGGTGTCCTCCTGTTATTCGCTGTTGTTGCCTTGTCATTGCTTGCGTGTCATGCATTCCATATCATGTCATCATGTGCATTTCATTTGCATACGTGTTCGTCTCATGCATCCGAGCATTTTCCCCGTTGTCCGTTTTGCAATCCCTCGCTCCTATGTCACCCGGTGTCCCTTTCTACCTCTTTTCGTGTGTGGGAGTTAAACATTTCCGGATTGGACTGAGACTTGCCATGCGGCCTTGGTTTACTACCGGTAGACCGCCTGTCAAGTTTCGTACCATTTGCACTTCGTTTGATACTCCAACGGTTAACCGAGGGACCGACAAGGCCTCGTTTGTGTTGCAGCCCAACACCCCTCCAATTTGGTCCAAAACCCACCTAAACCCTCTCCATCATCTAGAGCGTTCGATCACGATCGCGTGGCCGAAAACTGCACCTCTTTTGGAGCTTCCTAGCTCCCTCTATGCCTATAAATAGACCCCCTTCCGAATTTTCGGGTCTCCCCTACCCTAAACCTAGATCCTCTCCCTCTCGCCGCGCCGAACACGTCCACTCTGCCCCGCCGCCGCCACATGGCGCCACCTGGTTCGTCCCGCTCGGCGCCCACATCGCCGCGCTCGCCGAAGCCCGCCGCGGCCCGTGGCCGGCCCGCCCGCGCCCGCGCCCAGGCCAGAGGAGTCCGCCCGCGCCACCGTCATCCCCTTCCTCGCGCTCCGGCGAGTCAACGCCCCGTGCCGCCCCGCTCTCCCCGCCGCCTCGCCGGTCGCTGGCCCCGCCGCCTCGTCGACCTCGCCTTTGCCGCCCCGCCGGACCGCGCCTCGACTCCGGCCGCCGCCGCGCGCAACGCCCAACGCCCGCGCCGTCCTACTCCGGCGGGCCTCTCCTTCCTCTCCTCGAGTCAGCTCCGGCCACCACGTGCACGTCGAACTCCGGCGGACTCGAGCAGCTCCTGCGGCTACAGTGCATGAACAGTACCCCGGATCTGGATCTGGATCTGAGAAATCCGGTTGACTTCTTCCCCTCTAACCCTAATTATTTTGCAAATTTGTCATGTCGTAACTCTGCATCCGTAGTTCTGATTTGTGCGTGTAGCATATCAAAAATTTTGCCTCGACGAGTACATCATTTCATCTCATTGCATCATTTTCATTTGAGCTCATCTTGATGCCTGAATTGTCGTTGGAAGAGGGCTATGTGATGAATTTGGCAGATCTGTTTCAGCAAATGGCATTTTGTCATTTTTGCCATGATTAATGTGTGCATGCTATGCTCCTGAGCTCTACATGTGTTTTGTTATATGCCATGCCATCTTTATAGAGGTGCTTGCCATGTATTTTTGTCATATTTGTGGTGACTACCACAAGCTTGCAAAGTAGCGTAATCGGTAATGCTGATTTCATGGACTTAGAATTTCACTAAGTCCTTGTTCTATTTTTGTTGTTATGCCATATATTCATGTTGTTTCCTAGTGATCTGTGCCTCTTTTGAGGATGATCAGTAAGGGTGTTTTGTTAACATTGTGGTTCTCTATCCATCCAAGTCTTTGTTTGGATTTATGGATCACCCTAGATTGAGTCAATCGAGCTCTATTTTTGCTATAAAATGTTCCTGGCAGATTATTAACTTATTTAGCGATTTTGCCGAGGTTGTTGCTATTGATCCGTGCATGCTATGTTGTTGTTCTTGCCATTTATAGCTTCTATGCCATGTCTTCGTGATGGGTGTATGCTTAGCTTGTCATGTCATGCTCTGTAGTGAGTGCATCGAGCTCGTAAACATGCCTACTCGTTAACTGTTTTGCCATGTTCCAGTCTGAATCTGTTTATGTTTTTGCCATGTTCACATGCTTGCAATTGTATTTTCTAAGCCCTTTTGGCTTATGGTCACTAAGGGACTTTTGTTAAGTGCTTTGAGTAGCTTCATGCCATGCCTTGATTTTCCATGTTAAGTTCCTGTAGCATGTAATTTTCATGCTCTAAAGTGTGCTGACTAATGATAAATTCCAGACTTGTGTTAATTTCACTAAGTCTGAAACCTGTTATCATTTGCACTTTTGCCATGTTTGTTTGAACCTGTTAATGGATGAACTAGCCGTAGCTCAGTGTTCATCTTTTGTCAAGCTTCATGAGTGGATCCCTGCCATGTATTTTGTTGTCATGTTTGAGTGCTGTAGCATATTTATCTTGATGCATTTAGTTGGTCACTTGCTGATTATTGCAGACCGGTGCCATATTTGTTTTGCTTGCCATTTCCAAACCGTGCATCCGATTCCGGTGATCTTTATATCGGTTTCAACCGAAATCACCTCACCTTTCCAGTGGCACTCTTGGATTTCCAAGTTGAGGCCAGGTTCCATCACTCCTTGTCAAATCATGCATATGCATCGCATACCGCATCTCCCATATCATACCATGTTCATGTGTTGGTTGTTTACTATGTTGTGTGTTTCTTTCCGGTGTTTAATTCTTCGGGTTGGTTCCGATAACGTCGCGTTTGTGAGGATCCATTCGACTACGTCTGTTTGTCTTCTTCATGGACTCGTTCTTCTTCCTTGCGGGATTTCAGGCAAGATGACCATACCCTCGAAATCACTTCTATCTTTGCTTGCTAGTTGCTCGCTCTTTTGCTATGCCTATGCTGCGAAACCTACCACTTGCTTATCATGCCTCCCATATTGTTTAATCCAAGCCTCTAACCCACCTTGTCCTAGCAAACCGTTGTCTGGCTATGTTACCGCTTTGCTCAGCCCCTCTTATAGCGTTGTTAGTTGCAGGTGAAGATTGAAGTTTGTTCCTTGTTGGAACATGGAGATGTTTTTTCCTTGTTTGAACATGGATACTTGTTGGGATATCACAATATCTCTTATTTAATTAATGCATCTATATACTTGGTAAAGGGTGGAAGGCTCGGCCTTATGCCTGGTGTTTTGTTCCACTCTTGTCGCCCTAGTTTCCGTCATATCGGTGTTATGTTCCCGGATTTTGCGTTCCTTACGCGGTTGGGTTATAATGGGAACCCCTTGACAGTCCGCCTTGAATAAAACTCCTCCAGCAATGCCCAACATTGGTTTTACCATTCGCCACCTAGCCTTTTCTTTTCCCTTGGGAGTCGCGCTCCTGAGGGTCATCATTATTTTACCCCCCCCCCCCCCGGGCTAGTGCTCCTCTGAGTGTTGGTCCAAACTAGAGCCCTGTGCAGCGCCCCCTCGGGGAAACTCGAGGTTTGGTTTTAATTGTATGGAGAGCTCATCTGAGTGTGCCCTGAGAACGAGATATGTGCAGCTCCTATCGAGATTTTTCGGCACATTCGGGCGGTGTTGCTGGTCTTGTTTTACCATTGTCGAAATGTCTTGTAACCGGGATTCCGAGTCTGATCGGGTCTTCCCGCTAGAAGGAATATCCTTCGTTGACCGTGAGAGCTTGTGATGGGCTAAGTTGGGACACCCCTGCAGGGATTGAACTTTCGAAAGTCGTGCCCACGGTTATGGGCAGATCGGAATTTGTTAATGTCCGATTGTAGAAAACCTAAAGTTGATCTTAATTAAAATACATCAACCGCGTGTGTAACCGTGATGGTCTCTTCTCGGCGGAGTCCGGGAAGTGAACACGGTGTTGGAGTTATGCTTGACGTAGGTTGTTCTACGATCACTTCTTGATCATAGTTCATCGACCGTGCTTTTGCCTTCTCTTCTCACCCTCATTTGCGTATGTTAGCCACCATATATGCTAGTCGCTTGCTGCAGCTCCACATCATACCTTTACCTTACCTATAAGCTTAAATAGTCTTGATCGCGAGGGTGTGAGATTGCTGAGTCCCCGTGACTCACAGATACTTCCACAACCAGTTTGCAGGTGCCGATGATACCGTGCAGATGACGCAACCGAGCTCAAGGAGGAGCTCGATGAAGATCGTGTTCGTTATGTTGTTCCGTTTCCAGTTGATCAGTAGTGGAGCCAAGTTGGGACGATCGGGGATCTGTGTAGCATTTGGGGTAGTCTTCTTTTATTTTGGGTTGCGTAGTCGGACCTTGATTGTATCTGTTTGATGTAATGCTTTAGTCATGTATTGTGTTTAGTGGTGATTGTAAGCCAACCATGTAACCTTTTCCCTTATGTATTACATGGGTTGTGTGAAGATTACCTCACTTGAGACATTTCTTTCAATGCGGTTATGCCTCTAAGTCGTGCTTCGAGACATGGGAGATATAGCCGCATTGAGGGCGTTACAGGCACCTGCCTAGCTGGTGGGCTAGCAGCTGCATGGGAACAGCGGTGGAGTCTTGGCAGATGTGGGCCTGGCTGCGGCCCCGCGGATGTTTTCGGCAAGAGTCTTGCCGGGGCCCCGACAAGGGTCTTGCCGTGGCATTGTGGTCTTCCCCGACAAGGGTCTTGCCAGGGGTCTCGTGGGTATCCTTGGCAAGGATCTTGTTGAGGATCGTCGTCTTCTGATCATCATCCAGTCTTATGTGCTTCTGGTCTCCACAAATATTTGCATGCCACCATGGAGGTGCCTCCCGAGCCTCGGTTCCAAAGTGTTTGATGGTGTTGGAACTCTTGGGCTCAAGGGAGGGCGGCTCTGCTGGTGTCGGGCAAGTTGCCCCGGCAAGGTTCTTGCCGGGATTGTGGAGGCTGCCCCGGCAAGGGCCTTGCCCGTGGAGTCCACCTCGCCCCTCTACTCTTTGTGTTTCTGGCTTGGTGTTGTTCTGGTTGTCTTGTGGCTTTGTTTCCTTTCTCTGCTCCGCTAGGTGTGGCCGCATGCGCGGCTCCAACTGCCCGCGCACAAGTAAAGGGGTACAAAATAGGACCCCTCCTTTTGTGCACCGACAGGAGCTCCCGGGCCTGGGCCATACATAAGTGCGACGCGTTTTTGGGCTAGGCCCAAAATGGTGCGCGGGCATGCGGGGCCGAGTTGTACCGTTGTAACTCCCTCGCCCGTCGCACTTCCCCACGACCCGTGTTGAATGCGTGACGTGGGAGTCGTGCGTGACGTGGGGGTTATGCATGTGGCCGTTGCTGCCCTCATGCGTCACATCGTGGTAAATGGTAAAGAGGCGGCCCGCGCCTTCCCATAAAAAAGGGAAAAACCGCAGGTGCGCTGCTCATTTACCCTCTGCGCCTTTTCCAATCTCGGAACCGTCGTTCCTCTCTTCTTCCTGAGGCAAAAGATTCAAAGTTCTCACCTCTACTCGCTGCCGCTGCGCCCCCATTGCTCTTGATCCTTCGCCCCCTCCCAGCTGCCATGGCGCCCAAAACCAGCAGGGGCAAGGGAGCGGCCAAGGATGCCAGGGAGAAAGAGGCTCCGAAGAGCGAGTCGGTGGCACGGTGGACGCAGCTCGCCTACTTCCTGTCGAAGGTCGATGCGGTGCACCTCAGGAACTTCTTCTTGCCCATGTGGGGGAGGAAGACGACGGGGCACCCTGCCACGCGCATCGTCCCCACCGATTTTGCCGAGCAGGGCCCAAATCGGTACCCCTTTTACATCGATTTCTTCTCTTGTGGGCTCTACGCCCCTTTCTCTGACTTCTTCAACGACATAATGCACACCTATGGCTTCCATATTTTGGATCTCACATCGAACGTAGTGGTGTGCATGGCTCTCTTCATCCACCTTTGGGAGGGATTTACCGGGGTGCTCCCTAGCATGGCGCTCTTCCTCCACTACTTCTCTCCTCGCCTCCAACCAAGGGACGCCATCTCTGGGAGTATCGCCTAAATCCTGAGGACCCAGGAGAAAGGCACGTACCCGGAGGGTGCCCAGAAGGAGAGGTGGGAAGAGTGGTGGGGCCGGTGGTGCTGGATCAAGGAGGAGAACCCACAGGAGTTTTTTCGGGTTCGTCAGAGCCCGCCGACCCGCCGCACGGACTGGAGCAACCTCAATGCCAATGACAAGAAGCTCTTGGTCGCCACCACCAGGATCCATCGCCTCACCACGGCCGGACTCACCCTTGAGATGATTGGGGCGGACTTCATCCATTGCCGAATCGCCCCGTTGCACAACAAGGGGAGGCCGGCCTGGGACTTTAGGAATGCACCGACGTCATGAGGCTCCGCCCTGGCCTGAAGCACAACTTCACGGTGATGGGGCATGCCCATTTCTGTCAAAGGATCTTTCAGCTCGACGTGGGCAGCGACAGCAGGGCTGAGAGGACCGGTGAGGGAGTCCTGGACTAAGGGGTCCTTGCGCATCCGGCCTGTTGGGCTGGACTGATGGGCTGTGAAGACATGAAGGCCGAAGACTATACCTGAGTCCGGATTGGACTCGCCTTGGCGTGGAAGGCAAGCTTGGCGACCGACTATGAAGATTCCTTCTTATGTAACCGACTCTATGTAAACCCTAGATCCCCCCGGTGTCTATATAAACCGGAGGGGGATAGTCCGGAAAGGACACCATTCATTACCATAGTCATATAGGCTAGGCTTTTAGGGTTTAGCCATCATGGTCTCGTGGTAGATCAACTCTTGTAACACCCATATTCATCATTATCAATCAAGCAGGACGTAGGGTACTACCTCCATAGAGAGGGACCGAACCTGGGTAAACATTGTGTCCCCTGTCTCCTGTTACCATCGATCCTAGACGCACAGTTCGGGACCCCCTACCCGAGATCCGCTGGTTTTGACACCGACATTGGTGCTTTCATTGAGAGTTCCATTATGTCATCCACGAAAGGTTCGGTGGCTCCTTCAACCATCTACAGCGACACTGCCCAAGGAGAAACCTTCCTCCCCGGACAGATTTTCGTGTTCGGCGGCTTCGTACTACGGGCCAACTCGCTTGGCCATCTGGAGCAGATCAACAGCTACGCCCCTGGCCACCAGGTCAGGTTCGGAAGCCTGAACTACGTCGCAGATATCCGTGGAGACTTGATGTTCAATGGATTTGAGACCGCAGCGATCGCTCCCCCTTTCTCTGATCAACATGACCTAAATCTGTCACCGGATCACATCCAGCGGATGGCCCCGGCTGCTGCAACGGCCTTAGAATCGGAGCAAACCGTGCCATCCGAAGCCACAGAGTCTCAGGCGTTGGAGCCGCACACGGACTCGGCATCCCGCGATATCTATGTTAATGGAACTCCGGACTCGTCTCCAGCCATGAGTTCCAAATCGGGTACGCCCACGAACACCGAGCTGGACCGGTTATCGATTCTCGAATTTAGCACCACAGACATCTTCCAGCACTCACCCTTGGGTGATGTGCTAAACTCTTTAAAGAACCTATCCTTAGAGAAGGACCCACAGCCGAACTATGTTCGGTTCGAGCCAGAGGATGATGATGGGAAATTCTGTTTCCCACCCGCCACCCACTTCATAGCCACTGTCGATGATTTAACCGACATGCTCAATTACGGCTCTGAAGACATCGACGGTATGGACGACAATGCCGACCAGGAGCAAGGCCAAAACCCGCCATTTACCGGACATTGGACGGCCACCTCTTCGTATGATGTGTACATGGTCGACACACCTAAAAGAGCTAGTGACGATGGCAAAGGAGATCCAGTTGCGAATAAACCTCCCGAGACACAGTCCAAGCGTCGGCGCCCTAAACGCCACTCTAAGCCTCATCTCTTAAACGACGGGAATACTGGCACCGGAGAGAATAGCACTCCGGGCGACGCTGAAAATAATGAAGACCCTGTCGGGGCTACATCCGAATAGGAGGAACAGGACAATGTGTAGGAATAACCCTGATAACCAGACCATGCCCAAGGACCCATACGGTGATAGTTATCATCCAGCCTTCGAGGATGATGAGAGCCTCGGCAATGAGGATTTCATCGTACCTGAGGCACCCCTCGAGCAGGAGCGCTTCAAGCGTCAACTAATATCCACCGCAAGAAGCCTAAAGAAAAAGCAGCAGCAGCTTCAGGCCGATCAAGACCTGCTCATTGACAGGTGTACTGATGTCCTGGCAGCCGAGGAATTTGGCCTCAAGCACCCAGCCAAGAGTTACCCAAAGCGTAGAATGCTACCTCAGTTCGATGAGGAGGCACTAAACCCCATACCTCCCTCACACAATGTGGACCGACCACCACGCGGTCGAGATAGTGCAGCGGACCGACCTCCTCGCGATCGGGATAAAGTGGCAATTTAGGCTGAACAACAGCCCGCCCCACCACTTCGCAAAAACAGGGACAAAGCAGCTCGGGACCTTACATACGACCTTTGGCAGGAGCTGGACAACAGAGCAGAACACACCAGATCAACCAATGGATCGCGAGGACGCTTCCCAACGCGGGATGATGGCTACCTATTCGGGCATGACAAACCCAGTCACACCGGGCCGATAACCGCAGACGCACTCCATCAGAGATGCGCCGTGATGCGGCCCGATATAGAGGCGCCGCACACCCTCTCTGCTTCACAAACGAGGTGCTGGATCACGAATTCCCTGAGGGATTCAAGCCCGTCAATATTGAATCATATGGCGGAACAACCGACCCCGCAGTATGGATTGAGGACTTTATTCTCCACATCCACATGGCCCGGGGAGACGACCTCCACGCCATCAAATACCTCCCACTGAAACTCAAAGGGACAGCTAGACACTGGCTGAATAGTCTTCCCGAGAATTCCATCGGCAGCTGGGAGGATCTAGAAGAAGCCTTTCTTGACAACTTCCAAGGTACATATGTCCGGCCACCCAATGCCGATGATTTAATCCATATAGTTCAACAACCTGGAGAATCAGCCAGAAAATTCTGGACTAGGTTTTTAACCAAAAAGAACCAAATCGTTGACTGTTCGGATGCCGAAGCTCTAGCGGCCTTCAAACACAGCATCTGTGACGAATGGCTAGCACGTCACCTCGGCCAAGAGAAACTGAAGTCCATGTTAGCCCTTACGGCACTCATGACCCGCTTTTGCGCGGGAGAGGACAGCTGGCTGGCTCGTAGCAAAAACACATCCAACGAGATAGGCCCCTCTGAGGCCAAGAACAACTCCAGAAAGATCCGGCGCAATAGACACAAACGCCGAAGCAATGGCAACAACACTGATGACACCACCATCAACGCCGGATTCAGCAACTCCAAGTCCGGACAGCGAAAGAAGCCCTATAAACAGAACAGCGAGGGTCCATCTAGCCTGGATTGCATACTCGATCGTCCATGCCAAATACATGGTACCCCAGACAAACAAGCCAATCACACCAACAGAGACTGTTGGGTTTTCAAATAGGTTGGCAAGTTAAATGTTGAAAACAAAGAAAAGGGATCACAAAATGAGGACGAGGACAAAGAGCCCCGACAGCCGAACACCGGAGGGCAAAAGAAATTCCCCCCTCAAGTCAAAATGGTGAACATGATATACGCTACACACAACCCCAAAAGGGAGCGTAAGTGAGCACTTAGGGATGTCTACGCGGCTGAGCCAGTCGCCCAAAAATTCAATCTGTGGTCGTCATTCCCGATCACCTTCGATCGTCGAGATCATCCAACTAGTATCCGGCATGGCGGCTCAGCCGCACTGGTCCTCGACCCAATCATCAACGAATTTCACCTAACACGAGTCCTAATGGATGGTGGTAGTAGCCTCAACCTGCTCTATCAGGCTACAGTGCGGAAGATGGGCATTAATCCCTCACGAATCAAACCCACAAAGACTACCTTTAAAGGAGTCATACCAGGTGTTGAGGCCCGCTGCACGGGCTCAATCACGCTGGAGGTGGTATTCGGTTCCCCGGACAACTTCCGAAGCGAGGAGTTAATCTTCGATATTGTCCCCTTCTGCAGTGGCTACCACGCATTACTCGGACGAACTGTGTTTGCTAGATTCAACGCGGTACCAC
This sequence comes from Triticum urartu, assembly GCF_056163025.1. Lineage (NCBI taxonomy): Eukaryota > Viridiplantae > Streptophyta > Magnoliopsida > Poales > Poaceae > Triticum > Triticum urartu. Next base: position 454,814,786 of record NC_141875.1, read on the forward strand.
ACTATCCCTATCTCAAGCTGAAGATGCCCGGACCGCGCGGCGTCATAAATGTCAACGGAAACACAGAACACTCCCTCCGGACAGAGGAGAACATTGCCGCCCTAGCAGCAGAGGTACAAAGCAGCCTCCTCAAGCGGCAGCATAACCTGGCTGCCGAGCCCCTGGACAACATTAAGAGGGTTCGGACCACACTGCAACAGGATAGCGTGGCTCATCAAGAGCTCGATTAGCAATTCGGCCTCCATCCTAATCCCAATGAGGTAGTGGCATTCATAACACACATCCATAACTATGCACTCAAAATTCCATGGGCATCGACGGAGGCACAAGCTATCCTGGATCCATGGTTCGGCCAGACCGATCCCGGACACACATATAACTTTACTATCTATTTTTCCTTGTTTCAAGCTTCTCCTATGAGGGCCTCCTTCGACGGCCTGATTAACGACTCCGTCAAAGGACAAACACACTAGATTGACACAGAGCACAGGCGTACATGGGAAGCCCTAGAGGCTAACCATTTTCAGGACCCACGCGCAATCCGCCTTCGGGTATGGCATGTCAAATAGCCGGTTGCTTTTTGCATTATGTTGTACCAATGTGCTTGGACGCATAAACCCAACTATAATGGAAACAGTTCATGAGCCAAGTTCAAGGGCTCCGGACCCTATCTCTGTACTCCCTCCGTTTTCCTTTATATTTCTTATTTCCTAGCAGCCGTACACTCGGGTACGTGTCATATTTGCCAGGGGCTCCCGACCGCCCCGTGATACGGCAAAAAAGCCCGAAATATCCCTACAGATAAGTTCGGCACCCCGAATTTAGCATTATATGCATTGGCTCCGAATCATGTCTTTGGTCAATAGTTGGGTTGCCCGGCTCTTGTGCTTGCTACCCTACGTTCCGCTAAATCGGCTAGGGTAGTAAAGGGAGAACTACTGCGATTGTGCCTTGGCCTTGACCAGATGAACACCTCAGTAGAGAAAGCCGAAAAATGACTGTCATGATACGGCGAGAGCTGGTCAGCTGTTCGAGGGTCACAAATCATTGGAGATTTTTTTCCCGCATTATGCGAAAGATCGGCACTTCCCGATCAGATACTGACAGCCCCCGGTTCGAACCAGGGGCTGCACCTATGCTTTATTATAAAACTCCTATGACTAAGTGAGGGCGTTTAAGCCGTACAGTATGATTGCCTTGTTCATTGCTCTAAACAACTCCTTCAAGGGCCATACAATTGGATCAAGATTGTTTAGATTCCATCCCGAACACCTCCGTACTACTTACGTGAGGGAAAAAGCCGACGACTGGCCAACCCTCAGATTACATACTAAACGGCCGCACAGGAGGAAACAATTCAAAGCATAACAATATTATATTACAAAACGGGCTTTGTTCCAGTAATACAAGGCAAAGGCAACACGCATACATTTACTCAAATACAATATCCTGCGAACATTGCGCCGCCGCAAGACGAGAACCCTCCAAGACATCCGCAAAATACCATTTGGGTGTGCGGTGTTCGTTGCCCTTCGGTGGCCCTCTGGTCACCTCGACGGCGTCCATCTTCGCCCACCACATCTTGCAATGGGCGAAGGCCATGCACGCACCCTCAATGCAGGATGAGCGCTTGACGACGTCCAGCCGAGGACATGCGCTCACCATTCGCCTCACGAGTCTAAAGTAGCTGCTTGGCATAGCTTCGGCTGGCCATAGCTGGATTATGACATCCTTCATGGCTAGTTCAGCCACCCTATGCAACTCCACCAGCTGTTTCAGCTGATCGTTGAAGGACACGGGATGCTCCGGCGCCGCATACTGCGACCAGAATAGCTTCTCAGTAGAACCCCCTCCTTCAGCTCGGTAGAACTCCGGGGCATCTGATACACTGCATGGCAAATCCGCAAATGCTCCCGGGGAACTCCGAACACAGGTTAGTAAAAGGTACTACTTCTCCGCATACTTGCTTTGCATCTTAAATGCCTTACCCTCTGTGATCTTCTTGGCCTCCTGGATCTCCCGGAGGGCAGCCTGGGCCTCATTCCGTGCGGTCTTCGCACTCTGATGAGCCTTGGCGAGTTCGGTCCCTTGAACCGACGCATCATGCTCCAAGGCTTCGTATTTCTTGACCGCATCCTGGAGCTCCTACTGGATTTCCATGACCCGGGCTGAGGGAGTCCTGGATTAGGGGGTCTCCGGACAGTCGGACTATATCCTTTGGCCGGACTGTTGGACTATGAAGATATGAGATTGAACACTTCGTCCCGTGTCCGGATAGGACTCTACTTGGCGTGGAAGGCAAGCTAGGCAATACGGATATGTATATCTCCTCCTTTGTAACCAACCTTGTGTAACCCTAGCCCCCTCCGGTGTCTATATAAACCGGAGGGTTTTTGTCCATAGGACAACAGACAATCATACCATAGGCTAGCCTTTAGGGTTTAGCCTCTCTAATCTCGTGGTAGATCAACTCTTGTACTACTCATATTATCAAGAATAATCAAGCAGGACGTAGGGTTTTACCTCCACCAAGAGGGCCCGAACCTGGGTAAAACATGGTGTCCCCTGCCTCCTGTTACCATCTGCCTAGACGCACAGTTCGGGACCCCCTACCCGAGATCCGCCGGTTTTGACACCAACATTGGTGCTTTCATTGAGAGTTCCTCTGTGTCGTCACTGTTAGGCTTGATGGCTCCTTCGATCATCGATAGCGATGCAGTCCAGGGTGAGACTTTTCTTCCCAGACAGATCTTTGTATTTGGCGGCTTTGCACTGCGGGCCAACTCGCTTGGCCATCTGGAGCAGATCGAGAGTTACGCCCCTGGCCACCAGGTTAGGTTTGGAAGCTTAAACTACACGGCCGACATCCGCGGAGACTTGATCTTCATTGGATTCGAGCCCCTGCCGAGTGCGCCACACAGTCACGATGAGCATGATTTAGCTCTACCATCGGACAGTGTTCAGGAGACCGCACCGGCAACCGCTCCGACCCTCAATTCGGAGCCAATTGTGCCATCCATGGACGGGTGGGTAGACCCCGCCACGGAGGCCTTATTCTCAGCGGCGATCAAGCCGAGTATCGACCTTACCCTTCACGGGAGCCGTGACGCCGAACTGCCGGATTCTTCCTCGGCCACGGACTCTGAACCGCCTGCGCCCGTGCCTATCGAATCCGACTGGGTGCCAATCATGGAGTTCACCTCCGCGGATATCTTTCAGCACTCGCCTTTCGGCGACATACTGAACTCTTTAAGGTCTCTCCCTTTCAGGAGAGTCCTGGCCGAATTATATTTGGCAGGATTGGGATGCAGATGACGAAGAAATTCGCCGCCCACCCACCACCAACTTAGTAGCCACTGTCGACAATTTGACTGACATGCTCGACTTCAACTCCGAAGACATCGATGGTATCGACGACGATGCGGGAGACGAAGAGGAACCACTGCCCACAGGGCATTGGACAGCCACCTCATCATATGATATATACATGGTGGACACACCCAAAGAAGGCAATGGCGACGAGACAGTGGAGGATGACCCCTCCAAGAAGCAACCCAAGCGTCGACGTCAGAGGTGCCGCTCAAAGTCTCGCAAAAGCAAAAGTGGTGACACCGGCACAGGAGATAATAGCACTCCGGACAGTGCCGAATACGACAACAATCCCCTCCAGCAAGATTTAGAGCAGGAGGATGGAGAAGCCAGCCCTCCCGAGAGAGCGGCAGATGGAGAGGCTGAAGATGATAATTACATGGCTCCCTCCGAAGACGAGGCGAGCCTCGATGACGACGAATTTGTCGTGCCGGAGGATCCCGCCGAGCAAGAGCGCTTCAAGCGCCGGCTTATAGCCACGGCAAATAGCCTTAAGAAAAAGCAGCAGCAGCTTCAAGCTGATCAAGATTTGCTAGCTAACAAATGGACTGAAGTCCTTGTGGCTGAGGAATATGAACTCGAACGCCCCTCCAAGAGTTACCCAAAGCGCAGGTTGCTACCCCGACTGGAGGAGGAAGCATTAAAACCTACATCTCCAGCGTATGACGCGGCTGATCGGCCACACTGTGGCCGCGATAGAGAGGCATTTCAGCCAAAAACTCAGCCCGCACCCTGACGCCACTCAAATAAAAATGACAAGGCACGGGGAAACACGCTAGACCTGTGAGACGTATTGGAGGACAAAGCAAAACACGCAAGATCAATCTACGGATCACGAGGGCGCGCCACTGCGCGAGGCAATATCTGTCACGCCGGATACAGTAAAAGTAAATCCGGCCAGGCCAAACACAGCGGACAAGACTCATTCGAGATGTGTCGCGACATAGCCCACTACAGAGGCACCGCACACCCCATATGCTTCACAGACGAAGTAATGGATCACCAAATCCCAGAGGGTTTCAAACCCGTAAATATTGAATCATACGACGGCACAACAGATCCTGCGGTATGGATCGAGGACTTCCTCCTGCACATCCACATGGCCCACGGTGACGATCTACACGCCATCAAATACCTCCCACTCAAGGTCAAAGGACCAGCTCGGCATTGGCTCAATAGCCTGCCAGCAGAATCCATTGGATGTTGGGAAGAAATGGAAGCCGCATTCCTCGACAACTTCCAGGGCACTTATGTGCGACCACCAGATGCCGATGACTTGAGCCACATAATTCAGTAGCCAAAGGAATCGGCCATGCAATTCTGGACACGGTTCCTGACAAAGAAAAATCAAATCATCGACTGTCCGGATGCAGAGGCCCTAGCAGCTTTCAAGCACAACATCTGCGACGAGTGGCTCGCCCGGCACCTTGGCCAGGAAAAGCCAAAATCTATGGCAGCCCTCACGACACTCATGACCCGCTTTTGCACGGGAGAAGACAGCTGGCTGGCTCGCAGCAATAACATATCAAAGAACGATGGTACTTCAGATACCAAGGATAGCAATGGTAGGTCACGTCGCCACAAACATAAGCGCCGCGTCAATAGCGACAATACCAAGGATACGGCAGTCAATGCCAGATTCAGAGGCTCTAAACCCGATCAGTGGAAAAAGCCATTCAAAAGAAGCACTCCGGGCCCGTCCAGTTTGGACCGTATACTCGATCGCTCGTGCCAAATACATGGCACTCCCGACAAGCCAGCCAACCACACCAACAGGGAATGTTGGGTGTTCAAACAGGCCGGCAAGTTAAACGCCGAAAACAAAGATAAGGGGCTACATAGCGATGACGAGGAAGAGCCTCGGCAGCCGAACACCGGAGGATAGAAGAGGTTCCCCCCACAAGTGCGGACGGTGAACATGATATACGCAACCCACATCCCCAAGAGGGAGCGGAAGCGTGCGTTAAGGGATGTATATGCGTTGGAGCCAGTCGCCCCAAAGTTCAACCCATGGTCCTCCTGTCCGATCACCTTCGATCACAGGGACCATCCCACTAGTATCCGTCATGGCGGATTCGCCGCACTGGTCCTAGACCCAATCATCGACGGATTTCACCTCACTCGAGTCCTTATGGACGGTCGTAGTAGCCTGAACCTGCTTTATCAGGACACAGTGCGCAAAATGGGTATAGACCACTCAAGGATCAAACCCACAAAGACCTTTAAAGGCGTCATACTAGGTGTAGAGGCCCATTGCACAGGCTCAGTCACACTGGAAGTGGTCTTCGGATCCCCGGATAACTTCCGAAGCGAGGAGTTAATCTTCGATATAGTCCTGTTCCGTAGTGGCTATCACGCACTGCTCGGGCGAACCGCCTTTGCGAGATTCAATGCGGTACCGCACTATGCATATCTCAAGCTCAAGATGCCAGGACCTTGGGGGGTCATCACAGTCAATGGAAACATAGAGCGCTCTCTCCGCATGGAGGAGAACACTGCGGCCCTCGCAGCAGAAGCGCAAAGCAGCCTCTTAAGGCAATCCACCAATTTGGTGATTAACGACCCAGACAGCTTCAAGCGCGCCCGGAGTAATCGGCAACAAGACCGTCTGGCACATACCGAGCTCGCATAGCAATGCGGCCCCCGCCCCAGTTCCAGCCAAACGGCGAAATCCGTACCACGTACATAATTACGCATTGAAAGTACCATGGGCATAGATGGGGGGGGGCACGAATATGGCACGTCCCAAAACGCGGCTCAACCGCACTAGGGGCTTCCCGCCTTATTATTATTTTTCTCTTCCAGGACTTTACTCTCTAGAAACCCCGTCCAGCAATACGATTGTCGGACACACGATACAACAACCAAGGAGGCAGAAAGCTACGTCGCATCATGGAATTCCCAGGTGGTCTCTGATAACGAGTGAAATACCTGCTTTAAATACCATTCCTCAGCTTGCCCTTGCAGGGGACATGTCAAATAGTCCTACTTTTTGCTTATCGCACTACTTGTATCATTCTGCTTCGACGCACCTTTTTGAATAAACAATGCATAGCACTAGACTATTATCGCATTCTTCTTTTTTATACATATATATGTTCATTCATGACATTCAGCACCCGTACACTCTGGTATGGCCAATACGCCAGGGGCTTAAGTGTACCCCATAATACGGCGTGAGAAGTCCGAACACTTTCGACAGTGCGGCACCCCGAACTTATAGCATTATATGCATTAGCTCCGAATCATGTCTTGGGTCAATAGTTGGGTTTGCCCGGCTCTCATGTTTTGGTACCTTACGTTCCGCTATATCATCTAAGGTAGCACTGGGAGAACTACTGCGATTGTGCCCCGATTCATCTGGGCTAAGCACCTCAGTAGAGAAAGCTAAAACTGACTGTCATGATAAGGCGAGAGCTGGTCGCTGTTCGAGAGGTCTCGAGTCCCTAAAGACTTATGCCGCTTAGAGTGAGGAGTCGGCCTTGTCCGGCTTAAAGGCGTGTATAGCGCCCCGAATTCGGCCTTCCGAATACTAGGGTGAGGGAGTCCAGGATTAGGGGGTATCCGGACAGCTGGATTATATTCTTTGGCCGGACTGTTGGACTATGAAGATACAAGATTGAAGACTTCGTCTCGTGTCCGGACGGGACTCTACTTGGAGTGGAAGGCAAGCTAGGCAATACAGATATGTATGTCTCCTCCTTTGTAACCGACCTTGTGTAACCCTAGCCCCCTCCGGTGTCTATATAAACCGGAGGGTTTTAGTCCGTAGGACAACAGACAATCATACCATAGGCTAGCTTCTAGGGTTTAGCCTCTCCAATCTCGTGGTAGATCAACTCTTGTAATACCCATATCATCAAGAATAAATCAAGCAGGACGTAGGGTTTTACCTCCATCAAGAGGGCCCAACCTGGGTAAAACGTCGTGTCCCCTGCCTCCTGTTACCATCCGCCTTAGACGCACAGTTTGAGACCCCCTACCCAAGATCCGTCAGTTTTGACACCGACATTGGTGCTTTCATTGAGAGTTCCACTGTGCCGTCGCCAGAAGGAAGGATGTCTTGTCTCGTCTTTAAAGATGGTACTACTGTTGGGGGAGCTTTGGCTGTCGGCCAAACTCTCCAGCTAGGCGGTTTCATCATGACCGCCTGTTCGGCCGCCGCGCCAACGATGACTTTTCGGGTCATCGAAAACAGCCTCCACGTCAAATCGGCACTCGCCGAACAGATGGATCCAATGGAGCTCGCTTCCTTAAATGAGCTCTTGGATCGCATCGCCGCCTTGGGAGTCACTACGGACTATGACCGGATTGGGCTTAAACCCGATCAAAGGGAGATTAACTCTCCACCGGTCACCCATCATATTGCAGTGTGGAGGAACAATGCGGCGACCTTTCCTCTATCTTGAGGACCAACTATGTCCGGATTCCCGAGCTCTCCGAGCCGGATGCCCGTTCACGGAAGGACAACATCCAATCCCTGAACTTAGAATCAGGCAGCGGGCCAGGATTATCGGCTAACACCCCGGAACCGGAACTTCCAAAATTGGAAACTCCTTGGCCCCTGGATCCCAGACCGGGTAAGGGTTCGGATTCAATTCCACTCACCCACCCAAACATAAGTGATCTTTCCCACATCAGGCAAGAGCCCCAGGAAACAGTACATCACTATTGGGCCAGATTCCTCCTTGTGATGAACAAGGTTTAGGACTGTCGCGAGGAAGACACAATCTTATTTTTCTGCAATAATTGCACGGACAAGGGAATCCTTAACGCCATAAATCGCCGTGAGATACCACGCTTCGCTGACTTGGCGTCCATAGTACGAAAATACTATGAGATGGAAAGTGCCTGGAAAACCGAAACAAACTTTTGGGATAATCCGGCCCTAAATGCGAACCCAGTCCAAAATAAAAGGGTGCACTATCAAAAGACACCCGGGTCAACTACCAAAAAGCAAAAACCCTCTATAGGGCATGGAACCGTACTGGAGGGATGGCTCAATGGACCGTGTAAAATTCATAATACAGAGGGCGCCATACCAACACATAGCCTTAGAGCATGTTGGATACTCCGGCAGGTAGCCAAAAGTGGCGAGGATCTCCTAATTCTAGAAGCCACAGAGCACCATCCCAGAAATACCAATACGGTATAAACGGTCTTCGAGACCTTCGCATCAAATAATAGGCAAAAGCGAACACTCCACAGCCTTGCCGAAATCTAGCATGTGGCGACAATAAACCCATGGAGTGACACGGCTATTACTTTCAATGCCAGTGACAAACCTAAATTCCGAACAGCCCGAGCACCAGCCACATTGGTCCTCAGTCCAATTGTGGACGGGTTTCGACTCACCAAGGTGCTCATGGACGGCGGCAGCGGATTAAACCTCATCTATGAGGAAACCCTTCAAAAAATGGAAATAGACTGGAACCGCATCGAGTGAAGTAGCACAACCTTTAGAGGAATAATCCCCAGTCGAGAAGCGTGTCGTATAGGCAAAATCACACTAGATGTGGTGTTCGGCACGCCGGAGAATTATAGGTCCGAAGAGATTACGTTCCAAGTGGCCCTGTTCAATAGCGGTTACCATGCCCTTCTAGGGCGGGAGGCGTTCACAATCTTCCAAGCCATTCCCCATTATGGGTACATGAAGCTCAAAATGCCCGGGCCCAACAGAATCATCACTCTCGCTAGCGATCCGGACACAGCACTCCGCGCCGAAAACAAGACAGCCGCATTGGCCCTCGAGGCATTATCCGAAGCCCTCGCGGCCGAGGAACTGACTGCGCTGCGCTCCACGGTGGATAGGGACAACGTGATACTTGATAAGAGATCCAAGTCTACCTCCTTTAAACCAGCGGATGAAACAGTCAAAATCCAAGTCCATCCAACGGACCCTACAAAAACAGCCACTATCGGGGCACGGTTAAGCCCCGCCGTGGACGCCGCACTACGAGATTTCCTGCGCGAGAATTGGGACATATTCGCCTGACATCCCTCAGATATGCCAGGAATCCCACGCAGGCTGGCCGAGCACAGCCTCAATATCCTAAAAGGATTCAAGCCGGTCAAGAAGGCTCTTCGGCGTTTCTCTGAACCTAAGAGACAAGCTATGGGAGAGGAACTAGCCAATTATTGGAGGCCGGATTCATTAGATAAATAAAACACCCGGACTGGCTAGCAAACCTGGTTATGGTACCAAAGAAGGATAAATCCTGGCGCCTGTGCATCGATTTCGAGGACCTCAACAAGGCCTGCCCAAAGGATCCCTTCCCCCTCCCCCGCATCGATCAAATTATTGATGCTACCGCAGGACACGACTCATTGTGTTTCCTCGATGCATACTCTGGCTACCACCAAATTAAGATGGCAGAGCCCGACCAAGCCGCAACGGCATTCATCACACCATACGACCCCTTCTGCTTCAACACAATGCCCTTTGGGCTCAAAAATGCCGGCGCAACATATCAGCGCATGATTCAGACATGTCTGGCAAACCAGATCGGCAAAAGAGTGGAGGCATACGTAGATGATGTGGTCGTCAAAACCAAGCATGTCGACTCTCTAGTAGACGACTTAAGACTCACATTCGATAACCTTCGAACATATGACATCAAGCTCAACCGGGAAAAGGCGTTTTCGGTGTGCCCGCCGGAAAGCTCCTGGGCTTCATTGTATCCGGCAGAGGAATTGAAGCAAATCCGGCCAAGATCCGAGCTCTGTCACAGTTGGATATCCCAACAGACCTCAAACAAATCCGGGCGGCTCTAACCCGCTTTATCTCCCGTCTGGGGGAAAAGGCATTACCCCTGTATCGCCTCCTACGGTGCACCGAACACTTCGAGTGGACAGATGCCGCCATAGCCGGATTGGAAAAATAAAAGCCATATTAGCAACCAACCCAGTCATGGCCGCGCCAAACATTGGCGAACCAATGCTGTTATACATTGCGGCAACCCATCAAGTTGTGAGCACGGTGCTCGTCGTCGAACGAGAAACGGACGGTCATAAATTCCCCCTTCAAAAGCCGATCTACTATGTATCCACTGTCCTTACTCCATGCAAGTCACGGTACCTGCATTATCAAAACATAGCATACGCGGTATTCATGGCATCCCGGAAACTGCGACACTACTTTCAAGAGTGTTCGATAACAGTAGCCTCGGAAGTGCCACTTAATGATATTATAAACAACCGCGATGCCACGGGCCGGATTGCCAAATGGGCCATTGAGCTCCTCCCGTTCGACATAACTTACAAGCCACGGCGAGCCATTAAGTCACAAGTACTGGCCGACTTTGTCGCCGAATGGACGGAAGCCGAACTCCCTAAAGAGTACGGCGCGTATTCCAACTGGATCATGCACTTCAACGGCTCCAAAATGTTGGCTGGTCTGGGGGCTGGCGTCATTTTGACGTCCCCAACTGGAGATACAGTTCAATACGTACTCCAGATAATGTATACGGACTCCAACAACGCAGCCGAATATGAGGCCCTTTTACATGGTCCCCGGATGGTAGTATAAATGGGCATTCAACGCCTAGAGGTGCGGGGGGATTCGAACCTTGCAATATCCCAAATAAATGGAGACTTTGATGCCAAGGATCCGAAAATGGCGGCCTATCACAACGCCGTCCTAAAAATGTCAGCTCGGTTCAAGGGGCTCGAATTTCATCATGTGGCTCGGGAAAACAATCAGGCGGTGGATATCCTCGCCTGCATCGGTGCAAAACGCGACGCGGTCCCCCCCAACATATTTTTGGAGAGGCTGATCAAGCCATCCGTGGTATGGGAAGGGGACACCGGTAACAATAATCCGGACCCAGCCAAAATACCCGATACCGAACACTCTGACACAATCAGAGGCCCCGCCACCGAACTACACCTTCGGCCCATGTAATAATGGCCATCATAGCCCCGTGGACAGAACCATTCCTGGCCTACCTAGCTAGGCAGGAACTTCCGGAGGACCAAAATAAGGTACGCTGCATAGTGCGGCGATCTAAGGCCTATAGGGTCCATGAGGGAGAATTGTACAAAAAAAGCACTACCGGAGTCCTTCAAAGGTGTATCTCCAAAGAGGAAGGACGGAACCTTTTGGCAGAAAATCATGCCGGACTCGGCGGTCACCATGCCGCAACCCAGGCTCTTGTCAGCAAGGCCTTTCGAACAGGATTCTATTGGCCAACGGCCCAGGCAGATGCACAGGACTTGGTCCAACGTTGCGCCGGTTGCCAGCTCTTTGCAAATCAAAGCCACATGCCACCCACCGTCCTCCAAACAATCCCCATTACGTGGCCCTTCGCGGTCTGGGGGCTTGACATGATTGGACCCCTTAAAGCGGGAACCCACAAGAAAAAATACTTACTGGTCATGGTGGATAAATTCACCCAATGGACAGAGGCCAAACCTGTTAAAACAGCCGAATCCGGACCGGTGATAGACTTCATATCCGGGGTCGTACACTGTTATGGTGTCCCTCATAGCATCATCATTGACAACGACACAAACTTTACTGCCGATGAGGTAAAACTCTGGTGCAGCAAAATGGGCATCAGGCTTGATTATGCTTCGGTCTATCACCCACAAATCAACGGTCAAGTGGAGCATGCGAACGTTCTTATAATGAGCGGCATTAAACCCAGGATAGTGCGATCTTTAATAGACTCTAACACGCACTGGGTAGAGGAGCTCGACTCCGTACTCTGGGGGCTACGGACCACGCCGAACCATAGTACCGGATATACACCCTTCTTTATGGTGTACGACGCAGAGGCAGTCTTGCCCTGTGACATAATTCATGACTCACCTCGAGTGCGCATGTACGAAGAAAGAGAAGCCGAGCTTGATCGGCAGGATAGTCTGGACACCTTGGAGGAGGAGCGCAACGTGGCAAAAGCCCGTTCCGCATTTTATCAGCAACAGGCTCGCACATACCAAAGCAGAGAAGTACGGGCCAAAACTTATAACATTGGCGAACTAGTTCTACGTCTGCCGGATAAGAAAAAGAACAAGCTCGAGCTCAAATGGGAAGGTCCCTTCATTATTGACCAAGTTCAGACCGGTGGAGCGTACCGACTGCAGGATGCATCAACTAATCGACTCGATCCGAACCCATGGAACGTGGCCAGGCTCTGAAGATTCTACTCCTAGCGCCGGACCCTGTGTTTGTCCCCTTCCTCTGTCCATTTTCTATACATTATTTGTCTTGTTTTTCTTTCTTTCTTCTATTCTTTCTCTAGGCCTTCAAAGGCCAACTTGCGCCTCGTTTGCACATTACAGATGTGCTAGCCGCGCTCATCATACCTGGGGCTTCTTTCACAGAAGCTTAATTATTTATCTGGGCCTCAGGCCCCGCACATGTGTCATGCTTCCGCATGTACCTTTCTTCGCCATTATATGCATCGATATGACTTAAGTTTTGGCCAAGCTGGGTTGCTTGGCTCTTGTATTTATGTCGTACGTTCCCATTAATTCGGCTAGGGCATAAGGGGAGCACCTCTGCGATTGTTACTGTCGGGTCAGCCAGATGTGTACCTCAGACTGGGTGAAGCCGAAAGCTAGCGTTCTTAAGGGAATATTCGGTCGGTGAACAAAAGGTGATTTTTATTTATTGTCCATATCTGCCCCCAAATGTTTTTCCTGCATTTCCTATCGCAGTCCGGACATGCACTTTAGGGCATGCTTACCCAGGGAAAGGAACCCTTAACGGAACTATTCTCCCTGGAAGATGTTTCTTACTACCCATGTAATATAACATAACTAGTTGGGCACTTATCTATTCAAGCACTAATGACCCCTACGCGTGGTCTCCACGCATACCCCGGTTCTTATATAACTGAGCGGGTATTCGGATACACTCCGGAATATCGGGTCCCGAGGTTGAAGCGAAAAGGTCCGCCAAGACAAATGATCTACTATCTGGCTAGAAGGCATTATACATGTCACTTTCATTACATAGTCATGCCGACTGACTAAATTCCTCTTCTATACCATCCAACAGGCGGTCCAGCTTACAATCCTGTTGGGAATACTTTGCGGCTAATTCTACTTGCCCATAAACTAAGCTAAGGGGGATCTCTTTTCTGTCGGGCCCCACAGGTCCGACCTCGGCCATGTGATTTGGGTATGCCTTGGTATACCGCGTCTTCACCATGGCCCAGGCTTCTCTGGCACCCTGTCGGCAGGCTGATATCTTCCATAATCGGAAGCGCCGCCGTGCTCCCTTGAGCTTCTCCGCAAGCTCTACAACACCCTCTGGCAGGGAGATGGACGGCCATAAGGCCTGGGCAACACCCTGCATCACCTGCTGAACTTGTTCGTGCAGATGTGACAGCTCGGATAGAAGATCACCCGCAGACCCGGGCATTTCCTCCGCGGGACGACCCGTCAGCATACCTACAGACACAACGCTGTTAGTCGGCTTCTTCGCCGAACTCCTTTAAAAGGATTCGGTCAAGCACTTACTGAAAATGCCGCGCCGAAGCCGCTTATTCTCCTTCTCGGAGTCTACAAGCTGGCCCCGAACGTCTTTTAGTTCCACGCTCAGCTTAATATTGGCGTCTTGGAGATTGTTTTTCTCCCGCCTAACCTCAGTCAGCACGCGTTTGCCAGCCTCTAGCTGTCGCATAACATGCTGGTCCACCGGATTTTCTCCGGATTCATCTGCAACATCTGTTGTTAGATCTGCAGCCATGCCGCACATTATATGGTAACCATCATTCTTTAAAGTAAATGTTACCAGCAGGTGACTTTTTCGGTTCCTGCAATGCGGCGACAGCAACCCGCAGTTGGGTTTTGCATTCCTCTACCTCCTGTGACAGTCTAGTATTCTTCTCTATAAGAACCTGCACAATAAAGATGATCCTTAAATCAGTTCTGCTAACTGTTTCAAGTCTCAGGAGCTAGTGATACATATAAATCTTCAGATTTACTTACCCGTACATCCTTTACATACTGATTCGTGGCTCTGGCTAGACCATCTTGAGCAGCTCGGAGGTACGCCTCTCCAAAATTGAAGGCATCAAATGCCTCTGGTGAGAAACAAGCGTCACGGAGTACGGCCTGACGGCGCCTATGATTCATGGCGCTTTCCACCTCTGAGTTTGTAGCGGATAACCTATCTGCATCCTCTGTAGGGGGATTATCCAGCGCCCGCCCCATATCGGCTTCCGCCTCTATGTCCGGTCCTGGCGCCCGGCTGGTGGAAGCATGATTAGTAACATCGCCGGACATATTCCGGCGAGCGTTTTTCTATTAAAGAAACACGAGCGTCATTATATTTCGAGAAAGACGACAACCACGGAGCGGGGTTGGTTATACCTTTGCGCCGGCGTCTCCGTCCTGACCGCCTTCCTTTTTGGCCTACCCGGCCTCGGTGCCTCCTATTGGCGCGTTGCTGCGGGTTCGGCAGGGCGTCCCAAATGCCTTTCCTGTAAAAATGCCATGTGTATATGGTGGGTGAAGTGTCTAAAAGGGGACCCTAGTTTTGGAGTTGGGATTTTTGGTTTTTCTTACATGCGATGCAGGGAGCAGTCCGGGATATGGCATCGTCGCAGCTTAATTGATAGAACTGCCGGTCTATCAGCTCCACAAATATAACTGAATCTTCTTCAAGTCCGGAGTCGAGGGCCCGGTCAGGGTCCTCTGGTTCTGGAGAAGGGCTGCTGACCTCCTTTATGGCTTTTCGCAGTTCCTGCCGCAAAGTGGCAAGGTGAATACTTACGACAAAGAATGCGGGAAAAATGGGAGCAGGGAGATATAAGTTACCCAGCTTGGAGGATTGTACATGGAGAATCCATCCCGTGGCTTGATGCGGGTGAACTCCTCTTCCTCACTGAGGGAGTCCTGGATTAGGGGGTGTCCGGATGGCCGGACTATACCTTCAGCCGGACTCCTGGACTATGAAGATACAAGATTGAAGACTTCGTCCCGTGTCTGGAAGGGACTTTCCTTGCGTGGAAGGCAAGCTTGGCGATACGGATATGCAGATCTCCTACCATTGTAACCGACTTTGTGTAACCCTAACCCTCTCCGGTGTCTATATAAACCGGAGGGTTTTAGTCCGTAGGACAACATAGACAACAATAATCATACCATAGGCTACCTTCTAGGGTTTAGCCTCTCCGATCTCGTGGTAGATCTACTCTTGTACTACCCATATCATAAATATTAATCAAGCAGGATGTAGGGTTTTACCTCCATCTAGAGGGCCCGAACCTGGGTAAAACTTCGTGTCCATCGCCTCCTGTTACCATCCGGCCTAGACGCACAGTTCGGGACCCCCTAGTCGAGATCCGCCGGTTTTGACACTGACATTGGTGCTTTCATTGAGAGTTCCTCTGTGTCGTCGCCGTCAGGCTTGATGGCTCGTACAATCATCAATGGCGATGCAGTCCAGGGTGAGACCTTCCTCCACGGACAGATCTTCGTCTTCGGCGGCTTCGCACTGCGGGCCAATTTACTTGGCCATTTGGAGCAGATCAAAAGCTATGCCCCTGGCCATTAGGTCAGATTTGGAAGCTTAAACTACACGGCTGACATCCGCGGGGACTTGATCTTAGACGGATTTGAGCCACTGCCAAGCGCGCCGCACTGTCACGACGAGCATGATCTAGCTCTGCCGCCGAACAGTCCCCTGGAGGCCGCACCCGCATCGGCTTCGACCCTTAATTCAGAGCCAACTACGCCGATCGAGGATGGGTGGTTGGAAGCCGCCTCGGGGGCTGCGATCCCAACGGCGATCGAGCCGAACACCAGCCCCGTACTCTGCAAGACTCGTGACTCCAAGGAGTCGGACTCCTCTCCGGACTCCGAACCCTCCGCGCCCCTGCCGATCGAATCCGATTGGGCGCCGATCATGGAGTTTACTGCCGCGGACATCTTTCAGCTCTCGCCTTTCGGCGATATACTAAAGACACTGAAGTCTCTTTCTTTATCAGGAGAGCCCTGGCCGGACTACAGTCAGCAAGGTTGGGATTCGGACGATGAAGAAATTCAAAACCCACCCACCACCCACTTTGTAGCCATTGTCGACGACTTAACCGACATGCTCGACTTCGACTCCGAAGACATCGACGGTATGGACGCCGATGAAGGAGACGATGAAGAACCAACGCCTATCAGGCCCTGGAAAGCCACCTCGTCATATGACATATACATGGTGGACACCCCAAAAGAAGGAGATGGCGATGGAACAGCGGAGGATGACCCCTCCAAGAAACAGCCTAAGCGCCGGCGTCAGCGGCGCCGCTCAAAATGCCGCCAAAACAAATACGGTGATTCCAGCACGGGAGATAATAATACTCCGGAAAGTGCCGAAGAAAACCCCCTCCAGCAAGATTTAGCACAGGAGGATGGCGAAACCAGCCCTCATGAGAGAGCAGCAGACAGAGAGGTTGAGGACGATAATTATATGCCTCCCTCGGAAGATGAGGCAAGCCTCGACGATGACGAATTCGTCGTGCCAGAGGATCCCGTCGAGCAAGAGCATTTTCAACGCAGGCTTATTGCCACGGCAAGAAGCCTCAAGAAAAACAGCAACAGCTTAGAGCTGATCAAGATTTGCTAGTCGACAGATGGACTGAAGTCCTTGCGGCCGAAGAGCATAAACTTGAACGCCCCTCCAAGAGCTACCCAAAGTGCAGGTTGCTACCCCGATTAGAAGAGGAAGCACTTGATGCGGCCGACCGGCCACCTTGTGGCAGCGACAGAGAGGCCTCTCGGCCCTCCACTCAAGCCGCACCCCGTACCCAGGCACAGGAATATGCGCCGGACTTACGAGATATGTTGGAGGACAAGGCAAGGCAAACTAGATTGATCTACGGATCGCGTGGGCGCCCCACGGCTCGAGATGGTAACCGTCATGCCGGCCACAAATTCGGCAAGGCCGAACACAGTAGACAAAGCTCATTGGAGCTACGTCGTGATATAGCCCAGTACAGAGGCGCCACACACCCACTATGCTTCACAGACGAAATAATGGATCATCAAATCCCCGAGGGTTTCAAACCCGTAAATATCGAATCATATGATGGCACAACAGATCCTGTGGTATGGATCGAGGATTATCTCCTTCATATCCACATGGCCCGCGGCGATGATTTCCACGCCATCAAATACCTCCCACTCAAGCTTAAAGGACCAGCTCGGCATTGGCTTAACAGCTTGCCAACATGATCAATCAGTTGTTGGGAGGACCTGGAAGCCGCATTCCTCGACAATTTCCAGGGCACTTATGTGCGACCCCTAGACGCTGATGACCTAAGTCACGTAATTCAGTAGCCAGAGGAATCGGCCAGGCAATTTTGGACACGGTTCCTAACAAAGAAAAATCAAATAGTCGACTATCCGGACACTGAGGCCCTAGCAGCCTTCAAGCACAATATCCGTGATGAGTGGCTTGCCCGGCACCTTGGACAGGAAAAGTTGAAGTCTATGGCAGCACTCACGACACTCATGACCCGCTTTTGCGCGGGAGAAGACAGCTGGCTTGCTCGTAGCAACAATATGACCAAGAACCCAGGTAATTCAGATACCAGGGACAGTAGTGGCAGGTCGCCTCGCAACAAGCAGAAGCGTCGCATTAACGGTGACAATGCTGAGGATACGGCAGTTAATGCCGGATTCAGAGGCTCTAAATCCGGTCAGCGGAGAAAGCCATTCAAAAGGAATCCTAGGGGCCCGTCCAGTTTGGACCGAATACTCGACCGCTTGTGCCAGATACATGGCACCCCCGAAAAGCCGACCAATCACACCAACAGGGATTGTTGGGTGTTCAAGCAGGCAGACAAGTTAAACGCCAAAAATGAAGACAAGGGGCTGCATAGCGATGACGACGAGGAGCCCCGGCCGCCGAACAACAGTGGACAGAAGGGTTTCCCCCCACAAGTGCGGACGGTGAACATGATATACGCAACCCACGCCCCAAAAGGGAGCGGAAGCGCGCGTTAAGGGACGTATACGCGGTACAGCCAGTCGCCCCAAAGTTCAACCCATGGTCCTCCTGCCCGATCACCTTTGATCGAAGGGACCATCCCACTAGCATCCGTCATGGCGGATTTGCCACATTAGTTCTAGACCCAATTATTAATGGATTTCATCTCACTAGAGTCCTTATGGACGGCGGCAGCAGCCTGAACCTGCTTTACCAGGATACAGTGCGGAAAATGGGCATAGATCCCTCAAGGATTAAGCCCACCAAAACGACCTATAAAGGCGTAATACCAGGTCTAGATGCCAACTTTACATGCTCAGTCACACTTGAAGTGGTCTTCGGATCTCCGGATAATTTCCGAAGCGAGGAGTTAATCTTCGACATAGTCCCATTCCGCAGTGGCTATCACGCACTGCTCGGGCGAACCGCATTCGCCATGTTCAATATGGTACCGCACTACACATACCTTAAGCTCAAAATGCCAGGCCCTCGAGGAGTAATTACGGTCAATGGAAACACCGAACGCTCCCTCCGAATGGAGGAGCACACGGCGGCCCTTACAGCAGAAGTACAAAGCAGCCTCTCCAGGCAGTTCTCCAGTTCGGCCATTAAACGACCGGACACCGTCAAGTGCGCCCGGAGTAACCTACAACAAGACCGCCTGGCACGACCCGAGCAGGCGTAGCAATGTGGCCCCAACCCCAGCCCTCACAAAAATGCGATACCAGTACTTCGCGTACATAACTATGCTCTAGAAATACCATGGGTATAGGGGGAGGGGCACCATCACGGCACGCCCGAAACATGGCTTAAACCGCACCAGGGGCTGCCGATTTTTTAATTTTCTCTTACTTTCAGGACTCCACTCTTCGGAAGGCCCGTTCGGCAGTTCAATTGCCGAACAAACGATGCAAGAACCAGGGAAGCAGACAAGCCACGCCGCATTACGGAACTCCCAGGTGGTCTCTATCACAAGCAGTATACCTGTTTCGCATACTATTCCGCAGCTTGCCCCTGGAACGGACACGTTAAATAGTCCAACCTTTTGCTTATCGCATTATTTGTATCGTTCTGCTTTGATCGCAGCCGTCTTTAGTAAACAATGCATAGCTTTTGTCTATTTTTGCATTACTCTTTTCTAATATATGTTCCTTAATGACATGTTGCATCCGTACACTTTGGTACGACCAAAATACGCCAGGGGCTTTAGTACCCCTCAATATGCTGTGAGAAGTCCGAACACTTTAACAAGTGCGGCACCCCGAACTTATAGCATTATATGCATCGGCTCTGAATCATGTCTTGGGTCAATAGTTGGGTTTGCCCGGCTCCTATGTTTTGGTGCCTTACGTTCCGCTAGATCGGCTAAGGTAGCACTAGGAGAACCACTGCGATTGTGCCCCAGTTGAGCTGGGTCGAGCACCTCAGTGGAGAAAGCTAAAACTGAGTATCATGATGAAGCGAGAGCTGGTCGTTGTTCGAGAGGTTTTTTCGAGTCCCTAAAGACTTATGCCGCTTAGAGCGAGGAGCCGGCTCTGTCCGGCCAAGGCGTGGATAGCGCCCCGAACTCGGTCTTCCGAATACCAGGGGCTTTGCCGAAATTTAAAATTATAGAATTCTATGGCTAAGTGAGAGTGTTCACGCATTATAGTCTGATTGCCTTGTTCGTTGGGCTGAGCGCCTCCCTCGAAGGACCCAAACATGGGAAAAAGAGTGCTCAGGTTTATCCCCAAACACCCCAGCACTAGCGGGACGGGGGCAGAAGCCGATGACTTGCCATCTCTCAGAATTGATAAACAGCCGCACAGAAGGCAATGTTTTAAATTCCAACAGCATTGCTAGCGCATATGAACAAGTTTTCAGCACACGGGACAAAACGAGCAAGTTTCACTCAAAAACTACATCCCTAGAACATTCATCCGCCACAAGGCAGGCACCCTTCAGAACATCCTTATAATAATTCTCGGGCTTGCGATGCTCTTTCCCCGGCGGTGGCCCGTCCTTCACAAGCTTCTCAGCATCCAGCTTGCCCCAGTGCACCTTAGCACGGGCAAGGGCCCTATGGGCACGTTCAATGCAGATGGAGCGCTTGATGACTTCGAGCCTTGGACAGGCCTCCACCAGCCGCCGCACCAGCCCGAAATAGCTCCCAGGCAGAGCCCCTCCAGGCCACAGCCAAACTATGAGGCCCTTCATGGCCTGTGTGGCCGCCTTGTGGAGCTCGACCAGTTGCTTCAGCTAGTCGCTCAGGGGCACGGGGTGTCCGGCCTCGGCATACTGAGACCAGAACACCTTCTCTGTCGAGTTGCCCTCCTCGGCTCGATAGAATACGGCGGCATTGGACACGCTACGGGGAAGATCTGCGAACGCTCCTGGAGAGCTCCGGATTCGGGTAAGTAACAAGTAACTCACGTTTATGTGTTTGCTTTGCATAAAGAATGCCTTACCCACCGCTATCTTCTTCACCTCATCCAACTCCTGGAGGGTCTTCTGGGATTCGGCCTTGGCAGACTTGGCATTTTCAATAGCCACCGCGAGCTCAGACGCTCGCGTCTTTGAGTCAAGCTCCAAACTCTCATGTTTTTCCATGAGAGCCTGGAGTTCTTGCCGTACCTTGCCAACCTCGGCCTCATACTTCTCCCGCTCGGTGCGCTCCGTGGCCGCCCTCTTCTTGGCCTCGACTAGCGCTTGCTTAAGGGTCGCCACCTCAGACGTGGCCCCTACAATAGCCACGATAATCCTATCATTTTTTGCAATTGCACCTTTTTATATATATTTAAACAAGGTATTTCTTACCTTCATTGTCCTTGAGCTGCTTCTTGGCACGCCCGAGCTCTTGCTCGGACCGCTCGAGGTTCTGCTTTAGCGTGTCCACTTCCGCAGTCAGTGCGGCAGACGCAAGCAGAGAAGCCTGCATACGCATATTGACTCCTTTTTCTTAGACTCCTGCGAATTTTATTTGATCCTCTATTCGGCTTTTCTTCCTGAACGCCAAACAGAGCATCAGGGGCTACTGTCTATGCGGTAATATTATTTACACATTCTTTACTTACCTCAAAGCCTATTAAAAGGCTAGTACAAGCTTCAGTCAGTCCGCTCTTGGCGGACTGAACCTTCTGGACCACCGCACTCATAATGGTGCGGTGCTCCTCGTCGATGGAGGTGCCTTGGAGCGCCTCCAACAGATTGTCCGGCGCCTCCGGTTGGACGGGGGTCACCGGCACGGTGGGCTTGCTCCTCTTGGAAGGAGGTCCCCCACCGGACTCTGGAAGCTTTGAAGGTTCCAGAGTGGTGTCCGGCCTAGAGCCGGACTTGGAGCCCTGGGGGGTTTTATCCCCTTTACTCCTCGAGTCCGGGAGGTCGCCTTGCGGCGCCTCCAGGACCACCTTCTCCCGGCTTGGAACCTGTTGGGACAACACTTCGATGTCATCCGCAGGGCGGGGGGAGGAAGCCGTCGGAAGTGAGTTCACATCCGATGAGTCTAGTGAGCCGCTCGACGACGCGTCAAGCCGGTCTTTGGGTGGGTTGCATAAACATATTCGACATAAGGGAAAGCTGTGCAATAAACGAATACTATGAATTACTCTGGTATCTGGATACTTACGATTTTGCCAGGGGCTTGGCCCTGGGCGGCCACTCCTCTCCGCCGTCGTCGGCGTCGGTGGAGTAGTCCGGAGGAAGGGTTTTCCCCTTCTTGGACCCTCCGGCCTCCCCAGAGAGGGCGGCCTTCCTTTTCTTCTCCCTCCCGCTGGAGGGGGGAGAGGTCTCTTCTTCTTCCTCCTCGTCTTCACAGGAGGAACGCGCCTCGGAACCGTCGGATGATGGATCCGACACCTCCTGGCGCCGGGCACTCTTTCGAGTCCCCGTGGCCTTTTTCGCGGCCTTCTTCTCCGGCACCACATAGGGTGCCGGAACCAGCAGCTTCGCCAAGCGAGCGTCCGCTGGGCCTTCGGGCAAAGGAGCCGGATAGTTGATCTGTCTGGACATCACCTGCCAATCCTGTCAAAGGTAAGGGAGCTTAGATCCCGCATGGAGTCAAACTATGAAAAACTAATACCCTATAAAAGGAAAAAATAGCTTACCGCATGAGCGCGACGCTGCGTACTGAATCCGCGATCCTCGGTAGCGGATGCGGGGGCCTCGGCGCCCTTGAAAAGCACCTTCCAGGCATCTTCGTATGTCGTGTCGAAGAGCCTGCTCAAAGTTTGGTGCCGCGCCGGGTCGAACTCCCACAGGTTGAAAGCCCGTTGTTGACACGGGAGGATCAGGCGGATGAGCATAACCTGGACTACGTTGACAAGTTTGAGCTTCTTGTCCACCAGGGTTTGGACGCATGTTTGGAGTCCGGTTAGCTCTCCATTTTTACCCCATGACAGGCCCGTCTCCTTCCAGGAGGTGAGCCACGTAGGGGGTCCGGATCAAAACTCGGGGGTTGCGACCCATTCGGGGTCACGCGGCTCGATGATGTAAAACCACCCCGATTGCCGCCCCTCCAGGGTCTCCACAAAGGAGCCCTCGAGCCATAAGACGTTGGCCATCTTGCCCACCATGGCGCCTCCGCACTCCGCCTGGTTGCCGCGCACCACCTTCGGCTTGACATTGAAAGTCTTGAGCCATAGGTCGAAATGGGGGCGGATGCGGAGGAAAGCCTCGCACACGACGATAAATGCCAAGATGTTGAGGACAAAGTTCGGGGCCAGATCGTGGAAATCCAGGCCATAGTAGAACATGAGCCCCCGGATAAATGGGTGAAGAGGGAAGCCCAGTCCGCGGAGGAAATGGGGGAGGAACACCACCCTCTCATGGGGCCTAGGGGTGGGGATGAGCTACCCCTTTTCGGGAAGCCGGTACGCAATGTCGTTAGACAAGTATCCGGCCTTCCTCAGTTTTTTGGTGTGTCCCTCCGTGACGGAGGAGACCATCCACTTGCCTCCCGCTCCGGACATGGCTGGAGAAGGTTGAGGTGGGGAGTGCGGACTTGGGCGCTGGAGCTCGCGTGCGCGAGAATGGATAAGCAAGGGAGGAAGAAGGCGTAGGTGAAAAGGTGGATCCTTATCCCCTTATATGGGTGGACGCAACTACGTGTTCCCACCAGCCTGGTAAAACTCGCTTATCTCCAAGCGTCGTAATCAATGGCGCGGTTGGGTTACCCACACCCGTATTGATGAGAATCCCGGAATAAGGGGACACGATCTCTGCTTTAACAAGACGTGCCAAGGAAACCGCCTCGCATGACGCGCTGAGGTGGGATAATGAAACGACTCGGATAAAGGCTTGGTCATGGTGTGTCACACTATGGAATACGCCAGCAGATTAGATTTGTGTAAATGTTATTCTCTCTATGGCAATATGTGGAAACTTATTTTGCAGAGCCGGACACTATCTTTGTGTTCAAAATCTTCTATGAAGTACTTGGAGGAGGAACCCGCCTTGCAATGCCGAAGACAATCTGCGCGCCGGACTCGTCGTCATTGAAGCATGGTTCAGGGGCTACTGAGGGAGTCCTGGATTAGGCGGTGTCCAGATGGCCGGACTATACCTTCAGCTGGACTCCTGGACTATGAAGATACAAGATTGAAGACTTCGTCCCGTGTCCGGAAGGGACTTTCCTTGGCGTGGAAGGCAAGCTTGGCGATACGGATATGCAGATCTCCTACCGTTGTAACCGACTTTGTGTAACCCTAACCCTCTCCGGTGTCTATATAAACCGGAGGGTTTTAGTCCGTAGGACAATATAGACAACAACAATCATACCATAGGCTAGCTTCTAGGGTTTAGCCTCTCCAATCTCGTGGTAGATCTACTCTTGTACTACCCATATCATCAATATTAATCAAGCAGGACGTAGGGTTTTACCTCCATCGAGAGGGCCCGAACCTGGGTAAAACTTCGTGTCCCTCGCCTCCTGTTACCATCCGGCCTAGATGCATAGTTTGGGACCCCCTACCCGAGATCTGCCGGTTTTGACACCGACACTCACCCTTCAACAATTCGGACAGAATTTTCGCTAAAGTGGCAGCATTGTCCGGACCCTTACGCCCGTAGCGGGTGGCGTCATCCGCCCCGTTATAACACCACAAGGGGTGCCCACGATATTGAAGTGGTTGAACTCCCCACATTATGCAAATCGACATAACTTCGATTATTGTCAATCCTGATTGAGCCAGAGCTTTGATCCAGTTCATCAGATAGAGGACTTCTCTGTTGTCTTCCACCTGGGGGCTCCGTGGGTGCCAACTTCGGCGCTTCTTCAGAGGAGCATTGTTGAACTCAGGAAGACCCCGCCGAACAGGGTTCGGAAGGGGAACGTCCTCTATATAAAACCATTCTAAAGGCCAGTCTTCGGACGACTTCTTCGGGGTACCGGACAGGTATCCGGTATCGGCGATGCGCCATATTTCGGCTCCGCCCACTTGATAAAGTGATCCCCTCTGTGCGCGAGGGACAAGGCAAAATAGCCTTTTCCACAGCTCGAAGTGAGCCTCGCAGCCCAGGAACAACTCATAGAGAGCAACATTGCCGGCGATATGTAGAATGGAGGCAAGGGTGAAATTGTGTAATTGGAGGCCGTAGAACTCCAGGAGCCCGCGGAGGAACGGATGAATAGGAAATCCGAGTCCCCTTAGTAAATAAGGAACAAGGCCGACCTGTTCCCCCATGGAGGGATAGGGAAAGCTCCCCGCGGTGTAAACCCTAGATCCCCCCGGTGTCTATATAAACCGGAGGTGATAGTCCGGAAAGGACACCATTCATTACCATAGTCATATAGGCTAGGCTTTTCGGTTTAGCCATCACGATCTCGTGGTAGATCAACTCTTGTAACACCCATATTCATCAATATGAATGAAGCAGGACGTAGGGTATTACCTCCATAGAGAGGGCCCGAACCTGGGTAAACATTGTGTCCCCTGTCTCCTGTTACCATCGATCCTAGACGCACAGTTCGGGACCCCCTAACCGAGATCCGCCGGTTTTGACACCAACAACCGGCAAGGTCATCAAGGGGCCCCTGTTTGGATTGCCGGTGGGAGTGGTCCCGCTGAGCAACAACTCTCGCCAGTCCGACATCATTGCGATGATGCCGGACTTCAACACACATGGCCTTGACCCGGCCTGGGCCGAGCCGCCAGTCGAGAGGGTGCAGGAATTCTTCGACACCTTGTTGGAGGCTTATGTCCGCGATGAGCCGCTGCTCATCCAGGACACCACCAAGGCGGAACTTGACTACATCGCCGCCAGGGCGGCGGAGGTGGTGCTCGCCAGGGAGGCCGGCAACGCTGGCTGCATGGAGGATGTGGCCGACGCGGCTGTGGAGGAGAGGGAGCTCGCCCAGTGGGCGGAGTCTGCCGGGAAGGCCAGCGGCACCGGCGTTGAGGCTCCCCTCCTGAAAGACATGGAAGACGAGTAGTCCGAAAAGGAGGTCGAGGGGAACGATCCCCTGGCTACGGGGAGGCGGCGTGTCCTGCAGCGGGCTTCCTCTAGCGAGCCAGTCCGGCCCGGCAGGATCACACAGCGGTAGCCGACCCTGGGACAGCCTGTGCGCGAGACGAGGGCGATGAAGGCCGCGGCAGCGAAGAAGGTGGTGAAGGTCGCGGTGGCGAACAGGACAACAACTACTTCTTCCTCGTCCAAGCGGCACCGGACCCCGTCCCCTTCTGCTCCTCCTTCGGACGGCACCCTAGAGGTCGAGTTCGACCTCGAGTCCTTCAGCCCAGCAAGGAAGAGGAAGCTAGCGGAGGAGGAGGTGGAGGATGAGTAAGTATTCTGCCCCCGATCACTTCCTGACCTTATGCCGATGTTATCTTCCTTTGATTTGGTGTCATTTTCACAAGGAGACAGAGATGCTGGCGCAGAGGGTGGCAAAGAGGGCCAAGGCCTTAGCGGGTGACAAGCCCCCGGCGGGTACTCCGCATACGCCGTTGTTGATGGAGAGCAGCCCAGATGGCAGCCCCCGATGGAGCCTTAGCTTCATCCCCCAGCATGAGTCCACCACTCACTCCTTCATTGGTGAGCCTTGGGGTGTGAATCTTTGATGCTGACCTTGCCGGGTTTGCAGGAGAAGAACGACAGCAGGAGGAGCCGCCGAGGGTCACCCCCAACACGCCCCCCCCCCCCTTGACTACGCCGCCCAGAGGGGTATCCCCGGCAAGGGCATCGACCACCAAGCCCATACATATGGAGGAGGAGGAAGCGAGCTTCAGTGCCGGTGGTTCTATCCCGGCAACAAACATTGGCGGGGAAGGCTCCACTTCTTCCCAGCTCGGTGCGAGTAAGTTGTTTGCTTCTCGTCCCTGTTCCTTCTCCTTGTTTTTGAATCTTGGTCTTGGCTCTATCTCATTCCCCTTCTTGGTATCCAGGCCCTTCCTCGGTGGCCCAGGAGGATATTGACACCGTCATTGAGGAGGTCGCCAGGGACGGCGAGGACGAGGCCAACAAGATTGCCGCCGAGGCCGCCACTGAAGAGGCCACCATGGGGCATGCCGGGGAGGGGTTGGCCGATGATCAACCTTCCTCCACGGTTGCCTCTGGCTCGAGCAAGTATTTGAAGGTGGGCGACGACATGTTCGTCCACCTCCCAGGAACGGCGAGAACCGAGGGGGAGGTGTTCGATGACGAGGCGCTCGTCACCGCCGGGCTTGAGGTTGTTGACGAACCGAGCGCCGGTGGCGGTGGTTCCCAAGAGGAGAAGCTCCTTCGGGGCATGAGCGTCAACTTCCAGAAGCTCCAGGCGCTTCACCGTGCCTGCCTGGACAAGGCAAAGTCCAGGATGGCGGCGGTGGAAAAAGTGGAGGTGGACCTCGAGGAGCGCGTCGCTGAGACGCAAGCCTGCTTCCGCCAGGCCCACGATGATCTGAAGGTTGCTCGCGATCTGTTGGCTGAGCGCAGACAGGAGCTCATCCTGAAGCAGGCTGATGTCAAGAAAGCCCAGGAGGCGGCGAGGGAATAGGCCGCCAAGGACGAGGCCGCCCGGTACCAGCACCAGGCTGAGCTGAACTCCCAGGAGGAGGACCTTGCCGCTCGTGAGGAGGTGCTCGCCGCCACACTCCGCGGAAAGGATGAGGAGGTCGAGAAGCTCGTTGCTGATCTCTACTACACAACCTTTCTTCTTGTACACATTGTTGGGCCTCCAAGTGCAGAGGTTTGTAGGACAGTAGCAAATTTCCCTCAAGTGGATGACCTAAGGTTTATCAATCCGTAGCAGGAGTAGGATGAAGATGGTCTCTCTCAAGCAACCCTGCAACCAAATAACAAAGAGTCTCTTGTGTCCCCAACACACCCAATACAATGCTAAATTGTATAGGTGCACTAGTTCGGCGAAGAGATGGTGATACAAGTGGTATATGGATGGTAGATAAAGGTTTTTGTAATCTGAAAATATAAAAACAGCAAGGTAACTAATGATAAAAGTGAGCACAAACGGTATTGCAATGCGTTGAAACAAGTCCTAGGGTTCATACTTTCACTAGTGCAAGTTCCCTCAACAATAATAACATAATTGGATCATATAACTATCCCTCAACATGCAACAAAGATTCACTCCAAAGTCACTAATAGCGGAGAACAAACGAAGAGATTATTGTAGGGTACGAAACCACCTCAAAGTTATTCTTTCCAATCAATCCGTTGGGCTATTCCTATAAGTGTCACAAACAGCCCTAGAGTTCGTACTAGAATAACACCTTAAGACACAAGTCAACCAAAACCCTAATGTCACCCAGATACTCCAATGTCACCTCAAGTATCCGTGGGTATGATTATACGATATGCATCACACAATCTCAGATTCATCTATTTAACCAACACATAGAACCTCAAAGAGTGCCCCAAAGTTTCTACCGGAGAGTCAAGACGAAAACGTGTGCCAACCCCTATGCATAGGTTCATGGGCGGAACCCGCAAGTTGATCACCAAAACATACATCAAGTGAATCAATAAAATAACCCATTGTCACCACGGTTATCCCACGCAAGACATACATCAAGTGTTCTCAAATCTTTAAAGACTCAATCCGATAAGATAATTTAGAAGGGAAAACTCAATCCATTACAAGAGAGTAGAGGGGGAGAAACATCATAAGATCCAACTATAATAGCAAAGCTCATGATACATCAAGATCGTACCACCTCAAGAACACGAGAGAGAGAGAGAGAGAGAGAGATCAAACACATAGCTATTGGCACATACCCTCAGCCCCGAGGGAGAACTACTCCCTCCTCGCCATGGAGAGCGTCGGGATGATGAAGATGGCCATCGGAGGGGGATTCCCCCTCTGACAGGGTGCCGGAACGGGTCTAGATTGTCTTTCGGTGGCCACGAAGGCTTCTGGCGGCGGAACTCCCGATCTATTCTGCTCCCAGAAATTTTTAGGGTATATGGGTATATATGGGAGGAAGAAGTACGTCGGTGGACCTCCGGGCTGTCCACGAGGTAGGGGTGTGCCCCCCACCCTCGTGGGAAGCCCGGGACTCTCCTGGTCCAACTCTAATACTCCGTGGGCTTCTTCTGGTCCAAAAATAAGTTGCGTGAAGTTTCGGGTCAATTGGACTCCGTTTGATTTTCCTTTTCTGCGATACTCTAAAACAAGGAAAAAAAATAGAAACTGGCACTGGGCTCTGGGTTAATAGGTTAGTCCCAAAAATCATATAAAAGTGCATAATAAAGCCCATAAACATCCAAAACAGATAATATAATAGCATGGAACAATCAAAAATTATAGATACGTTGGAGACGTACCAGTATTCCCAAGCTTAATTCCTGCTCATCCTCGAGTAGGTAAATGATAAAAACAGAATTTTTGATGTGGAATGGTACCTAACATATTTCTCTAAGTAATTCTCTTCATTTTGGCATGAATGTTCAGATCCATAAGATTCAGGACAAAAGTTTAATATTGACGTAAAAATGATAATACTTCAAGCATACTAACTAAGCAATCATGTCTACTCAAAATAACATGGCCAAAGAAAGTTCATCCCTACAAAATCATATAGTTTGGTCATGCACCATTTTCGTCAGACAAGAATGTTCTCATCATGCACAACCCCGATGACAAGCCAACCAATTGTTTCATACTTTAGTAATCTGAAACTTTTTTCAACTTTCACGCAATACATGAGCGTGAGCCATGGATATAGCACTATGGGTGGAATAGAATATAATGAGGGGGTTATGTGGAGAAAACAAAAAGGAGAAAGTCTCACATCGACGCGGCTAATCAATGGGCTAGGGAGATGCCCATCAATTGATATCAATGTGAGTGAGTAGGGATTGCCATGCAATGGATGCACTAGAGCTATAAACGTATGAAAGCTCAACAAAAGAACTAAGTGGGTGTGCATCCAACTTGCTTGCTCATGAAGACCTAGGGCACTTGAGGAGGCCCATTGTTGGAATATACAAGCCAAGTTCTATAATGAAAAATTCCCACTAGTATATGAAAGTGACAAAACAAGAGACTCTCTATCATGAAGATCATGGTGCTACTTTGAAGCACAAGTGTGGAAAAAGGGTAGTAGCATTGTACCTTTTATTTTTATTTTATTTTTTATTTGGCCTTTTTTTATTTGGCCTTTCTATTTTTTTCTTTTTTTTCCCTTTTTTGTCCTTTCTCTTTTTTTGGCACAATGCTCTATTAATGATGATCATCACACTTCTATTTATTTACAACTCAAAGATTACAACTCGATACTAGAACAAGATATGACTCTATATGAATGCCTCCGGTGGTGTACCGGGATTGCGATGAATCAAGAGTGACATGTATGAAAAATTATGAATGGTGGCTTTGCCACAAATACGATGTCAACTACATGATCATGCAAAGCAATATGACAATGATGATGTGTGTCATGGTGAACGGAACGGTGGAAAGTTGCATGGCAATATATCTCGAAATGGCTATGGAAATGCCGTAATAGGTAGGTATGCTGGCTGTTTTGAGGAAGATATAAGGAGGTTTATGTGTGAAAGAGCGTATCATATCACGGGCTTTGGATGCACCGGCGAAGTTTGCACCAACTCTCAATGTGAGAAAGGGCAATGCACGGTACCGAAGAGGCTAGCAATGATGGAAGGGTAAGAGTGCTTATAGTCCATGGACTCAACATTAGTCATAAAGAACTCACATACTTATTGCAAAAATCTACAAGTCATCAAAAACCAAGCATTATGCGCATGCTCCTAGGGGGATAGATTCGTAGGAAAATACCATCGTTACACAACGTTTACCATACGTGCATGCTACGGGACTTGCAAACTTCAACACAAGTATTTCTCAAATTCACAACTACTCAACTAGCACAACTTTAATATCACTATCTCCATATCTCAAAACAATCATCAAGCATCAAACTTCTCTTAGTATTCAATGCACTTATATGAAAGTTTTTATTATATCAAAAGCAAATTACCATGCTGTTCTAAAGGACTTTCAAAATAATATAAGTTAAGCATGAGAGATCAATTATTTCTATAGAATAAAACCACCACCGTGCTCTAAAAGATATAAGTGAAGCACTAGAGCAAATGACAAACTACTCCAAAGGATATAAGTGAAGATCAATGCGTAGTTGAATAATTATGCAACTATGTGAAGACTCTCTAACATTTAAGAATTTCAGATCTTGGTATTTTATTCAAACAGCAAGCAAAAAAAATGACTCTCCAAGCAAAACACATATCATGTGGTGAATAAAAATATAGCTCCAAGTAAAGTTACCGATGAACGAAGACGAAAGAGGGGATGCCTTCAGGGGCATCCCCAAGCTTAGGCTCTTGGTTGTCCTTGAATATTGCCTTGGGGTTCCTTGGGAATCCCCAAGCTTAGGCTCTTGCCACTCCTTATTCCATAGTCCATCGAATCTTTACCCAAAACTTGAGATCTTCACAACACAAAACTTAAAGTAGAAAACTCGTGAGCTCCGTTAGTGAAAGAAAACAAAACACCACCTGAAGGTACTGTAATGAACTCATTATAAATTAATATTGGTGTAATATCGATTGTATTCCAACTCATCTATGGTTCATACCCTCCGATACTACTCATAGATTCATCAAAATAAGCAAACAACACAAAAAAAAAGAATCTGTCAAAAACAGAACAGTCTGTAGTAATCTGGATCAAACGTATACTTCTGTAACCCCAAAAATTCTAAAATAAATTGCTGGACCTGAGCAATTTATCTATTAATCATCTGCAAAAAGACTTAACTAAACACCACTCTCCAATAAAAAATGGCAGCAATTCTCGAGAGCGCTAAAGTTTCTGTTTTTTACAATAAGATCAACAAGACTTTCCCCAAGTCTTCCCAATGGTTCTACTTGGCACAAACACTAATTAAAACATAAAAACTAAATCATAACAGAGGCTAGATAAATTATTTATTACTAAACAGGAGAAAAAAGCATGGAACAAAAATAAATTTGGGTTGCCTCCCAACAAGCGCTATCGTTTAACGCCCCTAGCTAGGCATGATGATTTCAATGATGCTCACATAAAAGATAAGAACTGCAACATAAAGAGAGCATCATGAAGAATATGAGTAGCACATTTAAGTATAACCCACTTCCTATGCATAGGGATTTTGTGAGCAAACAACTTGTGGGAACAAGAATCAACTTGCATAGGAAGGTAAAACAAGGATAACTTTAAAACTTTAAGCACATAGAGAGGAAACTTGATATTATTGCAATGTGTAAAAGCATATGTTCCTCTATCATAATAATTTTCAGTAGCATCATGAATGAATTCAACAATATAAACAGCACCTAAAGCATTCTTTTCATGATCTACAAGCATAGAAATTTTATTACTCTCCACATAAGCAAGATTCTTCTCATTCGGAATAGTGGGAGTATCATAACAAACTCGAATACTATAAATTGTTTCCACATTAAAAGAGTAATGTCCAGAAAAAGGGTAATCATAATCATGACAAGTTTTATAAATATAATCATCACTACTTTTTATAGCATATGTATCATCACAATAATTATCATAAGTAGCAACTTTGTTCTCATCATAATCGATTGAAACCTCTTCCAAGATAGTGGAATCATCACTAAATAAAGTCATGACCTCTCCAAATCCACTTTCATCAATATAATCTTCATAAGTAGGAGGCATGCTATCATCATTATAAATTTGCATATCAAAACTTGGGAGACTAAAAATATAATCTTCATTAAACGTAGCATCCCCAAGCTTGGGACAAACATTAATTGCAGCAAATATATTCTCAAAAACATCATCTTCATCAAACATAGCATCCCCAAGCTTGGGCCTTTTCATATCATAAGCATAATCACTCTAATCATTAATAATATGGATAGCACCAATAGTATAGCAATTATCATATTCTTCCAAGCAAGTGCCAAAAAGATTTTCAAGATCATAAGAAGTATCATTATCTTCCACAATTATATTTTCATGAGGCACAACAGTAATAGTAGCAGCATTATTTGGGAGAGATATCTTTTTACCTCTCTTCCTTTTTATTTTCTTCTTCTTCACCACATCATGTGTGGGTTCAATCCTCTTTTCGGAGCTCCTTATTAATGAGATTGGTTGAATAGGAGGCTCCTCCTCGTTACCGGATTCATCATAAGAAATAATAGGATGGTATTGGGAAGTCTCTTCCCTTTCAATAGTATTCTCTTCATCTTCTATTTGTTTTATTTTCTTTATGTAATTGGCAATATAAGGATTTTCAATGCAATTCACCGCACAATACATATAAATTTCCTCTAAATCAAAATCAAGAAATTTATCAAGATGAAATTTTGGAATACCCTCAGTTATACGTTTCATTTATTCATAACCCAAAAGAAGACTAAGCTCTTTATGATGCTCAACGGTAATCAAGTTATTACAATTTTTGGACACGACTTGATCATGAAACAAATAGCATTGGAGCTTTAAATGACCATGTTCATTGCAAAGTTCACAAGGATGGCGATAAATATTGAATCTTTCAGCACAAACATCTAGCCTTTATTGCAACAATTTAGTTTCTAAATGCTTATGCCTCTTGCAATATCTATTTTCCCTATTTGGTGTGTACTTGCAAACCCAATGCACTCCTCAAAAATTGATATGTTTATAGGAAACATTTTCATCATAACTAGTGCAATCATCATTAGTACTATGGTTATTCAAGGAGTTCATACTAACAACATTGCAATCATGCTCATCATTCAAAGATTTAGTGCCAAACATTTTAATGCATTCTTCTTCTAACACTTTGGCACAATTTTCCTTTCCATCATACTCACGAAAGATATTAAAAAGAAGATGCGTATGAGGTAAAATCAATTCCATTTTTTGTAGTAGTTTTCTTTTATAAACTAAACTAGTGCTAAAACAAGAAACAAAAAGATTCGATTGCAAGATCTAAAGATATACCTTCAAGCGCTAACCTCCCCGGCAACGGCGCCAGAAAAGAGCTTGATGTCTACTACACAACCTTTCTTCTTGTAGACGTTGTTGGGCCTCCAAGTGCAGAGGTTTGTAGGACAGTAGCAAATTTCCCTCAAGTGGATGACCTAAGGTTTATCAATTCGTAGGAGGCATAGGATGAAGATGGTCTATCTCAAGCAACCCTGCAACCAAATAACAAAGAGTCTCTTGTGTCCCCAACACACCCAATACAATGCTAAATTGTATAGGTGCACTAGTTCGGCGAAGAGATGGTGATACAAGTGGTATATGGATGGTAGATAAGGGTTTTTGTAATCTGAAAATATAAAAACAGCAAGGTAACTAATGATAAAAGTGAGCACAAACGGTATTGCAATGCGTTGAAACAAGTCCTAGGGTTCATACTTTCACTAGTGCAAGTTCCCTCAACAATAATAACATAATTGGATCATATAACTATCCCTCAACATGCAACAAAGAGTCACTCCAAAGTCACTAATAGCGGAGAACAAACGAAGAGTATATTGTAGGGTACGAAACCACCTCAAAGTTATTCTTTCCAATCAATCTGTTGGGCTATTCCTATAAGTTTCACAAACAACCCTAGAGTTCATACTAGAATAACACCTTAAGACACAAATCAACCAAAACCCTAATGTCACCTAGATACTCCAATGTCACCTCAAGTATCCGTGAGTATGATTATACGATATGCATCACAAAATCTCAGATTCATCTATTTAACCAACACATAGAACCTCAAAGAGTGCCCCAAAGTTTCTACCGGAGAGTCAAGACGAAAACGTGTGCCAACCCCTATGCATAGGTTCATGGGCGGAACCCGCAAGTTGATCACCAAAACATACATCAAGTGAACCAATAGAATAACCCATTGTCACCACGGTTATCCCACGCAAGACATACATCAAGTGTCCTCAAATCCTTAAAGAATCAATCCGATAATATAACTTCAAAGGGAAAACTCAATCCATTACAAGATATTAGAGGGGGAGAAACATCATAAGATCCAACTATAATAGCAAAGCTCGCGATACATCAAGATCGTACCACCTCAAGAACACGAGAGAGAGAGAGAGAGAGAGATCAAACACATAGCTACTGGTACATACCCTCAGCCTCGAGCGAGAACTACTCCCTCCTTGTCATGGAGAGCGCCGGGATGATGAAGATGGCCACCGAAGAGGGATTCCTCCTCCGGCAGGGTGCCGGAACGGGTCTAGATTGGCTTTCGGTGGCTACGGAGGCTTCTGGCGGTGGAACTCCCAATCTATTCTGCTCCCCGAAGTTTTTAGGGTATATGGGTATATATGGGAGGAAGAAGTACGTCAGTGGACCTCCGGGCTGTCCATGAGGCAGGGGGGCACGCCCAGGGGGTGGGCGCGCCCCCGACCCTCGTGGGCAGCCCGGGACTCTCCTGGTCCAACTCTGATACTCCGTGGGCTTCTTCTGGTCCAAAAAATAAGTTGCGTGAAGTTTCAGGTCAATTGGACTCCGTTTGATTTTCCTTTTCTGCGATACTCTAAAACAAGGAAAAAACAGAAACTGGCACTGGGCTCTGGGTTAATAGGTTAGTCCCAAAAATCATATAAAAGTGCATAATAAAGCCCATAAACATCCAAAACAGATAATATATTAGCATGGAACAATCAAAAATTATAGATACGTTGGAGACATATCAGTCGTGCAGCGAACCCTGGAGCTGGAGGAGAGGCACAAGGAGGCACTCAATGCTCAAGCCCTGGTCCATGTCGGCAAGGTGGCATAACTAGAGGTGGAGCGGGATGGGCTGAAGGAACGGGTCCTGAAGCTGACGGAGGAGAAGGATGTGGCCAACAGCGCTCTGGCGGAGGCGCATGCCATAGTCCTTGGCAAGGTCGAGCTGCTCTCCAAGGCCAACGATGCCATCAATGACCTGAAGCTGAAGCTAGAGGGCCTTGAGGGGACACATTCGGAGGTCAGGGCCCGGGAAGAGACCCTGACCAAGGGCCTGGAGGAGGAGAGGCAGCTGCAGAGGGATGATGCCGCCGAACACAAGGAGTACGTGGAGAGCATAAACCGTTGGGTCAGCCGCCTCGCTGACGTCGCCGGCAGGATCACCACGTAGCTGGTAGCCATGGGGATGCCGAATGTGAGGTACCTCCCGGAGCCGAACGTAAGTCCCAACGCCAGACTGACCCTGTTCTTCGAGGGCGTTCTTGGAGCCCTGGAGCAGCTCCGCTCCAACCGGGCAACTTATCTGGCGAACGAGTCCGGGAGGCTCTGCCAGGGCGCGCTGACCATGGTACTCACCAAGGTGGCGTTCTGGAACCCCTTCGTCAACTTTGCTGACGCGTTGGAGAGCTTGCCGGAGGAAGCAGACCTCACGGTGCTCAAGGAGCGTATCAAGCCCATCATCAACTGTGTCGATGGATTTGAGAGGGTGGAGGACCAGCGCCGGGACTAGGCACCCTGTTTCTCGTTGCCGCTGCGAGTTCAAGACCAAGAAAGTTTTATCTTAAGTTAGAACCGCAGCGATTATTTGATGTAATATACCTCTGCAGTACTTCAATATCATGCATGATATCTTCCCATTAGATCTTTCTTTGTATGTTTGCACCCTACGCTTGGTGAGATAAGGCTGCCGACGTGTAAACCCATGCCGTGGTGCTTTGATGATGGATCCTTGGCACCCTGCTGGGAGGGCGCTTGCTACCGGGAAAACCACCTTGCCGCTCCCGGGGTGGTCGCTTGAACTATCGAGCGGACTCAAAACAGGACAAGAGCGCGGCTAGTAGTGGGTAGGCCACCTTGCCATTCTCAGTGCGGCCGCATAAACTGTCGAGCGGACTCGAGACAGAGACAAGGGCGTTGCCAATAGCGGAAGGGTCCCATTGCGTGCAGGTTTCCCATACAAGGAAAGAGATCTTTTGAGGAGGACAGGCTCATATAAATGAAATTAGCCAAAATTTTAGATGACTTAGCTTTTCGGGGCCACGTGGATGGCTGTCGAACTTGCGGACGGCACCAGAGGGCGGTCGATCGATGTCGCCTTCTCCCTTCGGGCCATCCCCATGAAAGAGTCGTCGCGTCGGCTCCAAAACCAGATTTCCACAGCTTGCGCCCCCTGCCTGGCACGCCAAAGATGTCGGGGGAGACGACACCTACGGGATCATGAGGAATCCCTTTTCTCTATGTTGGCGGGCGCGGGGTTGTGGAAAGAGCGGGATTGAGATATCAACGTGGGGGGATTATCCAGGTTCGGGCCGCAAGTGATGCGTAATACCCTACTCCTGCTGGTTTCTGTTTATCTGGTGTTCTTGGACTAGCTACAAGGCGTGCAGGGTCCAAAAAATTTGAATCCTCTCTCAATATGCCACGGGCCTCCTTTTATAGTCAAAGGGGCTGCCACAGTGGCACACAGGAGGTGGAAAGGTATACAGTAATCGAGTCAATCTCCTGGCACCGTAGCACAAACGCATTTAATGCGCTGCCAACGTGCCCTACTTGCTTTATCGGGGACGGCTAGGAAGCTCGTCTCAGCTTTTGCCGCCTCGCCTGGCTTTGATGCGCGTCTGAGCTGAGGAGGCGTGTAGTGCCATGTTGGCTGGCTGCTGAGTTGGTGCGGTGGCTGAATCTTCACAAAGATCTGCATGCCACCACGCAGGTGCTTGCTGAGTTAGCCTAGAGGCCGCACGTCGCCACGCAGGCGCGTGCCTAGCTGGTGGGCTCGCAGCTACATGGGAACGACGGTGGAGTCTTGGCAGACATGGGCATGGCTGCGGCCCCACGGATGTTTTCGGCAAGAGGCTTCCCGGGGCCCCGACAAGGATCTTGCCGCGGCATCGTGGTCGTCCCCGGCAAGGGTATTGCCAGGGGTCTCGTGGGTATCCTTGGCAAGGATCTTGCCGAGGATCATCGTCTTCTGATCATCATCTAGTCTTGTGTGCTTTTGGTCTCAACAAAGATTTGCATGCCACCTTGGAGGTGCCTCCCGAGCCTCGGTTCCAAAGTGGTTGATGGTGTTGGAACTCTTGGGCTCATGGGGGTCGGCTCTACTGGTGTCGGGTAAGTTGCCCCAGCAAGGTTCTTGTCGGGGTTGCGGAGGTCGCCCCGGCAAGGGCCTTGCCGGGGGAGTCCACCTCGCCCCTCTGCTCTTCATGTTTCTGGCTTGGCATTGTTCTGGTTGTCTTGTGGCTTTGCTTGCTTTCTCTACCCTGCTAGGTGTGGCCGCAGGCGCGGCTCCAACTGTCCGCGCACAAGTAAAGGGGTACAAAATAGGACCCCTCCTTTTGTGCAATGACAGTAGGACGACAACCAGATGAAACAAGTCCCTTGGCTTGTCATCGCGAAGATGCGGCCTATATGGCGCATGGCGTCTTCGAACGTGTAGGGGTACAAATCTATCGTGGCCAACATGCGCCAGCCTCTGCTGTTACTGCCTCTTGCATTGATGGCAATCCCTATGTCGAACACCACAATGAGATAGTAATCTTCATAGCCGCATTGCTTTGTCGGCGGGTCCGCAATTGCTATCTTCTTCAATCTCATGTAGGCATGATCATACATGTTCAAGCCCGACCAGTCCGAAAGGCCGATCCCAATGGTAGAGAAGGGGTCTACGGGAATGACCGCACTGCTGTGGATGTTGTGCAAAATGATGGTGGTATCCGGCCGGAGGTATGCAAGCCAATCTTTGTTGGCACCGACCTAGACGTATATATGAGATGGTGGGTAGCAGAGAAATTACGGGATGGAAATGGAATAACCAAGTACTACATGATCATACTCCATGACTGACCTACTCATCGGACAAAATCCGACTGCCTCTCAACGTCCGTAACTCTAGCGGAGTCAATGTGCAACCATGGCTAGAGAGCATTAGACTGTTTGAAGGATTGTCCCATAGAAGAACCTTATCCTCGAGGACGCATGGAAGACCAACAAGCACGGCCTTTTCCCAAGCCTATTTAAGCACCGTCTTGAAAAAGTTGGTGCAGGAAGAACCGAGTCTTGCGCTGGTGAGGACGTTGGAGCAGCGACGAACTGCCTTCTCTTCGGGGGGAGGGGAACTGGTGAGGAGGAGATAAGAGCGTAGTAACCGCAGGGCCTCGTCCCTTCCAACTGTAGCTCGTCGATCGTTCCTTAGCGAAGGGGTGAGGCTATTATTTACTACGTACTTGTACTGTAGCAGTACTAG
Source organism: Triticum urartu (assembly GCF_056163025.1). Classification (NCBI taxonomy): domain Eukaryota; kingdom Viridiplantae; phylum Streptophyta; class Magnoliopsida; order Poales; family Poaceae; genus Triticum; species Triticum urartu. The sequence continues at coordinate 454,853,708 of NC_141875.1, forward strand.
TACTACTTTCTCAACTCGTAGTTCGATGTACTGTACTTCTAGTATAGTGCACCAGTTTTGAACTCTTGAATCTCAGGCCCAAGGAGCTACAGTATGAAGTGGAGGGTAGTACTATTCTCTAGAACCATCGTTGTACTATCAATCTAGGGAAAGTACACCTGCGTAGTCGGTACTCTCAGTGCTCTATTCAAGCGCGTAGCTAGCCTACTCAGCCGCTCCTCTCACGCACACACTAGCAGCTTGTTTATCAGCGATGGTTACTGTGGGGGCAGAACATTTGAGTTATTTGATACAGCAAGACTAGGCTTTTCGCTTCCATTTGTGGAGGAGTAATGGATCTCGTCGAACTTTGTTAGGAGTTCCTTCTTTATGAATGAGATGAGGCAAAGCTTTTGCCTCTGTTTCAAAACAAAAAAAATCACGTCAAGAGGAATTTCTTTTATAGAGCCGATTATGGAGTGAAGTCCATGCGTGCAATGCCACAAGCTACAGAGTAGTAGAGTACAAGCACTTTACATACAAAGCCATATTGCACAGTTCCCAATGCCACGTCAGGCTTTTCGGCTCCTCGAGCTTAATTGGGAGGCGCTAGTTTGAATATGCTAGTACTAGCTGATGAGGAAGCTGCAAGTGAGGTGCGGCTAGGGCGAGCACGCGAGCCACGAGATGATGGGAAGGAAAACCCGTTCACGTGGCTGGGCTATCCAGTGCACGCAGATTATGGTGTGACACGTCCGTTAGACTTCAAAACTCAAACTACCTTGTTTTGTGGAGTACTATTTAAAAAAAGGCCGCCGTGCATTCGGCCGGGATCGAACCCACAAAACGAGGTATACACTCCTGCGACCACTAGTAGTACTCGTTGGAGTACAACGCAACCTAGAATCGCCTTTTGTCGCTAGTAGTACATTGTTCCTTACAAGAAACCACTAATAATGCCAAGAAACTACTACCACTTGCACTACAAAAAAATAAACTTCCATGATGATACGTGTTTGTCACAGTAGGTCAAGTTTTCTTTCATAGTTTGATGTACGAACATGGTTAATAGACATATGTAGTATGTATCAAAAACAGGAAGGCATGTCATTATCAAAGGTATAATGTGTAAAGTAAGCAGATGCAATTTAACCAAATTGGAAGCAATACAAGCTAGACAATATATGCAACATGCAACCACATTTGACAGCGCGAAGTTAAAGCAAGCACCTGGGATGGTTGTGTGTGGCAATTGAGATCATCAACTGCAGAGCTACGTTCACTGTCTCCAACTGCTGACACTTCACCCTTTAGAGCGCTGAAACCCTTAGTGCTTATCTTCGAATTACAGTGGAGCGACTTCTGTCTTTTCTTTTCTGCATTCATCAACACTGCGTCAGAGTCTGATATACCCATACATAAAAAAATAGTATGAGTATGCGTGAAGTGTGTGCACAATTAGTACAGTGTAAAGGTAGCAGATAGCAGGTCGGTGAGAAATAAATGACGGGAGACATATGATAGCTCTACAACATGCATGGCACACTAAATTACTACAGGATTCTATGAAAATAACAGTCGACTGAAAACAAATAGGTCAGTCCATTTTTTCTGCACCGTCCGATGTACAAAGAACGGGCAGATCGCCTTCATCTACCTCCAGCCAGCCAGTGTTGACGATCTTCCTCGAAACGCCAGTGACCACCGGCCCAGTCCCCTGCCTGCACCCTCCCCTCGACCTCACCACACTGTCGTGCTTGGCACTACCCCTGGGCCATCCATCCAAGCCCCGCCGACCTCCAGATCGGGCGCAAGCAGCTCCTGCGCCCCACACCCCTATGATAGACACCGATGCACCGCTTCCTCGGCTAACAGGCGGACTAGGTGCTCCACGCGCCTAAGCGGGTGCTGCTTCTTTTAATTGCGGTTCGACCAACCCTGAATTGAAATCCATGTGGGCTACTGACCTCTAGCAAAGGTGAAATAGTGAAGGGAGGAAACCTTGTACATTTAGTATCACGAAGAAGATGCAATAAGAAGCGCTCCACTAGTTTCTTTTGTGGCATGAATACGGTGTGAGCAGAGACGTCAGGTTTGCACGAATAAGGGAAGATGAGTACCTCTTTCTGCTGGCAGTGCTGTGTCGTCCTTCTGTTTTTCCAACGATCTTCTTGTGGTTCGCTGGAAACGAGAAGTTGTGGAGGACGGTGGAGCCTTGGACGAACCCATGGCCAAGTTTTTGAGTGTGGTGTGGTGGCCGTCTGTCGGCGACGGGGAACTAGATCCGAGGCGGCGAACGACGGCGTAGTGGGAACAACTCCCGTGCGGTGGACGGTTGCGACAGTGGAGCAGCAGCAGTGAGGCACAGGAAGGCGTGGTCGGAGTGGTTCTGGTACGGCGCACGTCGGCGTCAGTGTCGTGGAGGCAGCTCTACCTCGGCTTCAGCTACTAAGTCCTTGAGGGCGTTGCGGTTGCGGTTGTGGTTGCGTTGGACGACGATGTCGGGGTACCGGCTCCGACGTGATGGAGGAGGGCGGCGGTGGATTGGGCGCTATGGGATGGAGGATGGAGGAGGCTGGGATTTCGCGGCCCGTGTAGAGGGCGTTTTGGCACCCACGGAGTATGAATGGGGAAACAGAGGGAGGCAGGGAACTAAGGGGGAACAATGTTTCGGTTTGGGACACGCTTGTTTGAAATTTGGGGAAAGTTACAAACTTTGCCCCATCTAAAATTTCGGACATATTGCGGGTTGGGGGTAGGATAGTAATCTCAGGTGTCCCAAATGTGGGCGGGATAGATTTAGGCCGAGCGCATGGGTGTTTAGGCTCCCACGGCGTATGGATGCTTCTCGGAGGCGGTTGAGACTGGAGTCTTGGTGAAGTTACAGATCTACCCCGGTTTAGACCTTTGGACATCGAGCCGATAGGCTACACGAGCCAGAGTCAGGACAGTAATTTCCTACCACCAAACATTAGTCTCGAGCGGTTTCGAGTGACCAGAGGCCTATTTGGCGCTTCTTCAATATTTGGGAGCAGAAACATTAACGTTTTCGGTTCTCTTGAATTGAACTTTGAGGGTTTGTCAAACTTCACAAATCTTTACTCTTGAAAATCCGAAAGCTACGATTATTTTGGAATGGATGGGGTACATTTGAATATACATTGTAAACGAGTATATATTAAAAAATATGCAACTTACCTCAGTGTAACACCCCGTATGTAACCTTGCCATATTTGTATTCTAACTCTTGCCATTTTCGGCACTAAGTTATGATATTTCCTCGTTGTCGGGTTTTTGTCTTTGTCATGCATCTCATATCATGTCATCATGTGCATCACATTTCTATACGTGTTCGTCTCATGCATCTGAGCATTTTCCCCGTTGTCCATTTTGCATTTCGGCGCTCCTATGTCCTCCGGTGTCCCTTTCTACCTCTTTTCGTGTGCGGGTATTAAACGTTTTTGGATTGGACCGAAACTTGCCAAGCGGCCTTGGTTCTACCGGTAGACCGCCAATCAAGTTTCGTGCCATTTGGACTTCGTTTGATACTCCAACGGTTAACCGAGGGACCGAAAAGGCCTCATGTGTGTTGCAGCCCAACACCCCTCCAAAGTGGCCCAAAACCCACCTAAACCCTCTCCATCGTCTAGGTCGTTCGATCACGATTGCGTGGCCGAAAACCGTGCTCAATTTGGAGCCTCCTACCTCCCTCTACCTATATATAGGCCCTCCCATTCAAAATCCGGACGAAACCCTGGACCCCTCCCTCTCCTCGCGCCGCCGGACAAAACCCGGCCGACCGGACACGTCCGCCCGCTCCGCCGAACGAACCAACACGCGCCACGTGTCCCGGGTGGGCGCCACATCGCCGCCGACCGCGCGGGCCCGCCGATGCCCGTGGCTGGCCCCCGCGGCCCATCGCGCCCGCGCCGCCGCATCGCGCCTACCGCCGCACTCGTCCTCCCCGCGCGCCACCCAAGCCGCCCCACTCCGGCCGCCGCTCCACCGCGCCACCTCGTCGCCGGCGACGCCCCCGCGCTGCGGCTCGCCTCCGCCCGTGCCGCCCGAGGCCGGTGCCGCCTCCGCCGCCAAGTCCGCTGCCTCGCCGCCGTCCTCGTCGACCACGCCGAGCCCGACGAGCTTCTCCGGCGACCTCGATGATTCCGGCCATCATCGGGTTTCGCAGCGCTACAGTAACCTCGATCCGATCTGGATCTGGGAACCCTAGTTCTCGGGTTGACCTTTTGCCCTGAGTTTCAATATTTTTTGCATTCTTCATCAGGCCATATCTCCGCAACCGTGGCTCCATTTTGGGCGTGTAGCTTATCGAAATGTTCGTCTCGACGAGTACTTCATTTCATCTCATTGCATCATGTTCATTTGAGCTCATCTTGATGCCCTAAATGCTGTTCGAAGAGGGCTATGTAATGTTAGTTTCAGATCCTTATCAGGATTTGGACTTTTGTCATTTTTGCCATGATTAGTGTGTGCCTCCTATGAACTTGAGCCCTACATGAGTTTTGAAGTATGCCATGCCATCTTTACAGGGGTGTATGCCATGTATTTTTGTGATCTCTGTGGTGACTAGCACAAGCATGCAAAGTAGCCCTCATAATGTTGCTGATTTCAGGGACTTAGAAATATTCTAAGTCTTTGTCCTGTTAATAATTTTTATGCCATGTATTCATGTTGCTACAAAGTGATCCATGCCTCTTTTGAGCATTATCAGTAAGGTTGTTTTGTAGATATTGTGGTACTCTATCCATCCATATCTTTGTTTGGAATTATGGAGCACCCTATCTTGGCTCAATCAAGCTCTACTTTTGCTATAAAATGTTCCTGGCAGATTGTTTACATGTTATTCAATTTTGCCGAGCTTGTTGTAGTTGATCTATGCATGCTATGATGTTGTTCTTGCCATGTTTAGCTTCTATGCCATGTATACTTGCTAGGTGTATGCTTAGTTTGTCATGAAATACCTTGTGGTGAGTGCATCGAGCTCGTAAACATGCCTACTTAATATTTGTTTTGCCATGTTCCAGTTTTCTACTAAGTCTGAATCCGTTAACGATAATTGCTATGTTCACATGGTTGCCATTGTATTTTCTGATCCCTTTTGGCTTATGGTCAGTAAGGGACTTTTGTTATTTGCTTCGAGTAGCTTCATGCCATGCCTTTTTTTGCCATGATATGTTCCTATAGCATGTTGTTATCGTGCTCTAAACATTGCTTCCTGATGTTAAATTCCTGACATGTTATTTTCACTAAGTCTGTAACTTGATATCTTTTGCACTTTTGCCATGCTTGTTTGAACCTGCTATTGAGTGAATTAGCCGTAGCTCAGTGTTCATCTTTTGTCAAGCATCTTGAGTGGACCCTTGCCATGTGTTTTGTTGTTATGTTAGAGTGCAGTAGCTTGTTGTTCTTGATGCATTTAGATGGCTTCGTGTTGTTAATCCCAGATCGGTGCCATATTTGTTTTGCTTGCCATTTGCAAACCGTGCATCCGATTCCGGTGATCTTTATATAGATTTTGACCGAAATCAAGTCCTCTTTCCAGTGGCACTCTTGGATTTCCACGTTGAGGCCAGGTTCAATCTCTCCTTTCCGCAACATGCATATGCATCGCATACCGCATCCCGCATATCATGTCATGTTTTGCATCATGTTGTTTGCACATTGCACGTGGTTGATTGTGTCTCCCTTTGCTTGTGTTCTTGCTTTGGGTAGAGCCGGGAGACGAGTACGTGATCGAGGAGCCCGTTGAACACGCTTACGAGGATCAAGCTAACGTCAACTCGGAGAACTTTGCAGGCAAGATGACCATACCCTCAAAATCACTTCTATCTTTGCTTGCTAGATGCTCGCTCTTTTGCTATGCCTATGCTACGATACCTACCATTTGCTTATCATGCCCCCCATATTGCCATGTCAAACATCTAACCCACCTTGTCCTAGCAAACCGTTGTTTGGCTATGTTACCACTTTGCTCAGGCCCTCTTATAGCGTTGCTAGTTGCAGGTGAAGATTGGAGTTTGTTCCTTGTTGGAACATGTTTATTGTTGGGATATCATTATTATATCTTGTCTATTTCAATGCACCTATACACTTGGTAAAGGGTGGAAGGCTCGGCCTTATGCCTGGTGTTTTGTTCCACTCGTGCCGCCCTAGTTTCCGTCATACCGGTGTTATGTTCCTTCATTTTGCGTTCCTTACACGGTTGGGTTATAATGGGAACCCCTTGACAGTTCGCCTTGAATAAAACTCCTCCAGCAATGCCCAACATTGGTTTTACCATTTGCCACCTAGCCTCTTTTTCCCTTGGTTCCGCGGACTCAAGGGTCATCTTTATTTTAAACCCCCGGGCCAGTGCTCCTCTGAGTGTTGGTCCAACATGTCAACCGCCGGTGGCCACCAGGGGCAACTCTGGGCTGGCCTACCAGAAGTTTGGACAATCCGGTGTGCCCTGAGAACGAGATATGTGCAGCTCCTATCAGGATTTGTTGGCACATTCGGGTGGCTTTGCTGGTTTAGTTTTACCATTGTCGAGATGTCTTGTAACCGGGATTCCGAGTCCGATCGGAATGTCTTGGGAGAAGGAATATCCTTCATTGACCGTGAGAGCTTGTGATGGGCTAAGTTGGGACTCCCTGCAGGGATATGATCTTTCGAAAGTCATGCCCGTGGTTATGGGCAGATGGGAATTTGTTAATGTCTGGTTGTAGATAACCTGAAACTTAACTTAATTAAAATGACTCTACAGAGTGTGTGGCCGTGATGGTCTCTTTTCGGCGGAGTCCGGGAAGAGAACACGGTCTCGTGTTATGCTTGAACGTAGGTTGTTCTAGGATCACTTCTTGATCATAGTTTGTCGCTCGTGCCTTTGCCTTCTCTTCTCGCTCTCTTTTGCGTATGTTAGCCACCATATATGCTAGTGCTTGCTGCAGCTCCACCTCATACCTTTTAACCTACCTATAAGCTTAAATAGTCTTGATCGCAAGGGTGTGAGATTGTTGAGTCCCCGTGACTCACAGATTCCTTCCAAAACCAGATGCAGGGACCGATGATACCATTCCAGGAGATTCAACTGAGCTCAAGTGGGAGTTCGATGAGGACTCAGGACGATACTATGTTTCCTTTCCAGATGATCAGTAGTGGTGCCCAGTTGGGGCGATCGGGGACATTGTTGCATTTGGGGTTATCTTTATTTTGGGTTCCGTAGTCGGACCTTGAGTGTATCTGGATGAATGTAATGATATTTATATTATTGTGTGACGTGGCGATTGTAAGCCAACTATGTACCTCTTTTCCTTATTCATTACATGGGTTGTTGTGAAGATTACCTCATTTGAGACATTGCTTAGAATGCGGTTATGCCTCTAAGTCGTGCTTCGACACGTGGGAGATATAGCCGCATCGTGGGCGTTACACTCAGTTCATGCATGGTTCCAGATATAACTCATTGGTTGCTAAAAAAAGTTAGACATGCGTATGAATATATATAGCATGTTCAAATGCACAACAAAAGATTGATGCCCCCTTTTACATCTGATTTACAAATGCCATTATCTCGGGTTCAAATAGATGAATGCACTTCCTATGAATTCGAATCTTCGAAACCCCCTTTATGTTGAATTCGACATGTATTCTATTTCGTAGCTAGCAATTTGGAATGTATCCATGCAAGTGATAAATGTATAAAGTGCTTCACACTAACAATGTGGAGTGCACTAATTAATGTTTATATATGAATTGCAAAAGCATCCATTGCCTGTATTTCAAACCGCTCTCACTCTATGGACCGATAATGTGAAATAAACACATGCACATGCTAGAATTCAATAGAGTATGGGTGTCTGATAGACCGATTTTCGTCCAAACGCAATTTGCAAAATTCATGATCTCATCCAAAAATAATAATGCCATTTATATTTTAATTTAATTTGTAGAACCGCCTTTTACACGTAGATGCACTATGCCTCGGCCCATTCTCACAAACGTGCTATATATCTCTCTATCTACCGCATAAGTGCACACACTTTATATGCATCGGCATTTCTCTTTCACACATGCTCACAATCTCTCTCGGGGTGTCGGGGAGTCTCACGCACATGCTCTCTCTGTATCTCTCTCTTTCTGACTACTATGTACCACTCCTTTCACTAATCTCAGTTGGAAAACACCATTTCTCTCACATGCATATATACACACGCATGGTCTCTACTAGCCCTCTATACGCACATATATGTGCCTATGTGTCTCCCGCACGCACATTATCTTTAGTCCTCTCTCGCACACATTGCCCCCAGACACACCTCTCTCTTAGTAGTTGGCAGATATGATTCCATCATATCATTCGGTAGGATATCCCTGACTATTAGGCTGGATGGTAATACGAGGCGAAGTTTTACCCTAGTTCGGACCCTTGCAGTTGAGGAAATAGCCTACTCCTGGTACTGTATATTAATGATAGGGGTGTGTACAAAGTACACGTGAATACCAGGCATTGTGCGTGTGTGTATACTATCGACAAACTAGCCCCCAAGTTTCTATAACATACTTGGGGCCTAGGGTTACAAATCATATATAGTCAGCTTATCACCAGTGGGGATAGAGTCCTCCGCGACTCTTGTAGCTAGCTTCGTGTTGTACGCCGAGTCCTCTGCATGGGTCTTCGTATAACGCGTCTCAGTCCAACCTATGTGGCGCAGGATGGAACCGACCCATGAGTCCTCATGTTGACCCACTACAACTAGAAATGATGTGCCCACCACACCACACACGCAATCGGCCACTGAGAAAATAAGCATATACAGTAGTACAATGTTATACGTGAAAGTTAATTGCAGGGTGCATCCAAAAATATTTTTTTGCATTGTGAATGTTTATATATTCTCCTTAAATATTAGTCATGGGAAAGAGAAACGAAGGGCATATCTCTCCTTGTCTCCACCGGACACCCCCTCTTTCTACACCACTTTCACGTACGCACATAAACTATCTCTCGGCCCTCTAAAAGTATGCATGCCCACGACACATTCATGCGTGACGGTCACTATATTTCAAGCTAAAGCACTATAAGGTCACTGTACTTCAGAATATGCTCATTACGGTCACCGTATACATTCTCGTGGTGATCATACGGTATCTAGCTCACGATGCGTCTCTGTATTTTCTTGATGACACTGACGGACTTTGCATTTGATGCGTGCTCCGTATTTTGCTGACAACACTTACGGTCATTGTATTTGAAGCGAAAGCACAATATGGTCACTGGACTTCAGAATAAGGTCATCACGGTCACCACATACGTTTTGTCGTGCTAACCAACATGTGGTTGGATGGTTAAGAGGACAGTGGTTTCTCGAGCCCACCAGGGTTAAAGTCCCAGTGCTCGCATTTATCCTGGGTTAATTTCAGTATTTTCTGACAATGTGCGTTCAGTGGGAGGAGACGTTCCACTCGACTACGAGGCACCTATGGTGACTTCGTAAAATCTCAAGATCATATGTTGGCTCACTCTCTCGAAGGTGCTCATAGGGGTAGGGTCTGCGTGTGTGTGCTTATAGCGGTGAGTGCTTGCGTGTATATATGAGCCCTTGCGTCTGTACCATGTTCAAAAATACATTTCATGATTATACGGTCACTGGCTCACCCGTACAACTCCGTATTTTGTTGATGACACAATCAATTGACCAGTCAAACGTTCCATGTGGCGCGTAACCGTGGGGTCCACCTATCAGCCCATATATGAAAGAAAGATATGGTAGTTTGAGTCTGTACTGTGTTAATAAAATACATTTTAGGGTGATCATACGGTCACTGGCTCACCATACAGCTCCGTAATTTGTTGATGACACGATCAATTGACCAGTCAAACGGTCCGCATTTAGCAGCGCACATTACCATAGGGCCCACTTGTCATCGCGTATATGAAGGACAGAAATGGTAATAAATTAGTGGTCGGTGGGTACTCGAAGTCGTGAGACCTCTGGTTGGCAGTCGCCGGTGGTGGGGGCGCGTTGATTGGGCGGTGGGGGCGCGTTGATTAGGCGGTGGGGTGGGGATCGCAAGAGAAAAAGCTCGACGCGGGGGGGCTAGAGGGATGGCCGGTGCAGCGGCGGACCGGCGGTGGGGAGTGGTTTTGGGGCGGGCGGGGCGGTGGGGCAGCGCGGGCCGGACGCAGGCGCCGGGGGGCGGTGGTGGCTGGCGGCTCATGAGGGTGGAGTTTGATGATAAACTGCAGGCCCTTGATTTCGTATCCAACGGCTGGAAAATCTAATGACCAGAGATGAAAAAGTCAGTCGACTGACGTGTAGCCTCACCCCGCACGTACACATGCACGCACGCAAGACACGCACGCATGCAGGCATGCAACACTGACACGTACACATAACGAACACACGCACACATGCAGGCGTGCAACATTGACACGTACACATAACGAACACACGCACACATGCAGGCGTGCAACACTGACACGTAGACATGCACTCATGAACACACGCACGTACGCGCACATGCATGCAACACTGAAACGTACCCTTGCACGCACGCAACAGTCGCACGCCAGCATGCACACGCACACGACGCAAGACACACGCTCAACCTATACATGCATGCACCCTTTGTTAACGACATGGATTGTTATGGGTATTAATCAATCTTATCTATGATAAGCAGAACATTGATGTTTGTAGCGGTCTTTATGAATCACAATGTATCGAACGGGCTATCAACATAGTAGCCTTATCTACATGAAAAGGATGATGTCACACTCAATGAACAATCATCGGTTTATGAAATGCCCGCTTCTGACCGCCCTGGCCCACCAAAGGTTCCCCTGTTGTGCACTGCCTGCGTTGGGTCACTGACATGCAGGCCATGTACCCAAAGAGCCCACACGTCAGTGGAAGAACTGCGCGGTGTCCTACGTCAGAGTCGAGGGCGCCACTCGCTGCACGCCCGGCTGAACACGCCTCCTTGCGGCATCCAAACGCCTCCATGAAACTCGCCTGTGTGGAAGCCGATAAACCCGCTCTGGACACACGTCCGTTCATGACCGGGCCGACATTAAACGCAGCGCTGGCCGAGCTCCTCCCTTCCATCGTCTATTTAATCTCCTATTTAAACGAGGCCAAACGCCAGCCAAGAATCGCACACCTCCGCCGCTCCCCAATCTCCCCCTTCACCATTTTGTCCACTCTTACAATGGCTTGCGAAGAGTAGTTATTCCACACAAGCCATTTGTCTAGGTTTGTATCTCTCACACACACCCACGTAGGTGGGGGACGTGCACGAAGAGAAGAGGTGCACGCACAACGCACGTACTCCCGTCTCTTTCCCAACCACACCCGCGCGGGTACACGGTGGATCTCATTTCTGTACAAAAAGGCAGCCCACGTGGTAATTTGACTGTGTACTGGTTGTCCACTTGGTGGAGGGAAGATCGTCTACCACGGGTGAACAAACAAATTGCGACTTGATGTGTTATGTTAAAAAAAGAGGCAAATCATGTGGGGCCTACCTTAGAGGCAAGGCTCTATACACTGGAGTACTTTTGATGTGTCCTGTCAACTCGCAGAATGAGGAGAAGCTTGCTTAGTACACCGTATCCCCTGCCCACGGGCGTGGTGGCTCGCAGGATGAGGTGAAGCTTGCTTACTAGTAGTAGTATTGTATGCCTTACGCCCGCTCCCTCGCCCACGCGCGAGGTGGCTCGCGGGATGAGGAGAAAATTTTACTATTCCCTCTATTTACTCCTCATCCCTACTACCTTGGTTAGAGAGATTATCATATTGTTTGGAATATATATGTCCTTTAGTACTCCCTCCATTTACTTATACAAGACCACTATGAAAAATACATTTTGCATCTATACAAGGCCACAAATAGTAATCAAGACAAAAGTTACTACTCCCTCCTTTCCAGTTTATGGCTCAATTTCAAAATCTCTCCAACCAAGGTAGACGGTGAGTGGTCGAATTAATTTCATACTCCTAGTTTGCAAAAGTAATTAGTATGCTCGTTTTTCTCAAGAAGTTATGTTTACCGAGTGTCAGTGTCAAAACCGGCGGATCTCGGGTAGGGGGTCCCGAACTGTGCGTCTAAGGCGGATGGTAATAGGAAGCAGGGGACACGATGTTTTACCCAGGTTCGGGCCCTCTTGATGGACGTAAAACCCTACGTACTGCTTGATTTATTCTTGATGATATGAGTAGTACATGAGTTGATCTACCACGAGATCGGAGAGGCTAAACCCTAGAAGCTAGCCTATGGTATAATTGTATGTTGTCCTACGGACTAAAACCCTCCGGTTTATATAGACATCGGAGAGGGTTAGCGTTACACAAGGTCGGTTACAAAGGAGGAGATATCCATATCTATATTGCCTATCTTGCCTTCCACGCCAAGTAGAGTCCCATCCGGACACAGGACGGAGTCTTCAATCTTGTTTCTTCATAGTCCAACAGTCCGACCGCAGGATATAGTCCAGCTGTCCGGAGACCCCCTAATCCAGGACTCCCTCAATAGCCCCTGAACCAGGTTTCAATGACGATGAGTCCGGCGCGCAGTGTTGTCTTCGGCATTGCAAGGCGGGTTCCTCCTCCGAATACACCATGGAAGAATTTGAATACAAGGATAGTGTCCGACCCTGCAACATAAGTTCCACATACCACCATAGAGAGAATAATATTTCTACAAATCTAATCTGCTGACACGTTTTGGCAACATGACATCACGCCATGGCCTGGTGATTACTCGAACCGTTTCTCTTTAACCAGCCCTGCACATAACGCGAGGCAGTTTCTTGACACGTCTTGTCAAAGCAGAGATCGTGTTCCCCTTATTACGGGATCCTCATCAATACGGACGTGGGTAACCCAACCGTGCTTAGGACTCCTAGATTTTAGGCAAGTCCCAAACGGCCATGAGGAGGACGCTTGATATTCACCCTCTTTATAAAGGGACAAGGCTTTTACTTTTTCCCTCTCGTGCTCAATCGAATCCTTCCCCCGCCTCGAGTTCTAACACCCAAAGCCCGGGTCAGGTGCTTCGGACCTTCAATCATGTCCGGATCCATCCTTCAGGGCCAATGGATGCCTTCCTCCGTCACGGAGGAGGACATCAAGAAGTTGAGGGAGGCCAGATACCTGACCGCCGAAATTCCGCATAGGCTTCCCACCCGAGGGCAGGTCATCCCTACTCCCGAACCCAACGAGAGTGTTGTGTTCGTCTCCCACTTCCTTCGAGGACTAGGCCTCACTCTGGATCCCTTTGTTAGGGGTCTTATGTTCTATTATGGGCTGGATTTTCACGATCTAGCCCCAGATTCCCTCCTTCACATCTCGTCATTCATTGTCGTTTGTGAGGCCTTCCTCCACATTACCCCTCACTTCGGCCTGTGGCTCAAGACCTTTGATGTGAAGCCGAAGATGGTCGAGGGGCAGCATGCAGCGTGCGGAGGTGCTCTAATAAGCAATATTGTCGGCGCTCCATGGCCGAAGGGTTCCTTTCCAGAGGTGTCCATATTATGGCAGCGGGAGTGGTTTTACGTCATAGCTCATCGAAGTGCCAAGTGGGTAGCTGCCCCCACTTTTCGCTCGGGCCCTCCACCACAACTGATGTCATGGATTAGCAGGGGGCTGAGCTGGGGTCCAGCCAAGGACGTGCCTATACTGCAGAGCCGCATCCAAGATCTCTTCGAAGGAGATTTCAGTCTGGTTATGGTAGTGCAAGTTATGCTGGTTTGTCGAGTCCAGCCTTGCAAACGTCGGCCCCTTCGCATGTGGGAATTCAACTCGGAAGGACCGCACACTATTTAGAATTTCCTCGGTCTGACGCATGAGGAGATGTACAAATCGTTCTTCGCACCCCAAATAGAGTGTCCGAACACTACCGAGGACGTGGGACTGAGCAGCAACTGCACCGCGGCCCAAGTAAGTAATCCCTTAGCCGAACACATTGTCTTTTTATTTGTCATGACATCATTCTGAAGAATCGCTCTTAGACCAGGACAGGATAACAAAGGCGAAGATGATCCGGTGTTCGGCCCCTCTTCCTGAAGGCTTGGACAATCCGATGCTGGAAAAGATACTCGAGCCAGCACCTCGCCTGGTGCCCTCAAAGGAAGATGAAGGGGGAATAAAGAGGGCGAAAGCGGGCCTCCACCGCTACCTATTCCAACCGAGGGAATGAGCGCCTCCGTGAGGGAGGATAACCAAGGGGAAGAATCTGACGTTCTCTCACCCCAGGGAAGGAAGAGGACTACCTCTGAAGATCCGGAAACCATGGTTTCCAAACGGGAGAAGAAAACTCCACCAGAGGGTCCTGCCTCGGAGGGTGCTCTTGCCGCACAAAGTCCGTGCGGGGATCAGCCCTCTAACGAGATGTAAGTAATCAAAAAGTACTTAATAGTGAAGATATATTACCTTACCTCTGAGGAAAATAACTGAAACATTTATCTTGCAATTCGGATCTTAGCCCTTCTTAGCAGAGCTCGTCTTCGGGGGATCTTCTTCCGGAGATGAAGAGCGAAACGCCTCCCCCGGACTCCCCCGCTCAAGAAGCGGGCGACCTTGAAGTGTCGTCACGAAGGGTTTCTCCTGATCCAGCAAGCCCAGAAGGTAATCCTATGGCCACCCAAAGTCCCCAGTATCCGACTCTTGAAGAGAGCAATCAAAAGAGTCCGGCACCATCTGGTATGCGGTCGGACGTACTGAAGGATCTGCTAGAGCGAGCAACTATCTTAGAAGAACACCGAACATTTATGGGTACGGTGATTGAAAGGATTTCATCCGCCGAAAGCGGGTTGCATGAAGCCTTTATGAGTGTACTGACGGGTTTTGAGGTACGTGAAATGATATACATTTGTGATAGTACCGCACATTTTTAGGTGTGCCCTGTGTAAATAGTAGCCCTTGAGACTCTGGTAGTCATCGAGGGCGGCGGCAAACAGAGGATCGTAGTCCCAGGTAATAACCAGACCACCTTTATGTGCAGGTGGTTGAAGCTCTGGTGGCTAGCCGGACTGATGGGTTTGCCGAACTAAAGCGGCAACTGGATGCGGCAGATGCCGACATCGAGCTTGTTAACAAGCGGCTCGACGAGGCACAGGGTAGGTGATTTTTCTGGTGAATGGCACATGGTAAGAGCAGCGTGATGCCAGTATCTTTGATATGTTGTGACTGCAGATGGAGCTGCCACCGTGGAGACCCATTGGGCGGAGCTTGCCCGAGCCAAGGAGCAAGCAAGGAGTAGTAATGCGGCCGCTTTGAAGGCGGCCGAAGAGTTAAGAGCCGAGAAGGCCTCACATAGCGAGACCAAAGAAAAAATGGCCAAGACGTCTGTAAAGTTGAAAGATACTGCCGACCGCTGCCAGCTTCTTGAAGAAGAAAACCGAGCGAAGGCGACGGACCTGGAAAAGGCCACGATGGCGACCAAAGACACCCACTCTGCAATGAGAGCGAAGAAGGAGGAACTGCGTGAAGCCGGGGATATTGTGGCTGGTAAGCCCTTTATGCTGCGGAGGAAGTTTGGAGATCCTCGGTATGCCCCTCTTGATCGGCTGTGGAGTTCGGCAGACGCATATCTGGACTTGGCGGCGAGCGCTGTCGATGCGGCCGAATACTTCCGAGATCAAACAGATCGTGAAGTGGACAAGCTATTCTGGTCGCAATTTAACATTCCAGAGCGTCCGCTTCCATTGAATGATCAGCTTGCTGAATGGGCCGAGCTCAATAGATTGTCCGGACTCGTCATGAGGTCTATGGTGGATCATCTGTGGCCGGAAAGGCCAAAGCCGAACATCTATTTTAGCTTGGTGCAACAGTTCCTTGGTGCGGTGTCGCGCATTAATGCGATGACGAGGTCGGCGTGCATAGAAGGCTCGCGGATGGCCCTTGCCCGTGTCAAAACATACTGGGCGGAGATGGATGCCACCACTGTTGCGGCGCAGGGTTCGGCCATAGGTCGAGTGGCTGCCGAGCACTATTTTGAAGAAGTTCTCGAAGGCGCTCGTTCGATAGAGGCCCAGTGCTCGAAGAATATTATGTTTGAGTGACATGTATTCCCATTGCAAAAACAATGTTTTATTAAATTTATCAAGGCTGTATTTATACTTTTGCCCGAAAGTAATATGATGCCTCATGTGTGGTCGTTTACGTATATATGTATATAACTTGAAAGATTGCAGTCGTCGGCTTCAGCCCCCACGCATAATGCGGGGGTGTTCGTAGAAGACGCGTGTTCACACTTGATCCAACGTCTTGGTCCATTAAGGAGGTGATAGCGCAGCGAACTAGGCAACTGGACTATAATGCTTTAACACTTTCCCTTAGCCAGAGGAGTTTGACAGTGGGGCTACTATATAGCCCCTGGTGGCTCCGCACTCATCCGAATTCGGGGTGCGTACATGCCTGGCCGGGAAACGGCCCTTCATTAAGGCGGAGGAATCCCGAAGATTCCGATAGGTCCTCGAGTGGTTGACCAGTCTCACGCTATATCATGACAGTCAGTTTTCGGCTTTCTCTACTGAGGTGCTCGTCCGGATGAACCAGGGCACAATCACAGTAGTTCTCCTAGTGCCGCCTTAGCCGATAGAGCGGAACGTAAGGCAGCAAAATACAGGAGCCGGGCAAACCCAACATTTGACCAAAGACATGATTCGTAACTGATGCGTACAAGGCCAAACTCGCGACGCCGAACACTCCCTAAGGTATTCGGTCTTTATGGTGCAAACCGGGCCTGAACAGTGCCCTTTGTAATAAGCCCCTGGTGTCCAGGTACGTGCATTATTCTGACGTGGCCACATGCCAAGGCATCAGCATCCTTCTCAATTGTACTGAGAATCCGAGGGATGTGTATCAACAAGAGACAGTAAAAAAAGGTTTACGCAGGGTCTTAATCTAAAAAGAATCCTTGGAGCGGGTCCCTGCTGCACGCCTGCGCATGTGTCTCCGTTGTGCCGTATCCTGGACGGGTGTAGCACGATGGTTATCTGTAAAAGAGAGGAACTTAGTTGAAAAGTTGTCGTGCAAAAAGGTAGGTTATACTAAAGAAACCATGTACAATTCAAGATGAGTAAAATTGAGCCTGATTGCCACTTGTTTGCGCGCGTTGAGCCCCTTGTATTGTAATAGGGGTGTGGCCAACAAACCTGTATTAATTACATATAGCTGCGCCGGACTTGTCTAACCGCGTCCGTGGTCTTAACGACATGTCAAATGCTTTAGTTGGTGAGGCCGTTTAGTGCAGCCGCACTGTCTTCGGCGTGCAAGGAGTGCTCAATATTCCCATTTACTGTAATGATACCGCGTGGACCGGGCATCTTAAGCGTGAGGGAAGCGTAATGCGGTATTGCGTTAAAGCGAGCGAAAGCTTCGCGTCCAAGTAGTGCTTGATAGCCACTTTGGAACGGAGAGATGTGGGAGGTTAAATTTTCACTACAGAAGTTATCGAGGAAGCCGAATATAACCTCTAGTAGCAGGGAGCCCGTGCAATGAGCCTCTGGGCCTGGCGTTACTCCTTTAAAGGTAGTATTGCTGCGGCAAATTTTTTTGGGTCTATCCCCATTTTGCGGACTGCGTCCTGGTATATCAGGTTTAAACTGCTGCCGCCGTCCATCAGGACTCGTGTGAAGTGGTATCCGTCAATTATTGGATCTAATACCAAGGCAGCCCATCCTGCACGCCGGATACTTGTCGAGTAATCCCGATGGTCGATGTCGGTGTTCTGGGAACGGGGGTCCCCAGACTTGCCTGCCTGCGGCCTGCGGCGTGGCTCGAGGAGGGGCCCAACATGGCCCATCTTCATCAACACAGACCCAAGACCCTCGCGAGGGGGCAAGCCTCGCGGGGCAGACGACACGGAGCTTCCTCAGGCACGGCCTCGTCAGGCTGGCTCACGAGGAGGCGGAGAGATCAAGGCGGCGTACCTCATGAGGTGCCCGTGACGCAAGCCATGACGACCAAAGGCGCCAGGCGGGCGCCAGCCGCGCAGTGTCCTCCTTTCCTCTTTGGTGCAAAGGGAGGAAGCGCAGGCGAGAGCATCAAGCAAAGGCACCTGTTTCGGTTCAACGAGACCAAGACCAGTCCAATGGCAGGGAGGAAGTCATTGTGGAGCCCAAGCCAGCGTCACCACCAGAGCCTTTGGCAGGCGAGGACCAACTTTAGTCAGGATAAGTGTACCAGATGTTCCCCTTCAAAATGGCCAATTGTTGGCGCCCTTCCCGCTCAATATTTGGGAAGAGGCCCAGGGCCTTTGCCTATAAATAGGACTAGCCACCCACAGGGTAGATCAGAGATCGGAGATCGGATCGAAATCGGAGAGAGAATCGAGAAGAGAGAGAGAGAGAAGGGTGACTGAACTCCTCCTAGCAGTTCATCCCCCAGCCAAGAACAGACCCTTGCGAGGTTGTTCTTCCTTGTATTGCTCATCATCATCAGTGCAAGAGGCAATCCACCACACCACACACTGGAGTAGGGTATTACACCACAACGGTGGCCCGAACCAGTATAAACCCTGTGTCTCTTGTGTTGTTCTTTCCATAGCTTAGATCTTAGCGAGGCGGAGGGGTGCAGGTAGGTAGAAGGCGAAATCTCCGCGCGCACCCCAGTGTTCGAACTTCAAGGGTCTGCCGGAACCCGAAATCCGACATTTGGCGCGCCAGGTAGGGGTGCGTCGGAATTCGTCTTCCACCACCCCGTTCTCCTCCGACCATCGCGTCCACGTCTGACGCTCGTCGGGCCCGCGCCGAGCGCCGGACCGCCCTCGCTTCCCGTGTCGCCCAGATGGCTCCTATCGGCGGGCGTCCTCGCCGTTCCCCGTCACCTACCGTCAACGCCGCCACCGGCCCAGCAGGGGACGAGCAGCAAGCGTCGTCTCAGCATCCGTCCGTGCGGCAAGACGGCCGCACCGCTACTCCCTCGCTCATCCCAGCTGGTTCTTCGTCCCGCGCGCACCGCGCACCCATGGAGGCTCGAGCTGCGCTCATCGCGGCAAACGAGCTCCTATGCTACCGTCCCGTCGACGACGTCTACGAAGAATGGCTCGACCGCGTCGCCAAGCTCGTCCGCGCTGCAGGGGGCTCTCCTGTGCCGTCCGTTCCGCTGCACTGCACCCCGCCCCGCGCAGGCGACGAAGCTCCGGGAGCGCCCCAGCCACCTCCTCCTCAAGAAGGCGCCATGGCTCCAAGGCGCGTGGCCCCTGGGCGGAACCCGCTCCGTCAGGCGCCAGCGCAGCAAGAGCAGAGCTGCCAAGAAGTCCCTCGCCCGCAAGAAGCTGCCCGAACGCTCCCTGCTCCAGCACGTCGCGACCATGTTCCTGCTCCCGCACGTCAAGACCCCGCGCTGCTCCCAGCCGCAGCGCGTGGGGACATGCAAGACCAAGCTCTCCGTCACCCAAGGCCTCCCGTGGCCACAGCAGGTTGCCGTGCCTTCACCACCGAGCTACGCAGCATCGCGTGGCCCGGCAAGTTCAAGCCAGACCTGCCTCCTCGTTACGACGGCACGGCCGACCCTGCGGAGTTCCTCCAGCTCTATGAGCTGGGCATCAAAGCTGCCAACAGAGACGAGAAGGTCATGGCGAACTGGTTTCCCATGGCGCTCAAGGACGGGGCCCGCACCTGGCTCCTGAACCTGGCTCCAGGCACGATCTCCTCCTGGGACGAGATGCGCACCCGCTTCATCGCCAACTTCCAAGGTACTCGCGACCGGCCACCCGCCGTGAGTGACATGCGCCGCATCAAGGAACAACCCGGAGAGACCCTGCAGAAGTACATCCAGCGCTTCAACAACACACGCCTCAAGATTACCAAGGTGACCGAGGAGGCCATCATCTCAGCCTTCTCCGACGGCATGCGCGACGTCAAGATGAAGGAGGAGCTGGCGATGCATGAAGACCTGTGCACTTCCTTGGAGTTGTTCAACTTGGCAACCAAGTGCGCCGGGGCTGAAGAAGGGCGTCTCTCCCTCCTCGAGCTGACTGCCATGGACCCAGAAGAGAAGAAGCCCAAGGCCAAGGATGTGAAGCGCAATGGGGCTGCCGTGCTCGCGGCAGAACCAGACACCAAGCGGGGCAGAGATTAGCCCGAATCTTCCAAGGGCAGTCGGTACTGTGTCTACCACGACCTCCACACCCACAACACCAACGAATGTCAAGAGCTCCGAGCCGTGCGAGAAGGAAGGATCGGCCGTCGCCCCGACCGCGGTGACCGGGGCTACGGTCGAGGAGGAGGAAGGAACGCAGGACGCTGGGAAGACCGCTGCCCGTGCCAAGGGTGGCGCGATCGACCTCGCGAGGATCGCTGGCAAGACCCGCCTCGCGAGGGAGACTGGAGGGATCAGCCTCGCGAGGATCGCCCGCCAGGCAATGCAGGCCTCCCTCCGCTGACGCCGCAGCCAAGGAGAAACGAGGACCGCCATCAGGACGAGGGGGCTGGGGGCTTCCAGGAGCCGCGCGCGATCGCCTGCATCCTGGGTGGGGCTCAAGCCCCAGCCTCTCAATGCATCTTCAAGCAGTTTGCCCGCGAAGTGAATGCAGTCCTCCCCAAGCTCGAAACCACGCGCCCTCTCAGGTGGTCGGCGTGCGCCATCACGTTCAGCTCAGCAGATCAGGTCAAGTGTGCGGCCACAGCCGGAGTCCTCCCGATGCTTTGTTCCCCGATCATCAGCAACGTGGTGGTCACCAGGACCCTCATCGATGGCGGGGCAGGGCTCAACGTCCTGTCCGTGGAAACATTCAACAATCTCCAAGTGCCCTACAACCAGCTTCAGCCAACCAAGCCTTTCTCCGGAGTCACCGACGGCTCCACGGTCCCGATTGGCAGGTCCGCCTCCCTGTCACCTTCGGGGCACGCGACAACTACTGCACCGAGCTCATCGACTTCGACGTCGCTCACATTCGCCTGCCGTACAACGCCATCCTTGGGTACCCAGCGCTGGCCAAGTTCATGGCCGTAACTCACCACGGCTACAACGTCCTCAAGATGCCAGGAAGTGGCGGAGTCATCACGGTGCCCTGTGAAGAGAAGGACGCAGTGTGTTCCCTGGAACAAGCCTTTCAGGCCGCATCGCTGGAAGACCCGGATCGCGGAAGCAGGAGGCTTCCCGAGACTGCCCCCAAGAAGAAGAAGACATCATCCGGCCCGGCCCCTCAGGAGGCAGGCCCGTCAGGGCCCGCGCCTGCCCAGTGGGAACCTCCTTCCATCGCATAGGAAAGCGCGCCCGGCGCCCTACTCAGGCAGGGCTCGGGGGCTCTCCCCTGGAGGGCCACCGACCTGGCTAAGGTCACGAGGGAGGCACTTGGGCACCACATGGAGGCGTGTTTCGAAGCACGTTTCCCTCAAGAAGGAGTAAGGCAAGGAGGGCCAGACCCTCAGGAGTTCGTCAGCAAGGCCATTCAGGAGCTACAGGAGTCAAGAGTCATGAGAGGCGGTCGCCGCCTACCAGCTGTGGCTCCCCATCCAGGCGAGGATGGTGGGCTGCGCGTCTGCATCGACATACCAGGGCTCAATCGAGTCGCCTCTCTGGAGCACCTCTGGCCCTCGCGAGTGGGGCGCTGCAAAGGTCCACCCCACAGCAACGTTCACATGCCTTACGGCTTGCCGAACGCGGCTGCCACATACCAGCACCTCATGAGGGGCATCATGGAGGCTCAAGAGGCCAGGCGTTCTGCAGCCCTGGCGGAGATGGAGATGGTTCGCGAGGAGCCACCAGCGCCTTCGGAGCCTCCCGAGGCCCCTGGGCCTGGGGGCTCGTGAGGATCGGCTTCCGCAGCCCACCGAGTCTGCTATGCCAACACTCCTTCGTCCTCAACATCATCAGGTGACATCTTTCAAGTTTCATTTCCAGCTGGGAGCGCCCCCCCAGGGCTGCATTATTCCCAGGCCGCGTGGGTCCGTCCCTACGGCATGTATCCCTTTTATTTTATGTTGTTAGCTTACCTTGTTGGGGGCGCCCCTCGGGCTGCATCATCCCCCAAGTCGCTCGGCAGCAGCACGATCCAGAATGGCAAGAGGAGTCGGAGAAACAGCAGTCGATGGAGTAGGAGGAGAAGGCGGCAGCGCGACCACAGCATCCTGAGGCGGAGCCTGCTGCGCCCCAACGGCTGTAGTGGCGGCAGCAGGCAAAGGCACCTCGGGAGTCACTTGGGCCATGGGGGTTGAGCTCGCCCCAGCCGGCTTAGCCAGGACTCGCGAGGACGACGGGCAGGAGAAGCCCGTGCGTCGCGGTCACCTTCTTTCGCGGGCAGAGGCGCTGCCACGGATGGAACCTCAGGAGCTCCCTTTGGCTTCTTTGCTGCGGGCGCCAGCCTGTCCAAAAGATGTGGACGTCAAGCCTCAGCAGCAGAACAAGAAATAAAGACAAGAATCAAGCGCTTGCGGGTCGTCGCCAGTGAGCTCAGGTAGCCTCCGGCCAAATTTGAAGCATGAAAGCCGGCTGGAAGGGTCAACCTTGGGAAGCTCGGGAGCGGAAGGCGCGTTTGCGGTCCGCCTCGGGGCCGGGGCACACCCGCGGGAGATCAGCCCGGTCCTGTCCTTCTTCAGGTTCGGGGGCAAGCTCCCGCCGCCCTTCTCGTCATCATCCTCGTCGTCATCGCTCAGAGAGAGGCGGAGAGCGCGGGACCTGCGCCGGGGGAGGGGAGCCCTCGACTCTCCGTCAGTCGCCTCGGAGTCAGGCCCTTTTTCCCGCTCCCCTCCTTCCTCCTCTTCGCTCGAGTCGTCGGAGGACACGTCCACCGATTCCCCGGGAGTTTCCATGGGCACGGGCCCGTCCCCGTTGAAGACGGGCATGGACTCCACTACCTGCTCCCAGTTGTCGCGGAGGAACAAGGGCGTAGGAGCGCCCTCCAACCTCGCCACATCGCCCCCGACCAGAGATCGGAGGACCGCAGCCAGATCTTCGTCGGCCAAGGCCGCGGGGCTCGGATGGGGCCTCCACATTGGAAGTGAGTACTACCGAAGCAGAGCCAGCTAGTGCACCAGGAATTCCCTCAGCAGCAACGCGCCGGTCAGCTTCGCCGCCGCCATGTTGGCCGGCCTCAGATCCGCGTCCATCTTCTCCAACACCAGCTTCGCGCGGGGGTCCGTGAGCTCCGCTCGACCCCAATCGCTGGAGCTCGTGGGTTGCTCCGTGGGCAACATCAGCCGAGGGTGGATGCGCCCAGCATCTGCCAAGACCCACTTGCTCCTGAAGCCCTCAATCCTTTTCCCGGGGTTCGAAATGGCAATGGCGCCACCGTACGCGATGAAGCTCGCGCATGCGGAAGCAGGACCGCGAGAGGTCCGGAGGTAGAAGTAGTGGCGCAGCAAGGCCACTGAGGGCTGCACCCCAACGTGAGCCTCGCAGTAATAGGCGAAGATTGCCATGAGAAGGACGGAGTTGGGGTGGAGATGCAAAGCCTGTAGCTTATAATGGCGGAGGACAGAGAAGAAGAACTCCGAGAAGGGAGGCACCAGGCCAGCAGCAATGGCGCTTACAAAGAACGGATAGAAGGTGCTCCCTTGGCCCTCAGGGGTGGCGAAGCTCGCCTTGAACACCTTCGCCCCGTCGATGCCCTGCGCCGCCGCCATCCGGCGCAACCGGGCGAGGCTCGCCTCAGACACGTTCGGCGAGTCCAGGGCAGACGAGTACCAAGCTCCGGCCGGGGACTGACGAGGCGCCATGGCTTCCTAGGTCATGCGGTCGAAGTAGATCTGGTAATTTTGGAGGAAGGAAGGAGAGGCGCAAGAAAGGGGATCTGAGCAGCAACCGGAGAAAGCAAAAAAGCAAAGCCTAGGCAGATGCCGCTCCCTTATCAACTCACGCGGTTGCTGAGGCGCCCACGTCCAGTCAACCACCACGCGGCGCCCAAGGCCGCAGGCTGTTAGGGCCCGCGGCGCTTCGCTCTTGCCCTTTTGCCTCCCTGCACGGCCAAGTCCGACGCGCCTTGGGCCCGGGGGCTACTGTCGGCGTTCTGGGAACGGGGGTCCCCAGACTTGCCTGCCTGCGGCCTGCGGTGTGGCTCGAGGAGGGGCCCAGCATGGCCCATCTTCATCAACACAGACCCAAGACCCTCGCGTGGGGCCAAGCCTCACGGGGCGGACGACACGGAGCTTCCTCAGGCACGACCTCATCAGGCTGGCTCGCGAGGAGGCGGGGAGATCAAGGCGGGGTACCTCACAAGGAGCCCGTGACGCAAGCCATGACGACCAAAGGCGCCAGGCGGGCGCCAGCCGTGCAGTGTCCTCCTTTCCTCTTTGGTGCAAAGGGAGCAAGTGCAGGCGAGAGAATCAAGCAAAGGCACCCGTTTCGGTGCAACGAGACCAAGACCAGTCCAACGGCAGGGAGGAAGTCATTGTGGAGCCCAAGCCAGCGTCACCACCAGAGCCTTTGGCAGGCGAGGACCAACTTTAGTCAGGATAAGTGTACCAGATGTTCCCCTTCAAAATGGCCAATTGTTGGCGCCCTTCCCGCTCAATATTTGGGAAGAGGCCCAGGGCCTTTGCCTATAAATAGGACTAGCCACCCACAGGGTAGATCAGAGATCGGAGATCGGATCAAAATCGGAGAGAGAATCGAGAAGAGAGAGAGAGAGAAGGGTGACTGAACTCCTCCTAGCAGTTCATCCCCCCAGCCAAGAACAGACCCTCGCGAGGCTGTTCTTCCTTGTATTGCTCATCATCATCAGCCCAAGAGGCAATCCACCACACCACACACTGGAGTAGGGTATTACACCACAATGGTGGCCCGAACCAGTATAAACCCTGTGTCTCTTGTGTTGTTCTTTCCATAGCTTAGATCTTAGCGAGGCGAAGGGGTGCAGGTAGGTAGAAGGCGAAATCTCCGTGCGCACCCCAGTGTTCGAACCTCAAGGGTCTGCCGGAACCCGAAATCCGACAATCGAAGGTGATCGGTTGAGACGACCAGTGGGAGAACTCCGCGGTGATAGGCCCTGGGGCATATTTCTCTAGGAGTGCCGCTATGTTTCTCCCCTTTATCACGTGTAACACGTTTACTATTTTGACTTCTGGTGGG
Organism: Triticum urartu; assembly: GCF_056163025.1. Classification (NCBI taxonomy): domain Eukaryota; kingdom Viridiplantae; phylum Streptophyta; class Magnoliopsida; order Poales; family Poaceae; genus Triticum; species Triticum urartu. The sequence goes on from NC_141875.1 coordinate 454,878,703, forward strand.
AATTTCTTCTGTTCCCTAGTGCTTTGCTTGTGAGGCTCGTCCTCGTCTTCGCTTGGTGTATCATGCCCCTTGTGTTCGGCGTTGAGCTTGCCGGACTGCTTGAAGACCGAACATTCTCTGTGGGTGTGATTTGCAGGTTTACCGGGGGTGCTATGGATCTGACATATTTGGTCCAGAATTTTGTTTAGGCTGGATAGTTCATCTCTGTTGCCTTTGGAGGGTGGCTTTTGCTGACCTGGCCGAGAGCTTCTGAATCCGGTGTTTACCGCCGTGCTCTTCGGGCTGTCTTCTTTATTCCGGCGCTTATTTTTGCTGTGTCATGATTTCCCGTTTCCATCCCTGACTTCGGATGTACTTGGGTCGCTGGTGCTGCATCGGGCTAACCAGTTGTCCTCGCCCACGCAAAAGCGGGTCATGAAGCTTGTTAATGCTACCATTGTTCTCGGCTTTTGTTGGCCGAGGTGTCTGGCAAGCCATTCGTCTCGAGTGCTATGCTTGAAAGCTGCTAATGCTTCAGCATCCGGACAGTCTACTATTTGGTTCTTTTTAGTGAGGAACCTGTTCCAAAGCTTTCGGGCTGACTCACCGAGCTGTTGAGTTATATGACTTAAATCGTTTGCATCCGGTGGTCGGACATAGGTCCCTTGAAAATTTGCCCGAAAAGCGTCTTCGAGCTCTTCCCAGCTTCCGATGGAGTTTTCGGGGAGGCTTTTAAGCTAGTGCCGAGCTGGCCCTTTGAGCTTGAGGGGTAAGTACTTGATGGCGTGGAGATCGTCTCCTCGAGCCATATGTATATGAAGGATGTAGTCCTCAATCCAGACTCCGGGGTCTGTTGTTCCGTCGTACGCCTCAATGTTTACGGGTTTGAATCCCTCTGGAAATTCATGGTCCAGCACCTCGTCGGTGAAACATAGGGGGTGTGCGGCACCCCTATATTTAGGTGTACCGTGATGTTCGGATATTTGTTGTGTTGCATTGCATGCTGGAGCGCGCTTGCATGGTCCGTAGATAGATCTGGTTGCGCCGTCCTTTTGATGTGAGCCCTTACGAGGGTCGCGTACTGGTTTATGTGTGGCGTTGTTTGCCGCTCTGTGTTAGTTATGAGGTCGTCTATCCGACTGGATGGCCATTTTATTTTTTAATTGTGGAGGATCTAAGGCCTCCTCATCGAATTCAGGTAGCAACTTTCGCTTCGGGTAGCTCTTGGTGTGGCGATTACTACCGTACTTCGCTGCAGTGTTTTGTACTTCACTCCATCTGATTTTGAGTGTGTCTTGTGCAGCCCTGAGCCTTTGCTTCTGCTTTTTCAGACTCCTCGCAGTGGCAATCAGCCTTTGGTGGGCATTCTGTTGCCCCGGGTGCCTGTCCGGTGTGATGTCATCCTGACCGTTATCTTCGATGGGGTTGGGTTGTTCGGTTTGATTCTCTGTGTTGCCGTGGTTGGGCGATGGTTCACCCTGCTCTAACGCTGGGTCTATATGATTGTTGTTTCTACCGAGGCAGGATTTGGAGCGGTGTTTACGCTGCCGCTTTCACTGCTTCTTGAGGGAACAACCCTTCGCCGCGTCCTTCCGTTCCTCGTGGTCGTTTTCTTTTGGTGTGTCCACCATGTATACGTCATGTGATGAAGTGGTTGTCGAGTGCCCTGTGGGCAGTGGTTCCTCTTCGCCTCCCGCATCGTCGTCCATACCATCGATGTCTTCGGAGTCGAAGTCGAGCATGTCGGTTAAATCGTCGACAGTGGCTACTAAGTGGGTGGTGGGTGGGCGGCGAATTTCTTTGTCATCCGCATCCCAATCCTGCCGGACATAGTTCGGCCAGGACTCTCCTGACAAGGAGAGAGACCTTAGTGAATTCAGTATGTCACCGAAGGGCGAGTGCTGAAAAATATTCGCGGAGGTAAACTCCATGATCGGCGCCCAATCGGATTTGATAGGCACGGGCGCAGGCGGTTCGAAGTTCGTGGCCAGAGAAGGATCCGGCAATTTGGCAACACGGCTCTCGTGAAGGGTAAGGTCGATATTCGGCTCGATCGCCGCTGAGGGTACGGCCTCCGTGCCGGGGTCTATCAACCCGTCCATGGATGGCCCGATTGGCTCCAAATTGAGGGTCAGAGCAGTTTTCGGTGCGATCTCCTGAACACTGTCTGATGGTAGAGCTAAATCATACTCATCGTGACCGTGTGGCGCACAAGGCAGGGGCTCGAATCCGTCGAAGATCAAGTCTCCGCGGATATCGGTCGTGTAGTTTAAGTTTCCCAACCTGACCTAGCGGCCAGGGGCGTAACTCTCGATCTGCTCCAGATGGCCAAGCGAGTTGGCCCGCAGTGCGAAGCCGCCGAACACAAAGATCTGTCCGGGGAGAAAAGTCTCACCCTGCACTGCATCTCTATCGATGATCGTAGGAGCCATCAAGCCTAACGGCGATGACACAGAGGATCTCTCAATGAAAGCACCAATGTCGGTGTCAAAACCGGTGGATCTCGGGTAGGGGGTCCCGAACTGTGCGTCTAAGGCGGATGGTAACAGGAGGCAGGGGACACGATGTTTTACCCAGGTTCAGGCCCTCTTGATGGAGGTAAAACCCTACATCCTGCTTGATTTATTCTTGATGATATGAGTAGTACAAGAGTTGATCTACCACGAGATCGGAGAGGCTAAACCCTAGAAGCTAGCCTATGATATGATTGTATGTTGTCCTATGGACTAAAACCCTCCGGTTTATATAGACACCGGAGAGGGTTAGTGTCGGTGTCAAAACCGGCGGATCTCGGGTAGGGGGTCCCGAACTGTGCATCTAGGCCGGATGGTAACAGGAGGCAAGGGACACGAAGTTTTACCCAGGTTCGGGCCCTCTTGATGGAGGTAAAACCCTACGTCCTTCTTGATTAATATTGATGATATGGGTGTTACAAGAGTAGATCTACCCCGTGATCGGAGAGGCTAAACCCTAGAAGCTAGCCTACGGTATGATTGTACGTTTTTCTACGGACTAAAACCCTTCGGTTTATATAGACACCGGAGAGGGTTAGGGTTACACTAGGTCGGTTACAAAGGAGGAGATATCCATATACGTATTGCCAAGCTTGCCTTCCACGCCAAGTAGAGTCCCATCCGGACACGAGACGAAGTCTTCAATCTTGTATCTTCATAGTCTAACAGTCCGGCCAATGGAGATAGTCCGGCTGTCCGGAGACCCCCTAATCCAGGACTCCCTCAGTAGCCCCTGAACCAGGCTTCAATGACGACGAGTCCGGCGCGCAGTTGTCTTCGGCATTGCAAGGCGGGTTCCTTCTCCGAATACACCACAGAAGAATTTGAATACAAGGATAGTGTCCGACCTTGCGAAATAAGCTCCATATTTTACCGTAGAGAGAATAATGTTTTCACAGATCTAACCCACTAGCTTGTTTTGGCAACATGACATTACGTCATGGCCCGGTGATTATTCGAACCGTTTCTTTTAACCAGCCCCGCACATAACGCGAGGCAGCTTTTCGACACGTCTTGTCAAAGCAAAGATCGTGTCCCCTTATCACGGGATCCTCATCAATAGGGGCGTGGGTAACCCAACTGCGCCATCAATTGCAGCGCTTGGGGGACAAGCGAGTTTTACCAGGCAAGTGGGGACGTTTTAACTTTGTCCGCCCATATAAAGGGATAAGGATTCACCTTTCTATCCACGCCTTCTTCCTCCTCTGCCCATCCACTCCCGCACACTCGAGCTCTAGCGCCCAAGTCCTCACTTCCATCTCAATCTTCTCCAACCATGTCCGGAGCGGGAGGCAAGTGGATGGTCTCCTCCGTCACGGAGGGAGACGTCAAGAAACTGAGGAGAGCCGGATACCTGCCCGACGATGTCGCGCACTGGCTCCCAGATGAGGGACACCTCATCCCCACCCCCGAGCCCCATGAGAGGGTGGTATTCCTCACCCATTTCCTCTGCGGACTGGGATTCCCTCTCCACCCCTTCGTCCTGGGGCTCATGTTTTCCTACGGCCTGGATTTCCATGATCTGGCCCCGAACTTCATCCTCAACATCTCGGCGTTTGTCGTCGTGTGCGAGGCCTTCCTCCGCATCAAGCCCCACTTCGGCTTATGGCTGAAGACCTTCAATGTCAAGCCGAAGGTAGTGAGCGGCCAGCAGGCGGAGTGCGGAGGCGCCATGGTGGGCAAGATGCCCAACATCACATGGCTCGAGGGCACCTTCGTGGACACCATAAAGGGGTGGCAATCGGGGTGGTTCTATATCACCGAGCCGCGCGACCCCGCATGGGTAGCGGCCCCTGAGTTCCGATCTGGCATCCCCATGCGGCTCACCTCCTAGAAAGAGAAGGGCCTGTCCTGGGGTAATTCAAAAGAGCTGACCGGACTCCAGTCATGTATTCAGAACATGGTGGATAAAAAGCTCAAGCTTGTCAACATAGTCCAGGTTATGCTCATCCGCCAAATACTCCCGTGCCAACAACGGCAGTTTAACTTGTGGGAAGTCAATCCGGCGCAGGACCGAACTCTGAACAGGCTCTTCGACATGACTCACGAAGATGCCTGGAGGGTGCTATTCAAGGGTGCCGCGGTCCCTCCCCCATTACTGAGGATCGTGGATTCAGCGCGAAGCGCCACACCAGTGCGGTAAGTTGTTTTACCTTTTACAGGATATTTGTTTTCTATATAGATTGGCTCTATGCGGGATCTAAACTCCCGTGTCGTTAACAGGACTGGCAAAAGATGGCCGGACAAATCGACTGTCCGGCTCCCATGCCCGAAGGCCCTGCAGACGCCCTTCTGGCGAAGATGTTGACTCCGGCCCCTTACAAGGTGCCGGAGAAGACCAAGAAGGCCAAGGGAGCTCGAAAGAGTTCCCGACGCCAGGCGTCGTCGGACTCGACGTCCGATGACTCCGCAGCGCACTCTTCCCCCGAAGACGAGGAAGAGGAAGAAGAGGCTCCCCCACCGACTGGGGGAGACAAGAAAAGGAAGGCCGCCCCAACTGAGTAGGCCGGAGGGTCCAAGAAGGGAAGAACACTCCTTCCGGACAGCTCTACTACCGCCGATGAAAGTGAAGACGAGTGGTTGCCCAGGGCCATGCCCCAGGGGAGATCGTAAGTATTCGGATACCAAAGTAACCCATAGGATTCCTTTGTCGCATTGCTTTCCCTAATGCCGAACTCAATTGTGCAGGCCGCCCCGAGCCAATATCGAGGTATCCTCGGACGACTCCCCGGGCTCGTCGGACATGGATAGCGATCCAGTCCCGACCGCCACCTCCCCTCATCCAGCCGACAACGCCGAGGTGCTGTCTCAAGAGGCACCGGATCAAGGGGGGATAGTCCCGGAGGCGCCTCGAGGCGACCTTCCGGACTCCGGGAGCCGAGGGGACGGGGTCCCCGAGAGCTCCGAGTTCGGCCCTCAGCCGAACACCGCGCCGGACCCTCCAACGGTTCCGAGCTCGGGCAGGCGATCCCCTTCTAAGGGGGGTGAAACGCCTATACCGGTGACCTCTGTCCATCTAGAGGTGCCGGACACTATGTTGGAAGCGCTTCGCAGCGCTTCCATCGAGGAGGAGCACCGCACTATCATGAGTGCGGTGATCCAGAAGGTTCAGTCCGCCCAGAGCGGATTGACTGAAGCCTGTACTAGCCTTCTAACAGGCTTCGAGGTAAGTGTTTTAAATGTAGTAGAAGTATTACCGCATAGACAGTAGCCCTAGATGCTTTGTTCGGTGTTCACAAAGAAAAGCCGAACAGAGGATCAAATAATATCGCAGGAGTCTAATATAAGTATGTCAATATGCATATGCAGGCTTCGCTGCTGGCGTCCGCCGCACTAACTGCGGAGGTCTCCGTACTGAAGGAGGCCCTCGAGGGGTCCCAGAAAGAGCTCGGCCTTGCTAAGAGGCAGCTCGAGGAGAACAAGGGTAAGTAATACCCCTGCCTATAGATGGGAAAAAGGACGCGATTGCTAAATGACAGGATCTTTGTATGTTTGCCAGGGGCCACGACCGAGGTGGCGACCCTGAGGCAAGCGCTGACCAAGGCCGAAGATACAGCGGCCAAGGAGCGCACCGAGCGAGAGAGGCACGAGGCTCGTGTGGGCGAGGTGCGGCAAGAGCTCCAGGCTCTCGTGACAAAGCACGAGGCATTGGAGCTTGACTTGAAGACGCGAGAGTCTGAGCTTGCCGCGGCCCGTGAGAGCGTGAAGAGTGCCAAGGCCGAGGCCCAGAAGGCCCTTCAAGAGATCGACGCGATGAAGAAGATAGCGGCGGGTAAGGCTTTCTATATGCAAAGCAAGCATGTAAAGGTGAATTACCGATTACTTACCCGAATCCGGAGCTCTTCAGGAGCATTCGCAGATTTGCCCCGCAGTGTGTCCGATGCCGCACTATTCTACCAAGCTGAGGACGGAAGCTCGACGGAGAAGTTTTTCTGGTCTCAGTATGCTGAGGCCGAACATCCGGTGCCAATGAGCGACCAGCTGAAGCAGATGGCCGAGCTACATAAGGCGGCCGATCAGGCCATGAGGGGCTTCATTGTCCGGTTGTGGCCTGGCGACGCCCTTCCGAACAGCTTCTTCGGTCTGGTGAGGCGGCTTGTGGATGTCTGCCCATGGCTGGAGGTCGTCAAGCGATCCGTCTGCATTGAAGGAGCACGCCGGGCTTTCGCCCGTGTCAAAACACAGTGGGTCAAGCTAGACGCCGTGAAGCTGATCAAGGAGGGGCCACCGGAGGGCAAGGAGCACCGCCACCCCGAGATGTACTACGAGGGTGTTCTGCCGGGCGCCCGTCTTATCATGGATGAGTGTTCACAAAATGTAATATTTGAATGAGACTTGCTCGTTTTTTGTCCTGTGTGATGAAAACTTGTTTCATATGCGCTATGCAACGCTTGTGTGAATTTAAAATATTACCTTCAGTTTGGCTGTTTATCCAATCTGAGAGATGGCTAGTCCTCGGCTTCTGCCCCCATGCCACAAGTGCTGGGGTGTTCGGGATAAACCTGAGCACTCTTGTTCCCATGTTTGGGTCCTTCGAGGGAGGTGCTCAGCACAACGAACAAGGCAACCGAACTAATAATGCTTTATCACTCTCACTTAGCCATAGAATTCTATAATTTTAAATTTCGGCGAAGCCCCTGATATTCGGAAGGCCGAATTCGGGGCGCGATACACGCCTATAAGCCAGACGAAGCCGGCCCCTCGCCCTAAGCGGCATAAGTCTTTAGGGACTCGAAAAACCTCGCCGAATAGCGACCAGTCTCTCGCCTTATCATGACAGTCAGTTTTAGCTTTCTCTACTGAGGTGCTCGGCCCGGCAGAACCGGGGCACAATCGCAGTAGTTCTCCTAGCACTACCTTAGCCGATAGAGCGGAATGTAAGGTACCAAAACATGGGAGCCGGGCAAACCCAACATTTGACCAAAGACATGATTCAGAGCTGATGCATATAATGCTATAAGTTCGGGGTGCCACACTTGTGAAAGTGTGCGGACTTTTCACACCATATTGTGGGTACGTAAGCCCCTGGTGCATCGGCCGTACCAGAGTGTACGGTTGCAAGGCGTCGTTAATGAACACATAGATATATATATATATATATATATATATAACAAAAGCGCAATAATAGTCATAATGTCATGCATTGTATATTGAAAAATTGCATTAAAGCAGAGTGATACAGATAGTGCAATAAGCAAAAGAGTAGGACTATGTCCCTTCCAAGGGCGAGCTGAGGAATGATATGAAATATGTAATCCACCTGGGAATTCCGTAGTTGTCTGCCTCCTTGGTTGTTGTATCAGGTGTTCAGCAGTAGAGCGGTCGGACAGTGTTTCCAAAGATTAAAGTCCTGAAAGAAGAAGAAAAAGTAACCAGACGGGGAGCCCCTAGTGCGGTTTAGGCCGCGTTTTGGGGCGTGCTGCCCCCTCCCCACCTGTGCCCATGGTATTTTTAATGCGTAATTATGTACGCGCGGCACGAATATCACCGTTGGGCTGGGGTTGGGTGGCCGTTGTATTGCTACGCGAGCTCAGATCGCGCCAGGTGGTCTGTCTGCCGATTGCCCCGAGCGCGCTTGAATGTGTCCGGGCTTTGAAACGTCGAACTAGTAGATTGCCTTGAGAGCCTGCTTTGCGCTTCTGCTGCAAGGGCCGCGGTGTGCTCCTCTGTTCGGAGAGAGCGCTCTGTGTTTCCATTGACTGTGATAACTCCACGAGGTCCTGGCATTTTGAGCTTGAGGTATGCATAATGTGGTATCGCATTGAATCTAGCAAATATGGTTCGTCCGAGCAGCGCGTGATAACCACTGCGGAACGGGACTATGTCGAAGATTAACTCTTCGCTTCGGAAGTTATCCGGAGATCCGAAGACCACTTCCAGTGTAATTGAGCCTGTGCAGTGGGCCTCTATGCCTGGAATGATGCCCTTAAAGGTCGTTTTTGTGGGTTTGATCCTTGACGGGTCTATACCCATTTTGCGCACTGTGTCCTGATAAAGCAGGTTCAGGCTGCTGCCGCCGTCCATAAGGACTCGAGTGAGGTGAAATCCGTCGATGATTGGGTCTAGGACCAGTGCGGCGAATCCGCCATGACGGATACTAGTGGGGTGGTCCCTGCGATCGAAGGTGATCGGGCGGGAGGACCAAGGGTTGAGCTTTGGGGCGACTGGCTCCAATGCATATACGTCCGTGAGCGCATGCTTCCGCTCCCTCTTGGGGATGTGGGTTGCGTATATCATGGTCACCGTCCGCACTTGCAGGGGAAACCTCTTCTGTCCTCCAGTGTGCAGCTGTCGGGGTTCTTCCTCGTCATTGCTATGCGGCCCCTTGTCCTTGTTTTCGGCAATTAACTTGCCGGCCTGCTTGAACACCCAACAATCCCTGTTGGTGTGATTGGATGGCTTGTCTGGGGTGCGGTGTATTTGACACGAGCGATCGAGTATACGGTCCAAGCTGGACGGACCCGACGTACTTTGTTTGAATAGCTTTTTCCGCTGAACAGGTTTAGAGCCTTTGAATCCGGCATTGACTGCCGTATCCTCAGTACTTTCGCCGTTAATGCGGCGCTTATGCTTGTTGCGACGTGACCTGCTATTGCCGTCCTTGGTATCTGAGGTACCATGGTTCTTTGATATGTTATTACTGCAAGCCAACCAGCTGTCTTCTCCCGCACAAAAGCGGGTCATGAGCGTCGTGAGGGCTGCCATAGATTTCGGCTTTTCCTGACCAAGGTGCCGGGCTAGCCACTCATCTCGGATGTTGTGCTTGAAGGCCGCTAAGGCCTCCGCATCCGAACAATCGACAATTTGATTTTTCTTTGTAAGGAACCGAGTACAGAATTGCCTGGCCGACTCTTCTGGCTGCTGAATTATGTGGCTCAAGTCATCGGCGTCTGGTGGTCGCACATAAGTGCCCTGAAGGTTGTTGAGGAATGCGGCTTCCAGATCTTCCCAACAGCTAATGAAGTCCGCTAGCAAGCTATTGAGCCAATGCCGTGCTGGTCCTTTGAGTTTTAGTGGGAGGTACTTGATGGCATGTAAGTCATCACCGCGGGCCATGTGGATGTGGAGGAGGAAGTCCTCAATCCATACCGCGGGGTCTGTAGTGCCGTCGTATGATTCAATGTTTACAAGTTTGAAACCTTCTGGGAATTGATGTTCCATTACTTCGTCTATGAAGCATAAGGGGTGTGCGGCGCCTCTGTATTGGGCTATATCGCGACGCAGCTCGAATGGGTCCTGCCCGATGTGTTCAGCCCGGCCGGATTTGCTTCTATATCCGGCGTGACGTTTATCATCTCATAGAGTGGTGCGCCCTCGTGATCTGTAGATCGATCTTGAATGCTTTGCTTTGTCCTCCAATATGTCTCGCAGGTTTGGCGTATCTCCCCATGCCTTTTTATTTGAATGGCGTTGGGGTGGGGGCTAAGCTTTTGGCTGGAATGCCTCTCTATCGCGGCCACGGGGTGGCCGATCAGCCGTTTAATACGCTTCTTCCTCCAGTCGGGGAAGTAACCTGCGCCTTGGATAACTCTTGGAGGGACGCTCGAGTTTATATTGCTCGGCCGCGAGGACTTCAGTCCATTTGTCAGCTAGCGGATCTTGGTCAGCTTGAAGCTGCTGCTGCTTTTTCTTCAGGCTATTTGCCGTGGCCATAAGCCTGCGCTTGAAGCGCTCTTGTTCGACAGGATCCTCTAGTACTGCGAATTCATCGTCGCGAGGCTTGCCTCGTCTTCGGAGGGGGCATGTAATTGTCATTCTCCTCCTCTCCGCCAACCGCTCTCTCAGGAGGGCTGGCTCCTTCATCCTCCTGCTCTAAATCTTGCTGGAGGGGATTGTTGTTGTCTTCGGCGCTATCCGGAGTGTTATTATCTCCTGTGCCGGTATCACCACTTTTGCTTTGGCGGGACTTAGAGTGGCGCCGCTCACGTTGGCGCTTGGGTTGCTTCTTGGAGGGGTCATCCTCTGTTATCTCGTCACCATTGCCTTCATTGAGTGTATCCACCATGTATATGTCATACGACGAGGTGGCTGTCCATTGCCCTGTAGGTGCTGGTACATGTTCGTCTCCTACATCGTCGTCCATACCGTCAATGTCTTCGGAGTAGAAGTCGAGCATGTCGGTTAAATCATCGATAGTGGCTACAAAGTGGGTGGTGGGTGGGTGTCGAATTTCTTCATCGTCCGCATCCCAATCCTGTTAGCCATAATCTGGCCAGGGCTCTCCTGACAAAGAGAGAGACCTTAGTGAATTCAGGATGTCGCCGAAGGGCGAGTGCTGAAAGATATCCGCGGCGGTGAACTCCATGATCGGTGCCCAATCGGATTCGATTGGCAGGGGCGCGGATGGTTTGGGGTCCGGAAGAGAGTCCGGCTCCTTGGAGTCATGGGCTGTGCAGAGGGTTATGCTGGTGTTTGGCTCGATCGCCGTCGAGACTGCAGCCCCTGAGGCGGTGTCTAGCCACCCGTCCTCGATTGGCGCAGTTGGCTCCAAGCTAAGGGTCGGAGCTGATGCGGGCGTGGCCTCTGGAGTATCGTCTGGTGGCAGAGCTAGGTCATACCCGTCGCGACAATGTGGCGCGCCCGACTGTGGCTCGAATCCATCAAAGATCAAGTCCCCGCGGATATTGGCCGTGTAATTCAAGCTTCCAAATCTGACCTGATGGCCAGGGGCGTAGCTTTCAATCTGCTCCAGATGGCCAAGCGAGTTAGCCCGCAGTGCAAAGCCACCGAATACGAAGATCTGTCCGGGGAGAAAAGTCTCACCCTGGACCGCATCGCTATCAATGATAGTAGGAGCCATCAAGCCTAATGGCGACGACACAGAGGAACTCTCAATGAAAGCACCAATGTCAGTGTCAAAACCGGCGGATCTCGGGTAGGGGGTCCCGAGCTGTGCGTCTAGGTCGGATGGTAACAGGAGGCAAGGGACACGAAGTTTTACCCAGGTTCGGGCCCTCTTGATGGAGGTAAAACCCTACGTCCTGCTTGATTAATATTGATGATATGGGTGTTACAAGAGTAGATCTACCCCGAGATCGGAGAGGCTAAACCCTAGAAGCTAGCCTACGGTATGATTGTATGTTTTTCTACAGACTAAAACCCTTCGATTTATATAGACACCGGAGAGGGTTAGGGTTACACAATATGTGTGGGCTGCTTGGTTTTAGGGGAACGAGGCAGCATTTTGGGTTTAGGGACCAGTGGAGATATAGTACGTATACAAAAAATTGTGGACGTAGGTTCGACCGAAAGGAAATGATGCATGGGCCCTACATTTTGATATACCCGAGGACGCCTGAAATTTGCTCCTCTACTCAAAACTAGTAAGGTATACATGCATTGAATGCATGAGATTTCGAAACCAAATTATGAATAAATACACACTATAGCATGTAAAGCTTTGAGTCATATATGCATGATGTAGATGTTCGTTTAGTTCTTATAGTTCATTTCATTCAAAATCAATTAGTTTTATAAAAATGTTAAGATTCATGGGGTTGTGCATTGTAAAGCATAAAGTAAAAAACAAATAATGGCAATTCATTTAGAAAAAAATTCAATTATGATAGAACAAAGGAGAAGTGCTTGTCTTTTGAGGTTTGTGCATTATGCTTAAGTTCAACCATGGAGTCTTCTAAATTGTACATGTGGCGGATCTGGTGGAATGTTGATGATATCCAATGGCCAATAGTGCTCGGATTTGCCATCTCTGCACTGTCGGATTAGCTTCATCCAGCGACCATCTTTCAAAGTTATTCGCACACTATATAGTTCTTGTGCCATAGTTGCATGTTTTGGAAAAAATCTACTAGTGGGTTGTACTATCTATTTAGGAATAGAAGATGTATACATGGAAGTTGTAGGGAAAGAGATGACATGGATCATCTCAATTCCTATGAGTAGGGATTGGAAAAGAGATGTCATTTGGTTCACATCATAGGAACTTTTCTATTGAATCTAGAGATGACATGTATCTCAATTCCTATGAGGAGGGATTAGAAAAGAGATGTAATTTGGTTCATATCATAGGAACTTTTCTATTGAATATACGCTAATGTTTATTTTCCTTTGAAATTAAGGGAGCATAGGAATCCATTCATATGAACCAAGTGGCTCTAAAGCTATAGAAATGATATCATGTTTATTTCCTTTGAAATGTGGAGTATATGAATCTATTCCTATGAACCAATTGGCTCTAAAGGAAAAAAATCCTATAAAAATCATATCATATAGAGTTCCTATGATATTCCTCGACACTAAAGGATGCTTGAAATTGTTGCGGGTGATATGATGGTCTTTCTTTGTAGACTCCTCACCCATCTTTATAGTTACCTCTCGAAGATGAATGAAATGATATATACATGGTATTCTACATGTGCAATACACGAAAACTCGGTAAAAGTTTGCGAGGTTCGAATTTTCAATAAAACTATATGCACTGCATTTCGGAACGGAGGGAGCATACGGCAGTTGCTAACACTCACGTCGAAGATTTGTGTGTGGGAGGAGTGGCTGTTCTGTTAAATGACATGGAAAAACTGACACTGTCAGATGCCGATCTAACGGTTCTTACGGCATTCGTCAGGAAAAGGCTTGTGGCGAACATTTGTCGGATAATGATTTATGGACACATGCATTGCATTGATACGTGGCCCCCTCTCTCTCACGCACATGCACCCTCACGAGTCACGACTCTCCCGCACCCACCGTCTATCTGCAGGTAGACGTCACACACATATGTGCTCTTCACACCCTACCCTCAGAACTTCTAAAAAACAAAAGACGTCACGCACATTTTATTTTAGCTCACACGTCACACACTTATACTATTACTCTTATGGCGAACGTTCTTTGGGCATAGTATATTGTACTCTCACGAAGAGAAGCGGTGCACGCACGCAGTAGTTCTCTCACACCCACTCATGAGTACACGTAGGAGCGCATTTTTTGAAGCTGGTACAACAAAATCACTCCACTATATATATATAAGCAAGAGCCTTAGCGCTTGCTTTACTAGGGTTCCTCTCGTTCACTCTCTCATGCTCTCCAGATCTAAGCAAGACATAGGTGGCCACAGTCTCTCTCAGCTCACGGCTGGTCGCAAATCCGGCTGGACAACCTCGACCGGGGCAGGGGTGTAGGTGCATCGTTCACGCTGTCGTCGGCGACGAGGGAGGAGACCAACGGCTGCCCGCGTGTCCCGATCGGCGGCCGTGTCGTTCTCTCTGAGAGAGCGCCGGCTCAGGAGGGCCTCCGACCCCTTCTTCCTCCCTGCGGTATTGTGGCCAAGATGCGGGCCCCCGACACCGTCTTTGCCACATGCCGACGACCCTCATGTATATATTCCTTCGAAACCTGCCTTGCTCTACTGCCCCAGCTCCCCACTTGGCTTCGCGTGGATCTTTTTCTACTTCTGTCCGCTGCTCCAAAGCCACCTAGACTTTTACTATTATTAGAGGAAAATCTAGTTCATACAGTCGACTCTAAGAGTTGGTTCAAACAGGGAAGAAAGTGGGAAAGCTGTAGCTTGAATCTAGGACTTGGATCTAAGAGGAAACGGGGGAAAGTAGTAGATACTGGCTACCCAACCGGTCTCTTGGCTGAAAAGACGAAGAAATCATGGTGGATGGCGAAGGGTGGGGGGAAGTGGACCTATCTCTTGGTTGAAAAAGGAAAGAAAGTGACGGGTGTTGGGGGACAACGCAAATGAGAATGAGCTGAAAGTGCAACTATCCCTAGGTGGTTTTGGTAATTCATAACAACATATAGATCATTGAGCTAATGCTATTTCAAGATGATTATTTCAGGAAAGCTCAATGATTGGCATGGCATGGATGTGAAAGTGGAACCCTCAAAATGCTAAGGACAAAGGATTGGCTCAAGCTCAAAAGCTCAAGACTCTTCATTTTATATTTTAGTGATCCAAGATCACATTGAGTCTTTAGGAAAAGCCAATACTATTAAGGAGGGATGAGATGTTGCTTAATGAGCCTCTTGCTTCATGTGCTTAGTGATATGCTCCAAAAATCCTCAACTACTTTCCCATATCCACATATGACCTAAACCCTAAGCCAAACTCGGTCCTACCGATTCTTCCTATCCGGCACCACCGAGTTTCACTTGTCATTAGCCACTGCCAAACCCTAGCAATTCGGTTCTACCGATAAGGATCTCGGTCTCACCGAGATGGGGTTGCAAACTCTCTGTTTCCCTTTCGTAACTTTTCGGTCCCACCGAAAGAGTGAATCGGTCCCACCGAGATTGTAATGTAAACTCAGTGTTTCCCCTTTGTAACTTTTCGGTCTCACCGAGTTCCACTTGGTCTCACCGAAAGAGCAAATCGGTCCCACCGAGTTTGCCTGACCAACTCTCTGGTTAGCTAATTACCAAATTCGGTCTCACCGAGTTTGTGTAATCGGTCTCACCGAGATTACGTTATGCCCAAACCCTAACCATATCGGTCCTACCGAGTTGCATGTCAGTCCCACCGAAAATCACTAACGGTCACTAGGTTTACATTTTCGGTCCGACCGAGCTTATTGATTCGGTCCCACCGAGATTGGAAAACTGTGTAATAGTTGGATTTTGTGTGGAGGCTATATATACCCCTCCACCTCCTCCTCATTCGATGAGAGAGCCATCAGAACACACACACCATTCCAACTCATATGTTCTGAGAGAGAACCACCTACTCATGTGTTGAGACCAAGACATTCCATTCCTACCATATGAATCTTGATCTCTAGCCTTCCCAAGTTGCTTTCCACTCAAACCTTCTTTCCACCAAATCCAAATCCTATGAGAGAGAGTTGAGTGTTGGGGAGACTATCATTTGAAGCACAAGAGCAAGGAGTTCATTACCTACACACCATTTGTTACTTCTTGGAGAGTGGTGTCTCCTAGATTGGCTAGGTGTCAGTTGGGAGCCTCCAACAAGATTGTGGAGTTGAACCAAGGAGTTTGTAAGGGCAAGGAGATCGCCTACTTCGTGAAGATCTACCGCTAGTGAGGCAAGTCCTGTGTGGGCGTTGGCCATGGTGGGATAGACAAGGTTGCTTCTTCGTGGACCCTTTGTGGGTGGTTGCTTCTTCGTGGACCCTTCGTGGGTGGAGCCCTGTGTGGACTCGCGCAACCGTTACCCTTGGGTGGAGCCCTGTGGGGACTCGCGCAACCGTTACCCTTCGTGGGTTGAAGTCTCCATCAACGTGGATGTAGGATAGCACCACCTATCCGAACCACGGGAAAAACATCCGTGTCTCCAATTGCGTTTGAATTCTCCAAACCCTTCCCTTTACATTCTTGCAAGTTGCATGCTTTACTTTCCGCTTCCAATATACTCTTTGCATGCTTGCTTTAATTGTGTGATGATTGCTTGACTTGTCCTACAATAGCTAAAATCTGCCAAGAACTAAAATTGGGAAAAGGTTAAGTTTTATTTGGTCAAGTAGTCTAATCACCCCCCTCTAGACATACTTTCGATCCTACAAGTGGTATCAGAGCTTTGGTCTCCATTTGCTTGATCTCCATAGCTTTTGGTGGTCATAGCCTTGGTTTCACAACCTAGGAGAGTATGGCGCCTAGCGAGGGAAATTATCACCGTAGAGGTCCTTACTTTGATGGTACTAATTGTGCTAGTTGGAAGCATAAAATGAAAATGCATAGTCTTGGACATAACCTCGCCGTCTGGTCTATTGTGTGTGTTGGTTTGCAAGGTGACTTCTTTGATGGGAGAGAACCAAACCGTGAAGCTACCGCGGATGAGTTGAAGATGTTGCAATACAATGCTCAAGCTTGTGACATTCTCTTCAACGGATTGTGCCCCGAAGAATTCAACAAAATCAACCGTCTTGAGAATGCAAAGGAAATTTGGGACACTTTGATTGATATGCACGAAGGTACCAACTCCGTCAAGGAATCCAAGTTGGATGTACTTCAAAGCCAACTTGACAAGTTCAAGATGAAGGATGGTGAAGGTGTCGCTGAGATGTACTCTAGGCTTGCTCTCATCACAAATGAGATTGCCGACTTAGGAAGTGAAGAGATGACTGATAGATTCATCATCAAGAAGATTCTAAGAGCCTTGGATGGAAAATACGATACCGTGTGCACATTGATCCAAATGATGCCAAATTACAAAGATCTCAAGCCAACGGAGGTGATTGGAAGAATTGTTGCTCATGAGATGTCACTTAAGGATAAAGAGGAACTTCACAACAAATCAAGTGGTGCCTATAAAGCCTCATGTGAAGCCCCTACATCATCAAGTGAGAAACAAGACTTCAATGAAGAATTGAGCTTAATGGTGAAGAACTTCAACAAGTTCTACAAGAGTAGAAGCAAAGATAGAAGCTCCAAGTCAAGGTCCTACAATGACAAAAGATCTTCTAGTCGAGAGCGAAACTGTTACAATTGTGGAAGACCCGGACACTATTCCAATGAGTGTACGGCTCCCTACAAGAGAAGAGAAGATTCTCCAAAAAGAAGAAGCAAAGGATCACCACCAAGAGAGAGAAGGAGTAGAGATGATCGTTATGAACGAAGATACTCACGGAGAAGCAAGGATTCGGAAAGGAAGGAAAAATCATCAAGGAGCTACACAAGACGAAGACATCAAGCTCATGTTGGTGAATGGGTATCCGGCTCCGACTCCGACAGCCACTCCGAGAGAAGTTATCACTCCAACTCCGAAGATACTCAAGATGAAGGTGTTGCCGGTCTAGCACTTGTGTCAACCAACTCCTACGACATATTTGACTCACAAAATGAAGGAATTGGAAGATGCTTCATGGCCAAAGGTCCTAAGGTAACACACCCCGAGTATGCTGATTTCAATAGTGATGAAGATGACTTGTTAGGTGATGATTTGCTTGGTGACAACTCTAGTGATGAATACTATGATGAAAGACCAATTAATCATGCTAATCAAGATAAAACGAATGACAATGATAAGGAGAAGATTGAGGCTCTAACTAAAGAACTAAAAACTCTTAAGTTAGCTCATGACACTATCTTCGAAGATCATCGAGAACTTTTAAGAGCTCATGAGAAATTACGCTTTGAAAAGCTCAATCTAGAGCAAGAGCATGAGTTCTTAAAGGCAATCAATGATGATCTCCGCAAGAAAAGTTCTTCTTACATTGCCAAGCTTTTACTCTTATCCACTTACATGCCTCAAGTCAAGTCTAGTAACAAGAAAGATTTTTCCTCTAGCAGTAACAATGATCATGTTAAATCCAATATTGTTGCTTCTAGTAGTTCTCTTGATTCCACTAATGATTCTCTTAGCCAAGTTACACTTGAGCAAGAAAATAGTTTATTGAAGGGAATTATAGAGAAAGGAGTGTACAAAAGCCTTGCCGGGAGTAAGCAATTCGAGGAAATTGTGCGCAAGCAAGGAATGCACCGGAAGAATCAAGGTGTTGGTTTTGAGCAAAAGTTCAATGCCAATGGAGTTGAGTGGGAAGAAGATCAATACCCCAAGACAAAGTTTGTCCCTCGACAAGAGAAGTATACTTCTTTCAAGGGGACACAAGCTCAAGATGATCTTCCACCACAAGACTACGAGCAAAAAGGGAAGGACAAGCTTCAAGAGGAAATTGATGCATTTGAAGAAGCTCCGAAGACCCTAGTCAAGTGGATTCCCAAGACTACTTCAAGTTCCACTTCATCAAGTACGACTACAACTCCAAGGATTCCCATCAAGATGATGTGGATCCAAAAGAAGAAGAACTAGAGAGTTCTTGAGGGTCACTCGGCCAACATACTTCACTCTTATCATTTTGGCAAGAACAAGTGCAATCAACTTCCACATCTTGCACTAGTTCAAGGAGTCACAAACCCTCTTGTTGGTAAGACAAGGGACAAGGTAACCTAAAAGTTTTCATGGACATCATCTTTTGTGTGCATCACTCTATGTCTATGGATATCCTTGTTTGTTCCTTGTGGGACTAACCCATGTAGGTATTGAAAGTGCAATTCACTCAAATGGATAGCTCCAAGAGATCTACATCAACATCGAGCATCCACATCTTCAATATCTACATGAAGTCATCATCGACAAAACCCAAGGTTAGTTCATCCCTCTTAGGGGGGATATCACATCTAGGGGGAGCTTTACTCTAAGACTTGAGCTAAAGCAACTCTAAAGATGTGAACACAACAATACTTTATGTAAAAGTGGTAACCCCACTTGAGCTTAAACGATGAGTATGACCTATGATCAAGTGATCTCACTTGACTCCTAAGTCAATATACTCATATATAGATGACCTAGTCATCGCAAACTGCTTGATAGATGCTAGAATTGGTTGTGCATGCCTTGTCACATATTTCATTTGCCATCTTATTGTGTGAGCATGTTGATTGCATATTTTACTCATTCGAGGACATCCACTTGTTGTTTTGATTGTTCGGTTTTATTTTCTTTTTGCCAAGTGGATGGACAAGAATGCCTAAGAACCTCCTCTAGCTATCTATGCTTTTCTCGTCTCAAACTCTATTCATGCTGCATCACAAAATTTGATCAAGTCAGATTCGAACCACTCTGTGTGAGGAGCGCTCGGAGTCCCCGATTCGTCATAGACTTAAACTTCCAAAACCTCTTTATGATTCTTGGTCTAACCGATACTCCACTTTCGGTCCTACCGAGATCATTAAGTTGATCTAGGTTTTCGATCTCGGTGCAACCGATTTGAACCTTTCGGTCACACCGAGTTTCAGTAACTGCTTGCAGTTATGAATCTCGGTGCCACCGAGTTGTTCCACTCGGTCGCACCGACAGGGTCGGGCTATATATAGTCACGGGCAAAATTTGGAAATTTCTCCGAACCCCTTCGCTCGCGCGATAGCCTGCTTTGCCCTCGTGGTCCCCGGATCGTCTTCTCGCCGCCAGCCGCCTCCAGTCGCTGGTCTCCGTCGCCGTCAACGGGAATTCTGCCCCGCCGTTGCCGCCGTAGCAAGTCCCCGCCGAACTAGGGTATGGACTTGATCTTTGTGCTACTCCTCAATCTGATTCCTAGCACATTGTGATCATATTGATTCTAGCCACGTTTGATAAACTTCTATCCAGTCAAAACGCTCGTAGATTAGGTTTGATTCGAAAATTCTAGGTTTAGGTTTCCGCCGAAACTATCTCGGACCCACCGAGTTGAAAAACTCGGTCCCACCGATTTGGCTTATGCCATTGCACAAGTGAGACTCGGTCTGACCGAGAATTACTTATCGGTGTGACCGATTTTTGAACTCAGTGAAACCCTAGCAGTCTCAGTGCCACCGAACTGTGACTCGGTCCTACCGAGTTCACTAGTTTAGGTTCCAAAACTGCTTCGGTATCACCGAGTTTGAAAATCGGTAGATCCGAGATGATTTTAGTGGGAAACTAAAACTAAGTTTTTGGATCATTCTTTTGCAAAAATCTCTGCATTTTGTGATGCTCATCTTTTCTATCTCATCTATAATCTATTCATAGGGTCAGCAGTCAGTTTGCAGCATGTCTGATCAAAGTGATAGCCAAAATCTGTCAGAGCAACAAGTGGTGATGAGTGAGGGCACTAGTCCCTCTAGTTCATCTGATGAAGGCAGCAGGAGCACTCCTAGCAATTTGCCAAAGGCTGCCACGAGACAAAGGAAGAAGAGGACTTCAGATTCCGAAGATGAGGACTATGTGGCAGAGGAAGAGGCCACTTCCAAGAGAGTTGAGCTAGCTCAAGGCACTAAGCCAGGTCTGAAAATCAAAGGCCAGCAGGCAGGCAGCCCATGTCAGAGGCAAGAGCCTCAACTGAGAAGCCCACTCCCCAAGAGCCAGTTGCAGCTGAGGGCAAGAAAAGAAAGGAAAGGGTGAAGAAGACTGTGGCTAGAGTGCTTAGCAAAGCTTCCATCATGGAAGAGGAAGAGGAAGAAGAGGTAGCTGCACCAGCACCCAAGGCACCCAAGCTGATGGGTGATGCCATAAGGTCAAGGGCTACTGCATCTAAGCCCAAGTCAGCTCCAAAGCCAAAGCCTAAGAGAAATACAAGGAGCATTCCTGCAGCTGAAAAGAACAAGGCCCCAGTGCCTGAGACTGTTGCTGAAGAAGAGGAAGAAAATGTCCTAAGGAAGCTAAAGCCCAAGATCCCAGACCACAACGATGCTCATCCTGTGGCTGAGGACATGAAGCTCAGGAGAGATTCAGGGCTGAGGAAGTGGAGAGAAGCAGACCCATATGCTTCAAGAAGAAGGACTGTCGTGGACTACAGGTTTCACACCAAGGAGCAGCAGGATTTCTATGAGACTGTTTTGCTAGATAAGAAGCCAATTGTCTGTGACATGAGATGGGTTGACTGGACCTACATCAAGGAGAAGGAGGAACACTACCCAGGAGTATATGACAGCTTTAATGCTTGTGGAGTAGCTGACTTTGTTGGGCAGAAGCTCACAAAGTGGAACGAGGAACTCATCATGTAGTTCTACTCCACAGCACATTTTTATCCAGATGGGAGGATCACATGGATGTCTGAGGGTACAAGGTACCAATCCACAGTTGCTGAGTGGGCACAGATCATAAATGCCCCAGAGGAGCAAGATGATGACTTGGATATCTATGCCAAGAAGAAGATGGACCATAACTCCATGTCCAATATGTACAAGGAAATTCCCAATGAAGCTCTTGACACCTTCAAATTTGGGTTTGTGCATTACCTTCTGTCAGGACTGCCTACGATCAATTGGATACTAAGGCACACCTTACTGCCCAAGTCTGGAGATCACAAGATGATCAGAGGCCATGCTATCAACTTGCTACATGTGTTTGATGTGCCTCAGAAGTTCAAGGTGATGAGCCTCATAGTGGAAACAATCAAGAGGACTGCAGCAGACCAGAAGAGGAGCTGCGGATATGCCCCTCAGATTCAGGAGCTCATCAACTCCAAGATGGGCACGGGCATATATTTATTGGACAAGGAACATTTGCCCATCCGTCCAGATTTTGAGAACAATGAAGTTGTGATGACTGAGAACGAGCCATCATCTGCACAAGCATATGCAAAGAAGGAGAAGGCGAGGAAGGAGAAAGCTGCCAAGATGCCTACTCAAGAGGAGGCATCTGAATACTTCTTGAAGACCAAACAAGAGCAGCTTGGTTACTTGATTGCATCCACGCTGAGGATTGAGCAAAGTCTGGCCACCCTCACTCAGAATCAGCAGAGCCTAGAGAGAATCATGGAACAGAAGTTCTATGACTTGGATGTCAAAGTAACGGAAGTTCAGTCTGCAGTGGAGCAGCTCCAGGAGGACATGCAGGAGAGGAGAGGCAGGACTACTACTCATGCCTTTGCTAGAGTGCCAAGAGGTCCGAGGTCGTCTACCGTGCCAGTTGCTGACACAAGAGCCACCACCTCAGCACCAGCCACAGCCTCAGTTCCACCAGCTCTAGCATCTACTTCAGCTCCAACTCTAGCAACTACTTCAGCATCTACCGAAGCCTTCGTCCTTGGAGTGATCTGGACTCCACCACCACCTGAAGATCAAGCCTGAGCATCGATCCAGTGCTATGCATTTTCTAGGAACTTTTTGGTAACTTGTTGCCAAAGGGGGAGAAGATGTATAGATCATAGGCTGAGAGAGAGAGAGTGTTGCTTTTCTCTCTTGCTTTATTTGGTGGTTTTTCGAAACTTTTGTGTGCTTTTGAGTACTTGAGTTACTACGTCATTATTTGTGAGACATTGATGATCATGTGTTTGATCATAAGCTACACTTAAATGCTTGCTTAATGCTATTATCTTATCTATCTTATGTGATCATTCCTTATTCTTGGTGATGAGTGCATGTATTTCATTCTTATCATTTTAAGCGCTCCACCAAGATGTATGTGACATGGAAGAGTAACCCATGACTCTAACTCTTTGTGCATTTGCAGTCCAAAGCAAATTTTAAATATGCACAAATTTAGGGGGAGCTCTTACTTATCACATACTTCTCAAAGCGACGATAATTTTCATGATTATTATCTTTTGTCGAAGCTTTGATCTATATGTTGTCATCAATTACCAAAAAGGGGGAGATTGAAAGTGCAACTATCCCTAGGTGGTTTTGGTAATTCATAACAACATATAGCTCATTGAGCTAATGCTATTTCAAGATGATTATTTCAGAAAAGCTCAATGATTGGCATGGCATGGATGTGAAAGTGGAACCCTCAAAATGCTAAGGACAAAGGATTGGCTCAAGATCAAAAGCTCAAGACTCTTCATTTTATATTTTAGTGATCCAAGATCACATTGAGTCTTTAGGAAAAGCCAATACTATTAAGGAGGGATGAGGTGTTGCTTAATGAGCCTCTTGCTTCATGTGCTTAGTGATATGCTCCAAAAATCCTCAACTACTTTCCCATATCCACATATGACCTAAACCCTAAGCCAAACTCGGTCCTATAGATTCTTCCTATCCGGCGCCACCGAGTTTCACTTGTCATTAGCCACTGCCAAACCCTAGCAATTCGGTTCTACCGATAAGGATCTCGGTCTCACCGAGATGGGGTTGCAAACTCTCTGTTTCCCTTTCGTAACTTTTCGGTCCCACCGAAAGAGCGAATCGGTCCCACCGAGATTGCAATGTAAACTCAGTGTTTCCCCTTTGTAACTTTTTGGTCTCACCGAGTTCCACTCGGTCTCACCGAAAGAGCAAATCGGTCCCACCAAGTTTGCCTGACCAACTCTCTGGTTAGCTAATTACCAAATTCGGTCTCACCGAGTTTGTGTAATCGGTCTCACCGAGATTACGTTATGCCCAAACCCTAACCATATCGGTCCTACCGAGTTGCATGTCAGTCCCACCGAAAATCACTAACGGTCACTAGGTTTACATTTTCGGTCCGACCGAGCTTATTGATTCGGTCCCACCGAGATTGGAAAACTGTGTAACGGTTGGATTTTGTGTGGAGGCTATATATACCCCTCCACCTCCTCCTCATTCGATGAGAGAGCCATCAGAACACACACACCATTCCAACTCATATGTTCTGAGAGAGAACCACCTACTCATGTGTTGAGACCAAGACATTCCATTCCTACCATATGAATCTTAATCTCTAGCCTTCCCAAGTTGCTTTCCACTCAAACCTTCTTTCCACCAAATCCAAATCCTATGAGAGAGAGTTGAGTGTTGGGGAGACTATCATTTGAAGCACAAGAGCAAGGAGTTCATTACCTACACACCATTTGTTACTTCTTGGAGAGTGGTGTCTCCTAGATTGGCTAGGTGTCACTTGGGAGCCTCCGACAAGATTGTGGAGTTGAACCAAGGAGTTTGTAAGGGCAAGGAGATCGCCTACTTCGTGAAGATCTACCGCTAGTGAGGCAAGTCTTGTGTGGGCGTTGGCCATGGTGGGATAGACAAGGTTGCTTCTTCGTGGACCCTTTGTGGGTGGTTGCTTCTTCGTGGACCCTTCGTGGGTGGAGCCCTATGTGGACTCGCGCAACCGTTACCCTTGGGTGGAGCCCTGTGTGGACTCGCGCAACCGTTACCCTTCGTGGGTTGAAGTCTCCATCAACGTGGATGTAGGATAGCACCACCTATCCGAACCACGGGAAAAACATCCGTGTCTCCAATTGCATTTGAATTCTCCAAACCCTTCCCTTTACATTCTTGCAAGTTGCATGCTTTACTTTCCGCTGCCAATATACTCTTTGCATGCTTGCTTGAATTGTGTGATGATTGCTTGACTTGTCCTACAATAGCTAAAATCTGCCAAGAACTAAAATTGGGAAAAGGTTAAGTTTTATTTGGTCAAGTAGTCTAATCACCCCCCCTCTAGACATACTTTCGATCCTACATGAGCAGGTTTAGATTTCATGTGCTCACATAGGAAAATGTCGCCGAGGAGTTAAAAATCGGACAAATGCAGACATGCTGCCTGAGTGTTTGCCGCTCTCGGCAACCACATCTGCCTCACCACTTTATGCCCCTACTGTCCCTACGCCCATATCGCTACCGTTAATGTAAAATCACATGAAGCATTAAGCAATGCCACCTAATGTCACTATAAGTAATGGTCTAGTGCCGTCGATAAATTGAAGCAATGCCACCACCATTTTATGAAGTGCTTCCGTCTTGCTTTATTTCCCATGAATTGTGTTTTTGCAGTTACACTTAAATCTCACACTGCTAACATTGCTTCATCCCAGTGGAACTGTACAAATTTGATTGCACATTTACTGACCATGTGCTACTCTCATGACAGTAATACTAATGCTATTGTTTTGCATGTTAATCTAGTGGGAGTGTTGATGTGATGTGATGCTACTTACTTAAGGACACTTTCATACTATCAATCTAGTGCCAATTATAACATAATAGATGATGTTGTTAATCATACGCCACTGCAAAATATCTGTCATTGTTCAAATAACCGTATTTCATATTTGCGCAAACAGGGATGTCTGTCTCCATATCGTTTCGGGATGTCTGTCTCCGTATCGTTTCTATCCGCGCAACCAAAAGCACACACCTCACTTTTAGTAGAACTGCGCAAAATGAGATGGCTATCCCTCGTTGTCGTCGTCTAACCAACCGTCTTCCAGGTATTCCTACATTGGTAGTTACTAGGTAGAATGACCAACGCAATATAAAAGAAGTTGATTCGTACGTTTTACTTCCTGATTGCAGTGTAGGGACGAGCGAAAACAACTGCATCCTAGTTTGGAATGCACTTTCTACCAGTTCATCCATGGACCGAGGACTAGGTGGCACGGCTGCACGACGGTTTTTTGGACAGGTGCGCGGACAAGAGGCATTGTGGTCTACTTATTTCTGCAAATAGCAGTGCTTAAATTTAGTGGAATGCACAAGACTTTCAGCTGGTCGGTACACTACATGGTTCAGTTCAGCATTCTAGCTGAGAACACAATTATAATTGGTTATTCTGGAATGAGAGAACCTTACCCTGGATGGTGGCAACAAGAAAAAACCAGAGTGAACTCCAGTAAATTTAAGCCTGCCGAGAGGCCCTTTGCTCAGAGAAGCCTTGCTTGTTTTTTCCTGATTTATAAACCTTCTCACAACTTTGTCTTTTGTTGTGAACTAGTATATGTTTGTTATGTTCTATGAATCATTGAGATGTATAAAATTGCTTAACTTATGCTTTTCAAGTTTTTTATGAAGTCGAGTTTAATGTGAGAGTTCCACATGAACGCTGGACTAGCGTGTGAACGTTTGGAACTTACATTCTAGCCTCAGTTAACTGCATGAACCACTGTAACAAGATACATAGTTGCTTATATGTCAGACAGCAGATTGTTGATTGTTAGCTGGTCGATAGCCTAGTGTTGAAGCGAGCTGAGCCAATGTGCCGTGTTTTGCACAACTGCTTACAAGTGGGGTGGCACCAACAGTGTTTACAAGTACTTATGTATACATCGGCACACAGTTCTCGAACGAGTACTCTATTTCATCAAAGCACACACTTCTCGTATGATAAAGCGTGACAACTTATGTCTTACCATGCCATATTCATGAAAAAACTAGTGAGGACGCATTTGTTTCGGCAAAAATTACGATGGTTCTCACATGATTCACGGGCACACAAAAGTAGAAGTAGTTCCCATAGACGGATTCAAACAGAGTACTAGCCCTAGAGGGCTCGATAACAGGCAAGGTTTGGATAATTAGACACAATCCAAACTACTATTAAACACTAGCTGGGGCAACTATTTCATGCCTCGGTCTAATTTTGGCTGGACACAATACAGACCTTGCCATGAACATCATCGAGGATGTCTGGCAGCAGCTCAATCCTGTGAACCTTCATGAAGACAACCTTGTGGCCTTGCCACTCATAAACTTGTTTGTGGAGGCATGCCACGTCATCTTCTTGCGTAAGCTTGACAAGAAAAATATGCCTCACAATCGAAGGAGTAGCTTTGAACTTCTTGTGCTTCAGTACACCCTGGTCAACACGGCTAACAACAGTGAGGCTGGAATACAACTCTTCATTGGTATAAGCGCAAATGGCTTCCAGGATCCAACAGCCTAAAAACTCTGTTTTCCCAGTGCGTATATTCAGGTCATCCGCCTCATAGAGAGTGACATGTACAACCACACAATCCTTGTCTGTATCAGGGCTCTAATTGAAACAGAAACAAATTCTGAATTACTTTCCAGTATAAGAAACACAAGTTATTTAAACCACTATGTATAACATGGCGTCGAAGCTAATAAAATTTTGCATTATTCATCACCACATACTTAGATGAAAAACCACAATCGAGGGACACATCCTCGAAGGGGGAAAACTTCTCCTGCAGTGCCACGGGGGTTGTAACCTCAAATAGGGCGTTGACCATCTCAGTAGTGGTCGTGGGCGTATCTGGGGTCGGCTCGGTGGCTGCCTCCATCTTCTTGGAGCTCTCTGTCTCGTGGGGATTAGCCTCCCGCGTCCGCTCCAATATCGGCAGATCTTTGCCTGGTTCTCCTTGGTCCATCATGAAACTGACGAATACTAGGAGACCACTGAAAGGAAAACACAATCGCAATGACAATGAAACAAAAAAGAGAGTGAGGATCGGTTACTGCTTTGCAAAAGTTCTTTTTTTCTCTAAACAAAAATATACCAACATCACGGATCCGCTTACCTTCCCTTCGTTGGGAGAGAAGAACAGTGGCAGATGCGAGTGCTGCCTTTCTTGAAGACAATGAGGGGGAAGGGGATTCAGCGAAGAGTGAAATGATGGTTGCTTCGTCCGTCAAACTTAGACTGCGGGGAGGTGGGGTTTTGTGATACGGCGGCTCGTTACTGCCGCACTACGACCGGGGTGACTCTCTGCCTGCATACTGCCTTCTAATTTGGTGGATGGCATTTGGGCCTGCGTGCTGCATGGCCCGCATGTCGGTGAACAAAAGTATAACGGAATTCAGTAGAGGGAGACATTTGGATGACCTAGGAGGAGCCAGGAGTGGTATTGTCTCCACTGTACTAGTAGTAATTGTTTTTCTGGGTGGTTGTAGAGTGTCTCCACTGTACTAGTAGTAATTGTTTCTCTGGGCCCAAGACAAAACAGCCCATCCACCCTAGTAAATAGTAAAATAAATTCAAAAGTCCATATATTTACTGAATAAGAGGCGCTACCCACACCCAACACACCGCCCCCCAAAAAAACCTGGGTGTTCTTCTTCCTCCTCACTCCCACCCACCTCACGTCAGCTCGCTCCACTCGTACCCCCAAATTCCTCACCTCACTCCTACAAAAAAAACCCAGCTCCCCTTCTTCCTCACTACTACAGAAAAACCCCAGCTCCCCTTCTTCTTCACTCGCACTACAACTAGGCTCGTCATTCGTTACTCTGCTCAAATCTGTGGGCGCGACGCGATGCGCTCGAGGAAAACGGAGTCGGCTGACCCCAGCGCCAAGAAGATGAGGCTCCCGCCAGCGGCGACGCCTGTTGTAGATCCCGCACCCGGCAGCACGGGGAGAAGCGGCGACCCCGCCCCCACCGGATCCCAGGAACCCGCGGAATCTCGGGTGGACCGCATCAGCGATCTCCCGGACGACGTCCTTGGGGAGATCATCTCGCTTCTCCCCACAAAGGATTGCTGCCGCACCCAAGTCCTCTCAATTCGGTGGCGCCCTCTATGGCGCGCCGTGCCCCTTAATCTCGACTGTCGTCAGCTATCTCTCTTCAACGATTTTGAAATCCCCAAAGCCATCATCTCCTCCCACCAGGGCTCCGTTCAAAGCCTCTGGATCCTGTCATGCTACCTGAGCAAGCATACCATGCCCTGCACGGTGGATGCCTGGCTGAAATCCCCTGAATTCATAGAACTATAGCTGCTTGAGTTCTACTATTCCCCTGGAAATCACCTACCAGATACCGAATGTCATCTACTTGTGCCCTCAGTACCGATGTCCATCTCGCGGTTTTCCTCCTCTCTCCACACCGCCACCTTTGCGCTGTGCAACCTACCAGACAATCTGGTACTAAACCTTCGACTCCCATTTCTCAAGAAACTTTCACTTGTGCGGGTTCGTATATCGGAGGCCTCATTGCACAGCATCGTCCACTCCAGTTGCCCTGCCCTGGAGTGCTTGGTGCTTGTTTTCACAGTTAGAATCGGTTGTCTCCAAATAAAGTCGCCTAACCTTGTAAGAATTGGAATTTCTTTTGACGGAAGGCAGCTCATCATCCAAGATGCCCCTTCACTTCAAAGGTTGATCCTTGATTCTAGTTATTCACATTTGCAAATAACCGTCCTCTCTGCGCCTAAACTGGAGACCTTGGGTGTAATACATGATCTCTGTGCTCATTTCAATATGGTGTTTGGCTCCACAGTTCTTCAGGTACTTTATATTATCATCTACACTTGTAGCCATAAGATGCATTTTAAATTTCTGCGCATAAGTTATATGTCATCTTGGAGTACACATTTTGTACTAATATTATGTTCTATGCTCAATGAAGAGTTTCTCCATGGATGGCCTATCAATGGTGTTGGATTATGTCAAGATCATATATATCCAAATGAATAGTTTTGATCTGAACAAGATTATTGGCTTGCTACAATGCTTTCCATGTCTGGAGAAGTTGTATATAAAGGTGATAATTTCACGCACATTGGAAGCCCGCATATAGTGTACTAGAATTAACCGTTCAGCTGTTGCTCTTTCGACACTCTTTTTTTAGACCTTAATTGTTTTCAATCTTCATGTCTATTTAGGCAACAAGACGGGGTAAGAAAATTATAACCAATCGGTGGATTCATAAGCATAGGGATTCTCTCACTTCTCATGAGATTCGATTAAAGACAGTAACGCTAGAACGATATGTAGCCAACCGTGCAAACACTAGATTTGTTACATTCTTCCTGCTGAATGCGAGGTTACTATTGTCCATCGGGCTTAAGTTTATCAGCAGCATGGTTTTGATGGATGGGTATGTGCAAGAGCAAAAAAAGGAGTTTCAGGTGGGCAAAAGAGCTTCTGAACGTGCCGGGCTTCTATTTACAACATATTGTGGTCATAATCCAGTAAATTTTACGACCCAGGATGTTCATTCTATGGACCTGACCGATCCATTTGACTGTGACTGCCGAAAATAGTGCTGGAGTTAGATGTTTTTGCCCTTTTCAACATGGGTTTTTTTGTAAACCTGATGAACAATTAACCCTCGTGCTTTTGTACAGTTTGTAAGCTGGAGTTAGATGTTCTTGCCCTTTTCAACTCGGCTGTGACTGTCATGTTTTCTTTGAAGCAAGGCAAATGGCTTGCCAGTCGTTTAATTTAGAGTGAAATATTGTAACAACTAACAAATCCCAACCAAGGGAAATCATCACTCTCGCCGGCTGCTTGAGCTCACTGTGCATTACAGAAGCCAAGTGATTAGCTCCCACCAGCACCCACAAACTTATTTCGAACTAGCACATCAAATGGGCTATAAATTTTCATAGGAAAGGCTGCATGACGGTGAACGATTTGGATTCTGACATTTGGGACCCGCGAGGAAATAGCCTATCCAAGGTGGTGTCGACTTATTAGCCAGTCAACAAACGATTCTGCCTACCAGCCGTTGGATTGACATCCAACATCTATCGTGTATCTTCTATCTCCTGTCTTCTTCTTCCTCCAGCCACCCAAACCAAACCACCCCGTCGGCTCCGCCTGCTACTGCCTCCCATGGCTGGCTACGCCTCTGCCGCCCTACCGTACGTACCCTCCAACGTTGGCCAGTCCCTCCCTCTATTCCCCCACACGTCATGTTATTCTCTAGTGACATCAGCCCCAACACGCACCCGCACCCGAACCAGTCAACCCTCGTACTCCCCTCCGCCTGTGACTGGACCGGCGCATCTTCCACGACTCCTGTTTGTTCTGTCCGAGGCCTCGCCGTCGTCCTCCGCCTTGCGGCCTTGGTTCGCTCGCCGTGCACAGTGCGCTGCCCTCTTGCGTTGTCAACATCGTCAACAACCGAGAGGAACAAGGAGATGACTGTACATGGAGAGGATGACAGTAGGGACCCACCAGCGTCATGGCAGTACGCAAGCAAGTGCCTCTATATTACAAGCCCAAAAATATGGTTCCTCCTAATGGTTGAACATCTGGGGCTCACGCCATTGTCAACGTAGTCAATAAACGAGAGAATTACACTACGAGCGGCTGACACCAGGGACCCAGCAGGTCATGCAGTTTTTTTTAGGAACAAGCGGTTGTTATTTATACTAGTTTTAGCGATGGATCAGGGTAACAACGGGGCTGTGCGGGGGCTGTGGCCCATCTAGCCAGGGTTTTATTTATGTTTACCACATCATGAGCCTAGTTGTGTTTTTTTCTTGCTGAAAATGGTAGCCCAGTTCTATTTTTTTTAAGAAATATCCAAACGAGGCCTACTTGCTTTATCAGTCCTGCTGGGCTGCAAATATTTTAAGACGAGGAGAGTTTCATTTGGTTTGCCCAGAAATGGGTTGTACATTTTTAAAACACATCAAACCGGGAATTAGTTTCAATTTTTTTTCATTACAAGATTTTAAATTCCATTGATTTTTATGCGTGGAAAATTATTTGGATTTTATATTTATATAAATTATTTTTCAAATGTGAATCAATATTTCAGGATTAAAAATAGTTGACCGCACTGAAATATGCAAAATTCCCTATACTTTTTAACCGTGGCCACAATATGGGGTGTAATGCTAACAAAAAGAAGATGGGCTCCAAAAAAATTCTTAAGAATTAGAAAATGGGTTGTACATTATTAGAAATAATGCACACAACAGCAGTGACTATTGGATGTCCATCCAACGACTGTTGTGCTTCTTCAGTCTCTGCTCTTCCTGCTCCAGCCGCTCAAACAAGCGCCGGCGGGACTGCCTGCTCCCTCCTCCCGCGGCCGGTTATGCTGCCGCGCAGGCCTCACCGCCCCTCCACACTCCCATTGCTGGCCTAGCCATCCCTCTACTCAACCACACCTGCTGTTATTCTCCGGGGACGGCAGACGAACCAGTAAACCCTCGTAATCCTCCGCGTGGGAAACAACTGCCGAGTCTTCCCTGGCTCCGTGTCGTTCCCTTCCTAGGCCTCGTAGTCGTCCACCGCCCTGGTGCTCTCGGCGTGGCCTAGTCAACATGGTCAATGAACGACATCCATCAAAAGTGGATTGTACGTGGAGAGGCTGACAGCTGGGTCCACGGCCGCACGCAAGGAAATGCCTCCTTATTACGCGCAAAATAATGATTCCTCCACCTAACATCTAGGACCCATGGGAAGGGCTTTTGTATTTCGCGAAAAAATGTTCCCCCTGCTAACAGGTCGGACCCACCAGCTATATCTTCGCACGCAAGGAAGTGCCTCCTTATTACGCACACAAAAATGAATACCCCCTGCTAGCTGGGACCCACCATAGTGGGTGGCTGACTTGTGGTCCTACTAAGTTGACGGGGACGGAGGGCTTTGTGAACTTAGTCAATATGAATGATTCTAGCTCCAGTGACCGTACGATGTCCATCCAACGGCCATAGTGCTTCTTTAACCTCTAGTCTTCTTGCTCCAGCCACCCAAAGCAGCGCTGGTCGAGCCGCCTACTCCTGCCTCCCGTGGCCGGCTGTGCTGCCGCGGAGGTCTCACCGCCCCCATACTACTCCCACCGCTGGTCATGCCATCCCTCCACTCACCCACACCCCCTGTTATTCTGCAGCGACGGCAGCCTCACACCGCAGCCGAACCAATGAACCCTCGTACTCCTCTCCGCGTGGGCATCCACTGCCGCGTCTTCCCCGGCTCCGCGTCGTCCCCTTCCTAGGCCTCATCGTCGTCCACCGCCTTGGTGCTCTCGGCGCGGCGTGGTCAATGTGGTCAACGACCGACTTCCATCGAAAGAGTACTATACGTGGAGAGGCTGGCAGCTGGGTCCACGGCCGCAGCTGGGTCCACGGCCACAACCCAGTTTTTTTGTGGTTTGCCAAGTAAGTCGCTTTGTCAGGCCTGTTGGACTGCAAATCTTTCAAGACGAGGAGAGCTTCATTCGGCTGGCTGAGAAAATGGCCTACCAGTAATGAGAAATGGGTTGTACATTTTTAAAACACATCAAACCGGCAATTAGTTTCAAATTTCTTTTTTTCATTTCCAGATTTTAAATTGCATTGATTTTCATGCGTGGACAATTTTTGGCATTTTATATTGATATACATTTATTTTTAAAATTAGTTTGAATGTGACTCGAAATTTTGGGATTAAAAACAGTTCGGACCGCACTGAAATATGCAAAATTTCCTATATTTTTTAACCATGGCCACAATATGGACTGTGATGCTAACAAAAAGAATATGGGCTCCAAAAACCCTTAAGAATTAGCAGATGGGCGGTAAATTATTAGAAATAATGGCAGATGGGTTGTATGCTGTTTTCCATAGATTTGAGGCTTTCCTAAAAAAAGGTTGACGCACAAGCAGTGACTGTTGGATGTCCATCCAACAGCCGTCGTCCTTCTTCAATCTCTGCTCCTCCTGCTCCAGCCGCTCAAACAAGCGCCGACGGGACTACCTGGTCCCTCCTCCCCACGGCCGGCTGTGCTGTCACGCAGGCCTCACCGCCCCACCGTACTCCCATCGCTGGCCTAGCCATCCCTCTACTCACCCGCACCTGTTGTTATTCTCCGGCGACGGCAGACGAACTAGTAAACGCTCGTACAGTCGTACTCCCCTCCACGTGGGAAAGAACTTCCAAGTCTTCCCTGGCTCCATGGCATTCCCTTCCTAGGCCTCACTGAAAGTGCTAGTGATCGACTAGAGGGAGGGTGAATAGGCGATTTTTATGAAAGTCTTCAAAACATGGAAGTTTCGAAGATAAACAATAGAAATAAATCTATTACCATGCAGCGGAAGGTAGACTACACGAAGCTAGCCATAGTCAAGTATTCAATGAAATGAAAGCATAAAGACTAATAGCAGCTAGGCAGTATAGATCAGGATGGAAGATAGTATGAAGCCAATCAGAACAAGCAGTCACACAGTGAAGACAAATAACTAATGCAAACAGGCAATGACTTCACAAGGACCAATCAGCACATAAAGAGATGGGAAGGATGGAACCAGTGGCTCGTTGAAGATAATGATTTGTTGGACCAGTTCCAGTTGCTGTGACAACTGTACGTCTGGTTAGGGAGGCTGAGATTCAACTCAGAAGACCGTGTCTTCACCTTATTCCCCTTGAGCTAAGGACACCCAGTCCTCGCCCAATCACTCTGGTAAGTCTTCAAGGTAGACTTCCAAACCTTCACAGACTTCGTTCACCGGCGATCCACAATGACTCTTGGATGCTCAGAACGCGACGCCTAACCGGCTGGAGGATTCACAGTCCTCAAGTGTAATAAGTCTTCAGATCACACAGACAGGAAGACTTAAGTGATGCCTAACACTCTTTGGCTCTGGGTGTTTAGGTCTTTGTCCTCGCAAGGAATTCTCTCTCGAAGGCTTCGAGGTGGGTTGCTCTCAAACGACAAAAGCCGTACACTAACTCTGAGCAGCCAACCGTTTATGGTTGTAGGGGGTGGGCTATTTATAGCCACTAGGCAACCCGACCAGATTTGTCTGAAATGACCCTGGGTTACTAAGGAACTGACACATGTTCCAACGGTCAGATTTCAAACACACACGGCAACTTTACTTGGGCTACAAGCAAAGCTGACTTATCCAGCTCTGGATAAGATTTGCTCTCATTGTCTTTGCTCGAAGACATAGGATTTTGGTTAAGCATCACTTCAGTCATTCTGACTGGTTCACTTGGACCCCACTTAATAGTACGGTGGTTCCTATGACTTTAACAAAGAAGAAAAAGAACGACGAAACAACTAAGTCTTCGCGCTCCATAGTCTTCACGCAATGTCTTCTCTTGTCATAGTCTTCAATGTGAGTGTCTTCACATACCACCTTTGACTTCAATGTCTTCATACATTTTTAGGGGTCATCTCTGGTAGGAAAACCGAATCAATGAGGGACTTCTACCTGTGTTATCCTGCAATTCTCACAAACACATTAGTCCCTCAACCAGGTTTGTCATCAATACTCCAAAACCAACTAGGGGTGGCACTAGATGCACTTACAATCTCCCCCTTTTTGGTGATTGATGACAAACTGGTTGAAGTTTTCAATGGGGAATAAAATATGTGAAATTGTAAAGGATAGGGTATTGTCTTCATAAGTGGCAAAGGCTCCCCCTGAAGGTGTGCATATAAGTAATTTGCTCTTGGAATGCAAATGCACATGGCAGGTTGTACTTGTGGAGATCCTCTTCAACTTATGATGATAATTCATCATGCATGATTTGATGTAACTAAGATAATGACATGCATAATGAAAAATGGACATCTGCAAAATGACCTAAGTGCAAAAGTTATCATCGCACATGCGAAATTTATCATCGCATCACAGAATAGCAAATAAGTAGCAGACGACCATCGAGTTTAAGCGTTACAACTCGAAGAACCAAATGCATCGAAAAGCAAGAGTTGTAAGCACTTGGAAAAAGTAGCAAAAGGTAAAGCAACCACCCATATGGACCCGCTTGAAGACTATCAACTCATATGCTTCTCCCCCTTTTGTTAGTAAGGACCAAAAACGTTTGAAGACATAGAGCGCCTACTCGTTCCCATGAGGTGCAGGCGAGGCAGCAGAGTCGTCGTTGAGGTCCGGTGGTGCAGAAGAACTTGGTGCAATGTCGACATGCGCTGAAGTTGGAGGAGGTGAAGTTGCATCATCTTGGTCATCAATGACTCTGGCATTCACTGTCGTAGCTGAGGACTCAGTGTCTTCAAGTGAGGGAGTCCGACGCAAGTGAGCATTCCGTGGCGGAGTTGGGTCAAACTTGAATCTTTCAGTGAAGCCATCGTCCTACAGATCAGCTTCAGCACTAAGCAAAGTCAAACTCTTCCACGACCTCTGACAGGTTTCATGAGTGACAAAGGCATTTGGTGGCAAGATTGCGTATGCGGTTGACATCCACCAAGAGGCTTTGCATTTGATGCTTGAGCCAGTTGTGATGCTTGTCTTGTTTCTGGTGTAGCGCGAAGAGAAGCTCTCGATCATTGAGAACTCGAGATCGCCTTCGAGGCCTTTGCGCAATGGTGCTACCAGTGGTGTCAGTTTGAGCGCGAGGGGCACGTGTGTTGCCAGCTAAGGGATAAACACGCGAGACTGCCTAAACTCCTTCAATGGGCTGGGTGAAGCTTTGGTGATCAACATTGTGAAGATAAATGGGATCCTTAGCAGGCTCTGGGTAAATAGCTTCAACAGACAGATCAACCTCTGGCAAGAAGACAAGATGATTGCGCGCAGATGGATGATAGTTGATGGCAGAGTGAAGCTTGATAAGGCGCATTACCCATGGAGCATAGAACTTCAGACCAAAAATGTCGGAGCCAGATGCAGCCAACTGCCTAATGAAGAAGTCTTGAGCATTGAAGCTGATGCCATTGAAGATATAGAAAACCAAGGTATTCATTGCTCCTTCAAGCTTCGCTACAGATGAGTGTCCTTTGACAGGCCATAGAGTTTTTCGGATGATATGATAAATGGTGCGAGGCAAATACTCTAGGTCTTCAACAAAGAATTCAGATGGGTAGTCAGCGTCGTGAGGCAAAGGCTTCATCATGCTCAACATTTGACTCATGTTGGGTTCTGGCTTCTGAAAAATGCTCTCCAAAGCATTCTGGTGTTGTTGACAACCTGGCTCATAGTATTCACCGGGAGTGGGCAGGCCTGTGAGCTCAATGATGTCAAGAGCTTTGGCTTCATGATGGACATTGCCTGTCATCCACTCAAGGACCCAAGTCTTTGGATCCCTGTTGTAGCCTCGAATGTGAAGAGTTGCATAGAACTGTAGCAGAAGCTCTTCATTCCAGTGTTCTTTATCTGTGACAAACTGCAGGAGTCCAGCGTCTCTGAAGCAGTCCAACTTCAAGGCAGGGCAGGCCAGCTATAGCTTCAGTGTCGAGACGCATATGTGGAAATATGCGCCCTTGATTGTATAAGACGCAGGAATAGTAGCTGTGCTGCTGATAGCTCCAGAACCGATCCGATGAAATGCGAGGTTTGGTGTACGGGTTCTTGGCGCTGTTGAAGAAGGTGTTGTGTGCCATGAAGCCATTCACATTGAAGACCCCAGGTGAAGTTGCAGTGCCTGGGAATCGTGGAAGTCTTGGCTTGGGCTTCTGGATGGTAGGTCTGTGCTCGACATGATAGTAAAATTGTGGACCCGCAGCAGGTGGAGGAACCAGAATGGGCCATCGGACCATAACAGGCTGACCATGATCAAATGCCAGCTCAATTGTATGAGGTCTTGGAGGGGATACAGGAGCATTGATATTGTCGTTGATCTGGGCTTCAGGGGCCACATTGGCTTCAGGTGCTTTAGTATTGGCTTCGGGCGCTGCAGTGGCTTCAGGTGCATCAGTATTGACTTCGGGCGCTGCAGTGGCTTCAGGTGCATGCACTTCTGGCACCGCAGTAGCTTCAGGCGCCACATTAGCTTCAGCCATGACAATGTCATTGGCTTCAGAGTTGATGTTGGTGGCCGCCTCAGGATTGTTAACCTCAACTTCAGAAGTTGGAGGGTCGGACACGTTCTCCTCGAGAACAACATCTTGGTGGGACGGGGGTGTAGCAACTCTTTCTACTTCAATTCTTGGTTCTTCTCTTTCATCGGCTGATGCAGCCGGAATATCTTCAGCGATTTTGGCTTCAAACTCTGACACGTGCATAGTGGGAGTGACTTGGGGCCTCGGTCCTTTGCGAAGCCTGCGTAATGCTGGCGACGCTTGCGGAGATGGAGTGTGCTAGGCCTCAAAGTCAATGTCATCTTGCACGGGTGAGGTGACTTGTGGTTGGGGAGAACTTGGGGTGTCTTGTCGTTGTGGGTGATCGGCCCACGATGCATCCTAAGCAGTTGGCGTCAAAGGATGACCAATGCTGATGAGTTCGTTGTGCGTGAGCACAGGCGATGATACCAACTGGTGCTCGATCTAAGGAAGGACTTCATCATCTTCAACATTGTTGTGAGGACCAATGTCTTCAGCTGCGATGGGGTCAACAGTTGGATTGTCTTCAGCTTCAGGAGCCTCTGTGGAAGCAGGCTCATGAACTATCATTTGGCATTCTTGATGTTCAGATGCAGGACGAGCCACTGAGATTGGCTCGACCTCAAGGGTCTCTATGGGAGCAGCCCGGTCTCTCTTCTTGGTTTTGCGTTTCTTGGTTGGAGGAGCATCATCAGTGGTGGCCTTGGTTTTGTGCTTTCTGGCTTCGGCTTCAGCTGCCCTTGTTTTCTTCAGTTCTGAAGCCACTGTGGGGACCTTAGGCTTCGAGCCTGTCATACTTGCTGGTAAGACAATCGGATGTACTTCCTGCCTTGGTGCTTCGGGTTCTGCCACAGCTGGCTTCTTCTTCTTCTTAACCGCCATTCGGGGGTCTATGCCTGGTCGCCCCAAAGCCTTGCGCTTTTCAGCTTCATTGTATCCCTGAACACATTTAGCACCAAGGTCCTTTATGCGCTCACGAGAACCTTTGGCTTCTTCGTGTTTCGTGCGGAATGCTTCCTTGAGGTCATGCATCATGACCTGGAAGTTCTGAATGTCTTCAACAGTGAGCTTGGCCATATGCTTCTTGAACTGAGCCTTTTCATAATCTGTCTTATGCTTCAGCTCAACAATTTTCTGAGCTAGAGCCAGCTCAACAGCAATGGCTCCATGGAAGGCGACGCTGAGGCTAATGGGAAGCTGAAGATCATCAAAGCTAACATGTGGGCTGTCAAACCACTCATCAATGAACTTGTTTATGATTTCAACATCAAAGAGAGGAAGGTCATTGAAGATTTTTGCCTCTTGTTTGCTCTTGATCAACTGCCGTCATCGCCAAGGTCGTCGTCGCTGGACAGATCAATGGCGTCATTCTCATTGCACAGAACAGCAGCAGGGGTCAGTGCTTGGCTGCTGGGTTCCATGGGCATCTTCACTTTGGAGGGCTTGGAGATGCGTGACAGATCTTCAGACTGCACACTGTGTTCAGGAGGTGCAGTGGCCAGAGGCTTCACCTGTGAAACCTTTAGTGAAGGGGCAGGCTTCGAAGCTTTAGGTTTCTTTAGCTTCTTTGGCTTCGGTGGTGCAGGCGCTTCGTCAGAATCAGCGACGTCTGCAGGATCCACGATTGCCCCTTCAACCTTTATGTGAGTAATGAGACCTTCTAAGTTATAGAAGGGCCCAACCAGATTGGGTTCAGCTTCGCGTGTGCCATCAGCACGAGGAGCAGAGGGGCCTGGATTGAAGTCTAATCCCCATGACTTCTTGTTTTCTTTGGCCGAGTTCTTGGCAAACTGGAAGTTGCGCTTGAACAGATTGTCGTCACGACACCATAGCAATGAAGATGGGTCTGCATCGGCAGGCTGTGGTCCACGGACCATGCAAGGATAGAAGCCTTGTTCAATGGCTTCAGCTCTGGATCTAGGTTGAAGATTTCTGTACAAGATGTCTCCCCACGGTCGCTTGATGGCATTTTTCTCAGCATATTCCTGGGTCACAAACCTGTACTTGAACCATTGTTCTGCCCAATATCTTCGAATCCATTGGATTCGGGTTTTCCGCTGATTGTAGTCCTCCTCTGGATCTGTCTTGTACAGCTCATAGAGGTCAGGAGGCAAATCTCTTGAGGTGTTCCCACGATGATGTCTGCCACCCTTCCTTGCAGATTTCTCTGTTGCCATGAAGTTTAGACTGAAAGGCTTCAACACTGTCAAAGTCTTCCGTCTACTGGTCAGACAAGAACTGGCTTCAGGAGAATTTATATGGTGCTGTAAGAACTCTACAAATGAATGCAGACTATGAGAACCAAGGGATTCTCCCATGGACATGTACCTGTGACAAC
This sequence comes from Triticum urartu, assembly GCF_056163025.1. Taxonomy (NCBI): domain Eukaryota; kingdom Viridiplantae; phylum Streptophyta; class Magnoliopsida; order Poales; family Poaceae; genus Triticum; species Triticum urartu. The sequence continues at coordinate 454,918,060 of NC_141875.1, forward strand.
ATTAAGGTGCGAGGGAAGGGGAAGAGGTCATATGCATTCTCAGAAGATTTTGAAGATAAATCAGTTTAGAAGACATTGACCTCATAGTGCGAAGACATTCACTCAGAGGTAGAGAGTTGGTTCCAGATTTGTACGAATCCACGAAGAAGTACAAGTGAGGAATCTAACTACTTTGTGAAGCATAAGTGAATATACTAGACATGTTATGAGATGCAGTATGAGATAGATCCAACTTGTGTGAACAAAAACTACTTGTGGTAGAAAAGGATGAATCTATCGGATCAAAAAGACTATAAAAAGGAGGTTTTATTTACCACACGAGGAACTGCTAGACGGAGTGGGAGAGGAGGCCGAGCAGTTCGATCTTCCGTGCCCTAACTTGGCGGCGGAGGACACTTACGGCGACGGCGGAGAACACGATGTCCGCGGCCGGCGTGAGGACGGCGTCGGTGAGGTCGCGGCAGCTAAGCGCTTCGTCGCCGGCGTCGTCGAGGGCTAGCGGTGGCGCTAGGGTTTGTGCGAGAGTGGAAGAAGAAATAATGACTGGGGTGAGGCGTGTATTTATAGGGACAGGGACGGCACAGTGTTATTACACAGGTGCCCCAAGCGGTTCACATCTGAAGGACACGTGGCGATCATGCAACACATTGGAGGTTGTTCCATGTTCCCACGCACGCCTGGATTGTCGGGTGGTCGTTCCCACTTCTCCGGGTTTCGGGTTGAAGGATTTAGCATTGAAAACAGATTAATGTTTGTCTCTGTGTCTTTTGCCGACAAGGACGCAGAGAAGACATTTTGACAGTGTCAATAGAATGCATATGATTTGGATAGACAGACTTAAGATAGAAGCATAGAGGGGTTAGGGTCCGATCACATTCAATTAGTTCAAGAGATTCAACAAGAAGACATAGCTATAAGTGAATGATGTAGAGGACAGAAACCAAATTGAGGCCATGTTAACATTGACAACAAACAGAAAAGGAAGACTTTGCAAATGTAACGCCATGTGAAAAACACTTCTTAAGGGAAGAATTTGGTGGTGGCGTTACCCATCGTATAGGAAGTATTAGACTCAGACACGGTGCACAATTATCGTGGCGCTCTGAAGTCAAATTCCACGTTAATGTATTCACACTCAGAATGCAAGTCCTCATTGATTGAAGACATACGTTACTTCGTGTGTTGCACATCTAAGCCATCAACATGCATAAGTGTTAGGATGTGTGCCTGATCACAGGACATTTGAGGATTCCAAGATATTTAGCTCACACCGTAACTTGCAAAATCTCTTCTCATCCAAGGGCTTTGTGAAGATATCTGCCAGTTGCTCTTCAGTGTTGACGTGTATGATATCAATATCTTCCTTCATGACATGATCTCTGAGAAAGTGATGACAAATTTCAATGTGCTTTGTCTTCGAGTGCTGAACTGGGTTGTTAGCAACCTTGATGGCGCTCTCGTTGTCGCAGTAGAGTGGCACTTGCTTCAGATGAATGCCATAGTCCTTGAGTGTTTGCTTCATCCATAGAAGCTAAGCGCAGCAAGATCCAGAAGCAATGTATTCAGATTCAGCAGTGGAGAGAGGTACACAGTTCTGCTTCTTTGAAGACCAACATACAAGTGATCGTCCCAGAAAGTGACATGTGCCTGATGTAGACTTGTGATCCACCTTGTCACCAGCATAATCAGCATCCAAGAATCCAACTAGATCAAACTCTGAGCCCTTTGGATACCATAATCCTAGTGTTGGGGTGTGAACCAAATATCAAAGAATTTGCTTCACAGCTAAGTGATGCGATTCCTTTGGTGCCGCTTGGAATCGGGCACACATGCAAACACTAAGCATGATATCTGGCCTAGATGCACATAAATAAAGCAAAGAACCAATCATGGAGCGGTATACCTTTTGATCAAACTCTTTACCATTGTCTTCGGGACCCAGATGGTGTTTAGCTGGCATTGGCGTCGTGTAGCCTTTACAGTCTTGCATTCCAAACTTCTTCAGGCAATCTTTGAGGTATTTCTCTTGAGATATGAAGATGTTGTTGCGTTTCTGTCGTATTTGAAGACCAAGGAAGAACTTCAGCTCCCCCATCATGGACATCTGATATTGCTCTTGCATCATGTATCCAAACTCATCACTGTATTTCTGATTAGTGCAGCCGAAGATAATGTCATCCACATATATTTGGCACACAAACAGTTCACCATCATATGTCTTAGTGAAGAGAGTGGGATCCAGGGAACCAGGTTTGAAGCCTTTGCTCTTCAGGAAGTCTTTGAGTGTGTCATACCAAGCTCGAGGGGCTTGTTTAAGGCCAGACAGTGCCTTGTTGAGCTTGTAAACCATGTCAGGATGTTTTGGATCTTCAAAGCCAGGCGGTTGTGCAACATACACTTCTTCTTCAATCTTGCCATTGAGAAAAGCGCTCTTCACATCCATTTGATACAGAAGAATGTTATGATGACTTGCATAGGCCAGCAGTATGCGTATAGCTTCAAGCCTAGCCACATGAGCAAATGTTTCATCGAAGTCAATTCCTTCAAATTGAGTGTATCCTTGGGCAACGAGACGAGCTTTGTTTCTGACAACTTGACCATGCTCATCTTGCTTGTTGCGATATATCCATTTAGTGCCTATGATACTGTGCTTACAAGGATCAGGACGCTTGACCAGTTCCCATACATTATTCAACTCAAATTGTTGAAGCTCTTATTGCATAGCTTGAATCCATTCAGGTTCCATAAAGGCTTCATCAACTTTCTTGGGTTCAAATATTGAGACAAATGCGAAGTGTCCACAAAAATTTGCTAGTTGTGTTGCCCTTGAATGAGTGAGTGGACTAGGTGCATCGATGTTGTCAATTATTCTCTCAATCTGTACTTCATTTGCAACACGAGGATGAACAGGACGAAGATTTTGCTCTTGCTGATCATTGTCATCGTTAGAAGGAATGTCTTCAGGCTGAGCATTGTCTTCAGGTTGATCAGGTGCAGAGATGATGATTTCCTCTTCAGGCTGAGCTTCAGACGGTATGATTTCTCCAGTTCCCATAAGCTTGATGGTTTCACTGGATGGAACTTCATCTAGCACATTTGGCAGGTGCTCTCTTTGCGAGCCGTTAGTCTAATCGAACCGCACATCCACAGTTTCAACCACTTTATAGTGAAAGAGGTTGAAGACTCTGTAGGAGTGCGAATCCTTTCCGTATCCAATCATAAAACCTTCATGTGCTTTTGGTGCAAATTTTGAAGTGTGATGCTGATCCTTGATCCAGCACCTAGCACCAAATACTCTGAAGTAATTGGCGTTTGGCTTCTTACCAGTGAGGAGCTCATAGGATGTTTTGTTCAGAAGCTTATGAAGATAAACAAGGTTGATGATATGGCATGCGGTATCAATGGCTTCAGGCCAGAACTTTCTTGGAGTCTTGTATTCGTCGAGCATCGTCTGGGCCATCTCAATAAGTATTCTGTTCTTGCGTTCCACGACGCCATTCTGCTGCGGCGTGTACGGAGCTGAGAATTCATGAGTGATGCCCAAAGTACCAAGATAAGTGCCGAGGCCGGTGTTCTTGAATTCAGTGCCATTGTCACTTCTGATGTGCTTGATCTTGACGCCATAGTTGTTCATGGCTCGATTGGCGAAGCGTTTGAAGACATCCTGCACTTCAGTCTTGTAGAGGATTATATGCACCCATGTAAATCTTGAATAATCATCAACAATGATGAAGCCATAGAGACAAGCAATAGTAGTAAGAGTTGAGTAGTGAGTGGGACCGAAGAGGTCCATGTGTAGTAGTTTGAAGGGTTGAGTCGTTGTCATGATTGTCTTCGAGGGATGCTTGGCCCTCGTCATCTTTCCAGCTTCACAGGCACCGCATAGGTGGTCCTTTTTGAACTTGACGCCCTTGATGCCTATGACATGCTTCTTCTTTGCAAGAGTGTGCAAGTTCCTCGTGCCAGCATGCCCTAGACTCCGATGCCAGAGCCAGCATTCTGAAGCTTTTGCAAGAAGACATACGGCAAGCTGTGGTCCTGCTGATAAATCTACCACATACAAATCATCTTTCCGATACCCTTCAAAGACTAGAGACTTGTCAGATTCCATTAGAACAAGGCAACGATATTTTCCAAATATCACAATCATGTTTAAATCGCAAAGCATTGAGACAGACATTAAGTTGAAACCAAGGGATTCAACAAGCATCACTTTATCCATGTGTTGATCCCTTGAGATTGCAACTCTACCTAGACCCAATACCCTGCTTTTACCAGTATCAGCAAATGTGATGTGACTCTTGTCAAATGGACGTAAGGTTGAGTCCATGAGAAGACTTCACTTGCCGGTCATGTGATTAGTACACCCACTATCAATAATCCATTCTGAAGCAGCTGGTGTCATACCCTACAGTGCAGTTAGGGGGATAGGCTTCACGAAGAGAATTTTGAAGCATAAACATTTGACGAGCAAGTGGATTATGAAATCTTAGATCGAGATTAGGACTGATAGAACAAGTAGCAAGCGACTCAGGAACAAAATACATAATAAGACCATTTGGGCATTTGATCTTGTTCCCTACAAGATGTTTAAGGTCCCCAGCAATAGCTTCAGACGCATTTGATTTTCGGCTGGAGACATTTCCCTGCAAAAGAGAGTTAAGCTTTCTTAGCCACCCACATCTTCAAGGGTGGCTTCGAAGCAATGAGTCTAAGTGCAGCATCTGAGAACTTTGGCTTTGGAGCCCTAGCAAATAGTCTTGCAAGTGGACAATAGTACTCATAAGAATAAGCAGAGTAGTTCTTGGTCTTATGAACATGGCGATTTGATGAAACGTGCTCATATTCATAGGCATGAGTATGGTTTCCCTGCAAAACATTTGTGTTAGTGCGACTCAGGTCAGTCATTTGTCTGTATGAAGCCTTTGGACCATATGTATGAAGCCTTTGGACCATATGAAGCATGTGGTCTGGAGTTTGTCTTCTTCACTTGTGGTGTCATGACGACATTCACAGGAAGATTCTCCAAACACTTTTTCGGCACCCAGACTTTCTTCATAGGTGGCACATTCCTGCAGTTAGTACCAATATACCTGGCAAACACTTCACCATTCTGATTCTTAAACAGTTTATAGTTTGCATCAAAGGATTCATCAATAACAATGGGATTAGCACAAGTGAAGCCAGATAGGGTGGATGGATCGACTGAAGGTTCCTTTGCAGCAACCCATGTGGCTTTGGGGTACTACTCAGGTTTCCAGTAAGAGCCATCAGCATTCATTTTCCGTTCGAACCCAACACCCTCTTTCCTAGGTTTTGGTTCAAGATCTGCCTATTGAGGACATCACATAGTGTCTGATGCCCTTTGAGACTTTTGTACATCCCTGTTTCAAGCAATGTCTTCAACCTAGCATTTTCATCAGCAATAGTCATGGTATTCTCAGCAGAGGGGTTAGTTACCACATCAACAGTTGAAGATATTGCAATAGTAGCAGCAGTAGAACATCCAGCAACAGAAGTAGCGTTGTCACGCTCAATGCATTTAAGACATGGTGGTTCAAATCCTTCCTGAGCGGAATTGATCTATTTGGCGCGAAGTGATTCGTTTTCCTTTTGAAGATCTTCATGAGCCGCTCTCAATTTCTCAAGATCTTGCTTCCTTTGAAGATAATCATAGGAAAGCTTTTCATGAGTTGTTGAGAGCGTTTCATGACGACTTTCAAGTTCCTCATACTTAACATGAAGATTTTTTATGTCTTCAATTAAGGACTGAGATCGAGTCATTTCAGCGTCTAACAGATCATCGCTTTTGTCTAACAGTTTTTGAATATGTTCCATAGCTTTCTGTTGTTCAGTTGCAATTTTAGCAAGTGTTTTGTAGCTGGGTTTGGAACCACAATCAGAGTCATCTTCACTGGATGTTTGATAGTGAATAGTGCGTGTGTTTACCTTGGCACCGCGTGCCATGAAGCAGTAGGTGGGAGCGGAGTTGTCCTTGTCATTTGCATCGGCGTCGGTGATGAAGTCATTGTCTTCAGTGTTGAAGATGGACTTCATAATGTATGTTGTATCCAAACTTGCAACGCCAGAATCGGACTCCTCCTCAGACTCCACCTCCGCCTCCTTAGAAGCGGACTCCTCCTCTGAATCCATTTCCTTGCCAACAAACGCACGAGCCTTGCCAGATGAGCTCTTCTTGTGTGATGAAGACTTTGAGGAAGACTTGGAAGAAGACTTTGAGTATTTCTTCTTCTTCTTGTCGTCAGAATCATATTCCTTGCTCTTCTGCTTATTCTTGTTCTCATTGTCCCACTGCGGACACTCAGAGATGTAGTGACCAGGTTTCTTGCACTTGTGACATGTTCCCTTCTTGTAGTCATGAGCAGAAGCTTCATCATTCCTTGAGCTGGATCGTGAGGACTTTCTGTAGCCTTTCTTCTTGGTGAATTTCTGAAACTTCTTCACAAGTATAGCAAGCTCCTTTCCAATGTCTTCAGGATCATCCGAACTGCAATCAGATTCTTCTTCAGATGAGGAAATAGCTTTTGCCTTCAAAGCACGAGTTCGCCCATAGTTGGGACCGTAGATGTCTCTTTTCTCAGAAAGCTGAAACTCATGTGTGTTGAGCCTTTCAAGTATGTTAGACAGATCGAGTGTCTTGAAGTCAGGGTGTTCTCGAATCATCAGGGCTAGGGTGTCAAATGAGTTGTCTAGTGATCTCAGGAGTGTCTTGACGACTTCATGCTTGGTGATCTCAGTAGCGCCGAGGGCTTGAAGCTCATTTGTGATGTTAATGAGTCGACCAAACGTGAGCTGAACATTCTCATTGTCGTTTCTCTTGAAGCGGTTGAAGAGGTTGTGAAGGACACTGGTTCTTTGATCTCTCTAGGTTGAGACACCTTCGTTGACCTTGGATAGCCAGTCCCAGGCTAGCTTAGATGTTTCGAGAGCACTCACACAGCCATACTGCCCTATGGTCAGATGACCACAGATGATGTTCTTGTTAGTGGAGTCCGATTGAACAAACTTCTTGACATCAGCAGCGGTGAGACCTTCACCGGCCTTGGGGACGCCATTCTTAACGACATACCAGAGGTCGACATCAATGGCTTCAAGATGCATGCGCAACTTATTCTTCCAGTAGGGATATTCAGTTCCATCGAAGACTGGGCACGCAGCGGAGACTTTGATTATCCCTGCGGTCGACATAGCTAAAACTCCAGGTGGTTAAACCGAATCACACAGAACAAGGGAGTACCTTGCTCTGATACCAATTGAAAGTGCTAGTGATCAACTAGAGGGGGGTGAATAGGCGATTTTTATGAAAGTCTTCAAAACATGGAAGTTTCGAAGACAAACGATAGAAATAAACCTATTACCATGCAGCAGAAGGTAGACTACACTAAGCTAGCCATAGTCAAGTATTCAATGAAATGAAAGCATAAAGACTAATAGAAGCTAGGAAGTATAGGTCAGGATGGAAGATAGTATGAAGCCAATCAGAACAAGCAGTCACACAGTGAAGACAAATAACTAATGCAAACAGGCAATGACTTCACAAAGACCAATCAGCACATAAAGAGATGGGAAGGATGGAACCAATGGCTCATTGAAGATAATGATTTGTTGGACCAGTTCCAGTTGCTGTGACAACTGTACGTCTGGTTAGGGAGGCTGAGATTCAACTCAGAAGACCGTGTCTTCACCTTATTCCCCTTGAGCTAAGGACACCCAGTCCTCGCCCAATCACTCTAGTAAGTCTTCAAGGTAGACTTCCAAACCTTCACAGACTTCGTTCACCGGCGATCCACAATGACTCTTGGATGCTCAGAACGCGACGCCTAACCGGCTGGAGGATTCACAGTCCTCAAGTGTAATAAGTCTTCAGATCACACAGACAGGAAGACTTAAGTGATGCCTAACACTCTTTGGCTCTAGGTGTTTAGGGCTTCGTCCTCGCAAGGAATTCTCTCTCAAAGGCTTCGAGGTGGGTTGCTCTCAAACGATAAAAGCCGTACACTAACTCTGAGCAGCCAACCGTTTATGGTTGTAGGGGGTGGGCTATTTATAGCCACTAGGCAACCCGACCTGATTTGTATGAAATGACCCTGGGTCACTAAGGAACTGACACGTGTTCCAACGGTCAGATTTCAAACACACACGGCAACTTTACTTGGGCTACAAGCAAAGCTGACTTATCCAACTCTGGATAAGATTTGCTCTCATTGTCTTCGCTCGAAGACATAGGATTTTGGTTAAGCATCACTTCAGTCATTCTGATTGGTTCACTTGGACCCCACTTAATAGTACGGTGGTTCCTATGACTTTAACAAAGAAGAAAAAGAATGACGAAACAACTAAGTCTTCGCGCTCCATAGTCTTCATGCAATGTCTTCTCTTGTCATAGTCTTCAATGTGAGTGTCTTCACATACCACCTTTGACTTCAATGTCTTCATACATTTTTAGGGGTCATCTCTGGTAGGAAAACTGAATCAATGAGGGACTTCTACCTGTGTTATCCTGCAATTCTCACAAACACATTAGTTCCTCAACCAGGTTTGTCGTCAATACTCCAAAACCAACTAGGGGTGGCACTAGATGCACTTACACTCACCGTCGTCCACCACCCTGGTGCTCTCGGCACGGCCTGGTCAACGTGGTCAACGACCAACATGCATCTTAAGTGCACTGTACATGGAGAGGCTGACAGCTGGGTCCATGGCCGCACGCAAGGAAATGCCTCCTTATTACGCGCAAAATAATGATTCCTCCACCTGACATCTGGGAACCACCGAAAGGGCCTCTGTATTTCATGAAAAAATGTTACCTCCGCTCACGTTCGGACCCACCAGCTATATCTTCGCACGCAAGGAAGTGTCTCCTTATTACGCACAAAAAAATGAATACTCCCCCTGCTATCTGGGACCCAGTATAGTGGCAGGCTAACTTGTGGGCCTACTAAGTTGACGGGGACGGAGGGCTTTGTCAACTTAGTCAATATGCATGATTCTAGCTCCAATGACCGTACGAAGTCCATCCAACGGCTGTAGTGCTTCTTCAACCTCTGCTCTTCTTGTTCCAGCCGCCCAAACCAGCGTCGGTTGTGCCTAGTGCTCCTGCCTCCCATGGCCGGCTGCGATGCGGCGGAGGCCTCACCGCCCCCTACTACTCCCACCGCTGGCCAGGCCATCCCTCCACTCACCCACACCCCATGTTATTCTGCGGCGATGGCAGCCTCACACCGCAGCGAACCAGTAAACCCTCATACTCCTCTACGCGTGGGCATCCACTGCCGCGTTGATAACCCACAAGTATAGGGGATCGCAACAGTTTTCGAGGGTAGAGTATTCAACCCAAATTTATTGATTCGACACAAGGGGAGCCAGAATATTCTCAAGTATTAGCAGCTGAGTTGTCAATTCAACCACACCTGGAAACATAATATCTGCAGCAAAGTATTTAGTAGCAAAGTAATATGATAGTAGTGGTAACGATAGCAAAAGTAACGGTAGCAAAAGTAATGTTTTTGGTAGTTTGTAGTGATGATAACAATAGCAACAGAAAAGTAAATAAGCGAAGAACAATATATGGAAAGCACGTAGGCAATGGATCGGTAATAGAGAATTATGCCGGATGTGGTTCATCATGTAACAGTCATAACCTAGGGTGACACAGAACTAGCTCCAATTCATCAATGTAAGTAGGCATGTATTCCGAATATAGTCACACGTGCTTATGGAAAAGAACTTGCATGCCATCTTTTGTCCTACCATCCCGTGGCAGCGGGGTCCTAGTGGAAACTAAGGGATATTAAGGCCTCCTTTTAATAGAGTACCGGACCAAAGCGTTAACACATAATGAATACATGAAGTCCTCAAACTACGGTCATCACCGGAAGTGGTCCCGATTATTGTCACTTCGGGGTTGCCGGATCATAACACATAGTAGGTGACTATAGACTTGCAAGATAGGATCAAGAACTGTCATATATTGATGAAAACATAATAGGTTCAGATCTGAAATCATGGCACTCGGGCCCTAGTGACAAGCATTAAGCATAGCAAAGTCATAGCAACATCAATCTCAGAACATAGTGGATACTAGGGATCAAACCCTAACAAAACTAACTCGATTACATGATAAATCTCATCCAACCCATCACCGTCCAGCAAGCCTACGATGGAATTACTCACGCACGATGGTGAGCATCATGAAGTTGGTGATGGAGGATGGTTGATGATGACGATGGCGACGGATTCCCCTCTCCGGAGCCCCGAATGGATTCCAGATCAGCCCTCCCGAGAGAGTTTAGGGCTTGGCAGCGGCTCTGTATCGTAAAACGTGATGAATCTTTCTCCTTGATTTTTTTCTCTCCGAACACGAATATATAGAGTTGGAGTTGAGGTCGGAGGAGCTCCAGTTGGAGTTGATTTTTTTCTCTCTGAACACGAATATATAGACTGAGTTTCAGCGTCAGAGATAGAAGTTCCCTTATCATTATCAGGAGGTTTTTCTATTTCTGGTTCACTAGAAGCATGCAAAGTCCTATCATTTTTATTCTTCTTTTTCTTTCTAGAAGAACTAGGTGCACTAGTGTTAGCTCTTTGTGAATCTTGTTCAATTATTTTTGTGTGTCCCTCAGGATAAAGTGGTTCCTGAGTCGTTTTACCTACTCTAGTTGCAACTCTAACAGCAAAGTGATGCATATTATTATTCATTTCATCAAGCAACTCTCTTTGTGATTTAGCAACTTGTTCTAACTGATTTTGAACCATAGAAGCATGCTTTCCAACACCTCTAACATCATTTGATATTCTAAATAACAAGTCACTCAAGTGAGCAATCATATCAGAATTGTATTTCAGTTGTTTCATAACATTTGCATTGAAGTGATCTTGTTTTCTAATGCAGTTTTCAAACTCATAAAGGCATTGGCTAGGATGCATATTGTGAGGATTGTCATTATCATTGAACTTCATAAGAGAATTTACCTCTACCACCTTAGGCAGTGGTGGTGTATTAAGCCCATGTATTCTTTAATAGGAGGTGGATTTTTAACATCCTCAGCTTTAATACCTTTTTTTCTTTGCCTCTTGCATATCTTCAGGACTGAGATATAATATACCCCTCTTCTTCGGAGTGGGTTTAGGTGGTGGTTCACGAAGAGTTCAATCATCATAGTTTTTCAATATGTTATTCAATAATTCTTTAGCTTGTCCAACAGTTCGTTCCCTGAAAACACAACCAGCACAACTATCTAGGAAGTCCCTAGAAGCATCGGTTTGTCCATTATAGAAGATATCAAGTATTTCATTTTTCTTAAGAGGATAATTAGTCAAAGCATTTAGTAACTGGCAAAGCCTCCCCCAAGCTTGTGGGAGACTCTCTTCTTTAGTTTGCACAAAGTTAAATATTTCCTGTAAGGCAGCTTGTTTCTTATGAGCAGGGAAATATTTTTCAAAGAAGTAATAAATCATATCCTGGGAACTAAGCACACAACCAGGAGCAAGAGTATTGTACCAAGCTTTAGCATCACCCTTTAATGAGAATGGAAATAATTTGAGAATAAAGTAATAGCGAGTTTTCTCATCATGAGTAAAAAGGGTGGCTATGTCATTCAACTTAGTAAGATGTGCCACAATAGTTTCAGTTTCATAACCATGGAAAGGATCAGATTCAACCAAAGTAATTAATTCTGGGTCGACAGAGAATTCATAATCCTTATCATCAATAAAGATAGGTGAAGTAGCAAACTTAGGATCACATTTCATTCCAGCATTCAGATATTTTTCTTTATACTTGCATAATAATTTCTCTAGATCATCTCTATCCTTACAAGCAAGAATATATCTAGTTGTCTCCTCATTAATAACATAACCTTCCAGTACCTTAGGCAATTCATATCTAGGAAGGCTAGTTCTAGCAGGTGTTTCAGGAGTTTCAGTTTCAAGCTCATCATCAGATTCAACAACATCATGTTGTATTACTCTAGCAATTTGTTTATCAAGGAATTCACAAAGTGGCACATCATCATTATCACGCAAGGTACTAGCATCATCATAAGCATTATCCATAGAATAAGTAGCATCATCAATAACTTGTGACATATCAGAATTGATAGCATGTGGTGGTGTTGCAAGTTTACTTATAACAGAAGGTGAATCTAAAGCAGAACTGGATGGTTGTTCCTTACCTCCCCTCGTCTTTGAGGGAAAAATCTTAGTCTTAGCATCCTTCAGATTCTTCATAGTGATAAATTGATAATAATCCCAAGTGACTCAACAAATATAGCTATGTTCCCCGGCAACGGCGCTAGAAAAAGGTCCTGATAACCCACAAGTATAGGGGATTCCAACAGTTTTCGAGGGTAGAGTATTCAACCCAAATTTATAGATTCGACACAAGGGGAGCCAAAGAATATTTGAAGGTATTAGCAGCTGAGTTGTCAATTCAACCACACCTGGAGATTAATTATCTACAGCAAAGTGATCAGTAGCAAAGTAGTATGATAGTTTTGATAATAGTAGAAATAGCAACGGTAACGGTAACAGTGATAGCAGTAATTTTGTAGCAAGTGTAGCAGTTATGATAGCAGTAGTAACTTAGCAAAAACAATATAGGATAAATTCATAGGCATTGGATCGGTGACTTGTTGGATGATATTCATCATGAGACAGTTATAACCTAGGGCAATACGGCACTAGCTCCAGTTCATCAATATAATGTAGGCATGTATTCCGTAAATAGTCATACGTGCTTATGGAAAGAACTTGCATGACATCTTTTGTCCTACCCTCCCGTGGCAGTGGGGTCCATATTGGAAACTAAGGGATATTAAGGCCTCCTTTTAATAGAGAACTGGAACAAAGCATTAACACATAGTGAATACATGAACTCCTCAGACTACGGTCATCACCGGGAGTGGTCCCGGCTATTGTCACTCCGGGGTTGCCGGATCATAACATGTAGTAGGTGACTATAACTTACAAGATCGGATCTAGAACATGAATATAAGGATGATAACATAAACGGTTCAGATCTGAAATCATGGCACCCAGGCCCAAAAAGACAAGCATTAAGCATGGCAAAGTCATAGCAACATTAATCTTAGAACATAGTGGATACTACGGATCAAGCCCTAACAAAACTAACTCGATTACATGATGAATCTCATCCAACTCCTCACCGACTAGTGAGCCTACGAAGGAATTACTCACTCCCAATGGGGACCATCATGGAATTGGCGATGGAGAAGGGTTGGTGATGATGAAGAACGGAGATCCCCATCTCTGAAGCCCCAAACGGACTCCAGATCTGGCCTCCCGATGAAGAACAGGAGGTGACGACGGCTCCATCTCATGGATCGCGATAATTCTTTCTCCCTGATTTTTTTTTCTAGAAAAATAGGATTTTATAGTGTCAGTTTTAGGGTCTGTGGGGCCACCAGGTGGGGACAACCCACCTGGGCGCGCCAGGAGAGGGGGCGCGCCCTAGTGGGTTGTGTCCACCCAGGTGCCCCTCTCCGGTGGATCTTGGCTCCAGAAATTCTTATTTATTGCATAAAAATTCCTCGCAAAGTTTCATTCCATTCCGAGAACTTTTATTTCTGCACGAAAACAACACCATGGTAGTTTTGCTAAAAACAGCGTCAGTCCGGGGTTAGTTTATTCAAATCATGCAAATTAGAGTCCAAAACGAGAGGAAAAGCATTAGGAAAAATAGATACGTTGGAGACGTATCAGACCATAGCAGGTTTTATTCATGTAAATAGAACAACAACTATTTCTGACTTAAATGAATAACCGTATTGCAATAAACATGATCCAATCATATTCATGCTCAACGTAAACACCAAATAGCATTTATTTAGGTTCAACACTAATCCCAGGGGTAGAGGGAGTGTGCGATGGTGATCGTATCAACCTTGGAATTACTTCCAACACACATCGTCACCTCGCTTTTAACTAGTCTCTGTTTATTCTGCAACTCATGTTTGAGTTACTAATATTAGCAACTGAACTAGTATCAAATACCCAGGGGTTACTACGAACACTAGTAAGGTACACATCAATAACATGTATATCAAATATACGTTTGTTGACTTTGCCATCCTCCTTATCCGCCAAGTATTGGGGGCAGTTCCACTTCTAGTGACCATTCCCTTTGTAGTAGAAGCACTCAGTTTCAGGCTTAGGTCCAAATTTAGGATTTTTTACTGGAGTGGGAACTTGCTTGCCATTCTTCTTGAAGTTCCCTTTCTTTTCCTTGCCCTTTTATTGAAACTAGTGGTCTTGTTAACCATCTACACTTGATGCTCTTTCTTGATTTCTACCTTCACCGATTTCAGCATCGCGAAGAGCTTAGGAATCGTTTTCGTCATCCCTTGCATATTATAGTTCATCATGAAGTTCTGGTAGCTTGGTGATAGTGACTAGATAACTCTATCAATCACTATCTTATCTAGAATATTAACTCCCACTTGATTCAAGCGATCGTAGTACTCAGACATTCTGAGCACATGCTCACTAGCTGAGTTATTCTCCTCCATCTTGTAGGCAAAGTACTTGTCACAGGTATCATACCTCTAGATGCGGGCATGAGTCTGAAATACAAATTTCAGCTCGAGGAACATCTCATATGCTCCGTGGCATTCAAAACATTTTTGAAGTCCCGGTTCTAAGCCGTAAAGCATGGCGCACTAGACTATTAAGTAGTCATCATATCGAGCTTTGCCAAACGTTCATAATGTCTGCATCTACTCCTGCAACAGGTCGATCACCTAGCAAGCATCAAGGACATAATTCTTTTGTGCAGCAATGAGGATAATCCTCAGATCACGGACCTAGTCCGCAACATTGCTACTATCATCTTTCAACTTAGTTTTCTCTAGGAACATATCAAAAATGAAACATGGGAGCTATACGCGAGCTATTGATCTACAACATAGATATGCAAGAACTATAAGACTAAGTTCATGATAAATTAAGTTCAATTAATCAAACTACTAATGAACTCCCACTTAAATAGACATCCCTCAAGTCATCTAAGTGATACGTGGTCCAAATCAACTAACCCATGTCCGATCATCACGTGAGATGGGGTAGTCATCAATGGTGAACATCTCTATGTTGATCATTGTTGGGGAACGTGGTATTTCAAAAAAAATCCTACGAACACGCAAGATCTATCTAGGAGATGTATAGCAATGGCACGGGGAGAGTGTGTCCACGTACCCTCGTAGACCGAAAGCGGAAGCGTTTAGTAACGTGGTTGATGTAGTCGAACGTCTTCATGATCCAACCGATCCAAGTACTAAATGTACGGACCTCCGTGTTCAGCACACGTTCAGCACGATGACGTCCCTCGAGCTCTTGATCCAGTTGAGGACGAGGGAGAGTTCCGTCAGCACGATGGCGTGGCGACGGTGATGATGAAGTTACCAGCGCAGGGCTTCAGCTAAGCACTACGACGATATGACCGAGGTGTTGAATTGTGGAGGGGGGCACCGCACACGGCTAAGAGATTGTATGTTGTGCCATTGGGGTGCCCCTGGCCACGTATATAAAGGAGGGAGGGAGAGAGGAGGCCGGGCAAGTTGGGCCCACCAGGGGGAGTCCTACTTGGACTCCTAGTCCAAGTAGGATTTGCCCCCCCCCCTTTCCTTTCTTCCACCGGAGGGAAAGGAAGGAGGGGAGAAGGAGAAGGAAGGAGGGGGCCGCGCCCCCACCCCTAGTCCAATTCTATTTGGACAGGGGGGAGGCGCGCTCCACCTCATGGCCCTTCTTCCCTCTCTCCAATAAAGCCCACTAAGGCCCATTAACTTCCCCGGGGGGTTCCGGTAACCTCCAGGTACTCTGGAAAAATGCTCGAACGTCTCGGAACCATTCTGATGTCCAAATGCAACCTTCCAATAGATGAATATTTACCTCTTGACCATTTCGAGACTCCTCGTCATGTCTGTGATCTCATCCGGGACTCCGAACAAACTTCGGTCATCAAATCACATAACTCATAATACGAATCGTCATCGAACGTTAAGCGTGCGGACCCTACGTGTTCGAGAACTATGTAGACATGACCGAGACACATCTCCGATCAAAAACCAATAGTGGAACCTGGATGCTCATATTGGTTCCTACATATTCTATGACGATCTTTATCGGTCAAACCACCTAACAACATATGTCATTCCCTTTGTCATCGGTATGTTACTTGCCTGAGATTCGATCGTCGGTATCATCATACCTAGTTCAATCTCGTTACCGACAAGTCTCTTTACTCGTTCCATAATGCATCATCCCGTAAGTAAATCATTAGTCACATTTCTTGCAAGGCTCATAGTGATGTGCATTACCGAGAGGGCCCAGAGATACCTCTCCGATTCACGGAGTGACAAATCCTAATCTCGATCTATGCCAACTCAAAAAACACCATCGGATACACCTGTAGAGCATCTTTATAATCACCCAGTTACGTTGTGACGTTTGATAGCAGATAAGATGTTCCTTCGATATTCGGGAGTTGCATAATCTCATAGTCAGAGGAACATGTATAAGTCATGAAGAAAGCAATAGCAATAAAACTAAATGATCATTATGCTAAGCTAACGGATGGGTCTTTTCCATCACATCATTCTCTAATGATGTGATCTCGTTCATCAAATGACAACACATGTCTATGGTCAGGAAACTTAACCATCTTTGATTAACGAGCTAGTCAAGTAGAGGCATACTAGGGACACTCTGTTTGTCTATGTAGTCACACATGTACTAAGTTTCCGGTTAATACAATTCTAGCATGAATAATAAACATTTATCATGATATAAGAAAATATAAATAAAAACTTTATTATTGCCTCTAGGGCATATTTCTTTCGATCATATCTACTATATGACTCACGTTCGACCTTTCGGTTTCCAGTGTTCCGAGGCCATGTCTGTACATGCTAGGCTCGTCAAGTTTAACCCAAGTATTCCGCATGTGCAAAACTGTCTTGCACCCGTTGTATGTGAACGTAGAGTCTATCACAGCCGATCATCACGTGGTGTCTCAACACAACGAACTGTAGCAACGGTGCATACTCAGGGAGAACACTTTTACCTTGAAATTAAGTGAAGGGGTCATCTTACAATGCTACCGCCGTTCTAAGCAAAATAAGATGCATAAAAGATAAAAATCATACGCAATCAAAATATCTGACATGATATGGCCATCATCATCTTGTGCTTTTGATCTCCATCTCCAAAGCATCGTCACGATCTCCATCTTCACCAGCTCGACACCTTGATCTCCACCGAGTTGCCAGACGCCCTTTTAAATTTGAATTGGGATGGTTGCATGGGGATGGATTTGTAGACATAATCAAGAATGTTTGGGAGAGGCCTGCCGTTGGCAATACACCTATTCAATGATGGATCTTTAAAATAAGAGCCATGAGGCAACACCTCTCTGGATGAGCGAAACACACCAATGGGATTTATAAAAAAGAAAAACAATGCTCTGTAACACCAATGGGATTATGTCTACAACTTAGCTTTCTCTAGGAACACATTGAAATTCAAAGAAACAGAAGCACGGGCCATTTATCTACAACAACATAGACATGCAAAATACTATCAGGTACTAAATTCATGATAAATTAAAGTTCAATTAATCATATTACTTAAGAAGTCCCACTTAGATAGACATCCCTCTAGTCGTCTAAATGATCACGTGATCCATATCAACTAAACCATGTCCGATCATCACGTGAGATGCAGTAGTTTTCAATTGTGAGCATCTCTATGTTGATCATATCTACTATATGATTCACGTTCGACCTTTCGATCTCAGTGTTCCGAGGCCATATCTGCATATGCTAGGCTCGTCAAGTTTAACCTGAGTATTCGGCACGTGCAAAACTGTCTTACACCCATTGTATATGAACGCAAAGCTTATCACACCCAATCATTATGTGGTGTCTCGGCATGACGAACTATAGCAACGGTGCATACTCAGGGAGAACACTTATACCTTGAAATTTAGTGATGGATCATCTTATAATGCTACCGCCGTACTAATCAAAATAAGATGCATAAAAGATAAACATCACATGCAATCAAAATATGTGACATGATATGGCCATCATCATCTCGTGCCTTTGATCTCCATCTCCAAAGCACCGTCATGATCTCCATCGTCACCGGCTTGACATCTTGATCTCCACCGTAGCGTCGTTGCCGTCTCGCCAACTATTGCTTCTACAACTATCGCTGCCGCATAGTGATAAAGTAAAGCAATTACATGGCGATTGCATTTCATACAATAAAGCGACAACCATAAGGCTCCTGCTAGTTGCCGGTAACTTTTATAAAACATGATCATCTCATACAATAACTTATATCACATCATATCTTGACCATATCACATCATAACATGCCATGCAAAAACAAGTTAAACGTCCTCTACTTTGTTGTTGCAAGTTTTACGTGGATGCTACGGGCTTCTAGCAAGAACCGTTCTTACCTATGCATCAAACCACAACAGTGTTTCGTCAAGTTTTCTATTTTAACCTTCTTCAAGGACCGGCCGCAGTCAAATTCGATTCAACTAAAGTAGGAGAAACAGACACCCGCTAGCCACCTTTATGCAAAACTAGTTGCATGTCTGTCAGTGGAACCGGTCTCATGTCCGTGGACATGTAAGGTTGGTCCGGGTTGCTTCAGCCCACAATACCGCCGAATCAAAATAATATGTTGGTGGTAAGCAGTATGACTATCACCGCCCACAACTCTTTGTGTTCTACTCGTGCATATCATCTTCGCATAGACCTGGCTCATGATGCCAGTGTTGGGAATCATTGCATGGAAAACAAAAGATTTCTACGCACACGCAATGATCTATCCATGGAGATGCATAGCAACGAGGGAGAGAGTGTATCTACGTACCCTCGTAGACCGTAAGCGGAAGCGTTTCTCAACGTGGTTGATGTAGTCGAACTTCTTCGCGCTCCAACCGATCAAGTACTGAACGCACGACACCTCCGCGTTCTACACACGTTTAGCTCGGTGACGTCCCTCGCCTTCTTGATCCAGCAAGTCATCGAGGTAGTAGATCAGTTCCGTCAGCACGAAGGCATGGTGACGGTGATGGTGAAGTGATCCTCGCAGGGATTCACCTAAGCACCAGGAAAATATGACCGAGGGTGTAAACGGTGGAGGGGGCGCCGCACACGGCTAGGAAATTGTCTGGTGTGTGATAGGGGTGCCCACCAACATATATATAGGTGGGAGGGAGAGGGGAGGCAGCCAGGGTGCGCCCCAAGTAGGATCGGAATCCTACTTGGGGTTTCCCCAAGAGCCCCCCCCCCTCCCCCCCCCCCCCCCCCCCGCTCCATAAAACATCGGAGAGAAAAGGGAAGGGGAGACAAACCCCATCTTTTCCTTCTCCCAATCACCCTCCTGCCATAGGGGGGCGCGCCACCCCTCGTGGGCTGGTGTGCTCCCCACTCATGGCCCATATGGCCCATATATTCCCCCGGGGGTGTCCGGTAACCCTCCGGTACTCCAATAAATGCATGATACCTTTCGGAACGCTTCCGGTGTCCGAATACCATCGTCCTATATATCAATCTTTACCTCTCAATCATTTCGAGACTCCTCGTCATATCTGTGATCTCATCCGGGAATCCGAACAACCTTCGGTCACCAAATCGCATAACTCATATAATATTATATCGTCAACGAACGTTAAGCGTGCGGACCCTATGGGTTCGAGAACTACGTAGAGATGACCGAGACACCTCTCTGGTCAATAACCAATAGCGGAACCTGGATGCCCATATTGGCTCCTACATATTCTACGAAGATATTTATCGGTCGAACCATTATGACAACATATGTTATTCCCTTTGTCTGTCGGTATGTTACTAGCCCGAGATTCGATCGTCGGTATCTTCGTACCTAGTTCAATCATGTTACCGGAAAGTCTCTTTACTCGTTCCGTAATACATCTTCCTGCAACTAACTCATTAGTCACTTTGCTTGCAAGGCTTCTTATGATGTGTATTACCGAGAGGGCCCAGAGATACCTCTTCGATACTCGGAGTAACAAATCCTAATCTCGATCTATGCCAACTTAACAAACACCTTCGGAGATACCTGTAGAGCATTTTTATAATCACCCAGTTATGGTGTGACGTTTGATAGCACACAGGGCATTCCTTCGGTATCCGGGAGTTGCATAATCTCATAGTCGAAGGAATATGTATTTGACATGAAGAAAGCAATAGCAATAAAATTGAGCGATCATTATGCTAAGCTAACGGATGGGTATTGTCCATCACATCATTCTCCTAATGATGTGATCCCGTTATCAAATGACAACTCATGTCTATGGTTAGGAAACCTTAACCATCTTTGATCAACGAGCTAGTCAAGTAGTGGCTCACTAGGGACGCGGTGTTTGTTTATGTATTCACACATGTATTAAGGTTTCCGGTCAATACAATTCTAGCATGAATAATAAACATTTATCATGAATAAAGAAATATAAAATAACAACTTTATTATTGCCTCTAGGGCATATTTCCTTCAGATGTTGCCTTCTTGGACGTGGTTGCCGAATCGTTCAATACAATTCTAGCATGAATAATAAACCTTTATCATGAATAAAGAAATATAAAATAACAACTTTATTATTGCCTCTAGGGCATATTTCCTTCAGATGTTGCCTTCTTGGACGTGGTTGCCGAATCCGCCAGGGATGCGGCTAGGTAACATGCTGTAAGTACTAAAGTTTATGTGGCGTCGTTTCTTAAGTGAGGGGTAAATTAGTCATTAGGAGGCATCTGATTTATCCATAGGTTGATCGTCTCGCACTCTGGTGCGCCTGGTGCAGAATCTTCCAACATGGAAGTTGTTCCATTTGGTTCAATTTGGAGTAATGCACCTTTATTTCCTTCCATATGTGTTTTTCCCTACCAAACAATGGAAAATGAGTTTTGTTCTCTCTTGAAGGGTAAGGGTTAGAAAGAATCGAGAAATAATAAAAAGCTGATGAAAACCAAGTGAAAATTCATTATAAAAAGTCACAAATTCTTGAGCCATCAGAGTCTCGCATTGATCGATCGATACTGGGGGCTCCTATATACTATAGCGTGCGATTGCAATGCATACAACTTCTCCAACTATCGCGCACCACACATAGAAGAAGGCTATAGCGAGAGACTCACATCGATCGATTAATCTTGTTCTTTGTAATGTGATGTCTCGAGCAAACAATGGGGGCCTCCTCTATACAACCGCCCAACAGGGGCATCGATCAACCGATGGGGGGCCTACAACTACCGCACACAACCATTGATCCAGTCTCGCGTCAATCGCTCAGGGTTCAGTAATGTGAAGGCTCGCACAATGTATGAGATCATGCAAACTACCCTGCATCTTGCTCTGGCCCGACCACCCACCATACACATGCGAGGGGAACTCGCCCAAGAAATCACCAAAAAAATTCTCACCTTCACTTCTACCATGATTTTTTTACGTCATTGAAGGACCCAAAGAAATTCATGCAGGTGCCTCGTCTGTCCGCCCAGGACTAAAGTTCCTTTTTCTATCACGGAAGTAGGTGCCCATCACATCCATGATAATACGGTTTTTTTGTCACTATTATTTTAATGAAAGTGTCACTTCCATGACTGAAAATATTTTCGTTCGGGTCAAAATCTCACGGATGTGTTTTTTTTCTTGTAATGATTTTCTCTGGAATTTTTCTAGCTCCGCGAAAATTTGTTTTCTTCATTCTCTCTCTCTCTCTCTCTCTCCATTTGGTTCTTTCCGACAGCTTTCCAACACTTCCCCATCCTTATTGCAAACTTGCAACATGAAATGAAAAGGTTATGAGAATGGTGACGTAATAGGTAAAAAATGGTCAAACTGAGCAATTTGAGATAAGAAATCGTGATACAAAATCGACGTATTACCAACCATCGCAGATGGGACCTGTCACATGTGTATTTGAAAGTTGGCACCCTTTTTTTCTTTTCAGGAATTCAAACATGAACTTTGAATCAATCTCGTTTGCAAAATTATGCAGGCTTTGTTTAAAGGAGGGCATCAAGTGATGCACGCAACCCTTTTTATTGCCATGTATTGTTTTTTTTTTACAAAGAAACATGACTCAAAAGCATTGCGACATGAATGAAATGATACAGTTTGTGCATCACATATTCTATTACTAGACCGTCATTCCTATAGGTTGAACGTAGCCCGTTCCATTGTCAAATCTCGAGTTTCTCATCAAGGTAGTTTAATCTTTCAGTGGAAGTCGATGTTTCCATAGATAAAGAGGGGATCCTTGTACATGTGGATGTGGTGTGCATGTGCATAAACGGTTTTCTTAAAATGTTTACTGTGGTAGGAAGCATGTCACATACAAATTCTATAGATGCCTTAAGAACTCTGAAGTCGGCCACCCCGAGTCAAAATAGCAAATCTGAAGATGCACAAAGGAACAAGCGCCACATGACAGTGGACACTTTCGCACCCAATAATTTAACAGTTGATGGGCCGATGGTAGACTTGGTCAAATGAGGTGGCAGCCAACCAACAACAACAACTACAACTGCTAATTGTATGCAGTGCAAGTAGTAGTAACAGTTATATGCACAGCAAGTTGGGCGAGTCTAAACCTTTTATAACCCTGCGCAGCATCCTGTGATGACCTGGGACTGGGACTGGGAGGTAGACTCATGTTGCTGTCGCGTGTGATCCACTGCCTCATTTGTTTGACCTCCTCCAAACTCCTTCTAGTCCTATATAATTTCTCTGAGATCTGAAGAGGGATTCGAAATTCTGATCCCCTACTAGAATAGACGAGGTTCACCTGCTCCACATCGTTGCGGGCACGATTGCCACCGGCCAGTGTGCCGGATTTGAATTTGTGCCGTGAGGGAGACACCCGCAGCAAAAAGATTCCAGCGCAATGTGTGCGAATCGAGCTTTCGCTTGTTTTTTAGGTGCTCCGTAACCAGAGCAGCGTGGTCTGGTTCGAAATGATGGTAGTTCACTGATGAAAATGACAAGTCGGTCTGGCTCTGGCTGCAAGACTATGGTAAGCATCTGCCCTTGTCACAGTCCATTCTCCTCCCTCTCTTTGTGTCATTTGTTTGGGCGTAAGCCTGAAAAGGTTGACCCGTATCCAGCATCCCTGGCCATAAATCCCATGACGACATACTTGACCGATCCCACTGGCCGCACGTCGCTCTCGGGCGCGCTCCACGTCGCCATCCGGCCGTCCGGACGCCGACCGAGCGACGTCCGCCGCGCCGGGCTGTGCTTCGGCGACGTCGCACGCACGCGCCGCTCCCGCGCGGACGCCTCATCCTTTGTGCCATTCTGATCCACCCGACGGCCGGCGCAGCGTGGAGGACGCAAACGGCGCCGATCGTACCGTGTCGCACCGCACGGGCACGGGCCAGGGACGCGCGCAACACGTGCTCTCCTTCAATTTGATCGATCATCCTTGCACTTGCACGGCCAGCCGGCCATCGAGCGTGACATGCGCCGAACCGTACGCCCCAAAGTTCACCCACATCACATGCCCCGGCCCTCTCTCCGCCCCAAACCAAAATTCGAAGCCTACATACAAATGCAAGGTATCTCTGCACACATACCACTACAATCCACTTAGCATATAGCTTTGCCAAATGCATGTTGCATGATGTGATTTGACAGCTCGTAAAAAGTTCGCGCATATTGGGCTAGCTAGGCTCCATTGGAACGATACTTAAACAATATTCTTGCTTTCTGTTCCTTCTCTTCACATGTGATGAAGAGATGATTGTACTAGTTAACATGTGAAGAGACGTACGTGCACGCAAGAGAGATGTGTTTTCCTTGGCCACGAATGGCCAGTGCACTAGGAGCTGCGCGTGACTAGCTAGCTAGCTAGCTAGCTAGGTTTGCCGACCGTAGCTTAGCACTAGCTAGTTGTTTGGTGGTGATTCGCGGGCACAAAACTCCGCAATCACCTCTAATTCTTGTACTCATTCGGCGATGTGTGAGAGGAGATGGAAAGCGATAGTACGTATGAGCATAGGGTAAAGTACGCTCCATATATCTGTGGTTTATTACTTGTATATAATTAGATTTCGTCCGACGCTCCTAGAAATATTTGTCGACTGATTAGTTAATTTGCTGTAAGAAGCATGCATGCTTTGTTTTTGTGTGCTTTACTTACCAAAGTGGAGACAACTTTGATGCTTGCACGGCATGGAACAATCAACAACGAAATAGTTTAATCCCAGGGCTTGACTTGATCTGGTTACACAGACCTAACCGAGTCAAACTCATCTCTTAGCTTGGACCACCAACGTCCATGTTCAACTTGGACCAGTGACCTCTGCCTCACATGAGCATGATGCCATGCCATGCATGCATGCATGCATTGTGCCATCAGTACGATTTATCTCCTCGTAATTTGCTTGTATCTCCACTGTGTGCGTTTTTTTCTGGCTTTTGTGCCAATTAACATGCCAGTGCATGAGGCTCATTTTTCTTACATTTTTTTAATTTGTCCTTGGGATATTATATTTTGTTGAACTTTACTCGAATGATGAACTCTGGAATAATCAATAAAAGTGTGTGTTAGAGCAGGCCTTGGGGTACTCCCCCCATTTCAAAATATAGTGCGCCCACGTTTCCCGAGGTCCAACTTTGCCCATAAATTTAACCAACGAGACCAACTGTGGCGGAAGAAAAAATTATATAATTGAAAACTTCTTTCGAATACGAATTCACTGATATAATTTTTGCTCCCGCCGCAATCGGTCTTGGTAGTTAAATTTACGATCAAAGTTGAAGCACGTGGATATAGGAAGCACTACATTGTGGAATGGAGGGAGTATTATATTTTGCATATTGTCAGTAGACGACTCTCTCATGTCTCATTCAAAGAAAAAAGATCATGTTTACAGGCGGCCTATATGGATCACGCATGGTCTACATGCGGTGATGCTTATTCACGCAATCACTAGGATCTTTTCTTTTCCACGTTCAAAGAGGCACTCCTGCCGCCAGTGCAGGAACAGCATTCAACGATAACAACATCTGGGCACTGCCATTTTTTCCGTCGAGCACGTTTTGACACCGGCAAAAGATCCAAAGCTAGCCCACAATGTTGAAAAATGTTGCCATGTCTCAGTTTCACCCTGCATGCCGTTCGCTCTTCCGACTAGATAGATAGAGGAGAGCCACCGGCTTGACTGGGTCACAGTCCCGCCCCGGCCCTGCCCTAGCCATATGATATGTCTCTCTGGTCGTCGTAGAAAAGGAGAGGAAAGGTGCCATGCAAGTGGTGGGGTCTGATGGGCCGGGAGACCTCTCATTTCCGATCCCCTTCGAGATAACACGACGCGGAGAAAGCATGGCTTTTTCTAGTCTGAGACTGGCCTGCTTTCCTGTTCATTCTGAAAGTGATCTGAGTTGGGAGTTGCAACTGCTGGCCTTGCCCTTCCCACTTTTCGCCTCAGCTTTCTGGAAGAAGATTTTACGTGGATCTCTTGGGTTTGGTTTCTTTGCTTTGCTCTGCCTCCTGGAGATAAACGAGATATATCATGCATGATATGCCAAGCTGAATGGTGGTTTGGTCAGTCAATGCGTGGCATGGGAGAGGGTCCATGGGGCAAAGGGAGAGCATTTCTGTGCTGACACATTTACCGATTGTTTATCATTTCCCTTTAATTGCATGCATCATCACCCAACTGATACTCCTACCTACGGAAGGCTTTTAGTATCAGATTCAACCTCATGTGATCAATCTCTGTCTACTTCACGTGGCCTGCTCAATGCACGGCTGCACAATGCAAACATATTTCTCAAGGCAGATTGGCATGGTAAATACTACTGTACGAAGCAGTCTCTGATTTGCCATAAGCTAGACCACCTAGGGTTTCTATCCTTGTGAAGATAACGAGTTCATGAAATACTAGGATGCATGAAAGCATATGAAACCTTTCCTGCCGTTGCGCAAATACCAAATTAAGTTACCATCAAAGCTGGCTTGAGTAAGTAGGAGTATTGGTCCAAGATCGTTAGAGGAGTGGACTGACCACTGACCGTGCAGAGTTTACATATGGGCCGGTAGCAGGTGCATGATGTTGTTACTCCCAGATAATTTTCTTGGGCCCCTTTTGACTTCCCTGTAGATCGAGTCGGGTACACAGCACGTATATATCCAGGAGGGACAGTATTTCTATACACGTAAAGCCATTTGCAGTTTGTCTCATTCCCCCTCTTTCTGTGTGGCAGAGAATCTTCACGCCCAAGTCACGTTCAGTCTGTTCACACTTCACTGGGGGCTCCAATGCAATGATCACCTGTTCTTAGATGAGAAAGCTCGAGAGCGGAAAAGGATTCGTCCGGTTTGGATGCTTATTCTCTTCTTTCTTTACTCAATTTTTCTCACTTTACTCGTCACAGTTCAAGCAGTGGCAGTATATCATACTATATGTTCCCGCAAAAAAAAAAATCACACTATATGTATAAGAGCAACTCCAACGGGCGACCCATTTCGTTCGCGGGCGTCTATTTGGATCGGCGCGGGCAGAAAAGTCGGCCCAACGCACCGACACAAACGGACGAGCGTCCACTTTTTATCCGCCTGCCGACCCATTCCCGACTCATTTATGAGTCGGATTTGCGTCGGTGCGGACACGAGACGGATGCACGCGCTCGCCTTCTCCTCCCCCCTGGCCCGCTGGTCGATGACAGTCTCCACCATTTTCCTCCATTTCTCCCAAAAAACCTCCCGCCCGCCATGGACGACGACCTCGACGCCACCGCCGGCCTCGCCTTGTCCGGCATAACAACCGGGCCCTCTGGCAAAGGCAAGTCTCGCGCCCCCCGCAAGACCGTCGTCGCGCCCAAGCCAAAGAAGACGCTGACGTCCGAACAGCGGGCAAGGGAGTCGGCAAAGAGGAAGGGCCGGAGGCACGCGACAGATGCGAGGGACGGAGCCATCGCGGTGACCGCCGTCGCCGCTGCCGCGCAGCAGGACGTCACCAACGCCCGCGTCGCGGCGGCAACGAGGGAGGTGCTCTATATGCTAGGGTTAGACCCTAGCCAGCACTGCCTCATCAACGCCGCCCTCTTTTGTGTCATTCCGTTTATGTTTGCGTGTCCATTTTCAAACCATTTGCCAATATGCTTGCATGAAATACATTTGTAGACATTTCAAGCTTTGTAGGCATTTAAGGTCCAACACAATGGTAAGTGCTTCAACTTTTCCCATTGCTTTAGGGTTATCAAAGACAAGGAGAAGTTCAAGACGCAATATGCCGCCCTCAAGTCACGTGGAGGGAAGCAAGCCGTGGAGGAGGTTGGGGACGGCGAGAAGGCACGGCCGTGGAGGAAGACCGACTCCAAGGAGGACAAGCGGGATGCGGCATCCAACTGAAGGAAATATGCCCTAGAGGCAATAATAAAGTTGTTATTTTATATTTCCTTATTCATGATAAAGGTTTATTATTCATGCTAGAATTGTATTGATCGAAAACTTAAATACATAAACAAATACCGTGTCCGTAGTGAGCCTCTACTAGACTAGCTCGTTGATCAAAGATGGTTAAGGTTTCCTAACAATGGACATGTGTTGTCATTTGATAAGGGGATCACATTACTAGGAGAATGATGTGATGGACAAGACCCATCCGTTAGCTTAGGATAATGATCGTTCAGTTTATTGCTATTGCTTTCTTCATGTCAAATACATATTCCTTCGACTATGAGATTAAGCAACTCCTGGATACCGGAGGAATACCTTGTGTGCTATCAAACGCCATAACGTAACTGGGTGATCATAGAGATACTCTACATGTATCCTCGAAGGTGTTTGTTAAGTTGGCATAGATCAAGATTAGGATTTGTCACTCCGAATTTCGGAGAGGTGTCTCTGGGCCCTCTCGGTAATACACATCATAAGAAGCCTCACAAGCAAAGTGACTAAGGAGTTAGTTGCAAGATGATATATTACGGAACGAGTAAAAAGACTTGTCGCTAACGAGATTGAACTGGGTATAGAGATGCCGACGATTGAATCTCGGGCAAGTAACATACCGATGAACAAAGAAAATTATGTATGTTGTCATAAGGTTCAACCGATAAAGATTTTCGTAGAATATATAGGAGTCAATATAAGCATCCAGATTCCGCTATTGATAATTGATTAGAGAGGTGTCTCGGTCATGTCTCCTCCACACAGTTCGAGCAGTGGCAGTATTATCATACTCCTATCTGTATAAACCAGGCGGATACGGGGCCTGAAATCACTATCCCAGCTGATAAGCAATGCCACATTTGGGCCATGTAGCACATAAATGCCCGGGCCTTCTCCCACCATGCACGGCCGGAACAGGTGTCGGGTCACTGTCGAAAGCCATGGAGCTGCCCGAGGACTAGGAATCGGGCTCGCCGTCGCCGGGGCCCTAGAGCGAAAACCTATGCACTGCACTCGATCCCATCGAGCTCAGCAGCCACCCGATTCACACCAAGAAAGAGGAGAATGTGGCTGGAGCGGCACAGTACCTGGCTGTGACGCCACGCCCCCACGCATGTCGTCCTGTCAACTCGTTGCGTCCGTCCGGCGCGCTCTGCGCAAGAGAGGCAGAACCCGACGCGAAAACGCGTCCCGGCGCGGGGATCCATGCACGGCATCGGCCATTGCCATGTGCGGGCAGCCACGGCCACATGCCGCAGAGGTCCACGCGATGCAAGGCGAGGATGGATGTCAACCCTACCTATTGTCCGGTCTCTCCATCGGATCTCGTCATTCCGTTCCGGCTGGCGACACGCGCAACGTTACAAAAGGAGAGGGATCAGTGAAAAGATGCGTGCCCCGCTTGTCCGGCCTATGAGTTGGTTCCCGCATGATTCATTCACTTCGTTTTGCATCGGTGTCTGTAGCGCTTTGTACAATCTTGTCGAACCGTCGGATGGGCAAGCGGATACGATGGTGATCTAAGCGAGTGTGAAGTCAAATGCTCAATATTTTTCAGTTCACCCCGCGCTTCTCCGGTCTCTAGCGTGTTTTTTAAAGAGGAATCTTGCCTAGTGGTGCATAGGCAGGTTGGATCCGGGTTTGCAAGTCGAAGTGCTGTCGGCATGATGGTCGCTCTTGCATTCGTCTTGTTTTCCGTGCAGCCATTTCCCTTCCGTAGCAGTCATATACCCTGCCGTGTAGTAGTACTAGTAGCATCTTGTTGTGGTTTCGCGATGACCACCATGAGATTTAACGTTTGACAGCGGAGGGCGATTTGCATGGACGTCTGCATTCTACACGATCTATCCATACCACAGTGCGTGCTTTTACGATTTTGTTAATTCTTAGTCATATATGAGTTTCTTAGTCCTTAGGCAACACCAAGTCACCAAGGACAGTTGATTCTTGAGAATTGAGATCCGTGCAAAATTTCTTTATTTTTTAACTATAGGATTAAGCACTACATTTATTCGTTCACTATTATAAGTTGTTTTCAATATTTTAATATAAACTACGTACGAACTGAATTGAGTGAACAAACACACTAAAATGGTCAATATATATCCAATTAATAAAAAAGTTACAACATCTTATAATAGTGAACTGAGGGAGTACTAGTTATGGGTAGAAGGGTTTTCTTGTCAAAAAAATTTCAAAATATAAACATCTATTTGAGATATATTAAAAGCATTTTTGTAAACAAGTTTTTTAGAAAAATATTTTAGGGAAAATGCATGAGTTTAATTTCTTATGTGTGTACATTTTCTTGACACACCTAAAGACATTTTTTCTGACATATAGAGCATTTTTTAGAAGATACATGGCTTTTTAAATATTACATGAGCATTTTCCTATGCACATGATTTCCTTTTTGCAAGGAATACCTTTTCACATGATTTTTAGAAACTGGATATATAAATTCTAGCAAAATAAATATTTTTTTTGTTAGAGTGAACATTTTTATAAGCAATTCCCCACAAATAGATCATTTTTTAACATTATATGAACATTTTTACATAAATATGAATATTTGTTTCTGCAATCAAAAGTTTTTCACTTGCTTTTTGGAAACTGGATAGATAAACTATTGAAATAAAAAAAATGTCGAGATGACGCATGGAGCACTGATTCATTGACCAGGCGTATCATTTATTCGGTTCTTTTTCGGTAGTGGTTTAACTTAGACTGGTCCTTTCATTATTATTTTTGCTTTTCTTGGCTTTTTCAGTGTCCTTATTTCGTTTTTATTTCCTTTTCCCTATTTTTATTTTATTTAAGTTTTACTTTTATGAATTTTAAATTCATGAAAACATGTTCTCATAAATTTTTTTGAATATCTTCTAGGATATGAGAATATCCTTTTAAAACTTAATCCTTCTCTGACATACATTAACATTTCTAAATGAAAAAAAGTTCCCTAAATACCATTTTTTAGAAAATTGTGATTTTTTTAAATGCATGAATATTATTTACGAAACAGAAATAATTTGAAAAGGTCAATTTTTTAAAAAATACTCATAGATTTTTTTAGTTAGTGACATTAAAATTCCCGCACATTTTAAAATATTTATTATGAAATTTTCTTAAATTTTGAAAAGATCCCTAGACAATGATTTTAGTCCTAGTTTGATATATTTTTAAATCTGACAAACCAGATTCGCAGTTGCGCTTTTAAGAAGAAAAATGATTGGGAAACAATACAGTAAACAAACTGGAAGTCCATGCAGCAAAGGAACGTAAGAAAATCGCTCACACGAGCGGTCCAAGCACATAAAATTGGGTCGGCAAAGATAGCGACCACTCTTTTGCATTTGGTGGACCAATTGATGCACGGAGCGTATTTGGTCCCTGAAGGGTCTTCCTACTCAGCGCTAATTGGCGAGATCTCCTATACAATGCGTTCAGCACCAGTTGTGCTCGCTGGTGCTCACGCGCTCGTGGTCTCGGCCTGGCTCAACAAGGCGTGCATGTCTGCTTTGTTCTCTTGCCTAAAAAACAATATTTGCTTCTTTTGCTCTCAGGTTGGTACGTGACCTGCTTCAAACGTTGATTTTTGTAAAAACCAATGATTCTGGAAAATCATAAAGGATATTTTTAAAAAAATTCAAAAAAAACATACCTTTGAAAAAACTTCATCATTTTTGAAGAAAAGTTCATTGATTTTAGAAAAAAGTTCATTGATTTGGAATAAAATTGATCGACTTTCAAAAAAAAGTTCACGGATTTGAAAAAAATATCATCGATTTTACTCTTTTTTTGCAAAAAGTTTATGGATTTCGAAAACACTTCACAAATTTAAGAGAAAAAAGAAAAATAAATAACAAAAAGAAGAAAAAGGAAGTATTTTTTTAGACTCGAGGGGGTAAGTAATCACAACATGTGTGGTGTCCCTGGTGGTTGCTGTAGTTTATCGAGAACAAGGAGATCGTGTTTTTGAATCACCTCGTGTGCGCGTCTTTGGCAAATTAACAGAAAAAACAAAATGGGCCGGCACGATGCGGAGGGTTGTGTGTGCCCGATTGCAGAAATAGTAGTAACGGGCGCAAAAGGAGATGTGAAGTGGCGCACCAGCGCTCTCATGCAAGATAAGCTGGTCGTGACTTAAATTAGTGCTTCATTTCTCCTCACTCGCTTGATGACTGGTAAAAAAAACAGTAGCTACTGTTTGTAGTTTCTTAGAGATTTCAGATAATGATATATTTGAAAAATGTTCATGGATTTACAAAAAATGCACAAATTTTTGAAAAGTTCAGAAAGTATAGTAATTTAAAAAATGTTCAAAAATCCAGGAATTTTAACAATTTTCACAAAAAATTACTAAATATTAAGGAATTTAGAAAATAGATGTGAACTTAGGAAGTTCACAAATTTGAAGAAATTTTCATGAATTTTTAAAAAGTCCATGAATTATAAAAAATGAGAAAACATTTGCGTAGTTTTCTAAAAATTCAATGTTGTTTAAAAAATATGATTTTGGGGAAAACGTTTTGGAATTAAATAAAGTTCACGATTTTTAAAATAGAAGTATTCCCTCCGTCCCATAATATAAAAGCGTTTTTTACACTACACTAGTGTCAAAAATGCTCTTATATTATGGGACGGAGGGAGTATCATATAGAAGGTTCCCCAAACCATTGAGGCAGAGGAGTACCATGGGCCGGCCCTCTTATAACTGAGCAGAGTGTGGGCTGGAGAAGGATTTGCCAGTATATTGGGTTTAAGGCGACAAATAGCAAATTTTCTCTTGGAATGCGCATCTTAAAGCGCGAGCGCTATTTCTTGCTTTACGTGAGTTGGAACTTGGAAGGGATCTCTCGCTGAAGGATTGTTGTGTCTCGCGAGCAACTTGGCTGGCCCACTTAATAAAAGAAATAGGGGTAAAAAGGGAGTGAAGCTGGAGTTCAAAACTTGGGTTTGCTAGATAGTTTATGCTGGAGCTAGCCACCGTGATATGTGTGGAATTCGTGATGAGCTGAAGGGTGCGAGCTACTTAAGGTAAAAGAGCTTCTTTTTTTTCTCCACCTTATTTTTTCTGTTTTATTCGGTTTTCTTTGTTTTTCTTTTTTCTTCTCCATTTTTTGTTTGGTTTTACCTTTTCCTCTCCATTTTTTGTTTTCTTACCTTTCTTTTTCTCCATTTTTTGGTATTTTGTTTTCGTTTTTCATTCTACATTATTGTATACATGTTCAACATTTTTCAAGTACTTGTTCAACATTTTTCATATTTGATCAACATTTTTTCAAATACTTGTTCAACATTTTTGAAAATACTTGCTCCACATATTTCAAATCCTTTTTCAAAAAAATTCTACATACATGATCAACTTTTTTTTTAAATATTTGTTCAACATTTTTCAAATACTCGTTCAAAAGTTTTCTAAATATTTTTTCAACATTTTTCAAATGCATGATTAACGTTTTTCTAAATATCATGCGGAGTACAATTTTGTAATATATATAGATATTCTAGATATTCTATTAGACACCCAGGGTGAGGAATTACTTATTCCTCACCCTGGCCAATCGACCGAGTGAAAGTATAAAAAGACTTAAAATGAAAGCAAAATACGACATAAAAACATGGAAAAAGAAGAAAAAACGAAACAGTGTAGTACACGCGAACCTGGGCCGGTCCATATGCTTGCGCGCTTGAGAGAGCAGGAAGCCTCGACTCACTGAACGCGAGACATAGCGATGCCCATCTTTTACAGTGGCGCCCTCTGACTAATCGAGAGAAGCACGAGTGCCCCCCCCCCCCCCCCCCGCGCGTCGTCTCCTCCGAGGCGACTCGGGGGGCCAACCCTAGCCGCCGCCACCTAGTCCCCCCGCCCCCCTCCCTCCCTCCGCCGCCGCCAGAGGTGGCCAGCGGCGCGGCCGCTCGGCACCCATGAAGGTGGCCGTGAGGACTTTGGCGGATCCACTTTGCGTGGAGAGCCTCGGCATCCGGGGCGGCGGCCCCGGGCGGCGGGCGCCGCCGCAGGGTGCACGTGGGTCGCCTCCCCGGTCGTGCGGGCGGCATGGAGGCGGCGGGCGTCGGCGGCTGCAGCAGCTCCTCGTAGGCCGGCTGTACCTTGGAGGATCGGCGTCCTCATCCTCGATCTGCTCCGATCCGCGCCGCCCCTGTCTCTGGTGGCTCCGGACGCCGTTTTCTGAATGCCGGGTGTGCGGATCTGGTGGTTGGGTGCGGATCCGGGGGAAACCCCTGGCCGGCGCGGCGGCCACACTGAAGATGTCGCCTTTGGGCGTCGTTCTCCTTGCTGAAGGCTTCGGTGGGCTTCCTGCACCTCCCACCCCACCCAGCAGCTCAGGTGAAAGCCTCAGTTCCTCATTTCATGGCGACGACGGCACCTTGGTGGCGTGAACCTTCCTGAAGGCGTCGTCAGGGAAGTGCTCAAGTGGTGGTGGAGTCGGTGGTGGTTCGACGGCGGATTGTATTGGCCTGATCTTCATCTTCGGCAACTTGCTCGGGTCCAGGTGTGGAGGGCTTTAGCCGCTGGTGCGAGGCGATCAGGGTCCCTCTTTCGTGCCATGGGCTATGGTGCCTCCTATCCTTGCCGATGCGTGGGGCTGCATACTCTTGGCCTTCTCCGGGGTTTTCAGCGCCTTCGTCTCGACAACTCTCGTCCGGTGCTCTGCCTTGCTGCTGCCGGCAACGGTGACTGGGTGTTCGGCTTCCCATTCCGTGTGGGTTTGTTCCTGGTGCCTCTCCTTCGGTTGCTTGGGAATGATGATCTGGGTTCTAGGGTGAACCACTCCGCAGGACGCCGGCGCGGCACCCGTCGAGCCCGGGTGAAAGGGTAGGGGCCCTTTGCGGAGGCGGAGTCAGGTCATGTGTTGCCCCTGTTTTTCTTCTGATGGCAATCAGTGACACAAAACATGCACGGTGGTGCCTCCCTCCCATAGCCTTAGTAGGTTAGCTGGTTTCGGCTTAGCGGCGTTCGATGTCATTCTATGCCTTCGAGTTGTTCTACTGAGCACAATATATCTTTATTTTCGCTCTTTGTTTTTTTGTTGTAAGTGGCAGTCCTGTGATCCTGACCGGCTGATGGCTTTGTTAATTCAAAGTCGGGCTCTTCTTGAGCCTTCGTTCTAAAAAAAAATACAGTGGCGCCCTCTCTGTTGGGTCGTTGATATAGTTGGCCAAACTTAGTCACCGAGGGATACGGCAGTGCTGAGCCTAATCGACAAAAAATGAGGGCTCCATATGTCCTGAAAGGGAGGGATATTATGAACCTAGTTTTGCTGAGGAATCTTCAAAATGATAGTATGTCAGATATACATGAGAATACATTTGAAAGATGGCAATTTAAATGGATAACTGATTGTTTGTAGGCTGTATCTCGTTGATCGATGCGTCCTGCTGTAGTGCTGCTGATTGTTTGTAGGCTGTAGCTCGTTGATTTCGCTTTCACTAGCTGGTGGCACAGCTTGGGCTCTGCTTGTTGGGAACGCACAGCTTGGACAATTCCTCAGCTGCGCGGCTCTCATGTACACAGATGTCCCGGGATTTAGCCCTTAAAAGAAAAAGATGTCCCGGGATTTGACGTGCCACACGCCAGATTTTTATTGTGGAATGCACCCACGTAGGTGGCACGTTGGAACGCTACTGCAAGCACCAGCCGCGAGTGTGCCAAGGAGGGACAAACGTTAAGCTCACGTCCGATTTGACCTGATGTGAGATTCTAACTGATGACCGACGACTGCCCCTGGAGATTCGAGTCTGTCTTTTTAAATGAGTCAAATTTTTTTAGAAATAGAGGAGTGCATCTGGATGATGCATGCAGTTATTTTATTAATTATTCACGTAAAATCTTACAAAGTTATACTCCCTCCATTCTAAAATATAGTGCGCCTGCGCTTTTCGAAGTATAACTTTGACCATAAATTTAACCAACGAGACCAACTGCGGCAGAAGAAAAAATTATATAATTGAAAACTTCTTTCGAATACGAATTCGTTGATATAATTTTTGCTCCCGCCGCAATCGGTCTTGATAGTTAAATTTACGGTCAAAGTTGAAGCACGTGGATAGAGAAAGCACTACATTGTGGAATGGAGGGAGTACAACGGTAAGACTAAAGCCGCCGTATAGCCAACATCTGTCACTACTCCTATCCAGTTGATATAGAGATGCCGATAGTCTGGGGCTAATACCAAACAGACCTCGGAGCCAAACCTATCATTTAAGACCTGAGGTCCCAACCAGGACGCCTGCCGGGTATGGGGCACCCACCAGTCTGGCGCACTTCTTAATCCGGACGCCTGTCGGGTATGAGGCCACCGCAGCCACCTGCCACCACTCCATCCTCCGTGTTGTACTGCTGCATCAACCTTGCCCGGTCTAGCTACCGTCGACGCCACCACGACGCCAGACAGCGCCACCACCCTGCGCGAGTCCATCTTCGTGTATCAGACGTCGAGTCTCCACGACGCCATGTCGCCGGGATCCGCCACCATCAATGTGTAAGCTGAAGCACCGCTCCATCAAAAAGCCTTACACTGGTCCCTCGGTTCGTGTACACCTCCACGAATGACGCCCCCGAGAGAAAAACGACACCATAGCGTCGCCGTCATCTCACTCATCTGATCTGCTGATCTAGGGTTTCCCCCGGAGGTAGCATAGAGTGGCCTTAAACTTCTCCACGACGATGCGTTCAAGAAGGGAACACCGCAGACAGCGCCGCCACCGCCGGCCTTGGCAGCTAGCCGAGAGCAGCTTTTCACCCAGATCTGTTCGAAGATCATCCCTCAAGCATCTCGTGCACGGACTGCCGCCATCTCTGCCGGTGACTGGACGAAAGGGATCCAGGACGCCGTCGCATGACCGGCCATGGCACCACCATGGTGCCTATAGCTGGCGCCGTCAGGCCCACCATGCTCGCCTGTAGATGCACACCGAAACCGCCGACCCACTCAAGCCCATCTGGGCAAGACCAGATCGACGATCTCGGCCGCCGCCACAGGGCCGACTCGGCCGCGGGGAGGTTGTGCCTCCACTGACGCCGCCGTCACGCATGCCGTAGGGATCCCGCCGATCCTTGCCGTTGGATCTCTATTGAAAGATGCGCCGCCGCCGCCGCCGCCCGGAAAAAACGCCACCATCGCGCGAGGGATAGGACCCGCCACCGTCATTATAGGCCAGGCTTCACCAGTGAGACTTCAGACGACGATAGGATGGAGGAGGCGAGGGGAAGGGGCCTAGGGTTGGCGGCGTGGTCGCCCCCCGTGTCGCCTAGAGGGTTGGCGACGCGGGGGCAGATAGTCAATGAGTGTAAACCGCAGATTTGCTTCCGGAAGCCCTGACCGAGGCAGTTAACAAAACTGTGAAACTACGAGTCTGGCCGGGAGAGGATTCCTGGCAGCGTACTCACTTTTTTTTGCGGAAGATGGCAGCACTCACGGCACATGGTTCCTCACGCGTGTTTTATTTTTGGCTTCTGATTTTTAATCTTTTATATCTTTTAAAAGAAAAGTCAAAATTAAGCTTTGTTTCATATTCGTACTTTTTGTGATGAGGGCTTTCAAATAAGATCCATTTTAAAACATTTTGATGAAATTGAAAATAAATGTTAAGTTTTAACTCTTAAAACTAAGTACGCGCAAACAATAAAATCACTTTTTTTGCTATGACCGAGAAATAAATATCTTACAATTTTATCTATGAAATGGCAAATCGAGTGAGGAAATCATAAGTTTCTAATTAAAACTTACTGTGCCCTCATATGAGACCCAACTACTTTACGAATCACGAGACAATTGAGCAACCGGGCAGGGCTTGGCTGGTGCATACCCCCGCACCCACAGGCTCCATGAATTTTCCGAGTCAAGCTGCTAGCGGTTAGAGGTCGTTTCGCTAAGCTCTATACAAGTGTCTCCTTGGACTTCGATAGAATTTTATGCAAACTACTACCTTTGTAGCAGAATCTAAGACCGTTCATTAATATTATGGTAGTGCCAAAAAACCTCTTATATGTTGATACGGAGAGTACTTCCCTTTGTTCTAGTGAATAAAGTCATGGGTAAGAGCATCTCTAGCAGTCCCTTTATATCGGGGACCCTTATCGTGTGTTTACAGTTCACGGAAAACACGTTTTGCGGGCTCGCGCGAGCTGCGGCCAAACAGACACCGCATAGCGCTATGCGGTGTCTGTTTGGCCGCAGCTCGCGCGAGCCCGCAAAACGCGTGGTTTTTTCTGAATTTTGACACATAACTCACATATTACACATAATTATGAATTCAAATAATATAATATATGGATATCATGAACCCAAATTACAATAATTATTCAAATCACTAAATAAAACTAATAATTCAATACAAGAATTGTCCTGAATACAACAATAATACCGACCATACATGAATTAAATAAAATGAATGTAAAATTGGTCGTGCCTTTGGCAATGGTGCTCAATGTCTTCGGCTATGCCTTTGTCAATGATGCTCAATGAGATCCTCTTGAAGCTGATGGTGGGTGTTTGCATCTTCAATCTGCCGGCATGTCTGAAGGAATGCTTGTATGCGGTCAGGGTCTCTAGTTGGCTTCACACGGCTACCAACATTGTC
The DNA here is from genome assembly GCF_056163025.1 of Triticum urartu. NCBI lineage: Eukaryota > Viridiplantae > Streptophyta > Magnoliopsida > Poales > Poaceae > Triticum > Triticum urartu. Next base: position 454,956,140 of record NC_141875.1, read on the forward strand.
GTAGAAGAACTTCAAGTTCATGTCCCTCTCATCTTCGACGATCATGTTGTGAAGAATCACACAACATGTCATGATATTGCTCGGCGTTTGCTTGTCTCAAAACGAGCAGGACCACGAACAACCCCAAAAATGCAGAGCCTTCTTTCACTATCTTCGCGTAGCCTCTTTTACCTTTGCAAATCCATATGCTTCTTAGTGTTAGGCTTTTTATGCTCTTGACAAATGTACACCAAGAAGGGTAAATATTATGAGCAAGATAGTACCCCTTCGTGTACTCATGCCCATTCACCGTGAAGTTGCAAGTAGGGGCATCACCACTAGCAAGTCTAGCAAACAAATGAGACCGTTGCAATACACTAATATCATTGAGAGTACCGGCCATACCAAAAAAACATTGCCAAATCCATAAATCCTCAGATGCTATAGCCTCTAGCACAATTTTTGCATCATGAGACTTGTCACAATACTGCCCGTGCCATGCCTTCGGACAGTTTTTCCAAGTCCAATGCATGCAATTAACGCTTCCTAGCATGCCGGGCCAACCTCGCTTCTCATTTGCTGCCATCAACTTTTTTGCGTCTTCCTCGTTGGGTGCATGAAGATAGACATGACCAAAGATGCGAACGATCACTTTGAAGAACCTACGCACCGACTTAGTTGTAGTATCTTCACCAATGCGAAGATACTCGTCGGCATAGTTAGCCAGAATGTCATATGCCATCACCCGCATAGCTGCGGAGATTTCTTGATATGCGCTAAAACCAACAAGCTCGTGTCGTTTCTCCTTTGAGTAAAAACGAGAATTGGCCTCGCAAGCTTGCACAATTTTTAAGAAGAGGGATCAGTGCATTCAATACCTTCTTCAGAAGAGGTGCGACGTATAGGTAGGTGTCGGTGTCAAAACTGGCGGATCTTGGGTAGGGGGTCCCGAACTGTGCGTCTAAGGCGGATGGTAACAGGAGGCAGGGGACACGATGTTTACCCAGGTTCGGGCCCTCTTGATGGAGGTAATACCCTACGTCCTGCTTGATTGTTCTTGATGATATGAGTATTACAAGAGTTGATCTACCACGAGATCAAAGAGGCTAAACCCTAGAAGCTAGCCTATGGTATGATTGTCTGTTGTCCTACGGACTAAAACCCTCCGGTTTATATAGACACCGGAGGGGGTTAGGGTTACACAAGGTCGGTTACAAAGGAGGAGATATACATATCCGTATTGCCTAGCTTGCCTTCCACGCCAAGTAGAGTCCCATCTGGACACGAGACGAAGTCTTCAATCTTGTATCTTCATAGTCCGACAGTCCGGCCAAAGGATATAGTTCGGCTGTCCGGAGACCCCCTAATCCAGGACTCCCTCGGTAGCCCCCGAACCAGGCTTCAATGACGATGAGTCCGGCGCGCAGTATTGTCTTCAGCATTGCAAGGCGGATTCTTCTCCAAATCTTGAATATCTGTAAAGTAGTGTCCGGCTTCCATAAATGTTGGACTTCTTGGCTTCTGTGCCCAATAAGGGCCATCTTCCACGCGTCGAGGGAATGCGAGGAGCCAGGCATTTTTACATTCGCCCCCCTTGCCAGGTAAATAAATGGTCTATTAAAGGGATGGGGATTCTTAGATCCAATCCATACCATCCTCCCACGGCAAGAATCCATCGGAGCGCGCCCGGAAAAAATCCATTCCAACATGGCCGACCACCGCAACTCCTCCTCTTGCCCCCGTAGCCCTAAGCCCGGTGATTGGGAGAGGTGTTCCATCCCGCACAGTCGATTAATAGAGCTGCAGACTCAGGGATTTCTCCCTCCAGTGTATATGGTCCCCGTTTGAGCCGGGCTCGCCACTTATAATGGCGGGGAGCAAGCGGAGAGCTTCCCCAGCCCCTCTAAGGGGGAGCGGGTATGCCTCGTCCCTTACTTACTAAGGGGACTTGGATTTCCCATCCATCCATTCCTCCGCGGGCTCCTGGAGTTCTACGGCCTCCAACTGCATAATTTCACCCCGGCTTCCATACTACACATCGCCGGTTATGTTGCCCTTTGTGAGCTGTTTCTGGGCTGCGAGGCTCATTTCGAGCTGTGGAAGAGGTTATTTTGCCTTGTGCCCTGCACACAGAAGGGGTCACTATTGGGGAACGTAGCAGAAATTCAAAATTTTCTACGCATCACCAAGATCAATCTATGGAGAAGTCTACCAACGAGGGAAGGAGAGTGCATCTACATACCCTTGTAGATCGCTACGCGGAAGCGTTCAAGAGAACGGGGTTGATGGAGTCGTACTCGTCGTGATCCAAATCACCGATGATCCTAGTGCCGAACGGACGGCACCTCTGTGTTCAACACACGTACAGCCCGGTGACGTCTCCTACACCTTGATCCAGCAAGGGGAGAAGGAGAGGTTGGGGAAGACTCCATCCAACAGCAGCACGACGGCGTGGTGGTGGTGGAGGAGCTGAAGGAAATATGCCCTAGAGGCAATAATAAAGTTATTATTTATTTCCTTATATCATGATAAATGTTTATTATTCATGCTAGAATTGTATTAACCGGAAACATAATACATGTGTGAATACATAGACAAACAGAGTGTCACTAGTATGCCTCTGCTAGACTAGCTCGTTAATCAAAGATGGTTATGTTTCCTAACCATGGACAAAGAGTTGTTATTTGATTAACAGGATCACATCATTAGGTGAATGATCTGATTGACATGACCCATTCCATTAGCTTAGCACCCGATCGTTTAGTATGTTGCTATTGCTTTCTTCATGACTTATACATGTTCCTATGATTATGAGATTATGCAACTCCCGTTTACCGGAGGAACACTTTGTGTGCTACCAAACGTCACAACATAACTGGGTGATTATAAAGGTGCTCTACAGGTGTCTCCAAAGGTACATGTTGGGTTGGCGTATTTCGAGATTAGGATTTGTCACTCTGATTGTCAGAGAGGTATCTCTGGGCCCTCTCGGTAATACACATCACATAAGCCTTGCAAGCATTGCAACTAATGAGTTAGTTGTGAGATGATGTATTACGGAATGAGTAAAGAGACTTGCCGGTAACGAGATTGAACTAGGTATTAAGATACCGACGATCGAATCTCGGGCAAGTAACATACCGATGACAAAGGGAACAACGTATGTTGTTATGCGGTCTGATCGATAAAGATCTTCGTAGAATATGTAGGAGCCAATATGAGCATCTAGGTTCCGCTATTGGTTATTGACCGGAGACGTGTCTCGGTCATGTCTACATTGTTCTCGAACCCGTAGGGTCCGCACGCTTAAGGTTTCGATGATAGTTATATTATGAGTTTTGATGTACCGAAGGGGTTCGGAGTCCCGGATGGGATCGGGGACATGACGAGGAGTCTTGAAATGGTCGAGACATAAATATTGATATATTGGAAGCCTATATTTGGATATTGGAAGTGTTCCGGGTGAAATCGGGATTTTACCGGAGTACCGGGAGGTTACCGGAACCCCCCGGGAGGTATATGGGCCTTAGTGGGCCTTAGTGGAAGAGAGGAGAGGTGGCCAGGGCTGGGCCGCGCGCTCCTCCCCCCCTAGTCTGAATAGGACAAGGAGAGGGGGGCGGCGCCCCCCTTCCTTCTCTCTCTCCTCTTTCCCCCCTCCCGAATCCTATTCCAACTAGGAAAGGGGGGGAATCCTACTCCCGGAGGGAGTAGCACTCCTCCTGGCGCGCCCTCTCCTGGCCGGCCGCACCCCCCCTTTGATCCTTTATATACGGAGGCAGGGGGCACCCCTAGGGACACAAGTTGATCCACGTGATCATATTCTTAGCCGTGTGCGGTGCCCCCTTCCACCATAGTCCTCGATAATATTGTAGCGGTGCTTAGGCGAAGCCCTGCAACGGTAGTACATCAAGATCGTCACCACGCCGTCGTGCTGACGGAACTCTTCCCCGACACTTTGCTGGATCGGAGTCCGGGGATCGTCATCGAGCTGAACGTGTGCTAGAACTCAGAGGTGCCATAGTTTCGGTGCTTGATCGGTCGGGCCATGAAGACGTACGACTACATCAACCATGTTGTGCTAACGCTTCCGTTGTCGATCTACAAGGGTACGTAGATCACACTCTCCCCTCTCGTTGCTATGCATCACCATGATCTTGCGTGTGCGTAGGAATTTTTTTGAAATTACTACGTTACCCATCAGTGGCATCCGAGCCTAGGTTTTATGTGTTGATGTTATTTGCACGAGTAGAACACAAGTGAGTTGTGGGCGATATAAGTCATACTGCTTACCAGCATGTCATACTTTGGTTCGGCGGTATTGTTGGACGAAGCGGCCCGGACCGACATTACGCGTACGCTTACGCGAGACCGGTTCTCCCGACGTGCTTTGCACAAAGGTGGCTAGCGGGTGACAGTTTCTCCAACTTTAGTTGAACCGAGTGTGGCTACGCCCGGTCCTTGCGAAGGTTAAAACAACACCAACTTGACAAACTATCGTTGTGGTTTTGATGCGTAGGTAAGATTGGTTCTTGCTTAAGCCCGTAGCAGCCACGTAAAACTTGCAACAACAAAGTAGAGGACGTCTAACTTGTTTTTGCAGGGCATGTTGTGATGTGATATGGTCAAGACATGATGCTAAATTTTATTGTATGAGATGATCATGTTTTGTAACCGAGTTATCGGCAACTGGCAGGAGCCATATGGTTGTCGCTTTATTGTATGCAATGCAATCACGCTGTAATGCTTTACTTTATCACTAAGCGGTAGCGATAGTCGTGGAAGCATAAGATTGGCGAGACGACAATGATGCTACGATGGAGATCAAGGTGTCGGGCCGGTGACGATGGTGATCATGATGGTGCTTCGAAGATGGAGATCACAAGCACAAGATGATGATGGCCATATCATATCACTTATATTGATTGCATGTGATGTTTATCTTTTATGCATCTTATCTTGCTTTGATTGACGGTAGCATTAAAAGATGATCTCTCACTAATTATCAAGAAGTGTTCTCCCTGAGTATGCACCATTGCGAAAGTTCTTCGTGCTGAGACATCACGTGATGATCGGGTGTGATAGGCTCTACGTTCAAATACAACGGGTGCAAAATAGTTGCACACGTGGAATACTCAGGTTATACTCGACGAGCCAAGCATATACAGATATGGCCTCGGAACACGGAGACCGAAAGGTCGAGCGTGAATCATATAGTAGATATGATCAACATAGTGATGTTCACCAATGAAGCTACTCCATCTCACATGATGATCGGACATGGTTTAGTTGATTTGGATCACGTAATCACTTAGAGGATTAGAGGGATGTCTATCTAAGTGGGAGTTCTTTAAGTAATATGATTAATTGAACCTTAATTTATCATGAACTTAGTACCTGAGAGTATCTTGCTTATTCATGTTTGATTGTAGATAGATGGCCCGTGCTGTTGTTCCGTTGAATTTTAATGCGTTCCTTGAGAAAGCAAAGTTGAAAGATGATGGTAGCAATTACACGGACTGGGTTCGTAACTTGAGGATTATCCTCATTGCTGCACAGAAGAATTACGTCCTGGAAGCACCGCTGGGTGCCAGGCCTGCTGCTGGAGCAACACCAGATGTTATGAATGTCTGGCAGAGCAAAGCTGATGACTACTCGCTAGTTCAGTGTGCCATGCTTTACGGCTTAGAATCGGGACTTCAACGACGTTTTGAACGTCATGGAGCATATGAGATGTTCCAGGAGTTGAAGTTAATATTTCAAGCAAATCCCCGGATTGAGAGATATGAAGTCTCCAATAAGTTCTATAGCTGCAAGATGGAGGAGAACAGTTCTGTCAGTGAGCATATACTCAAAATGTCTGGGTATATAATCACTTGATTCAATTGGGAGTTAATCTTCCAGATGATTGCATCATTGACAGAATTCTCCAATCACTGCCACCAAGCTACAAGAGCTTCGTGATGAACTATAATATGCAAGGGATGAATAAGACTATTCCCGAGCTCTTCGCAATGCTGAAAGCTGCGGAGGTAGAAATCAAGAAGGAGCATCAAGTGTTGATGGTCAACAAGACCACTAGTTTTAAGAAAAAGGGCAAAGGGAAGAAGAAGGGGAACTTCAAAAAGAACAGCAAGCAAGTTGCTGCTCAAGAGAAGAAACCCAAACCTGGACCTAAGCCTGAAACTAAGTGCTTCTACTGCAAGCAGACTGGTCACTGGAAGCGGAACTGCCTCAAGTATTTGCCGGATAAGAAGGATGGCAAGGTGAACAAAGGTATATGTGATATACATGTTATTGATGTGTACCTTACTAATGCTCGCAGTAGCACCTGGGTATTTGATACTGGTTCTGTTGCTAATATTTGCAACTCGAAACAGGGACTACGGATTAAGCGAAGATTGGCTAAGGACGAGGTGACGATGCGCGTGGGAAATGGTTCCAAAGTCGATGTGATCGCAGTCGGCACGCTACCTCTACATCTACCTTCGGGATTAATATTAGACCTAAATAATTGTTATTTGGTGCCAGCGTTAAGCATGAACATTATATCTGGATCTTGTTTGATGCGAGACGGTTATTCATTTAAATCAGAGAATAATGGTTGTTCTATTTACATGAGTAATATCTTTTATGGTCATGCACCCTTAAAGAGTGGTCTATTCTTATTAAATCTCGATAGTAGTGACACACATATTCATAGTGTTGAAACCAAAAGATGCAGAGTTGATAATGATAGTGCAACTTATTTGTGGCACTGCCGTTTAGGTCATATCGGTATAAAGCGCATGAAGAAACTCCATACTGATGGGCTTTTGGAACCACTTGATTATGAATCACTTGGTATTTGCGAACCGTGCCTTATGGGTAAGATGACAAAAACACCATTCTCCGGTACTATGGAGAGAGCAACAGATTTGTTAGAAATCATACATACAGATGTATGTGGTCCAATGAATGTTGAGGCTCGTGGCGGATATCGTTATTTTCTCACCTTCACAGATGACTTAAGCAGATATGGGTATATCTACTTAATGAAACACAACTATGAAACGTTTGAAAAGTTCAAAGAATTTCAGAGTGAAGTTGAAAATCATTGTAACAAGAAAATAAAATTCCTACGATCTGATCGTGGAGGAGAATATTTGAGTTACGAGTTTGGTGTACATTTGAAACAATGTGGAATAGTTTAGCAACACACGCCATCCGGAACACCACAGCGTAATGGTGTGTCCGAACGTCGTAATCGTACTTTACTAGATATGGTACGATCTGATGTCTCTTACTGATTTACTGCTATTGTTTTGGGGATACGCTCTAGAGACGGCCGCATTCACGTTAAATAGGGCACCATCAAAATCCGTTGAGACGACGCCTTATGAACTGTGGTTTGGCAAGAAACCAAAGTTGTCGTTTCTGAAAGTTTGGGGCTGCGATGCTTATGTGAAAAAGCTTCAACCTGATAAGCTCGAACCCAAATCGGAAAAATGTATCTTCATAGGATATCCAAAGGAAACTATTGGATACACCTTCTATCACAGATCCGAAGGCAAGACTTTTGTTGCTAAATTCGGAAAATTTCTGGAGAAGGAGTTTCTCTCGAAAGAAGTGAGTGGGAGGAAAGTAGAACTTGACGAGGTAACTATACCTACTCCCTTATTGGAAAGTAGTACATCATAGAAATCTGTTTCTGTGACACCTACACCAATTAGCAAGGAAGCTAATGATAATGATCATGAAACTTCAGATAAAGATACTACTGAACCTCATAGATCAACCAGAGTGAGATCCGCGCTAGAGTGGTACGGTAATCCTGTTCTGGAAGTCATGCTACTAGATCATGATGAACCTACGAACTATGAAGAAGCGATGGTGAGCCCAGATTCCGCAAAATGGCTTGAAGCCATGAAATCTGAGATGGGATCCATGTATGAGAACAAAGTATGGACTTTGGTTGACTTGCCCAATGATCGGCAAGCAATTGAGAATAAATGGATCTTCAAGAAGAAGACGGACGCTGACGGTAATATTACTGTCTACAAAGCTCGACTTGTCGCAAAAGGTTTTCGGCAAGTTCAAGGGATTGACTACGATGAGACCTTCTCACCCGTAGCGATGCTTAAGTCTGTCCGAATCATGTTAGCAATTGCCGCATTTTATGATTATGAAATTTGGCAGATGGATGTCAAAACTGCATTCCTGAATGGATTTCTGGAAGAAGAGTTGTATATGATGCAACCAGAAGGTTTTGTCGATCCAAAGGGAGCTAACAAAGTGTGCAAGCTCCAGCGATCCATTTATGGACTGGTGCAAGCCTCTCGGAGTTGGAATAAACGCTTTGATAGTGTGATCAAAGCATTTGGTTTTATACAGACTTTTGGAGAAGCCTGTATTTACAAGAAAGTGAGTGGGAGCTCTGTAGCATTTCTGATATTATATGTGGATGACATATTACTAACTGGAAATGATATAGAATTTCTGGATAGCATAAAGGGATACTTGAATAAGAGTTTTTCAATGAAAGACCTCGGTGAAGCTGCTTACATATTAGGCATTAAGATCTATAGAGATAGATCAAGACGCTTAATTGGACTTTCACAAAGCACATACCTTGACAAAGTTTTGAAGAAGTTCAAAATGGATCAAGCAAAGAAAGGGTTCTTGCCTGTGTTACAAGGTGTGAAGTTGAGTCAGACTCAATGCCCGACCACTTCAGAAGATAGAGAGAAAATGAAAGATGTTCCCTATGCTTCAGCCATAGGCTCTATCATGTATGCAATGCTGTGTACCAGACCTGATGTGTGCCTTGCTATAAGTCTAGCAGGAAGGTACCAAAGTAATCCAGGAGTGGATCACTGGACAGCGGTCAAGAACATCCTGAAATACCTGAAAAGGACTAAGGATATGTTTCTCGTTTATGGAGGTGACAAAGAGCTAATCGTCAATGGTTACGTCGATGCGAGCTTTGACACTGATCCGGACGATTCTAAATCGCAAACTGGATACGTATTTACATTAAACGGTGGAGCTGTCAGTTGGTGCAGTTCTAAACAAAGCGTCGTGGCGGGATCTATGTGTGAAGCAGAATACATAGCTGCTTCGGAAGCAGCAAATGAAGGAGTCTGGATGAAGGAGTTCATATCCGATCTAGGTGTCATACCTAGTGCATCGGGTCCAATGAAATCTTTTGTGAAAATACTGGTGCAATTGCCTTGGCAAAGGAATCCAGATTTCACAAGAGAACCAAGCACATCAAGAGACGCTTCAATTCCATCCGGGATCTAGTCCAGGTGGGAGACATAGAGATTTGCAAGATACATACGGATCTGAATGTAGCAGACCCGTTGACTAAGCCTCTTCCACGAGCAAAACATGATCAGCACCAAGGCTCCATGGGTGTTAGAATCATTACTGTATAATCTAGATTATTGACTCTAGTGCAAGTGGGAGACTGAAGGAAATATGCCCTAGAGGCAATAATAAAGTTATTATTTATTTCCTTATATCATGATAAATGTTTATTATTCATGCTAGAATTGTATTAACCAGAAACATAATACATGTGTGAATACATAGACAAACAGAGTGTCACTAGTATGCCTCTACTAGACTAGCTCGTTAATCAAAGATGGTTATGTTTCCTAACCATGGACAAAGAGTTGTTATTTGATTAACAGGATCACATCATTAGGTGAATGATCTGATTGACATGACCCATTCCATTAGCTTAGCACCCGATCGTTTAGTATGTTGCTATTGCTTTCTTCATGACTTATACATGTTCCTATGACTATGAGATTAGGCAACTCCCGTTTACCAGAGGAACACTTTGTGTGCTACCAAATGTCACAACGTAACTGGGTGATTATGAAGGTGCTCTACAGGTGTCTCCAAAGGTACATGTTGGGTTGGCGTATTTCGAGATTAGGATTTGTCGCTCCGATTGTCGGAGAGGTATCTCTGGGCCCTCTCAGTAATACACATCACATAAGCCTTGCAAGCATTGCAACTAATGAGTTAGTTGTGAGATGATGTATTACGGAACGATTAAAGAGACTTGCCAGTAACGATATTGAACTAGGTATTAAGATACCGCCGATCGAATCTCGGGCAAGTAACATACCGATGACAAAGGGAACAATGTATGTTGTTATGCGGTCTGACCAATAAAGATCTTCGTAGAATATGTAGGAGCCAATATGAGCATCCAGGTTCCGCTATTGGTTATTGACCGGAGACGTGTCTCGGTCATGTCTACATTGTTCTCGAACCCGTAGGGTCCGCACGCTTAAGGTTTCGATGATAGTTATATTATGAGTTTATGAGTTTTGATGTACCGAAGGGGTTTGGAGTCCCGGATGGGACCGGGGACATGACGAGGAGTCTCGAAATGGTCGAGACATAAAGATTGATATATTGGAAGCCTATATTTGGATATCGGAAGTGTTCCAGGTGAAATCGGGATTTTACCGGAGTACCGGGAGGTTACCGGAACGCCCGGGAGGTATATGGGCCTTAGTGGAAGAGAGGAGAGGTGGCCAGGGCTGGGCCACGCGCCCCTCCCCCCCTAGTCTGAATAGGACAAGGAGAGGGGGGCGGTGCCCCCCTTCCTTTTCTCTCTCCTCTTTCCCCCCTCCCGAATCCTATTCCAACTAGGAAAGGGGGGAATCCTACTCCCGGAGGGAGTAGGACTCATCCTGGCGCGCCCTCTCCTGGCCGGCCGCAGCCCCCTTTTATCCTTTATATACGGAGGCAGGGGGCACCCCTAGGGACACAAGTTGATCCACGTGATCATATTCTTAGCCGTGTGCGGTGCCCCCTTCCACCATAGTCCTCGATAATATTGTAGCGGTGCTTAGGCGAAGCCCTGCGACGGTAGTACATCAAGATCGTCACCACACCGTCGTGCTGACGGAACTCTTCCCCGACACTTTGCTGGATCGGAGTCCGGGGATCGTCATCGAGCTGAACGTGTGCTAGAACTCGGAGGTGCCGTAGTTTCGGTGCTTGATCGGTCGGGCCGTGAAGACGTACGACTACATCAACCACGTTGTGCTAACGCTTCCGTTGTCGATCTACAAGGGTACGTAGATCACACTCTCCCCTCTCGTTGCTATGCATTACCATGATCTTGCGTGTGCGTAGGAAATTTTTTGAAATTACTATGTTACCCATCATGAGCGTGATACTCCAGCAGGGCTTCGCCAAGCACCGCAAGAGACGAGGAGGGAGAGGGGTAGGGCTGCGCCAAGAAGGAGAGGAACTCATCTGTTGGCAGCCCCAAGTCCTCAAGTATATATAGGGGAGAGGGAGGGGTGCGCCCCACCTAGGGTTCCACCCTACGGGCGGCGGCCAGCCCCAATCCCATCTAGGGTGGCGGCCAAGTGGAGGGGGAGAGGGAGGTGCACCAGGCATGGGCCTTAAGGCCCATCTGCCCTTAGGGTTTGCCCCCTCTTCCCCTTAGGCGCATGGGCATTGGTGGGGAGGCGGCCCAGCCCACTTAGGGGCTGGTCCCTTCCCACTATTGGCCCATGTAGGCCTCCGGGGCTGGTGGCCCCACTTGGTGGACCCCCGGATCCCTCCGGTGGTCCCGGTCCCAGTACACTACCGGTGATGCCCGGAACACTTCCGGTGGCCAAAACCATACTTCCTATATATTAATCTTTACCTCCGGACCATTCCGGAACTCCTCGTGACGTTCGGGATCTCATCCGGGACTCTGAACAACATTCGGTAACCACGTATATCTATTCCCTATAACCCTAGCGTCATCAAACCTTAAGTGTGTAGACCCTACGGGTTCGGGAGTCATGCAGACATGGCCGAGATAACTCTCCGGCCAATAACCAACAACGTGATCTGGATACCCATGTTGGCTCCCACATGTTCCATGATGATCTCATCGGATGAACCACAATGTCGAGGATTCAATCAATCCCGTATACAATTCCCTTTGTCTAGTGGTACGATACTTGCCCGAGATTCGATCGTCGGTATCCCGATACCTTGTTCAATCTCGTTACCGGAAAGTCTCTTTACTCGTTCCGTAACACATCATCCCGTGATCAACTCCTTGGTCACATTGTGCACATTATGATGTCCTACCGAGTGGGCCTAGAGATACCTCTCCGTTTACACGGAGTGACAAATCCCAGTCTCGATTCGTGCCAACCCAACAGACACTTTCGGAGATACCTGTAGTGTACCTTTATAGCCACCCAGTTACGTTGTGACGTTTGGCACACCCAAAGTATTCCTACGGTATCCGGGAGTTGCACAATCTCATGGTCTAAGGAAATGATACTTGACATTAGAAAAGCTTTAGCATACGAACTACACGATCTTTGTGCTAGGCTTAGGATTGGGTCTTGTCCATCACATCATTCTCCTAATGATGTGATCCCGTTATCAACGACATCCAATGTCCATGGTCAGGAAACCGTAACCATCTATTGATCAACGAGCCAGTCAACTAGAGGCTTACTAGGGACATGGTGTTGTCTATGTATCCACACATGTATCTGAGTTTCCTATCAATACAATTCTAGCATGGATAATAAACGATTATCATGAACAAGGAAATATAATAATTACCAATTTATTATTGCCTCTAGGGCATATTTCCAACAGTCTCGCACTTGCACCAGAGTCAATAATCAATTCACATCGATATGTGATTAACACTCAAGGTCACATCCCCATGTGACTAACACCCAAAGAGTTCTGGGTTTGATCATGTTATGCTTGTGAGAGAGGTTTCAGTCAACGGGTCTGCAGCATTCAGATCCGTATGTACTTTACAAATTTCTATGTCATCTTGTAGATGCAACTACTATGCTACATTTGGAGCCATTTCAAACAACTGTTCTACTTGGAGCTATTCTAAATTGTTGCTCCATTATACGTATCCGGTATCTCTACTCAGAGCTATCCGGATAGGTGTTAAGCTTGCATCGACATAACTCTTTACGTCGAACTCTTTATCACCTCCATAACCGAGAAACATATCCTTATTCCTCTAAGGATAATTTAGACCGCTATCTGGTGATCTACTCCTAGATCACCTTTGTACCCTCTTGCCAAATATGTGGCAAGGCACACATCAGGTGTGGTACTCAGCATGGCATACCGTATGGAGCCTATGACAAAAGCATAGGGGACGACCTTCGTCCTTCCTCTTTCTTCTGCCGTGGTCGAGCTTTAAGTCTTAACTTCATACCTTACAACTCAGGCAAGAACTCCTTCTTTGACTGATCCATCTTGAACACCTTCAAGATCATGTCAAGGTATGTGCTCATTTGAAAGTACCATTAAGCGTTTTGATCTATCCATATAGATCTTGATGCTCAATGTTCAAGTAGCTTAATTCAGGCTTTCCATTGAAAAACACTTTCCAAATAACCCTATATGCTTTCCAGAAATTCTATGTCATTTCTGATCAACAATATGTCAACAACATATACTCATCAGAAATTCTATAGTGCTCCCACTCACTTCTTTGGAAATACAAGTTTCTCATAAACTTTGTATACACCCAAAAACTTTGATCATCTCATCAAAGCATACATTCCAACTCCGAGATGCTTACTCCAGTCCTTAGAAGGATTGCTGGAGCTTTGCATACTTGTTAGCATCTTTCAGGATTGACAAAACCTTCCGGTTGTATCACATACAACCTTTCCTCAAGAAAATCGTCGAGGAAACAATGTTTTGGCATCTTGTCTGCAAGATTTCATAAATAATGCAATAATCGCTAATATAATTCCAACAGACTCTTAGCATCGCTACGAGTGAGAAAGTCTCATCGTAGTCAACTCCTTGAACTTGTCGGAAAACATCTTAACGACAAGTCGAGCTTTCTTAATGGTGATACTTACCATCATTGTCCGTCTTCCTTTTAAAATCCATATGTACCTAACAGCCTTACGACCATCAAGTAGTTCTTCCAAAGTCTACACTTTGTTTTCATATATGGATCCTCTCTCGGATTATATGGCCTCGAGCCATTTTGGAATCCAGGCCCACCATCGCTTCTCCATAGCTCGTAGGTTCATTGTTGTCTAGCAACATGACTTCCAAGACAGGATTACGTACCACTCTGAATTAGTACGCGTCCTTGTCATCCCACAAGGTTTGGTAGTGACTTGATCTGAAGTTTCATGATCACTATCATAAGCTTCCACTTCAATTGGTGTAGGTGCCATAGGAACAACTCCCTGTGCCCTGCCACACACTAGTTGAAGAGACGGTTCAATAACCTCATCAAGTATCCACCATCCTCCCACTCAATTCTTTCGAGAGAAACTTTTCCTCGAGAAAGGACCCGATTCTAGAAACAATCCCTTATTGCTTTCGGATCTAAGACAGGAGGTATACCCAACTGTTTTGGGTGTCCTATGAAGATGCATTTATCCGCTTTGGGTTCTAGCTTATTAGCCTGAAACTTTTTCACATAAGCGTTGCAGCCCCAAACTTTTAAGAAATGACAGCTTAGGTTTCTCTAAACCATAGTTCATACGGTGTCATCTCATCGGAATTACATGGTGCCCTATTTAAAGTGAATGTGGTTGTCTCTAATGCCTAACCCATAAACTATCGTGGTAATTCCATAAGAGACATCATGGTATGCATCATATCCAATAGGGTGCAATTATGATGTTCGGACACACCATCACACTATGGTGTTCCAGGCTGTATCGGTTGTGAAACAATTTCCACAATGTCTTAATTCTGTGCCAAACTCGTAATTCAGATATTCATCTCTACGATCATATCATAGACATTTTATCCTCTTGTCACGACGATGTTCAACTTCACTATGAAATTACTTGAACCTTTCAATAATTCAGACTTATGTTTCATCAAGTAAATATACTTAGTATCTACTCAAATCATCTGTGAAGTAAGAACATAACGATATCCACTACATGCCTCAGCACTCATTGGACTGCGCACATCAAGATGTATTACTTCCAACAAGTTGCTTTCTTGTTCCATTTTACTGAAAACGAGGCTTTCAGTCATCTTGCCCATGTGGTATGATTTGCATGTCTCAAGTGATTCAAAATCAAGTGAGTCCAAACGATCCATCTGTATAGAGTTTCTTCATGCATATCTACCAACAAACATGGTTCGCATCTCTCAATCCTTTCAAAAATGAGTGAGTCCAAAGATCCATCAACATGGAGCTTCTTCATGCGTTTTATACCAATATGACTCAAATTGCAGTGCCACATTTGTGTGGTACTATCATTACTATCTTATACCTTTGGCATGAAAATGTGTATCACTACGATCGGGGTGGTATTATTCAAATAAACAGAGTAACCATTATTCTCCTTAAATAAATAACCGTATCGCGATAGACATAATCCAATCATGTCTATGCTCAACGCAAACACCAAATAACAATTATTTAGGTTTTAATACCAATCTCGATGGTAGAGGGAGCGTACGATATTTGATCAACCTTGGAAATACTTCCAACACATATCGTCATCTCACCTTTTAGCTAGTCTCCGTTTATTCCGTAGCCTTTTGTTTCAAGTTACTAACACTTAGCAACCGAACCGGTATCTAATACCCTGGTGCTACTAGGAGTACTAGTAAAGTACACATTATAATGCATATCCAATATACTTCTGTCGACCTTGCCAGCCTTCTCATCTACCAAGTATCTAGGGTGGTTCTGCTTCAGTGACTGTTCCCCTTATTACAGAAGCACTTGGTCTCGGGCTTGGGTTCAACTTTGGGTTTCTTCACTAGAACATCAACTGATTTGTTGTTCCATGAAGTATCCCTTTCTTGCCCTTGCCCTTCTTGAAACTAGTGGTTTTACTAACCATCAACGATTGATGCTCCCTTCTGATTTCTACTTTTCGCGGTGTCGCGAATAGCTCAAGGATCATATCTATCCCTGATATGTTATAGTTCATCACGAAGCTCTAGTAGCTTGGTGGCAGTGACTTTGGAGAACCATCACTATTTCATCTGGAAGATCAACTCCCACTCGATTCAAGCGATTGTTGTACTCAGACAATCTGAGCACAAGCTCAAGATTGAGCTTTTCTCCCTTATTATGCAGGCTAAGAAAATCGTCGGAGGTCTTATACCTCTTTACGTGGGCACGAGCCTGAAATCCCAATTTCAGTCCTTGGAACATCTCATATGTTCTGCGATGTTTCAAAAACGTCTTTGGTGCCTCAATTCTAAACCATTTAGCATTACACACTGAACTATCATGTAGTCATCAAAATGTGTATGTCAGATGTTCGCAACATCCACAGATGACTTTCGAGGTTCAGCACACTGAGCGGTGCATTAAGGACATAAGCCTTCTACTGTCTGCATAAATGCTACTATCAACTTTCAACTAATTTTTCTCTAGGAACATATCTAAACAGTAGAACTGAAGCGCGAGCTACGACATAATTTGCGAAGACCTTTTGACTATGTTCAGGATAATTAAGTTCATCTTATGAACTCCCACTCAGATAGACATCCCTCTAGTCATCTAAGTGATACATGATCCGAATCAACTAGGCCGTGTCCGATCATCACGTGAGACGGACTAGTCATCATCGGTGAACATCTCATGTTGATCGCATCTTCTATATGACTCATGTTCGACCTTTCGGTCCTCCGTGTTCCGAGGCCATGTCTGTACATGCTAGGCTCGTCAAGTTAACCTAAGTGTTTCGCATGTGTTCCGAGGCCATGTCTGTACATGCTAGGCTCGTCAACACCCGTTGTATTCGAACGTGAGAATCTATCACACCCGATCATCACGCGGTGCTTCGAAACGACGAACTTTCGCAACAGTGCACAGTTAGGGAGAACACTTCTCTTGAAATTTTAGTGAGGGATCGTCTTATTTAAGCTACCGTCATTCTAAGCAAATAAGATGTATAAACATGATAAACATCACATGCAATCAAATAGTGACATGATATGGCCAATATCATATTGCTCCTTTTGATCTCCATCTTCGGGGCTCCATGATCATCATCGTCACCCGCATGACACCATGATCTCCATCATCATGATCTCCATCATTGTGTCTCCGTGAAGTTGTCTCGCCAACTTATTACTTCTACTACTATGGCTACCGGTTAGCAATAAAGTAAAGTAATTACATGGCATTGTTCAATGACACGCATGTCATACAATAAATAAAGACAACTCCTATGGCTCCTGCCGGTTGTCATACTCATCGACATGCAAGTCGTGATTCCTATTACAAGAACATGATCAATCTCATACATCACATATCATTCATCACATTCTTCTTGGCCATATCACATCACATAGCATACCCTGCAAAAACAAGTTAGACGTCCTCTAATTGTTGTTTGCATGTTTTACGTGGCCGCTATGGGTTTCTAGCAAGAACGTTTCTTACCTACGCAAAAACCACAACGTGATATGCCAATTGCTATTTACCCTTCATAAGGACCCTTTTCATCGAATCCGATCCGACTAAAGTGGGAGAGACAGTCACCCGCTAGCCACCTTATGCAACTAGTGCATGTCAGTCGGTGGAACCAGTCTCACGTAAGAGTACGTGTAAGGTCGGTCCGGGCCGCTTCATCCCACAATGCCGCCGAATCAAGATTGGACTAGTAACGGTAAGCATATTGAACAAAATCAACGCCCACAACTACTTTGTGTTCTACTCGTGCATAGAAACTACGCATAGACCTAGCTCATGATACCACTGTTGGGGAACGTAGCAAAAATTCAAAATTTTCTACGCATCACCAAGATCAATCTATGGAGAAGTCTACCAATGAGGGAAGGAGAGTGCATCTACATACCCTTGTAGATCGCTACGCGGAAGCGTTCAAGAGAACGGGGTTGATGGAGTCGTACTCGTCGTGATCCAAATCACCGATGATCCTAGTGCCGAACGGACGACACCTCCGTGTTCAACACACGTACATCCCGGTGACGTCTCCTACGCCTTGATCCAGCAAGGGGAGAAGGAGAGGTTGGGGAAGAGTCCATCCAGTAGCAGCACGACGGCGTGGTGGTGGTGGAGGAGCGTGGTACTCCAGCAGGGCTTCGCCAAGCACCGCAAGAGACGAGGAGGGAGAGGGGTAGGGCTGCGCCAAGAAGGAGAGGAACTCATCTGTTGGCAGCCCCAAGTCCTCAAGTATATATAGGGGAGAGGGAGGGGTGTGCCCCACCTAGGGTTCCACCATAGGGGCGGCGGCCAGCCCCAATCCCATCTAGGGTGGCGGACAAGTGGAGGGGGAGAGGGAGGCGCACCAGGCATGGGCCTTAAGGCCCATCCGCCCTTAGGGTTTGCCCCCTCTTCCCCTTAGGCGCATGGGCCTTGGTGGGGAGGCGCCCCAGCCCACTTAGGGGCTGGTCCCTTCCCACTATTGGCCCATGTAGGCCTCCGGGGCTGGTGGCCCCACTTGGTGGACCCCCGGACCCCTCCGGTGGTCCCGGTACACTACCGGTGATGCCCGGAACACTTCTGGTGGCCAAAACCATACTTCCTATATATTAATCTTTACCTCCGGACCATTCCGGAACTCCTCGTGACGTTCGGGATCTCATCCGGGACTCCGAACAACATTCGGTAACCACGTATATCTATTCCCTATAACCCTAGCGTCATCGAACCTTAAGTGTGTAGACCCTACGGGTTCGGGAGTCATGCAGACATGGCCGAGATAACTCTCCGGCCAATAACCAACAGCGGGATCTGGATACCAATGTTGGCTCCCACATGTTCCACGATGATCTCATCGGATGAACCACAATGTCGAGGATTCAATCAATCCCGTATACAATTCCCTTTGTCTAGTGGTACGATACTTGCCCGAGATTCGATCGTCGGTATCCCGATACCTTGTTCAATCTCGTTACCGGCAAGTCTCTTTACTCATTCCGTAACACATCATCCCGTGATCAACTCCTTGGTCACATTGTGCACATTATGATGATGTCCTACCGAGTGGGCCCAGAGATACCTCTCCATTTACACGGAGTGACAAATCCCAGTCTCGATTCGTGCCAACCCAACAGACACTTTCGGAGATACCTGTAGTGTACCTTTATAGCCACCCAGTTACGTTGTGACGTTTGGCACACCCAAAGTATTCCTACGGTATCCGGGAGTTGCACAATCTCATGGTCTAAGGAAATGATACTTGACATTAGAAAAGCTTTAGCATACGAACTACACGATCTTTGTGCTAGGCTTAGGATTGGGTCTTGTCCATCACATCATTCTCCTAATGATGTGATCCCGTTATCAACGACATCCAATGTCCATGGTCAGGAAACCGTAACCATCTATTGATCAACGAGCCAGTCAACTAGAGGCTTACTAGGGACATGGTGTTGTCTATGTATCCACACATGTATCTGAGTTTCCTATCAATACAATTCTAGCATGGATAATAAACGATTATCATGAACAAGGAAATATAATAATAACCAATTTATTATTGCCTCTAGGGCATATTTCCAACAGTCACTTTATCAGGTGGGCGGAGCCGAAATATGGTGCATCGCCGAGACCGGATACCTATCCGGCACTTCGAAGAAGACGTCCGAAGACTGCTCTTCGGAGTGGTTTTATATGGAGGACGTTCCCCTTCCAGACCCTGTTCGGCGGGGTCTTCCCGAGTTCAACAATGCTCCTCTGAAGAAACGCCGAAGCTGGGCCCATGGAGCCCCCAGGAGGAAGACAACGAAGAAGTCCTTTACCTGATGAACCGGATTAAAGTGCTGGCTCAATCAGGATTGACAATAGTCGAGGTTATGTCAATATGCATAATGCGGGGAGTGCGGCCACTTCAATATCTAGGGCACCCCTTGTGGTGTTTTAACGGGGAAGATGATGCCACCCGCTGAGGGCGTAAGGGACCGGACTCCGCTGCTACTTTAGCAAAAATTCTGTCCGAGTTGTTAAAGGGAGAGGAAGAGTTCATCCGTATCAAGCCACGAGATGGATTTTCCATGTACAACCCTCCAAGTTGGGTGAGTTGTACCTCTTTACTCTCATTCTTCCTGCATTCTTCATCGTAGGTACTCACCTTGCCATTTTACGGCAGGAACTGCGAAAGGCTGTAAGGGAGGTCAACAGCCCATCTCCACAACCAGAGGACCCTGGCCGGGCACTCGGTCCCAGACTCGAAGAGGATCCAGACATATTTGTGGAGCTGATAGACAGGCAATTCTATCAATTGAGCTGCGATGACGCCATGGTGGCCATAACGGCCGACTATCCCGGACTGCTCCCTGCGTCGCACGTAAGAAAAACCAAAATCCCAGCTCCAAAAATAGGATCCCCTTTTAGACACTTCACCTACCGTACACATATGGTGTTTCACAGGGAAGGCATTCGGGACGCCATGCTGAACCCACAGCAACTCGCCAACAAGAGGCACCGGGTAGGCCAAAAAGGAAGGCGGTCAGGACGGAGACGCCGACGCAGAGGTATGACACAAAACCTCGCTCCGTGGTTGTCGTCTTTCTCAAAATGTAATGACGTCCATGTTTCTTTGATAGAAAAAAATGCTCGCCGGACTATATCCGGAGAGGCTGCCGATCACGCCTCCACCAGTCGGGCTCCAGGGCCAGACATAGAGGTGGAAGCCAACATGGGGCGGACGTCGAATGCTCCTCCTACAGAGGATGCGGATAGACTATCCGCTACAAATTCAGAAGTGGAGAGCGCCATGAATCACAGGCGTCGCCGGGCCGTACTCCGTGACGCTTGTTTCTCACCAAAGGCATTTGATGCCTTCAATTCCGGAGACGCGTACATCAGTGCTGCTCAAAATGGTCTAGCCAGAGCCACGGACCAGTATGTAAGGGATATACGGGTAAGCAAATCTGACGATCATATGTATCAGTAGCCCCTGAGACTTGAAACAGTTGACACAACTGATTTAAGGATCATTATTCGTGTAGGTTCTTACGGAGAAGAATTCCCAATTGTCTCAAGAGCTGGACGAGTGCAAGGCCCAGCTGGAAGCCGCTGTTGCCGCATTGAAGGAGTCAAAAAAGGGGCCCCCTGGTAACTCTTTTGTCTATTGCAAAGAATATGGGTACCAGATAGTATGTGGCATGTATGCACACCTAACAATAGATGTTGCAGGTGGCCCCGGAGTGAATCCGGAGGCCGTGGAGGCGGATACGGCACGTGATGATCGACAGCGAAATGCTGGCGAGCGCGTGCTGACACGAGTCAGGCAGGAGAAAAATGATCTCCAAGACGCCAATATCCGGCTGGGCGTGGAACTGAAGGATGTCCGAGCCCAGCTTGCGGTCTCCGTGAAGGAGAATAAACGGCTTCGGCGCGGCATTTTTAGTAAGTGTTTAAACGAACTTTTTAAAGGAGTTCGGCAAGGAAGCCTGCTAACAGTGTTATGTCTGCAGGTATGCTGACGGGTCGTCCCGCGAAGGAGATGCCCGGGTCTTCGGGTGATCTTCTACCAGAGCTCTCACAACTGCACGAACAAGTTCGGCAGGTGATGCAGGTTATTGCTCAAGCCTTGTGGCCATCCGCGTCCCCGCCAGTAGGCATGGGGAGCTTATAGAGAAGCTCAAGGGAGCGCGACGACGGTTCCGATTATGGAAGATATCGGCCTGCTGACAAGGTGCAAGGGAAGCCTGGGCTATGGTGAAGACACAATATACCAAGGCAGACCCAAACCACATGGCCGAAGTCGGACCTGTGGGGCCTGATGGGAAAGAGATCCCTGTCAGTTTAGTGTATGATCAAGTAGAATTAGCCCCAAAGTATTCCCAACAGGATTGTAGGCTAGACAGTCTGTTGGATGGTATAGAAGAAGAATTTAATTAGTCTTAGTGACTGTGTACTTCAAGTGACATATGTAATGTCCCTAGCCGGATTGTAAATCATTTGTCATGGCGGACCTTTTCGCTTCGACCACTGGACCCGATAGTCCGGAGTGTATCCGAATACCCACTCGGTTATGTAAAAACCGGGGTATGCATGGAAACCATGCGTAGGGGTCATAAGTGCTTGAACAGACAAGTACCGAAATAGGTATGTTATATTACATGGATAGTAAGAAACATCTTCCAAGGAGAATAGTTCTGTTAAGGGTTCCTTTCCCTGGGTACGCATGCCCTAATGTGCATGTCTGGACTGCGAGACACGGGCTAAAAACATCTGGGGTGTGTAGTAATTTAAATGAAAAATCATCTTTTATTCACCGACCGAATATTCCCTTAAGAACGCTAGCTTTCGGCTTCACCCAGTCTGAGGTACACATCCGGCTGACCCAGCAGTAACAATCGCAGAGGTGCTCCCCTTATGCCCTAGCCGAATTAACGGGAACGTAGGGCATAAATACAAGAGCCAGGCAACCCAGCTTGGCCAAAACTTAAGTCATATCGATGCATATAATGGCGAAAAAAGGTACATGCGGAAGAATAACACATGTGCGGGGTATAAAGCCTGGAAGGGTAATTAGATTGAGCTTCTGTATAAGAAGGCCCCAGGTATATTGAGCGCGGTTAGCGCGTCAAGATTGTGTAACCAAGACACAAGTGTAGCCCTTTAGGGCCTTGCAGAGAAAAAGGAGAAAGAAAGAGAGAGAAAACAAATGTGTAAAAAAATGATGGAGGTAAGGAGACGAACATAGAGTCCGGCGCTAGGCGTAGAATCTTTGGAGTCTGACTGCGTTCCATGAGTTTGGCTCGAGTCGATTATCCGATGCATCCCGCAGACGGTACGCTCCACCGGTCAGAACCTTGTCGATAATGAAGGGACCTTCCCATTTGGGCTTGAGCTTGTTCTTTTTCTTCTCCGGCAGGCGTAGAACTAATTCGCCAACGTTATAGGTTTTGGCACGCACTTCTCTGCTTTGATACCTTTGAGCCTGTTGCTGATAGAATGCGGAATGGGCTTTTGCCACGTCACGCTCCTCCAGGGCATCCAAACTGTCCTGCCGATCAAGCTCGGCCTCTCTTTCTTCGTACATGCACACTCGAGGTGAGTCATGAATTATGTCGCAAGGCAGCACCGCCTCAGCGCCGTACACCATAAAAAATGGTGTGTATCCGGTAGTGTGATTCGGCGTGGTCCGCATCCCCCATAGTACAGAGTCGAGCTCCTCTACCCAATGAGTGTCTGATTCCTTTAAGGATCGGACTAATCTGGGTTTAATGCCGCTCATGATAAGACCATTCGCTCATTCGACTTGACCGTTAGTTTGCGGATGATAGACAGAAGCATAATCGAGCTTGATGCCCATGTTGCTGCACCAAAGTTTCACCTCGTCGGCTGTAAAGTTCGTGCCGTTGTCAGTGATGATGCTGTGGGGGGACGCCATAACGGTGTACAACCCCGGATATGAAGTCTATCACTGGTCCGGATTTAGCTGTTTTGACAGGTTTGGCTTCTATCCATTTGGTGAATTTATCCACCATGACCAGTAAGTATTTTTTCTTATGGGTTCCCCCTTTAAGGGGTCCGACCATATCAAGCCCCTAGACCGCAAATGGCCAAGTAATGGGGATTGTTTGGAGGGCGGTAGGTGGCATGTGGCTTTGGTTTGCAAAAAGCTGGCAACCGACACAATGTTGTACCAGATGTTGTGCATCTGCCCGGGCCGTCAGCCAATAAAAACCTGTACGGAAGGCCTTGCTTACAAGGGCCCGGGCTGCGGCGTGGTGGCCATCGAGTCCAGCATGGATTTCCGCCAAAAGCTTCCGCCCTTCCTCTTCGGAGATGCACCTTTGAAGGACTCCGGTTGTGCTTTTCTTATAAAGCTCTCCCTCGTGGACCTTGTAGGCTTTAGATCGCTGCACTATGCAACGTGCCTCATTTTGGTCCTTGGGTGGTTCCTGCCTAGTTAGGTAGGCCAGGAATGGTTCTGTCCACGGGGCGATGACGGCCATTATCACGTGGGCTGAAGGTGTTATTTCGGTGGCAGAGCCTCCGATTGTGTTGGAGTGTTCGGTATCTGGGGTTATGGCCGGGTCTGGACTATTTTTGCCGGTGTCCCCTTCCCATACCACGGATGGTTTAAACAGTCTTTCCAGGAAGATGTTCGCGGGACAGTGCCGCGTTTAGTGCCGATACGGGCGAGGATGTCCGTCGCCTGGTTGTTTTCCCAAGCCACATGGTGGAATTCAAGCCCCTCGAACCGAGCTGACATTTTGAGAACGATGTTGCGATATGCCGTCATTTTCGGATCCTTGGCATCGAAGTCTCCATTTATTTGAGATATTGCGAGGTTCGAGTCCCCACGCACCTCTAGGCGTTGGATGCCCATGGAGACTGCCATCCGGAGACCGTGTAATAGGGCCTCGTATTCGGCTGCATTATTGGAGTCCGTGTATAGTATTTGGAGTATGTATTGCACTGTATCTCCGGTGGGGGATGTCAGGACGACGCCAGCCCCCAGACCAGCCAGCATTTTAGAGCCATCGAAGTGCATGATCCAATTGGAGTATGCACTGTACTCTTTAGGGAGTCCGGCTTCCGTCCATTCGGCGACGAAATCGGCCAATACTTGCGACTTAATGGCTCGCCGTGGTTTATATGTTATGTCAAACGGGAGGAGCTCGATGGCCCATTTGGCAATCCGGCCCGTGGCATCGCGGTTGTTTATTATGTCATTGAGTGGTACTTCGGAGGCCACCGTGATTGAACACTCTTGAAAGTAGTATCGTAATTTCCGGGATGCCATGAATACCGCGTATGGTATCTTTTGATAATGTGGGTACCGTGATTTGCATGGAGTGAGGACGGTTGATACATAATATACCGGCTTTTGAAGTGGGAATTTATGTCCGTCCATCTCTCGTTCAACGACGAGCACTGCGCTTACAACTTGGTGAGTTGCCGCTATATATAATAGCATTGGTTCGCCAACAGTTGGCGTGGCCAAGATTGGGTTGGTGGCTAGATGCCTTTTATTTCTTTCAGTCCGGCCGTGGCTGCGTCCATCCACTCGAAGTGTTCGGTACGCCGAAGAAGGCGATAGAGGGGAAGTGCACTTTCTCCTAATCGGGAGATAAAGCGGCTTAAAGCCGCCACACATCCAGTTAATTTCTGGATTTGCTTGAGGTCGGTTGGGATAGCCAACTGCGACAGGGCTCAGATTTTAGCCAGATTTGCTTCAATTCCTCTACTGGAGACGGTGAAGCCCATGAGCTTTCCGGCGGGAACGCCGAAAATGCATTTTCCGGAGTGAGCTTAATGTCGTATGTTCGGAGATTGGTGAACGTGAGCCTCAAGTCGTCTATTAAAGAGTCGACGTGTCTGGTTTTAATGACCACATCGTCTACATATGCCTCCACAGTCTTACCGATCTGCTTTTCCAGACATGTCTGGATCATGCGCTGATATGTTGCGCTGGTGTTTTTGAGCCTGAAGGGCATTGTGTTAAAACAGAAGGGGCCGTATGGCATGATAAATGCCGTTGCGGCTTGATCAGACTCCGCCATCTTAATCTGGTGGTAACCGGAGTATGCGTCGAGGAAGCACAATGATTCGTGTCATGTGGTAGCGTCGATGATTTGATCGATGCGAGGGAGTGGGAAGGGATCCTTTGGGCAAGCTTTATTAAGGTTTTTGAAGTCGACACATAGGCGCCAGGATTTGTCCTCCTTTGGTACCATCACCAGGTTTGCTAGTCAGTCCGTATGTTTTATTTCTTTAATAAATCCGGCCTCCAGTAGCTTGGCCAGCTCCTCTCCCATGGCTTGTCGCTTAGGTTCAGAGAAACGCCGAAGAGTCTGCTTGAACGGCTTGAATCCTTTTAGAATATTAAGGTTATGCTCGGCCAATCTGCGTGGGATTCCTCGCATGTATGAAGGATGCCAGGCGAATATATCCCAATTCTCGCGCAGAAACTCCCGTAGTGCGGCGTCTACAACGGGGTCTAACTATGCCCCAATGGATGCTATTTTTGTGGGTCCCGTTGGATAGACTTGGAATTTAACTATTTCGTCCGCTGGTTTAAAGGAGGTGGACTTGTGTCTTTTGTCTAGTATCACGTCGTCCCTGTCCACCGTGGAGCGCAGCACGGTTAACTCCTCCGCCACAAGGGTTTCGGATAATGCCTCGAGGGCTAATGCGGCTGTTTTGTCTTCGGCGCAGAGTGCTAGGTCCGGATCACTAACTAGAGTGATGATTCCATTGGGTCCAGGCATTTTGAGCTTCATGTACCCGTAATGGGGTATGGCTTGAAAAATCGTGAATGCCTCCCGCCCTAGAAGGGCGTGGTATCCGCTACTGAACGGGGCCACTTGGAATGTAATTTCTTCGGACCTGTAATTCTCCGGAGTGCCGAATACCACATCAAGTGTGATTTTTCCAGCGCAACATGCCTCCCGACTAGTGATGATTCCTCGAAAGGTCGTACTGCTTTGCTCAATACGGTTGCTATCTATTTCCATTTTTTTGGAGAGTTTCCTCATAAATGAGGTTTAATCCGCTGCCGCCATTCATGAGCACCTTAGTGAGCCGAAAGCCGTCCACAATTGGACTGAGAACCAAATCGGCTGGTGTTTGGGTTGTTCGGGATTTAGGTTCGTCACTGGCATTGAAGGTGATAGCCGTGTCGCTCCATGGATTTATTGCTGCCACATGGCAGACTTCGGTAAGGTTGCAGAGTGCTCGCTTGCACCTATTATTTGAGGCGAAGGTCTCGAAGACCGTCAATACTGTATTGTTATCTATGGGAAGGTGCTCTGAGGTATTTTGGGTGAGGAGATCCTCACCGCTTTTGGACACCTGCCGGAGTACCCAAAATGCTCTAAGGCTGTGTGTTGATATGGTATCCGCTGTACTATGGATTTTGCAGGGCCCGTTAAGCCATCCCTCCAATACGGTTCCATGCCCTGTAGTGGGCTTTTGCTTCTTTGTAATTGAGTCGGGCGACTTATGATAGTGCACCCTTTTAGTCTGGACTGGGGGTTTTGTCAGAGCCGGATTATCCCAAAATTGTGTTTGGGTTTTCCAGGCACTTTCCATCGCACAGTATTTCCGTACTATGGCCGCCAAGTCAGCGAAGTGTGTTATGTCACGGCGACTTATGACGTAGAGGACTCCCTTGTTCGTGCAATTGTTGCAAAAGAACGAAATTGCGTCTTCCTCGCGACAGTCCTTAACCTTGTTCATTACAAGGAGGAATCTGGCCCAATAGTGATGTACTATCTCTTGGGGTGCTTGCCTAATGTGGGAAAGATCGTTTGTATCTGGGTGGGTGGGTGGAATTAAGTCCGGACCTTGACCCAATCTATGATCCCGGGGCAGGGGAGTTTTCGATCTTGGAAATTCGGGCTCCGGGATGTTGCCCTGTGGGTTCGGTATGCGGACTGATTCTGGATTCAGGGTTAGGGTGGTGTACTCTCATGAGCGAGTATCCGGCTCGAGAGCTCGGGAATCCGGACATAGTTCGTCCTAAGGATAGAGGGAGAATCGCCGCAT
The DNA here is from genome assembly GCF_056163025.1 of Triticum urartu. NCBI lineage: Eukaryota > Viridiplantae > Streptophyta > Magnoliopsida > Poales > Poaceae > Triticum > Triticum urartu. The sequence goes on from NC_141875.1 coordinate 454,983,552, forward strand.
TGCTCCTCCACCACCGCTATCTGATGGGTGGCCGGTGGAGAGTTAATCTCCCTTTGATCGGGTTTAAGCCCGATCCGATCGTAGTCCGTAGTGACTCCCAGAGCGGCGATGCGATCCAAGAGCTCGTTCAAAGAGGAGAGCTCCATCAGATCCATCCGCTCGGCAAATTTCGAGCCGATGTGGAGGCTATTTTCGATGACCTGAGAAGTCATCGTCGGCGCCGTGGCCGAGCGGGCGGTCATGACGAAGCCGTTTAGTCGGAGAGTTTGGCCTACAGCCAGGGCTCCCCCAGAGGTGATGTTGTCCTTGACAATGAGGCGAGCCATCCTCCTTATGATGACGACACAGTGGAACTCTCAATGAAAGCACCAATGTCGGTGTCAAAACCGGCGGATCTCGGGTAGGGGGCCCCGAACTGTGCGTCTAAGGCTGATGGTAACAGGAGGCAGGGGACACGATGTTTACCCAGGTTCGGGCCCTCTTGATGGAGGTAATACCCTACGTCCTGCTTGATTGTTTTTGATGATATGAGTATTACAAGAGTTGATCTACCACGAGATCAAAGAGGCTAAACCCTAGAAGCTAGCCTATGGTATGATTGTCTGTTGTCCTACGGACTAAAACCTTCCGGTTTATATAGACACCGGAGGGGGCTAGGGTTACACAAGGTCGGTTACAAAGGAGGAGATATACATATCCGTATTGCCTAGCTTGCCTTCCACGCCAAGTAGAGTCCCATCCGGACACGAGACGAAGTTTTCAATCTTGTATCTTCATAGTCCGACAGTCCGGCCAAAGGATATAGTTCGGCAGTCCGGAGACCCCCTAATCCAGGACTCCCTCAGTAGGATTGTCCGCGAAGTAGTCTTGCATCAACAACATGTTCCTGAGATGGCGATTGCAAGGGATGCAAAGACGGTCGAAGGTCGATCCTCACTGTCTCCTGCGGTTTCGATCCTCGGCCTCCTTCACGGCTGGGACCGCTACCACCATCTGCTACCTATGCCGCTCGAGCATCGATTCCATGTCCGATTCGTCGGACGAGGACGAATCCTCGAGAAAAAATTGCTCGCAAAGGTTCAAATCCATCTAAAAAACCCGCATCCGAGCTCGCATCAACGAAATTTCACATGCGGTCGAGCTACAAGGGGCAGAAAAAGGGGCTCACCGGGGGCGGTCGGCGAATCCGAGGCGGGTGGCGACTCGGCCGCGGTTGATCCGTGGCGGCGGCGACCTGGGGGCGGCTCGACTCGGCAGATCTAGGGCACCGGCGAGTGGACCTGGGCCTAGTGCGGCCCGGCGACGCGATTCCGCTAACGAAAATGACCGAAACGCAAGGGGCATCCTGGCGGCGATGGTGGCGGGCGGCTGCAGTAGGGGATGTGGGGAGCGCGCGTTGAGATGTCCCTCCCGCCAACCATTTTCGCGGGATACAGCGCACCGACGGGGCGGGTGGGGAGCTTGTGTTTTCGTGGGTCGGAGAGGGAAGTGTTCCTCAAAAAATTTTATGTGTTGGACACGTTTAAAGTTTCTGTTGAGGTCATTTTTATTTATCGAAAACTATAAATTAACGGTTATTTTACGAATCGAGACGATATGCTATAGATGCTATAACATGCATAAAAGCAGAATAATTCACTTGGAGCCAGAGCGATCCTATAGCGACGCGCATATGCATTGTGCTCCTGACGGACAGGAGTCGCCTGATCTTGTACGTACACGTAGAAAGTAGACTTGACCTCCATAAAAGATGGAAGTCGATGTCAGGTTAGCTGTACGTACACCGCCATACGCTTCGTGCGGGTGTGGATGGTTCCAGCTACTCCAACTTTCACTCACTGGTGGTCGGTGAAGATGTTGGTCCGGTGTCGCTGCAGACGCAGCTGACCTTTTCCCCCAACCCGATGAACCCTAAGCCGTCGTCGGTCGCTGCCCGCCGCCCGCCGCCACCGCCACCGACTGCCGTCGCCGGTCCGCTCAATCCCGCAACGCCCCCCGGCTCCCCCCTTCCACTCTTCGTTCCAGCGCCCCTGGTTGCGCCTCTGCGGCTCCTGCCCTGTCCGCCCGTCGTGTCCGGTGAGGGCGCGGCGTAGAGACCTCAGCTAGGGCACGAGGCTGCAGTCTGCAGGCTGCCCGGCGGCCGGCGAGGTAGTCCTCATTCCTCACTTCCTCGGTCCTCACTTCCGGCCACATTGTCACTATTTGTCGGTGATTTTAGTTGTAGAAACCGATGACTTGATGGCTTGATGCCCTGTTTTTGTTTGTAGATGTCACATTGTCACTAATTGATGATGATTTTAGTTGCTAGATGCCAGAGTTTGTCTGTTTGTTAGATGTAGAAACTGATTTTGACATTGAGAAAATTTTGTTTCTCTAAATTTTTACAGGAACGCAAGATGAGTAAAAGAAGCAAGACACTGCATTCTTTTTTTCAAGTTCGAAACACCGAAACCACGACAACAGGTCCTTCAACTCAAACGACTGATCATACCCCTAATGTTAGAGCTGAACTCAAACTCGGTGATGTTGAATCTGACCTCGGTAAGAGAATACCAATTGAGGATTTAGATGCAGACATTAAAATTCTTGCTAGAAGGGAGTACATTAGTATGGGTCCATGCCAACCAACTAATCATGCTTATGAATGGATAAATGGTAAAAGCTTTCATGACTATTGGTTCAATGATCATCGCGGCTGATTATTGTTTTCTGTTTAAGCAATCAAGAACTGAAAACTATGGTATTTCAAGGTTATCACACACGTAAAGGCGTTTTGCCTCGTCCTCGACATAAGTTTTCACATTTTGCATCATTATTAACTAGTTTACCTGCTATATTATGCATTGATTTGCATTTCAAAATCGATAATTAAAGGTTTAGCTTCTTCTGTTATTGAAGATGCAGTCATGGGAGGCTCAGATCAACCAATCATTTGATTTGGTATCAATCTTTTGTATCATCTATCTATGCTACATATTGTCTTTTGATTTGTCTTGCTTTATTAGTTGACCCATCATGGAACAAATGCTGCTATTGAATATGATGTTTGGTTTTTCTTATTAGTTATGCAACATAGATCGACTTTTGTATGCCTTGAAACTAGAGTTTTTTTGAGGTAGTTTTTAGCCCTTAGTTTCTCGCCTGGGGCGTCAGCAAATCCTGGGTCCGCCACTGTCTGTTGGGGTCATTTTTTGATCAAAAACTATAAACTAACGGTTATTTTGCGGATCGAGACGATATGCTATAGATGCTGTAACATGCGTAAAAGCAGAATAATTCACTTGGAGCCTGATCGATCCTATAGCGACGCGCATATGCATTGTGCTCCTGACGAACAGGAGTCACCTGATCTCGTACGTACACGTAGAAAGTAGACTTGACCTCCATAAAAGATGGAAGTCGATGTCAGGTTAGCTGTAAGTACACCGCCATACGCTTCGTGCGGGTGTGGTTGGTTCCAGCTACTCCAACTTTCAGTCACTGGTGATCGGTGAAGATGTTGGTCCGGTGTCGCTGCAGCAAGTTATCCCAAGTACGTAACATGCATCTTTTACAGGCACGCAGGTGACGACAAATGGGAGAAGCACAGCCAGACACCTGGGGCAGCCGGTCCCAAACCTTGATCTCAGCCAGCATTAACTAACGGTTTATGATCGCTCGAGGCTACCTGCGCTTTTTTGACCAAACGGCCGCTGCCCGACAAGAGGCGAATTTGCAAGCCGTTGGCGAGCGAAAGAAAACAACAACGATAGGCTAGCAGTAGCAGGGAAGCGTGCAGTGTAATGTAGGCCTGCACTGCACTGCACGCCCGGCTGTCACGGCCAGTTGGACTCCAGCAGCACTCGAGAGTCGAGAACCATATACTCCTACCACCATCCTGTATGTGACCTGCCGCTGCCGGCCTTTTCAGTTCAGATACGCCCTGAACCTGCCCTGGCGTTCTAGAAAGTCCATGCACTCTGTTCAAATTCGCCATGTTTTGCAACCTGACAGCATAATAAACACTGCCCAACATATATTATGCACAATACAGTAGGAGTATATCCGTGACAGCATGCGATGAGCAATAATAAACGGACCAGCGCAACACATATACTCCAGCACAACTTCCCAGCTGAGCTTGCGGTTGCAAATAACATCGGCAACGGCCTTTACAGCACGAGCTGAGCTGTTAAGTCGTCCGTCTGGCGGATGCCTTACGCACAAAGCGGCAGCCAGCAGCTCAAGCCACAATCTCCTTTTTTCCTTTGAAAAAAGCACGAAACGGCGATAGGTAGGTTTCGGCACGTCCAGTCCCGAGATCGAAACGGTCTCCTTTATATCCTCCCGTCTCCGCCTGACCGCACCCCGCACGTCTTCCCCCCACGTCTTCGCCCAGTCCCGTCCAACAACGTACCATCTTGAATCTTCTTCGCCTAGGCTAGTTATATACTAGGTCTTCTCCTGCTCAGCCATGGCTATGATGGGCATCATCAAGACCGACATAGCGCCGGAGACGGCGTACGAGACGGAGCCCATGTCTCAGGCTACAGCCAGCTCCGCCGCGGCGGGCGCGCGGCACCGCAGGGGTTTGCTCTCGAGGATGATGCCGCGGGGGCACTACTCGTCCGTCGGCGCCGAGAACGGAAGGGCGCCCGAGGCGGCACCGATGCCCCCGGCCGCTGCCGATGGCTCGGAGGTCGCGGAGAAGCCGCGGCGCGGCTGGCTGCGGCGGCTGATACCGCAGCAGCGGCGGCGCTGGAAGAATCTGGGCGGCGCCAGCGCGTCGAGGCTGGCCGGACTGTCGCGATCGCTGCGGTGGAAGCGGCTGTCCGTGAACCTGAGGGGCAGCTGGGCGTCGGCGCTGCTGGACACCGTCGCGTTCCGCGTGATGTACGTGGTGGAAGCCATCGTGCTTGGCCTCGCCCTCTCCTGCTTCTTCTGCTGCTGCGGCTGCCAGATATAGCTGGCCATGGCCTGCCCCTTGCTGTGATTCATGCAAGCCCCCTTCTGCTTGCCATTGGGCGTGTAATCTTGTACCCCCGTGCCCCGTCCTTTAATTTTCTTATGTCAATTATAAGATGCTTAGTTCTGCGATCAAGAGGAATTTTTTGCAATATCGTGTTGATCATCGATCGAGTTGGACTCCATTGCAACATATGTCCAGTTGCGAGGAACCACGTTGCTGGTATGCTGCTTTGCCTATTTGCGAGGAAAAAAAGGGTACGATGCCTAAGAGCAACTCTAGCAGACCCCGCATCCCACCATCCGCAAAACGCGTTTGCAGTTTGCGGAATGCAGGCCGGCGCGGATGGCTATAGATGCAGACCCTCCAAACAGACACATACAAAAGTATATTCGCGGAATATGCCTTTTACAGGCCAGGTTTGCGGGGTTTGCTTTTTGCGCCGCTGCATCTCACATCTCATCAACCCGCAAATATCAAATCCAACATAATACAACAAACGAAAGCAAACTAAATAATTATTCAAATCAAACATAATACAATAATCATCCACATTATAAATAATTATTCAAATCACCGAAGCAAACTTAAATAATGCAATACAAAACTTGTCATGAATACAAATACAAATGAATACAAAAATGAGTCACTGTCCAGCCCTTTGCCAATGGTGCTCAATGAGATCCTCCTGAAATTGAAAGTGTGTGTTTGCATTTTCAATCTCCTTGTATGTCTGAAGAAAAAGCTCTAATGCGGTTAGAGTCTCTAGCTGGTTTGACACGGCTACCCACATCGTCGTAGAAGAATTCCAAATTCATTCCTCTCTCATCTTCAAGAATCATATTGTGAAGGATAACACAACATGTCATGATATTTTTCAAGGTTCTCTTATCCCCAAAACGAGCAGGACCACGGACAATGGCAAACCTAGATTGCAAAACACCAAATGCTCTTTCAATGTCTTTTCGGGCTGCCTCTTGCACCTTTGCATATTCACAATGTTTTCTAGTTTTGGGATCTTTGATGCTCTTGACAAAGGTGCACCAAGGAGGGTATATACCATCTGCAAAATAGTACCCTTTTGTGTATTCATGCCCATTGATAGTGTAGTTGCAAGCAGGAACATCACCACTAGCAAGCCTAGCAAATTAATGAGACCGTTGCAACACATTGGTATCGTTGCGAGTGCCCGACATACCAAAGAAGCAATGCGAAATCCAAAAATCCTCGGATGCTACGGCCTCTAGCACAATTGTTGCATCACGAGACTTGCCACAATACATTCCTTGCCATGCCTTCGGGCAATTTTTCCAAGTCCAATGCATACAATCAATGCTGCCTAGCATTGCCACGCCAACCTCTCCTCTCATTAGATGCCATCAATTTCTTTGCGTCATCCTCGTCGGGTGCCCGAAGATACTCAGGACCAAAGACACGGATGATCACTTTTGCAAATCTACGCACTGGCTCAATTGTAGTATTTTCACCAATGCGAAGGTACTCATCGACATAGTCAGCCAGAACGCCATATGCAATCACCCGCATAGTTGCGGAGATTTTTTTGATATGCACTAAATCCCTTTAAGCCCGCACATTTCTTCTTTGAGTAAAATACTGGCAATTTGCCTCGCAAGCTTGAACAATTTTCAGAAAGAGGGATCGGCGCATTTGGTACCTTCTCCGGAAGAGGTGCGATGGATATGTAGGATTCTCCACGAAGTAGTCTTGCATCAACATCTCGTTCCCAAGATGGCGATTCCGACGAATGCAAAGACGCCCTACAGACGATCCCCGCCTCCTCTTTCGGTTCTCTTCTTTGTGCTCCTCCACGGCAAGTGCCATCACTAATGTCTGCTGCCGAAAGGTGCAAGCATGGTCTCAACATCCGAGTCGTCTGAATCGGACGAATCGGAGAGTAAGAACTTCTCGCACGGGCTCAATTCCATCTACATGCATACCGGCGCGTCAATCAACTATACCGCTCGCAAATATCACAAAACAAACACTAACCGGCGGTGGATGCGGCGGGTGATACCGGGCGACGAGGGGGCGGGCTCGATGGTGGTCGATCCCCGGCGACGGCGGCGACGAGGGGCGGCTCTTCTCGCCGGATCGTGGGGAGGGGGGGATGGTGCAGCGTATCGGCGCGGGAGGGTGAGGGACAACCCTGCAGCGCGATTCCGCGCGCGGATTTGACCGGAATCGCCGGCGGCGGAAGGGCAGAAGCAAGGGCGGTCGGCGGCGGAAGGAGGTGGGGAAAGGTGCGCGGGCTGAAATGTCCCTCCCGCCAACTGCTTCTCTGTGATGCAGGGCACCGCAGCGGCGAGGGGGAAACCCGCGTATTCGCGGGTTGGGGCCGAGATTTTGCCGCGCCCCTCAAAAAATTATGCGGGCCGGGGCGGGATGCGGGGTTTGATCGGGCAGGTTTTTCTGCCCCTACCCGCATTTTGGCGGTTATATCTGTTGGCGAATGTAGCATGCAATTTCAAAAAAATTCATATGCTCACGCAAGATCTATCTAGGAGATGCATCGCAACGAGAGGGGAAGAGTGTGTCTACGTACCCTCATAGACCGAAAGCGGAAGCGTTTGACAACGCGATTGATGTAGTCGAACTTCTTCTCGTTCCGACCGATCAAGCACCAAACGTACGACACCTCCGAGTTCTGCACATGTTCAGCTCGATGACGTCTCTCAAACTCTTGATCCAGCAAAGTGTCGAGGGAGAGTTCCGTTATCACGACGGCATGGTGACGGTCATGGTGAAGTGATCCGCGCAGGGCTTCGCCTAAGCACTGCGAAGATATGACCGGAGGCGTAAACTGTGGAGGGGGGCGCCGCACACGGCTAACAACTATTGATGCGTGTTCTAGCGGTGCCCCCTTCATATATATAGGTTGAAGGGGAGGAGAGGCAGCCAAGGGGGCACCCCAAGTAGGAGGAATCCTACTTGGGGTCCTCCCAATTTGGCCTCCCCCCTTTCCTATTCCTATTCGGAGTAGGAAGGGAAGAGGGCGAAGGAGGAATCTTATTCCCTTTTATCTTCCCTCCTTCCTCTTTTCTACTCCAATTTGGCCAGCCCATATGGGAGGGGCGCACCAGCCCCTTAGGGGCTGGTCTGTCCTCCTCTTGGCCCATTAAGGCCCATGTAGTTGCCGGGGGATGCCCGGAACCCCTTCCGGTGACCCGATATGCACCCGGTACCCCCGGAACACTTTCGGTGTCTGAATATCATCGTCCAATATATGAATCTTTACCTCTCGGCCATTTCCATACTCCTCGTCATGTCCGTGATCTCATCCGGGACTCGGAACAACATTCGGTCACCAAATCACATAACTCATATAATACAAAATCGTCATCGAACGTTAAGCGTGCGGACACTACGGGTTCGAGAGCTATGTAGACATGATCGAGACACCTCTCCGGTCAATAACCAATAGCGGAACCTGGATGCTCATATTGGTTCCCACATATTCTACGAAGATATTTATCGGTCGTACCGTAATGACAACATACGTTATTCCCTTTGTCATCGGTATGTTACTTGCCCGAGATTCGATCGTCGGTATCTCCATACCTAGTTCAATCTCGTTACCGACAAGTCTCTTTACTCGTTTTGTAATGCATCATCTCGTAACTAACTCATTAGTCACATTGCTTGCAAGGCTTATTATGATGTGCATTACCGAGAGGGCCCAGAGATACCTCTCCAATACTCGGAGTGAAAAATCCTAATCTCGATCTATGTCAACCCAACAAACACCTTCGGAGATACCTGTAGAGCATCTTTATAATCACCCAGTTATGTTGTGACGTTTGATAGCACACAAGGTATTCCTCCGGTATCTGGGAGTTGCATAATCTCATAGTCAAAGGAATATGTATTTGACATGAAGAAAGCAATAGCAATAAAACTGAACGATCAACATGCTAAGCTAACGAATGGGTCTTTTCCATCACATCATTCTCCTAATGATGTGATCCCGTTCATCAAATGACAACACATGTCTATGGCTAGGAAACTTAACCGTCTTTGATTAACGAGCTAGTCTAGTAGAGGCTTACTAGGGACACATTGTAATGTCTATGTATCCACACATGTATCAAGTTTCAGGTTAAAAAATTCTAGCATGAATAATAAATATTTATCATGATCTAAGGAAATATAAAATAACAACTTCATTATTACCTCTAGGGCATATTTCCTTCAGTCTCCCACTTACACTAGAGTCAATAATCTAGTTCACATCGCCATGTGATTTAACACCAATAGTTCACATCTTTATGTGATTAATACCCATAGTTCACATTGCCATGTGACCAACACCCAAAGGGTTTACTAGATTCAATAATCTAGTTCACATCGCTATGTGATTAACACCCAAAGAGTACCAAGGTGTGATCATGTTTTGCTTGTGAGAGAATTTTAGTCAACGGGTCTGCCACATTCAGATCCGTATGTATTTTGCAAATTTTCGATGTCTACAATGCTTTGCATGGAGCTACTCTAGCTAATTGCTCTCACTTTCAATATGTATCCAGATTGAGACTTAGAGTCACCCGGATTGGTGTAAAAGCTTGCATCGACGTAACTCTTTACGACAAACTCTTTATTACCTCCATAACCGAGAAATATTTCCTTAGTCCTCTTAGGTAACTAAGGATAACTTTGACCGATGTCCAGTGATCCACTCCTAGATCACTATCGTACCCCCTTGCTAAACTCATGGCAAGGTACACAATAGGTTTGGTACACAGCATAGCATACTTTAGAGAACCTATGGCTGAGGCATAAGGAATGAATTTCATTCTCTTTCTATTTTCTGCCGTGGTCGTGTTTCGAGTCTTACCCAACTTTTCACCTTGCAATACAGGCAAGAACTCCTTCTTTGACTGTTCCATTTTGAACTACTTCAAAATCTTGTCAAGGTATGTACTCATTGAAAAATCTTATCAAGCGTCTTGATCTATCTCCATAGATCTTGATGCCCAATATGTAAGCAGCTTCACCGAGGTCTTTCTTTGAAAAACTCCTTTCAAACACTCCTTTATGCTTTCCAGAAAATTCTACATCATTTCCGATCAACAATATGTCGTTCACATATACTTATCAGAAAGGCTGTAGTGCTCCCACTCACTTTCTTGTAAATACAGGCTTCACTACAAGTCTGTATAAAACTATATGCTTTGATCAACTCATCAGAGCGTATATTCCAACTCCGAGATGCTTGAATCAGTCCATAGATGGATCGCTGGAGCTCGCACATTTTGTTAGCACCTTTAGGATTGATAAAACCTTCTGGTTGCATCATATACAACTCTTCTTTAATAAATCATTAAGGAATGCAGTTTTGACATCCATTTGCCAGATTCATAAAATGTGGCAATTGCTAACATGATTCGGACAAACATTAAGCATCAATACGAGTGAGAAGATCTCATCGTAGTCAACACCTTGAATTTGTCAAAAACCTTTTTCGACAAGTCGAGCTTTGTAGATAGTAACACTACTATGAGTGTCCGTCTTCCTCTTGAAGATCCATTTAGTCTTAATGGCTTGCCAATCATCGGGTAAGTCCACCAAAGTCCACACTTGTTCTTATATATGGATCCTATCTCATATTTCATGGCCTCAAGCCATTTATCAAAATCTGGGCTCATCATCGCTTCCTCATGGTTCATAGGCTCGTCATGGTCTAGTAGCATGACTTCCAGAACAGGATTACTGTATCACTCTGGTGAGGACCTTACTCTGGTTGACCTACGAGGTTCAGTAGTAACTTGAGCTAAAGTTTCATGATCATCATCATTAGCTTCCTTACTAATTGGTGTAGGAATCACTGGAAGTGATTTATGTGATGAACTACTTTCCAATTCGGGAGAAGGTGCAATTACCTCATCAAGTTCTACTTTCCTCCCACTCACTTCTTTCGAGAGAAACTCCTTCTCTAGAAAGGATCCATTCTTAGCAACAAATATCTTGCCTTCAGATCTGTGATAGAAGGTGTACCCAACAATCTCCTTTGGGTATCCTATGAAGACACATTTCTCCGATTTGGGTTCGAGCTTATCAGTTTGAAGCTTTTTTCACATAAGCATCGCAGCCCCAAACTTTAAGAAACGGCGGCTTAGATTTCTTGCCAAACCACAGTTCATATGGCGTCGTCTCAACGGATTAAGATAATGCCCTATTTAACGTGAATGCAGCTGTCTCTAAACCATAACCCCAAAACGATAGTGGTAAATCGGTAAGAGACATCATAGATCGCACCATATATAATAAAGTACGGTTACGATGTTTGGACACACCATTACGCTGTGGTGTTCCAGGTGGCGTGAGTAGTGAAACTATTCCACATTGTTTCAAATGAAGACCAAACTCATAACTCAAATATTCACCTCCACGATCAGATCATAGAAACTTTATTTTCTTGTTACGATGATTTTCCACTTCACTCTAAAATTCTTTGAACTTTTCAAAAGTTTCAGACTTATGTTTCATCAAGTAGATGTACCCATATCTGCTTAAATCATCTGTGAAGGTCAGAAAATAATGATGCCCACCGCGAGCCTCAACACTCATCGGACCGCATACACCAGTATGTATTATTTCCAATAAGTCAGTTGCTCGCTCCATTGTTCCGGAGAACGGAGTCTTAGTCATCTTGCCCATGAGGCATGGTTCGCAAGAATCAAGTGATCCATAATCAAGTGGTTCCTAAAGCCCATCAGCATGTAGTTTTTTCATGCGCTTTACACCAATATGACCTAAACGGCAGTGCCACAAATAAGTTGCACTATCATTATTAACCTTGCATCTTTTGGCATCGATAGTATGAATATGTGTATAACCATGATCGAGATTCAACAAACCATTCACATTGGGTGTATGACCATTGAAGGTTTTATTCATGTAAACAGAACAATAATTACTGTCTAACTTAAATGAATAACCGTATTGCAATAAACATGATCCAATCATATTGATGCTCAACGCAAACACCAAATAAAAATTATTTAGGTTCAACACTAATCCCGAAGGTAGAGGGAGTATGCAATGGTGATCTTATCAACCTTGGAATCACTTCCAACACACATCGTTGCCTCGCCCTCAACTAGTCTATGTTCATTTTGTAACTCCTGTTTCGAGTTACTAATCATAGCAACTGAACCGGTATCAAATACCTTGGGGTTACTATGAACACTAGTAAAGTACACATCAATAACATGTATATCAAATATACCTTTCACTTGTAGGGGAACGTAGCATAAATTCAAAATTTTCCTACGTGTCACTAAGATCAATCTATGGTGTCATCTAGCAACGAGGGAGGAGTGGATCTACATACCCTTGTAGATCGTGCACGGAAGCGTTCAAGAGAACGGGGTTGATGGAGTCGTACTAGTCGTGATTCAAATCACCGATGATCCTAGCGCCGAACGGACGGCACCTCCGCGTTCAACACACGTACGGAACGGAGACGTCTCCCATGCCTTGATCCAGCAAGGAGGAGGGAGAGGTTGATGGAGATCCAGCAGCACGACGGCGTGGTGGAAGTAGCGGGATTCCAACAGGGCTTCGCTAAGCGCTGCGGGAGGAGGAAGATGTGTCACGAGAGGGAGAGGGAGGCGCCAGGCCTTAGGTATGGTTGCTCCTCCTTTTCCCCACTATATATAGGGCCAAGGGAGAGGGGGGAGGTGCAGCCCTTGCCCCTTCCTCCAAGGAAGGGTGCGGCCAAGGGGGGGAGGAGTCCATCCTCCCCAAGGCACCTCGGAGGTGCCTTCCCCTTTTAGGACTCTCCCCTTTTTCTCTTCTCTTGGCGCATGGGCCTCTTGGGGCTGGTGCCCTTGGCCCATGTAGGCCAAGGCGCACCCCCTACAGCCCATGTGGCCCCCCGGGGCAGGTGGCCCCACCCGGTGGACCCCCGGGACCCTTCCGGTGGTCCCGGTACAATACCAGTGACCCCGAAACTTGTCCCGATGGCCGAAATAGCACTTCCTATATATAATTCTTTACCTCCGGACCATTCCGGAACTCCTCGTGACGTCTGGGATCTCATCCGGGACTCCGAACAACTTTCGGGTTACCGCATACTAATATCTCTATAACCCTAGCGTCACCGAACCTTAAGTGTGTAGACCCTACGGGTTCGGGAAGCATGCAGACATGACCGAGATGTTCTCCGGTCAATAATCAACAGCGGGATCTGGATACCCATGTTGGCTCCCACATGTTCCACGATGATCTCATCGGATGAACCACGATGTCAAGGACTTAATCAATCTCGTATACAATTCCCTTTGTCTAGCGGTATTGTACTTGCCCGAGGTTCGATCGTCGGTATCCCTATACCTTGTTCAATCTCGTTACCGGCAAGTCTCTTTACTCGTTCCGTAACACATCATCCCGTGATCAACTCCTTGATCACATTGTGCACATTATGATGATGTCCTACCGAGTGGGCCCAGAGATACCTCTCCGTTTACACGGAGTGACAAATCCCAGTCTCGATTCGTGCCAACCCAACAGACACTTTCAGAGATACCTGTAGTGCACCTTTATAGTCACCCAGTTACGTTGTGACGTTTGGTACACCCAAAGCATTCCTACGGTATCCGGGAGTTGCACAATCTCATGGTCTAAGGAAATGATACTTGACATTAGAAAAGCTTTAGCATACGAACTACACGACCTTTGTGCTAGGCTTAGGATTGGGTCTTGTCCATCACATCATTCTCCTAATGATGTGATCCCGTTATCAATGACATCCAATGTCCAGGGTCAGGAAACCGTAACCATCTATTGATCAACGAGCTAGTCAACTAGAGGCTTACTAGGGACATGGTGTTGTCTATGTATCCACACATGTATCTGAGTTTCCTATCAATACAATTATAGCATGGATAATAAACGATTATCATGAACAAGGAAATATAATAATAACTAATTTATTATTGCCTCTAGGGCATATTTCCAACATCACTTTGCCATCCTTCTTATCCGACAAATACTTGGGGCAGTTCCGGTTCCAGTTACCAGTCCCTTTGCAGTAGAAGCACTTAGTTTCAGGCTTAGGTCCAGACTTGGGCTTCTTCCCGGGAGCAGCAACTTGCTTGCTATTCTTCTTGAAGTTCCCCTTCTTTCCTTTGCCCTTTTTCTTGAAACTAGTGGTCTTATTAACCATCAACACTTGATGCTCTTTCTTGATTTCTACCTCCATTGCCTTTAGCATTACGAAGAGCTCAGGATTTTTCTTGTTCATCCCTTGTATATTCTAGTTCATCATGAAGTTATAGTAACTTGGTGATAGTGACCAGAGAACTTTGTCAATCATTATCTTATCTGGAAGATTAACTCCCACTTGATTCAAGCAATTGTAGTACCCAGACAATCTGAGCACATGCTCACTGGTTGAGCTATTCTCCTCCATCTTGTAGGCAAAGTATTGTAAGAGGTCTCATACCTCTCGACACGGGCATGAGTCTGAAATGCTAATTTCAACTCTTGGAACATCTCATATGCTCCATGGTGTTCAAAACATTTTTGAAGTCTCGGTTTTAAGCCGTAAAGCATGGTGCACTAAACTATCAAGTAGTCATCATATCGAGCTTGCCAAACGTTCACAACATATGCATCTGCTCCTGCAATAGGTCTGTCACCTAGCGGTGCATCAAGGACATAATTCTTCTGTGCAACAACGAGGATAATCCTCAGATCATGGACCCAGTCCGCATCATTGCTACTATCATTTTCAACATAGTTTTGTCTAGGAAAATATTAAAAATAAAACAGGGGAGCTATACGCGAGCTATTGATCTACAACATATATATGCTTAATACTATCAGGACTAAGTTCATGATAAATTAAGTTCAATTAATCAAATTACTTAAGAACTCCTACTTAGATAGACATCCCTCTAGTCATCTAAATGATCACGTGATCCATATCAACTAAACCATGTCCGATCATCACGTGAGATGGAGTAGTTTTCAATGGTGAACATCTCTATGTGGATCATATCTACTATATGATTCACGTTCGACCTTTCGGTCTCCAGTGTTCCGAGGCCATGTATGTACATGCTAGGCTCATCAAGTTTAACCCGAGTATTTCGCATGTGCAAAACTGTCTTGCACCCGTTGTATGTGAACGTAGAGCCCATCACACCTGATCATCACGTGGTGTCTCAGCACGATGAACTGTCGCAACGGTGCATACTCAGGGAGAACACTTATACCTTGAAATTTTAGTAAGGGATCATCTTATAATGCTACCGGCGTGCTAAGCAAAATAAGATGCCTAAAAGATAAACATCACATGCAATCAAAAAATGTGACATGATATGGCCATCATCATCTTGTGCCTTTGATCTCCATATCCAAAGCACCGTCATGATATCCATCGTCACCGACTTGACACCTTGATCTCCATCGTAACGTCGTGGTCGTCTCGCCAACTATTGCTTCTACAACTATCGCTAACGCATAGTGACAAAGTAAAGCAATTACATGGCGTTTGCATTTCATACAATAAAGCAACAACCATAAGGCTCCTTCCAGTTGCCAATAACTTTTAAAAAACATCATCATCTCATACAATAACGTATATCACATCATGTCTTGACCATATCACATCACAACATGCCCTACAATAACAAGTTAGATGTCCTCTACTTTGTTGTTGCAAGTTTTGCGTGGCTCCTACGGGCTTCTAGCAAGAACGCATCAAAACCACAACGATGATTTATCAAGTTTGCTGTTTTAACCTTCAACAAGGACCGGTCGCAGTCAAATTGGATTCAACTAAAGTTGGAGAAACAGACACCCGCCAGCCACCTTTATGCAAAACTAGTTGCATGTATGTTGGTGGAACCGGTCTCATGAACATGGTCATGTAAGGTTGGTCCGAGCCACTTCATCCAATAATATCGCTGAATCAAAATAAGACATTAGTGGTAAGCAGTATGACAATCACTGCCCACAACTCTTTGTGTTCTACTCGTGCATATCATCTACGCATAGACCTGGCTCTGATGCCACTGTTGGGGAACGTAGCATGCAATTTCAAAAAAAATTCTATGCTCACGCAAGATCTATCTAGGAGATGCATAGCAAAGAGAGGGGGAGAGTGTGTCTACATACCCTCGTAGACCGAAAGCGGAAGCGTTTGACAACGCGGTTGATGTAGTCGAACTTCTTCTCGTTCCGACAGATCAAGCACCGAACGTACGACACCTCCGAGTTCTGCACACGTTCAGCTCGATGACATCCCTGAAACTCTTGATCCAACAAAGTGATGAGGGCGAGTTCCATTATCACGACGGCGTGATGACAGTGATGGTGAAGTGATCTGCGCAGGGCTTTGTCTAAGCACTACGAAGATATGACCGGAGGCGTAAACTGTGGAGGGGGGCGCCGCATACGGCTAACAATTATTGGTGTGTGTTCTAGTGGTTCCCCCCTTCATATATATAGGTTGGAAGGGAGGAGAGGCAGCCAAGGGGGCACCCCAAGTAGGAGGAATCCTACTTGGGGTCCTCCCAATTTGGCCTCCCCCTTTCCTATTCCTATTCGGAGTAGGAAGGGGAGAGGGCGAAGGAGGAATCTTATTCCCTTTTATCTTCCCTCCTTCCTCTTTTCTACTCCAATTTGGCCAGCCCATATGGGAGGGGCGCACCAGCCCCTTAGGGGCTAGTCTGTCCTCCTCTTGGCCCATTAAGGCCCATGTAGTTGCCGGAGGGATGCCCGGAACCCCTTCCTGTGACCCGATATGCACACGGTATCTCCGGAACACTTCCGGTGTCCGAATATCATCGTCCAATATATGAATCTTTACCTCTCGACCATTTCGAGACTCCTCGTCATGTCCGTGATCTCATCCGGGACTCCGAACAACATTCAGTCACCAAACCACATAACTCATATAATACAAAATCGGCATCGAACGTTATGCGTGCGGACCCTACGGGTTCGAGAACTATGTAGACATGACCGAGACACCTCTCCAGTCAATGACCAACATCGGAACCTGGATGCTCATATTGGTTCCCACATATTCTATGAAGATATTTATCGGTCATACCGTAATGACAACATACGTTATTCCCTTTGTCATCGGTATGTTACTTGCCCAAGATTCGATCGTCGGTATCTCCATACCTAGTTCAATCTCGTTAACGACAAGTCTCTTTACTCATTCTGTAATGCATCATCTTGCAACTAACTCATTAGTCACATTGCTTGCAAGGCTTATTATGATGTGCATTACCGAGAGGGCCCAGAGATACCTCTCTAATACTCGGAGTGACAAATCCTAATCTCGATCTATGCCAACCCAACAAACACCTTCGGAGATACCTGTAGAGTATCTTTATAATGACCCAGTTACTTTGTGATGTTTGATAGCACACAAGGTATTCCTCTGGTATCCGGGAGTTTCATAATCTCATAGTCGAAGGAATATGTATTTGACATGAAGAAAGCAATAGCAATAAAATTGGACGATCCACAGGCTAAGCTAACGGATGGGTCTTGTCCATCACATCATTCTCCTAATGATGTGATCTCGTTCATCAAATGACAACACGTGTCTATGACTAAGAAATTTAACCATCTTTGATTAACGAGCTAGTCCAGTAGAGGCTTACTAGGGACACGGTGTTTTGTCTATGTATCCACACATGTATCAAGTTTCCGGTTAAAACAATTCTAGCATGAGTAATAAACATTTATCATGATCTAAGGAAATATAAAATAACAACTTTATTATTGTCTCTAGGACATATTTCCTTCAATTTTGCGGGTCGGGGCCGGATGCGGGGTCTGCTAGAGTTGCTCTAATGGTCACCCTCACCGCTCGAAAACGTCTCACGCGAAGGCTGATTGTGGATTGTGGATTGTTGAAGGAAATATGCCCTACAGGCAATAATAAAGTTATTATTTATTTCCTTATATCATGATAAATGTTTATTATTCATGCTAGAATTGTATTAACCGGAAACATAATACATGTGTGAATACATAGACAAAAACAGAGAGTCACTAGTATGCCTCTACTTGACTAGCTCGTTAATCAAAGATGGTTATGTTTCCTAAACATAGACATGAGTTGTTATTTGATTAACGGGATCACATCATTAGGAGAATGATGTGATTGAATTGACCCATTCCGTTAGCTTAGCACTTGATCATTTAGTTTGTTGCTATTGCTTTCTTCATAACTTATACATGTTCCTATGACTATGAGATTATGCAACTCCCGTTTACCGGAGGAACACTTTGTGTGTTACCAAACGTCACAATGTAACTGGGTGATCATAAAGGTGCTCTACAGGTGTCTCCGAAGGTACTTGTTGGGTTGGCGTATTTCGAGATTAGGATTTGTCACTCCGATTGTCGGAGAGGTATCTCAGGGCCCTCTTGGTAATACACATCACTCAAGCCTTGCAAGCATTGCAACTAATAAGTTAGTTGCAAGATGATGTATTACGGAACGAGTAAAGAGACTTTCCGGTAACGAGATTGAACTAGGTATTGAGATACCGACGATCGAATCTCGGGCAAGTAACATACCGATGACAAAGGGAACAACGTATGTTGTTATGCGGTCTGACCGATAAAGATCTTCGTAGAATATGTAGTAGCCAATATGAGCATCCAGGTTCCGCTATTGGTTATTGACCGGAGACGTGTCTCGGTCATTTCTACATAGTTCTCGAACCCGTAGGGTCCGCACGCTTAAAGTTCGGTGACGATCGTAATTAGGGTTTTTGTGTTTTGATGTACCGAAGGTTGTTCGGAGTCCCGGATGTGATCACGGACATGATGAGGAGTCTCGAAATGGCCGAGACATAAAGATTGATATATTGGAAGCCTATATTTGGATATCGGAAACGTTCCGGGTGAAATCGGGATTTTATCGGAGTACCGGGGGGTTATTGGGCCTACATGGGCCATAAGGGGGAAGAGGAGGGCCGACCAGGGCAGGCCGCGCGCCCCCTCCTCCCCTAGTCCGAATAGGACAAGGAAGGGGGGCGGCGCCCCCCTTTCCTCTTTCTCCCTTCCTCCTTCCTTTTCCAACAAGGCAAGAGGGGGGAGTCCTACTCCCGGTTGGAGTAGGACTCCTCCAGGCGCACCCATAGGGCCGGCCGCACCTCCCCCTCTCCCTCCTTTATATACTGAGGCAAGGGGGCACCACATGACACACAAGTTGATCCTCGTGATCGTTCCTTAGCCGTGTGCGGTGCCCCCTTCCACCATATTCCACCGCGGTCATATCGTAACGGTGCTTAGGCGAAGCCCTGCGTCGGTAGAACATCATCACCGTCATCACGCCGTCATGCTAACGAAACTTGTTGGGTAACGTAGTAATTTCAAAAAAATTCCTACGCACACGCAAGATCATGTGACGCATAGCAACGAGAGGGGGGAGTGTGATCTACATACCTAGTAGATCGACAACGGAAGCGTTTGGTTGATGTAGTCGTACGTCTTCACGATCCGACCGATCAAGCACCGAAACTACGGCACCTCCGAGTTCTAGCACACGTTCAGCTCGATGAAGATCCCCGGACTCCGATCCAGCAAAGTGTCGGGGAAGAGTTCCGTCAGCACGACGGCGTGGTGACGATCTTGATGTACTACAGCAGCAGGGCTTCGCCTAAACTCCGCTACAATATTATCGAGGACTATGGTGGCTGGGGGCGCCGCACACGGCTAAGGAAAAGATCACGTGGATCAACTTGTGTGTCTCTGGGGTGCCCCTGCCTCCGTATATAAAGGACTAAAAGGGGGGAGGCTGGCCGGCCAAGGAGAGCGCGCCAGGAGAGTCCTACTCCCTCTGGGAGTAGGATTCCCCCCCCAATCCTAGTTGGAATAGGATTCGCGGAGGGGGGAAAAGAGAGAGAGGGGCCGGCCCCCTCTCCTTGTCCTATTCGGACCAAGGGAGGGGAGGGGCGCGCGGCCCATGAGGGGCTGCCTCTTCTCTTTTCCACTAAGGCCCATCATGGCCCATATAGCTCCCGGGGGGTTCCGGTAACCTCCCGGTACTCCGGTAAAATCCCGATTTCACCCGGAACATTTCCGATATCCAAACATAGGCTTCCAATATATCAATCTTTATGTCTCGACCATTTCGAGACTCCTCGTCATGTCCGTGATCACATCCGGGACTCCGAACAATCTTCAGTACATCAAAATGCATAAACTCATAATATAACTATCATCGTAACCTTAAGCGTGCGGACCCTACGGGTTCGAGAACAATGTAGACATGACCGAGACACGTCTCCAGTCAATAACCAATAGCGGGACCTGGATGCCCATATTGGCTCCTACATATTCTACGAAGATCTTTATCGGTCAGACCGCATAACAACATACGTCGTTCCCTTTGTCATCGGTATGTTACTTGCCTGAGATTCGATCGTCGGTATTCCAATACCTATTTCAATCTCGTTGCCGGAAAGTCTCTTTACTCATTCTGTAATACATCATCCCGCAACTAACTCATTTAGTTGCAATGCTTGCAAGGCTTAAGTGATGTGCATTACCGAGAGGGCCCAGAGATACCTCTCCGACAATCGGAGTGACAAATCCTAATCTCGAAATACGCCAACCCAACAAGTACCTTCGGAGACACATGTAGAGCACCTTTATAATCACCCAGTTACGTCGTGACATTTGGTAGCACACAAAGTGTTCCTCTGGTAAACGGGAGTTGCATAATCTCATAGTCATAGGAACATGTATAAGTCATGAAGAAAGCAATAGCAACATACTAAACGATCGGGTGCTAAGCTAATGCAATGGGTCATGTCAATCACATCATTCTCCTAATGATGTGATCCCGTTAATCAAATAACAACTCTTTTGTTTATGGTTAGGAAACATAACCATCTTCGATTAACGAGCTAGTCAAGTAGAGGCATACTAGTGACACTTTGTTTGTCTATGTATTCACACAAGTATTATGTTTTCGGTTAATACAATTCTAGCATGAATAATAAACATTTATCATGATATAAGGAAATAAATAATAACTTTATTATTGCCTCTAGGGCATATTTGCTTCAGTCTCCCACTTGCACTAGAGTCAATAATCTAGTTCACATCGCCATGTGATTTAACACCAATAGTTCATATCACCATGTGATTAACACCCATAGTTCACATCGATATGTGATCAACACCCAAAAGGGTTTACTAGAGTCAGTGTTCTAGTTCACATAGCTATGTGATTAACACCCAAAGAGTACTAAGGTGTGATCATGTTTTGCTTGTGAGATAATTTTAGTCAACGGGTCTGCCACATTCAGATCCGTAAGTATTTTGCGAATTTCTATGTCAACAATGCTCTGCACGGAGCTACTCTAGCTTATTGCTCCCACTTTCAATATGTATCTAGATCGAGACTTAGAGTCATCCAGATTTGTGTCAAAACTTGCATCGACGTAACTTTTTACGACGAACCTTTTTATCACCTCCATAATTGAGAAATATTTCCTTATTCCACTAAGGATAATTTTGACCGCTGTCCAGTGATCTACTCTTAGATCACTATTGTACTCCCTTGCTTAACACAGTGTAGGGTATACAATAGATCTGGTACACAGCATGGCATACTTTATAGAACCTATGGCTGAGGCATAGGGAATGACTTTCATTCTATTTCTATCTTCTGCCGTGGTCGGGCTTTGAGTCTTACTCAATTTCACACCTTGCAACACAGGCAAGAACTCTTTCTTTGACTGTTCCATTTTGAACTACTTCAAAATCTTGTCAAGGTATGTACTCATTGAAAAACTTATCAAGCGTCTTGATCTATCTCTATAGATCTTGATGCTCAATATGTAAGCAGCTTTACCGAGGTCTTTCTTTGAAAAACTCCTTTCAAATATTCCTTTATGCTTTCCAGAAAATTATACATTATTTCCGATCAACAATATGTTGTTCACATATACTTATCAGAAATGTTGTAGTGCTCCCACTCACTTTCTTGTAAATACAGGCTTCACCGTAAGTCTGTATAAAACTATATGCTTTGATCAATTTATCAAAGCGTATATTCCAACTCCGAGATGCTTGCACCAGTCCATAGATGGATCGTTGGAGCTTGCATATTTTGTTAACACCTTTAGGATTGACAAAACCTTCTGGTTGCATCATATACAACTCTTCTTTAAGAAATCCATTAAGGAATGCAGTTTTGTTTATCCATTTGCCAGATTTCATAAAATGCGGCAATTGCTAACATGATTCGGACAGACTTAAACATATATACGAGTGAGAAAATCTCATCGTAGTCAACACCTTGAATTTGTCGAAAACCTTTTGCGACAATTCTAGCTTTGTAGATAGTAACACTACTATCAGTGTCCGTCTTCCTCTTGAAGATCCATTTATTTTCTATGGCTTGCCGATCATCGGGCAAATCCATCAAAGTCCATACTTTGTTCTCATACATGGATCATATCTCAAATTTTATGGCCTCAAACCATTTCGCGGAATCTGGGCTCATCATCGCTTCCTCATAGTTCGCAAGTTCGTCATGGTCTAGTAACATGACTTCCAGAACAGGATTACTGTACCACTCTGGTGCGGATCTCACTCTGGTTTACCTACGAGATTCGGTAGTAACTTGATCTGAAGTTACATGATCATCATCATTAGCTTCCTCACTAATTGGTGTAGTAGTCACAGGAACAGATTTATGTGATGAACTACTTTCCAATAAGGGAGCAGGTACAGTTACCTCATCAAGTTCTACTTTCCTCCCACTCACTTCTTTCGAGAGAAACTCCTTCTCTAGAAAAACTCCGAATTTAGCAACAAAAGTCTTGCCTTCAGATTTGTGATAGAAGGTGTACCCAACCGTCTCCTTTGGGTATCCTATGAAAACATATTTCTCCGATTTGGGTTTGAGCTTATCAGGATGAAACTTTTTCACATAAGCATTGCAACCCCAAACTTTAAGAAACGACAACTTTGGTTTCTTGCCAAACCACAGTTCATACGGTGTTGTCTCAACAGATTTAGATGGTGCCCTTTTAACGTGAATGCAGCTGTCTCTAATGCATAACCCCAAAACGATAGTGGTAGATCGGTAAGAGACATGATAGATTGCACTATATCCAATAAAGTACGGTTATGACGTTCGGACACACCATTATGCTGTGGTGTTCCATGTGGCATGAGTTTGTGAAACTATTCCACATTGTTTTAATTGAAGACCAAACTCGTAACTCAAATATTTGTCTCCGCGATCACATCGTAGAAACTTTATTTTCTTGTCACGATGATTTTCCACTTCACTCTGAAATTCTTTGAACTTTTCAAATGTTTCAGACTTATGTTTCATCAAGTAGATATACCCATATCTGCTCAAATCATCTGTGAAGTTCAGAAAATAACGATACTTGCCGTGAGCCTTAACACTCATTGGACCGCATACATCAGTATGTATTATTTCCAATAAGTCAGTTGCTCGCTCCGGAGAACGGAGTCTTAGTCATCTTGCCCATGAGGCATGGTTCGCAAGCATCAAGTGATTCATAATCAAGTGATTCCAAAATCCCATCAGGATGGAGTTTCTTCATGCGCTTTACACCAATATGACCTAAACGGTAGTGCTACAAATAAGTTGCACTATCATTATTAACTTTGCATCTTTTGGTTTCAATATTATGATTATGTGTATCACTACGATCGAGATCCAACGAACTATTTTCATTGGGTGTGTAACCATATAAGGTTTTATTCATGTAAATAGAACAACAATTTATTCTCTTACTTAAATGAATAACCGTATTACAATAAACATGATCAAATCATATTCATGCTTAACGCAAACACCAAATAACACTTATTCAGGTTCAACACTAATCCCGAAAGTATAGGGAGTGTGCGATGATGATCATATCAATCTTGGAACCACTTCCAACACACATCGTCACTTGACCCTTAACTAGTCTCTGTTTATTCTGCAACTCCCGTTTCGAGTTACTAATCTTAGCAACTGAACTAGTATCAAATACTGAGGGGTTGCTATAAACACTAGTAAAGTACACATCAATAACATGTATATCAAATATACTTATGTTCACTTTGCCATCCTTCTTATCTGCCAATCACTTGGGGTAGTTCCGCTTCCAGTGACCAGTCCCTTTGCAGTAGAAACACTTTGTCTCAGGCTTAGGGCTAGACTTGGGCTTCTTCACTTGAGCAGCAACTTGCTTGCTGTTCTTCTTAAAGTTCCCCTTCTTCCCTCTGCCCTTTTCTTGAAACTAGTGGTCTTGTCTACCATCAACACTTGATGTTTTTCTCGATTTCTACCTTTGTCAATTTCCGCATTACGAAGAGCTTGGGAATCATTTCCGTTATCCCTTGCATATCATAGTTCATCACGAAGTTCTACTAACTTGGTGATGGTGACTAGAGAATTCTGTCAATCACTATCTTATCTGGAAGATTAACTCCCACTTGATTCAAGCGATTGTAGTACTCAGACAATCCGGGCACATGCTCACTAGTTGAGCGATTCTCCTCCATCTTTTTAGCTATAGAACTTGTTGGAGACTTCATATCTCTCAACTCGGGTATTTGCTTGAAATATTAACTTCAACTCCTGGAACATCTCATATGCTCCATGACGTTCAAAACGTCTTTGAATTCCTGATTCTAAGCCATTAAGCATGGTGCACTAAACTATCAAGTAGTCATCATATTGAGCTAGCCAAACGTTCATAACGTCTGCATTTGCTCCTGCAATAGGTCCGTCACCTAGCGGTGCATCAAGGACATAATTCTTCTGTGCAGCAATGAGGATAAACCTCAGATCACGGATCCAATCCGCATCATTGCTACTAACATCTTTCAACACAATTTTCTCTAGGAACATATCACAGGGAAGCAACAACGCGAGCTATTGATCTACAACATAATTTGCAAAATACTACTAGGACTAAGTTCATGATAAATTTAAGTTCAATTAATCATATTACTTAAGAACTCCCACTTAGATAGACATCCCTCTAATCCTCTAAGTGATTACGTGATCCAAATCAACTAAACCATGTCCGATCATCATGTGAGATGGAGTAGTTTCATTGGTGAACATCACTATGTTGATCATATCTACTATATGATTCACGCTCGACCTTTCGGTCTCCGTGTTCCGAGGCCATATCTGTATATGCTTGGCTTGTCAAGTATAACCTGAGTATTCCGCGTGTGCAACTGTTTTGCACCCGTTGTATTTGAACGTAGAGCCTATCACACCCGATCATCACATGGTGTCTCAGCACGAAGAACTTTCGCAACGGTGCATACTCAGGGAGAACACTTCTTGATAATTAGTGAGAGATCATCTTATAATGCTACCGTCAATCTAAGCAAGATAAGATGCATAAAAGATAAACATCACATGCAATCAATATAAGTGATATGATATGGTCATCATCATCTTGTGCTTGTCATCTCCATCTTCTAAGCACCGTCGTGATCACCATCGTCATCGGCGCGACACCTTGATCTCCATCGTAGCATCGTTGTCGTCTCGCCAATCTTATGCTTCCACGACTATCGCTACCGCTTAGTGATAAAGTAAAGCATTACAGCGCGATTGCATTGCATACAATAAAGCGACAACCATATGGCTCCTGCCAGTTGCCGATAACTCGGTTACAAAACATGATCATCTCATACAATAAAATTAGCATCATGTCTTGACCATATCACATCACAACATGCCCTGCAAAAACAAGTTAGACGTCCTCTACTTTGTTGTTGCAAGTTTTACGTGGCTGCTACGGGCTTAAGCAAGAACCAATCTTACCTACGCATCAAAACCACAACGATAGTTTGTCAAGTTGGTGTTGTTTTAACCTTCGCAAGGACCGGGCGTAGCCACACTCGGTTCAACTAAAGTTGGAGAAACTGTCACCCGCTAGCCACCTTTGTGCAAAGCACGTCGGGAGAACCGGTCTCGCGTAAGCATACGCGTAATGTCGGTTTGGGCCGCTTCGTCCAACAATACCGCCGAACCAAAGTATGACATGCTGGTAAGCAGTATGACTTATATCGCCCACAACTCACTTGTGTTCTACTCGTGCATATAACATCAACATATAAAACCTAGGCTCGGATGCCACTGTTGGGTAACGTAGTAATTTCAAAAAAATTCCTACGCACATGCAAGATCATGTGACGCATAGCAACGAGAGGGGGGAGTGTGATCTACATACCTAGTAGATCGACAATGGAAGCGTTTGGTTGATGTAGTCGTACGTCTTCACGATCCGACCGATCAAGCACCGAAACTACGGCACCTCCGAGTTCTAGCACACGTTCAGCTCGATGATGATCCCCAGACTCCGATCCAGAAAAGTGTCGGGGAAGAGTTCCGTCAGCACGACGGCGTGGTGACGATCTTGATGTACTACAGCAGCAGGGCTTCGCCTAAACTCCGCTACAATATTATCGAGGACTATGGTGGCTGGGGGTGCCGCACACGGCTAAGGAAAAGATCACGTGGATCAACTTGTGTGTCTCTGGGGTGCCCCTGCCTCCGTATATAAAGGACTAAAAGGGGGGAGGCTGGCCAGCCAAGGAGGGCGCGCCAGGAGAGTCCTACTCCCTCTGGGAGTAGGATTCCCCCCCCCCCAATCCTAGTTGGAATAGGATTCGCGGAGGGGGGGAAAGAGAGAGAGGGGCCGGCCCCCTCTCCTTGTCCTATTCGGACCAAGGGAGGGGAGGGGCGCGCGGCCCATGAGGGGCTGCCTCTTCTCTTTTCCACTAAGGCCCATCATGGCCCATATAGCTCCCGGGGGGTTCCGGTAACCTCCCGGTACTCCGGTAAAATCCCGATTTCACCCGGAACACTTCCGATATCCAAACATAGGCTTCCAATATATCAATCTTTATGTCTCGACCATTTCGAGACTCCTCGTCATGTCCGTGATCACATCCAGGACTCCGAACAATCTTCGGTACATCAAAATGCATAAACTCATAATATAACTGTCATCGTAACCTTAAGCGTGCGGACCCTACGGGTTCGAGAACAATGTAGACATGACCGAGACATGTCTCCGGTCAATAACCAATAGCGGGACCTGGATGCCCATATTGGCTCCTACATATTCTACGAAGATCTTTATCGGTCAGACCGCATAACAACATACGTCGTTCCCTTTGCCATCGGTATGTTACTTGCCTGAGATTCGATCGTCGGTATTCCAATACCTATTTCAATCTCGTTGCCGGCAAGTCTCTTTACTCGTTCTGTAATACATCATCCCGCAACTAACTCATTTAGTTGCAATGCTTGCAAGGCTTAAGTGATGTGCATTACCGAGAGGGCCCAGAGATACCTCTCCGACAATCGGAGTGACAAATCCTAATCTCGAAATACGCCAACCCAACATGTACCTTTGGAGACACCTGTAGAGCTCCTTTATAATCACCCAGTTACGTTGTGACGTTTGGTAGCACAAAAAGTGTTCCTCCGGCAAACGGGAGTTGCATAATCTCATAGTCATAGGAACATGCATAAGTCATGAAGAAAGCAATAGCAACATACTAAACGATCGGGTGCTAAGCTAATGGAATGGGTCATGTCAATCACATCATTCTCCTAATGATGTGATCCCGTTAATCAAATAACAACTCTTTTGTTTATGGTTAGGAAACATAACCATCTTCGATTAACGAGCTAGTCAAGTAGAGGCATACTAGTGACACTTTGTTTGTCTATGTATTCACACAAGTATTATGTTTCCGGTTAATACAATTCTAGCATGAATAATAAACATTTATCATGATATAAGGAAATAAATAATAACTTTATTATTGCCTCTAGGGCATATTTCCTTCAAAACTCTCCCTCAACGTTTTGCTGGATCGGAACTCGAGGGACGTCACCGAGTTGAACGTGTGCAGAACTCGGAGGTGCCGTACGTTCGGTACTTGGATCGGTCGGATCGGGAAGACGTACGACTACTTCCTCTACGTTGTGTCAACACTTCCGTTGCCGGTCTACGAGGGTACGTAGACAACACTCTCCCCTCTCGTTGCTATGCATCACCATGATCTTGCGTGTGCGTAGGAAATTTTTTGAAATTACTACGTTCCCCAACTGTGGCATCCAAGCCTAGGTTTTATGCGTTGATGTTGTGCACGAGTAGAACACAAGTGTGTTGTGGGCGATATAAGTCATACTGCTTACCAGCATGTCATACTTTGGTTCGGCGGTATTGTTGGATGAAGCGGCCCGGACCGACATTACGCGTACGCTTACGCGGGACTGGTTCTACCGACGTGCTTTGCACACAGGTGGCTGGCGGGTGTCAGTTTCTCCAACTTTAGTTGAACCAAGTGTGGCTACGCCCGGTCCTTGCGAAGGTTAAAACAGCACCAACTTGACAAACTATCGTTGTGGTTTTGATGCGTAGGTAAGAACGGTTCTTGCTAAGCCCATAGCAGCCACATAAAACTTGCAACAACAAAGTAGGGGACGTCTAACTTGTTTTTGCAGGGCATGTTGTGATGTGATATGGTCAAGACATGATGCTAAATTTTATTGTATGAGATGATCATGTTTTTTAACCGAGTTATCGGCAACTGGCAGGAGCCATATGGTTGTCGCTTTATTGTATGCAATGCAATTGCGCTGTAATGCTTTACTTTATCACTAAGCGGTAGCGATAGTCGTGGAAGCATAAGATTGGCAAGACGACAATGATGCTACGATGGTGATCAAGGTGTCGCGCCAATGACGATGGTGATCATGAAGGTGCTTCGGAGATGGAGATCACAAGCACAAGATGATGATGGCCATATCATATCACTTATATTGATTCCATGTGATGTTTATCTTTTATGCATCTTATCTTGCTTTAATTGACGGTAGCATTATAAGATGATCCCTCACTAAATTATCAAAGTATAAGTGTTCTCCCTGAGTATGCACCGTTGCGAAAGTTCTTCGTGCTGAGACACCACGTGATGATCGGGTGTGATAGGCTCTACGTTCAAATACAACGGGTGCAAAATAGTTACACACGCGGAATACTCAGGTTTAACTTGACGAGCCTAGCATATAACAGATATGGCCTCGGAACACGAAGACCGAAAGGTCGAGCGTGAATCATATAGTAGATATGATCAACATATTGATGTTCACCATTGATACTACTCCATCTCACGTGATGATCGGACATGGTTTAATTGATTTGGATCACGTGATCACTTAGAGGATTAGAGGGATATCTTTCTAAGTGGGAGTTCTTAAGTAATATGATTAATTGAACTTAAATTTATCATGAACTTAGTACCTGATAGTATCTTGCTTGTCTATGTTTTATTGTAGATAGATGGCTCGTGCTGTTGTTCCGTTGAATTTTAATGCGTTCCTTGAGAAACCAAAGTTGAAAGATGATGGTAGCAATTACACGGACTGGGTCCGTAACTTGAGGATTATCCTCATTGCTGCACAGAAGAATTACGTCCTAGAAGCACCGCTAAGTGCCAAGCCTACTGCAGGAGTAACACCAGATGTTATGAATGTCTGACAGAGCAAAGCTGATGACTACTCAATAGTTCAGTGTGCCATGCTTTACGGCTTAGAACCGGGTCTTCAACGACGTTTTGAACATCATGGAGCATATGAGATGTTCCAGGAGTTGAAGTTAATATTTCAAGCAAATGCCCGGATTGAGAGATATGAAGTCTCCAATAAGTTCTATAGCTGCAAGATGGAGGAGAATAGTTCTGTCAGTGAACATATACTCAAAATGTCTGGGTATCATAATCACTTGACTCAACTGGGGGTTAATCTTCCTGTTGATAGTGTCATTGACAGAGTTCTTCAATCACTGCCACCAAGCTACAAAAGCTTCATGATGAACTATAATATGCAAGGGATGAATAAAACTATTCCTGAGCTCTTCGCGATGCTAAAAGCCGTGGAGGTAGAAATCAAGAAGGAGCATCAAGTGTTGATGGTCAATAAGACCACCAGTTTCAAGAAAAAAGGGTAAAGGGGAGAAGAAAGGGAACTTCAAGAAGAACAACAAACAAGTTGCTGCTCAGGAGGAGAAACCCAAGTCTGGACCTAAGCCTGAGACTGAGTGCTTCTACTGCAAGCAGACTGGTCACTGGAAGCGGAACTGCCCCAAGTATTTGGCGGATAAGAAGGATGGCAAAGTGAACAAAGGTATATGTGATATACATGTTATTGATGTGTACCTTACTAATGCTCGCCGTAGCACCTGGGTATTTGATACTGGTTCTGTTGCTAACATTTGCAACTGAAACAGGGGCTATGGATTAAGCGAAGATTGGCTAAGGACGAGGTGACGATGCGCGTGGGAAATGGTTCCAAAGTCGATGTGACCGCGGTCGGCACGCTACCTCTACATCTACCTTCGGGATTAGTATTAGACCTAAATAATTATTATTTGGTGCCAGCGTTGAGCATGAACATTATATCTGGATCTTGTTTCATGCGAGACGGTTATTCATTTAAATCAGAGAATAATGGTTGTTCTATTTATATGAGTAATATCTTTTATGGTCATGCACCCTTGAAGAGTGGTCTATTTTTGATGAATCTCGATAGTAGTGATACACATATTCATAATATTGAAATCAAAAGATGCAGAGTTGATAATGATAGTGCAACTTATTTGTGGCACTGTCGTTTAGGTCATATCGGTGTAAAGCGCATGAAGAAACTCCATACTGATGGACTTTTGGAACTACTTGATTATGAATCACTTGGTACTTGCGAACCGTGCCTCATGGGTAAGATGACTAAAACGTCGTTCTCCGGTACTATGGAGAGAGCAACGGATTTGTTGGAAATCATACATACAGATGTATGTGGTCCAATGAATGTTGAGGCTCGTGGCGGATATTGTTATTTTCTCACCTTCACAGATGATTTAAGCAGATATGGGTATATCTACTTAATGAAACATAAGTCTGAAATATTTGAAAAGTTCAAAGAATTTCAAAGTGAAGTTGAAAATCATCGTAACAAGAAAATAAAGTTTCTATGATCTGATCGTGGAGGAGAATATTTGAGTTACGAGTTTGGTCTACATTTGAAACAATGCAGAATAGTTTCGCAACTCACGCCACCCGGAACACCACAGCATAATGGTGTGTCCGAACATCGTAATCGTACTTTATTAAATATGGTGCGATCTATGATGTCTCTTACTGATTTACCGTTATCATTTTGGGGTTATGCTTTAGAGACGGCTGCATTCACGTTAAATAGGACACCATCGAAATCCGTTGAGACGACGTCTTATGAACTGTGGTTTGGCAAGAAACCAAAGTTGTCGTTCCTGAAAGTTTGGTGCTGCGATGCTTATGTGAAAAAGCTTCAACCTGATAAGCTCGAACCCAAATCGGAGAAATGTGTCTTCATAGGATACCCAAAGGAGACTGTTGGGTACACCTTCTATCACAGATCCGAAGGCAGAACTTTTGTTGCTAAATTCAGAGTTTTTCTAGAGAAGGAGTTTCTCTCGAAAGAAGTGAGTGGGAGAAAAGTAGAACTTGATGAGGTAACTGTACCTGCTCCCTTATTGGATAGTAGTACATCACAGAAACCAGTTTCTGTGACACCTACACCAATTAGTGATGAAGCTAATGATAATGATCATGAAACTTCAGATCAAGTTACTACCGAACCTCGTAGATCAACCAGAGTAAGATCCGCACCAGAGTGGTACGGTAATCCTGTTCTGGAAGTCATGCTACTAGATCATGATGAACCTACGAACTATGAAGAAGCGATGGTGAGCCCAGATTCCGCAAAATGGCTTGAAGCCATGAAATCTGAGATGGGATCCATGTATGAGAACAAAGTATGGACTTTGGTTGACTTGCCCAATGATCGGCAAGCAATTGAGAATAAATGGATCTTCAAGCAATTGAGCCCAGATTTCACAAGAGAACCAAACACATCAAGAGACGCTTCAATTCCATTCGGGATTTAGTCCAAGTGGGAGACATAGAAATTTGCAAGATACATACGGATCTGAATGTTGCAGACCCGCTGACTAAGCCTCTTCCATGAGCAAAACATGATCAGCACCAAGGCTCCATGAGTGTTAGAATCATTACTGTGTAATCTAGATTATTGACTCTAGTGCAAGTGGGAGATTAAAGGAAATATTCCCTAGAGGCAATAATAAAGTTATTATTTATTTCCTTATATCATGATAAATGTTTATTATTCATGCTAGAATTGTATTAACCGGAAACATAATACATGTGTGAATACATAGACAAAAACAGAGAGTCACTAGTATGCCTCTACTTGACTAGCTCGTTAATCAAAGATGGTTATGTTTCCTAAACATAGACATGAGTTGTTATTTGATTAACGGGATCACATCATTAGGAGAATGATGTGATTGAATTGACCCATTCCGTTAGCTTAGCACTTGATCATTTAGTTTGTTGCTATTGCTTTCTTCATAACTTATACATGTTCCTATGACTATGAGATTATGCAACTCCCGTTTACCGGAGGAACACTTTGTGTGTTACCAAACGTCACAATGTAACTGGGTGATCATAAAGGTGCTCTACAGGTGTCTCCGAAGGTACTTGTTGGGTTGGCGTATTTCGAGATTAGGATTTGTCACTCCGATTGTCGGAGAGGTATCTCAGGGCCCTCTCGGTAATACACATCACTCAAGCCTTGCAAGCATTGCAACTAATAAGTTAGTTGCAGGATGATGTATTACGAAACGAGTAAAGAGACTTGCCGGTAACGAGATTGAACTAGGTATTGAGATACCGACGATCGAATCTCGGGCAAGTAACATACCGATGACAAAGGGAACAACATATGTTGTTATGCGGTCTGACCGATAAAGATCTTCGTAGAATATTTAGGAGCCAATATGAGCATCCAGGTTCCGCTATTGGTTATTGACCGGAGACGTCTCTCGGTCATGTCTACATAGTTCTCGAACCCGTAGGGTCTGCACGCTTAAAGTTCGGTGACGATCGTAATTAGGGTTTTTGTGTTTTGATGTACCGAAGGTTGTTCGGAGTCCCGGATGTGATCACGGACATGACGAGGAGTCTCAAAATGGTCGAGACATAAAGATTGATATATTGGAAGCCTATATTTGGATATCGGAAACGTTCCGGGTGAAATCGGGATTTTACCGGAGTACCGGGGGGTTACCGGAACCTCCCGGGGGTTATTGGGCCTACATAGGCCATAAGGGAGAAGAGGAGGGCCGACCAGGGCAGGCCGCGCGCCCCCTCCTCCCCTAGTCCGAATAGGACAAGGAAGGGGGGCGGCGCCCCCCTTTCCTCTTTCTCCCTTCCTCCTTCCTTTTCCAACAAGGCAAGAGGGGGGAGTCCTACTCCCGGTTGGAGTAGGACTCCTCCAGGCGCACCCATAGGGCCGGCCGCACCTCCCCCTCTCCCTCCTTTATATACTGAGGCAAGGGGGCACCCCATGACACACAAGTTGATCCTCGTGATCGTTCCTTAGCCGTGTGCGGTGCCCCCTTCCACCATATTCCACCTCGGTCATATCGTAGCAGTGCTTAGGCGAAGCCCTGTGTCGGTAGAACATCATCACTGTCATCACGCCGTCGTGCTGACGAAACTCTTCCTCAACGTTTTGCTGGATCGGAACTCGAGGGACGTCACCGAGTTGAACGTGTGCAGAACTCGGAGGTGCCGTATGTTCGGTACTTGCATCGGTCGGATCGGGAAGACGTACGACTACTTCCTCTACGTTGTGTCAACACTTCCGTTGCCGGTCTACGAGGGTACGTAGACAACACTCTCCCCTCTCGTTGCTATGCATCACCATGATCTTGCGTGTGCGTAGGAATTTTTTTGAAATTACTATGTTCCGCAACAATTGTGAGTCACCATGACACGTTAAACCCTGCAGTATCAAAATATTTTTTTTTCCTTTTTTTGGCAGTGAGGGCTATCAAATTCTAATTCAATCCATAGCAGGGGAAACAGGTTCTGACAAAATTTAGAGATATCGTATTTTTGGTGGGTCTATCGTTCTTCTATAACTTTGAATGTAATTAAACATCTACTGAAGTTATGTACTGTACTTTCAATTTTCTTTTTTTTGTTTATGTCGTACTGGATACCGGAAACTAAAAGTTAGTATAGAAATATAGTCGAGAGAAACCCCTTAGAATTCTATTAAAAAAGGTCTTAAGTCTCAAGTTACATATTCCCTCCGTTCATAAATATAAGATGTTTTACATATTTTAATATAGACTAAAAAAGACCAAAATGAGTAAACAAATAATACGTCTATAAGGATTTGAATGAGACAAAAGTTAGAACAACTATAATAATAAATAGAGGTAGTATCTTCTAACATTTTTTGGTAAACGTTTGGGGTCAGGGCGCCGGCCGAACTCTCGACCGGTCGTCCACATAGCCAGCGCACACACGGGAAGATGGGTGGGACCACACACACCACTCGTGAGCAGCCTTATCCCCTCCAATTTCTTTCTCGTGGTAAAAAACATCGCCGGTCGTAGCAAAAAAAAAAAAAACAGCGGATGCAGCAAATCGTTGTCGTTGTTGTCGTGAGGCCGCAGCTCCGCCTGATGAATGTAGCGAAAAACTTCGCCGTTAGTAGCAAAATCCAACTATGGTTGAAACCTTCTTTTCATGGTCGTTTGAAGATTTCTGTGATGTCGGTTGAAGCTTTTTGTGATGCAGGTTGAAGCTTTTTGTGATGCAGGTTGAAGCTTGTCGCGACACCGGTTGAAGCTTTTCGTTGTGGTAGCGGTCGGTTCCAGCATCTGTTATCGCTGTTTGAAGCTTTTTTTGCATCGTTGTAGCTTCCCAAAACGCCGGTTGTAACATCGGGGGGTTGTCCCCCTTGAAGCATTTTGTTGTGGGTCCCTCCGATGGAGATCGTCGCCCATGGCCGAGGTTGCCGACGCGGTTGTAGCTCGCCGCGTAGCCAGTGCCAGCAAAAATCCAAGGCCGGTTGCAGCAAAAAACTATGCTATGGGGGAAGCAGGGGTGCGGGATGGAGCACGACTATGAGGGTGGCAGCCGGCGGCGAAGGCGCAGGATGGTGGAGCCTGCTAGGCGGCGACGGCGCGCGGCCATGGGATGGCCTGCGGCAGGATGCGCGCGACCACGAGAAAGAAATTGGAGGGACTAAGGTTGCTCACGAGTGGTGTGTGTGGTCCCACCCATCTTCACGTGTGTGCGCTGGCTGTGTGCACGACCGGCCGAGCGTTCGGCTGGCGCCCTGGCCCCAAACATTTACCAAAAAATGTTAGAAGATACTCCCTCTCTTTATTATTATAGTTGTTCTAACTTTTGTCTCATTCAAATCCACATAGATGTATTTTTGTTTACTCATTTTGGTCTTTTTTAGTCTATATTAAAATATTTAAAACATCTTATATTTATGAACGGAGGGAATATGTAACTAGAGACTTAAGACCTTTTTTAATAGAATTATAATGGGTTTCTCCTGACTATACTTCTATATTAACTTTTAGTTTCCGGTATACAGTACAACATAAACAAAAAAAGAAAATTGAAAGTACAGTACATAACTTCAGTAGATGTTTAATTACATTCAAAGATATAGAAGTAACGATAGACCCACCAAAAATCCAATATCTCCGAATTTTGCCAGAACCTGTTTCCCCTACTATGGATTCAATCAGAATTTGATAGCCCTCACTGCCAAAAAAAAGAAAAAATATTTTGATACCGCAGAGTTTAACGTGTCATGGTGACCCACAATCCACAATCCACAATCAGCCTTTGCGCGAGACATTGGCGAGAGGTGAGGGTGACCATTAGAGCAACTCTAGCAGACCCCGCATCCGGCCTCGACCCGCAAAATTGAAGGAAATATCATGAGTTATGTGGTTTGGTGACCGAATGTTGTATGGAGTCCCGGATGAGATCACGGACATGACGAGGAGTCTCGAAATGGTCGAGAGATAAAGATTCATATATTGGACGATGATATTCGGACACCGGAAGTGTTCCGGGGATACCGGGTGCATATCGGGTCACCAGAAGAGGTTTCCGACATCCCTCCGGCAACTACATGGGACTTAATGGGCCAAGAGAGAGACAGACCAGCCCCTAAGGGGCTGGTGCGCCCCTCCCATATGGGCTGGCCAAATTGGAGTAGAAAAGAGGAAGGATGGAAGGAAAAAGGGAATAGGATTCCTCCTCCCCCCTCTTCCCTTCCTACTCCGAATAGGAATAGGAAAGGGGGAGGCAAAATTGGGAGGACCCCAAGTAGGATTCCTCCTACTTGGGGTGTCCCCTTGGCTGCCTCTCCTTCCCTCCAACCTATATATATGAAGGGGGGCACCGCTAGAACACACACCAATAATTGTTAGCCGTGTGCGGCGCCCCCTTCACAGTTTACGCCTCCGGTTATATCTTCATAGTGCTTAGGCGAAGTCCTGCGCGGATCACTTCACCATCACCGTCACCACGCTGTCGTGATAATGGAACTCTCCCTCGACACTTTGTTGAATCAGGAGTTCGAGGGACGTCATCGAGCTGAACGTGTGCAGAACTCGGAGGTGCCGTACGTTCGGTGCTTGATCTGTCGGAACGAGAAGAAGTTCGACTACATCAACCGTGTTGTCTAACGCTTCCGCTTTCGGTCTACGAGGGTATGTAGACACACTCTCCCTCTCTCTTTGCTATGCATCTCCTAGATAGATCTTGCATGAGCATAGGATTTTTTTTGAAATTGCATACTACATTCCCCAACAGTGGCATCAGAGTCAGGTCTATGCGTAGATGATATGCACGAGTAGAACACAAAGAGTTGTGGGCAGTGATCGCCATACTGCTTACCACTAATGTCTTATTTTGATTTGGCGGTATTGTTGGATGAAGTGGCTCGGACCAACCTTACATGACACGTTCATGAGACCGGTTCCACCGACAGACATGCAACTAGTTTTGCATAAAGGTGGCTGGCGGGTGTCTGTTTCTCCAACTTTAATTGAATCGAATTTGACTGCGGCCGGTCCTTGTTGAAGGTTAAAACAACAAACTTGATAAATCACCGTTGTGGTTTTGATGCGTTCTTGCTAGAAGTCCGTAGCAGCCACGTAAATCTTGCAACAACAAAGTAGATGGTGTCTAACTTGTTTTTGCAGGGCATGTTGTGATGTGATATAATCAAGACATGATGTGATATACGTTATTGTATGAGATGATGATGTTTTGTAGAAGTTATTGGCAACTGGCAGGAGCCTTATGGTTGTCGCTTTA
The DNA here is from genome assembly GCF_056163025.1 of Triticum urartu. Taxonomy (NCBI): domain Eukaryota; kingdom Viridiplantae; phylum Streptophyta; class Magnoliopsida; order Poales; family Poaceae; genus Triticum; species Triticum urartu. The sequence goes on from NC_141875.1 coordinate 455,020,798, forward strand.
TTGTATGAAATGCAAACACCATGCAATTGCTTTACTTTATCACTATGCGTTAGCGATAGTTGTAGAAGCAATAGTTGGCAAGATGACCACGACGCTATGATGGAGATCAAGGTGTTAAGTCGGTGACGATGGAGTTCATGACGGTGCTTTGGAGATGGAGATTAAAAGCACAAGATGATGATGGTCATATCATGTCACATATTTTGGGGGGACCACACGCACCACTCGTGAGCAACCTTATCCCCTCCAATTTCTTTCTCGTGGCCGCGCGCCGTCGCCGCCTAGCAGGCTCCACCATCCCGCGCCTTCGCCGCCGGCTGCCACCCTCACAGTCGTGCTCCATCCCGCACCCCTGCTTCCCACATAGCATCGTTTTTTGCTGCAACCGACCTTGGATTTTTGCTGGCATTGGCTACGCGGCGAGCTACAACCGCGTCGGCAACCTCGGCCATGGGCGACGATCTCCATCGGAGGGACCCACGACAAAATGCTTCAAGGGGGACAACCCCCCGATGTTACAACCGGTGTTCTGGGAAGCTACAACGATGCACAAAAAAGCTTCAAATAGCGACAACAGATGCTGGAACCAGCCGCTGCCACAACGAAAAGCTTCAACCAGTGTCGCAACAAGCTTCAACCTGCATCACAAAAAGCTTCAACCTGCATCACAAAAAGCTTCAACCGTCATCACAGAAATCTTCAACCGACCACGAAAAGAAGGTTTCAACCGTTGATAATAGAGATTCAACTGTAGTTGGATTTTGCTACTAACGGTGAAGTTTTTCGCTACATCCATCAGGCGGAGCTGCGACCTCACGATGACGGCGACAACGATTTGCTGCATCCGCTGTCTTTTTTTGCTATGATCGGCGATGTTTTTTTTTACGTCCATTCAGCGGCGGCGACAGACTGGCCGGCCGTCGTCGATGCAATTCCATGCAGGGAGCATCAATGGCGAGGGGCAACGGCAGAGCTATGACCGGAGCTACACCCATCGCTGCTGAGAGTTGAAACTGTAGGTGCAGTTGTTGCACTGGTCGAGGTGGTGACGAGATCGACCGATGAAGGTGGGCACCGGCGACGAGGACAACCGGGGAGGGTGGAGATCGGCGACGAGGACGGCCGCCGGTGGGGACATGCCGACGAGGGGTAGGGACCGGCGAAGAGACGGCCACTGGAGCAGAGGAGACGCGGCGCTGCACACCCGAGCGGGAGGAAGAAGACACTGGGGCGAGCTTGTGTTTTTCCACCGGATCTAATTGCTAATGCGGCCCACATCGAACAGCTGAGGCGCGCGTCCGGCCGAAACTTTTGGGTCGGTGCGCGCGGCGTCTATCGCTGCCCCATCTTTTTGTAGAAGTACAATCTTCATATTTTTTTAGTGTTGTGCAACTTGCCGTAGAGATGGATGTACCTAAGCCGATTGTCAAGCTCAACAACAAAGGAGTGGTTAGTATGATCAATGACACCCAAAAGAATTTATTATCCGTTGGACCTTCATTGAAGAGATCGAAAGGGGTGCCGAAGTCTAGACAAGATTGGTGCGGCTCTCGGCCAATGAGGCGACACACCTCCTAGGTAAGGAAGGAGTACATATTGAATTATGCAAATCATGGTTTTATGTCCCTCCGGAGTGTATTTTGAGCGCTGTATGACAGAGGTTTCGAACTTTTATGAATAAATGAAGCAAGCAATTTTCTTCTAAAAAAGAGAGTACAATTTGGAGGGACCTTTGGTCGTGTTTGTTAATACCGTTCGCTCGCTTTTCTCGAAGTGATAGAAGGGTTTTGGCTCTTGTACAGTAAGAAAATATCATGGTTTCAGTACCACTACATGACAAGAAATATAGTCTGTTTGGTGTGATCCATTAGTGTCATCTAGTGCACTATCCTGTTCCAGTCCTGGCCTCTGCCATACGACACACTTTTCATCATTAAACCCCGGTGCCAAGTGCTGAATGTTAGGTTGATCTCTATCCCGTTCAAACTCAACGGATCGAACGGGCCCTTGACTCACGCCCTGATCGAGGGCGCCCAACCAAACCATGGTTGGTGGGCCCCTGTGACCCGCGATATATAACAGAGGTGGGGGCCGGGACACGACTCACGAGGTTGAACACTGCCACCAACCCCATCGAATACTCCCTACCGATTTAGGATTATCGCGGTGCTCACGGGAAGCTCCACTACCACCGCCATCCACTCACTGCCATCACCGGCCACCGTCACCATGGCCGGCACCGGAAGTTTCTCGTCTGCACCAACAGAGGGTAAGTTTCCTGAAAATCCTACCCTACACGATCCCATGGATCTATCGCTGAACTGTTGACTGACCGGCATTGCGAAATATCTTACTCAATCGTCAGGGTCAATAATATCTTCTACGGGCCACATCGCTCCAGCGTGAAAAGTGAAAAGCGAAAGCTTAGCAGAAGAATTTACAAGAGTATATTTGGCTGCGCCGTCATGCATGCACTGATACACGTTCTTATCTGATCTCTCGTAGTTTCGTTCCGCGCAACTTGGCAAGCAGAGCAGGAGTAGTGGTATTTGACATGGATTTCCACCGTCGGTGAGTCCCCGTGCCCACCCTGGCTGCCGGCACCCGTTCGCACACCCGCTCTGCTCAGAATGGGGATGGTGGTTCGCTCTTCAGTAACCAGCATTCAGTCCTCATCATGCATGCATGCATGCTCTGGCAGTATAAACTCTGGTTATGTGTTACTTCAGAAAAAGTATGCAGAGAAGGACTGGGAAATTCGTAGCAATTGTAGAAAAAACAGCTATACACATCGGAAGCATTCAGTATATGTACATAGAGATACAGTGAAATCTCTAGCCCTACACATCAGAAGTTGGAAGCTAGACCTCCATTCTCCAAGGCTTAGGCCCCAACGGAATAGATTCCACATTACATGTGTATATACATACAGATTCAGTGACATTTCTAACCGTACACATTGGAACTTGGAATCTGGATCTCCATGGCTTTTACTAGATGCCAAGTGATCGATCTACAATACATGTTACACAGGGCCATTGCCTTGTCCTACGCACCGGACTCTAAGAAAGTAGTACTATGTATACAAAGAGATTCAGTGACACTTCCAACCCTACATTTTGGAACTCCGAAGCTGAGATCTCCAAGGCTTAGGGTAGGTGACAACGGATCTATCCACAGGCCACAATATATGCATGTTACTCCCTCCGTTTCTAAATATAAGTCTTTTTAAACATTTCAAATGAATTATAACATACGGATGTATGTAGATATATTTAGAGTGTAGATTCACTCATTTTGCTCCGTATATAGTTACTAGTTAAATTCTTTAAAAGACTTATATTTGGGAACGGAGGAGTACTTGGGGCCATCGCCCTGTCCTACGTACCGGACTCCATCGCGTCCAACGTGCGGCTCGTGTTTGCTCCTGTCTCACCCTGCCGAGGGACAACTGCGGTCGAGTCACTGTTGCTCATTTCAGTAGTGCGCCGCCTCCGGCTCTCCTCTTCCCTGTCGCTGATGTACCTAAAGTGTGCATGAGGCCAGAAACCTGCAGCCATTGCGTTGATTATGGTTGTTTGTTAGATCAAATTCAGCAAGCACACATTAGCTTGTATCGACAGAGAAAGCAACGGAAAGTGCAGTTTCAAAATTGCAAAAATTAAAATAAAGTTGGTGTAGTCTGTTTCCGGAATATAGTCAAACATACGGTTCTAGTCAACTTATTTTCCTTTAAGATCTAAGATTTGGTATTTGCGGAACACGATTATACAACATTTAGGGCCTTTTTAGTCACAAGATTCTGGAAAGATAGGCATACGAAAGACACATAAATAGAATACGAATCCATGTGGAAAGCAGAGGAGTTAAAAACACAATCTTGTAAACATGGAAGTTCAAGAGTAGGAAAAACAGGTGTACGAATAGTAATAAAGACAACCAAATTAAAATCAAATCACATAAAAAATATATAATTAGAATGTTATCATCCCGCTAAAGACCTTCATCTCGTACTTCATAGGTATAAACTCTAAGAAGAGATCCAATAAATTGTAAAATTAGTGTGTTTTTCTTTAAAGCGGACATCGAAAGACATTTTCTCCATTTCACTGAACCAGGAGGTTTGCTTTAGTAATCTTTTTCTACAACATGTTGCTGTTATGTGCCACTTGATTTTTTTGAAGGAAGAGAAAAGAAAACTAAATAAGCATATCAACATATTTCTTGTGCATCATCCGTTCCATTTCTTGTGCAACAAGTGACTTATTTAGTACCCATGGCTTCATGGGATATTTCCCCCCGTGTATTTGTCTTCTAACATTTTTTTATTAGGTTGATTCTCCAACATATTTATGTTGCATACAGGACAAGGTAATGTCATTTCTCCCTTATCTTGTGTTTTTAGGTGTTACTTGATTCTTTTGTAAAAACTATTTCTTGAATAAACATCATTGAAGTTTATTTCCCTCGTGGGTAGCTGTCCATAAACAAATATTTTTTATTGAATTTCATCAACATATGCCCTACACCTAATTTGTTGTGGACTTTGATAACCAGCGAACATCAGATTTTCAAGCATGGCAAAACAAACATTTTTTTATGACAATTTATGTTGTGAGGATGATAATTTCTTTTATCAAGCATTTTTTGTTAACATTTCCCTTTGTTTTAGAATCGTGCAATAATTTTCCTATATGCATGGATCCGTTGTGGGATGTCTTAAAGGGCAGCTAGCATATTCCTAGTGTTCATTGTACTTAATTGCTCATATTAGGTACAAGTGTTACTCTTCTATTTTGATGTGTCTCAAATTCTTAAAAGACGTGTCTCAAATTTTCCGGCTAAAAAAAGATGTGTCTCAAACAAATACATCGAATCTAACGGTATGGAGTATAATCAGCTTGACTATTGTGGCTCAAATTTTTAAGTGTTTTTACTACTACTTTAGTGACACTAATTGAGATTAGTTAGTATGGACTAATTAGACGGCATCACAGACAATGGTGAGGTCTACGAGGGGCACTCCAGCTACTCCCTCCGTCCCATATGTAAGACGTTTTTTGACACTAGTACTTGGCACCTGATTGGGGAGTCACTTGTGGACCTCGCCCCAGTCCATTTGTGATGCCACCAGCGGGATTTCAAAACTCACATACACATGTCCATTTTCCCTTCCGCCCTTTATGTTTGCCTTTCATTATAAAGCTCCAAATTGTCTGCATGATGGCTTCTCTTGCTCTATTTCAACTCGATCATCCGTGGCCTCATTTGACAAACCAATATTCCATGCAACACGATGATTGGTTCTATTGCTTTGTCTGGATGTCAAATGCTCACCCATGAATCCAACATGGTGATGACAAATGATCACCATGCGAAGTAGACTAAGTTGTCATTTTTAATAAATGGTACATTTTCAAAGGGTCAATGATGTAGAAGAATGGTGATATCGGTGAAGATGTGAACCATCAAATTAAAGTCGGATGGACGAAGTGTTGTCAAGCTTCAGTCATCCTTTGTGACAAGAGTCCAACAAACTAAAAGATAGGTTCTATAGGACGTTGATTCGACTTGCGATGTTGTATCACGCATAATGTTGGCCAACTAAGAGGCGACATGTTCAACAGTTAAGTGTAACAAAGATCCACATGCTGAGATGGATATGTGGCCACGCAAGAAATGATCAGGCCTGGAATGATGATATACACGATAGAGTTGGGGTAGCACTAATTGAAGAGAATCTTGTACAACATCGTCTGAGATGATTTGGACGTATACAATGCAGCTCTCCAGAAGCTCCGTGTGTAGTAGAAGATTAAAGCTTGCTGATAATGTCAAAAGTGGTCGGGGTAGAACAAACTTGACATGAGGGGAGTTCGTAAAGAGACATAATGTCACCAAAGAACTAGCCATGGACAGGGGATAGCTATCCACGTGCCAGAACCATTACTAGGTTTCATGATCTTAATTGTTTCAGCTCTAGACTACCCTAATTTATTTGGACTGGAATACTTTATTGTTGTTGTTGTTGTTGTTGTTGTACTTTTTAATCTCCACTGTTGATTTACATAGAGATTTTTAAATCCTTATAGAGAAGGTGTACCAAAGTATACTACTTCAACTAAACAAGAAATCTTACGATGCTCCCAAATTATTAAGGGTTGTCTATTAATATTGATCTAATTGCTAGGAACTTTTTTCTTTGATAAGGAGGCTACAACCCTCTAATGGCTAGGATGGTGTACTACTTTGTAGAAGGTAAGAGGTAACTTTGGCTATGGCTAAATAAGTTTATTGCACACTTGTGCCGAGTGCAAGAAATATATTCGTTAAACATATTGTGTCAATGAAGGTATACAAAAGACTCATTGAGCAACAGTACAAATATTAGATCAAAACATTTCACCCAAATTTAAGCCATAATTTTTTATGAACTATTTCAATGGCACGAACTTGTAAATAGCTAGACAAAATGATAAATTTGGACTACATACAACACTTGATTAGAAATATAAGATAGATATGCAATTTTAAAGTTTAAGATGCTTATTAAACGTGCATATGTTAGATTACTTGGTATGGCTAAGCAATCAAGCATGACAATTGTGGACAGAATGCATCTCTTCAGACCAATTAACTGGAACGTCATCAAGATTCCATTGTGATCAATTGTCAGATTGTTACCAATTGTTATGGAAGGATGGTGGGGCAAGGTGGAGCCTCTTTAAAAAGCTCAACTAAATGAATGAATAGTACTGTCAACGTAATTATTTTTCTTCTTCTTATTTTTCTGTTCATTCTTCACTTTTTCTATGCACCAAAGAGGGCCTTAACATGTAACTGAAAGTCCTCAGTCCTGATATGAAATACTCCAGATGCACCAAGAGTCCAGAAGAAGTATACCTTTGTCATCAGAGGGTGGTGGAAAGAACTGCAGGTAGCAAACAGACGCAATCACCATTCCTTCACGGACATGACAAACCTCGTCAGCACCGAAGAGAGTTTGGATATTTCCCGCAAAAACATGAATAGAAAAAAAAAGAGTTCAGAGATAACAAAGCATAGGCGCGAGCTTCTGACCAAGGATGCCGCCGGCGAAGACGTCCTGCCAATGGTGCCAGTAGTCATCTACCCGCGAGATGGCGATGACAGCGGCGACGAGGAGAGGCAGGATGACGACGCACAGCTTGGCGACGTGTCCTCGTCGGTCGAAGACGGTGATCTTCCCGGCGAGGTACCACGACAGGAAGCCCAGGCCGGCGAAAGACCCTGCGCCACGGCACGACGAAAAGCTTATTAGGCATCGAGCACATAGTACACAGTACACGTAGATTGTTGCTGCTATCGCTTTGTGACAGTAACAGTGCAACTGAATCTAGTAAAGTGAGTGGCATCTTACAGGAAGAGTGGCCACTTGGGAAGCTCTTGTGGCCTTCTTTGATCACGCTGGCGTCGCCGTGGCATATGACTGCTGTGGTGATGTTGTCGTACACCTGGGCAACAAGGGGACCAGTCTAAGTTTGGGTGCAAGATAAAATTCAGAGAAATCCGAGCGAGTGTCATTACAGCGATTCCGTCAGGGAAGCAGCGCCAGAAGAAGTTGGGGCGCGGACGGCCCACGGCGTTCTTGATCGCATCCGTCAGGACGCCGGTGATCAGCACAGAGAACAGAATACCTGCTTGTTCAATTGAGGCGCATCAGAACGAGACTTGTTTTTCCTGAGCACTGCATTTTCATTAACAACTTGAGGAAAACTACATAAACAAAGTACCAATTGTAGCATGGTGCAAATCATACGCATTCCGCCTCCAGATGTAGATGGCGATAAAGATGAGCATAGGTGCAATGACAGCAACGATCTGCGTGAAAAGACCTCAAATTTCAAACTCAGGAGATATACGCTTCCAAATTTAAATGTGGGAGGGTCGCACGCACCGGCACGGCCCAGACCGGGACGGTGTTGCTCTTCAACGGGTATCTGAGGTCCGCGATCATGCCTTCGCCGACGAAGCGGTGGAACGGCTCGATGGCGTTGAGGACGCATTCCATGGCGATCAGAAGGAGCAGCGCAACCCAGTCGTAGGCGTGCGACCTCGCGATCCTGACGCCATGCGACTGCATCGTGGCGAAGGGGAATGTGCACGCCGGAGCATTGGTACACGCCGGCGCCTGCATCTCAGCCTCTCCTCTGTCTATGTGGATCTATCTAACACTCCTTATCCGTTCCAATGAATGCAGGAGGAGAGACAGTGATGTTAGCGCATTTGCTCTCGACCCCGGACTCTTCCGTTTTCTTTTATTCCGTTGTGGGGCGGCGCGTCAGCCCTTGTTTTATAGCACACAGAATGGAGGACTTGAAGACGACTGGCAGTTGCGAGGGAAATTTCGAAATCGGCTATGCAGTACAGTATTTTTTGGTAGACCCCAAGATTTAAATGACTGACCGGGAATCTGCACGGAGTTGACTGACTTGCGGCACCGCGTATGGACAGCGACTGCAAACCGCGTTCTACGCGGTACCCACTAGGTCCACCACCCAGTTATATATGCTTGCATTTCTGTGCAATGGCAGTGGCAGAATCAATCGTGCTCTCAGGTCCTTGAAAAATTTGTCATCAGTGCTAGCTGACCTGTACCCGCGGATCTGAGAAACTACTCCTAGTACCAATTCCAGCTTCAGAAGCAACCAGCGATTTAGAAACGAAAACTGAAGAAACAATTAGTACCAATTCTACACATCACTGCCAGCGGACCTGAGAAAATACTAAAATCATCTTCAGCAGTGCCCGCGGATCTGAGAAACAATTAGTACCAATTACAGTTTGAGAAGCAACCATCTTCAGTTCCCGCGGATCTAAGAAACAACCTATACTAATCGCAATTTGAGAAGCAACCATCACTTTTGACAAAACTTAATCTTCACCTTCATAGGCCGTCAACCTTCAAAGGTCAGGCCAAAGGAACAAAAACTACTCAAGAGTACTAAATATTTCGAATGTTAGATTTGTGGGCTTTACCCTTCCCGAAGGAAAGGAGCCCTTTCAGAAATTCTCAGTGGCCCCGGAGGGCCAAAGAGGGGGTTTGGAAATAGTTTTCAACCAGCAATTGACGCGCCTCGGTATAACCTCACTAGCTGCGTCATTGCCCCAAGCGCAAAGATGCCTTTTCCAGGCCGCCCATCGCCCCATCTTATACCCGGCCACCCCTCGCGCTCCTTCCTCCACAACCGATGTGGGACAAAACTAACGCAACGCTGCCCCTGCACAGAGCAAAACAGACCGACTCAATGAATTATTAGGAGCGGGCGGGCCAGATATCCTTGCTGGGCCGTGCCTTCCCCTGGCCCATGCAAACCCGGGAGCCCAGCAGCCAGGTGATCCAGAGTCTCTGTACGCTCGGCTTCTCTGCTTCTTTCTTCTTCCTCCTCCCGCAAGCCGACCTACGCCTCTGTACGCTCGGCGAGCCCGAGAAAAGTGCGGGATGAAGACGAGGTCGCAGACCACCCCGAAGCCCCTCAATACGGTGCGGCTGCCCCCCGTAGAGAGCCCCCGCACGAGGTCGAGGCCGAAGCCGAAGCCGGAGACGCGGAAGAAGGGGACCCTCGGCGACCTCCGCCGCCCCAAGAAGCCCCCAACCGCCTTCTTCTATTTTATGTATGTCCAATTCTTCATCTGTGTTTAATCTCGTGTCTGCTTACTGGCGACTGCTCTGCTGAGAAGCAATTGGGATGCGGTATTAGGGGTTTCTCTGGCTTCTCGGCTGGGCTGTTCGCTCGCAACCTCGGGCTAGTTAGGATATTACACCTCTTCGGATGTGCGGCAGTTCTGTTGAGAAACTTTGAATCGGTGCGTGCCTTAGTGGTGGTGTTCTGGTGCAGAGAGCTCTAGTGAGCCCCCATGTCCTGGTAATAAGGTACTACTATTCTGAAGATGTTTCATCTCAGTCTAGCAGTCAGAGGTGCATTTGTTTGTTCTCTAATCGATGGGTGCAGCGTTGTTCGGACCTAGTATCTTATTTTGTCAATTCGAACTGTTTTCAGCTTATCTGAAAACCGGAACAGTTAATAATCACTGATATATAAACAAAAAATGTACTATGTGCTGTTGACTTACCCCAATGTTGATGTTCCAAAATGCTTTAAGTACTGATAAAGAACAACTGCTCCTCGCAAGTAAAGAATAACTGCAATAGGACATTATCGCTGCACCATATAAACGTTTTCTGCTTCATCCAGTCATCATCTTTGAACATATTGATTGCTTATCCTTTGGGTTCTTCACATGGCTTTAGGTGTAACACAAATACCAAACATCCTTCCTGCTGTCCTGGTGTTGAACATTTAATCTATCGTGGACACAATGACTACAGAGATAAATAATTCATTCCTCTGTCCATCGTAGACTGTTAACCAGGGCACCAGGCTAAAATGATGAAATTGCTGTACATATGATCCATGCTTTTCGAGTCGAACGACTAGTCGTTGACTAGTCGAGGAGTCGTAACTGCAAGGTCGACTCGACTAATTGGCTGAGTCGAGCGACTCAATCGACTAGTCGTTGACTAGTCTAAGAGTCGTAACTGCAAGGTCGACTCAACATGTCGACTCGACTAATTGGCTGAGTCGAGTGACTCAATCGACTAGTCTAGGTTTATGAGTCGAACGACTAGAAGTTGGCCCAGCCTGTCATTTTTTTTTCTATTTGCTTGCCCAATCCCCCCGTGAAACCTAGATCGCCCCAGTTTTCCCCTGACCCAAACCTATACTGGCTTACGCGAGCCTCTCCCTTGGCCACAGCCGCCACCCCACAATCCTGCCGGCCGGCGCCGCGGCAAGCTGGTCTGCTCCTCCCCTGGTTGCTGCTGCTGGTGGTGGTCTGCTCCTCCCCTGGTAACTCATGTCGACTATGAGTCTTGACTAGTCACAACTAGTCAAGAGTTGCTAACCCAAAACGACTCGTCGAATCGAAAACCTTGATACGATCTTGAATGTACGATTTGCATCCGACACTGAAATCAAATAGTGGAACAATGCTTTCAGCTTATCAGTAGCACCGGAACGGTTAACTCATGCTTTCAGCGTTGTTCGGACCTAGTATGCTTTTTTGTCAATTCGAACTGTTTTCAGCTTATCAGTAGCACCGGAACGGTTAATAATCACTGATGTATGAACAAAAATGTACTATGTGCTGTTGACTTACCCCAATGTTGATGTTCCAAAATGCTTTAAGTGCTGATAAAGAATAACTGCTCCTCGCAAGTAAAGAATAGCTGCAATAGGACATTGTCGCTGCACCATATAAACGTTTTCTGCTTCATCCAGTCATCATCTTTGAACATATTGATTGCTTATCCTTTGGGTTCTTCACATGGCTTTAGGTGTAACACAAATACCAAACTTCCTTCCTGCTGTCCTGGTGTTGAACATTAATCTATCATGAACGTAATGACTGCAGAGATAATTCCTCTGTCCATCGTAGACTGTTAACCAGGGCACCAGGCTAAAACAATCAAATAAATAACGAAACTGCTGTACATACGATCTTGAATTACGATTTGCATCCCACACTGAAATCAAATGGTGGAACAATGCTGATAGACTGGCATCGGACGGTGGCTGGAGTGCATCGGACATAAATCTTACATGGATGTGTCGTACGCATAGCAACGGTCAACAAATAATGCAAACATGCGATGTATGTTGCCAAACGCCTATCTCTGTCCCTGTGCGACTCATAGCTTGCATGCCTCAGTACATGTCTGATTTCACAGCACTCCTTATGTTTCACGTTTGTGTATTTAAATTGTTTAATTAATTGTCTAATTAGAAATATCTGTAGGCAAACATAGGCTTTTTTTCCCTAGAACCTAGTTGATTTCCATGGGCATCAAGAAAGAATCCTGTGTTCCAAATGGGGCCTTAATGTTCTCTTTATTTATATGATCATTTCATTGCCCTGGTTAAGATGTTTCATCGCTTGCACTGAACCAATTTTACTGAAGCTGGTATATTCTCTTGAAGGGAGGATTTCCGGAAAACGTTTCAGGAAGAAAATCCAAGTGTAAAAGCAATGCAGGATGTAAGTTTCCATCATTTAAATTTGAAGCTTGAGGTTGGCTTTCTTAGTCTTGTAATGTAATATACCTTTCACTGCAGGTAGGGAAGGCATGTGGTGAGAAATGGAATAAAATGGCATTTGAGGTTGGTATTTTCCTTCCAATAGCCTGATGATGTCTGTGTTGCATTAGGTTGCTGTCTGGTACTATAATATGGTTGATAGGAATATATGTAGTGGAGATGTCGTTTGGTTTCTTTGATGATTCACTTATTTCCGTTTTGTTATTGGAAATCAATAGAAGCTTCTTTGTCCAATCATGAAATGCAAAACCTTGCCTTGATATTTTATTCAGCAAGATCCAAATTTCGCAATGAAAATACCGTCCTTTTCCGCCTGTCCCTTGTACCTTGCCGATGTGCCTAGTAGCTAGATCAAGTTCATTGCTTATCCCAATCCAGAGAAACAGCTGAAGGGATGCACTGACACAGGTTGTAGGTTTAACAGTGGAAGTTTCATGACCTGTATACTCAGAATTAATTTTGTAGGATGTAAGCTAAGTTTCTTATTGATGATGGTACACTATTGCACATTTACTATCATTTACATGTTGGTTAGTAGGTTTATTGTTTCTATTTAGCTGGCTACACTAAAAAAAATTGAAGTCCCTACCTGTAGACAGTTCTACACATATGAATCCACTTAACATTGATGATGATAATGACCCATCTTTGCTATACCGGTCATATTATTGTGAAATTTCTCATTTAGGAAATGTAATTTGGCACATAATTATTTAGCAGTTATGTCTTCCCATTGACTTGTGTAAGACCACATTACATAATTTGGTGGAGTTATAAAACCGTCTTCTAACTGTAAAAGATCCATTCAAAAGTATGCTTACAAAAGGAAACTATGTTGCCAAAACTGCTAGACAATACATTATGTTGTATTCTACTGATGTTAACATTTTCACCTTGTTCTTCGCACCAGGAAAAGGTGAAGTATTATGATCTAGCTACCGAGAGGCGTGCTGAGTTTGAGAAGGCGATGGCTCAATATAACAAGAAAAAGGTGTTTGTTGTACATGTATGTGCATATTTTATCCTATTTCTCACTCATCTGATCATTTTTTGTCCTACTTCATGTAGATAAATGGTGAATTGTCCGAAGAATCAGAGTAGAAGTGAACATTGGGTTCTGTTGATGCCACAAGTTAACTGGATGAATCATTCAATTGTATATTACATGCCTGAGCATTGTATGAGTTCTATTATCTATAGATGGCTAGAATTCTATACACCGAAATGTAACGTCAGTGTTACAATGACTCACTTCAGTCTCATATTGGCGCTATTCACCCGAACGGCCGAACTAATGTGTTGTGGGCAGTACGTTTACTGTTTCCGAGTGACATTTCAATAGCTGTAAATTTTAATCATAACTCGTACACATTAATTAAACAGGGGGCTTGTTAACCTACTGCTTGACAACTAAACTAAAAGTACTATGAGTGTGAAAATATCAACAATGACTCCGTGGCCCAATGGATAAGGCGCTGGTCTACGAAGCCAGAGATTCTGGGTTCGATCCCCAGCGGAGTCGTTTTTATCTCTCAATACAGTTTTTTTGGTTCCAATTTAGTATTCTGGTGCAGTTTCGTTTCTAAAAAAAATTCAAACACAAAGTTTTTATCTCTCAATGCAGTTTTTTTGGTTCCAATTTTGTATTCTGATGCAGTTTCGTTCCTAAAAAAAATTCAAACACAAAGTTTTATTTATGCCATTGCCATCTACTATATGATGGCGCTTAACCTTTCGGTTGAGGCAGTTTTTTTCGTTCCAATTTTGTATTTTTGGGTGCAATTTCGTTCCCCAGCGGAGTCGCTTTTATCTCTCAATACAGTTTTTTTTGTTCCAATTTTGTATTCTGGTGCAGTTTCGTTCCTAAAAAAAATTCAAACACAAAGTTTTTATCTCTCAATGCAGTTTTTTTGGTTCCAATTTTGTATTCTGGTGCAGTTTCGTTCCTAAAAAAAATTCAAACACAAAGTTTTATTTATGCCATTGCCATCTACTATATGATGGCGCTTAACCTTTCGGTTGAGGCAGTTTTTTTCGTTCCAATTTTGTATTCTGGTGCAGTTTCGTTCCTAAAAAAAATTCAAACACAAAGTTTTTATCTCTCAATGCAGTTTTTTTGGTTCCAATTTTGTATTCTGATGCAGTTTCGTTCCTAAAAAAAATTCAAACACAAAGTTTTATTTATGCCATTGCCATCTACTATATGATGGCGCTTAACCTTTCGGTTGAAGCAGTTTTTTTCGTTCCAATTTTGTATTTTTGGGTGCAATTTCGTTCCCCAGCGGAGTCGCTTTTATCTCTCAATACAGTTTTTTTGTTTTCAATTTTGTATTCTGGTGCAGTTTCGTTCTTAAAAAAAATTCAAACACAAAGTTTTATCTCTCAATGCAGTTTTTTTGGTTCCAATTTTGTATTCTGGTGCAGTTTCGTTCCTAAAAAAAATTCAAACACAAAGTTTTATTTATGCCATTGCCATCTACTATATGATGGCGCTTAACCTTTCGGTTGAGGCAGTTTTTTTCGTTCCAATTTTGTATTTTGGATGCAATTTCGTTCCCCAGCGGAGTCGTTTTTATCTCTCAATGCAGTTTTTTGGTTCCAATTTTGTATACAGTTTTTTTCGTTCCAATTTTGTATTCTGGTGCAGTTTCGTTCCTAAAAATAAATTCAAACACAAAGTTTTTATCTCTCAATGCAGTTTTTTTGGTTCCAATTTTGTATTCTGGTGCAGTTTCGTTCCTAAAAAAAATTCAAACACAAAGTTTTATTTATGCCATTGCCATCTACTATATGATGGCGCTTAACCTTTCGGTTGAGGCAGTTTTTTTCGTTCCAATTTTGTATTTTGGGTGCAATTTCGTTCCCCAGCGGAGTCGTTTTTATCTCTCAATGCAGTTTTTTGGTTCCAATTTTGTATACAGTTTTTTTCGTTCCAATTTTGTATTCTGGTGCAGTTTCGTTCCTAAAAATAAATTCAAACACAAAGTTTTTATCTCTCAATGCAGTTTTTTTGGTTCCAATTTTGTATTCTGGTGCAGTTTCGTTCCTAAAAAAAATTCAAACACAAAGTTTTATTTATGCCATTGCCATCTACTATATGATGGCGCTTAACCTTTCGGTTGAGGCAGTTTTTTTCGTTCCAATTTTGTATTTTGGGTGCAGTTTCGTTCCTAAAAAAATTCAAACACAAAGTTTTATTTATGTCATTGTCATCTACTATATGATGGCGCTTAACCTTTCGGTTGAGGCAGTTTTTTTCGTTCCAATTTTGTATTTTGGGTGCAGTTTCGTTCCTAAAAAAATTCAAACACAAAGTTTTATTTATGCCATTGCCATCTACTATATGATGGCGCTTAACCTTTCGGTTGAGGTTATGAATAAGATCGACGCTCACTGAAGAAAAAAATACAAGGTTAATTGAGATCAAGTGCGCAAATCAAAAACTTCACCGTGGCCTTGTTGTCATCAATCTGTAATAGTTCGTTTCTTCCCTTCGTAGTCGTTGGCTTTGGGGAGAGCGGCTCACCACCGTCAAACCTAGGGTTGGTTTGGGAAACCCTTGCAACCTACACAACTGAGACATCAAATACAAAGTTTTATTTATGCCATTGCCATCTACTATATGACGATGCTTAACCTTCCGGTTGAGGTTATGAATAAAATCGACGCTCGCTGAAGAAAAAGTACAAGGTTAATTGAGATCAAATGCGGAAATCAAAAATTTTACGGTGGCCTTGTTGTCATCAATCTGTAATAGTTCGTTTATGCCCTTCGTAGTCGTTGGCTTTGGAGAGAGCGGCTCACCACCGTCAAACCTAGGGTTGGCTTGGGGAACCCTTGCGACCTACACGACCGAGACATCAAATACAAAGTTTTATTTATGCTATTGCCATCTAGTATATGACGATGCTTAACATTCCGGTTGAGGTTATGATTAAGATTGACGCACGGAAGGAAAAATGCAAGGTTAATTGGAGTCGTTTTTCTCTCTCAATCCAGTTTTTCGTTCCAATTTTGTATTCTGGGTGCAGTTTCGTTCCTAAATAAATTCAAACACAAAGTTTTATTTATGCCATTGCCATCTACTATATGATGGCGCTTAACCTTTCGGTTGAGGTTATGAATAAGATCGACGCTCACTGAAGAAAAAATACAAGGTTAATTGAGATCAAGTGCGCAAATCAAAAACTTCACGGTGGCCTTGTTGTCATCAATCTGTAATAGTTCGTTTCTGCCCTTCGTAGTCGTTGGCTTTGGGGAGAGCGGCTCACCACTGTCAAACCTAGGGTTGGCTTGGGGAACCCTTGCAACCTACACGACTGAGACATCAAATACAAAGTTTTATTTATGCCGTTGCCATCTACTATATGACAATGCTTAACCTTCCGGTTGAGGTTATGAATAAGATCGACGCTCACTGAAGAAAAAATACAAGGTTAATTGAGATCAAATGCGCAAATCAAAAACTTCACGGTGGCCTTGTTGTCATCAATCTGTAATAGTTCGTTTCTGCCCTTCGTAGTCGTTGGCTTTGGGGAGAGCGGCTCACCACCGTCAAACCTAAGGTTGGCTTGGGGAACCCTTGCGACCTACACAACTGAGACATCAGATACAAAGTTTTATTTATGCCGTTGCCATCTACTATATGATGACGCTTAACCTTCCGGTTGAGGTTATGATTAAGATTGACGCACAGAAGGAAAAATGCAAGGTTAATTGGGATCAAGTGTGCATATCAAAACTTCATGGTGGCCTTGCTGTCCTCAATCTGAAATAGTTCGCTTCTGCCTTCGCATTCGTTGGCTTTGGGGAGAGTGGCCCACCCGTATCAAACCTTGGGTTGATTTGGGTAACCCTTGCGACCTTCACAACTGAGACATCTTTGTGGCGGCCACAAAGGGTGGTGGTGGGCGATAGTCTTCACGACACTTTCTAGGAATCAACTTGGCTTGATGGGTTGCGGCCTCGAAAAATTTACGATCTATCCAAAAGAAAGAACTGTTCGGTTCAGAAAGCACTTTCCAACAATTTCCGGGTCTCCCGGTTGAAGACCATTGAGGGCATCACGATTGACCATCTTAACGAATTTGTTACTCTCTGGGAGAAGCTCTCTCACATGCACCTCAACCCCGACATGACCGATACTATCTCTTGCAAGCTCACCAAAGACGACCACTACTCCGCGGCTACGGACTACAACGTGCAATTTCTTTGTTTAGTCGACTCAGATATGACTAGGAATGTTTGGAGGATCCGGGCTCCCCTAAGTGCAAGTTCTTCATTTGGCTTGTCATCAATAATACGTTTTTGACGCTGAATGGTTACAAAAAAAGGATGGCCTAATTTCAACCACTGCCCCCTTTGCAAGCAAGTTCAGGAATCGACGGCTCATCTTTTTTTCAAATGTTGCTACTTGATCAGATTTTGGGACATGATTAAAGCGGGGCTAGGTCTCCATGATGTCCATCCTCACGATTGAGCCATTGCCGACTCGGTGAAGACTTGATGGAGCACTATCGCGTCTAGGATGACGCAACCGCGAAGGCTGCTAACCTCTCTTATGCTAATCGTCTCGTGGGAAATCTGGAAAGAAAGGAATGCTAGGGTATTCCATAACAGTGTGGTGCCTGTTGGTGTTTTCGTCGCGAGAATCAAAGAAGAAGCGGGGTTGTGGTGCCTTGCCGGTGCTAAACATTTGTGTAACGTGATGCCACGAGAGTGATGTATTGTATGGGGCCTTTGGCCTTTTGAAATTTGGTCTAAACCTCTAAAACTACTTATTCAATGAAAATGGCAAATCTTTTGCCTAGCTCAAAAAATATATATATGGTGACTACTTTGCTTCCACTTCATCCTGGTATCGATAATTTGACGGTTTTTGGGAGTGCAGATGAAAATAAACCATTTTAGAATACAAACATGAAGTTGGGACTTGATGGCCAAAGTAGAGGGCTGAAAATAAGATCCCCCAAATTCAGTTTGGCGAACATAGTGCTGGCGCATGGCATGGCAACTGTTGGGGAATCTTGTGCGCTCCTCTCTAACTGTGATCCACCGGTTCTAAAGCGAAACTGAGATGAGAAAGAATCAGGTGCCGTATTGCCCTGACTGGAGACGATGATGGAATAGAGACCATGGATAAAACGTCCCGTCGCACTTTTCTTTTTCAACTTAAAGCAAACTATTCTTGCCGACCTTACATATATCATCCGAAAGTCCGAGCCATTGTGTGGGCGTGCTCTTGATTTCACGCGGGAACAATGGCCAAGGCGATGCCAGACCAGAAATCCGGCGATGCAGCGACGGCGGCAGCGAATCCGCTCGAGTTTCATGTGTATGGCCCCCGCAACCTGTCGTCCATCAGCTGGAAAGATCTCCTCAGCTCAAGCTGGTCAGTATACTCGGCACATTTACACTCACACTTGCCCAGGTCGCCTCTGGGAATTACTGGAAGTTTATTGCGATGGTTGACGCAGGAAGAACGCCAACTACCGGCGGATGGTGATCGCGTGCTTCATCCAGGGGGCTTACCTGCTGGAGCTGGACCGGCAGGAGAAGCGCGACGAGCGCACCGGCCTCGCGCCGCAGTGGTGGCGCCCGTTCAAGTACAGGCTCGCCCAGGTGCTCGTCGACGAGCGCGACGGCTCCATCTACGGCGCCGTCCTCGAGTGGGACCACCAGGCCGCGCTGTCCGACTACATCCCATTCCGCCCCACCCGCGCGCCGGTGGCCGTCGTGGCGCTGCGCGGCACGCTGCTCAAGGCGCCCACGTTCCGCCGCGACGTCGTCGACGACCTCCGCTTCCTGGCCTGGGACAGCCTCAAGGGCTCCGTCCGCTTCGCCGGCGCGCTGGCGGCGCTGCGGGACGCCGCGCGCAGGTTCGGCGTCGGCAACGTGTGCGTCGGCGGGCACTCGCTGGGAGCCGGGTTCGCGCTGCAGGTGGGCAAGGCGCTGGCCAAGGAGCGCGTCTTCGTGGAGTGCCACGTGTTCAACCCGCCGTCCGTGTCGCTGGCCATGAGCCTCAGGGGGTTCGTCGAGACGGCCGGCGAGCTGTGGGGCCGTGCGCGCGCGTGGATCCCATACGTGGGCTCCCAGCCGGCTGCGGACACGAGCGGCGGCAACGCCGGCCACAGTGAAAGTGAGGCGAGGGCGTCGCTCGCGCAGTCGGGGATGGGAAGGTGGCTGCCGTACCTGTACATCAACACGAACGACTACATCTGCTGCCATTACAGCGACGCAGCGGGCGGGACGGCGACCGTGGCGGTCGACAGCGGGGGCGGGAACGGCGGTGGCAAGGCGGGGGCGGCGACGATGCTTGCGGTGTCCAAGGGGCCGAGCAAATTCCTGGCAGCGCACGGTCTGGAGCAGTGGTGGGCCAACGATGTCGAGCTGCAGGTGGCACTCAACCACAGCAAGCTAATCGACCGCCAGCTCAGGTCGCTCTACGCCGCGCCGCCCGCCGCACTGCGTGCCCGGAGTTAGGCTTGTGCCGTCGTTTTACCCGGGAGCAACAAAATACTTCCGATTCCATTTAAAAATGCAACACTTCCGCTTCGGCAGATCCCTGTAAACACAAGAACGGCCGAGATTGCCCAATACCTCTTCATAACAAAAGGTAGGATGGGCATATTTTGAAAAAGCTTCCCCGCCGGTCCGACCACCCGCAAAAAAAAAAAAACAGGCGAAGCAATACGTATATGAATACAGCCCGCCCGCCCAGGAGGGAAAAAAATTAAACCGGCCGACCGCACGCGCCTGGTGACGTGGCAGGCATGCAGACGTGCCAGCCCACGATCACGGCGGCAGTCCCCGCGGTCAACGCGTCGCGCCGCACCCGTCGCGGCCCCAGCCCCCCACGTCCCCCGACCCCACGCCAGCCCGCACCCGTCCGCCAATCACAGCGCCCGAGGCGCGCATGCACGCAGGCGGTTGCACGCGCGTGCCGCCTGCCGGACGCCACCGCTGCCGCCGCTGTCGTCTCCTCGCATGCCGCGCCTCCGCTGCCGCCTGCCGCCGCGCCTGCCGGACGCCACCACTGCCGCCTGCCGCCGCGCCTGCCGGACGCCACCACTGCCGCCTGCCGTCGCTGTCGGCTCCTCGCCTGCCGCGCCGCCGCTGCCGCTGTCGCCTGGCCTGCCACCCGACCGGCCCGCCGCCTGGCCTGCCCCCTCCGGACGCGCCGTTCGCGGCGCCCGACGGTCAAAGCGTCGCCTCGCCTGCCGCGCGGTCATTAACGCGCCGGCGTTAATAGCCGCGCTGCCGCCCGCCCGCCTCCTCCCCCGCCCCGCCCCGCTATAAAACAGCGACGCCCTGCCCACGCCCGTCCCACCGCGCTGTCGCCTGCCCGCCTCCTCCCCCGCCCACACCCGTCCCACCGACGCCCGTCGCCGCCTGCCCGCACCCGATGTCGTTCTTCCGCGGCAGCAGCAGGACCGGCGGCGGCGGTGCCGCCGCCGACGTCCCCGACGCATGGCCGACGAGCATCGGTGTGCCGGAGACGCTGGAGCTCCGCCGCTACTGCCTCCCTGTGCCGCCGGGCTGCCGTCTTCCACGCAACTGGAAGATCGACGCGGACGGCTACGCGACGCCAGGTCCTGGCGCGACGGAGGAGGAGCTCCGCAACCACAGCGGCGGCCGGCACAATATCGAAGGCCGGAAGTGGTTTTGGTGTGGGAAGGACTATTGGGAGGTCATGGCCGCCTTCCGCCTTGCGGCGGCCGGCGAGACCCCCGACCTGACGGGCTACAGCGGCCGTCTTCGCGCACCGCCTCCACCGCACGATCGCCACAGACGTGGCGGTGGCCACGGTGTGCACCCGGCACCGGCGCCCGCGCCGGCCGCCCCTCCCTCGCCGCCGGGGATAGACTTGCCGCCGGAGCAGGTCATCCTCCGCGAGGACGGCGATCCGGATGACACGCCGGGGTACCACGTGGCCGTACGGGCGTCGGAGGCTGCAGCGGCGGCGGCAGAGGCGATGGAGGCCGCCGAGATTGCGGCCGCAATCCAGGCGGCCGAGGCGGCGCAGCAGGCGGCGATGGCCGCGCAGCAGGCGGCGATGGCGGCGCTGGAGTGGCAGCAGGAGTAGGAGCAGGCGCCGGCGGAGGAGGAGGATTCCGACGACGATCCGGTGGACTGGGACGACCTCGCCAACCGGTCCAGCAGCAACGATGACGGCGGCGACGGCCCGGCCGTGATTGACCTCGTTGATAGCGACAACGAGTAGTTTTTTTACTGTGTTTTTTATTTAATTTGGTTATGTCGTTGTAAGCCTAAGTAGTAGACTTTATGTATGAACTTGTAATCATTGAGTTCGCTCGACTATGTAAAATATTTTATCTATGTTGAATGAAATTTAAGTGAAATTTCTTTTGTCCATTTCATTCGAGAGTTATGATTTGATGATGAATTTGTACACGAAAATATGCTAAAACATAATAAAACAGTAAGGACGCTAAAGTACATGATTGCATGCATGTAACAGAACAAAATTTTGCGAGTGTGTGTGCATCCCGAATGTAGTCCTACACGCACGATATGAACGAAATCAGACAGGAAACACATGTCGCTCAGTGTGTGTCCGGACATCGGTGTAGGGTACTTTAGCCTAGGAAACCCTAGAAAATGCGTCCAGGGTTAAAAAATTGCGAGAATTGGCGTGGGTGCTGTGGATGGTGATGGCAGCGTGTGGAAAAAGTGTCGTGACGTTTGACGGAGTAGAAAAAAAACCGTAGTTGGGAACCCACTCCCCGGCAGATCGAGAAGTAGCTGGTTGCACTGGGGCTACGTGATCGCATGCATGCAATTACACCAAAGTGTGCGTACATGTGGGCACGGCCAACGTAGGCCCCCACGCAAGGTTGGAACAAAAACGGATGTTGCGTCACGTCCGGGCAGTGTTTTTGCGATTTTCGACCTGGAAAACCCTAGAAAATGCGCCGAGCGCCGGAAAAATACGAGAATTGGCGTGGGTGCTGTGGATGGTGATGGAAACGTGTGGAAAAAGTGTCGTGATGTTTGACGGAGTAGAAAAAAAACCGTAGTTGGGAACCCACTCCCCGGCAGACCGAGAAGTAGCTGGTTGCACTGGGGCTACGTGATCGCATGCATGCAATTGCACCAAAGTGTGCGTACATGTGGGCACGGCCAACATAGGCCCCCACGCAAGGTTGGAACGAAAACGGACACAAAACAGACGTTGCGTCACGTCCGGGCAGTGTTTTTGCGATTTTCGACCTGGAAAACCCTAGAAAATGCGCCGAGCGCCGGAAAAATACGAGAATTGGCGTGGGTGCTGTGGATGGTGATGGCAACGTGTGGAAAAAGTGTCGTGACGTTTGACGGAGTAGAAAAAAACCGTAGTTGGGAACCCACTCCCCGGCAGACCAAGAAGTAGCTGGTTGCACTGGGGCTATGTGATCGCATGCATGCAATTGCACCAAAGTGTGCGTACATGTGGGCACGGCCAACATAGGCCCCCACGCAAGGTTGGAACGAAAACGGACACAAAACGGACGTTGCGTCACGTCCGGGCAGTGTTTTTGCGATTTTTGACCTGGAAAACCCTAGAAAATGCGCCGAGCGCCGGAAAAATACGAGAATTGGCGTGGGTGCTGTGGATGGTGATGGCAACGTGTGGAAAAAGTGTCGTGACGTTTGACGGAGTAGAAAAAACCGTAGTTGGGAACCCACTCCCCGCCAGACTAAGAAGTAGCTGGTTGCACTGGGGCTACGTGATCGCATGCATGCAATTGCACCAAAGTGTGCGTACATGTGGGCACGGCCAACGTAGGCCCCCACGCAAGGTTGGAACGAAAACGGACACAAAACGGACGTTGCGTCACGTCCGGGCAGTGTTTTTGCGATTTTCAACCTGAAAAACCCTAGAAAATGTGCCGAGCGCCAGAAAAATATGAGAATTGGCGTGGGTGCTGTGGATGGTTATGGCAACGTGTGGAAAAAGTGTCGTGACGTTTGACGGAGTAAAAAAAACCGTAGTTGGGAACCCACTCCCCTCAGACCGAGAAGTAGCTGGTTGCACTGGGGCTACGTGATCGCATGCATGCAATTGCACCAAAGTGTGCGTACATGTGGGCACGGCCAACATAGGCACCCACGCAAGGTTGGAACGAAAGCGGACACAAAACGGACGTTGCGTCACGTCCGGGCAGTGTTTTTGCGATTTTCGACCTGGAAAACCCTAGAAAATGCGCCGAGCGCCGGAAAAATACGAGAATTGGCGTGGGTGCTGTGGATGATGATGGAAACGTGTGGAAAAAGTGTCGTGACGTTTGAAGGAGTAGAAAAAAACCGTAGTTGGGAACCCACTCCCCGGCAGACCGAGAAGTAGCTGGTTGCACTGGGGCTATGTGATCGCATGCATGCAATTGCACCAAAGTGTGCGTACATGTGGGCACAGCCAACATAGGCCCCCACGCAAGGTTGAAACGAAAACGGACACAAAACGGACGTTGCGTCACGTCCGGGCAGTGTTTTTGCGATTTTCGACCTGGAAAACCCTAGAAAATGCGCCGAGTGCCGGAAAAACACGAGAATTGGCATGGGTGCTGTGGATGGTGATGGCAACGTGTGAAAAAAGTGTCGTGACGTTTGACGGAGTAGAAAAAAAAAACGTAGTTGGGAACCCACTCCCCGCCAGACCGAGAAGTAGCTGGTTGCACTGGAGCTACGTGATCACATGCATGCAATTGCACCAAAGTGTGCGTACATGTGGGCACGGCCAACGTAGGCCCCCACGCAAGGTTGGAACGAAAACGGACACAAAACGGACGTTGCGTCACGTCCGGGCAGTGTTTTTGCGATTTTCGACCTGGAAAACCCTAGAAAATGTGCCGAGCGCCGGAAAAATATGAGAATTGGCGTGGGTGCTGTGGATGGTGATGGCAACGTGCGGAAAAAGTGTCGTGACGTTTGACAGAGTAAAAAAAACCGTAGTTGGGAACCCACTCCCCGGCAGACCGAGAAGTAGCTGGTTGCACTGGGGCTACGTGATCGCATGCATGCAATTGCACCAAAGTGTGCGTACATGTGGGCATGACCAAGGTAGGCCCCCACGCAAGGTTGGAACAAAAACGGACACAAAACGGACGCTGCGTCACGTCCGGGCAGTGTTTTTGCGATTTTCGACCTGGAAAACCCTAGAAAATGCGCCAAGCGCCGGAAAAATACAAGAATTGGCGTGGGTGTTGTGGATGGTGATGGCAACGTGTGGAAAAAGTGTCGTGACGTTTGACGGAGTAGAAAAAAACCGTAGTTGGGAACCCACTCCCCGGCAGACCGAGAAGTAGCTGGTTGCACTGGGGCTATGTGATCGCATGCATGAAATTGCACCAAAGTGTGCGTACATGTGGGCACGGCCAACATAGGCCCCCGCGCAAGGTTGGAACGAAAACGGACACAAAACGGACGTTGCGCCAGCCGTCGTTTGTTGGCTCTTAGATGCACATATAAATGCAGGCGGACGCCTCCTCGTTTGCTAAAAAAAATTTGACTAGAAAAAAAAACAGCCCGACCTTCCCTTGTGGACCCAGGGACTGTGCATCCAACCCAAATCTAGCCGACAGGCGACTCGGGCGGTCGATGCGGACCCCACAAGGACCCACAAGTAGGCCAACGAGGCTGACAAGGAGCTTGTAACAGAGGAGTTCGAGAGAAACAGCCGACACGGCTATTTAAGCCGGTCGGTGCGCCCTTCCGTTGGCGAGGTGGGACTAAATAAGGCGATGCGGTCGACGCAACACTGACGAGGCTCCATTTCTTGCAACGTCGCCGCCCGGCCCATGTCAGCCCAGTACGATAGGCCCAGCCTCGCCCCTCCCCGGCCCAGTCACCGTCGCCTCGCGCGCCCGACGAAGGAGTTTAGTCCCACCTCGGAAGCTGACGGGGGTGAGGACCAGCTTAAATATGCCGGCGTGCTACACAGGTCGAACTCCTCTGCTAGTACTGCTTGAAATCGCCGCCCCGTTGGACCCGGCTGCTGGGCCCTTGATGGGCTTTATATGGACCTCCCGAGTCACCTCGTTGGCTTGATTTGGGTTGGGAATATATCCCAACTTGCGGTCCAGCTGCTGGTCGGGCATTTTTTTGCACAACAACGGTCGGCCATGTTTTTTGCAACAGGTACAGTAACAAAAACGCAGCATATTAAAACTGTGAACTCTTTCACATAGCAGTACAAATAAGATGGCAATTCATTAAACAAATATGATGTGTCATATCACATATGTTCACATAAGTATTTTCATCACACATAAATAAATCGAGGCATAAAGTTTTCTGCCACACAAGTACGAACAAGAAACAACATAGTTTATTCGGATGTAAAAATATCTCCAGCTGACCCATCTTGTGCAAATCATCTTGCAGGATGTAAAAATTAGCAGGTGTGAATACTTTGGCGGCATGCTCCTCAAGTGCCTTATATTCAGTAACCGACGGTGGTTCTTTTTGGTGTGCCTCACAGTCATCGTACGCCTCATTCTCACGCAGGCGAACTATACAGTTCTCATAATGCACAACCAAATCAACTATTGTGATACCGTAGTCTAGGTGTAGGTGAAGGCAGGAGTTGAGGCTTTCGCTTCTCTGGTTACTTCGCATACCAAGGAAAAAACCATCGGAAAGATATGAAGCTGCCCAAAGTCTCTTCTTCCTGTACATCCTGTCAAGCCACTCTTTAGTTCTATCCGTCTTCCACTTATTATAGAAAGCGGTCCATCTCTGCTCAAAGTTCGCTTGAGAGGTGGCATAGTATAGGAGCGATCTGAACTCATCCAGTGACTTGTAATGCAGGTGCCTCTGCATATTTTTCTCGATATGCCAGGAGCAAAGATGATGGAAAACATCTGAAAGCACAGTCCGAATAGCCCAGATCATTGCAGCGTCACCATATGTGATTATTGACTTTGGCTTCACTTGACAGTTTGCCTTCATAAATGTCTGCAGCAGCCACACATATGCCCCTTCTGTCTCGTCAGCAATTATGGCACATCCAAACACTGTGGTGCAACGGTGGTTGTTAACTCCGACAAAGGGGACGAACGGCATACCGTATCTGTTCATCTTATACGTGCTATCAAACACAACCACATCTCCGTAGTCCTGATAGTCCCTCCGCGACTGTGCATCACACCAAAACATACTCTTCAGTCGCCCTTCCTTGTCACGCACATACTCAAAAATAAACTCATGGTCCTTCTCCTTCCTGCTCCTCATAATGCCAACTGCCGTCTCTGCGTCACCTTTTGCGATGAGCTTCATTTTTTCTCTACAACAAAGATTGTAAATATCCCTCCTGATAAGCCCGCACTTATCGTACGAACCGTATCTGCTGATAAAGTTGTCCATTATTATATGCTTTCTTATCCCGACAGCTTCCAACGCCAATATCTCTGCCCTCGTGCCTTCTCCAATCCGTCTGTGAGACCACAGAAAACAAACCTCGTCGGGCCTAACCATCGCGTGGTTGTGATCATCCACGAATGACGCGACAAACCAATCACCACGTTCTCTATCCAGCTTCACCACCATATGTGCACCGCAATCGCAACGAGTCTCCAGTCTAAGCCCGCGCTTGCGGCCCTCCATGGTTATAAACTTGCTCTGCCTTCTACCTGCCCTGGAGCAAAGAAATCTCCGGTACCGTATCATTCCTGAAGCACCTCGTTTGACTTTCTGTTTTCTGATGCTAAACCCGTTCTCTTTGGCGTGATTGTTATAGAATATGTATGCATCACCTTGCGACCGAAAGGTCATAGCCATCACCTTCCAATGTGTATCCACCATTTGCTGCTGCCTTCGAGCCTCCTCAATGTCGATCTCCCCCTCATCGTGATCACCGCTAATACCATCTGACTCCTCCTACAAAATTCATATGAAAATGTATATGTTAACTACTATCATTTAATTCATAATATTCATCGATGTACAACATCTATCTACGAACCTGGCTCAAGTTATCCGCGAATGATTCCTGTAAACTATTTTCCACATTGTCAACATCCACATCTTCCTGCAAATTTGTATACATAGAGAAATAGTTAGCCATGCCATACATTGCAGGTTCAAAGATGAAATCAAAATATACTACACTTACGTTTTCACTATTTGCGCCATGTTCATTATGATCAAAATCCTCCGAAGGCAAGATATCAAATGATGACACGGAATCGTTGTCGTTGCTGTCATCATCTTCATTAAAAATATCGTTATCATTCCGAGTCGCCTTATTAGTACCATTATCATCCCCCGTCAATGCGGTTTGTTCATCCATGGCAACACGCCTAACTGACCAAACTGCATAACATTGTGAATTCATCATGTGTTAAGTTTGTACTATGGATCATGCCCAAGTGCAACTCTATCTGCCTACAACATGCGGTCGTCCGGGGAGGCGCCGCTGCGACGGCATGTTTATTCAACCATAAACCCTAGATCACTATGTGTGACTCATATCATCTAGCATGCTAGGTTTAGACGAGGAGATTAGATGGCAAACCTTCGGCCGTGGAGTAGACAGCGGCGACGTGCAACACGAGGGTTAGATGGAAGACGACAACGACGTGGAAGACGAGGGCCGCGGTGTAGACGTCGCCGACGTAGGTCGATGCAGGGCCGGATCCGCGGCGTGCGGACGACAGCGCGGTCAGTCGCAGCCGACAAGCCGTCCGACGGCGACGTGCAAGACGAGGGTTAGATGGAAGACGACGGCGACGTGGAAGACGAGGGTCGCGGTGTAGACGTCGCCGGCGTAGGTCGACGCGGGACGGATCCGCGGCGACGTTCAGATGCGGCGTCGGATGGGGTTCAGTCGGCGGCGATCGCATAGTTGGAAACTGGGCGTGATCGACGTGCGTGATCGTCAGGCGGGCGAGAAGATCGTGCAGCTGACTTTTTTCCTCTACACGTGCGGTGGTTTTTTTATTCGTCAAGGTATACGGACGTCGGTCTATACGGTATGATAGGAGGTGGGCATACGTTTCTTCCATATGACCATTATGCCCTTCTACGTTTTGTTGGGGGGGGGGTCTACCGAAGCAAGGCTCAAAATGCAAATGTCCGGGTATTTGTGCGCGGAGAAATTTTAATGAAAAGATTCACAGTTTTGTGATAGAACGAATGCAAAATTACTCCCATGTCAAAAGCGTTCTTATTTCTTATATTATGGGACGGTGAGAGTGTAAAAAATATTTATATTATGAAACGGAGGGAGTAGGTATCTGCTTTTTGCAAAGTTAGTTTCTACGGTACACCCTTTGAGGTCAACCTGGGATCGGCGTGGGTTGATACGGGTTTAGTGGTGTGGATTTTATTTTCGATGTCAGTGGATAGGCTTAATCGGTTTAATGATGGAAAACGGTGTGGTCTGGGGCGGGTTGACCAATTTTCGGCCTCAGACGTCGTGGTTTCAACCTGCAAAACTGAAATGACCGAAGAACAATAATGCTACACTTACGGAGACTTGGTTACATACTATAATTTACACATAGATCTGGCATCGTTTGGTTAGTTCGATGAAAATTCCATAGAATTCATTGTGTAAGTGTAGCATTATTGATCGAAGAATGGGTTGAACCCATGGGTCGAAATCCACTGTTCTCCTTCTCTCGAGGTCTGAATATAACTCTCCACCCTTGTCTCTGAAGGAAATATGCCCTAGAGGCAATAATAAAGTTATTATTTATTTCCTTATATCATGATAAATGTTTATTATTCATGCTAGAATTGTATTAACCGGAAACATAATACATGTGTGAATACATAGACAAACAGAGTGTCACTAGTATGCCTCTACTTGACTAGCTCATTGATCAAAGATGGTTATTTTTCCTAACCATAGACATGAGTTGTCATTTGATTAACGGGATCACATCATTAGGAGAATGATGTGATTGACTTGACCATTCCATTAGCATAGCACTTGATCGTTTAGTTTGTTGCTATTGCTTTCTTCATGACTTATACATGTTCCTATGACTATGAGATTATGCAACTCCTGTTTACCAGAGGAACACTTTGTGTGGTACCAAACGTCACAACGTAACTGGGTGATTATAAAGGTGCTCTACAGGTGTCTCCGAAGGTACTTGTTGGGTTGGCGTATTTCGAGATTAGGATTTGTCACTCCGATTGTCGGAGAGGTATCTCTGGGCCCTCTCGGTAATGCACATCACTTAAGCCTTGCAAGCATTGCAACTAATGAGTTAGTTGCGGGATGATGTATTACGAAACGAGTAAAGAGACTTGCCGGTAACGAGATTGAACTAGGTATTGAGATACCGACGATCGAATCTCGGGCAAGTAACATACCGATAACAAAGGGAACAACGTATGTTGTTATGCGGTCTGACCGATAAAGATCTTCGTAGAATATGTGGGAGCCAATATGAGCATCCAGGTTCCGCTATTGGTTATTGACTGGAGACATGTCTCGGTCATGTCTACATAGTTCTCGAACCCATAGGGTCCGCACGCTTAAAGTTTCGGTGATGATTGTATTATGAGTTTATGTGATTTGATGTACCGAAGGTAGTTCGGAGTCCCGGATGAGATCGGGGACATGACGGGGAGTCTTGAAATGGTCGAGACGTAAAGATCGATATATTTGACGACTATATTCGGACATTGGAAAGGTTCCGAGTGATTCGGGTATTTTCGGAGGTACCGGGGAGTTACGGGAATACGAGGAAGAAGTAATGGGCCTCATGGGCCAAGTGATGGAAGAGAGGAGGCAGGGCGCGCGGCCCCCCTAGCCCAAACCGAATTGGACTAGGGGGCCGGGCCCCCTTTCCTCCTTTTCCTCCTTCTCCTTCCTTCTCCTTCTCCTCCTTCCTTTCCTCCTCCTAGTAGGAGTAGGAAAGGGGAGTCCTACTCCTACTAGGAGGAGGACTCCTCCTCCTGGCGCGCCCATAGAGGGCCGGCCGGCCTCCCCCCTTGCTCCTTTATATACGGGGGCAGGGGGGCACCTCTAGACACACAAATTGATCAGTTGATCTCTCCCAGCCGTGTGCGGTGCCCCCTCCACCATATTCCACCTCGGTCATATCATAGCGGTGCTTAGGCGAAGCCCTGCGTCGGTAGCAACATCATCACCGTCACCACGCCGTCGTGCTGACGGAACTCTCCCATGAAGCTTTGCTGGATCGGAGTTCGCGGGACGTCATCGAGCTGAACGTGTGCTGAACTCGGAGGTGCCGTGCGTTCGGTACTTGGATCGGTCGGATCGTGAAGACGTACGACTACATCAACCGCTTTGTGCTAACGCTTCCGTTTTTGGTCTACGAGGGTTCGTGGACAACACTCTCCCCTCTCGTTGCTATGCATCACCATGATCTTGCGTGTGTGTAGGAAAATTTTGAAATTACTACGTTCCCCAACAGTGGTATCAGAGCCAGGTTTTATGCGTAGATGTCATATGCACGAGTAGAACACAAGTGAGTTGTGGGCGATATAAGTCATACTGCTTACCAGCATGTCACACTTTGGTTTGGCGATATTGTTGGATGAAGCGGCCCGGACCGACATTACGCGTACGCTTACGCGAGACTGGTTTTACTGCCGTGCTATGCACACAAGTGACTAGCGGGTGTCAGTTTCTCCAACTTTAGTTGAACCGAGTGTGGCTACGCCCGGTCCTTGAGAAGGTTAAAACAGCACTAACTTGACAAACTATCGTTGTGGTTTTCGATGCGTAGGTAAGAACGGTTCTTGCTCAGCCCGTAGCAGCCACGTAAAACTTGCAACAACAAAGTAGAGGATGTCTAACTTGTTTTTGCAGGGCATGTTGTGATGTGATATGGTCAAGACGTGATGAGATATAAGTTGTTGTATAAGATGATCATGTTTTGTTGAAGTTATCGGCAACTGGCAAAAGCCTTATGGTTGTCTCTTTATTGCATAAGATGCAAGCGCCAAATAATTGCTTTACAATTGTCGCTATGCGATGGCAATAGTTGCAAGAGCAATAGTTGGTGAGACGACCATGTGACGACACATTGATATAGATCAAGATGATGGAGATCATGGTGTCATGCCGGTGACGATGGAAATCATGATGATGTTTTGGAGATGGAGATCAAAGTCACAAGATGATGATGGCCATATCATGTCACATATTTTGATTGCATGTGATGTTTATCTTTCATGCATCTTATCTTGCTTTAATTGACGGTAGCATTATAAGATGATCTCTCACTAAATTTCAAGATAAAAGTGTTCTCCCTGAGTATGCACTGTTGCCAAAGTTCGTCGTGCCCAGACACCACGTGATGATCGGGTGTGATAAGCTCTACGTCCATCTACAACAGGTGCAAGCCAGTTTTGCACACGCAAAATACTCAGGTTAAACTTGACGAGCCTAACATATGAAGATATGCCTCGGAACACTGAGACTGAAAGGTCGAGCGTGAATCATATAGTAGATATGATCAACATAGTGATGTTCACCATTGAAAACTACTCCATTTCACGTGATGATCGGTTATGGTTTAGTTGATTTGGATCACATGATCACTTAGAAGATTAGAGGGATGTCTTTATAAGTGGGAGTTCTTAAGTAATATGATTAATTGAACTTAAATTTATCATGAACTTAGTCCTGGTAGTATTAGCATATCTATGTTGTAGATCAATAGCTCACGTTTAGCTCCCCTGTTTTATTTTTGATATGTTCCTGGAGAAAACTAAGTTGAAAGATGTTAGTAGCAATGATGCGGATTGGATCCGTGATCTGAGGTTTATCCTCATTGCTGCACAGAAGAATTATGTCCTTAATGCACCGTAGGTGACAGACCTATTGCAGGAGCAGATGCAGACGTCATGAACGTTTGGCTAGCTCAATATGATGACTACTTGATAGTTTAGTGCACCATGCTTAACATTTTAGGATCGGGACTTCAAAGACGTTTTTGAACGTCATGGATCATATGGATGTTCCTGGAGTTGAAGTTAATATTTCAAGCAAATACCCGAGTTGAGAGATATGAAGTCTCCAACAAGTTCTATAGCTAAAAGATGGAGGAGAATAGCTCAAGCAGTGAGCATGTGTTCAGATTGTCTGGGTACTACAATCGCTTGAATCAAATGGGAGTTAATCTTCCAGATAAAATAGTGATTGACAAAATTCTCTAGTCACCATCACCAATTTAGTAGAACTTCGTGATGAACTATAGTATGCAAGGGATGATGAAAACGATTCCCGATCTTTTCATGATGATGAAATCGATGAAGGTAGAAATCAAGAAAGAGCATCAAGTGTTGATGATTAACAAGACCACTAGTTTCAAGAAAAGGGCAAAGGGAAAGAAAGGGAACTTCAAGAAGAACGGCAAGCAAGTTGCTGCTCAAGTGAAGAAGCCCAAGTCTGGTCCTAAGCCTGAGACTAAGTGCTTCTACTGCAAAGGGACTGGTCACTGGAAGCGGAACTGCCCCAAGTATTTGGCGGATAAGAAGGATGGCAAAGTGAACAAAGGTATATTTGATATACATATTATTGATGTGTATTTTACTAGTGTTCGTAGCAACCCCTTGGTATTTGATACTGGTTCAGTTGCTAAGAGTAGTAACTCAAAACGGGAGTTGCAGAATGAACAGAGACTAGTTAAGGGTGAAGTGACGATGTGTGTTGGAAGTGGTTCCAAGATTGATATGATCATCATCGCACACTCCCTATACTTTCGGGATTAGTGTTGAACCTAAATAAGTGTTATTTGGTGTTTGTGTTGAGCATGAATATGATTTGATCATGTTTATTGCAATACGGTTATTCATTTAAGTAAGAGAATAAATTGTTGTTCTGTTTACATGAATACAACCTTCTATGGTCATACACCCAATGAAAATGGTTTGTTGGATCTCGATCATGGTGATACACATTCTCATAATATTGAAGCCAAAAGATGCAAAGTTAATAATGATAGTGCAACTTATTTGTGGTACTGCCATTTAGGTCATATTGGTGTAAAGCGCATGAAGAAAATCCATGCTGATGGGCTTTTGGAATCACTTGATTATGAATCAGTTGACGCTTGCGAACCATGCCTCATGGGCAAGATGACTAAGACTCCGTTCTTCGGAACAATGGAGCAAGCAACTGACTTATTGGAAATAATACATACTGATGTATGCAGTCCGATGAATGTTGAGGCTCGCGGCGGGTATCGTTATTTTCTAACCTTCACAGATGATTTGAGCAGATATGGGTATATCTACTTGATGAAACATAAGTCTGAAACATTTGAAAAGTTCAAAAAACTTCAGAGTGAAGTGGAAAATCATCGTGACAAGAAAATAAAGTTTCTACGATCTGATCGCAGAGACAAATATTTGAGTTACGAGTTTGGTCTTCAATTAAAACAATGTGGAATAGTTTCACAAAATCGTGCCACCTGGAACACCACAGCATAATGGTGTGTCCAAACGTCATAACCGTACTATTATTGGATATAGTGCAATCTATGATGTTTCTTACCGATTAACCACTATAGTTTTGAGGTTATGCATTAGAGACAGCTACATTCACGTTAAATAGGGCACCATCTAAATCCGTTGAGACGACACCGTATGAACTATGGTTTGGCAAGAAACCTAAGCTGTCGTTTCTTAAAGTTTGAGGTTGCAATGCTTATGTGAAAAAGTTTCAACCTGATAAGCTCAAACCCAAATCGGAGAAGTGCGTCTTCATAGGATACCCAAAAGAAAATGTTGGGTACACCTTCTATCATAGATCCGAAGGCAAGATATTCATTGCTGAGAATGGATCCTTTTGAGTTCTAGAGAAGGAGTTTCTCTCAAAAGAAGTGAGTGGGAGGAAAGTAGAACTTGATGAGGTAACTATACCTGCTCCCTTATTGGAAAGTAGTTCATCACAGAAATCTGTTCCTATGACTACTACACCAATTAGTGAGGAAGCTAATGATGATGATCATGTAACTTCAGATCAAGTTACTACCTAACCTCGTAGGTAAACCAGAGTGAGATCCGCACCAGAGTGGTACGGTAATCCTGTTCTGGAGGTCATGTTACTTGACCATGACGAGCCTACGAACTATGAGGAAGCGATGATGAGCCCAGATTCCGTGAAATCGCTTGAGGCCATGAAATCTGAGATGAGATCCATGTATGAGAACAGAGTATGGACTTTGATTGACTTGCCCAATGATAGGTGAGCCATTGAGATTAAATGGATCTTCAAGAGGAAGACGGACGCTGATAGTAGTGTTACTATCTACAAAGTTAGAATTGTCGCAAAAAGGTTTTCGACAAGTTCAAGGTGTTGACCACGATGAGAATTTCTCACTCGTATCTATGCTTAAGTCTGTCCGAATCATGTTAGCTATTGCCGCATTTTATGAAATATGGCAAATGGATAAACAAAACTGCATTCCTTAATAGGATTTATTAAAGAAGAGTTGTATATGATGCAACCAGAAGGTTTTGTCAATCCTAAAGGTACTAACAAAATATGCAAGCTCCAGCGATCCATCTATGGACTGGTGCAAGCATCTCGGAGTTGGAATATAAGCTTTGATAAGTTGATTAAAGCATATAGTTTTATACAGACTTGCGGTGAAGCCTGTATTTACAAGAAAGTGAGTGGGAGCACTACAACATTTCTGATAAGTATATGTATGACATATTGTTGATCGGAGATGATGTAGAATTATTCTGCAAAGCATAAAGGAATGTTTGAAAGGAGTTTTTTCAAAGAAAGACCTCGGTGAAGCTGCTTACATATTGAACATCAAGATCTATAGAGATAGATCAAGACGCTTGATAAGTTTTTCAATGAGTACATACCTTGACAAGATTTTGAAGTAGTTCAAAACGGAACAGTCAAAGAAGGAGTTCTTGCCTGTGTTACAAGGTGTGAAGTTGAGTAAGACTCAAAACCCGACCACGGCAGAAGATAGAGAGAGAAAGAAATTCATTCCCTATGCCTCAGCCATAGGTTCTATAAAGTATGCCAGGCTGTGTACCAGACCTATTGTATACCCTGCCCTGAGTTTGCCAAGGAGTACAATAGTGATCTAGGAATAGATCACTGGACATTGGTCAAAATTATCCTTAGTGGAATAAGGATATGTTTCTCGATTATGGAAGTGACAAAAGGTTCGTCGTAAAGGGTTACGTTGATGCAAATTTTGACACTGATCCAGATGACTCTAAATCTCAATCTGGATACATATTGAAAGTGGGAGCAATTAGCTAGAGTAGCTCTGTGCAGAGCATTGTTGACATAGAAATTTGCAAAATACTTACGAATATGAATGTGGCAGACACGTTGACTCAACTTCTCTCACAAGCAAAACATGATCACACCTCAGTACTCTTTGGGTGTTAATCACATAGCGATGTGAACTAGATTATTGACTCTAGTAAACCCTTTGGGTGTTGGTCACATGTCGATGTGAACTATGGGTGTTAATCACATGGTGATGTGAACTATTGGTATTAAATCACATGGCGATGTGAACTAGATTATTGACTCTAGTGCAAGTGGGAGACTGAAGGAAATATGCCTTAGAGACAATAATAAAGTTATTATTTATTTCCTTATATCATGATAAATGTTTATTATTCATGCTAGAATTGTATTAACCAGAAACATAATACATGTGTGAATACATAGACAAACAGAGTGTCACTAGTATGCCTCTACTTGACTAGCTCGTTGATCAAAGATGGTTATGTTTCCTAACCATAGACATGAGTTGTCATTTGATTAACGGGATCACATCATTAGGAGAATGATGTGATTGACTTGACCCATTCCGTTAGCATAGCACTTGATCGTTTAGTTTGTTGCTATTGCTTTCTTCATGACTTATACATGTTCCTATGACTATGAGATTATGCAACTCCCGTTTACCAGAGGAACACTTTGTGTGCTACCAAACGTCACAACGTAACTGGGTGATTATAAAGGTGCTCTACATGTGTCTCCGAAGGTACTTGTTGGGTTGGCGTATTTCGAGATTAGGATTTGTCACTCCGATTGTCGGAGAGGTATCTCTGGGCCCTCTCGGTAATGCACATCACTTAAGCCTTGCAAGCATTGCAACTAATGAGTTGGTTGCGGGATGATGTATTACAGAACGAGTAAAGAGACTTGTCGGTAACGAGATTGAACTAGGTATTGAGATACCGACGATCGAATCTCGGGTAAGTAACATACCGATAACAAAGGGAACAACGTATGTTGTTATGCGGTCTGACCGATAAAGATCTTCGTAGAATATTTGGGAGTCAATATGAGCATCCAGGTTCCGCTATTGGTTATTGACCAGAGACATGTCTCGGTCATGTCTACATAGTTCTCGAACCCGTAGGGTCCGCACGCTTAAAGTTTCGGTGACGATTGTATTATGAGTTTATGTGATTTGATGTACCGAAGGTAGTTCGGAGTCCCGGATGAGATCGGGGACATGACGAGGAGTCTCGAAATGGTCGAGATGTAAAGATCGATATATTGGACGACTATATTCGGACATCAGAAAGGTTCCGAGTGATTCGGGTATTTTCAGGGGTACCGTGGAGTTACGGGAATACGAGGAAGAAGTAATGGGCCTCATGGGCCAAGTGGTGGAAGAGAGGAGGCAGGGCGCGCCCCCCTAGCCCAAACCGAATTGGACTAGGGGGCCGGGCCCCCTTTCCTCCTTTTCCTCCTTCTCCTTCCTTCTCCTTCTCCTCCTTCCTTTCCTCCTCCTAGTAGGAGTAGGAAAGGGGAGTCCTACTCCTACTAGGAGGAGGACTCCTCCTCCTGGCGCGCCCATAGAGGGTCGGCCAGCCTCCCCCTTGCTCCTTTATATACAGGGGCAGGGGGCACCTCTAGACACACAAATTGATCAGTTGATCTCTCCCAGCCGTGTGCGGTGCCCCCCTCCACCATATTCCACCTCGGTCATATTGTAGCGGTGCTTAGGCGAAGCCCTGCGTCGGTAGCAACATCATCACCGTCACCACGCCGTCGTGCTGACGGAACTCTCCCGTGAAGCTCTGCTGGATCGGAGTTCGCAGGACGTAGAGCTGAACGTGTGCTGAACTCGGAGGTGCTGTGCGTTCGGTACTTGGATCGGTCGGATCGTGAAGACATACGACTACATCAACCGCGTTGTGCTAACGCTTCCGTTTTCGGTCTACGAGGGTACGTGGACAACACTCTACCCTCTCGTTGCTATGCATCACCATGATCTTGCGTGTGCGTAGGAAAATTTTGAAATTACTACGTTCCCCAACAGTCTCCATCCCAAACAAAACTCTAGGGTTCCATGCTCGCTGCTTTGGCTAAGAGCTCTAGCACGCGTGATTCAACTAGTCCACCTTCTGGTAGGAGATCAAAAGTGTGGGAACACTTTGAGTCAGAATTGGTAATGAGAGATGATATTTTTAAGGCTGACTGCAAGTACCGCAAACTAAAGCTGATGAGGAATAAAAAAACTGAAACGAGTAGCCTATTAACACATTTCCGAGTCATGCTCAAAGATTGAAGTTGTAGATAGGAATAGGTTTCTTGCTACCTAAGAAACGATCAGATATTGGCTGTGTCTTCGATCCTAAGAGAAGTCGAAGACTCATGGCCAAGTACTGTATCCATGTTGAGGTCCCATTTAGAAAAATTTAAGAACCCTTACTTTGACGAGTGGATGGAATGAATGCAATGAACCTTCAAAGTACTTGGCCGTCAAACAATTCGCAACGATTGTCTTCTTACACATAAGGACATGAAGCAACAGTTGCACACTAAATTGTAGGGTCTTGATTCTCGTGTATGCCATGCCTCACCTCAGACATGTATCACGGCTCACTATATTGATGCCAGCTTCATCTTGAAAGGGAAGGTTATATCTTTGAAGCTCATGAAGTATCCACATACAAATTTAGCCATCATGACTCTTAGCATGTGCCTGGTAGAATGGGGTATCAAAGGAAAGTTACTTACCCTAACATTCGATAATGCACCGAACAATACAA
The DNA here is from genome assembly GCF_056163025.1 of Triticum urartu. NCBI lineage: Eukaryota > Viridiplantae > Streptophyta > Magnoliopsida > Poales > Poaceae > Triticum > Triticum urartu. The sequence goes on from NC_141875.1 coordinate 455,058,921, forward strand.
AGCAGTTCAGTTTTGTTGGTTAATAAGGACCACGACTTGCTCTTTGATGGAGTGGATTTTTCATGTGAGATGTTGGACACACATTCTAAATCTCTTGGTTCACGATGGAATATCACATATCAAAAAGTCAATAGATAAGATATGTGGCCTTTTAAGGCATATCAATTCTTCACCCTCAAGAGTCAAAACATTCTATGAGATTGCCAAAAATAAAGAACTACCAGAGAAGGCTTGTCTATTTCTTGATATTCCAACTCATTGGAATTCTACCTACGAAATGCTCAAAAGCTATCAAGTATAAGTGGTTCTAAATAGTTATGTGAGTGACAATGGTGAGCTAGTACCAGATGTCACTGAGTGAACAAATGCTGAGGTAATCTGTGGTTTCCTTAAAGATTTTGAAGAAGCTACAAAGCAGTCTTGGCCGATAGAACACCCACTACACATCTGTTCTTGCATATGGTGTTGTATATCCGCAACACATTAAGGGATCCATAGTGGAAAGTTAATGGAACCATGGAGGCACTTGGCTATTTCTATGGGAAAAATGTTTGACAAGTACTGGAAAGAGGCTTCATTGAATGTGATACTTTTCACTGCCCTGGTACTTGACCCAAGGAGAAATTAGAATGACGAGATTTCTTCTACGAAAAGTACTGTGAACATGTGGATGACACTTAGACAAGTGTAGACAGCATAACAAATTTGATGAGGTTATACTTTGAGAAGTGTCATGAGCAATTCAAGAGAAGTGGCAAGCAACCATTGTCTCACAGATCCATGCTTAATGTGGGATCTCCCATTCTTGGCAAACGGAAGCTTGAGGAAGAGTTTGCTCAATACAAGTCAAGAAGGGCCTATTGCGCCAAGGGCGAAGTTGGACGCATACCTCGAGGAGGAATACTTTGATAAATCTAGCGAAATCTTTGATATATTAGCATGTTGGAAAGAAAATGTTGAAAAATACCGCGTGCTCTCGGCCATGGCACGTGATTTACTTGATGTTCCTCTTAGTATCGTATCGTCTGAGTCAGTATTCAGTAGCGGAGTAAGATCTCTTGGAGACGCACGAACCTCCATGAAACCAAAAATGTTGTAAGCTTTGGTTTGCGCAAATGACTTACTTATCAATGTCCCAAACAATGAATGTATAAATAGTTTTAAATAAATTCTGTTACAAAATTAGCCTACATTGTTTAACATGTGTATTTGTACATGCATGTCCAAGCTTGACAGTATGAGGGTCAAAATTCATACTTGGAATGAGATGCGGTTTTGAGGTATCATATGTTCAACTTTGTATATATGTTGTTGTGACCATATATAATGTATATGGTATCATCAATGTGCCTTTTATGCTTGCTTGCATTTACTTTGGTCTATGATATGCATTTTACTTTGTTCTATAATATGTTTGATGAAGTTTTTTTTTACTGTGATACAACCCCAGATATTGTTGTCAATGCATGTTACTCTACTAACACAAGGTGATATATCCCTTTTATAATTTATGCTAGCATTACTAGTGAGCTTTGTGGGCATGAGACTAGCACCCTTTTTTCAACATGCTTCACATAAAGACATATAGTAGCACTAGTTATACTCCTAGCATCTTTCCCTTGGCATTGAGGACATATATTGTCTCATATATTGGTGCTTTCAAGACCGTACCATTGTAATTAGAGGGAAATTATTTAATTGTTTTGCATGGTATCCATTGCAGATATAGCAGACTAGCAGCACTATGAATTGATATTTTCTAACATGAGGCAGACAAGGAATGGAATGTCCAATTTCCTGGGAACTGTAGCATTTTGTGCTTGTGGGCAATTAGTATTTTTTTTACGTGTTGTCAGGTCATGATTCACACGGTTCCAGTTGCCTGTAATAAGTGTCAACCTACTCCTGAGATATTAAGTCCTTTTTGAACTCCTAAGATATTAAGTCTTCTTGTCTTTTTGTGTTGAAATAAAATGTGTTATCATGTTAAACATGCTTGATATTCTTTTTTCTTAGTTAGACTATGAGTTTTGCAAGTTGACATAGCCACTGTTGAAGGTGTTCTTTGTCGTTACTCTAGCTACACCGTCGTTGCCATCTTTTCCTTTGTTTCTGAGAAAATTATGCTCTATGGAAATTCTCCTAGAGAATAGTTATGTAATGTTATGTTGTACAAAAATGCTGCATTCTGAAAAAGTATTTTTGGAAAAAATCTACAATCTTTGTTCTGAAAGATATGTTGCAACAGAATCTTCTTTTAGTATTTTTTATTTGTTCTCAAAATTTAAGATGCAATATCTGGATGCTTGCAACTTGTACTGCACACTACAATAGTGACACAACATCATGTCCCCAACACAGTGCATAGATGCACACTAGCAGGTCAGCAACGCAGTGCACATCCACACACGAGAAGGTCAGTAACACACGAGGTCAGGAGTAGCACAGACATGCAGGCGCATAATGCATCCATGGGTTGCTTTATGGTTTCAACCCACGGTTGAAACCAATTTACTGAGGTGGTTTGGCATGGGTTGGTTGTAAAACGTAGGTAAGTTCAATTGGGGCGGGTTCCACATAATTAGTTGTTGTATGGGTTGGAATGACAACTTGACTAGTTCGTGCCTGGTTGAATTGGACATGGGGTGGGTCATAGACCGTTCCTAGGTTGACTTCTAGGTGCACCAAATATCATATAAAAGTGCAAAAATTCTAGTCTTACAAACAATTTTTACAGACCCTAGGAAACCGTCCATCCGCGCTAATCAAACCTTCTCCTGAAATTAATGGTGGGTCATGCCCTATCGGGGTTACAAATACATGGTAGGCCCGAGTATACGAATGGCCCACCAGAAGGGCATAGCCCATCAGAGATACGACCCAGAAGATCATGGGTAAAAGGACATCACCTTTAGCCCATAGGAGTCGGAGCCCAGGATAACAAGGGTCAAAAGGGTGGTGCAAGATCTGATCAAGTCCCTATAGTTGGATTCTACACCCTGCTACTTCTTGAGCTTGTGTTGGTTTTTTCCTTGAAGAGGAAAGGGTGATGCAACAAAGTAGAGATAAGCATTTCCCTCAGTTTGAGAACCAAGGCATCAATCCAGTAGGAGACAACACTCAAGTCACCGAATACCAACACAAACAATCATACAACTTGCACCCAACGCGATAAAGGGGTTGTCAATCCCTTCATTGTTACTTGCAAAAGTGAGATTTTATAGAGATAGATAAAAGTAAACAAACAGTAAAGTAAATATTTTTTTGTATTTTTGGTTTATACAGTACGGAAAGTAAAAGATTGCAAAAAGAGTAGATCGGAAACTAAAATTGTAGATCGGAAACTTATATGATGGAAAATAGACCCAGGGGCCATAGGTTTCACTAGAGGCTTCTCTCAAGATAGAAAATAATACGGTGGGTGAACAAATTACTGCCAAGCAATTGATAGAAAAAGCGCAAAGTTATGATCATATCTAAGGCAATGATCATGAATATAGGCATCACGTCCGTGTCAAGTAGACCAAAATGATTCTGCATCTACTACTATTACTCCACACTATCCAGCATGCATCTAGAGTATTAAGTTCATAAAGAACGGAGTAACGTATTAAGCAAGATGACATGATGTAGAGGAATTAACTCAAGCAATAAGATGAAAACCTCATCTTTTTATCCTCGATGGCAACAATACAATATGTGCCTTGCTGCCCCTACTGTCACTGGGAAAGGACACCGCAAGATTGAACCCAAAGCTAAGCACTTCTCCCACTGCAGGAAAAACCAATCTAGTTGGCCAAACCAAACCGATAGTTTGAAGAGAATTACAAAGATACCAAATCATGCATAAAATAATACAGAGAAGATTCAAATAATATTCATAGATAAGCTGATCATAAATCCACAATTCATCGGATCTCGGCAAACATGCCGCAAAAAGTATTACATCGAATAGATCTCCAAGAACATCGAGGAAAACATGGTATTGAGAATCAAAGAGAGAGAAGAAGCCATCTAGCTACTAGCTATGGACCTGTAGGTCTGTGGTAAACTACTCACGCTTCATCGGAAGGACAATAGAGTTGATGTAGAAGCCCTCCGTGATTGAATCCCCCCCGGCGGGGTGCCGAAAAAGGTCCCTAGATCTCACAGGTACAAAAGGTTGCGGCGGTGGAAAAGTGTTTTTGTGGATGCCTCTGTTGGTTTGGGGATATATGTGAATATATAGGAGAAATAATTAGATCAGGAGGTGCACGAGGGGCCCACAAGGGTGGGGGCGCACCCTCCATCCTTGTGGACGCCTCATGGTTCCTCTGACTTCATCTTCAAGTCTCCTGGTTGTCTTCTGGTCCAAGAAAAATCATCGCGAAGGTTTTATTCCGTTTGGACTTCGTTTGGTATTCCTTTTCTGCGAAACTCAAAAACAGAGAAAAACAAGAACTGACACTGGGCTCTAGGTTAATATGTTAGTCCCAAAAATAGTATAAAATAACATATTAATGCGTACAAAACATCCAAAATAGATAATATAATAGCATGGAACAATCAAAATTTATAGATACGTTGGAGACGTATCAAGCATCCCTAAGCTTAATTGCTGCTCGTCCTCGAGTAGGTAAATGATAAAAACAGAATTTTTGATGTGGAATGCTACCTAACATATTTATCCATGTAATTTCTTTATTGTGGCACGAATGTTCAGATCCGTAAGATTCAAAAAAAAAGTTCAATATTGACATAAAACAATAATACTTCAAGCATACTAACAAGGCAATTATGTCTTCTCAAAATAACATGGCCAAAGAAAGCTTATCCCTACAAAATCATATAGTCTGGCTATGCTCCATCTTCATTACACAAAATATTCAAATCATGCACAACCCTGATGACAAGACAAGCAATTGTGTCATACTTTTGATATTCTCAAACGTTTTCAACTTTCACGCAATACATGAGCGTGAGCCATGGACATAACACTATAGGTGGAATAGAAGGTGGTTGTGGAGAAGACAAAAAGAAGGAGATAGTCTCACATCAACTAGGCGTATCAAAGGGATATGGATATGCCCATCAATATATATCAATGTGGGTGAGTAGGGATTGCCATGCAACGGATGCACTAGAGTTATAAGTTTCTGAAAGCTCAAAAAGAAACTAAGTGGGTGTGCATCCAACTTGCTTGCTCACGAGGACCTAGGGCAATTTGAGGAAGCCCATCATTGGAATATACAAGCCAAGTTCTATAATGAAAAATTCCCACTAATATATGAAAGTGATAACATAGGAGACTCCCTATCATGAAGATCATGGTGCTACTTTGAAGCACAAGTGTGGTAAAAGGATAGTAACATTACCCCTTCTCTCTTTTCTCTTTTTTATTTGGGCCTTGTCTCATTTTTTTGGCCTATTTTTTTCTATTTTTCGTCCGGAGTCTCATCCCGACTTGTGGGGGAATCATAGTCTCCATCATCCTTTCCTCACATGGGACAATGTTCTAATAATGAAGATCATCACACTTTTATTTACTTACAACTCAAGAATTACAACTCGATACTTAGAACAAAATATGACTCTATATGAATGCCTCTGGCGGTGTACCGGGATGTACAATGAATCAAGAGTGACATTTATGAAAGAATTATGAATGGTGGCTTTGCCAAAAATACGATGTCAACTACATGATCATGCAAAGCAATATGACAATGATGGAACATGTCATAATAAACGGAACGGTGGAAAGTTGCATGGCAATATATCTCAGAATGGCTATAGAAATGCCATAATAGATAGGTATGGTGGCTGTTTTGAGGAAGGTATATGGTGGGTTTATGGTACTGGCGAAAGCTGCGCGACACTAGAGAGGCTAGCAATGGTGGAAGGGTGAGAGTGCGTATAGTCCATGGAGTCAACATTAGTCATAAAGAACTCACATACTTATTTAAAAATCTATCAGTTATCGAAACGAAGTACTACGTGCATGCTCCTAGGGGGATAGATTGGTAGGAAAATACCATCGCTCATCCCCGACCGCCACTCATAAGGAAAACAATCAATAAATAAATCATGCTCCGACTTCATCACATAACGGTTCACCATACGTGCATGCTACGGGAATCACAAACCTTAACACAAGTATTTATCAAATTTACAATTACTCACTAGCACGACTCTAATATCACCATCTTCATATCCCAAAACAATAATAAGGAATCAAACTTCTCATAGTATTCAATGCACTTTATATGAAAGTTTTTATTATATCCCCTTGAATGCCTATCATATTTGGACTAAATTTATAACCAAAGAAAATTACCATGCTATTTAAAGACTCTCAAAATAATATAAGTGAAGCATGAGAGTTCATCAATTTTTATAAAATAAAACCACTATCGTTCTCTAAAAAGATATAAGTGAAGTACTAGAGCAAAATTGCCTACCTCAAAAGATATCAGTGAAGCACATAGAGTATTCTAATAAATCATGATTCATGCGTGTCTCTCTCAAAAGGTGTGTACAGCAAGGATGATTGTGGCAAACTAAAAACCAAAGAGTCAAACCTTACAAGATGCTCCAAGCAAAACACATACCATGTGGTGAATAAAAATATAGCCTCAAGTAAAGTTATCGATAGACGAAGACGAAAGAGGGGATGCCTTCTGGGGCATCCCCAAGCTTAGGCTCTTGGTTGTCCTTTAATATTACCTTGGGGTGCCGTGGGCATCCCCAAGCTTAGGCTCTTGCCACTCCTTATTCCATAATCCATCAAATCCTTACCCAAAACTTGAAAACTTCACAACACAAAACTCAACAGAAAATCTCATAAGCTCCATTAGTATAAGAAAATAAGTCACCTCTTTTGGTACTGTTGTGAACTCATTCTTTATTTATATTGGTGTAATATCTAATGTATTCCAACTTTTCCATGGTTCATACCCCTCGCGACACTACCCATAGATTCATCAAAATAAGCAAACAACACATAGAAAACAGAATCTGTCAAAAATAGAACAGTCTGTAGCAATCTGGATATTTCGAATACTTTTGTAACTCCAACAATTCTGAAAAATTATGAAAACCTAAGAAATTTGTTTATAAATCTTCTGCAAAAATAATCAATATTTTATCACGCTTATGTTAAAAATTAAAATTAATTTCCTAGGCGCAAAAGTTTCTGTTTTTCAGTAAGATCAAATCAACTATCACCTAAGTTATCCCAAAGGTCTTACTTGGCACAAACACTAATTAAAACATAAAACCACATCTAACTAGAGGCTAGATGAATTACTACTTGCAAAATAAAACCTAAAAAACAAAAACAAAAATAAAATTGGGTTGCCTCCCAACAAGTGCTATTGTTTAACGCCCTTAGCTAGGCATAAAACACGAATAGATCTAGGTATTGTCATTTTTGGTATGCAATCCATAAGTAACTGTAACATCCCAAGTTTTCAATTTGGAATGTTATACACTAGATCATCATTGCATATCGTATTTATTGCATTTTGGTTGATCCTAGAAATTTCACGCAACTCAAGGACCCTCGGAGAGAGTTGGGGATTTTGTTATTTTCATATTTGAGTTGTCTCAAATTTTGAGAATAGGATCATTTTATTTTATTTATTTTATCTTCAATTGTTTCTATTACAAAAATATGAGAGAGAGAATAAAATGACTTTCCAAAAATAAAGAAATATTGAGGATTTAATAAAAATCAAATAAGATTTTATTTTGGTTTTATTTGCTATTTTATTTGAATTTAGGAAAAATGCGTGTTTTTCAAAATTGCATTTAGGCCCCAAATAAATGTTCATCCTGTGCGGATTGATTTTAAAAGTCGGGGAAAATTTATTTCGGGATTTTTGGGGTCCGTTTAGTATTTCTTCTGTTTTTTTCCGAGCGTAATTATTTAAAAAAAAGTCCGAACCGACCTTGGGCCGTAACCGACCAGGACTCCTCCTGGCCGGGCCTTTTTATAGTGCCCCGAGGCCCCGACCGAAGCCCAGCCGCGCCCCCTCGCCCTAACCCTAACCCTAGCCACCGCCGCGCCGCCGCCGCCGCCGCGCCCGCGCTGCCGCCTGCCCGCGCCGCCGCCTGCCCGCGCCGCCGCTGTCGCCCGCCGCGCCGCCGCTCGCCGGACCGCCGCCGTTCGCCGGAGGTAGTTTTTTTTCGTCTCCACTTTTTCTCGAAAAACCGTTCGGTTTTCCGACGTTTTGCTCGTTTTTTTAGTTTCAGTTTTTTTAAATAGATCGATTTTTCCGGTTTATTTAAATAGCGAGCGTTCGCCCGTTCGTTCATTTTAACGAACGTTCGTCGTTTTTCTTTTTCTCGGATTAGATCCGCGATTTTTCTGATCGCGATTTCTGATCCGATTTTTGTTTTAGTCTAACTTTTCGCTCGTTTATCGGAATCAGGCGATTCAAGCGTCTGGAGTTTCGTCTCGAAACCCTCTTTCCGTTTAACCAACTTAAACAAGTTTTTGCCACTGTAAAATTTGCCTTAGATCCAGAATAGTAAATGAAGCCTGTTTCTTTTGCCGTTTGTCTTTCGTTGCTTTGTTCGTTTTTATTCTTTTTGCCAACCGGAGTTCTTAAGTTGAACTTTCTAGTTAGATCTCTTATGTGAGTTTTACCTGTGCATTAGTTGAGTACTTATTGTATGCTTGTTTGTTTGCGATAGAGTACCCGGAGTGCGCCGCTTACTACTTTAAATCGCTAGGTTTCTCGGATCATCAGCAAGGCAAGTAACACTTTGATCATGCTTTCCAGCTACCCAGTTTTATTGCATTAGATCAATCCTCACACATTGCATGATTAGGATCTAATTAAATTGTGGGTTTGGGAAGTAGTTGAGGTAGTACCTATTACCTGTTATTATCAAACCTTTGGGAGTTACTTCTACGTTTGCTTATTATGCCATGTTATGCTAGTAGACGTGGATTGGGTGAGTGTATCCATGACAGATGTGAGGTTGTTAATTAATGGTTTACTTAAGGTGGCAACTTAAATACACATCTGGGTGGATTGAGGCACCTGGGTATTCCAGCGATTGCCTGTTTTTCTTTATGGACTGCCACCCAGGCTCAAAGGGATCATGAGATTATTCATGCTAGAAACTTCTGTGTGCAGCCACAAGCTATTATGGGCTCTAGCATAGTTGACTAAGTTGTGCGAACTCTTATAGTGGTAGACTAGCAGATGTAGGGGATGTAGGTTGGTACGGTCTACCCGTTCGTAAGGTGCTAGCGCTTCTGAAAGACTATGTCTCGGTCATCCGTTTCTCAAACACCATGTAGTGCGAGAAATCCAACGGAGGAGATCGAGTCTTGTGGGGAAAAGTGCGCAAACCTCTGCAGAGTGTATAAACTAATTATGGTTAGTCGTGTCCCCGGTTATGGACATCTTGAGTATCTAGTACCTGGATTATCATGTGAATCTCAACATGTTACTCTGAAATTAATTTTGTTGGGTTTTGTTTAATGATGATGCTTAATTGGGATTGAGAATGCTGTCAACCATTCTCAATGTTTAACAACCACCATGATAGTTAAATAAAATTTATAACTTTGCAGTAGGGAAAAATTGGTTTTCCGCAAAACTGTAACCATAGAGCTTTCCACCAGCCAAATATGCATATAGAATAGCCTGATTATTCCATTACTCTCTATGTGTTACTTTGCCAGAATATTCCATGTGCTGACACGTTTCGGGCTGCAATGTTAATGTTGCAGACTTTTCAGACGACGATTAAGGAGTTTTAGGTTGTGGTTCTATACTCAGTGATGCCGTTGGAGTTGATGGACTCACTTATCTTCCAAGCCTTCCGCTGTTATCGTCATTAGACGGCCTTAAGCTATATTTATTGTAATAAGTTATCTTTTGAGACACTCGATGTAATAAGTGTGTGATTGCTACTCTGTTATAAATCCTTCAAGTACTGTGTGGTGTCAGCATTACTGATCCAGGGATGACACCTGAGCATAGAGATTGGACCGTTTGAGGTTTGGTCACTACAGTAACTCTCATAATAGATTCATATGGCAATTTAATTTTCTTTCTTGGAAAGTGTTTGATGCTCTTCCTTAACGGAAATTGAAATCTAATGTTTCCTTCTTTCATATCAATAATTGCACCAATCGTTCTAAAGAAAGGTCTACCAAGAATAATAGGACATGTAGGATTGCAATCTATATCAAGAACAATGAAATCTATGGGAACATAATTCCTATTTGCAACAATAAGAACGTCATTAATCCTTCCCATAGGTTTCTTAATAGTGGAATCCACAAGATGCAAATTTAAAGAACAATCATCAAATTCATGGAAACCTAGCACATCACATAAAGTTTTTGGAATCGTGGAAACACTAGCACCCAAATCACACAAATCATGGCACTCATAATCTTTAATCTTAATCTTAATAGTGGTTTCCCACTCATCATAAAGTTTTCTAGGGATAGAAACTTCCAATTCAAGCTTTTCTTCAAAAGATTGCATCATAGCATCAACGATATGTTTAGTAAAAGCTTTGTTTTGATTATAAGCATGAGGAGAATTCAACATGGATTGCAACAAGGAAATACAATCTATTAAATAACAATTATCATAATTAAATTCCTTGAAATCCAAAAGAGTGTGTTCATTGCTACTTAAAGTTTTGACCTCTCCAATCCCACTTTTATCAATTTTTGCATCAAGATCTAAAAACTCTGAATCATTGGGATGACTTTTAACTAAAGTTGACTCATCAACAGTCCCATATTTATCAAGATTTATATTGGAAAACAAAGATTCAATAGGAGTCACATCAATCACTTTAAGATCTTCATCATTATTTTCACGGAAACTAGAAGAACATGTTTTTACAAACCAATCTCGCTTAGCACGCATCTTAGCAGTTCTTTCTTTGCACTCATCAATGAAAATTCCCATGGCTTTGAGAGACCCATTGATATCATGCTTGGGTGGAATAGATCTAAGTTTCCAAGAATCAACATCAAGAGAAATTCTATCCATGTTCCTAGCCAAATCATCATTCTTAAGCAATTTTTCTTCAATCAAAGCATTGAAATTCTTTTCTGAACTCATAAATTCTTTAACACTATTATCAAAATAAGAGGGCAACTTATTATAGTTTCCATAAGAATTGTTGTAGTAATTACCATAATTATTAGATGAATTACTAGGGAACGACCTAGGATTAAAATTACCTCTATACACGTTATTACCAAAATTGTTCCTACCAACAAAATTCACATCCATAGATTCACTATTATTCTCAATCAAAGTAGACAAAGGCATATCATTATGATCAATAGAAGCACTCTTGCTAGCAAATAATTTCATAAGCTCATCCATTTTTCCACTTAAAACATTAATCTCTTCAATTGCATGCACTTTTTTATTAGTGGAAGATCTTTCGGTATGCCATTGAGAATAATTAACCATAATATTATCTAGGAGTTTAGTAGCTTCTCCTAAAGTAATTTTGATAAAAGTACCTCTCGCGGCCGAATCTAAAAGATTTCTAGAAGCAAAATTCAATCCGGCATAATTCTTTTGTATAATCATCTATAAATTCAAACCATGAGTAGGGCAATTTTGTATCATCAATTTCATCCTCTCCCAAGATTGTGCAACATGTTCACGATCAAGTTGCTTAAAATTCATAATATCGTCCCTAAGGGAGATAATCTTAGCGGGAGGAAAATACTTGGAAATAAAAGCATCTTTACACTTATTCCATGAATCAATACTATTTTTAGGCAAAGATGAAAACCAACTTTTAGCACGATCTTGAAGCGAGAACAGAAATAGCTTCCATTTAAGAATCTCATTATCCACATCCTTTTTCTTTTGCATATCACACAAATCAACGAAATTGTTTATATGGGAAGCGTCATCTTCGCTAGGAAGGTCGGAAAATTGATGTTTCATAACAAGATTCAACAAACTAGCATTAATTTCACAAGATTCCACATTAGTAGCGGGAGCAATCGGAGTACTAATAAAATCATTATTATTGGTGTCGGAAAAGTCACACAATTTGGTATTCTCTTGAGCCATCGTGACAAAGCAAGCAATCCAACACACGAGCACACAAAAAGCAAGCGAAGAAGACGAACGGAAGAGGGATGAAGAAAAGGCAAATCTTTTCGAAAATCATTTTTGAAGTGGGGGAGAGGAAAACGAGAGGCGAATGGCGAATAATGTAATGCAAGAGATGAGAGTTTATGATGGGTACTTGGTATGTCTTGACTTGGCATAGATATCCCCGGCAATGGCGCCAGAAATTCTTCCTACTACTTCTTGAGCTTGCGTTGGTTTTTCCCTTGAAGAGGAAAGGGTGATGCAGCAAAGTAGAGATAAGTATTTCCCTCAGTTTGAGAACCAAGGTATCAATCCAGATGGAGACAACGCTCAAGTCACCAAATACCTGCACAAACAATCAAACAACTTGCACCCAACATGATAAAGGGGTTGTCAATCCCTTCAAGGTTACTTGCAAAAGTGAGATATGATAGAGATAGGTAAAAGTAAACAAGTTGTAAAGTAAATATTTTTGGTATTTTTGGTTTATAGAATGTAAAGTAAAAGATTGCAAAAAGAGTAGATCGGAAACTTATATGATGAAAAATAGACCCGGGGGCCATAGGTTTCACTAGAGGCTTCTCTCAAGATAGAAAATAATACGGTGGGTGAACAAATTACTGCTAAGCAATTGATAGAAAAGCGCAAAGTTATGACGATATCTAAGGCAATGATCATGAATATAGGCATCACGTTCATGTCAAGTAGACCGAAACGATTCTGCATCTACTACTATTACTCCATACATCAACCGCTATCCAACATGCATCTAGAGTATTAAGTTCATAAAGAATAGAGTAACGCATTAAGCAAGATGACATGATGTAGAGGAATTAACTCAAGCAATATGATGAAAACTCCATATTTTTATCCTCAATGGCAACAATACAATACGTGCCTTGCTGCCCCTACTGTCACTGGGAAAGGACACCGCAAGATTGAACCCAAAGCTAAGCACTTCTCCCATTGCAAGAAAAAACAATCTAGTTGGCCAAACCAAACTGATAGTTCGAAGAGAATTACAAAGATATCAAATCATTCATAAAAGAATTAAGAGAAGATTCAAATAATATTCATAGCCGATCATAAATCCACAATTCATCGGATCTCTGCAGACACGCCGCAAAAAGTATTACATCGAATAGATCTCCAAGAACATCGATGAGAACATGGTATTGAGAACCAAAGAGAGAGAAGAAGCCATCTAGCTACTAGCTATGGACCTGTAGGTCTGTGGTAAACTACTCACGCTTCATAAGAAGGGCAATAGAGTTGATGTAGAAGCCCTCCGTAATCGAATCCCCCTCCGACAAGGTGTCGAAAAAGGTCCCTAGATGGGATCTCATGGGTATAGAAGATTGCGGCAGTGGAAAAGAGTTTTTGTGGATGCCTCCGTTGGTGGGGATATATGGGAATATATAGGCGAAAGAATTAGGTTAGGAGGTGCACGAGGGGCCTACAAGGGTGGGGGGCGCGCCCTCCATCCTTGTGGCCGCCTCGTGGCTCCTCCGACTTCATCTCCAAGTGTCCTGGTTGTCTTCTGGTCCAAGAAAAATCACCGCGAAGATTTTATTCCGTTTAGACTCCGTTTGGTATTCCTTTTCTGCGAAACTCAAAAACAGGGAAAAAAGAGGAACTGGCACTGGGCTCTAGGTTAATAGGTTAGTCCCAAAAATATATAAAATAGCATAGTAATGCATATAAAACATCCAAAACAGATAATATAATAGCATGGAATAATAAAAAATTATAGATACATTGGAGACGTATCACACCCCCAGATGAACAAGACTCGGCAGTCGGTCATGAAGATGAAAGGGAGCAGTCGGCTAGGCCTACATTCACCAGATACCTATGATACCCCATCAACCACGATGTCTAAATGACAACAGTTACCCAATGGTGGAGTAATCTAGTTAAATACGATAGTTACTACAAGTAATATCTAGGAAATAGTCCTCTACACCTGAGGCCATGAGTAGCATTAATACCAACCCATTATGTACCCCTCCTAGCGCACTCTATACAAGCTAGGAGGGGGGCATCGGACTAAGGGTTGAGCATTCACACCGTGTACCTTACGCCAAGAGCTAAGAGCACCACAAGAGTAAGGTATTACCTCCATTGAAGAGGGCCCGAAACTGTATAAATCCTTGCACGTACTCCCATCTACATCCCTCGGTTGATACAATCCTCTACATTCATATCCCGATATTATTGTCAAGATTATATCCATGACATGCCCTACTAATATCCAATTAAAAATTGTCATATCAACCCATAATCACCCATAACAGTGGCGGTGCTAGGGTCCTTCCTGGGAATTCCCTGGAATATACAAGATTTTGGCACTTTTTTTACTACATATGTTATGCGCTAAACACTTGGCCCACCGAGTCCAGCCAAAACTGGCACCTACCGCAGTGACCGAACGACGCACCAAACCAAACATGATCGATCTAGTGTCTGGTTAGGCGGGTGATTCCTCCACCGATTATAGTTTACCCAACCTAGATACAGCGGCGGCTATTGCAAGTCTGGCAGCCGCCCACCCTCCCCTCCGGTCGGCACTCTCCGTGACTTCCTCCCCTCCTCTCTACCCTCGACCCTCGCCGCCCTCCCCTCCATGAATTTTCCGCTCTACGTCTGGTTTGGCCCCCCCTCCGCAAAGGCGCCAGTCCGCATCTTCCCTCCGGTCTCCCCGGCTTGGCTTGCCCTGTAGGGACGCAGGCGCCCTCCACGGCATGGCTCCACCTCTGGTAGTCCAACTTCCATGGCCCCGTCGAAGGTCTTTCCCCCTATGTTTTTTAAAAAAGATCTGAAGTTTTTTTTGTAAATGCCACTGCCTGTGATTGCTAGAAGTAGTAGAAGATAGTCACTGACTGCTTGTAGTGAAATTGAATTGCTTATTATGTGATTCATTTGCTACTTATGTGATTCACTGGTTGCTAGATGGACATAATGAACCCGGTGACCACTACTCTTGATCATTTTCACTAATTGGTTGTACATTGAAATTGTTTGTCCAATGACCAATGTCCTTTAGTTCATGCCACATTGCCACTGCCACTGATTTCTACTTTGTTTATGTGATTGTGCTGTATATGAAGAAGAAGGATTTTAGCATATTTGAATTGTGGGACAAATTTTCAAAGGCAAGGACAATAACTTCTACATCCACACCAACTCCTCTTTCTGTTGAGGTTCAAAGCAACCTTCAACTAGCACTAGTGAAAATACATGATGATGCTCCGCAACTGGAGAGGGAGAGATGCTCCCTGACCCAATTGTCGAAGATGATGAAGCGACTGATGAAGATGTCGAAGTAGATTTGGCAGCTCTAGAACGTGATCCCGACAAGCAACTTCCCATATCTTCGTATCATGTCAATGAACAAGATAAAGTTAGAAGGAGATACATTGACTTGGGAGCTTACTTGTATGGCAACATCTAGTCCATGCGATTCATTTGCTGCTTATGATCAAGAGAAGTTGGTTAGGTTTTCTAGAAAGTTTTATGCTAAGGATTTGACAAACGATGGACTGTCAAGACTTCAATACCAAGTAAGCATGTACATTTCTCATGTGCGTATGGATAAAAGTTTTAGCAATTTTAAGAATCTATGTGAGCTTTCAGTTTTAATGGTTGAGTCAAAACGAATCAGTAATATTATATTGCTTACAAACTTCTTAAGTTGGTGCCCATTCTTTCCGTAGCCAATGCTAGTGTTGAGAGGGTATTTTTCTCAATGTAATACGTGAAGAATCCACTAAGAAACAAAACGGGTGATGAATATTTAAACAATTGCTTGGTTGCATTAGTTGAGAGAGAATTCTCCAAGCAAGTGAAATATGAAGATCTCATCGATCTCTTCCAAAAGGGGATCATAAAGTTATATTGTAATTTCTTTTGCTGTTTGTAATCTTTCTTAATTGTTAGAGATATTGCCACAATAATATTTTGCTACCATTATCGATGTATGGTCATTGAGTCATTGATATTACCATTTTACAGTACATTTGTTGTTCTATTATATTGCTTTGGCAAATAAATACTTTTTACAAGAATACATAGGAGCAAATTCCTGGCTGATAAGGACCGACTTTTTCACGACACTCCACCACCAATAGCAACCTCTCGCCCGCGCATGCGATGTACACGAAGTAGAGGGTTTGAACCTTGCGGCCCAGCATGAGAAAACCAATTTCGACGAAGGTACTCACGCGCAAAACAATTTTCACAAAAAGAAATCGCAACACAGAGGTTTTCTAAAGATCCCTTCAAAACTTGATACGGGTGTCTACCCTGAAAAACACATCATGTCTATTTCATAAAAAATAACCCGTCCTTACATGATGCACCGACCAGACCTTAAATAATAAATGACCTATCTTAACCTGCAAGTTGGCCGACTCAAACATTCCTAACTTTATAGCTCAGCTAAATAGAAAATTAATAAAAGTTGGACTCTCCAAATTAATTAGACCGCGCGCCTTATAATTTTGGCCCACAACCCATACATACCAAAAGAAAACGAACTGACACTTTGAGCCTACGAAAATAGTGCACCAATTTGATGATATCTTCTGTAGGCGGATCCCACCCCATAGCACATAAACACAACACGTCATGTGGCCGAGGTCTCCTGGTGTATGCATGTATCTCTGGTGGCCGTGACCTTCCGAAGTAGTAGCGACCATGGACTTCTTTCTGATTTCTATCTCCTGATTGTATGGAACACATAATATAACTGAGAAACAAATCAAACTCTATAGCAAGTCTACTTTCTAGTTGACGTCAGCATGCAAAGTAGTACTTTTCCTTGTACGTGCTCTCTGCTAGATGCTTCAAATTAATATCCACGTAATTCCCTGGGTATGATTGATTTTCCTTCCACTTATGCATGCAAACCATGGAACGTGCATCCATCATCTGGCCATACTCAACTTTCCTGTCTTCTTGAACATGCATTAAGAGTTCTAATTTTCTCTGATGCGCCTCAATCCCAGGCTCAAGCTTCTGGTCAAAGCTATGCACAACGGCTACACACCTAGCGGTAACAGTATCCAATGCTTGGACCTCCTTGTCCTTCTCACATAATCGAAAATAATTAGGCATATAAATATTTACGACATCTAATTCATCAACCTTCTTCGAAGTTTCGGAAATACCGACGTTAGCGATGGCTTTATCACTGGCTCTACCACTGACCCATAAGTGTTGAAAAACTCAAAGATGTGAGAAGGGGTAATTTTACAAGAGCTGTGTTAGTGATATGTAAAAATTCTATGTAAAATTTATATGGAGCATTGCACAACCAACAACTACAGTTAAAATCGTGTGGTGATTATAATCCACACAGATTCACTTTACAACCCTCCACTAACCACATGGTTCACGTGGCATGCTAACTAGCAGAGACATAAATGACTGATAGGTAAGAGTCAAGCTGGCAATGTGTTGGGGATATTACTATCAGTCATGACCCGCCCAGGAGGGGCCGGGTCAGCCCCAATGTCGGGTTACGCAAGAAGCCCAGTAAACATTCAAGACGATAGTTTATTAAACCTTATAGAAGGCCCAAGGGCCTGGAGGCGGCTTAAGGCCCGATATTGTAAACCGCCGTATGTAAGGGAAGACTTGTAAAGAAAGGCAAGTAAAGGAAGTCACCGAGCCGGACACAATTATGAGCCGACCGGGACTCTGTAGGCCACCAGGCGTCAACCCATGTATATAAGGGGACGACCCGGTGGCGGCTTAGGGCAAGCAACAAGAGATCGACAACCAAGCCGGCGAGTTGAGCCTCTTGGTGATCGAAACCTCAGCAATACCAACACAATTAGACGTAGGCTTTTACCTTCATCGTAAGGGGCCGAACTAGTATAAAACCTCTCGTGTCCTTTGTCCTGATTAACCCCTTTAAGCTTCCTAGTTGCGATGGCCCTATGACTAAGTCCTTTCTCTAGGACATTTGTCGTGACAATTCCACGACAGTTGGCGTCCACCGTGGGGCTAGCGCACGGTGGATTTGAGTTCTTGAAGGGCAACTTCGAAGGGCTCAAGGGATACGCTGTGGGCCGGATGACCAAGAGTCGTCGCGACAAGCTCTACATCGACGACGAAGGCTGGGGCCCCGAGGCCGGCTCAATTGAGTACGGGTACCGGGTCCCCTTCGGCGGAATTCACGTCTTCATCGGCCGGATCGGCGAGTCAGGCCCTGAGCCGGACGTCCACACCAACCTCATCGAAACAGCTCAGCGCGCAAAGATCACCCGTGTTCAATATGTCGTGAAGCATGCCTTCGTAGGCTGCGTCCACATCGGTGAATACTCTGAAGGATCGGTAGAGGGCGGAGAGATGGCTGTCTGTTCTGACATTGCATCATCAATGGGCGAGACGGACTCTTTGTACCAGCTGCAGGACGGTATGCTCGGGGGCTGTTCCGATGGCAGGAGTATTCCGGACCCTCTTGAGCCTCCGAATTGGGCCGGAGTCTTCATGGCAGGGACACACCCCGGGCAGAACTCTACAGCAGCGGCGGCAACGCTACCAGGTCGGCTGCAGCTGGGTCAGGAGACCCCGCGCGCCCCCCGGTTCAGATCTTGATGGACCTCATGGATAAACTGACGACTCTGTTGACTGCCGTGGTAGAGCCGGCGGATAAAGCCCAGCATGACGCAGAGTTGGCACGCGTACGTGAAGAGATGGTGCAAGCTAAGGAAAATCTAGCCGCAGAGGAAGTCAGGATGGCAGCAGAGCGGGCGGCTTTGAACGTTCGTGCTCAACAGCTTCAAGCGGAGACCTTCCGGCTCCCGGTGGATCTGAACGCGTCAAACGAGGTCATGAGGAGGAGGCATCAGAAAACTCAATCACGTCTGCCTCTGACGCTCGATCCTAGGAATCTTTTTCATACGCCCGGAGCCGGGGGAAGTAACCCGCCGGAGGCACCCCGGATTACAACACCCGGCGCGCCGGTCCAGCCGCGTGCCATGGATCCACCTCGTATGATTACCGCTCCCCCTCATTACGTCCCAACACCGCCGGGTCACTTCTCCAGACCCTTGGAAAACCTCATCGCAGCATCGGCTCATCTGGTGGCTTTCCCGATGGAAGGTGACTCACCGACGGCGGTTGAAACACGGAGGGTAAGAGAACTTCTTCAAACAGCTCTGGCACAGCAAGATGCATACTCCTACAGTCGAGACAGGATCCATTCAACTCCTCGCCCAAGCCGGAGCCCGAGTTATAGTAGGCATATGGAATCCGCAGACATGTCAAGCAATGATCAACGCCACAACCGGCCATACAGGCATGAGCTGGTGAGGGCTGGAGCCCTTAACTTGGTGGATCAGGAGAGGATTCGGCAAGAGGCGGAACGAGCAGTTCAAATGGCAGCAGATCAGGCGGCTCATCAAACTTTTCTGGCTTATCCAGCAACCTCGGTCGAGGCAGGAGTGGCCACAAGAACCGGAGGCGTTCCTTGCTTGGTACCGGCCATACGTAATGAGCGTTTGCCAAAGGATTTTAAGGGGCCTCGTAAGGTGCCTAATTACACGGCTGACTTGCAGCCCGGGGCTTGGATTGAGAGTTATGAGATGGCTATGGAGTTGTTGGAGGTCAGCGGTGCAGCAATGGCCAAGTATTTCACTATGATGTTGGATGGAACAACTCGTACTTGGTTGAAGGGATTGCCACCCAATTCTATCGGCTCATGGGCGGAGTTGAAGGCCCGGTTCATCCAGAACTTTAAAGACACGTGTAAGCAGCCTATGTCGATTGTGGACCTGACCAATTGCAAGCAAGAGGATGGTGAATCCATAACCCATTGAGTGCGCCGGGTCAAGGAGATAATACATTCATCTGATAAGATGGATGTCTGCTCAGCAGTCTTAATGTTGGAGAAAAATTGCCGTTTTGAACCTCTGAAGCAGAAGCTGGGGCGGCTCAAGCGTGACTGTAATGACATGGGAACGTTGATGGCGGCTCTCGTCAAGTATGCTGATTCTGATACTACCAAGGACCCGGTGTCTGACGAAGAAAAAGCAACGAAGGGGAAGAAGAACGGCAACGGCAAGGGTCACCAGCATAACCCAGCAAATCAAGGAGGTAATAAACGTAAGGCTGATGAGTTTGTTGCTAACACCAATGCATAGGGCGGAAATCAACGGCGCAAGGGCAGACAACCCCCCCGGTCTGGCGGGTCAGGCCCCACCCTTGAGCAACTATTGAATGAACCTTGTCCAAAACACGGCACCCGGGAGAAGCCAGCCACCCACCTGTGGAAAGATTGTACGATCATGAAGGCGTTTAAAAATTCAAACGCGTTTGATGGAGGTCATGGCCCAGGTGGCGGTTCAGGTGGAGGCAGTTTCCAAGGTCCGGGCGCCGGTTCAGGTGGAGGAGGATTTCATGGTGAGGGCCATCCTGGTAATCAAGGAGGATATAATCCACAACCCGGCCAAGGTAATTAGCAGCAACAATCCGGATACCAGAGCAACCCAAAACAGCTGAGTAGTGGGCAATACCATGTATTCACCACTAGTTTATGTAAGAGGGACCAAAAGCTTCACAAGAGGGCCGTCAATGCCTTGAGCCGGCGATTCCATGTTACTTACGTTGGTCAGAGCAGCCTATTGCATGGAGCAAAGAGGATCATCCACCCCGGGTTGATAATCCGGGTCACCTGGCCTTGGTGGTGGCGCCTCAGGTTGGTAGATACAAGTTCACTAAGGTACTCATGGATGGAGGCAGCAGCATCAACATCCTCTACTATGAGACGTTCCGCCGGATGGGATTGACTGATAAGAGTCTTAAACAATCCAACACTATTTTTCATGGTGTAGTACCTGGAAAATCGGCATACCCAGTTGGTAAGATTTAGCTGGAAGTAGCCTTTGGAGATGAGTATGACTCCATAGCAGAAAAATTAACCTTTGAGGTGGTTAAGATCAAGAGCCCATATCATGCTTTGTTTGGACGACCGGCTTATGCCAAGTTCATGGCTCGGCCATGTTATGTGTATTTGTAGCTCAAGATGCCGGGTTATAAGGGCACCATTACAGTACATGGGAGCCGGAAAATAGTTTTGGAGTGTGAAGAAGGTGATGCTGCCTATGCTGAATCCGTTTGTGTAACAGAGGAGTTAAAGTTTTACAAGGATCATGTTGACCCGGCAAACATGACATCATTAAAGAAACCAACAACAGAGCATGAGCCGGTGCTAAAGTTCAAATCGGCTGATGACACCAAGATGGTTGACTTTGTGCCTGGCGACTCATCCAAGCAGTTCATTATCAGTGTAAACTTGGATCCAAAATAGGAAAGCACCCTCATCGAGTTCATCCGTGAGAACCGGGACATCTTTGCATGGAAACCTTCAGACATGCCGGGTGTCCCGAGGGAACTCGCTGAGCACACTCTCAATATTGATCCAAAGTTTAAACCTGTCAGACAGTTACTCCGACGGTTCAATGAAGAATGGCACAAGGCCATTGGAGAAGAGGTGGCTCGGCTTTTGGCAGCCGGGTTCATTATAGAAGTCTTTCACCCAGAGTGGTTAGCTAACCCGGTGCTTGTACTAAAAAAGAACGGCACCTGGCGTATGTGTGTGGATTACACCGATCTGAACAAAGCTTGTCCGGCTGATCCTTTTGCCCTCCCCCGTATTGATCAGATCATTGATGCTACGGCGGGTTGCGCACGTTTGAGTTTCTTGGATGCTTATTTAGGTTATCATCAGATCAAGATGGCAGTCAAAGATCAGGAGAAGACGGCTTTTATCACTCCTTTTGGAGCTTTATGTTATGTGCATATGCCTTTTGGGCTTAAGAGTGCCCAGGCAACGTACCAACGGTGTGTGCAGAATTGTCTTCACGATCAAATTGGGTGTAATGTTCATGCTTATGTGGATGATATAGTGGTAAAATCCAGGAAAGAGGAAACCTTGATCACAGATCCGAAAGAGACCTTCGATAATCTCTGGGTCTACAAAATGATGCTTAACTCGGCCAAGTGTGTTTTTGGAGTCCCAGCCGGCAAGCTCTTGGGTTTTTTAGTGTCTAACCGAGGTATCGAAGCTAACCCGGAGAAAATCAAGGCAATTACATCCCTGGCCAAACCAACATGCATCAATGACGTTCAACGACTGGCAGGTCGTGTTGCTGCTTTGAGCCGGTTCATAAGCCGGTTAGGGGAGAAGGCAATGCCTTTGTATCAGATGATGAATAAAATAGATGATTTTGTTTGGAGTGATGCTGCAAATTCTGCTTTTGAAGATCTGAAGACACAGCTTGCTGAGCCGCCGGTCCTGGCTGCTCCAGTTGAGAAAGAGCCGCTGTTGTTATACGTGGCCGCCAACTCACGAGCTGTTAGTGTGGCTATTGTGGTGGAGTGCAAAGAGGCTGGCAAGGAACATCCGGTTCAATGGCCGGTTTACTATGTCAGTGAGGTGTTAATTGAATCCAAGCAACGGTATCCACATTGGCAGAAGCTTGTATATGGGGTGTTCATGGCAAGCCGGAAGCTTAAGCATTATTTTCAGGGACATCCAATCATCGTGGTTAGCTCTGCTCCTTTGTGAGACATCATTCAAAACAGAGAAGCCACTGGACGAGTCGCCAAGTGGGCCATTGAGCTTGGGTCTCATGGGTTGAAGTATGTGCCACGTACCGCGATCAAATCTCAAGCACTAGTTGACTTCATTAATGACTGGACAGAGATGCAGATGCCAGAAGAGAAACTAGACAACATGTATTGGACTGTTCATTTTGATGGGTCCAGACAGTTGGAGGGCTCAGGGGCTGGAGTTTTTTTAACCTCTCCTCGAGGTGACAAATTTTGTTATGTGTTACAGTTGATGTTTCCTTGCACTAACAACGCAGCAGAGTATGAAGCCTTGCTCCATGGTCTTCGAGTGGCAAAAGAGATGAGTTTGAGCCGAGTCAGATGTCTTGGCGACTCAGATCTAGTGGCTCAACAGGTATGAGGCAAGTGGGATTCCAAGGGTCCTCTCATGGCGGCTTATCGTCGGGAGGTTGATGCTGTTGCAGGGCATTTTAAAGGTTATCAGGTGGAGCACATTGACCGTCGAAAGAACGAAGAGGCTTATGCTTTAAGCCGGTTGGGGTCTCAGCGTAAGCCGGTACCACCTAACACCTTTTTGGATGTTTTGCATAACCCGTCTGTCAAGTTGCCCACAGAAGAAGATTTAGCTGTTCCTGACCCGGAGGCGCAGTTGGTGGCGGCTCTTCATGTCATCCCAGATTGGACAGTGCTGTTCTTGGCTTACATGACCCGGGGAGAGTTGCCAGCGGATGAGACTCTGGCTCGACAGATAACCCGGCGGTCTAAGTCAATGACGATTTCTGATGGAGAACTATACCATCGCAGCATTTCTAGAGCATTTCAACGGTGTGTTTCCCCTAAAGAAGGCCAAGAAATACTTCGTGATATTCATGAAGGCGATTGTGGTCATCACACCGGGTCAAAATCTCTGGTGGCCAAGGCCTTTCTTCACGGTTTTTATTGGTTGACGGCTCACGCTGATGCAGAGGATCTGGTCAGTAGATGTGATGGATGTCAAAAATTTGCACGACGAACACATGTTTCGGCTCAAGAGCCCCGGATGATTCCAATCACTTGGACATTTGCAGTTTGGGGGCTTGACATGGTGGGGCCTTTCAAAAGGTCTAAGGATAAAAAGACACATCTTTTAGTGGCAGTTGATAAATTTACAAAGTGGGTTGAGGCAGAACCGATGAGTAAGTGTGATGTGGCCACGGCGGTTCAGTTCATGAAAAAGGTGATCTTCCATTTTGGTTTTCCACACTGCATTATCACTGACAATGGCACGAATCTGTCCCAAGGGGCTATGGAGGAGTTTTGTCAACGTGAGCATATCCGGCTTGATGTTTCTTCTGTAGCTCATCCTCAATCCAATGGTCAAGCTGAGAGAGCAAATCAGGAAATTTTAAAAGGTCTCAAACCCCGGCTTATGATTCCCTTACAGCGAACGCCGGGTTGTTGGGTAGAGGAATTACCCTCGGTGTTGTGGAGTATCAAGACCACACCTAACAGGTCTATAGGTTACACACCTTTCTTCATGGTGTATGTAGCAAAAGCAGTGTTGCCTAGTGACATCTGTCATGACTCGCCCCGTGTGGCGGCTTATGTTAAAGCTAATAATGAACAAGCCAGACAGGATGCACTTGACTTGTTGGATGAAGAAAGAGACTTAGCAGCGGCTCGGTTAGCAATTTATCAATAAGACCTGCACTGTTATCACAACCGCCGAGTTAAGTCCAGGACTTTTCAGGAAGGCGACCTGGTGCTCCGGCTCATCCAGGATCTGTCAGATGCGTACAAGCTATCCCCTCCCTGGGAAGGACCCTTTGTGGCCAGCAAGAACTTAAACAACGGGTCGTATTACCTCATTGACGTTCGAGAACACAAAGATTCACGTAAGTCGGAGGAGGAGACCCGCCGGCCGTGGAACATTGCTCAACTTCGGCCATACTACACCTGAGTCACCGGCTCTCATCATGTACATACTTTAACATTGTGTATACCATGATAAGTAATAAAGTAAGACCATCGGTCTCTTTTCTTTTCAAAGATTATGCATCTTTGTTATTTCTTATTTTCAAATGACTATTAAGGAGCTGATCATATTTGAATCAAGTCTAACCTTTTTTGGTCCGGCTTATGATCGTATTCGAATCTAGCTGCAATTATCATGGTCACTTGGGGGCTTCCTGTTCAAACATGGGTCGTATTCGAACCAAAGAGAACATAGTTGTCATAACCCTCTTGATCGACTCAAGGCCAAACTCACTGTGGGGCTTCTTGATCGTATCCGAATCATAGCTTAACCCCTTTTGGGTCCGACTTGGATCTTATTCGAATTAGGGTCGTTAAAAACCTCTCAAGGTCATTTGGGGGCTTCCTGTTCAAACATAGGTCGTATTCGAACCAAAGAGAACATAGCTGTCGGTACCCTCTTGATCGGCGCAACGCCACAGCCACTGGGGGCTATATGGTCGTATTCGAACCTTAGCTTAACCCCTTTGGTCCGGTTTACTGATCGTATTCGAATCAGAAGCCACCAACCTTTAAATAAAAGGTTAGAACATACTTGTAAACTGTCATTTGCCTTTAAGTTTCTTGTTACAAATAATTAGCATGATCTTCTTCGTCGGCTTGTCTATTTGATAACAAGGCTACCAAGGTATGATGATCATTAAAGTATTCAAATGCATTGATTTCTCAGAAAGATTGAGTTATCAACTTCATTACCCGGGTTACTCAAGCCGGTGGTCTAAGGATCAAATGTACAAGTATGGCTATTATTTATATGTAATTGCACGCTGCATTAACTAAAGAGTTAGTTTCAGCCCTTGTCCTTTATTCATATCTGTTTTCTGTTTTCTATTATGATAAACATATTGGATATAAGCCGGGTGTTTTAACCCGTTCGGTTCTAAGCCGCCAAGCCAGTTTTTTCTCTTGTATTTACAGGAACAAAGTTAAAGTGTTGCAAGAACAATCATCAAATATGATGCATATATTGCCATCAGGAAATACGAAGTCACACACAGTCTTTTATGCACGATGGCATAGGCAAGGCATTCAGTATTTTCACAACTAAACTATTACAAGGCTTTTTATAAAGCCAATGAAGATGGCTATTACTCCTCCCTCGTCGGTTCACCACCCTCTGTTGGCTGGAAGTTGGGTTTTGACCAATCAAAACCATTCACGGCAACAAATTCGGCTTCATCATCGATCAGGCCTACCGGGTCAACTTCCGGGGCAAATGTATTTTCTCTTACAGGCGGGATCAAATCTGTCACCTTGTACGAGGGAGTCGCCATCTTCTTATTTTCAGCATCAAAACCCAGCTGATATTTGTCAATGTTGGTATCATCTCCAAGGGTAGTTGCCTGAGGCCGAACTCCGCGCACGCAAGCCATGAAGTCATCCTGCTCAAAGGGAGATCTGTCTTCCTTCACGGTGGGATAGCCTCTGGCCATGTCCACCGGGTCTAGGTCTGGCACCCAAGTCTTGGAGCGGCTTAGGGAAGTCAAAGCCCCGGCTCGCGCACAGGAGCGCTTCACTTCTTGAAATCTGGCAGGCAGGATTGATAGTTTCTTCAAAATGTCACTGAGCCGGTTGGGTCCTTGATTGGCAGGAGAGATGGCGGCAAGTGCCCGTTGTGCGCCGATATACAGTTGTTCTACTAAAGTGTACACTGCCTTCAGTTTAATCAAAGGATCTTGGCTCAGGTTCTTGCTTCGTGGGCCTGCACATGTTTTATACACAGTCAGCTGGCGGCTTATATTCCAGATCAGCAAAAAGTACATAAGATTAAAAACGGACGGCTTAACAAAGATGGCGCCCACCATTTGAGACACCCGGCCCTTTAAGCCGTTCAGCTCTGTTGACACCTCTTCAAGGGCTGCTTCGGCTCTCTCAGCGCGTTGTGTCAAAAGCATTTTTTCCTCTGCCCAGGTCTTCTTCTTGGCAGCCAAACTGATCTTTAAGTTTTCCGTCTCAGAGAGACTTATTTGCAATTTGGAGTTAGCAGACTTGATTTCTACTTCCTGACCTGCTAGCCGGGTCTTCACATCAGTCAATTGAGAGTTTAGTTCAGATAAGGCATTCTGCAAGAATACATACTCAGATAAGTCAAGATTTTGCTCAAAGGCTCAAATATCAAGATTCAAGTCTCAAGTACTTTACAAAAAACCACTTGACACTTGGGGGCTAATGTATGGCAAACAAATTTTTATGACTCTAAAGACATACTTTAAGTCCCAAGTACTTTACAAAGTAACATCACTTGGCACTTGGGGGCCAATGTATGCAATTCAGCAAGTTTCTCAAGGTTAAGCCGGAATATTAAGTTCTTTGAATACTGTACAAAACAATTTAAAGTACTGGCTCATTTATGATCAAAATGAACCGGCCCTTGGGGACTACAGGTGAAGCTCTGTTTTATTCTATTGAACTCAAGAAAGATTTCCAAGGTAAAAGTATTGGCCTATATTATCAAGTCTACAGATCATTCCGGTTCTCTCATAATCTGAAAACTTGGGGGCTGGTGGAATATATAGATAAGCCGGAAGAACATATCTCAATTTCAACTGCAACTGTTTGACCATTTTGATCTCAGAGTCGCGACTGGAGTGCACATGGCTGAGATAACCGGATAAAATATCGTTGGCATTTAGATGGTCGTAATTGGCAACGTCAAAGCGCACTTTTTTTGCCTCCAATGCCTCTTGTTTCGCAGTACACCGAGCTAGCACGGTTGGATTCCCCGGCTCAATAAAACGGCTCCCGGTGATCTGAACGTCTTGTGCAGACGGTGATGGCGGGTTGGCTGAGCTTGATGGTCCAGTTGCGGAAGGATTCACGATGGTCTCATCAAACGATGACTTAGGAGGATTTGCTTCTACATCGACAGGCGGGTCTTCTGGAGCGTCGGTTAATGGAGAAGATGGCCTGGCCGGGTTAGATGCAAGCACCGGCGGGTCTTCCGCCGGTTTAGTTGCCTTTGCCTACTTGGATTTAGCTTGGCTAATAAGAGAAATGTTGCAGGATTGTCAGTATAAAGATACAATTTGAACAACCCGGGAAAAAGGAGGATTTTTCATTACCCAGGGGCAGTCTTGAAGGCCGGAAATTGCGTCTGTGATGAGTCGCCAGAAGAGCGAGACACCTCCTGAAAATATAAAAGAAAGTTAAAGTAAGGCAGGGGAAAGGATCCATTAAACAGAGTTAAAGACAGAAAGAAGTAAACCTCATCCGGGCACTTCTGAGGAGTTTGTTGAAGAATGACAGCCGGCTCATCTTTAGTCCGAGCCTGACGGCGGCTTTCATGTTGCTGCTTTTTCAAATGAAAGGTGGGATCCAAGTGAGCTAAAGGGTTAGAAAACCTTACTTTACGGATCACTCATCGAATTTTTTGTCTTGGAAGGGCTCTGAGTCGGAGGAAATGATAGTTACCTCTGCTTCCACAGCCTGACTGGCCCCAGTGTCATCCTGGTAATGATCAGTGTCAATAAGATTGTTAAAAAATTGGCCAAGGGAATCAAGGGCTACCTCTGAATCAGATGTATCATCAAGCTTCATCCAATCTTCAGCAGTGTTCTTTTTCTTCTTTTTCAACCTCCGGGTCGTTTTCTTGGCGTTTATGGCGGCGGCTTTCGCTTTCTTGGCAGCCTCATGGTCATACTTAACTTTCCAGAAGTCAGAGTTGGCCTGCAGACAGGTAAAAATAAAATGAAGAATCAGGCAAGTATTAAAACAATACGGCTGGGAAAAATACAAAGGAGAGAAATAACAATATCCTTACTTCTGGCACCGGGTTAAGCTTGCAGAAGGGGTTTAACCTGACGACACTGCAATCTTCGTATTTCCCGTTCACCAGAAGAGTTGACATTGAAACAATATCTTCTTCTGTTAATTGAGCGGGGCTGTGACGAAGAGAGTCATCCGGGCCTCCACCATACTCATACATCAGCTTTGATCGACGACTTAAAGGGATGACCCGCCATGAGATCCAGCAGCGGGTCAGATCAACTCCAATTAACCCGTTCCCTAACAGAGCATTAATCCTTTTGATGGAGGGTATCGGCCTCTTGCGTTCAGCGGCAGTAAGCTTGTCGGGAAGCGCGAACTTGGAGTCAAGATGATCGGGGCGATAACCCGGCAGTGGCTTCTCGTTTGCCGGCGAAATGTCTTGACAGTAGAACCAAGTCTGGTTCCAGTCCTTTGGGTGACTTGGTAAGACTATGAGAGGAAAGACAGCACCCTGCCAACGCTAAATTGAGATGCCTCCGAGTTCTAAGCTGAGGCCGTTGGTGCACTCATTCTGCCGATTCAGATAAAAGTATTCTTTAAACAATTCCACGGTCGGCTCTTGTTGAAGATATACCTCACAGAGCACTTGGAAGTTACAGATGTTAGATATGGAATTGGGCCCGATATCTTGAGGGTGGAGTTTGAAAAAGTGGAAGACCTCTCTGAAGAACTTTGAGCTGGGCAGTGAGAAGCCACGGTTCATATGGCCAGTAAAAACAATCACTTCGCCGTCTCTTGGATTGGGTCGTTCTTTCTCCGGGTCAGGGGCACGGTAAGACAAGACGGATTTCGCTGGCAAAAACCCTATGATGAAGAACTCCTTCAAACGTTCCTCAGTTACGGTTGAGGGAACCCAGTTGCAGATGGTTGGTGCTTTGGACGGCATGGTGTTCAAAAACAAACTGAAAAGAAAAGCAACATGCCGGTTCAATTCAATGATGAAATTAACAGTTACATGAGGATAATACAGGGAAGTAATGATGGCTTAGTTAAGGGCTAATGACATAAAAGGAAAAGTAAGCCAGCACAGTAAGCCGCCATGACTACAGATATTTGAAGAAGGCAAATTCAGCTAAGTGTTGAGACAAACAAGTTTCCTAAATTGTTTGGTATTATTCCAGATCAAATGGCTATTCAAAATGGAAAAAATTCTAGACCTAAAAAAGTTCAGCGCAGAAGAGTATGTAAGTTCTAATGCAGTCTTTTGAACAGAGAAAGGGATCTGTGGATCAAGAAAAGGCACACAAACACTACCGCACAAGCATATATATATATATATTGGATCAAGAAGAGGCCTGTGGTGGAAAAACTACAAGGGACTGCGATGAACTCGGAAGAACACGAAGGAATCTGGAAACCCTAAGTGCGGATCTGAGAGGTGAAAAGAAGAAAACTTACAGTCACAGGTCTTCTGCGGAGTTCGCCGCCGTTCTCTGGATCGGTTCAGGTTGATGCAGCGGCCAACGTCGACGGAGACAGAGGTGAAGCGCGGCGGCGGCGAAGCTCGAGCAGCAGGGGGTGCGCGAGAGGAAGAAGACGGAGTGAGAGAGGAGAATGAGGAAAGCCGAGGCGTGCCTATTTATAAGGGAAAGATGCGAGCAGACGGGCGTGAAAATCGAGGCGAGCCGAATAATGGTTATCTAGCTACACAGACGCCTTGATTCTTGGGAAACATTAAAGATAAAAGATCCGTTGGGAGATGACGTCATAAAAGTTTTTTGCGTTTTCAAGAGATGATGTCACGGCGGGTTACAAAAACTTGAGCAAAGATAAGAAGATGGATTTTTGTCTAAAGTATTGAAGATTGACAAAGAATGAAATTCAAAGTCAACCTGGGGCCTAATGTTGGGGATATTACTATCAGTCATGACCCACCGAGGAGGGGCCGGGTCAGCCCCAATGGCGGGTTATGCAAGAAGCCCAGTAAACATTCAAGACGATAGTTTATTAAACCTTATAGAAGGCCCAAGGGCCTGGAGGCAGCTTAAGGCCCGATATTGTAAACCGCCGTATGTAAGGAAAGACTTGTAAAGAAAGGCAAGTAAAGGTAGTCACCGAGCCGGACACAATTATGAGCCGGCCGGGACTCTCTAGGCCACCAGGCGTCAACCCATGTATATAGGGGACGACCCGATGGCGGCTTAGGGCAAGCAACAAGAGATCGACAACCAAGCCGGCGAGTTGAGCCTCTTGGTGATCGAAACCTCAGCAATACCAACACAACTAGACTTAGGCTTTTACCTTCATCGTAAGGGGCCGAACTAGTATAAAACCTCTCGTGTCCTTTGTCCCGATTAACCCCTTTAAGCTTCCTAGTTGTGATGGCCCTACGACTAAGTCCTTTCTCTAGGACATCTACCGTGACAATTCCATGACACAATGGCTAACCATTACTCGCGTCCCCATGGGTAATTACTCTGTTAGGGGACGGGGATGTGCCAACTTTAATGCCCATGGGGAAGCTGGTGGGTCAAACACCTTACCCAGTGTGCAAGAAGGGTATGGGGATAGGATAGCATTACCCGTGCCCGTTACCTACCTTACCCGTGAAGGCCTTAAGTGTGGGCATAAAATTAGTAGAGCCCGTGTAATTCTCGCCCTTACATACCCAAATTTCCACCCATCCCACCCCCTTGGCCAAAAAGCCCTAAGAAAACCCTAACCTAGCTACAACATATTATTTATTGTGCTGAAATACTATCGAAATTTGTTGTTGATTGTGTGTATGGGTTTTTCCATGGGGATAAAAAACGAACATGGATGGGAATGGGACTATTTTTATCCCCGTGGATGGGTATGGGGATGGGGATGGTGAAAGTGCATTATATCGACTAGAGGGGGTGAATAGGCGATTTTTACAAATTCATCACTGAGGAAATTCAACTTGAGGAATTTCCTAAGTCACGAGCTACAAGCAGCGGAATAAGTACTCATGTGCATGCATAACACAGAAGTAGCATAGTCATCATGATGAAACAAAACATACACAGAGTACAGGTAGCATGTAAACAGGATAAGCAGGCTGAAGACTAAGTGACTGAAGGAATATGATTGAGGAAATTGAGAAAGCCTTCAGTCAAAGTCTTCAGACAGTAACCATCAAGTACATAAACACATAGATGAGGAAATGAAAGGGTTGAGGAAATAGAACAAGTAGCTTGGTGAAGACAATGATTTGGTGGACCGGTTCCAACTGTTGTGACAGTTGTACGTCTGGTTGGAGCGGCTAGGTATTTAAACCTGAGGACACACAGTCCCGGACACACAGTCCTCACCGTATTCTCCTTGAGATAAGGTCACACAGACCTCGCCCAACCACTTGCGGTAAGTCTTCAGGTGACTTCCAAACCTTCACAGACTCGGTCACTCGGCAATCCAGAATTTCCTCTTGGATGCTCTAGACCATGACGCCTAACCGTCTGGAGGATGCACAGTCCTCAAAGGTAACAAGCATCGGTTGCACACAGGAACAATCTCTTCAGTGATGCTCAATCACTTTGGGTTTGTAGGTGTTTGGGTTTGGATTTTTCCTCACTTGATGTTTTTCGCTCAAAGTCCTCGGAGGATGGGATGCTCTCAATGACAAGTGTCAGTTTCTCTCGGAGCAGCCAAAACAATAGTGGTTGTAGGGGTCGGCTATTTATAGCCTAGGGAGCAGCCTGGCATGATAATACATAAATGCCCTTCAATGATATGACCGTTAGGTGGGTAGATATTTTGGGACAGTTGGCGCATAGCAGAGCAACGGTCGAAAATTTGAGTGTCAAATTCCTCAGGGCTATCATGTTCCTCACTTGTAGGCAATCCGCACTGGCAAATTCCTAACTCCTCAGTCAGAAAAAATTCCTTAGAGACCAGAAGATCTTTGTCTCTATCACTGAAGAAATTGATTGAACTGTATGAGATTTCGAATGGCTTCACTCGAAAGGATTGGGTAGGTGTAGGATTTTGAGATGAGCATCACTTGGAAAGGGTTTCCTTAGTTTTACCTTAACCCTCTTTAACAATAGGTGTTTCCTAGGACTCAAGAAATAGAAAATGAAACTACGAAAACGAAAGTCTTCACGCTTCATAATCCTCGCATGAATATCAAGTCTTCAAGGTCACACCAATTTCCTCATTTCAAAGTCTTCAAGAAAACCAAAGTCTTCAACTGAAGACATTCATTTTTAGGGGTCGACTTTCATCGTAAAGATCGAAATCCTCATAGACTTATAGAACCCGTGTACACTCACAAACACATTAGTCCCTTAACCTATAAGTATTCAATACACCAAAATCACTAAGGGGCACTAGATGCACTTACAATCTCCCCCTTTTTGGTGATTGATGACAAATAGGTTAAGTTTTCAACAGGGATAAACATATGAACCATAAATACTGATATTGAGGAATTTGATTGCAAGATATAGAGGAACTCCCCCTGAAAATGTGCATATTTTAGGAATTTGCCTTGAATAGCAAATGCACATTGTTGATTAGAATCATGGAGATCTACCCCTATATCTTGTAATTCATACACGCATTTAACATATGATATGAAGAATTTGAAATGCATGATGAAATATGGTGTCTAATGCAATTCAGCATGCGTGCATTAAGGTACTTGAGGAAATAGCATGCAGAAAACAGAGCAAAAGTATCAGACCACCATAGGACTTAAGTTTACAACTCAATCAACAAACACTTCAGAAGAGCAAGAGTTGTAACATAACAAAAAAACAATCCATATATAAGAGACCCGCTTGAAGACTAACTCAAATTTCGCCCCCTTTGTCATCGAATGACCAAAAGGGACGAAAAGTGAGGACTAACGCCCTTGAAGAATATCATCATGATCTCGATGGAGGACCGCCAGCATTGTTGGGGTCGCCTGTTGAGGTAGGGCCTGTCGCGGTGTCGTTCAAGTCTTTGGCTTCATCTATCTCATGCGATGAAGAATATGAACTGGCAACGAGCTGAGGAACTTTGACCTTCTTGAATTTCTTCGAAGGTGGTTGTGCCCAGTCAAAGTCCTATTGAAATTCAATCTCCTTGAGATCTTTAGCACTATAGAGGTTAGACAGAATAGTCCAAGTTCAGTCAAAGACTTCATGCAGATAGTAGTGATTCTTCTTCACGGTATTTTGCGTGACTGTCATGTTCTGAAGAATTGCACCAAACTGACGCTTGACCCACTTGTGGTTGCAATCAACTTTATGATGAAGACTGAGGAGAAGCTCACGATCAGTCATCACACGCGAAGAAGTGGCTTGAGGATTTTGCTTTGAAGCTTTTGTGGCAGAGTCTTGTGTTGCAGAGTCATCATTGGTGGAATAGGATGCAGCTTTGCGAAACTGTCCATCAAATGGACGGGTGCC
The DNA here is from genome assembly GCF_056163025.1 of Triticum urartu. Lineage (NCBI taxonomy): Eukaryota > Viridiplantae > Streptophyta > Magnoliopsida > Poales > Poaceae > Triticum > Triticum urartu. The sequence continues at coordinate 455,092,732 of NC_141875.1, forward strand.
TTCATCAATGACAACAGTCTTTCCGTTCTCATCAGCTGAGGAAATGGTCCGTTTAAGGACTTCAATCGGTGGCAGGTAGCTAAGATGATTTTGATAGTAAGGCTGGTAATGAATTGAAGACCTTGATCTGATGAACTTCATGATCCAGGGAGCATAAGGCTTCAACTCAAAAGGTGACAGAGCAGCATTGACCAAAGTCCTCATGAAGAAATCATGGTAGTTGATAGGAATGCCATGTATGATGTTGAACAACAAATTCTTCATAATGCTAACAACCTCTTCTTCATCAGAGTTGTGGCCCTTGATTGGACTGAGAGTTTTGGTCAATATGCGATAGACAGTCCTTGGCACATAGAGTAATTCCTTGACGAGGAATGTGGTGTGATACGTCTCCAACGTATCTATAATTTTTGATTGTTCCATGCCATATTATATCCTGTTTTGGACATTATTGGGCTTTATTATACACTTTTATATTATTTTTGGGACTAACCTATTAACCGGAGGCCCAACCCAGAATTGCTGTTTTTTTTGCCTATTTTAGGGTTTCGCAGAAAAAGAATATCAAACGGAGTCCAAACGGAATGAAACCTTTGGGAACGTGATTTTTGGAACAAACATGATCCAGAGGACTTGGACCCTACGTCAAGCAATCAACCAGGAAGGCACGAGGTAGGGGGGCGCGCCTACCCCCCAGGCGCGCCCTCCACCCTCGTGGGGCCCATGTTGCTCCACCGACGTACTCCTTCCTCCTATATATACCTACGTACCCCCAAACTACCAGATAGGGAGCAAAAACCCTATTTCCACCGCCATAACTTTTTGTATCCACGAGATCCCATATTGGGGCCTTTTCCAGAGCTCCGCCGGAGGGGGTATCGATCACGGAGGGCTTCTACATCAACACCATAGCCCCTCCGATGAAGTGTGAGTAGTTTACTTTAGACCTACGGGTCCATAGTTATTAGCTAGATGGCTTCTTCTCTCTTTTTGGATCTCAATACAAAGTTCTCCCCCTCTCTTGTGGAGGTCTATTCGATGTAATCTTCTTTTGCGGTGTGTTTGTTGAGACCGATGAATTGTGGGTTTATGATCAAGTTTATCTATGAACAATATTTGAATCTTCTCTGAATTCTTTTATGTATGATTGGTTATCTTTGCAAGTCTCTTCGAATTATCAGTTTGGTTTGGCCTACTAGATTGATCTTTCTTGCAATGGGAGAAGTGCTTAGCTTTGGGTTCAATCTTGCGGTGTCCTTTCCCAGTGACAGTAGGGGCAGCAAGGCACGTATTGTATTGTTGCCATCGAGGATAACAAGATGGGGTTTATATCATATTGCATGAGTTTATCCCTCTACATCATGTCATCTTGTTTAAAGCGTTACTCTGTTCTCTTGAACTTAATACTCTAGATGCATGCTGGATAGCGGTCGATGTGTGGAGTAATAGTAGTACATGCAGGCAGAAGTCGGTCTACTTGTCTCGGATGTGATGCCTATATACATGATCATACCTAGATATTCTCATAACTATGGTCAATTCTGTCAATTGTTCAACAGTGATTTGTTCACCCACCGTAATACTTATGCTCTCGAGAGAAGCCTCTAGTGAAACCTATGGCCCCGGGTCTATTTTCCATCATATTAATCTTCCAATACTTAGTTATTTCCTTTGCCATTTATTTTACTTGCATCTTTATTTCTCTTTATCATAAAAATACCAAAAATATTATCTTATCATATCTATCAGATCTCACTCTCGTAGGTGACCGCGAAGGGATTGACAACCCCTTTATCGCGTTGGTTGCGAGGAGTTTATTTGTTTGTGTAGGTGCGAGGGACTCGTGCGTGGCCTCCTACTGGATTGATACCTTGGTTCTCAAAAACTGAGGGAAATACTTACGCTGCTCAACTACATCACCCTTTCCCGTTCAAGGGAAAACCAACGCAGTGCTCAAGAGGTAGCAATAAGGATCTCTGGCACCGTTACCGAGGAGTCTACACAAAAGTCAACATACCAAGTACCCATCACAAACCCTTTTCTCCCGCATTACATTATTTGCCATTTGCCTCTCGTTTTCCTCTCCCCCACTTCACCCTTGCCATTTTATTCGCCCTCTCTCTCTCTCCATCCTCCCTCTCTTTCTCTATTCGCCTCTTTTTGCCTGTTTCTTGTTTGCTTGTGTGCCGGATTGCTTGCTTGTCACGATGGCTCAAGATAATACCAAATTGTGTGACTTTACCAATACCAACAACAATGATTTTATTAGCACTCTGATTGCTCCTCTTACCGATGCTGAATCTTGTGAAATTAATGTTGCTTTGCTGAATCTTGTCATGAAAGATCCGTTTTTCGGCCTTCCTAGTGAAGATGCCGCTACCCATCTAAACAACTTCGTTGATTTGTGTGATATGCAAAAGAAGAAAGATGTGGACAATGATATTGTTAAATTAAAGCTATTTCCTTTTTCGCTTAGAGATCATGCTAAAGCTTGGTTTTCGTCTTTGCCTAAAAATAGTATTGATTCGTGTAATAAGTGCAAAGATGCTTTTATCTCTAAGTATTTTCCTCCCGCTAAGATAATCTCTCTTAGAAACGATATTATGAATTTTAAGCAACTTGATTATGAACATTTTGCACAAGCTTGGGGGAGGATGAAATTAATGATACGTAATTGCCCTACACATGGTTTGAATTTGTGGATGATTATACAAAAAATTTATGCTGGATTGAATTTTGCTTCTAGAAATCTTTTAGATTCGGCCGCGGGATGCACTTTTATGGAAATCACTTTAGGAGAAGCTACTAAACTCCTAGATAATATTATGGTTAATTATTCTCAATGGCACACTGAAAGATCTACTAATAAGAAAGTGCATGCGATAGAAGAAATTAATGTTTTGAGTGGTAAGATGGATGAACTTATGAAATTATTTGCTAATAAAAGTGTTTCTTCTCATCCTAATGATATGCCTTTGTCTACTTTGATTGAGAATAATAATGAATCTTTAGATGTGAATTTTGTTGGTAGGAATAATTTTGGTAACAACGCGTATAGAGGAAACTTTAATCCTAGGCCATATCCTAGTAATTCCTCTAATAATTATGGTAATTCCTACAACAATTCTTATGGAAATTTTAATAAAATACCCTCTTATTTTGAATCTAATATTAAATAATTTATTACCTCGCAAAAGAATTTCAATGCTTTGATTGAAGAAAAATTGCTTAAGATTGATGAGTTGGCCAGGAACGTTGATAGAATTTCTCTTGATGTTGATTCTTTGAAACTTAGATCTATTACTCCTAAGCATTATATCAATGAGTCTCTCAAATCCATGAGAATTTCCATTGATGAGTGCAAAGAAAGAACCGCTAGGATGCGTGCTAAGAAAGATTGCTTTATAAAAGCGTGTTCTTCTAGTTTTCATGATAATAAAGATGAAGATCTAAAAGTTATTGATGTGTCCCCTATTAAATCTTTGTTTTGTAGTATGAATCTTGATAATGATGGGACTGAATATGATCCACCTTTACCTAGAAGGCGTTCCAAAATTTCGAAGTCTTTAGATCTTGATACTAAAATTGTTAAAAGTGGGATTGAAGAAGTCAAAACTTTGAATAATAATGAACCCACTATTTTGGATTTCAAGGAATTTAATTATTATAATTGCTATTTGATAGATTGTATTTCCTTGTTGCAATCCGTGCTAAATTCTCCTCATGCTTATAGTCAAAATAAAGCATTTACCAAACATATCGTTGATGCTTTGATGCAATCTCATGAAGAAAAACTTGAGTTGGAAGTTTCTATCCCTAGAAAACTTTATGATGAGTGGGAACCTACTATTAAAATTAAGATTAAATATCATTAATGCTATGCTTTGTGTGATTTGGGTGCTAGTGTTTCCATGATTCCAAAGACTTTGTGTGATTTGCTAAGTTTCCGTGATTTCGATGATTGCTCTTTAAACTTGCACCTTGCGGATTCCACTATTAAGAAACCTATGGGAAGAATTAATGCTGTTCTTATTGTTGCAAATAGGAATTATGTGCCTATGTATTTTATTGTTCTTGAAATAGATTGCAATCCTTCATGTCCTATTATCCTTGGTAGACCTTTCCTTAGAACGATTGGTGCAATTATTGATATGAAGGAAGGGAATATTAGATTCCAATTTCCGTTAAGGAAAGGCATGGAACACTTCCCTAGAAAGAAAATTAAATTACCTTATGAATCTATTATGAGAGCCACTTATGGATTGCCTTCCAAAGATGGCAATACCTAGATCTATCCTTGCTTTCTTGCCTAGCTAGGGGCGTTAAACAATAGCGCTTGTTGGGAGGCAACCCAATTTTATTTTTATTCCTTGCTTTTTGCTCCTGTTTAGTAATAAATAATTTATCTAGCTTCTGTTTTGGTTGTGTTTTTTGTGTTTAATTAGTGTTTGTGCCAAGTAGAACCGTTGGGAAGACTTGGGGAAAGTATTTTTAATCTTGCTGTAAAAAACAGAAACTTTAGCGCTCACGAGAAATGCTGCCATTTTTATTTGGAAAGTGCTACTTAGTTAATTATTTTTTGAAGATGATTAATAGATAAATTACTCACGTCCAGAAATTTATTTTAGAATTTTTGGGGTTCCAGATATTGCGTTAGCTACAGATTACTACAGACTGTTCTGTTTTTGACAGATTCTGTTTTCCGTGTGTTGTTTGCTTATTTTGATGAATCTATGGCTAGTAAAATAGTTTATAACCCATAGAGAAGTTGTAATACAGTAGGTTTAACACCAATATAAATAAATAATGAGTTCATTACAGTACCTTGAAGTGGTGTTTTGTTTTCTTTCGCTAACGGAGCTCACGAGATTTTCTACTTTAAGTTTTGTGTTGTGAAGTTTTCAAGTTTTGGGTAAAGATTTGATGGATTATGGAACAGGGAGTGGCAAGAGCCTAAGATTGGGGATGCCCATGGCACCCCCAAGATAATCTAAGGACACCTAATACCCAAAGCTTGGGGATGCCCCGGAAGGCATCCTCTCTTTTGTCTACTTCTATCGGTAATATTACTTGGAGCTATATTTTTATTTACCACATGATATGTGTTTTGCTTGGAGCGTCTTGTATTATTTGAGTATTTATTTGTTAGTTTTCCAGAATCATCCTTGCTACACACACCTTTTTGAGAGAGACACTCATGATTCGGAAATTGTTAGAATACTCTATGTGCTTCACTTATATCTTTTGAGTTATATAGTTTTTGCTCTAGTGCTTCACTTATATCTTTTAGAGCACGTTGGTAGATTTGTTTTATAGAAACCATTGTTCTCTCATGCTTCACTTAGATTATTTTGAGAGTCCTACAAAACAGCATGGCAATTTGCTTTAATTATGTTAGGCATTCAAGATTAATAAGAAAATTTTCTTATGAGTGTGTTGAATACTATGAGAAGTTTGAAACTTGATAATTGTTTTGAGATATGGAGATGGTGATATTAGAGTCATGCTAGATGAGTAGTTGTGAATTTGAGAAATTCTTGTGTTGAAGTTTGTGATTCCCGTAGCATGCACGTATGGTGAACCGTTATGTTAAGAAGTCGGAGCATGATGTATTTATTGATTGTCCTCCTTATGAGTGGCGGTCGGGGACGAGCGATGGTCTTTTCCTACCAATCTATCCCCCTAGGAGCATGTGCGTAGTACTTTGCTTCGATAACTAATAGATTTTTGCAATAAGTATGTGAGTTCTTTATGACTAATGTTGAGTCCATGGATTATACGCACTCTCACCCTTCCACCATTGCTAGCCTCTCTAATACCGCACACCTTTCGCCGGTATCATACACCCACCATATACCTTCCTCAAAACAGCCACCATACCTACCTATCATGGCATTTCCATAGCCATTCCGAGATATATTGCCATGCAACTTTCCACCGTTTTGTTTACTATGACACGCTCCATCATTGTCATATTGCTTCGCATGATCATGTAGTTGACATTTTAGTTGTGGCAAAGCCACCGTTCATAATTCTTTCATACATATCACTCTTGATTCATTGCATATCCCAGTACACCGCCGAAGGCATTCACATAGAGTCATATTTTGTTCTAAGTATTGAGTTGTAATTGTTGAGTTGTAAGTAAATAAAAAAGTGTGATGATCATCATTTTTAGAGCAGTGTCCCAAGTGAGGAAAGGATGATGGAGACTATGATTCCCCCATAAGTCGGGATGAGACTCCGGACTATATAAAAAAGGCCATAAAAAAGAAGAGAAAAGGCCCAAATAAAAAATGAGAGAAAAAGAGAGAAGGGACAATGCTACTATCATTTTACCACACTTGTGCTTCAAAGTAGCACCAAGATCTTCATAGAGAGTCTCCTATGTTATCAGTTTCATATACTAGTGGGAATTTTTCATTATAGAACTTGCCTTGTCTATTCCAACGATGGGCTTCCTCAAAATGCCCTAGGTCTTTGTGAGCAATCAAGTTGGATGCACACCCACTTAGTTCTTTTTGTTGAGCTTTCATATACTTATAGCTCTAGTGCATCCGTTGCATGGCAATCCCTACTCACTCACATTGATATCTATCAATGGGCATCTCCATAGCCCGTTGATACGCCTAGTTGATGTGAGAATATCTTCTCCCTTTTTGTCTTCTCCACAACCACCATTCTATTCCACATATAGTGCTATGTCCATGGCTCACGCTCATGTATTGCATGAAGATTGAAAAAGTTTGAGAACACCAAAAGTATGAAACAATTGCTTGGCTTGTCATCGGGGTTGTGCATGATTTAAATACTTTGTGTGGTGAACATGGAGCATAGCCAGACTATATGATTTTGTAGGGATAACTTTCTTTGGCCATGTTATTTTGAAGAGACATAATTGCTTAATTAGTATGCTTGAAGTATTATTATTTCTATGTCAATACTGAACTTTTGTCTTGAATCTTTTGGGTCTGAATATTCATACCACAATTAAGAGAATTACATTGAAATTATGCCAAGTAGCATTCCACATCAAAAATTCTGTTTTTATCATTTACCTACTCGAGGACGAGTAGGAATTAAGCTTGGGGATGCTTGATACGTCTCCAACATATCTATAATTTTGATTGTTCCATGCTATATTATATCCTGTTTTGGACATTATTGGGCTTTATTATACACTTTTATATTATTTTTGGGACTAACCTATTAACCGGAGGCCCAACCCAGAATTTATGTTTTTTTTGCCTATTTTAGGGTTTCACAGAAAAAGAATATCAAACGGAGTCCAAACGGAATGAAACCTTCGGGAACATGATTTTTCGAACGAACATGATCCAGAGGACTTGGACCCTACGTCAAGCAATCAACCAGGAAGGCACGAGGTAGGGGGCGCGCCCTCCACCCTCATGGGGCCCACATTGCTCCAATGACGTACTCCTTCCTCCTATATATACCTATGTACCCCCAAACTACCAGATACGGAGCAAAAACCCTAATTCCACTGTCGTAACTTTCTGTATCCACGAGATCCCATCTTGGGGCCTTTTCCGGAGCTCCACCGGAGGGGGTATTGATCATGGAGGGCTTCTACATCAACACCATAGCCCCTCCGATGAAGTGTGAGTAGTTTACTTCAGACCTACGGGTCCATAGTTATTAGCTAGGTGGCTTCTTCTCTCTTTTTGGATCTCAATACAAAGTTCCCCCCTCTCTTGTGGAGATCTATTCGATGTAATCTTCTTTTGCGGTGTGTTTGTTGAGACCGATGAATTGTGGGTTTATGATCAAGTTTATCTATGAACAATATTTGAATCTTCTCTGAATTCTTTTATGTATGATTGGTTATATTTGCAAGTATCTTCGAATTATCAGTTTGGTTTGGCCTACTAGATTGATCTTTCTTGCAATGGGAGAAGTGCTTAGCTTTGGGTTCAATCTTGTGGTGTCCTCTCCCAGTGACAGTAGGGGAAGCAAGGCACCATCGAGGATAACAAGATGGGGTTTATATCATATTGCTCGAGTTTATCCCTCTACATCATGTCATCTTGTTTAAAGCATTACTCTGTTCTCTTGAACTTAATACTCTAGATGCATGCTGGATAGCGGTCGATGTGTGGAGTAATAGTAGTAGATGCAGGCAAGAGTCGGTCTACTTGTATTGGACGTGATGCCTATATACATGATCATACCTAGATATTCTCATAACTATGCTCAATTCTGTCAATTGCTCAACAATAATTTGTTCACCCACCGTAATACTTATGCTCTCGAGAGAAGCCTCTAGTGAAACCTATGGCCCCGGGGTCTATTTTCCATCATATTAATCTTCCAATACTTAGTTATTTCCTTTTCCATTTATTTTACTTGCATCTTTATTTCTCTTTATCATAAAAATACCAAAAATATTATCTTATCATATCTATCAGATCTCACTCTCGTAGGTGACCGTGAAGGGATTGACAACCCCTTTATCGCGTTGGTTGCAAGGAGTTTATTTGTTTGTGTAGGTGCGAGGGACTTGTGCGTGGCCTCCTACTGGATTGATACCCTGGTTCTCAAAAACTGAGGGAAATACTTACACTGCTCTACTGCATCACCCTTTCCTCTTCAAGGGAAAACTAACATAGTGCTCAGGAGGTAGCATGGTCCTTTGAGCTTGGCCAAGCTTCAATGGCTTCATCATCACTTGCATCAAGTGATTGGAGAGTTCAAGTTCTTCATAGACAAGTCTTGAACCTTCAACAGGTGGACTAACTGGAATAGCGTGAAGTAATTCAGAGGCTGGTGCTTTGTAATGTGCATTCTTAGTCATCCAGTATAGCACCCATGAATTCACATCTTCTACATTTCTGATGAGGTGCAATATGGTGTAGAATTGAAGAATGAGTTCTCCATTCCAGTCGCAGATGTCAGCGCAGAAGTTCAATAGCCCAACGTCATGAAGAACACCCACGAGAGGTTGGAAGCAAGGAAGTGATTCCATGTCCACATGAGGAATTTGACGATGTTCAAAAACCTTGTCCTTATCGAATGGCAGTGAGGAATAGAAGTTCATCTAGCTGGCTATCCAGAAGCACTTGCGTCGAAGTCTTGCAGAGTCACAGGGATTATAATCCCTGAAGAAATGATGCTCAACAAAGAAATCATCAGCTTTGAATTTCTGCTTCTTGGTATGAGGATTTTGTGGCTTCGGTTGAAGATTTACAATGGATGGCATCACAGCCTCTTGGTGCACAACCTCTGGAGCCACGGACTGAGGAATTTCAGTAGCAGTTTCATCAGCAGCAATCTTGGCCTCCATTTCTTTAGCACTAGTGGATGGAACTTCTTTTGGTATAGACAGAAGTGAGGCATGAGGTCCATTAGAGCCCGTATGAATTTCTTCAGTTTGAACTGGGAACTAAGGAATCTGATGCAGTGGAGTGGTCAAAGGTGAATTGGGGTGAAGCCTTTCCCAATAATCATCATTGAGCACAGGAGTGGTAGAGCCAATATCCACATCCTCATCTTCTTCATCAATTTCTTCAACGTTGGCCTCTTCAGTGAACTGAGGCATGGGCGATGATACCAGCGGAGTTGAAGGGATATCATCCACTTCAATTTCTTCATCCAACTGCTCTGAAGAAGTAGCAGAAGGATTTCCTTCAGCGTCATCTGGAATGGCATATTTCTCACCAAAGGGAACAATCTCCTTTGATGGCACGATTGAGATAGGAACAACAGCAATGGGATCAGTGAAGGAACTTGTCAAAGTCTTCACTTTCTTGGGAGCTGAAGACTCTGCAATTGCTGATGCTTTCCTTTTCCTCACAGCTGCCTTCTCTGCAGCTTTAGTCTTCTTCACTTATGTTGCAGAAGGAAGGTTGATACTCTTCATCTGTGATGACTTTGCAGGAGGAACAGATGAAACTGGTTCAGTTTCTTCAGGCACAACTGATGTAGTTGCCCTGGCATGTTCAGTTTCCTCAGGCGCAGTAGCAGATGCTTCAACTGGCCTGGTTTGTTCTTCAAGCGCAACATTGGAGGTTGCCCTGGCAGTTTCTTCAGTGACTGGAATTTCTTCAACAGCCCTGGTTCTTTCATTTTCTTCAACAGCCTGATTTTCATCAGCTGTGCTTGCATTCTCTTCAGTAGGCTGAGTAGATGTCTCAGCCTGAGGAATTTCTTATTGCGATGTAACTACAAACTTTGGTTTGAAACCCTCAGCCAGTTTGACAAATCTGACTTTGGCACCTAGCCAATCTGCATGATACGCATCAAATTCATCACCGAGGTCTTTGATCTGCTTTTGCAGATTCACAAGTTCTTCAGGAGACATGTTTACAACACTCTTCTTCAGAAAACGCTCCTTCTTGTACTGAGCTTTCTTTGCCTGTCTTGCCTTCTCAAATTTCCATTTTTCTTCGCCTATAAAGGCATTGAGCATGTGGCTCTGGCCAGGAGTGAGGTTCAGATCAGGCAGAGGAGTATTTGGGTCCTTGTGCCAAAGATCGATGAAATCAAGGATCAACTTTGAATCCAGCAAGAGTGGCACTTCACTACCTTTGGCTCTAGAGGCCCTCTGCTGCCTGTCTCTGATGATTTCAGTGAGTTCTTCACCATCAGCCTCATTGTCACTTGACGGAATTTGAAAGGCAACTTGCTTCTTGTGAGGACTTGACCTCGAGCCACATCCAGCAGCAGCCTTTTTCTTCAGAAAGGTATGAGTTGTTGAGGAATGTGGAGGAGCTGAGGAACTTGCAGATTCTCCTGAAGCAATAGAGATTCCTGTAGTCCGTTGGCACGTGGCCAAATGCACAGGTGCTGAGGACTATACAGTTGCAGCTGAGGGAGTAGGAGCTGATTTTGATGTGGTTGCTTGAGGAATAGGCCGTGAGGGCTTTGAAGAGCTTGGCCGTGAGGCATTGTAGCTGAGGAACTTGGCTTTACAGCTGGTTTCTTTGACATGGCCTTCTTTGGCTTGCTACCAGAGGCCTCAGTGGCAGCAGCAGCAGAATCTTCGTTGAATTTCTTCACTGCTTCGTTAGCCATTTTGGCCAGCTTAGCTTGGCGCTTAGCCAATTCCTTGGGAAATTCCTCACCTTTTCTGATGCTAGAGGGATCAGCTTTTTGTCCTGGAGCCAATGGAGGTCTTGGGCATGGAGGGTGTACTGCGAATTTCTTCATGTACTTTGGAGTCACATATCTGTACTCCCTCCATTCTCTTGCCCATCTCCTCTGAATCCGTTGAATGCACACTTTGCGCTGATTTTTTTCTCCTTGCCATGCTTGGCTTCATCAAGAGTGCAATATTCATCATATATGTCTTCAGGGATTTCAAACACTGTGCTTGTCTCTGACCTCTTTCCTCCCTTCTGAGGTCTTTTGCCATCGGACATTTTCTTCACTTGAGAATTTTGAACAACTGAAGTTTCTGAGGAAGTATGCAATTTATCTTCGAGGAACGCTGCAAATGAGTTAAGTTGATGAGAACCTAGTGATTCAACAACGGACATGTGTACCTGTGAACAGAGTATAGGTGCAAAGAATTTGGAGAGGTCATATGCATTCTCAGAATTTTTTCACAAGAATCAAGTTTGAGGAATTTGACCAGGGGTGTCTTGAGGAATTTCACTAAGCGTTCTTGACTTAGGTTCCAGAGTTGTATAGATTTGAAAATCCACACAATTGAGGAATATTGAGGAAAAACATTTCTTAGAGAAACAAATCAAGTACAAATGCGTTTTGGGTGTTTATGGATATGGAAGTTGAAGAATAAACACCTTTTGATGATTTTGAGGAAATTATCAGAATCAATATAGGGCAGTAAAATCAAATTTTATTTACCCTGGACGAAGAACACGAAGAACTGAGATAAGAAGTGGAGAAGCTTGTCTGTTCAGATCTTCCACGCCCTAACTTGGCGGCGGAAGATAGCTACAGCGGCGACGGAGTGAAGATTTCCGCGGCTGGCGCGAGTATGACGGCGATGAGGTCCAGGCAGTGAAGCTCTTCCTCACCGGCGATGATGGAGACTAGCGGCAGCCCTAGGTCTGAGAGCTCGAGCGAGGGGAGTGAGATCGAGCGGAGTAAATGAGGTCTGAGGAGGGCAAGGGGTATTTATTGGCACGGTGAAAAATCGCTCGTCCGAAGAAATTGGACGAACGTGCCCCTAACCCTTGCCATCCTAGCAACATGTGTCACCCATGTACAGAGAGGTGGAGATCATGGTAGATCGCGGGTGAGTATTTTATCTTATCGCGGGATGCGGAATGGTTTGAGCGGCAAAAGCCGAAAATTTAGATAAGAAAATTTTAATGTTTCATTCGCAAATTCTTCAGCTGACAAGAATGGGTGTCAAATAGAATGCAAATGAAGAATTTGTGAACATATTGGGTTGAGTTTAGCATAGAGGGGGAAGGGTCCGATCACATTCACTTAGCATAAAAGTCAAGTTGAAGAATTAGCAAAAAGTGAATGTTGTAGAGGACTTGAAAACTCAAATATATATATATATAGTCAATGAAGAACACAGTCGGAAAGAGTGAAGACAATGCAAAGTTGAAGAATTTGAACATCGAGGAATTTGAAAATTGAAGAATTTGCAAAATGAAGAAAAACTCAAATTGAAGATTTTCAACTTTTATTGCTGGCTGATGACCCACAAGTATGGGGATCAATTGTAGCTCTTTTCGATAAGTAAGAGTGTCGAACCCAATGAGGAGCAGAAGGAAATGACAAGTGGTTTTTTAGCAAGGTAATGTCTGCAAGTGCTGAAATTTATAAGTAGCAGAGTAGTTTGATAGCAAGGTAATTTGTAACAAGCAAGTAAAGTTAGTAGTAACAAAAGTGCAACAAGGTAGCCCAATCCTTTTGAGGCAAAGGACAGGCCAAAATGTTCTCTTATGATAAGCAAAGCGTTCTTGAGGGTACACGGGATTTTCATCTAGTCACTTTCGTCATGTTGGCTTAATTTGCGTTCGGTACTTTGATAATTTGATATGTGGGTGGACCGGCGCTTAGGTGTTGTGCTTACTTGAACAAACCTCCTACTTATTATTAACCCTCCCGCAAGCATCCACAACTACGAGAAAAGTATTAATAATAAATTCTAACCATAGCATTAAACTTTTGGATCTAATCCGTCCCTTACAGAATATCGCATAAACTGTGGTTTAAGCTTCTATCACTCTCGCAACCCATAATCTAATTGCTACTCCACAACGCATTCCCTTAGACCCAAATATGGTGAAGTGTCATGTAGTCGACGTTCACATGACACCACTAAGGGAATCACAACATACATACTATCAAAATATCAAACACATATCAAGTTCACATGATTACTTGCAACATGATTTCTCTCGTGACCTCAAGAACAAAAGTAACTACTCACAAATGATAATCATTCTCAAGATAAGAGGGGTATTAAATAGCATACTGGATCTGAACATATAATCTTCCACCAAATAAACCATATAGTAATCAACTACAAGATGTAATCAACACTACTAGTCACTGATACGTCTCCGTCGTATCTACTTTTCCAAACACTTTTGCCCTTGTTTTGGACTCTAACTTGCATGATTTGAATGGAACTAACCCAGACTGACGCTGTTTTTAGCAGAATTGCCATGGTGTTATTTATGTGCAGAAACAGAAGTTCTCGGAATGACCTAAAACTTCATGGAACGTCTATTTGGAAATAATAAAAAGTCCTGGCAAAAGATGAAGACCAGGTGCCCACACCCTAGCCACAAGGGTGGCGGCGTGCCTGCCCCCCTACCTCGTGGGCCCTCTGGAGCTCCTCCGACCTCGACCCCAACTCTATATATTTGCTTTCGGGGAGAAAAAATCAGAGAGAAGGATTCATCGCGTTTTACGATACGGAGCCGCCGCCAAGCCCTAAAACCTCTCGGGAGGGCTGATCTGCAGTCCGTTCGGGGCTCCGGAGAGGGGAATCCATCGCCATCGTCATCATCAACCTTCCTCCGACACCAATTTCATGATGCTCACCGCCGTGCGTGACTAATTCCATCGTAGGCTTGCTGGACGGTGATGGGTTGGATGAGATTTATCATGTAATCGAGTTAGTTTTGTTAGGGTTTGATCCCTAGTATCCACTATGTTCTGAGATTAATGTTGCTATGACTTTGCTATGCTTAATGCTTGTCACTAGGGCCCGAGTGCCATGATTTCAGATCTGAACCTATTATGTTTTCATCAATATATGAGAGTTCTTGATCCTATCTTGCAAGTCTATAGTCACCTATTATGTGTTATGATCCGTTAACCCCGAAGTGACAATAATCGGGATACTTACCGGTGATGACCGTAGTTTGAGGAGTGCATGTATTCACTATGTGTTAATGCTTTGTTCCGGTACTCTATTAAAAGGAGGCCTTAACATCCCTTAGTTTCCATTAGGACCCCGCTGCCATGGGAGGGTAGGACAAAAGATGTCATGCAAGTTCTTTTCCATAAGCACGTATGACTATATCCGGAATACATGCCTACATTACATTGATGAATTGGAGCTAGTTCTGTGTCACCCTAGGTTATGATTGTTACATGATGAACTGCATCCGACATGATTCTCCATCACTGATCCACTGCCTACGAGCTTTCCATATATTGTTCTTCGCTTATTTTCTTTTCGGTTGCTATTATTACAATCACTACAAAATACCAAAAACACTACTTTTGCTACCGTTACCTTTTGCTACCGTTATCGCTACTATCATATTACTTTGCTACTAAATACTTTGCTGCAGATATTAAGTTTCCAGGTGTGGTTGAATTGACAACTCAGCTGCTAATACTTGAGAATATTCTTTGGCACCCCTTGTGTCGAATCAATAAATTTGGGTTGGATACTCTACCCTCGAAAACTGTTGCGATCCCCTATACTTGTGGGTTATCAAGACTATTTTCCGGCGCCGTTGCTGGGGAGCATAGCTCTATTCTTTGAGTCACTTGGGATTTATATCTGCTTATCATTATGAAGAACTTGAGAGATCAAAAAACCAAGATTTATCCCTCAACTACGAGGGGAGGTAAGGAACTGCCATCTAGCTCTGCACTTGATTCACCTTCTGTTTTGAGTAAGCTCGCGACACCTAAACCTGCTTCTGCTATTCGTTCTGATATGTCACATGTTATTGATGATGCCACTTCTGCTATGCATGATACTTATGATGAAACTACTTCCATGCTTGATACTACTGTGCCACTTGGTGAATTTCTTGATGAACAACTTGCTAGGGTTAGAGAGAATGAAAATATTGGATCTGATAATATTGATGAAAGTGATGATGAAGACTCTCCCCCTAATAAATATGAATTGCCTGTTGTTCCTGAGGGTTATGTTCTGGATGAAGAATCTTCTAGAGCTATTCTTGCTTGCAATGATAGATATGATCTAAAGAGGTTATTGGCTAAATGGAAGCAGCAATCTCTTAATGCTAAGATGAAACCTGACCCTGCTTTTGCTACTTCACCTATCTGTGTTACTGATAAGGACTCTGAATTCTTTGTTGATCCTGATATAATTACTTTGGTTGAATCTGATCCTTTTCATCGCTATGAATCTGAAACTGTTGTGGCACATCTTACTAAATTAAATGATATAGCCACCCTGTTCACTAATGATGAGAGAACTCGTTACTTTTATATTCTTAAAATATTTCCGTTCTCATTAAAGGGTGATGCTAAGATATGGTTTAATTCTCTTGATCCTGGTTGTGTGCGTAGTCCCTAGGATATGATTTATTACTTCTCTGCTAAATATTTCCCTTCTCATAAGAAACAAGCTGCCTTAAGGGATATATATAATTTTGTGCAAATTGAAGAAGAGAGTCTCCCACAAGCTTGGAGGAGGCTTCTCAAGTTACTTAATGCTTTGCCTGATCATCCTCTCAAGAAAAATGAAATACTCGATATCTTTTATAATGGACTAACCGATGCTTCTAGAGATTACCTGGATAGTTGTGTTGGTTCTGTTTTCAGGGAAAGAACATCGGATGAAGCTGAAATTCTATTGAATAATATGTTGACAAATTAAAATAATTGGACACTTCCTGAGCCTATTCCTAAACCAACTCCGAATAAAAGAGGTGTTCTATTTCCCAGTCCTGAAGATATGCAAGAGGCAAAGAAATCCATGAAAGAAAAGGGTATTAAAGCTAAAGATGTTAAGAATTTACCTCCTATTGAAGAAATACACGGTCTTAACTCACCACCTGTTGAAGAAACATATGATCTTAATCCATTACCTATTGAAGAAATACATGGTCTTGATAACCCGACACAGGTAGTAAAGGTAAATTCTCTCTATAGATATGATAAAGCTGAAATCCCATTTACTAAGTTTGCTAGCCCATGCTTAGATGAGTTTGATAAATTTATGGTTAAGCAAGAAGACTTTAATGCTTATTTTGGTAGACAATTGAAATACAATTCAAATATGCTTGAACACTTGGGTGATTATATGGCTAATGTCAAAGGTGAACTTAAACTTACTAGTAAACATGCTTCTATGGTTACCACTCAAGTAGAACAAGTACTTAAGGCTCAAAATGATTTGCTCAATGAATTGAATAGTAAGAATAATGATTTTTCTGTTAGAGTGGCTACTAGAATTGGTAGAATGACTCAGGAACCTCTGTATCCTGATGGCCACCCTAAGAGAATTGAGCAAGATTCTCAAAGAAATAATATAGATGCACCTAGTCCTTCTAAAAGGAAGAAAAAGAAAAATGATAGGACTTTGCATGCTTCTGGGGAACCTATTACTGAAACACCTAAGAATCCAAATGATATTTCTATTTCCGATCTTGAAACACAATCTGGCAATGAACCTGAAACTAGTGATAATGTTAATGATAATGTTCATGTTGATGCTCAACCTAGCAATGATAATGATATAGAAACTGAACCTGCTATTGATCTTGATAACCCACAATCAAAGAATCAACGTTATGATAAGAAAGACTTTGTTGCTAGGAAACATGGTAAAGAAAGAGAACCATGGGTTCAGAAACCCATGCCTTTTCCTCCCAAACAATCCAAGAAAAAGGATGATGAGGATTTTGAGCGCTTTGCTGAAATGATTAGACCTATCTTTTTGCGTATGCGATTAACTGATATGCTTAAAATGAATCCTTATGCTAAGTACATGAAAGAAATTGTTACTAATAAAAGAAAGATACCAGAAGATGAAATTTCCACCATGCTTGCTAATTATACTTTTAAGGGTGGAATACCAAAGAAACTTGGAGATCCAGGAGTACCCACTATACCATGCTCCATTAAAAGAAATTATGTTAAAACTGCTTTATGTGATCTTGGAGCCGGTGTTAGTGTTATGCCTCTCTCTTTATATCATAGACTTGATTTGAATAAGTTGACACCTACTGAAATATCTTTGCAAATGGCTGATAAATCAACTGCTATACCTGTCGGTATTTGTGAGGATGTGCCTGTTGTGGTTCCAAACATTACTATTTTAACGGACTTTGTTATTCTTGATATTCCTGAGGATGATAGTATGTCTATTATTCTTGGAAGACCCTTTTTGAATACTGCAGGGGCTGTTATTGATTGCACTAAAGGCAATGTCACTTTTCATGTTAATGGTAATGAGCATACGGTACACTTTCCGAGGAAACAGCCTCAAGTTCATAGTATCAACTCTATTGGAAAAATTCCATCGATTATATTTGGAGGTTTTGAATTTCCTCTTCCTACTGTCAAGAAGAAATATGATATTCTTACTATTGGGGATGTGCATATCCCCGTTGAGGTAACATAGTGTTATTCGAAATTTCTCCGGTTCCATGTTATTCGGAATGAGTTCGTTAACAAGACTTGATCAACCTTATTAGTGGATTCCTTTTGATGAGCATGAGATGGATGAAACTAGAAGGCACAACCTTCTGTACCCTCCTTTTACTTTCTGTTATTTATATTAAATAAAATAAAAATAAGTATTTTCCGTCTGTTATCTAAATTATCTGTGCAATTTAAAAATACCCTGAAAATAAAAGTTCTCCAAATGCCCTAAAATTTAAATATGATTTTTCCTGGAATATTTGGCACTGAGAACACAGCACGGGGGGCATCCACCTGGCCACGAGGGTGGAGGGCGCGCCCCCTGCCTCGTGGGCCCATGGTGGCCCTCTTCCACTTATTCCTGCACCCACACACTCCTTCTTCCTCCCACAGACACGAATATCCAGCTCAAGCACGAGTTCTAGCTCGTTTTGTTGCCATTTTCGATCTCCTTGCTCAAAGCACCTCTCACAAAACTGCTTGGGGGATTGTTCCTTGGTATGTGACTCCTCCATTGGTCCAATTAGTTTTTGTTCTAGTGCTTTATTCATTGCATATTTTTGCTGCTTAGGTGACCCTGTTCTTGAGCTTGCATGTCAAATTTATATGGTCAAAAGTAGTTTTGGTGCATGATATTGCCTCTAGGCACTTGTAGGAGTAGTTGCTATCAATTTTGTTAAGTTTGGTTTACTTTTATTTGAAGTTACTAAAAGTTTCAGAAATTTTTCAGAGGAAGAAATATGCCTAGGAAAATGTACCAAGGTGGTTCTTCAAGGAAGCAAGGACCCAAGCTTGCAATGCGTGATGCTGATGAAGAGCCACCAAGAGACACTCCAGTGCGTCCTTGTGAATGGCCTTCGGAAAACTTTATGGATTGAGCAGGAATTAAGGAAGAATTTAACGCATATTTGTGTAACGCTGATCTTGTGAGCTTCAAGGAAGAATAGTGCTGCCAGTACCACTATCTCACTAGTTCCTTTGTGAGGAGGTTTGAATTTTCATCTTCACGTAATTCTCCGACTGTCCTGTTTGATCTTTATGAAAAATCTTATACTATGGACTTAGAGGATTTTACCACTGCTTGCAAACTTCCACAATGGGGTAGTGTAAGGGAACCTCGCAAATCTGAACTTAGAGATTTTCTTGCTAGTATAACTGTGGGGGAATCTAGAGATATAACACAAGCTACCATAGGGAGCATTCACTTTCCTGCTATACATTATTTTGCTCTCTCCATAGGTAGATGCATTAATGGTAAAGATGAGGGATGTCACATGTGTGTCCCTGACCTCAGTATTCTTAGGAGTGCTGTGTTAGGAGATAAATCTTATAATTTGGGAGCTATTGTTGCACGTAGGTTGCATCTTAATAGATTTAATGGAGATTTCTTTGGTGGAATTTATGCAATCCGCATAGCTAATTTTCTTGGTATAACCATACGTGAAGATGATATTGAGTTGCCTCCTGCTTATTTGGATTATGAGGCTATGGTTCACCACTAGTTTGTCGAGAGGAATGAATCACCTCTCCAGTATCGCTTAATCTTCGACAGACGCCGTGCTGTCCGTATTACTCTCCCTGCTCCTGCCTTCTTTGATTATCAGGCAAAAGGAAGATATGTTATTACCAGAGAGGGGGCAGATGAGTACGAGAGGAGAGCGGAGGCCACTCATCGCCACGCTGCAGCTCAGGAAGCGATAGCCGCTGCATCTTAGTACGACCCCAACTATTACTATGGATATCCGCCAGGCCAGCCGTGGCCATAGACCAACTTAGGCC
This sequence comes from Triticum urartu, assembly GCF_056163025.1. Lineage (NCBI taxonomy): Eukaryota > Viridiplantae > Streptophyta > Magnoliopsida > Poales > Poaceae > Triticum > Triticum urartu. The sequence continues at coordinate 455,112,325 of NC_141875.1, forward strand.
AAAAGCCTAAGCTTGGGGGAGTACGTATTTCCCACCGACATTACATTCATGTTCACACACTCATTGCTAGATGTCGGTGCTCATACTTTTTCATTGTATCATCCATGCTAGTTTATTTTCCTTTTTATGCTTTATTCTTGTGTGCTTAATAAACCTTAAGAAAAACAAAAAAAATACTTGTAGCTTTTAGATAGTTTTAACTTCCATGCTTGTAGTAGTAATTAAAAAGAAAACCCAAAAAGATTTCTTGTTCTTCTTTTGTTTGTTGGGAGCTCTCATGTGTAAATAGTTTTGTTTCTTTTCTTTCCTTTGGGGGTCGATAGGAGAAAACCATGGTTAAATTGTTGAAGTGGCTCTTATATGCATTATTGTTGATCTGAAAAAAGAGCCCATACTGCCTTGTCTTCTCCTATTTATTGAATGCTTGCAGATTCCAGCTTAGTCCAATGCACGTGCACTCTTATTATTATTCACATCGTTCGGTTGTGCAAGTGAAAGGCAATTATGACGATATATGATGGACTGATTGGGATGAGAAAAGCTGGTATGAACTCGACCTCTCTTGTCTTTGTAAATATGATTAGTTCATCGTTCTTGATTCAGCCTATTATGAATAAACATGTTTGCAATGACAACTAGAGATCATAGTTTCTTGTGCCATGCTTGATTAGCTAGGAGCTTATAATGGTTTACCTTGCGTGCCAACATGCTATTAAAATGGTTGTGTTGTGGTATGATAGGGTGGTATCCTCCTCTGAATGATTTAAGTGACTTGACTTGGCGCATGTTCACGCATGTAGTTGAAACAAAATCAACATAGCCTTCATGATATTTATGTTCATGGTGGATTATATCCTACTCATGCTTGCATTCGGTGTTGATTAATTTTAATGCATGTTCATGACTGTTGTCGCTCTCTAGCTGGTTGCTTCCCAGTCTTTTGCTAGCCTTCACCTGTACTAAGCGGGAATACTGCTTGTGCATCCAACTCCATAAACTCCAAAGTTGTTCCATATGAGTCCACCATACCTACCTATATACGGTATCTACCTGCCATTCCAAGTAAATTTGTATGTGCCAAACTCTAAACCTTCAAATAATTATCCTGTTTTGTATGCTCGAATAGCTCATGTATCAACTAGGGCTGTCCGTATCTTCCATGTTAGGCGGGTTATTCTCAAGAGGAGTGGACTCCGCTCCTCACTCACGAGAAAATGGCTGGTCCCCGGGATGCCCAGTCCCATGCTTTATGCAAATCAAATCAAAATAATTGCAAACAAAACTCCCCCTGGGACTCTTGTTAGTTGGAGGCACTCGTTGTTTTGAGCAAGCCATGGATTGATGCTTGTTGGTGGAGGGGGACTATAAACTTTACCATTCTATTTGGGAACCGCCTATAATGTGTGTAGCATGGAAGATATCGCCATCTCTTGGTTGTTATGTTGACAATGAAAGTATACCGCTCAAAATATTATTCATCTCTATTTCAAAACCGAGCTCTGGCACCTCTACAAATCCCCGCTTCCCTCTGTGAAGGGCCTATCTATTTACTTTCATGTTGAGTCATCATCTTCTTATTAAAAACCACCAGTTGGAGAGCACCACTGTCATTTGCATTCATTACTGTTAGTTTACATCGAGTATGACTTGACTGGATCTATTTTGCCATGAATTACAATGTCTAGTCAGTCCTTGATCTTTAAAGGTGCTCTGCATTTATGTTTTGCGGTCTCAGAAAGGGCTAGCGAGATACCATCTTGTTATATCATATTATGATTGTTTTGAGAAAGTGTTGTCATCCGAGATTTATTATTATTGCTCACTAGTTCATTATGCCATTGACATGAGTAAACATGAGACCTATGCGTTATTGTGAATATGGTTAGTTTATAATCTTTGCTGAAAACTTGAATGCTGGCTTTACATATTTACAACAAAAAGAGCAAGCAGAGTTTGTAAAAGTTTTTCTTTATCACTTTCAGTTTATCAACTGAATTGCTTGAGGACAAGCAAAGGTTTAAGCTTGGGGGAGTTGATATGTCTCCGTCGTATCTACTTTTCCAAACACTTTTGCCCTTGTTTTGGACTCTAACTTGCATGATTTGAATGGAACTAACCCGGGCTGACGCTATTTTCAGCAAAATTGCCATGGTGTCATTTATGTGCAGAAAGAAAAGTTCTCGGAATGACCTGAAACTTCATGGAACGTCTATTTGGAAATAGTAAAAAATCCTTGCAAAAGATGAAGACCAGGGGGCCCACACCCTAGCCACGAGGGTGGGGGGGGGCGCCTGCCACCCTAGGGCGCGCCCCCTACCTCGTGGGCCCCCTGGAACTCCTCCGACCTCGACTCCAAATATATATATATTTGCTTTTGGGGAGAAAAAAATCAAAGAGAAGGATTCATTGCGTTTTACGATACGGAGCCGCCGCCAAGCCCTAAAACCTCTCGGGAGGGCTGATCTGGAGTCCGTTCGGGGCTTCGGAGAGGGGAATCCGTCGCCATCGTCATCATCAACCTTCCTCCATGACCAATTTCATGATGCTCACCACCGTGCGTGAGTAATTCCATCATAGGCTTGCTGGACGGTGATGGGTTGGATGAGATTTATCATGTAATCGAGTTAGTTTTGTTAGGGTTTGATCCCTAGTATCCACTATGTTCTGAGATTGATGTTGCTATGACTTTGCTATGCTTAATGCCTGTCCCTAGGGCCCGAGTGCCATGATTTCAGATCTGAACCTATTACGTTTTCATCAATATATGAGAGTTCTTGATCCTATCTTGCAAGTCTATAGTCACCTATTATGTGTTAGGACCCGTTAACCCCGAAGTGACAATAATCGAGATACTTATCGGTGATGACCGTAGTTTGACGAGTTCATGTATTCACTATGTGTTAATGCTTTGTTCTGGTACTCTATTAAAAGGAGGCCTTAATATCCCTTAGTTTCCATTAGGACCCCACTGCCACGGGAGGGTAGGACAAAAGATGTCATCCAAGTTCTTTTCCATAAGCACGTATGACTATATTCGGAATACATGTCTACATTACATTGATGAATTGGAGCTAGTTCTGTGTCACCCTAGGTTATGACTGTTACATGATGAACCGCATCCGGCATAATTCTCCATCACCGATCCATTGCCTACGAGCTTTCCATATATTGTTCTTCGCTTATTTACTTTTCCGTTGCTATTATTACAATCACTACAAAAAACCAAAAACATTACTTTTGCTACCGTTACCTTTTTCTACCGTTACCACTACTATCATATTACTTTGCTACTAAATACTTTACTGCAGATATTAAGTTTCCAGGTGTGGTTGAATTGACAACTCAGCTGCTAATACTTGTGTAACATCCCAAATTTTCAATTTGGAATGTTATACATAGATCATTCTTGCATATAATATTTTATTGCATTTTCGTTCCGCAATCCTCAAAACCCTAAGCAACTCAAGGACCCTCGGAGAGAGTTGGGGATTTCCCGGTTTTCATATTTGGTTTTTATCAAATAGTGAAACGAGGATTTTTTATTTTGATTATTTTTCTCTCTGAAAAATATTCCGTAATAAAAATATATGAGAGGAGATAATATGACTTCTCCAAAATAATTGAAATATTGGAGGAAAAATATTAAAATCATTTATTTGATTTTATTTGGATTTTATTTGCATTAGAAAAATTGCACATTTTCAAAATTTCATTTTCGGGCCAAGAAAATGTTCATCTCGTTCTAAATATTTTATTTAGACGATGAAAATTTGTTTTGACATTTTTAGATTTTTATTTTATTTTCTAGGATTTTTTTTCGGTTCGGAGGGATTATTTAAAAAAATCTGCCTAGGCTGACTGGGCCGAAGCCCATCCGCCAGGCCAACTCCCATCGCCGCCGTCTCCCGCGCGGAGCCGCGCCCGCCGCCGCCACCGACTTGGACCGGAGTCCGAGCCAGACTCCTCCTCCCCGCCGCCTTGCCCCCTCCTCCAAGCCACCTCCCCCCTTTATATATCGCCCCCGCCCCCCGCCACCACCACCACCAAGCCGCCGCCGCCGCAGCCCGCACCCGAGCCGCAACCGCCTCCCGTGCTTCGCCGCCGCCACCGTCGCAAGCCGCCGCCACCGCCGCTTCGCTGTCGCCCCGCTGCCCCGCAAGCCCGCCGCCGAGCCCCGCCTCACCGGAGCCTCGCCGGAGAGGTAACGCGCCGTTTCTCTGCCGCCCGTTTTTTGTTAAAAGAAAACCGATCCGGTTTTTTAGAAAAACCCTAGTTCATTTTTTAGATCGGTTCGCCGGTTTTTTCCGGTTCTTCTATTTAGCGGACGTTCGTCCGTACGTTCGTTTTAATGAACGGTTTTCTCTCGTTAGTTATAGATAATGAACGCTCGTTCGTTAGCCTGTTCGTCAGTTTTGTTTTATCGGATTTTTCCGCGATTTTTCTCGATCGCGATTTCTGATCCGATTTTCGTTTCTGTTTATCTTTTCGCTCGTTAGTCGGAATCAGGCGATTCAAACGCCTAGATCTTCGTCTCGAGACCCTCTTTCCTCTTAACCAACTTGAACAAGATTTTAGTACTGTAAAATTTGACCTTAGTTCAGATTAGTAAATGGATCTTGTTTCCTTCGCTGTTTGAGTTTCGTTGCTCCGTTTGATTTGATTCTTTTTGCAAACCGGAGTTCTTGAGTTGAACTTTCCGGTTAGATATTCTTATTTGAGTTTTACCTGTACTTCTTTGATTGTTGCTTATGTATGCTATTGTTTGTTTGCGATAGAATTACCGGAGTGCGAAGCGTGTTATTTGGAGTCTCTAGGTTACGCGGATCGTCAGCAATGCAAGTAACACTTTGATCATATCCCTTTATCACCCAGTTTTTATGCATTAGTTCCAATCCTGAAACATTGCATGGTTAGGATGTCATTAACATGTGGGTTGGGAAGTAGTTGATGAGGTAGAACCTATTACCCTGTTACTTTCAAACCTTGGGAGTTACTTCTACGCGTTGCTTATATTGCTATGCTATGCTCGTAGACGTGGTTTGGGTGAGTGAAATCCATGACAGATGTGAGATTGTTAATTAATGGTTCAACTTAAGGTGGCAACTTAAATGCACATCTGGGTGGATTGAGGCACATGGAGTACCCAGTGTTGCCTATATTTTTGGAAATCTTGGAGTACCCGTGTGATCTTCCTATGGACTGCCACCCAGGCTCAAAGGGAACTAAGATGATTCATGCTAGAAACTTCCGTGTGCAGCCACAAGCTATTATGGGATCTAGCATAGCTGAGTAAGTTACATGAAGCTCTTGAAGAGGTAGATCAGCAGGTAGTGGGTTTGTAGGTTTGGTATGGTCTACCCGGAGTAGAGAGTTAATGTTTATGAAAGGCTGTGTCTCGGTCATCCGTTTCTCAAACACCGTTTAGTGCGAGAAATCCAACGGAGGCGATCGATTCTTGTGGGGAAAAGTGCTCAAACCTCTGCAGAGTGTATAAACTAATCGTGGTTAGCCGTGTCCCCGGTTATGGACAATCTTGAGTATCTAGTACTTGGAGTATCTTAAGTATCTCATCACTTTTAATTAATATTGTTGGGTTGTTAATCACTTTAATTGGGATTGAGTTGGAGGAACCTTCTCAATGATGTTTCAACTACCATGATAGTTAAATTAAAATCTATTCCTTTCTTGTAGGAAAAAATTGGCTTTTTGCATAAACTGAAACCATAGAGCTTTCCACTAGCCAAATATGCATGTAGTGATAGCATTATTTCTATTCTTGCTCTACTATGTTACTTTGCCAGCATATTCCATGTGCTGACCCGTTTTCGGGATGCAACGTATTATGTTGCAGACTTTTCAGACGAGGAGTAAGGTTCATTAGGTCGTTGCCGTGCAGCTCAGCTATGCCGTTGGAGTGATGGACTCACTTTATCTTCCAATCCTTCCGCTGTTATCGTATTAGATGGCCTTAAGCCATATTTATTGTAATAAGTTCTCTTTTGAGACATCCGATGTAATAAGTGTGTGATTGCTACTTTGTTATAAATCCTTCGAGTACTGTGTGTGTCAGCATTACCGATCCAGGGATGACACTGAAGCACAAAGACTTGACCATTTGAGGTCGGGTCGCTACAAAGATGGTATCAGAGCACACGCTGAGTGTAGGACACAACCACTAAGCTAAAGCCCTAGATCACTATTCTCTTCTCATTTCTGACTCCTCTCCATTTTCCACTCTTTAGGATGGCGGATACAAGGAACAAGTTTGCACAACCGGATGAAGACACACCTTTTGGACGACACTTGAAGGAAGTCACTTGGTACCTAAACATAGGAATACCAAGCTTCACCGGGACTTACAACGCCACTTTACCTGAAGAGGAGCGATGGATGATTCAAGTTCAAGTTCCAGGAAGGACCTTCACGCCAGTCACTAAACCTATAGAATTTTCCTTCAACGTACCAACCTGGAGTTTAGGAAAGAGTATGGCAGTTCACATCACCATGGGACGTATTGGAGAAGTATATCACAAGGATCTTAAGGACACTATCTACCAGATATGTGGGCGCCGAGACGAGCAATGGGAGATGATTAGCACCAGGAAGGATAGATCAATTGTAGCTTTCATCCAGGAACTAAACCAACACATTCGACGCCAGGAGAATCAGATGTGCGCAGACATGATAGATTTGAAGAAGGCGAAGACAAGGATCATCGAGCTAGAAGAACTTAAGTCTGCGATGGATATGAGGAGGAAATTGCGACACTACTGGAGAAGAATGACGACCTGATTAAGAAGATCGGAATATTCATGGGAGACCCCACTCTAGTAGAAGAAGATGAAGAACCCAAGGAGATTTGTCTGGAGGACTACGTCATCATCGACGACACCGACTTCGACCCTAGTGATGATGACTTTGAAGACGAAGCTGGAGCAGATATCATGGAGTCTTCCACCGATCAAAATTTCTAGATGACCACCCAATGATTAGTAATATTCCCCCATGTATTTAGTAGTAGTTGAGCACTTTTGTGATAGTTCTAGACCGCTTGTATGCCCTTGCTTGATTGATTGAGTGAATTGATTGTGTTTGTCTCATGTGCATATGGGTAGTGCCTTCTCATTAGACCCCATTCTATTCTAATCTCTTCCATCTAAACCCATCAGATGCCTCCGAGACGTGACCCCGGATTTGCCTTCCCGCCGGAACTCACTCAGTTGATCCAACAGCAGAACACCTTGATGCAATTGCTAGTTCAGAACCAGGGCAACAACAACACCAATAACAACAACAACAACAACAACAACAACAACAACCCGCCGCCCGTGGACAGCCTAGCCCGTTTTCTAAGGTTACAACCGCCGGTGTTTTCCAATAGCACCGAGCCTATAGTAGCAGATGATTGGCTCCGCAGGATTGGAAGAGAGTTAATCACTGCAGGATGCACTGATGCTGAGAAGGTGCGTTTTGCCGCACATCAGTTGGATGGACCAGCAGCATCATGGTGGGAGAATTACACTGTCACCTACCCCATAGCCATGGTTACTTGGGACCAGTTTCAGCAAGCTTTCCGCACATCCCATGTCTCAACTGGAGCCATGAATCTAAAGAAGCGTGAGTTTTGCAATTTACGCCAGGGGAATCGTACTGTGGCTCAGTACGTGGATGAGTTTACCAAGCTATCTCGCTATGCCCCTGGCGATGTGGCCACAGATGCCGCGAAGCAGGAGAAGTTTATGGAAGGGCTGAATGATGAGATGAGTATGCAGTTGATGGTAGCAACCTTCAACAACTACCAGGAGTTGGTAGATAAGGCTCTTATGATTGAAGGGAAGCAACAGTAGATTGAGAGCTGTAAGAGGAAGTATGGACAATGGAGGTATAACTCAGGAGCTCAGTAGAAGCCTCGCCTAACCCCGAACTCGGGAGGACTTGTTCATAACCATGGAGGTCATAACCACACTGGAGAAGGATCGCATAACCACAATGGTACTAAGAATGGGAATGGGAACAGAGCCAATAACAATCAGAACCGCCCCAATCCAGCCACACCCGCCAAAAGAGATCTAAGTCACGTTACTTGCTTCAAGTGCGGGAAGACTGGACACTATGCCACGGAGTGCCCTGACGGAAAGAATGGAAACGGAAATGGGAGCGCTGGGAAGAAGCACAATCCATTCAACAAAGGGCAAGTGAACCACGTTAACGTGGAGGAGGTTGAAGAGCAGCCGAATGCGGTAATAGGTAAGTTTTTGGTTAAGTCATTTACCGCTCTTGTTCTATTTGATACTGGTGCATCGCATTCATACATATCAAGGGGATTCGTGGATAAGTTTAAACTACCAACCCAAACCCTTAGGACCCCTCTCTTAGTGAGTTCACCTGGAGCAGAGTATATGGCTAGTCGATGGTGCGACCAGATACCCCTAACCATTGGAAGCCATGTTTTTCGTCCGACCTAATTATTTTGGAGTCATAAGGATTGGATGTGATATTAGGTATGGACTGGATGTAAAAGTATGGAGGAAGCATTGACCGTGCTAGTAAGTCGATTTATCTCACCACCCCGGAGGGAAAAAGGATTAAGTATGTATCTAGGCATGTGCATAGGAGGAGCCAAGTGAATACCCTCATGGGAGTTGTTCAGGAGGAAGTGCCTGTAGTGTGGGATTAGCCGGATGTTTTTCCAGAGGAGTTACCAAGCATGCCACCGGATCGAGACATCGAGTTTTTGATAGAGCTATTGCCAGGGACAGGGCCAATATCCAAGAGACCATATCGGATGCCCGCGAATGATCTGGAGGAAATTAAGAAACAGATCGAGGAGTTATTGGAGAAAGGATACATTCGAAGGAGTTCATCACCTTGGGGAGCCCCAGTGCTTTTGGTTGAGAAGAAGGTTAAATCCCTAAGAATGGTTGTTGATTATCGGGCCTTGAATGAAGTGACGATCAAGAACAAGTACCCACTGCCGATGATCAATGATCTGTTTGATCAGTTGCAAGGAGCTAAGGTGTTTTCGAAGATCGATTTGCGATCGGGATACCATCAGTTGAAGATTCGAGAGAAAGATATACCAAAGACAACATTCACAATGCGTTACGGATTATATGAATATACAGTCATGTCGTTTGGACTGACTAACGCCCCTGCCTATTTCATGAGCATGATGAACAAGGTATTCATGGAATATTTGGATAAGTTTGTTGTGGTGTTTATTGATGATATTATGGTATACTCGAGGAATGAAGAGGAGCACAAGGAGCATTTGCAATTAGTTCTCGAGAAACTCAGGGAACACCAGTTGTATGCCAAGTTCAGCAAATGCGAGTTTTGGTTGAAGGAAGTCGGATTCCTTGGACATGTTATATCAGGGGAAGGTATAACAGTAGACCCCACCAAGATCCAGTCGGTCATTGAATGGTTGGCACCCACTTCAGTTAGCGAGATCCGCAGTTTTCTTGGACTCGCGGGATACTATCAGAGATTCATTGAGAATTTTTCCAAGATTGCGAAGCCAATGACGAAGTTATTGAAGAAGGATACCAAGTTTAAATGGACGGAAGATTGCGAGGCAAGTTTCTAGGAGTTGAAGAAATGTTTGACTACAGCCCCAGTGCTGACACTGCCAGATATACATAAGGATTTCCAAGTGTATTGCGATGCCTCTCGCTTAGGACTTGGATGTGTGCTTATGCAGGACGGAAGAGTTGTTTCGTATGCCTCGCGACAACTAAAACCTCACGAGTTGTATTATGCCAAGCATGATTTGGAGTTAGCAGCCGTAGTGCATGCATTGAAGACTTGGAGACATTACCTTATTGGAAACCGTTGTGATGTGTACATGGATCATAAGAGTTTGAAGTACAACTTCACACAGAAGGAACTGAACCTTAGGCAGAGGAGATGGTTGGAGCTTATAAAGGATTACGACATGAAGCTGCACTATCACCCAGGAAAGGCCAATGTCGTAGCAGACGCTTTGAGCCGGAAGAGTTATGTTAATATCCTTGCGAGTAAGGGAGTGCCAAAGGAGTTAGCAGAGGATATCACAGAACTTCGATTAGAGATTGTTCCTAGAGGTTTTGTTGCAACAATGGAAGTTCAGTCGACGCTGTTGGGTAAGATTCGGGAAGCTCAGAAGGATGACAAAGAGATTGCCGAGATAAAGGAGAAGATGAGCGAAGGAAAGGCCAAAGGTTTTCGTGAGGATGAGCACGACACCTTATGGTTTGAGGACCGAGTTTATGTGCCCAATAACACAGAGATCAGGAAGTTAATACTGCATGAGGCCCAAGACTCACCATACTCGATACACCCCAGAAACACCAAGATGTATTTGGATTTGAAGGAACGTTTCTGGTGGACGGGTATGAAGAAGGATATTGCCGAGTATGTAGCCGTATGTGATGTATGTCTGAGAGTGAAGGTAGAGCATCAAAAGCCGGCAGGATTGTTACAGCCTATGCCGATACCCGAATGGAAGTGGGATAAACTTGGCATGGACTTTATCACCGGATTGCCCAGCACCAAATCAGGATATGATTCCATATGGGTAGTAGTTGATCGCTTGACCAAAGTGGCTCACTTTATCCCAGTGAAAACCACTTATACAAGTGCGAAGTTGGCCAAGATATATATGTCCAGGATCGTATGTCTGCATGGAGTTCCAAGGACCATCATATCAGATAGAGGAACGCAGTTTACCTCAAAGTTTTGGCATCAGTTACACCAGACTTTGGGTACGAGATTGGAGTTCAGTACCACATTTCACCCGCGGACGGATGGACAGACCGAGAGAGTCAACCAGATTGTGGAGGACATGTTGAGAGCCTGTGCGCTAGATTATGGATCTAGTTGGGATGACAATTTGCCTTATGCAGAGTTCTCATACAACAATAGCTACCAAGCCAGTTTGAAGATGGCACCGTTCGAAGCCCTGTACGGACGAAGGTGCAGAACGCCGTTAATGTGGGATGAAGTAGGAGATCGACAGTTGTTTGGACCAGACTTGATCAAGGAGTCTGAAGAGAAAGTTAAGCTGATTCGTGATAGATTGAAGATTGCTCAGTCCAGGCAGAAGAGTTATGCCGACTCGAAATGCAAGGAGGTAACCTATGAAATTGGAGATAGAGCATATATGCGAGTATCGCCTTTGCGAGGAGTGAAATGTTTTGGAGTTAAAGGAAAGTTAGCCCCGAGATTTGCAGGACCGTATCGTGTTTTAGAACGGATGGGAGTAGTTGCCTACAAGTTGGAGTTACCTGAAGGACTGTCAGGAGTTCATGACGTGTTCCACGTTTCGCAGTTGAAGAAGTGTCATGCTGAGATGGCCGATATACCGTTAAGAGATACAGTACCCTTGGAGGCGATTCAGTTGGACAGTGATTTGACTTATGAGGAAAAGCCAGTTAAGATTCTTGAGTTTGCTAGCCGAGTCACTCGCAGCAAGGTTATCAAGTTTGGCAAAGTTCAGTGGAGCCACCATACCAAGGACGAAGCCAGATGGGAACGAGAGGATGATCTCCGCAAGGACCACCCACACCTATTTTCTAACCAAACCGAATCTCGAGGGCGAGATTCATCTTAAGGGGGGTAGGTTTGTAACATCCAAAATTTTCAATTTGGAATGTTATACATAGATCATTCTTGCATATCATATTTTATTGCATTTTCGTTCCGCAATCCTCGAAACCCTAAGCAACTCAAGGACCCTCAGAGAGAGTTGAGGATTTCCCGGTTTTCATATTTGGTTTTTATCAAATAATGAAACGAGGATTTTTGATTTTGATTATTTTTCTCTCCGAAAAATATTTCGTAATAAAAATATATGAGAGGAGATAATATGACTTCTCCAAAATAATTGAAATATTGGAGGAAAAATATTAAAATCATTTATTTAATTTTATTTGGATTTTATTTGCATTAGAAAAATTGCACGTTTTCAAAATTTCATTTTAGGGCCAAGAAAATGTTCATCTCGTTCTAAATATTTTATTTAGACGGTGAAAATTTGTTTTGGAGTTTTTAGATTTTTATTTTATTTTCTAGGATTTTTTTCGGTTCGGCGGAATTATAAAAAAAACGCGCCTAGGACGACTAGGCCGAAGCCCAGCCGCCGGCCCAACTCCCGTCGCCGCCGTCTACCGCGTGGAGCCGCGCGCGCTGCCGCCGCCGACTCGGACCGGAGTCCGAGCCGGACTCCTCCTCCCCGCCGCCTTGCCCCCTCCTCCAAGCCACCTCTCCCCCCCTTTATATACCGCTGCCGCCCCCGGCCACCACCACCACCAAGCCGCCGCCGCCGCAGCCCGCACCCGAGCCGCCGCCGCCGCCTCCCGCGCTTTGCCGCCGCCGCCGCAAGCCGCCGCCACCGCAGCTTCGCCGCACCGCGCCGCCGTCGCCCCGCTACCCCGCAAGCCCGCCGCCGAGCCCTGCCTCACCGGAGCTTCGCCGGAGAGGTAACGCGCCGTCCCGTCGCCGCTCATGTTTTCAAGAAAACCGATCCATTTTTTAGAAAAACCCTAGTTCGTTTTTTTAGATCGGTTCGCCGGTTTTTTTCCCGGTTCTTCTATTTAGCGGACGTTCGTCCGTATGTTCGTTTTAACGAACGGTTTTCACTCGCTAGTTATAGATAACGAACGCTCGTTTGTTAGCCTGTTCGTCAGTTTTCTTTTATCGGATTTTTCCGCGATTTTTCTCGATCGCGATTTCTGATCCGATTTTCGTTTCTGTTTATCTTTTCGCTCGTTAGTCGGAATCAGGCGATTCAAACGCCTAGATCTTCGTCTCGAGACCCTCTTTCCGCTTAACCAACTTGAACAAGATTTTGGTACTGTAACATTTGAACTTAGTTCAGATTAGTAAACGGATCTTGTTTCCTTCGTCGTTTGAGTTTCGTTGCTCCGTTTGATTTGATTCTTTTTGCAAACCGGATTTCTTGAGTTGAACTTTCCAGTTAGATCTTCTTATTTGAGTTTTACCCGTGCTTATTTGATTGTTGCTTATGTATGCTATTGTTTGTTTGTGATAGAATTCCCGGAGTGCGAAGCGTGTTACTTGGAGTCTCTAGGTTACGTGGATCGTCAGCAAGGCAAGTAACACTTTGATCATATCCCTTTATCACCCAGTTTTTATGCATTAGTTCCAATCCTGAAACATTGCATGGTTAGGATGTCATTAACATGTGGGTTGGGAAGTAGTTGATGAGGTAGAACCTATTACCCTGTTACTTTCAAACCTTGGGAGTTACTTCTACGCGTTGCTTATATTGCTATGCTATGCTCGTAGACGTGGTTTGGGTGAGTGAAATCCATGACAGATGTGATATTGTTAATTAATGGTTCAACTTAAGGTGGCAACTTAAATGCACATATGGGTGGATTGAGGCACCTGGAGTACCCGTGTTGCCTGTATTTTTGGAAATCCCGGAGTACCCATGTGATCTTCCTATGGACCGCCACCCAGGCTCAAAGGGAACTAAGATGATTCATGCTAGAAACTTCCGTGTGCAGCCACAAGCTATTATGGGCTCTAGCATAGTTGAGTAAGTTACGTGAAGCTCTTGAAGAGGTAGATCAGCAGGTAGTGGGTTTGTAGGTTTGGTATGGTCTACCCGGAGTAGAGAGTTAATGTTTCTAAAAGGCCGTGTCTCGGTCATCCGTTTCTCAAACACCGTGTAGTGCGAGAAATCCAACGGAGGCGATCGAGTCTTGTGGGGAAAAGTGCGCAAACCACTATAGAGTGTATAAACTAATCATGGTTAGCCGTGTCCCCGGTTATGGACAATCTTGAGTATCTAGTACTTGGAGTATCTTAAGTATCTAGTACTTGGAGTATCTTAAGTATCTCATCACTCTTAATTAATATTGTTGGGTTGTTAATCACTTTAATTGGGATTGAGTTGGAGGAACCTTCTCAATGATGTTTCAACTACCATGATAGTTAAATTAAAATCTATTCCTTTGTTGTAGGGAAAAATTGGCTTTTCGCAAAAACTGAAACCATAGAGCTTTCCACCAGCCAAATATGCATGTAGTGATAGCATTATTTCTGTTCTTGCTCTACTGTGTTACTTTGCCAGCATATTCCATGTGCTGACCCGTTTTCGGGCTACAACGTATTATGTTGCAGACTTTTTAGACGAGGAGTAAGGTTCGTTAGGTCGTTGCCGTGCAGCTCAGCTATGCCGTTGGAGTGGACTCACTTTATATTCCAAGCCTTCCGTTGTTATCGTATTAGATGGCCTTAAGCCATATTTATTGTAATAAGTTCTCTTTTGAGACATCCAATGTAATAAGTCTGTGATTGCTACTCTGTTATAAATCCTTCGAGTACTGTGTGTGTCAGCATTACCGATCCAGGGATGACACTGAAGCACAGAGACTTGACCGTTTGAGGTCGGGTCGCTACAACTTGAGAATATTCTTTGGCTCCCCTTGTGTCGAATCAATAAATTTGCGTTGAATACTCTACCCTCGAAAACTGTTGCGATCCCTTATACTTGTGGGTTATCAGTCACCCACAAGCACCAATCTATAGTTCCGGTAACAAGACTGAACACAAGAGATGAACTAGGGTTTGAGATGAGATGGTGTTGTTGAAGATGCTGATGAAGATTGCCCTCCCCAAGATGGGATAGTTTTTGGTGATGATGATGGCGATGATTTCCCCCTCCGGGAGGGAAGTTCCCCCGGCGGAATCATTTTGCCGGAGGGCAAAAGTGCTCCTGCCCAAGTTATGCCTCGAGACGGTGGCACTTCGTCCCAAAAGTCCTCTCCTTATTTTTTCTAGGTCAAAATGACTTATATACCAAAAGATGGGCACCGGAGGTGGGCATGGTTGAGCACAACCCACCAGGGCACGCATGGGCTCCCTGGCGCGCCCATGTGGGTTGTGCCCACCTGGTGGTCCCCCTCTGGTAGTTATTTGATCCAATATTCCTCAAATAATCCATAAAAAATCTCCATGAAGTTTCAGCTTGTTTGGAGTTGTGCAGAATAGGTGGCCTGACGTAGCTTTTCCGGGTCCAGATTTCCAGCTGCCGGAATTGTCCCTCTTTGTGTATGCCTTGCATATTATGAGAGAAAAGGCATTAGAATTACTCCAAAAACGTTATTATGGATAAAAACATTCTAAATAATAGTAATAAAACATGATGCATAATGGACGTATCAACTCCCCCAAACTTAGACCTCACTTGTCCTCAAGCGAAAACCGAAATCGAAAAACATGTCCACATGCTTAGAGAGAGAGGTGCCGATAAAAACAAAATACGTACATAGAAGCATCATGTTCATTATTATAACAACAACAAATTTAAACATAAGACTTTTGTCATAGGACTTTTATAATAGACTTCTATCATATACTTTTCATGAATTAGTAACAATTCATCACACAAATGAAGTATGCAGCAAAAACTCTATTAAAAATCAACAAATTATATTCTCAGTCTACTTTGCAACTAAAATTCATCATCTTTTCATGAAGGGTCACGTATCGGAGCCTTTAGGAAAGTCCAAATGCTCAACCATCATATAATCTTCTATGATTGCTAACACTCACTGCGTACACATGAGCAAAACGTTTCAACCGGACACATAGAAAGATATGGGCTTATAGTTTCGCCTCCCAACATATTCACCTCAAGAGTGATGTCGACAATGATAATTCATGCTATCTATATTCAACTGGACATATGTGCCTAGATCTTTCCTCACCACATGATGCTTGCCAAAGGAGAGAAATAAAAAGGAATAGAAGGAAAACTTTGACTCTTTGCATAAAAGTAAAAGATGGGCCCTTCGTAGAGGGAAGGAGAGGTTGCCATGCGCTTATTTGTTTGTATGCTCAACCCCTTAGTGCAAAAGAACGTCAAGTTGCATTTCCCCTTGTGGTAGCAACCTTCATTATGCAGTCTGTCACTTTTATTCTTCACCATCACAAGTTCGTGCAACGCTCAATTTCTCTTACACTAAACGATCTCACACTTTTAGAAGCAATTTTTATTGCCTTTGTGCACCGATGACAACTTACTTGAGGGATCTTGCTCAATCCCTAGGTAGGTATCGTGGACACTTGAAAAATAAGATTTGGGTTTAAGGGTTTTTGGATGCACAAGTAGTATCTCTACTTAGTGCGGAATTTTTGGCTAGCAAAGATAGGGGAAAGCACCACGTGTTAAAGGATCTATGACAATATGACTTCTATGTGAATATAAACAAACATAAACCATTAAGTTATCTTCCTTGTCCAACGTCAACAATTTTGGTATATAATATTTTGATGAGGGATCACAATCACAAAAGATTTCTTGGATAGTATATTTATATGTGAATCTTCTCTTCCCTTATTAATTCTTTCATGAGTTGCATCATTGACTAATGCTATGTTTGTCAATTTCTAATAAATTTTTCTACTTGTTCTTTTCCTTATGTGGTGTCATCACCTACCATAAGATTAGTATATGATCTTTTCTTCATTTATTTCCTTTCTTTTATTTATTCTTTTCTCTTTTTATTCCTTATTTCTTTTCTTTTATTTGCAACATGGAAGTAAAGAAAGAAAAAAAAATCAAACTAAACTTTATTATATAACTTGCACACGATTACAAGCATAGATCACTAAGAAAACTCTCAAAGAAAGGATCGACCTAAAATCTATTCATCTAAAGCAAAAGATCAAACTAAAATAAATAAAGGCAAGAAGATAGTGGGATGATACGATACCGGGGCGCCTCCCCCAAGCTTGGCGAAAGCCAAGGGGAGTGCCCATACCCGATACTCAATTCTCCTTTGGTGGTGAAGAAGATGATGATGGTGACGAAGCTATCCTATCCTTAAGGATCAAGAGATTTTCCAATCGATGGATGACGCTCCGGAGGTGGATGATATGCTCTTGATGCAGAATATTTTCACGAGTGAGATACTTATTTTGTATGTGAACTATTTCAATGATGTGAAAGGCTTCAATCTGAGTAAGGTGAGCAAGGTATGGTTTAAGGATATCTTCCTCTCCCTCCTCGGCTGGCAGTGCTTGTTCGAAGACCGGTGGCTGATCTACGGTAACCTCCTTGCTCTCGTCTCCCCTGACGGCTTCTGCGGGCTCTTCTCTCTTCAGCTCGATCTTCATCAACCAAGCGTCCTCTTCCACGTTGTTGGAGGAAGAAGAAGACATGACGCCTGGCTCAACAGATCTGACCAAAAATAGCAAGAAAAGAAAACAAGGGATTTCTCCACGATACGGTGATCAACAAGTTCGGGAAGTATATATAGTTTTTTTATCTTGGAGGACAAGAAAATGGAGTAAAAATGGATTCCGGAAGGTGTCCCAGGTGGGCACAACCCACCTAGGCATGCAAGGCAAGCCTGGCGTGCCCTGGTGTCTTGTGCTCACCAAGGTACGTTTCCTGGAAGTTTATTTATTTCCAAATTTTCTAAATATTCCAAAACTAATAAAATATATTTTTGTGGATTTTTCAGAGTCCGTTTACTTGCCGTATCACATACCTCCTTATTTTCATGATTCTGGAGTCTTCCAGAAGGACTCTTTTATGTGTTCTTCCGGTGTCAAAGTTTGAATAATATTTCTTTCAACATTAATGGGCTTACCTGAGATATAATGTTTTATTCGTTGTCCATTGACAACCTTCGGGTTAGTACCTTCGGAATTATTTATTTTGATGGATCGAGACCGATAAACCTCCTCGATAACATAAGGGCCTTCCCATTTTGAGAGGAGTTTTCCTGCAAAGAATCTGAAACGAGAGTTGTACAAAAGAACATATTCTCCGACTTTAAACTCACGCTTTTGGATTCTTTTGTCATGCCATCTTTTAACTTTTTCTTTGAATAATTTTGCATTTTCATAAGCTTGGGTTGTCCATTCATTTAAAGAGCTAATATCAAATAACCTCTTTTCTCCGGCAAGTTTGAAATCATAATTGAGCTTTTTGATGGCCCAATATGCTTTATGTTCTAACTCAAGAGGCAAATGACAAGCTTTTCCATAAACCATTTTATATGGAGACATACCCATAGGATTTTTATATGTTGTTCTATAAGCACAAAGTGCATCATCTAATTTCTCAGACCAATTCTTCCTAGACCTATTGATAGTCTTTTGCAAAATTAATTTTATTTCTCTATTGCTAAGTTTAACTTGACCACTAGACTGTGATATGGTGATGCAATTCTATGGTTAACATCATACTTGGCAAGCATTTTACGGAAAGAACCATGAATAAAATGTGAACCACCATCAGTCATTAAATATCTAGGGACTCCAAACCTTGGGAAAATAACTTCCTTAAGCATTTTGATAGAGGTATTGTGATCAACACTACTAGTTGGAATAGCTTCTACCCATTCAGTAACATAATCAACAGCAACCAAAATGTGTGTATACCCATTAGAGGAAGGAAAAGGTCCCATGTAATCAAATCCCCAAACATCAAATGGTTCAACAGCAAGCGAATAATTCATAGGCATTTCTTGACGCTTACCAATACTACCTATTCTTTGACATTCATCACAAGATAAGTGGAACTTGCGGGCATCCTTGAAGAGAGTAGGCCAATAAAATCCAGATTGCAATACCTTGTGAGAAGTTCTATCTCCAGCATGATGCCCTCCATAATATTCAGAGTGACATTTCCATAGGATTTGTCCCTGTTCATGCTCAGGTACACAACATCTAATAATACCATCTACTGCTTCTTTATAAAGATGTGGTTCATCCCAAAAGTAATGTCTTAAATCATAGAAGATTTTTTTCTTTTATTGGTATGTAAAGCTAGGTGGTAAATATTTAGCAACAATGTAATTAGCATAGTCAGCATACCAAGGAGTACTATGAGCAACATTTATTGCAGCTAACTGCTCATCAGGAAAACTATCATCAATAGGTAGTGGGTCATCAGAGACATTTTCAAGCCTAGATAAATTATCAGCTACTGGGTTCTCAGCTCCTTTTCTATCAATGATATGTAAATCAAATTCTTGTAACAAGAGAACCCATCGAATAAGTCTAGGTTTAGCATCTTTCTTTTACATAAGATATTTAATAGCAGCATGGTCTGTGTGAACAGTTACTTTGGAATCAACAATATAAGGTCTAAATTTGTCACAAGCAAACACCACTGCTAAGAATTCCTTTTCAGTAGTAACATAATTTCTTTGAGCAATGTCTAGAGTTTTACTAGCATAATGAATAACATTCAGTTTCTTATCAACTCTTTGTCCTAGAACAACACTAACAGTATAATCACTAGCATCACACATAATTTCAAAAGGCAAGTTCCAATCAGGTGGTTGAACAATAGGTGTGGAAATTAAGGCTTTCTTGAGTGTTTCTAAGGCTTCTAAACAATCATCATCAAAAACAAAAGGGATATCCTTTTGCAAAAGACTCGTAAGAGTCCTAGAAATTTTAGAGAAGTCTTTAATAAATCTCCTATAGCAACCAACATGACCTAAGAAACTACGAATACTGGTTATATCTTTAGGACATGGAATTTTCTCAATTGCATCAACCTTAGCTTTGTCCACTTCAATACCCTTTTCAGAAATTTTATGACCAAAGACAATGCCTTCATTAACCATAAAGTGGCACTTCTCCCAATTTAAGACAAGATTTGTTTGTTCACATCTCTGCAAAACTTTTATCAAGATTGCTTAAACAATGATCAAAAGACTTCCCATAAACAGAGAAGTCATCCATGAAAACCTCAATAATCTTTTCACAAAAGTCACAGAATATTGCAGTCATACATCTTTGAAAGGTAGCAGGTGCATTACATAAACCGAAAGGCATACATCTATAAGCATAAGTTCCAAAGGGACAAGTAAAAGTGGTCTTTTCTTGATCAGGTTGAGAAATAGGTATTTGTGAAAAACCAGAAAAACCATTAAGGAAGAAAAATTGTGTGTGCTTAGATAATCTTTCAAGTGTTTGATCAATAAAAGGAAGAGGGTAATGATCTTTTCTAGTTGCTTTGTTTAATTTTCTAAAATTCAATTACCATTCTATAACCTGTAACAATTCTTTGTGGAATAAGTTCATTCTTATCATTAGGAACAATAGTTATACTTCCTTTCTTAGGGACACAATGAAGAGGACTTACCCATCTACTATAAGCTATAGGATAAATTATACCTTCTTCCAGAAGTTTTAGTATGTTTGTTCTTACCACTTCTTTCATCTTCGGATTTAACGGACGTTGGTGATCAACAACGGGTTTAGCATAAGGTTCAATATTAATTTTGTGCTGACATAGAGTGGGACTAATGCCCCTTTAATCATCGAGAGTATATCAAATAGCAGCTCAGTGCTTCCTTAGAACTTTTAATATTCTTTCTTCTTCATGTTCTGAAAGGTTAGCACTAATAATAACATGATATATCTTATTTTCATCAAGATAAGCATATTTCAAAGTGTTTGGCAATTGTTTTAATTCAAACACATGATCACCTTTAGGTGGAGGAGGTCCTCCTAGAGTTTCAATAGGAAAATTGTGTTTAAGTAGAGGACGTCGTTCAAAGAAAATCTTATCTATTTCATTTCTTTCATGCATATGAAAATCATTTTCATGGTCTAGCAAATATTGTTCTAAAGGATGAGTAGGTGGTACAACAATAGAAGGAAGACCAATTAATTCATCCTTACTAGGCAATTCTTTTTCATGAAGCTTCCTACTAAACTTTGAAAAATTAATCTCATGAGACTCATCACCAAAACTAACACCGATAGTTTGTTTCTCACAATCTATCTTAGCATTAACGGTGTTCAAGGAAGGTCTACCAAAGATAATGGGATAAAAATCATCTTATGGGGAACCAAGAACAAGAAAATCAGTAGGGTATTTTATTTTCCCACACAAGACTTCAACATCTCCAACAATCCCAATTGGTGAAATAGTGTCTCTATTAGCAAGTTTAATAGTAACATCTATGTCTTCTATCTCTGCGGGTGCTATGTCATTCATAATTTCTTGATATAAGGTGTAAGGAATAGCGCTCACACTAGCACCTATGTCACATAAACCATGATAACAGTGATCTCCGATTTTAACTGAGATAACGGGCATGCCAACAACAGGTCTATGTTTATCCTTTTTATCAGGTTTGGCAATTCTAGCAGCTTCTTCACAGAAGTAAATAACATGCCCATCCATATCTTCTTCCAAGAGATCTTTAACCATAGCAATACTAGGTTCTACTTTGATTTGTTCATCAGGTTTAGGTGTTCTAATATAGCTTTTGTTGACCACAGTTGAAACTTTAGCATGTTCCTTTATCCTACCAGGGAAAGATGGTTTCTCAATATAAGTAGAAGGAACAACTGGATCAACATTGTAAAGTATAGTTTCTTCTTTAACTGGTACCGGTTCTTTGATTTCTTCTTTAATAGGTGGGTGATATTTAAACCACTTCTATTTAGGTAGGTCAACATGAGTAGCAAATGATTCACAAAAGGAGGCTACTATCTCAGAGTCAAGTCCATATTTAGTGCTAAACTTTTGAAAAGCATCGGTATCCATAAAAGATTTAACACAATCATACTTAAGTTTAATACCTGACTCTTTACCTTTGTCGAGTTCCCAATCTTTAGAGTTGCATTTAATTCTTTCCAAAAGATCCCACCGGAATACAATAGTCTTCTTCATAAACGAACCAACACAAGAAGTATCAAGCATGGTTTGATCATTACAAGAAAGCCGAGCATAAAAGTTCTGCATAATAATTTCTATTGAGAGCTCATGATTGGGGCATGAATATAACATTGACTTAAGCCTCCCCCAAGCTAGAGTGATACTTTCTCCTTCACGAGGCCAAAAATTATATATATAATTCCGATCACGATGAACTACATGCATAGGATAATTTTTTTGGTGGAACTCCAATTTCAATCGATTCCAATTCCAAGATCCAATATCATTGCATTGAAGGGAAAACCTTCTTCATAACTTCATCTCCGGGTGAACCTACAAGCTTGAACAATCCACAAATTTGTTCTACATATATCAAGTGCATATCAGGATGTTCGGTTCCATCTCCTGCATAAGGATTAGCTAGCAGTTGTTCTATCATACCCGAAGGAATTTCATATTCAATTTTTCAGTAGGTGCAGTAGGTTGACGGGTAGCTAATTGTGGTTCCGGTGGAGGTGAAGATACCCCGAACAAACCCCTCAAAACATTGTTTTCCATAGTAACAAGTGACAATAAATTTTAGCACACTATATAAATGTTTCCTTCCCAAATTCCACTTCCCAAAGGCGCTTCACTCCCCGGCAACGGCGCCAGAAAATAGCCTTGATGACCCACAAGTATAGGGGATCAATTTTAGCTCTTTTCGATAAGTAAGAGTGTCGAACCCAATGAAGAGCAGAAGGAAATGACAAGTGGTTTTCAGCAAGGTAATGTTTGTAAGTGCTGAAATTTATAAGTAGCAGAGTAGTTTGATAGCAAGGTAATTTGTAACAAGCAAGTAAAGTTAGTAGTAACAAAAGTGCAACAAGATATCCCAATCCTTTTGAGGCAAATGACAGGCCAAAATGGTCTCTTATGATAAGCAAAGCGTTCTTGAGGGTACACGAGATTTTCATCTAGTCACTTTCATCTAGTTGGCTTATTTAGTGTTCGGTACTTTGATAATTTGATATGTGGGTGGACCGGTGCTTACGTGTTGTTCTTACTTGAACAATCCTCCTACTTATGATTACCCCCCCCCCCCCCCCCCCCGCAAGCATCCACAACTACGAGAAAAGTATTAAGAATAAATTCTAACCATAGCATTAAACTTTTGGATTCAATCGGCCCCTTACGGAATAGCGCATAAACTGGGATTTAAGCTTCTGTCACTCTCGCAACCCATAATCTAATTGCTACTCCACAATGCATCCCCTTAGGCCCAAATATGGTGAAGTGTCATGTAGTCGACGTTCACATGACACCACTAAGGGAATCACAACATACATACTATCAAAATATCAAACACATATCAAGTTCACATGATTACTTGCAACATGATTTCTCCCGTGACCTCAAGAACAAAAGTAACTACTCACGAATGATAATCATGCTCAATATAAGAGGGGTCTTAAATAGCATATTGGATTTGAACATATAATCCTCCACCAAATAAACCATGTAGTAATCAACTACAAGATGTAATCAACAGTACTAGTCACCCACAAGCACCAATCTATAGTTCTGGTAACAAGATTGAACACAAGAGATGAACTAGGGTTTGAGATGAGATGGTGCTATTGAAGATGCTGATGAAGATTGCCCCCCTCCCAAGATGGGAGAGTTGTTGGTGATGATGATGACGATGATTTCCCCCTCCGGGAGGGAAGTTCCCCCGGCGGAATCGCTCCGCCGGAGGGCAAAAGTGCTCCTACCCAAGTTCCGCCTCGAGATGGCGGCGCTCCGTCCCAAAAGTCCTCTCCTTATTTTTTTCTAGGTCAAAATGACTTATATACCAAAAGATGGGCACCAGAGGTGGGCCTGGGTGAGCACAACCCACCAGGGCGCGCCTGGACTCCCTGGAGCCCAGGTGGGTTGTGCCCACCTGGTTGGCCCCCTCTGGTAGTTATTTGCTCCAATATTTCTCAAATAATCCATAAAAAATCTCCATGAAGTTTCAGCTTGTTTGGAGTTGTGTAGAATAAGTGGCCTGGCGTAGCTTTTCTAGGTCCAGATTTCCAGCTGCTGGAATTCTCCCTCTTTGTGTATACCTTGCATATTATGAGAGAAAAGGCATTAGAATTACTACAAAAAGCATTATTATGGATAAAAATTTCTAAATAACAGTAAGAAAACATGATGCAAAATGGACGTATCAGTGGCATGACCCACCGTATAAGAATGATGATTTCAGACGCTGCGTACAATTGTCGTAGGGCTTTGAGAATCAAATTCTTCATTAATTTCTTCACACTTGGAGGGTTAGTCTTCATTGATTGAATAAAAACGTTACTTTGTGTGTTGCACATCTAAGACATCAATTTTGCATAAGTGTTAGGATGTGTGTCCTTTTCAAAGAACATTCGAAGATTCTAAGATATTTAGCTCACACCGCAACTTGCTAAATTTCTTCCCATCCAAGAGCTTTGTGAAGATATCTGCTAGCTGTTCTTCAATATTCACGTGCTCGATAGAGATGTTGCCCTTCAACACATGATCTCGAAGAAGATGATGACGAATATGGATGTGCTTTGTCTTCGAGTGTCTGGGTTATGAGCAATCTTGTTGGGGATATTACTACTGGGCGTAAACCGGCCAGGAGTAGCCGGATTAACTTTGTGAAGATTAGAAGCCCATGAAGACCTAAGAATGATGGCGCTTTACGAAGGCCCAAGGCCCAAAGGCGAGTTAAGGCCTATAGATGTAAACCGACCTTATTATGTAACTTGCATTGTAAGATAGGAAGGATAGAGACCGAGCCAGACACGTTTATGATCCGGCCTCGGGACTCTATAAACCGGCGCGCGTCAACCTATGCATATAAAGGGATGACCCTACAGCGGTTTAGGGACAACACACAATAACTCAAGAGCTAGGCAAAGCGGATTTGCTCCCTGGTCATCGAAACCCTAGCAATACCAACACAACTAGACGTCGGCTTTTACCTTCATCGAAGGGGCCGAACTAGTATAAAAATCCTCGTGTCCCTTGTCCGGTTTAACCCCTTTAAGCTAACCCGTAGCAATGGCTCCATGACTAAGTCCTTTCACGAGGACATCTGCCGTGACAACCCCAGGACAGTTGGCGCCCATCGTGGGGCTGTCGCACGATGGTTTCGAGTTCTTGAAGGGCAGCTTCGAAGGACTCAAGGGATACGCTGTGGGCGGGACGACGAAGAGTCGTGGTGGCAAGCTCTACATCGACGATGCAGGATGGGATCCCGAGGCCGGTTCATTTGAATATGGGTACCGGGTCCCCTTTGGCAGAATTCACGTCTTCATCAGCAAGATCGGCGAACCGGGCCGTGAGCCGGACACCTGCACCGACGTCATTGAGATGGCTCAGCGTGCAAGCCTTACCCCAGTTCAGCCTGCACCAAGGCATATTTTCGTAGGTGTCATCCATGGAGCGGAATATGAGGATGGACCGGCATCTGATGGGGAGGCTGTTGTCCGTTCTGATGACGAGTCTTCAACCGGAGAAACCGAGTCGCTATATCATCTGCAGGACGACCGGATTAGTGGGAGTCCCGATGGCAACAGTATTCCGGACCCCCTCGATCTGCCAACCGGGTCACGGTCTTCATGGCCGGTACACAACCAGCACAGCACTCTTCTACCACCACGGCGATGTTCTCCGGTTTAGCAACAGCAACGCCAGCAGGAGCAGGGGGCTCTGCGCCGCCTCCCGCTCAAGTTTTGTCTAATTTGTTCGACGCTTTGGCAACACTGATGGCCACGGAGGTGGACGTGACAGCCCGAGATCAGCACAATGCGGAGATTGCAAAGGTGAAAGATGAGATAACTCAGGCTAAAGCGGACCTAGCAGCAGAGAACGCGAGGATGGCTACAGAACGGGCCGAGTTGGAAGCTCAGGCCTACCGGCTTAGGTTGGACTAGAATGCCTCAGATGAGGTCATGAGAAGGAGATACCGGTCGCACCTCCCGCCAGGCTATGAGCCAAGAAATCTCTTCAACATGCCAGGAGTCGGAAACAGTAACCAGCCAGTGGTAAACCAGACGGAGGCGCCGGGAACAGGAGCGCTGGTTCAGCCGCGCAGGATGAACCCGCCTCGTCAGAACAACGTTGTGCCACAGTATGTTCCGACGCCCCTGGGGCATTACTCCAACCCGTTGGATAACATTGTGGCCGCCCCTTCACAATTGGCAGCCCTCCTAACTGACGGCGAGTCACCAGTGGCGGTTGAGGCACGACGGGCCAGAGAGTTCCTTCAAACAACTTTAAACCAGCAGTAGGCTTATTCGCATAGTCGCGAGAGGATTCACTCCACCCCCCGTCTGAGTCGGAGCTACAGCAGGCACGTTGAGGATGAACCGGCCGTATCAAGTAGTGCACGTCACCGTAACTCGCCGCGAGGACACAACCCGGTAGGTGGTGGAGGTAATGCGCATGATGTGGTGGATCATGGTTGTGCACGTTGAGAAGCCGAGTTGGCAGCCCTGCACGCTGCTCGTCTACCTACTCCGGTTCGCCCTACCACCTTAGTGGAGCCCCGCGTGGTCTTCCGTTCTTTAGGGGTGCCATGTCTTACCCCCGCTTTGCGTAATGTGCGACTGCCCAAGGATTTTCAGGGACCTCGTAAGGTGCCCAATTACACCGCTGATTTGCAACCGGAGTCATGGGTGGAGAGTTATGAGATGGCGATGGAGATGTTGGACGTGGATGAAGTAGTGTGTGCTAAATACTTCACCATGATGTTGGAGGGGACAGCTCGAACTTGGTTAAAGAGCTTACCAGCTAACTCTGTCGGGTCATGGGCTGAGTTAAAACACAGGTTTATCCAGAATTTCAAAGATACATGTAAGCAGCCTATGTCAATTGCAGACCTAGCCGCTTGTGTTCAAGAGGAGGGGGAGTCTACTACGCATTGGGTGAAGCGAGTCTCAGCTATTTTGCATTCGTCAGACCGCATTAATGCAGATACAACAGTTTTGACGTTGGAGGGCAACTGCCAGTTTATGCCATTAAAATTGAAGCTAGGGAGGCTCAAGCGTCACTTCAATGACATGTCAACTCTAATGGCTGCTTTGGTGAAATACGCCGATTCAGATAGTACCAGAGACCTTGAGTCTGAGGATGACAAACCGGGGAAAGGGAAAAAGAACAACAATACCAAGGGGCAGCAGCACAATCCGGCAGGTCATGGGAATGATGGCAAGTGCAAAGCGGACAATAGTTTGGACATGGTGGCTAACACCAACGCTCAGGACAACGGTCAGCGTCGTAAGGGTAAACAACCTCAGAGGGGCGGAGGGTCAAGCCCCAATCTGGAGTGCCTGTTAAATCAGCCTTGTCCAAAGCACAGATCGAAGGAAAGGCCAGCTTCACATCTTTGGAAGGATTGTTTCATTATGCGGGAGTTTAAGAATTCCAATATGTTTCAATATGACAACGGCCCGCCCGGCGGTTCAGGAGGCGGTTTTCATGGGCCGGGTTACAGAGGTGGAAGCTCCGGTTCAGGATTCCAAGGCAATCAAACCGGACATGGCCATCATGGGAACCAGGGCAATCAAGGAGGTTATAACCATCAGGGGAATCAGTAGCAGCAGCAGTCGGGTTATCAGAGGAACCCGAAGCAGTTGAATAGTGGGCAGTATCATGTCTTTATCACTAGCTTGTGTAAACGCGGTCAGAAGCTTCACAAGAGGGCAGTAAACTCTGTTGATCCGGCGGTGCCTCAATATCTGCGCTGGTCTGAGCAGCCCATTTTATGGAGTAGAGAGGATCGCCCACCCCGGGTTGATAATCCGGGTCATCTGGCCTTAGTGGTGGCACCTCAGGTTGGGGGTATACGTTCACCAAGGTGCTTATGGATGGGGGAAGCAGTATAAATATTCTTTACTATGATACCTTCCACCGTATGGGGTTGACAGATAAGAATCTTACACCGTCGAACACCGTTTTTCATGGTGTGGTGCCCGGTAAGTCTGCGTATATAGTGGGCAAGATAGCCCTAGAGGTGGCCTTTGGAGACGATCATGATTCAAGGTCAGAAACATTGACTTTTGAGGTGGTGAAAATCAAGAGTCTGTATCACGCCCTATTTGGGCGACCGGCTTATGCCAAGTTCATGACGAGGCCGTGTTATGTTTATCTGCAGCTTAAGATGCCAGGTTATAAGGGGACCATCACAGTACATGGGAGCAGGAAGATCGCTTTGGAATGTGAGGAAGGTGATGCGGCTTATGCTGAGTCGGTTTGTGCCACAGAAGAGCTGAAGTTTTATAAAGACAAGGTTGATCCGGCAGACATGACTTCTTTGAAAAAGCCAACTACGGAGCACGATCCGGCGTTGAAGTTTAAATCGGCCATAGACACTAAGATGGTTGATTTTGTTCCTGGCGATTCATCCAAGCAGTTCAGCATCAGCGCTAACCTGGATCCCAAATAGGAAAGCACGCTCATCGAATTCATCTGTGAGAATCGGGACATCTTTGCATGGAAGCCTTCTGACATGCCAGGTGTACCGAGGGAACTCGCTGAGCACACACTTAATATAGATCCTAAGTTTAAACCGGTCAGGCAGTTTCTCCGCCGCTTCAACGAAGAAAGGCGTAAAGCTATTGGTGAGGAGGTAGCTCGGCTATTGGCCGCAGGGTTTATCGTGGAGGTTTTTCACCCTAAGTGGTTAGCTAATCCGGTGCTGGTTCTTAAGAAAAACGACACTTGGCGTATGTGTGTGGACTACACAGATTTGAACAAAGCTTGTCCAGCAGATCCCTTTGCCCTCCCTCGCATTGATCAGATTATTGATGCTACGACGGGTTGTGACCGTTTGTGTTTTTTGGATGCTTACTCTGGTTATCATCAGGTCAAAATGGCAGTTAAGGACCAGGAGAAGACAACTTTTATAACTCCCTTTGGAGCCTTCTGCTATGTCTTCATGCCCTTTGGGCTCAAGCATGCCCAGGCGACTTATCAGCACTGTGTTCAGAATTGTCTTCATAAGCAGATTGGGCGCAATGTTCACGCATATGTGGATGATATTGTGGTAAAGTCCAGGAAGGAGGAAACATTGATAGATGACTTGAGAGAAAGCTTTGACAACCTCCGGGTTTATAAGATGATGCTTAATCCGGACAAATGTGTCTTTGGTGTTCCGGCAGGCAAGCTCTTGGGTTTTCTGGTGTCTAACAAGGGCATTGAGGCTAATCCGGAGAAGATCACAGCTATCATCTCTCTGGCTAAACCGACATGTATCAATGACGTTCAGCGTCTGGCGGGCCGGATTACGGCTTTGAGCCGGTTTATCAATCGTCTTGGGGAGAAGGCTATCCCTTTATATCAGATGCTAAAGAAAACGGATGACTTTGTCTGAAGCGATGCGGCTGATAAAGCGTTTGAGGATCTGAAGAGGCAGTTAGCTGAACCGTCTGTCCTTGCGGCTCCGATCGAAAAAGAGCCTTTACTGCTATATGTGGCTGCTAATGCCCGGGCTGTTAGTGTGGCTATTGTTGTGGAGCGCAAGGAGGCTGGAAAGGAGTATCCGGTTCAACGACCGGTTTATTATATCAATGAGGTGCTTATCGAATCAAAGCAGAGGTATCCGCATTGGCAGAAGCTGGTGTATGGGGTGTTTATGGCAAGCCGGAAGCTCAAGCATTATTTTCAGGGTCATCCTATCACAGTGGTCAGTTCAGCCCCTCTGGGACATATCATTCAAAACAGAGAAGCAACTGGCCGGATTGCCAAGTGGGCTATTGAGCTTGGACCTCACGGGCTTACACTACAAAAAAAGACACATCCGTGACATTTTGGGCCGAACGAATTTTTTTTTCTGTCATACATATGACACTTCTATGACGATAATTGTGACAAAACCCGGTATCATCATAGATGTGGTAGGCTCCTACTTCTATGACAAAAAATCATGACAGAAAATGGGCTTTTCGTCCTGGGCGGGCCAGAGACGCAGCTGCATGACATTCTTTGGGCCGTCCATGACGGAAAAAACCGTGGTAGAAGCGAGGGCGAGGAAAATTTCGGGGAGTTCCCGGTTACGGTGGGAGGTCGGGGGCCGAGCGATGCGCGTTTATCTCGTACATGTACGCGCGCGTGTGCGAGGCGTTGGCTCTAACTGAACCCGAGCAAGGCGTTGGGATCTAACTGAACCCGAGCGATTGCACTGCAGGCTTCGCGTTACTGAACCCGAGCGATCGATCGATGGCTGCTAACTGAACCCGATCGAGCGATTCCTTTGCTACTGCTGCTAACTGAAGCCGATCGATGCTGCCTCTGGATGAACAGTGAGCGTTGCAGGGGGGTTGGATGAACAGTTCCCGGTGGGGGTGGATGAACAGGACCCCGTGGTGTTGCCTCTAGATGAACAGGACCCCGACCGATCGAGCCGGTTGGGGCTGGATGAACAAGACCCCGTGGCGGGCTGGATGAACAGGACCACCCCGTGGAGGGCAGGATGAACAGTAGAAGGTGGAGGGCAGGATGAACAGTAGCCCGTGGAGGGGTGGTTGAACAGGAGCCCGTGGAGAGGGCTGGTTGAATAGTAGCCGGTGGAGTAGCGCGCGGTGGAGGCTGGATGAACAGGAGCCCGTGGATGAACAGTCGCAGGTGGAGGCTGGAGGAGGTCGACGGTGGATGAACAGTAGCTCGTGGAGGCTGGAGGGGTTTGACGATGGAGATGAACAGTATCCCGTGGAGTCCCGTTTTGCGGTACGCCACACCCCTCCTGATGAACAGGACCCCCGTTTCGACCGTAGTGCTCCAACACAAGTCCGTTTCCTCCGTTTTGCAGTACGCCACACCCATCCCGATGAACAGGACCCCCGTTTCGACCGTAGGAGGTCCATTTCGTCCGTTTTGCGGTACGCCACACCCCTCCCAATGAACAGGACCCCCGTTTCGACTGTAGGAGGTCCCTTTCCTCCGTTTTGCGGTACGCCAGACCACTCCCGATCAACAGGACCCCATTCCGAACGTAGGAGGTCCGTTTCCTTCGTTGTGCGGTACGCCAGGCCTCGTTTCCATCGCATGTTTCGTCCAAGCCCTCCCGATGAACACGACCATGCATTCCATTCTGACCCAGTCGGTTGGCTCCCACGCGTTTCGTTGCCTCCCGATGAACACGACGCATTCCGTTGCCTCCCCATGAACACGACGCATTCCGTTGCCTCCCGATGAACACGACGCATTCCGTTGCCTCCCCATGAACACGACGACAACGCTGTTTCTCTGTTCCGACCCAGCCATGTCAACGAGCCCTTGCCGTATGTATGCGCAAGTAGGCGTTCGAGACCCTGCCCGTATGTACACATACGTGGCCGTATTTTCTTTCTTGCACCCTGGCCGCCTCTACTACGACACGTGCGCGCCTCTACATCCACCAGTATATATGTACGTACACGTTCGCGACCAGAATGACAACGCTATGTACGCTTCGACCAGGTGGGTCCCGACTGTCAGGCACTTCCTTGCATGCGAAGATGTAGCCGGTGGGCCCCAGCAGTCAAGGGCGAAATACGGTGGCCCGTCTGGTGGGTCCCCGCTGTCAGGTGGAGGAATAATTATTTTGCACATAATAAGGAGGCACTTCCTTGCTGCGGCCGTGGACCCAGCTATCAGCCTCTCCACGTACAGTCCACGTTCGATGGAAGCCGTTCCTTGACCACGTTGACCACGCCGCGCAGAGAGCACTAGGGCGGTGGAGGACGGTGAGGCCTAGGAAGGGGACGACGCGGAGCCGGGGAAGACGCGACAGTGGATTCCCACGCATAGAGGAGTACGAGGGCACTGGTTCGCTGCGGTGTGAGGCTGCCATTGCCGCAGAGTAACATGCGATGTGGGTGAGTAGAGGGATGGCCTGGCCAGCGGTGGGAGTAGTAGGGGGCGGTGAGGCCTCCGCCGCATCGCAGCCGGCCACAGGAGGCAGGAGCACGAGGCACAACCGGCGCTGGTTTGGGCGGCTGGAGCAAGAAGACCAGAGGTTGAAGAAGCACTACGGCCGTTGGATGGACATCGTACGGTCACTGGAGCTAGAATCGTGCATATTGACTAAGTTGACAAAGCCCTCCGTCCCCGTCAACTTAGTAGGCCCACAAGTCAGCCGGACACTATACTGGGTCCCAGCTAACAGGGGGAGTATTCATTTTTTTTGTGCGTAATAAGGAGGCACTTCCTTGCGTGCGAAGATATAGCTGGTGGGTCCGAGCTGTCAGCGGCGGTAACGTTTTTTCGCGAAATATAGAGGCCCTTTTGATGGGTCCCTGATGTCAGGTGGAGGAATCATTATTTTGCGCATAATAAGGAGGCATTTCCCTGCGTGCGGCCATGGACCCAGCTGTCGGCCTATCCACGTACAGTCCACTTCAGATGCATGTCGGTCGTTGACCATGTTGACCAGGCCGCGCCGAGAGTACCAGGGCAGTGGACGACGAGGAGGCCTAGGAAGGGAATGACACGGAGGCAGGGAAGACTCGGCAGTTGTTTCCCACGCGGAGGGGAGTACGACTGTATGAGGGTTTACTGGTTCGTATGCCGTCGCCGGAGAATAACCGCAGGTGTTGGTGAGTAGAGGGATGGCTAGGCCAGCGATGGGAGTACGGTGAGGCGGTGAGGCCTGCGCGGCAGCTTAGCCGGCCGCGGGGTGGAGGGAGCAGGCAGTCCCGCCGGCGCTTGTTTGAGCGGCTCGAGCAGGAAGAGCAGAGATTGAAGAAGCACGACGGCCATTGGATGGACATCCAACAGTCACTGCTTGTGCGTCAACCTTTTTTAGGAAAGCCTCAAATCTGTGGAAAACAGCATACAGCCCATCTGCCATTATTTCTAATAATTTTCAGCCCATTTGCTAATTCTTAAGGTTTTTTTGGAGCCCATATTCTTTTTGTTAGCATTACAGCCTAAATTGTGGCCACGGTTAAAAAATTATACGAAATTTTGCATATTTCGGTGCGGTCCAAACTATTTTTAATCCCAAAATGTCGACTCACATTCAAACCGATTTTAAAAATAAATGTATATCAATATAAAATCCAACAAATTCTCCACGCATAAAAATTAATGTAATTTAAAATCTTGAAACGAAAAAAGATATTTGAAACTAATTGCCGGTTTGATGTGTTTTAAAAATGTACAGCCCATTTCTCATTACTGATGGGCCATTTTCTCGGCCAGCCGAATGAAAGCTCTCCTCGTCTTGAAAGATTTGCAGCCCAACAGGCCTGACAAAGCGACTTACTTGGCAAATCACAAAAAACTGGGCTGTGGCCATGGACCCAGCTGTCAGCCTCTCCACGTACAGTACTCTTCCGATGGAAGTCGTTCCTTGACCGCGTTCACCACGCCGCGTGGAGAGCACCACGGTGGTGGACGACGATGAGGCCTAGGAAGGGGACGACGCGGAGCCGGAGAAGACGCGGTAGTGGAAGCCCGCGCGGAGAGGAGTACGAGGGTTCACTGGTTCGGCTGCGGTGTGAGGATGCCGTCGCCACAGGGCCTGGCCAGCGGTGGGAATAGTAGGGGGCGGGGAGGCAGGAGCATGCGGCACGACCGACGCTGCTTTGGGTGGCTGGAGCAAGAAGACCAGAGGTTGACGAAGCACTACGGCCGTTGGATGGACATCGTACGGTCACTTGAGCTAGAATCGTTCATATTGACTAAGTTGACAAAGCCCTCCGTCCCCGTCAACTTTGTTGGCCCACAAGTCATCCTCCCACTATGGTGCGTCCCAGCTAGCAGGGGGGTATTCATTTTTTTGTGCGTAATAAGAGGCACTTCCTTGCGTGCGAAGATATAGCTGGTGGGTCCGACATGTCAGCGGGGGGGGGGGATGTTTTTTTTGCGAAATACAGAGGCCCTTCCGGTGGGTCCCAGCTGTCAGGTGGAGGAATCATTATTTTGCGCGTACAGTCCACGGCCGATGGATGTCGTTCGTTGACCAAGTTGACCAGGCCGCGCCGAGAGCACCATGGCGGTGGATGATGGCGAGGCCTAGGAAGGGAATGACACGGAGCCGGGGAAGACTCGGCAATGGTTGACCACGCGGTGGGGAGTACGTGGGTTTACTGGTCCGGCTGCCGTCGCCAGAAAATAACAGGAGGTGTGGGTGAGTAGAGGAATGGCCTGGCCAGCAATGAAGTACGGTGGGGCGGTGCGGCCTGTGCGGCAACACAGCCGGCCACGGGAGGCGGGAGCAGGTAGTCCCACCGGAGCTGGTTTGGGCGGCTGGAGCAAGAAGATCAGATATTGAAGAAGCAGCACGGCCGTTGGATTAACATCCAACGGTCACTGCTACTAGAATCGTTTGTGGACTAAGTTGACAAAGCCAAAGTACACGTCAACCTAGTAGACCCACAAGTCAACCTCCAAATCTGTCCCAAACAGCATACAGCCCGAAATTTCTAGCCAGATTCAAATTAGTTTTAAATCTAAATATACCTTAATTTAAATTCAATGAAATTTTACCCGCACAAAAACAATGAAATTTAAAATATCAAAATCCGAAAGAAAACAGTATTTTGGAACTAATTGTCTGTTTGCTGTATTTTTTCATTTTACAGCCCATTTATTATTACTTATAGCCCATTTCTTATTACTTATAGCCCATTTTCTGGGCAAAATGCATCCCTCCTCGTCTTGAAAGATTTCCGGCCCAGCAGGGCGTGGAAAAGCAAGTAGGCCTATATTGGTTATTCTGCAAAAAACAAAATAGCTAGCTAGCAATTTTCAGAAAGGAAAAAAACAAACTGGGCTCGTCATGTGCTAAACATATGATATAAAAGCCTGGGCTAGACGGGCCACGGGTCCCGCACAACCCAGTTGATACCCTTCTCCGTTCTGAAAAAACAAAATTACTGTGCGCGCTGCTTGGTCCCTACTGTCATCCTCATCATGTACAGTCATCTCCTTATTCCTCTCGGTTGTTGACCATGTTGACAACACCGGAGGGCGGCGCCGCGGCGAGCGAACCAAGGCGGAGGACGATGGTGAGGCCTCGGACGGGAACGAACAGGAGCCGGGGCGGATCACAGCCAACCGTGGGAGGCGGGAGCAGGCGGTCCCGCCGGCCCTAGGTTGGCTTTGGCGGCTCGAGGAAGAAGAGACTGAAGAAACACGACAGACGTTGAATGTCAATCCAACGGTCAAGGTTGGCACAATCGTTTGTTGACTAAGCGGACACCAAGTAGCATACTTTTTTATATATAGGAAGAAAACTGCGAGGAAAATGCGTTCGTCTGCCGTCCTCCTCACAGGGAACGTTCGCCACATAAGTGACTAGCACCCTTGGTTTTCAACCGAGAGGTCTTGGGTTCGAGTCCCAGGAACTCTCAATTTTGTCCTCCTTCCTTCCTCGCCAAAAAATGGAAAGAAAATCAAGGACTTGGGAAGGCGTATAGAACAAGCTAGTGTACCAGTAAAGAGACGTTGCCGAGTTTTAGAAAAAAGAAAGATGTGCTCCTGTAGCTGGTTCGAATCCAAACCTAGACTATGACTATATATGGTGCTATGCTACTCTACAAGTAATGAAACTGACATATCCAACGTTCGCTTCTCCTCTTCTCTACTTACTCTGCCTAGCATCAGAAGCTCTGGCCGCAGCAACCATGTCCGCTGGCTGCTCGTCCACCTGCTCTTCAGCAGGCAACAACCAGATATGCGCCAAGTCGCAACCCGTACCATCGCCTGTGGGTCTCATCACACCCTCACTGGCACGCGCACCGCAGCCGATTGCTCATCGCAACCCGCTGCCGTTCGTGTGGTGCCACTCCTGCAAATCACGCAGAGTCATCCGTCGCGTCTCAACCACAATCCGCAACCCTGGCCGAGTCTTCTACAAATGCCCGAATCATGGGGTAATAATATGTTTAAGTGTTGTTCTGCTGCTTTCAGTTGCTGATTTTTTAATAGTTTGGTTGATGATCTACCAATTTGATTCACGCAGAAAAGGGAAGATTCGTGTGATTTGTATTTCTGGGAAGTTGCTGATGTGGGGGAATGCAACTATGTTGATTATTTGGTTAGCTGAGGAATCCCAATACCAGCAGGTTGGGGTGTTGGACAAGTAACTGAAGGAACGGCAGAAGAGGAAGATGCAGAGCAGAAGGTTAAAGATGCAGTTCCTCTGATCATGGCCAAGCAATAGCTGCTGAACGGCCTTGACAGCAATGAGGAGATGAAAGAGCTTGTGAAGATAATGGGCAAAATCGATGTGCTCTGTAGGATGATTGTCTCTTTATTTGCAGTGTATGTAGCACTCGTGATGTATTGAGTGGCTACGACATGAGCACTTTGCTGAAACTAGTAATGAATGAAACCTGTGTAGCAGGCTGGGCATAGTGTTGTGAACATCTAATGATTTCTATTAACGAAAATCAGGGGGTATCCCCTTTTGCTCATATAAATAAATAAATAGCAGAGGCCTTGTCGGGTTAGCTTTGTTCTCATTCGAAGACGTCGAGCAAATTGTAGTCCAACAGCAAACTATGTCATCAATTCAAGTTTCACAGCCAAATATGAGTACAACTAAACAACAATGTCATCATGTTTTAGTTGTCGTACAATCACCAAACACAAATCAGCATACATAACAAGTGATGTTCTCACAGCAAAAATACTAAAAAACATGTTCATCAGGTTTCAGTTGTCATAGCAAACACAATTTCACATAGTAGATAAAAAAATGTCTTCTGACAGGCAAATACGACAAAAGCAATGTAATCATCATCCGCAGCAGCAGTGTCAACATCTTCTCCATGTGTATCAGTCTGAATTGTAATTCCCCACGGTGTCATCTTCTTCTTCGTCCTCAACGTCCTCGAATGTTGGCTTCCTCTTGATCAACTCTTGTATGTCCACA
This sequence comes from Triticum urartu, assembly GCF_056163025.1. Taxonomy (NCBI): domain Eukaryota; kingdom Viridiplantae; phylum Streptophyta; class Magnoliopsida; order Poales; family Poaceae; genus Triticum; species Triticum urartu. Next base: position 455,148,846 of record NC_141875.1, read on the forward strand.
GCATGACAGGCAATCTTTTCACCGGCGTCATTGACGTGATGGTTCTCAAAGATATTAGGAACATTTGTGTTATCTTGTACATCAGGAGCAGTGTAAGCATCATCTTGTTGTGCAACTTCATTAAACGAATTCCTCTGCTCAAACCTTTGCAATACTCTCCATTCATCGCTACGTGCAAATGTGTCTTCCAAGAAAAATATATGTGTTGCTTGATTTGCCAAAATAAAAGGCTCGTTGGTCTGGTACGCCGCCTTGACTTTGATGGATTTGAAATAATCATCAGCTCTGGGTTTTGCGATCCTGGAAAACAGGTTATACCAACGACATCACAACAGAACCACACACCGATGATCCTCGAAACTGGAGATATACTACAACTGAATAATGTCTGGTATGTTAGCATACATTTCAGTTGTCTCTTTGTCATACGTATCCGTTCTCATGATGGCACTGTTTTGTGTCTTCCTGCCTTTGTCTCGTGCAAGGGTGTTGTAGCGCACATCTCCAACAACGCAAGATTCATAATGTCTTACCCGAGTATTAGGACCCATTGCTAGTGAGTAAAGGGCATCATCAACTGCCTGCCCATCCTCCCGCATCATCTTAACCTATGGTTAGAAAATAGACAAGCTGATCATCTTATGTACTCAATATATTAAAAAAACTGGCAGTGCACTTCAAAAGCTTACATGGTTCTTGAACCATTTCGCAAATCCTGCCATAACCAGTTTGTCAATATTTCTTGGATTTTGCGGCAGTAACTCCTCTTTGTAGATGCTGCACAACATAGTGATCGCGTCAAACATCTAAATATATAAGAATGTGCTGCAAGTTAGTAGATTACGATGTATAAGCTGTAGTACTGCACTTACTTGATATAAGGTAGTATCTCAGGACAGTTATTCAACACATACCAAACCATTTTGTCCAAATCTTTAGGTTTGTCCTCTTGTCTACTCTTCCCTGAACTTGAACAGAATAATCGAAAACATTGAGCCCGGTATTGTCTTCACCCACCTCTTTGCTAAGCTGATTAGCTGTTTCAATGTATTTTGAGCAGAATGTCAACGCTTCTGTAGCAATGTAGGCCTCTGCAATGGAACCCTTGGGTCTAGCTCTGTTCCTAACATAGCCCTTGAAAGTTCCTAGCCACCTTTCAATAGGGTACATCCAGCCATACTGTACTGGACCTCTAAGTAGAGCCTCATCAGGTAGATGAACAGCCAAATGCACCATCACATCAAAGAAGGCCGGAGGATATATCTTCTCAAGGTCGCATAGGATAGTTGGTATCTTGTCTCTAAGACGCTCCAAAGCATCTATCCTGATATTCCTACTGGAGAGTTCCCTGAAGAATTGTCCCAACTTTGCAACTGCTCTGTATAAGTCAGGGCGGCCCAATCCTCTAAGGATAACAGGTAAAACCCTTTGAAGTAGGATGTGGCAGTCATGAGTTTTCAACCCTTGTACCTTGTTTCCATCTGCACTGACTCTCCTTTCAGGGTTGGAAGCAAATCCATGTGGGAATCTCACACGTGACAGGACCTCACAGAATTCTTTTCTTTTTACCTTGTCCAAGACGTACACAGCTGGTGCCATATCCCGTGGTTTACCTTCATCTTGCACCTGCAAATCCTTTCTGATACCCAGGTGTGTCAAATCAATCCTAGATTTTAAGGTATCTTTCGTCTTGCCTTCAATATTAAGAAGTGTGCCGATAATGCTGTCACATATATTTTTCTCGATGTGCATCATATCAAGATTATGCCGCAGATCCAAATCTTTCCAATACTCCAAGTCCCACAAAGTGGACCTGCGAGTAAACAATAATATCTCTTCTACCCTGCCACGCTTCCTTTTCCCGCTACCATTACCAGGATGGTTTCCTGGTGTAATATGCCTGACCTTCTCTAATTCCACTTGCAACTCATCGGCGGTGAGCCTCTTTGGCGCATCACGGTTTTCATGCTTTGCATTGAACACATGTCTTCGGTATTTTCTAGGATGCGGCTTGTCCTTGACAAGGAAACGACGGTGTCCAATGTAACAGATCTTGCTAAGTATTGCGTATGACAGCGGATTCCTGTCACAGCGAACACATGCATTGTAACCATGTGTCGTCCGCCCTGACATAGTGCCCAAAGCCGGATAATCATGGATGCACCAAATTATAACGGCACGTAGAAAGAAATCAGCTGGTGGGCTGCTATATAGGTCTCGAGTGAGAACACCCTTCCATAGATGTTGAAGTTCCTCCACAAGAGGCTCCATGAACAAATCAAAATCCTTTCCAGGACTTTTTGGACCTGGGATGAGCAAGGCCATCATGTAGTTTGATTATTTGGTGCAGACATTTGGAGGCATGTTGTAAGGGATAACAAGCACTGGCCACATGCTATATGTGGCGCTCTGGTGGCCAAATGGGTTAAATCCATCTGAAGCTAAGCCAAGTCTAATGTTTCTCGGATCAGCAGCAAACTCTTTGTGTTTATCATTGAAGCTTTTCCACTCACTACCATGAGATGGATGGCTCATTACATTCTGATCTCTGTACTCCTGGTTCCTAGAATGCCACAGTACATCCTCTCTTGTTTCAGCATCATGAAACAACCTCTGCAATCTTGGTGTAATTGGAAAATGTCTCAGAACATTATGAGGAATCCTCTTCATAGCCTCGCCATCTTTCCATCTTGATGATTTGCATTTCGGGCATTCACTTAAGTTGGCATAATCCTTCCGGAACAGAACACAATTATTCTTACAAACATGGATCATATCATATCCAATTCCAACTGCACGAAGGAAATTCTTCATTTTACTGTAGGTGTGTGGCAGCTCAGACGCATCTGGGAAAGATTCGCGGAAAGCAGCCAACATCGCATCGAATGATTTGTTGGTCATCCGCTCAGATATCTTCACCTAAAGAAAGGTGACCATAGCTGAGAATACTGACAGCTTATTTCCTGGGGTGACAGCAACGTTGCATTGTTCCAACATGCGGGCCCACCGTTTTTCTTCTGCAGGTGAAAGTTCACGAAATGCACAAGCATTTTGTAGCATTGTTTCAATGTTGGTCAAACTCACTGGCTCCGCCACCACCACCTCCTCCTCCTGTTCCACCTGAGCATCAGGCATATCAAGATGGTGATCTGCTGCTTCCACGTAGTCAATAACATTGACGTTCACAGCTTCACCATGATGAACCCACCTAGTATATGTGACCGACATCCCATACATGTGTAGATGATTTTGCACAGTTGACTGGGGTCTTGTAACTGAATTCATACAACTGCTACACAGGCAGAGCACATCTGATTTCGGACCACCGTACTCAGCTCTGATAAAGTTCATGAAGTTTTCAACCCCCTCGACATATGCAGCGGAGAATCTTCGAGTAGAAGTTATCCAAGTCCTGTCCATCTGTTAGACATACAAATTAGTTCTTCTACTAGATATTACAGGAAAAACATATATGCTTTTTTTATGAAGTCCAAAAAAATACCTAGGTCGATGTCTAAAGCTATGGCAAGATATTTGGACGAGCAGATCTAAGTAACGAAATATATGTAAAGCTAATTCAGCAAACAGATTTGAGTGCCAAATTATGGCAGGCTGTTTCAGCAGTCAATGAGGCCGAGCACACAGCCATCGAACTATCGAAGGCCATCGCAGCAACAAAGATCGAGTATAAAATGGTGTAGAGCTATTTCAGCTAACAGATTGGCTACTAGACCATGGCAATCTACGTCACAATAAATATATGGCAGGATATTTTAGCAACTAATCGGCCTTGGCATGCCATCTCAGCTAAGCAGATTGAGTGCGGAATAGGGCAAGGAACCTTCTTAAGCAGAGCATATTGACAGTAAACTACTTCGGCAGACAGTGAGATTAACAACGTCTATCAGCTAACATTCAGTGCTACACCGACATGAACGGGGCCTCAGTCTAGAATGCGCGTACCATGGGAGAAGCTGACCGCTGTGCGTCTCCACACGAACGTCGCCAGTGGTGGCGCTGACCGCCGTGCGCCTCCACAAGAACGTAGCCAGAGGTGGCGGCGCGGCTAGAGGACGGTAGTCTACGAGAGCATACTGTGGGAGCGAGAGGATTGCCGAACTGCGGCGCCGACATATCGGCACGGCGGGGAGGGCAGCTTTGGCGGAGCGAATGGAGTGGAGGGGGACAGGGGGGAGGGGGGTTTGGGGAATATTATTGGCTAGTTGGCCGAAGGGCGGTTGAATAGGATTTGGGGGGAATTTTTGGGTGTGGGGGGGGGAGGATTTTCGCGCGGTGGGCGGGGGGAGTTTGGCGCATGGTCGGTTTCTCCAAGTGTAGTTTCACGTGTCAGTGAAGAGGCAAGCCGAAGTGCGTTCCGTTTGCGTGAGCCGTGTGCAGGACCGAACATGTGTGGGGTGCAATGCGACCATGACAGGAGTGTTGTGAGTGTACCGCATTTTTTCCTTTTAAACTAGGTGCTTCGCCCCCTCAAAAAAAATTTGTTGCTTCGCGCGATCCATCGATACTACTACTAGTAATCCGGTAATCCCGACTAAAACGGCGCGGCCGGGTCTTTTCCCGTGCGATATGCTGGGAGGTTGGCTTAGTTGGGTTTTTTAGGACGAGTAATGCTACACCTACGTAATGCCAGCAACATAATTAACGTAATGTGAAACATGTGAGCTGTTGATTGTAGATTGGGGGGAGGGAGGGGCCCACCACCATGAAAATCAGGGGAGGAGAGAGAGAGAGAGGCAATTTACGTTAACCCTTTCGTAGGTTCCCGTAGATGTAGAAAGATGTGTCCGATCCTGCAATATAGGCCGTCCGATCTATATCTAACGGATAGGAAGGAAACTATGACAATTTACCTGCACTCTTCTCCACATTTGCAGATAAGGCTTTCCCTCGTTCATCCTTTTCTCCCACAAGATCTTGATCTTCCGTGCAACGCACGGGCATCTTGCTAGTACTCCTACAATATGTATATTATTGTGAAAGTTCATATACACCGGCCGAGATTAATGCAAACACGGCAGATTTTCATTACATTTCGAACTTTTATAGGACAAAAAAATAAAAGAAACCCGACCCTAAACCTATTCTACGGCAGCGACCGACGTCCTCCATCTGTGATCTCCATGTATGGGGGCGGGGTTCAAGACCCGTGAAGTGAAGGTGCGATCTCCGGCGAGGAAAAGTAGAGCATGGGAGACGGACCGGCCAGTTGGCACACCATGCCCTGCCGCCTCCCATGTCCTACTCATCCTCGGAGGAGTCCCCGACCTCGGCGGTGCCGGACGTTGGACGGCGGCAAGTAGGACGCGTGGCTGACGGTGCTCCCGTCGTCGGCCGCCAGCGTGGCCACCGCTTGTGCGGCGACTTGAGCGAGGGCGGCGACCTCGAGCTCCATCCCTGAAGACAAGCTCTCCCGCAGAGCGTTCGTGCTTGCGGTCATGGCGGATGTGGTTCCAGGTAGGAGGACGATGCGCTATGGTGTGGAGGTTAGCTGGGCGTTGCTGCTTTAAGTAGCGCATTCCGGTGAGGCCAAGCGTCCGGGTGCGTCATTAAGTCGCCGGAGTTGGTTCCGCGGGCACCGAGCCTCTTAATGACGACCTACGAACGGACGACATGTATGGGGGCAGCTGGCGCCGGCTGGGAACGCACCGCGCGACGGCGCGAGGGACGAGGGTTTTGGTGTGCCAGGGTAGTCAGCTGCGGTCGTGGCATCGTTGGAGATGCCCTTTGCTCACATCCGATCCCCGTATTTCATTGAAAAAGCAAGACGACCCGGCATGGTCTCAGGTCCAGAGGATGCAGTTGGCCGCGCTACACCACTCCGCGGACGCGTCGCGGCGCCTCGTGCATCCTCGACGAGCTGGGTGTTGGGGTGTGTTTGGATTGTGGCCAAAGTGCACCTTGCCAAAATTTTGGTCATGACCAAAAGATTGGTCTTTGTTTGGATGGTTGCCATTTTTTGGCATGCCAATGAACTCTAGCCAACTCTAGTTCATCTTTCTTGCCAATGTCGGCCAAAACATGGGCAACCAATACCTCAACTAAAATTTTGGTCATGACCCAAATATTGGTCTTTGTTTGGATGGTTGCCATTTCTTTGGCATGCCAATGAACTCTAGCCAACTCAAGTTCATTTTTCTTGCCAATGTCGGCCAAATCATGGGCAACCAATACCTCAACCAAAATTTTGGCTACCCAATGCTTTGATGGGGCAACCTTGGGCACAAACCAAACATACCGTTGGTCGTGCCACAACACTAACGCCACCCTCGGCAAACTGAAACCGACCGTGTCTAGCGACGATATGAGCGTGTCGCTCACCGCAGTCGTCGTGTCCAGGGTGGTGCTAGAGCTGCGCCCCGTTGTTGGCCCCAACGACCCACATGAACGGTTGTCGGCGGCGAGGAGGTCGTGGGCCAGCTCCTCCATTGGACTAGTCTGCGCTACGTCGTCCCGACGGGTGTGCCCCACATGTCTGTTTCCCTGTTTTCCCGGCCATATTCGAGCGTCAGTGCTCCGCGTTGCGCATTAGGCCTTTCACTATGTAGGCCAAGCGAGACAACTTATTGTTTATTTGAGCCGTTCAAGTATAATCATGTGGCGTTTGCTTATTTCTCATTCCTCTCCAACCCTCTTCTCCATCGATCATGTCGCCCTCCAGTCGAGTCCATCCTCCTGCATGCCTCATTTGAACATTCCGCCGAGTATCATTCGCATGTACCCACCCTAGTCCTCTTTCAATAGATCTCCGGACCCCGAGATGAAATCAAGAGGGAACAAGTGGGGCCACTGATACCTAAGGCGGATTCAAAATTTTGAACCGGTGATCATAGCATCCGCAAATCATATATAAAGGGTATTCAATGTTCGTTTCGTTTTTGAACGTACAATATACTCCCTCCTATCCTTTCTAGTTTACATATAAGTTTTATGTGTAGTCAAAGTATATCTACTTTGATAAAAAAGGTATCAACATTCAACAACGCCCAATCAATATTGTTAGATTCGTACGTACTCCTAGATTTGTACTCGAGATGGTTTCCAATTTGACTATTGACGAGATTAATAGTACATGAGATGTATAATGTGAAAATTATATCATTGGAAACTCCTTTCACATACGAATTTGACCGTATGCTTTGTGTAAGTTGCACGTCATATATTATTACTCTAACATTTGGTCAAAGTTAGCCTCGAAAAACGCATTAGACCCTGTATGCTTTGTGTAAGTTGCATGTCATATATTATTACTCTAACATTTGTGTAAGTTGCATGTCATATATTATTACTCTAACATTTGGTCAAAGTAGTATAGTGGAAGTGGATCCTCTGACGTAGGTATCCCTGCCTTACCCTCCCTTTCGATCACTTACTGGCGGACCCCATGCTTGCTAGGCCCTACATGTCAGTTACTCAATGGGTTCGGCCACGTCAGGGGATCCTCATCCGTAGTATTCTCCCTTTGTTTTTATTTACTCCGCATAAAACGGAGGGAGTGGTGGTATAATAAATGACGCGGGCGGGGGAGGGGGAGGGACGTCGGTTTGCTCTCAACTGCGGTCCCACAAGCGAGCGAAAATGCAAGACGAAGCGCGTTCCATTCGGTGAGCGACGTGGAGGGTCTAGCATGCCGGGTTGCAACGCGAACGCGACAAGAGCGATGTACAGTCAAAGCCGATTGACCGGTCGTCACCAGAACCACTATTCACACCAGAATCTTTGCTGCTCGGCTTACGCCAGCCACTGCCCTAAAACCACACCAAATCTCCAGCCCATTCCCCCACCTTTCGATCCCCTAGCCCGCATCAAGCGTCCCCTAGTTCGCCGGAAAGCCATGGTGCGTTGGAAGATCACTTACTACAAGATGCTGACGCCAGAGCGCCGCACAGAAATCGTGGCGGCGGTCGGCGCCACAGACCTCCGTTCCCAAGCTCTCTTTGCGGCAGGCCAATCCCTGAGTTCTCTGGAGCCAAGCTACGAGGAGGAGGAAGCTGATCCAATGTTCATGGCAGAGGTCGCGGC